>NC_060143.1:389320829-390793329 GCF_021461385.2 Schistocerca piceifrons | reverse complement strand
GCTGCTGCTGGCAGATGTCGTCCCTGTGCTCGACTTGCGCTCCAGCTGCCACCGGTAGTTATAACATACACAGCATGCATGCCACAACTAGCTACCTCCACAAGGAAATTAATACAGAAGGATGGGAAGGGTGTGGTCTGCATGGGGATGTTAGTACAGTTAAAAGTAGCAGGCAATGGTATTTTTACAAAGTGGGAGCCAGAATATTAGTAAAAAGTTATCATAAAGTGATATTGAAAATAAACGTATTGAACTTTACTAAACCAGAATTAATTTTAGAAATAACTATACTTACAATCCACTTTTACAAAACCCACAAATGTTATGAAACTGAATTTGAATTAATTTGGCTATGAAGTTAATTATATGAATCACAAGCATAATATAACATTGGTTTATGCAACTGCTTTGGTGACTTCCTGTTAGTAAGAATGACCAATAAGGAATCCTAAATACACAGCAGCAGAAATCATTACTCAGGTGATAGCTGTACAGACAAAGTGCATTAAGTTAACTTTGTTCTGGTCACAGTTCCCTCTAGAATGAAAGTCAAAACTCTGACTTATTTGTAATTCTTGTTACAATAATGATCTAATAGCCCTCTCACTCTACACATTTCACTACCAAATATGTCAGTTTATTCTTTTAAATAACTCACCAGTCTTAAGTGTGAACCATTTTTCTATTTCTTCCCTTCGTATGAACCCCATTTTTTAAATCAGTTACCCAGTCTTCAATGTGAAACATATCTAGCGTTCATGCAGCTTTTGGGACAGTCAGCCTTGTGATTTAATTAAACAATGAACAATCAGCAATACAACCACACTGAAATGATAATTATCATCAACTGCTCATACAATTATCTTTCCTTTAAAAATGACCAGCTAATCCTTGAAGACTGCGAAGTAACCACTGACGAAATTGTGCTAAGGGTAAAAATAATCAAACAATGGAGAATTCAGGATGGAATCTAACAATATTATGAAAAGGATAGTTGCTACTCACCGTATAGTGCAGATGCAAAGTGAGCTTTCAGTCAATAAGGTCTTTGTCGAAAACAGAGAAAACACACACACACACACACACACACACACACACACACACACACACACACGCGCGCGCGCGCAAATGCAACTCACATATAAGTCTGCCTTCAGCTGCCAGAAACTCGTTGTCATATGTGTGTGTGAGTTGTGTTTGCGTTTGTGTGTGTGTGTGTTTTTGACAAAGGCCTCATTGGCCGAAAGCTTACTTTCTGACTGTCTTTTTGTTGTGCCTATCTGTGACTCAGCATCTATCTCCACTATATGGCGAGTAGCAACTATCCTTTCAAAATATTGTTACAATAACTTAGTAATGCATTCCAAAAATGAAGTTGTCAGCATGTAGGACATTTGACTAACTGACAACTTTGATAAAACATCTGAAGACATCGCCTTAACCGCAAATGTTCATTATATGTTTTAACAAGATCAAAATGGAAAGGTTCGCCACTCCCAAGCAAAGTACAAGTCAAACACTGAAGCAGAACAAGACTTTGTCAATTTTCTTGTAGTACTTTACTTCACTTCACCAAGGATACTGAATTCATTTGGTTTCATAAAAGTCTTTAGAACAATTGCATGTTATTACTTTAAAAAATAAAATACAAAAGTGCAATGTTCTTATGCAGCACTTTACAGTCACTCAACATTCATTAAGTCCGAAGAGCATATATTGTTCTGTAAATAGCCAGAAAACTTTGCAATGTCATCTATTGTGTAAAACCACAGATTATCCCTCTTCCCACATTTGAATCACATTTTGTGTGTAGAGCAGTTGCAATACAGTGATTAGGTCATTTCCACTATTTCATCTTTGTAGCTGGATCAAAATTTCCAGTTTGACAAGAAAGGCACTGGATAGTCAAAATGAAGAGAAAAACCAAAATATTTTAAAAATTTCGTCTTGTTCTGCAGTGAACATGAACAGGAAGAAAACCTTTATGATTGCTCTTTATATACTTAGCTCCAGGATAAAGAGATTATTTCTTTGTTTCCAACATAAATTTCTTTTGATTATGAACAAACTCATTGGTTTTCCATCTTTCCCACAGTCATCAATATCTCTCTGCATAGCAAAGAAACCAGTCACTCACGATATAATAAGGGTGTCAGCTGCATAAAGGACACAGTGGTCAATGCTAATTTTAGAACATCTTGCAATACTGGCTTCTTTTTAAATGTGTGAAGACATGGAAAGGGAATTGTTCTCCACACAGAAAAAAGCATAGAGTAGCACACAGACACATAAAAAATGCTGACTTTTGTAACTCATTTACTGAACTATTCTTTTGTAACTCATTTACTGAACTATTCTTACACACACACACACACACACACACACACACACACACACACATGTGTGCATTAACAATGCAATTTCAATAGCCTTCCTACAATAATCACCATTATTTTATGTGTCTGCCCAGAAATTATAATCTCCTCCATTTGGCCAGTTGTCATATTTCCTCATCCTAACTGATATGTTTATTTTTCCCCATAATCTGTGTTTAAATTTTAAGGGCATAGCAATTCAGTGTTGCAATTACGGAAGATGGTCAGTACATGTAAGACAGTCACGAGTTCATTTTCACTTTAAGGCAGATGTAAAACGAAAACTACATGCCAGCGATAAATAAAAGCTGCCATTAGTCAACAGTTTTTTTTATTGATTTATGCACAGTGGATTTCGCACCTTGAGACTTCATCTTCAGATGCTACTTAACGGTCACAGAGGACTACTGCATCTCGTGTTAACCACATACATTTATACATTGTAAATTTTGATCAAGTTAAAATTAATTCTGAAGATATTTAAATCCAGCGCTGGGAATACACGTAAGTTACTGTCAATTCCACAGGTCACATTTCTGACAGGTTTCTCAGAAAGCTAATTGTATCCCATTTTGTATTGTTGCAAATTATCTCTGTCAAACTGCAGACATAATTTGCAACAATGCAATAATGATGTACCCATTACACTCAGTATTTTCATTAGCATGCTATTAAGAGTACATTAATTTCTGGATCTTCCAAAATATTACAATTGCTCCTCTTGTTTTCTTTGTACTTACTGTACTGGTTACTGTATGCCCAGAGGTCTACTTCTGTTTAGCTGTTGATGATTTCTCAAAATATTTCAGATGAAATACATCCACATTCTCATTGAAATATGTGTAGAAACTTCTAACATTTTCACCAATGCAGTATGTAAGGTGGAATTTGCAACAATGTTTGTGCCACTATCTTCTTGTTGCACAGGGAACACTCCCTGCAAGATATCCTAAGTTCCCGTAACCCTCCTGGCCTCAACTTTCGTTAGTCATTGTCCTTACCCATCTAGCCCCTTCCCTGTTCCCATTTCAGCACTACATAGCCCACTATTCCACTAGCACATCCAGTCTTTTCACTTCTCTCCTTCTCCACTAACGCCCCCCCCCTCCTCCCCCGCCCACTCACCCCTCCATCTAACGTCCCAACTGCATCTAGCTGCCCTACCCTCTCTCCAACGCATCCCCCTACCCTCCCCCTCCCTGCCCTAGACTCTTCCTTACCCCCAACCAGTTGCCTCTCCCATCATGCGCTGCTGCTTGTAGTCTAGCTTCAGCCATTAGAGACTGTGGTCAGGTGTGCGAGTTGCATTTGCAGGCGTGTGTGTGTGTGTGTGTGTGTGTGTGTGTGTGTGTGTGTGTGTGTGTGTGTGTTTTGGCTGTGACAGTCTTTTTGTTGTGCCTATCTGCGAATCAGCACCTCTGGTGAGTAGCCAGTATCCTTTTCATTATCCTGTTACATTCCATCCCGGATTTTCCATTGTTTGATTTTATCTTCTGACATACTTTTCTGTGGAATTTTTCCTCCTTGTAGGGTTTGAGTTTTGTTTCTAATTTTTATACTCGACTTATCAATCAGTTTTGCTCACTTTTTTAAGTGATACCTGTTTGAGGCTGTTCTCCAACACAGGCAAGTGAATGCTATCTGCAACAATAATGTAGAGGCAGCATGCGTACATATACTGTGGTGATAAGGTGTGTTGTACATGCTGATCTGATCAAACATTTTTTTTTTTTCACTAAATGATTTCTTAAAGTTTCTTCCAGCAAACTAGATACCCTTTCACATTGCTCAAGTAACAATAGGTCTTGCCAGTTCACTGATGTTGTGTACCTTCATTTGCGCTCTTAATCTGAGAGAAATTGGGTTCATTGTGCTCAAGTTCTTAGCTTGGTGCCCTGTCAACTAGCAGTAACATTTACTAAAAACATTTCTCACTTTGTTCTGAAATATAAGTGTGGAGTCATTGATTTTTTTCTTTCTCTCCACCCCCTATACATTATTGTAATGGTGATTCCCTTATACGTTTTTATTATTAGTGCATTAGTGGATCAATAAGAATGCATTTCGTGACTGAAGGCAGCTTGTATTTACTGCATTAGTGGATCAATAAGAATGCATTTCGTGACTGAAGGCAGCTTGTATTTACCATGAATTGTCAAACAGTTACAGTTGTAACAGTTTTCATCATGTATAACATGAAGTGAGACCTACATTATCAGGTTGACAGACTTTGAAGAATGTGTTCCCACTTTGTTTCTCACTGCCTGCATGGGTAACCACATGCACAGATTAAATTAGAATGCAAAGTACAGGGCCAATATTACTAGCTACTATGTGCATTTATTGTATGCTACAGCACACAGTTTCCACTTTCACAGTGGCACTCGCATTGCAATAATAATAAAAATATTTGAACTAAGATATGTTATAGAGGATGTTCCACAATATTGGTGCAGAAAACCCTGTATCAAGGATTCTGTTATAATAACACAATCTACAAAGCTTGAATAAAAGATTTCACTCGAACAACAAAAATATTTTCGCATGCTACCTCATGATCTTCCTCCGACATTGTAGATTCACTCCAGCATGCAAATATTAAACAAGGTCATAATCTAATTTGCATTTTTTTTCATGGTACATCACAGCAGCTAAGTGTAGTAAGTTAATCCTCACTATTAAGTACTTGTTAAAATGACTGTGTCTTCTGAAGCATCTGCTATTTTAGAATGCAGCATATATACATTGTGGCATTAATATTTTCAAAGATCTGTCCCTATATATTTCAACTGCTTCTTCTGACAAACTGAACGAACTGAAATGTTCAATGGAATGACAGATACAAGGAGGAGGTCCTCTAATTGCATATGATATGACACTATCTCACTTCCTCTCAAAACCTGAGGAAGTGAATTGAGCAACTCTGTTGATGATACATTTGAGTGTGTATGCCCCCTCCACAATGAAGGATATACCATTAAACAAAAATATCATAACTGGCACTGGGCTGCACATGCAACAAAATATTGCATTATAGGGCCAATACTGGGTCCTTAATAATACACCATAAATGGGTTTGAGTAGTAGGCCTCTGTCCTTGTGTAATATTGCATACAACATGACCACATGGCCTACCATGTACATACATGAGTATCATGGCAGCTGTGCAATTAACACAAGTTTTATATTATTATTGGCATTATTACTACTGTTGTTGTCATCATCATAATTACTATGTTATCAAACCTTAAAAGTAGTTCATGACCAACAATTGTTGTCTCAGCACTTGAATGATGTAGAACAGAAAAGTGAGCATAATGTGACAGGTGAATAAGGAGTATACATTGGTGACACCTCTAATTAGACTTGTGAGCCTGGGGGACACAAGAAAAATTATCTTCACAATGAAGAATCACTTGAATGATTTAGTATAGAAAAGGGAGCATAATGTGAAAGGTGAATAAGGAGTATACATTGATAACACCTCTAATTAGACTTGTGAGCCTGGGGGATACAAGAAAAAATTATCCCCACAATGAAGAACTAAACCAAAACAAAAAATGAAAATGTCCTCTTAAATCAACCACCCTTTTATGTTTTTAGGCACGGTGTTGAGTGTTTTGTATTATAGCTGGCAACTTCAAATAACTATTCTTGTCTCACTTGTTCTTTCCACCAACCACAGGTAGACAATACTGTAACTCAGTCTTTATAAGTATTTTAGCATGAGATGGAATATTTGGCTACACTGATACTGCAAGAGGAGTAATTAGATATGAATTGTTGCCATATGGGAAGGAAGATTACAGTTTAAAGTCTTATTCATAATGAGATCATTGGAGATGGAACAGAAGATAAGATTTGTCAGTATGTGAAGGAAATCTGCCATGTCTTTTGCAAAGAAAGCATTTCAATAATCACCTTAGTGATATAGGAAAATCTAAATCTGGATGGCTGCATGGGATATTGAACCCTACTCTCCCTATATGTGAGTTCAATGTCTTACCACTGGGCCACTTCACTCAGTATGTGGCCATATAGTTACTTATCACAATTTGTTCTTACACTGCCTGAAATGAAACCTACCAACAAAGTAGACGATTACTTGTAAGATCAAAAACATAGGTTAGTGGTTTCTTTGTAATTACTGTTTGGCAAGTGAGACAATTATGGCTGCTGTCTAAATACGATCAGAAGGGTTATGTACTGGCAAATTACTTTCAAAAATACTATTAAATACATTTCCAAGCAATTTCCTAGTGTGAGACAATGGCAAATCAAAAATAGTACTGGTGTCACTGTAGCCTCTCCATTTCTCTCTCGTAGTGCCTTTTTAAGCTCATAAGCTCTTTTCATTTCCTCATATGCTTCCATTTTCTATCCTCCCTCCCCACCTCTTTTGCTCTTCTGTAGCAATTTTTAAATATTCTGACCACCTGTCGAATTTGCTTCCATTATGAAAGACACTATAGTATTGCACTTTCATGAAGATGTAAATATAAATTAAATATTTTACCATAAATCCAGAAACTACCCATTTAGTTTCTTCAACCAAAGAACCACAATAAGCATGCTCATCACAAAATATTAATGGGAATGAACTCATTATTTGCTTTCTGCAATTAAATGTGACATACAATGTTAGTAAAAAAACAAGTTGTTTGTAAGCAGCAATACTGGCTCTTAAAAGTCTCTGATATATTCACTATCACATCAATTACCTTGTCCTTTATCTTCTCCTCCTTCTCCTTGAGCTCCTTCACAGGGCGTGCTGGTTCCATATCAGGAAAGTGATCGGGTGGGTGCGACATTGTATGGCGTTTGTTGGCATCACTGGCATTTTCTGCCTGCAGTCTTCCTGGCCCTGATAGGGCTACATTGTGTGAAAAAAAAAAGACAGTTAAATCTTTTATTTTAAGCTCAGTTTCAGCTACCAAAATTAAATTATTGCGTGCTATGATTCCACATACTAACATTGGTATATTTTTTATTTCTTCATATTTAGATCCACAGCAACAATAAGTCAATCTTTTTTCCTACTTAGACTGTCAATTTAAATGAAACAATTGGCTAATTTCAACTGTACGGTGATTTTCAAGTGTACCAAGGAATATATCAATACGAATACAGAGAGATGATAGCCCCAATAGTAATGTACAATCTGTTATAAAGTGCCAATAATATTATAATTTTAGTCCCCATTTTCTTTTCCATGATCTTTTTACATTGACATGTTCCTAGGTGAAACTGAAAATAACTGAATGGTCAATATCAGCCAACACTGTGGAACACAAATAAATTGACAGCTTCAGCAGTGGAGTACATAGTTTCTTTATATCAATGTCTTTCCATCTATCTTTTCCTTTGTCCTGTTACTTCCGACAGAAGCACCACAATAATAGATTGTACAGTACAATTGGGGCCATCATCACCCTTTGTGAAGGTATTAAAATGTGCTACTGTATGCTGAGATTCCACAGCGTCATTTACATTTAGTAGGATCAAAGTTATCAAAGATTGAAATAAATCAGTAACATTTGCAGTAGAAGAGGAGAGTCTTGTTAATATATATATGACTGAATTTCCACATTTGAGACATAGAATACACTGAAAAGTACCCCTGTCTAAAACAAAGAATATTTGAAAACATGGCAGACACAAATGGAAAGAAAATTAAAAGCAGAATATAAACAGAATAAGAGAGCAAGGCGGATTCTCCTGATTCAATTTCTGGAGAAACTTTCCCTTTCTGTCAGCACCTTCTATTGTTAATTTCTTATATTTCTCTTTTCCCCAAGAAAAAAAGCTCCAAAAATTCCAGGATCCAAACAATCAACAATGTTTTTAAATTCGCCCCTTGCCTAAACTGTTCTTGAATCAACAGCTCACACCTAGATAATATTCTTTTATTGCCTGTAATTTTCATGCGTGTTTTTCTTTTCATTATGAATATGAAAAAATAGTACTTGAAACATATTCTCATTGGATAATTACTGAGGGAAAAAAAGCACTGTTCTCAACAGGCAGAATGACAAACGTATAATGAACATTCTCAGCAACAAAGATTTTAAAGTTGCATGAGAAATAGTGACCTCCTTCTGGAACTGTGAGGAAGAAGTAGTTGGGTACGGGATGTGTGAGAATACAAACTAAAGAATACTGAACAGTATAAGTGGTCAAAGATGTGTAATATGGTGAGCAGAAGTGCTACAGTTAAACTAAAACAACTTCACATTTCATCATGGTGCACAGTATAAAGTAGCAGCTCATTTTATTTTCTCTTATGTACAATCCTCTCTATAATAAATGACTTAATAAGAAAGACATATAAAACAACACATACAAAAACAGGAAAGGATCAATCCAAATTTGTGTTCTTCAGGTAAAGGACACTTTTTATACATGTGAAATAAGGAACTTTGCATAGGAAATGTGTGCCAGCATTTAAAATTGAGCTTTGGAACCTAAAACTATTGACAGAAAAACATATTGTTCATTCAAAGAAACTGTCACTGACTGCACAATTTTCTCTCACAGTTAGGTTACATAACACACGTGGAAAAAAGTCTTTCATTCTCGGCTTACCATCCATGCTTCGTGAGGTGAGAGCTCGACCACTCAGGCTGCGTTCAAACCGTGGAGCAGGCCTTTCTATAAGTGCCTTTTTAGTCTCATAATGTGTCCGGCCAGAGTAACGGAATTTTGACCCAAAACGTGGGAATAAGCCTGATTTTTGTGTTGGTTCAGGTGTCATAAGTCTGAAAGTCAAGATTTTGTCAATACCTAATGTCACCAAGTTAGTAAGATATTTTCACAAACTTCCTTATTTACAGTAACAAAAAGTTTTAAACATCTCATAAGTATTACATTCTATCTACTTCAGCCCCTACACTATATGCTGGATAGGTGTCAATGAAAGGTTTCCCATTTTGCCTTTCCTTTCACAGATATTTCATTTGCATTATTTCCATAATTTTTAAGGTATTGCCATTCAATTGAAAGGTTTCCTATTTTGCCTTTCCTTTCACAGATATTTCATTTGCATTATTTCCATAATTTTTAAGGTATTGCCTTATTCAAAAACGTGGCTTTCTTTATCGGGTTAAGACTAAATTTCTGTGTTGTTCCCCAAGCACAAAAAGAGAGAGCTTGTAAACAAATAAAATAAACCATAGTGTTATAGCAAGAGCAGTACAAATGAAAGTTCTTCATGTACCATCCAAATATTCCACAAAAAAAAAAAAAAAAAAAAAAAAAAAACGTAACTGTCAAACTGGTTTTCTTTGTGTACAAAACATTATCAAAAAAGAGAGCAGTAACAGGCAAGTGTGACAAATCCATTACTATTCATGATACCCAGACATGAGTTTCTAATTAAACCATTACCACTCCAACGTCCTTTGGATACTGTAGGTGTCTGTAAAATTTAGAAACATTCTGTATACATCTAGAATGGCAAACCATGAGGGGTGTAAGCCTTTTTTAGAAAAATGCTCATCCCAGCTTTGAGTGACAAGGTTTGGTATCCTTTCCAATGGCATTTAAGAGCCCACAGACGTATTTCTCATATCTCACATCAACTACACTATACTTCAAAAAAGGTAAAGCTGTCATAAATCTGACAACTGGTTTGAAAATCATAACACTTTACTGGGCATGGTCCTACTGAAAGTGGTATTCCATGTCCGTTCCTCTGATCTTTGAACTGTCTTACCCAGCAAGCTACAGGGGAACCTAAAGTTTAAAGTGAACTCCAAATTACAAAGCAGCTCAGCATCTATTACAACAACAAACACTGTCAGAGGCGAATGAAGTGATATGTGACACATAAAAATCCTAAAGACATATCAGGGATGAACTTGAGATCTATGGATCTATAAAATCTGGCTCTTTACCATGCTTATACTGTACCATAATTTCAAAGGGGACTATACAGGATGTCCTCCATGAAAAACACATACTGTCCTCCTTGGCCTTCATATTCAACAAACATCTTCCTCTAACAATGGAAAATCCAGGATGGAATGTAACAATATTACGAAAATGAAAGTTGCTACTCACAATATAGCAGAGATGCTGAGTCACAAATAGGCACAACAAAAAGAATGTCACAATATAAGCTTTCGGCCAACAAGGCCTTTGTCCATGTGCAAGTGTGAGCAACATTTGCATTTTGTGTGTGTGTGTGTGTGTGTGTGTGTGTGTGTGTGTGTGTGTGTGTGTGTGTGTGTGTCAGTCGTCTACTTTCCACAAAGGCTTGGTTGGCTGAAAGCTTATATTGTGACTGTGTTTTTGTTGTGCCGTAGCAACTTTCCTTTTCATAATATTGTAGTATCAGCCTCAATTGTAGATGCATGGAGTTTCCTGAGCAGAGAATTGACAGCAGTTGCCATTGTCTTTGTCAATGTACACCTCAGTATAGTAGCGTAGCCCAATCCCTGACGCCTCATGAAGAGATTTACACCCCCCCCCCCCCCCCCCCCCCTAAAGTCTACAAGCACATGTTGTAAATGTTAGTGCTCTTATCAACTGTGTACTAATTTTCATGGTGCAAAACTGTTGTATAGTGCTAAAAATAAGAATAGTACATCTTAGCTCATGAGTAACACATTTTAATAAAAGTTACACCCCAAGTTCTTACACTTATTTCTGCGCATTCCAGCATTCATAAATTGAAGTATGGTGAAGACTAAGTCAGCAGTAATTCTACATTGAAGGTCAAATTCAGCTAACATGAGCATCTCAACAATCAAAGACATTTAACTACAGAAAAATGGATAACTTTTTATAGCTTGTATCAAAGTTCTACATTTTGTTGAACATACAATTAACTGATCTGAAGATGCATTTGACATTATTTTCAAGAAAGATATTACAATTTACAAATAACTGTAAAATGTTTGCAATAAATTAAAATTATAGTTATTAACTGTAAAAATATTTCCAATAAACTAAAATTATAGTTACATCTCTCATACTAAAACACATACCTAAAGAAAGTGTGATGTTCCACAGAAACCTTCCATAGCTTTTTAGCAGCTCGATGGTTGGCCAGCTTGAAACCAATGGTTGATTCATACTGTTCAAATTCACCAGGACGGATCTTTATATAGAAATTGTGCCTCTTATATGAAATTTTCAGGATCTTTGGCCACGCAAACCGGTTAATCCGTAACCTGTGCAACATATCAGAAGAATGATTGCAAATACAGTGTATTTCTGCATGTGTTTAATTATTTGCTGAAACTTCTAGTGAGAAAAAACTAGAGCAACAATGATATCTTGCAGTGCATAACCAATATCTTAAAAAAAAATAAAGTTTCCAGGTTTGAGTCTAGATCCATCACACAGTTTTAATCTGTCAGGCATTTTCAAACCAGCAAGTGATCCGCTGCAAAGTGAAAATTCATTCTAGTATCTTCAAGATTTAAATTTGAGCCACAAAACATTTTTCACAGTGGGCAATTTAAATACGCAAGCGGAACAGTAATTGGAGTTACATTACGATATTTCAATGTATTTTTTGATAGATTAACTTAATAAATCAACTGAAATAACAAATCAATAATTAAAACTGCACACCATGTGATCTTATGTAAGTACTTTACCAACATTTGCCAAAAGTAAGTTTTGAAGAAAAACTTTTATGATACCAGCATAATTCAATGCAATATGCTCCAGACTACAGACAGTGTATAAACAAATAATAAGACAGAATTGCTGAGCATTGCTTACTTTTCACAAGGAAAATGCGCCATTCTGCCGATAGACACATACAAAAGTGACACACTACCTAGCTTCTGGAACTAACAGATCCTTCTTAGGGTATTTGAAGGGATAGTTTGGGGAAGGTTAAACAGAAATGACAGTACAGTCAGACACCAGGATCAGAGAGATCAACCTGTGGTGAGGACAGTAGTAGTCAAAGTTTTTGTCTCACTACAAGTGAGCCTCTCGTCCCCCCCCCCCCCCCCCAGCTCCCACCCCCACTCCACCTAACCCCTTCTCTTTTCACCTATGAAGAAAATGTGAGTTCCAAAAGCTAGATAGCATGTCCATTTTAATGTTATGTGTGTCTATCGGCAGTACTACAAGTTTTTCCTCCTGAAGGTAAGTACTGGCCTGAAACTTGGCTCATAATTTATTTTTCTTGAATGAACACTTCTTTGATACAATTACGAGTTCAGGGCATCTGCCAAGGCAGGACAAGGTCTGATCCACTCATCACTCACAGCCTATCATGCATCAGTGACATTCTTGTCTTTGTTCTGTGCAGACTGTGCTGCGATCATACAGCTTACTGTTTATTTCAGTCACACTGTTCCAGCTTGGTGATTATTTTGCCCTTGTAGTGTTTATTTTCAGTGGTAAGCAATCACACCAAATGCTGCACAAACAAACCAGAGGAATAGTGCCCTGTATAGTGTTTGTAATACGAAAGAAACCAAAAATTTTAATGAAAGCAAATGGACTATGTAGAGAGTAATGAAAGATATGGGTCCAGGTAATTTAAAATGAATGACAAGAGGAAATAACCAATACAACATAGTGATAATGTAGAGTATTAGCTTGGATGAGAAAAGTTATGAAACAATATTGCTCACAGAATCAACAACACTCCTGCTGCTGAGACAGGTTACTTGAAAAATTTTGTTTCTTATACATTTTGAAATGTCTAAAAAATGTAAAAACTCCCATCAATTACAAAGGTCACAGAGCTGCAAGCTTCCCAAGTGCAAGTAAGATTCATGGACAAATATTAAAAGACTGTGTTGATCATGTTGTTGTTGTTGTTGTTGTCTTCAGTCCAGAGACTGGCTTGATGCAGCTCTCCATGCTACCCTATACTGTGCAAGCTGCTTCATCTCAAAGTACCTACTGCAACCTACATCCTTCTAAATCTCCTTAGTGTAGTCATCTCTTTGTCTCCCTCTATGATTTTTACCCTCCAAACTGCCCTCCAATACTAAACTGGTGATCCCTCGATGCCTCAGAACAAGTCCTACCAACTAATACCTTCTTCTAGTCAAGTTGTGCCACAAATTCCTCTTCTCCCGAATTCTATTCAATACCTCCTCATTTGTTATGTGATCTACCCATCTAATCTTCAGCATTCTTCTGTAGCACCACATTTCGAAAGCCTCTATCCTCTTCTTGCCTAAACTATTTATCACCCATGTTTCAGTTCCATACAAGGCTACACTCCATACAAATTCTTAAAAAGGCTTCCTGACACATAAATCTATACTCAATGTTCACAAATTTCCCTTCTTCAGAAACGCTTTCCTTGCTATTGCCAGTCTACATTTTATATCCTCTCTACTTAGACCATCATCAGTCATTTTGCTCCACAAATAGCAAAACTCATCTACCACTTTAAGTGTCTCATTTCCTAACCTAATTCCCTCAGCATCTCATGATTTAGTTTAACTGCATTCCATTATCCTCATTTTGCTTTTGCTGATGTTCATCTTATATCCTCCTTTCAAGACACTGTTCACTCAGTTCAACAGCTCTTCCAGATCCTTTGCTGTCTTTGACAGAATTACAATGTCATTGACAAACCTCAAAGTTTTAGTTTCTTCTCCGTGGATTTTAATTCCCACTCCGAATTTTTCTTTTGTTTCCTTTACCACTTGCTCAATATACAGATTGAATAACATCAGAGATAGGTTACAACCCTGTCTTATTCCCTTCCCAAATACTGCTTCCCTTTCATGTCCATCGACTCTTATAACTGCTATCTTCAGCATAAATTGTAAATAGCCTTTCATTCCCTGTATTTGACTTCTGCAACCTTCAGAATTTGAAAGAGAGTATTCCAGTCAACATTGTCAAAAGCCTTCTCTAAGTCTACAAACGCCAAAAATGTAGGTTTGCCTTTCCTTAATCTATCTTCCAAGAATCGAAACTGATCTTCCCCAAGGTCAGCTTCTACCAGTTTTTCCATTCATCTCTAAAGAATTCGTGTTAGTATCTTGCAGCTGTGTCTTATTAAACTGGTAGTTCGGTAATTTTCACACTTGTCAACACCTGCTTTCTTTGAGATTGGAATTATTATATTCTTCTTGAAGTCTGAGGGTATTTCGCCTGTCTCATACATCTTGCTCACCAGATGGTAGAGTTTTGTCAGGGCTGGCTCTCTCATGGCTATGAGTAGTTGTAATGGAATGTTGTCTACTCCCGGGGCCTTGTTTCGACTCAGGTCTTTCAGTGCTCTATCAAACTCATCACGCAGTATCATATCTCCTATTTCATCTTCATCTACATCCTCTTCCATTTCCACAATATTGCCCTCCAGTACATCACCCTTGTATAGATCCTATACATACTCCCTCCACCTTTCTACTTTCCCTTCTTTACTTAGAACTGGTTTTCCATCTGAGCTATTAATATTCATACAAGTGGTTCTCTTTTCACCAAAAGTCTCTTTAATTTTCCTATAGGCAGTATCTATCTTACCCTACTGATATACGTCTCTAAATCCTCCAGCCATCCCCACTTAGCCATTTTGTACTTCCTGTCGATCTCATTTTTCAGATGTTTGTATTCCTTTTGCCTGCTTCATTTACTGCTTTTTATATTTTCTCCTTTCATCAGTTAAATTCAATATCTCTTCTGTTACCCAAGGACTTCTACTAGCCCTCGTCTTACCTACTTGATCCTCTGCTGCCTTCACTATTTCACCTATCAAAGCTACCCATTCTTCTTCTACTGTATTTCTTTTCCCCGTTCTTGTCAATTGTTCCCTAATGCTCTCTCTGAAACTCTCTACAACCTCTGGTTCTTTCAGTTTATCCAAGTCCCATCTCCTTAAATTACTATTATTTTTGCAGTTTCTTCAGTTTTAGTCTACAGTTCATAACCAATAAATTGTGGTCAGAGTCCACAATTTAAAACTTGGTTCCTAAATCTCTGTCTTACCATCATATAATCTATCTGAAACCTTCCAGTGCCTCCAGGTCTCTTCCACATAGACAACCTTCTTTCATGATTCTTAAACCAAGCAATAGCTATGATTAAGTTATGCTCTGAGCATAATTCTACCAGACGGCTTCCTCTTTCATTCCTTACCCCCATTCCAAATTCACCTACTACTTTTCCTTCTCTTCCTTTTCCTACTATCAAAATCCAGTCCCCCATGACTAATAAATTTTCATCTCCCCACACTATCTGAATGCTTACTTTTATCGCATCATACATTTCTTCAATCTCCTCGTCATCTGCGGAGCTAGTTGGCATATAAACTTGTACTGCTGTGTTAGGTGTGGGCTTTGTGTCTATCTTGGCTCCAATAATGTGTTCCCTATGCTGTTTGTAGTAGCTTACCCATGCTCCTATTTTTTTATTCATTATTAAACCTACTCCTGCATTACCCCTATTTTGATTTTGTATTTATAATCCTGTATTTACCTGACCAAAAGTTTCGTTCCTCTTGCCACCGAACTTCACTGATTCCCACTATATTTAACTTTATCTATTCCCCTTTTTAAATTTCTAATCTACCTGCCTCATTAAGGGATCTGACATCCACACTCCGACCCGTAGAATGCCAGTTTTGTTTCTCCTGATAACGACGTCCTTCTGAGTAATCCCCGCCCGGAGATCCGAATGGTGGACTATTTTACCTCCGGAATATTGTATCCAAGAGGACGCCATCGTCATTTAACCATACAGTAAAGCTGCATGCCCTTGGGAAAAAGTACAGCTGTAGCTTCCCCTTTCTTTCAGCTGTTCGCAGTACCATAACAGCAAAGCCGTTTTGGTTAATGTTACAAGGCCAGATCAGTCAATCATCCAGACTGTTGCCCCTGCAAATACTGAAATGGTTGTCGCCTCTCTTCAGGAACCACATGTTTTTCTGGCCTCTCAACAATACCCCTCCATTGTGGTTGCACCTATGGTGCGGCTATCTGTATCATTGAGGCATGCAAGCCTCCCCACCAATGGCAAGGTCAATGATTCTTGGGGAAGGGAGGGGAGAGGGAAGGTGGGGGGGGGGGGGGGGGGGACTGGAAGTTTGTCATGAGTTTACATATTAAAAGCTGACTAATAACAAAATACGGTACTCACAAAATACAAAAAAGATCAAGAATAAGTACAAAGAGTGGTATCAAATTTATGTACCCCAAAATAAAAATATAAACAAGCACCCAGAACACAGATGGTAACGGTAAGTATGTCTTGAGGCTAAAAGGGTGCTCACTGGCCAGTGGTCTTGGAAACATGTACTGAATAAATGTTAATAGGGGTGGAAAGCAACAAAACAATCCAATGCAGTGGTGCAAATGGAACTGTTGTACAGAAGGAGTAACAGAGAACATGAAAGGAGAATAAAATTGTTATTTGCAGCTCTTATCTTGTTCCTAGTGCAACCCTCTCTAGTCAATGCTATTATTGTTCCTGCCCTATTATTGTTATTAAATAAGAAATTTTTTCATCTCCAGTCTTTTCATTCTCAAACAAACAACATTATTCCCAGAGTTAAATTTATCATTATCTGGATTTACAGACAGCTGAAAACAATTTTTTCAATGGTGTATTAATATGAAACAACTTAATTAAAATTAAGAGACTTAGAAGGGTTATACAGTAATGTCATGTATAATTCAACTCTATTACTGAAACATAAATTGTGACATAAAATTGGCATACCTATCCCTGTAAACCAGCAGACCGGAGGCACAAACCCCCAGCATTATGTCCACACCTTCCGAATCCTTGGCAGGGTGGAGGTCAACACCGTACATCGCAAGTTTCTTCGCATTTTCCAGATAGTGGAGCTCTGCTTCTGCTGGTGTCTGCCCTCTGAGAAAAAGTGTCATCTAAGTGCTCATGCTACAATGAATAAGTAAATTCATGAATCAACATCATGTTACTGAATGTAAGTCTATAAATCAAACTCTCTCTGGTCAAGAATGTGAATATGTTAAAGACAGTTTAATTTGCTGTGATGTGATAATTAATCTGTAACACATCAGTCCCTAGTTAATTCTAATAAAATTTATCAAGTAATAGTTGATACACTGATGCTGTACACAATTAATTTTTAAAAAATGTCAGCTATATGGTATTTCAAATCAATTCCATCAGAAGGTTTTTCACCACACCAATGAGTCAAATAACCTTGTCATAAGTCAAGTGACTATAAAAACAATACACTAGCATAAAACCAAAAAGACTGGCTTTTAATTTTAAAATTTGTATTATTTACAAGTAGCCGAAATGATAAGGAAAACCTGCAAGAACTACTGTTTAAATGCTGATGTAAATTCTTGCTTTGTAACTATTTCACTAGGAGATCCCCAATCACATAGCACATGGAAAATTTCTGCAGAGTGGAATAACTGTCATAATCCTGCAAACAAGTGTTCCATTATCAATACAAACCAAGCATAATTACTTACTTGTGTGTACGGTGCAGATCCATGACTTTCTCCTCCAGCTCGGCTGTTTGGTTTGGAGCAAACCTGAAGTCTTTTAAGTAATTCCTCCCATGCTCATCTGGATCATAGTCTCCAAGCTCTGACTGAACTAAGTATGATCCCAAAAGAGCATGTGTTACAAATGAGCAAGGTAGCCTGAAAAATAACGACAGGAAGACATTAATCATATCTTTTGAAATAAAAATCTGTTTTTGCTAAAATTTTGCACCAAAACTTTTACACTGCTGCTGCTGCAATCTGTGTTTCTTTAAGAATCACTATACATAAAGCCCTCATTCTTATTTTTCCTCAGGAACTGTGCAAACTAAATCACCCGTAAGATTCCAGATGAAAAATTCTCTGAAAAACCTAGCATCTTGTACAATATATGTTTCTGTGAAAAAAATGTGTGCGCATGGGAGGAAGGGGGAGGGGAGGGGTTGTGGTGCTTATGCACACAGGTGTGTGTGCAAGTGTAAGAGAATAATAAAATCTTAGGCTGATGTATATTTTGGTTAAAAAAGTTAAAATGATTAACAGAATTATGAATATTTCACTTTCTCCCCAGTAACAGAAATACTGTATGCAGTTTTTAAACTGACGGCTGAATAAGAAACCTGTGAAGAATGAAATACAGTAACAGTTATGGAATTCACTCATCCAAAACATACTGATTTAAAATAACTGCATGATTTGCTATTCTGTCCACAGTCATATTTATTGTACACTAGAACAATACTCACTTTCCTTCTAGAATGTCATTGCGGATCTGCAGGCACAACTGGTATCTGAAACCCAAGAAAAAATACATATTTTCCTATGCACAGAAAAAAGATACTGCTTGGGTAAGTATTCATATTTTATTTCTGTTGATTAGTAGAACAATACTGAATTATTATTTAACATCAGCAGTAAAATGCTTCATTGTGCTTTGTCAGAAGCAGCTTTACTGTAGGCAGTTATCCCAGAGAGAGAGAGAGAGAGAGAGAGAGAGAGAGGACGACTACAAGGATAGTAGATTTTGTTGAAGGATTATTTATATGTATTAAACATAAGTCAATTTACTGAATCAAGGACATAAATAGGTAAAACAGAAAGATGTCAAGTTCTACGAGAGGTCAGGATTGAAACAAATCTTCAGTTTAGGAAAGAAATTAAACAGCACAATTCTAGCACATTGGATCACCAATCACAGCTATCAATTATAAATTTTCACCAATCACCAGAAATTTTATCTCCACCAAGTTGTATCTCAGTCCTAGGTAACTGCATTGATGAATTAAAGTCACCCAACCCAGTTGACATAATCTGCCTCTCTGAACACCGTGTGACCACTGGTATAGGAACTAGGCCTAAGCACAATGAGAAACTCAGACAGGAGAGTACTGCAAATGTTAGAATAAGGAAAGGTTCTCAGAAAAGTATAATTAAAAATAATGTAAGTATATTTCATCAAAATATTGGGAGTTTAAAGAATAAAGTAGATGAGCTTCTGGTTTGTTTAGAAGATTTAGAAGCTGAGAATGAAATAGATGTACTATGCCTGTCTGAGCATCACATTGTTACTGATATGGATAAGGTAAATGTAAGTGGATATAAGCTCTCTGCACATGTAATGAGAGAAAATATGGAGAAAGGAGGAGTTGCCATATATGTCAAAAGTTATCATTGTGCAAAAAGTATAGAAACAAAAAAGTTTTGTGTAGAGAAACATATAGAAGCATGTGCCTGTGAGCTTAAATTAAATAAAGGCACATTTATAACTGTAACTGTATATAGGTCCCCATCAGGAAATTTTCATCTATTTCTGAAAAATTTGGACTCCTTGTTGTGCTATCTTTCAGACAGGGGGAAGCAAATTATTATTTGTGGGGACTTCAATGTAGATTCTCTGAAAGAGGGTAATAGGAAAAATGACCTTGAAGTATTACTCGGTTCTTTCAATTTGACACCCGTTATTGATTTTCCTACTCGGGTGGTAAAGGATAGCAGCTCACTGATAGATAACTTCTTTATAGACCAAGATAAGTTTAACCAGATAAATGCTCAGCCTGTTGAGAATGGTCTTTCTGATCATGGTGCACAGCTAGTTACAATATATGACATAGCTCCATTCAGCAATACTAAACAGTCCTCCAAAGTAGTACGTTCAGTCAACGATTTAGCAATTGCAAATTTCAGGGAAAGCCTACAGCAGATAGACTGGGATGAGGTGTACCATGAACCTGATGCCAATTTAAAATACAATTTATTTCATGACATTTTTGTAAATGCATTTGAAAACTGCTTCCCCAAGAAAATAGTTAAATATACTCATAAGAAACCTTGTAACAAACCATGGCTTACTAAGGGTATAAAAATATCTTGTAACCGGAAAAGGGAAATGTATCTGACAGCAAGAAAGAGTAGTGACCCGGAAACTATCAAAAATTATAAAAACTACTGTGTTATATTAAGAAAAAGTTATTAAAAAATCCAGGAGTATGTGTATCATGTCTGACATCAGCAACTCTGATAATAAAATTAAAACAATTTGGAATATTATTAAAAGAGAAACAGTCAACCAAGAGCAGAGGAAGACAGTATTACCATCAAATTGAATGAAAAACTTTACGAACAAAAAGTCAGTAGTTGAAAATATTTTTAATAATCATTTTCTAAATGTTGTGGATATAGTAGGATCCAGGTGTTCATTAGAAGATGCTAGGCTGTTAATGGAAGAGGCCATACCTATGCAATTTGATACAATTGAAATCTCACCCACTTCTCCCTCTGAAATTAGGAAAATAATAAACTTGCTTAAAAGCAAAAACTCACATGGAATTGATGGCATTTCCAGCAAAATACTAAAAGCTTGTTCTCAACAGATAAGTAAGATTCTCAGCCACCTGTGTAATAGCTCTCTGGAACAGGGCATTTTCCCTGATAGACTGAAATATGCTATTGTTATACCTTTGCATAAAAAGGGGGATAGATCTGATGTCAACAATTACCGTCCAATCTCCCTTCTAACAGCTTTATCCAAAATTTTGAGAAAGTAATGTATTCAAGAGTAGCTTCACATATCTGTAAAAATGAAGTACTAACAAAATGTCAGTTTGGTTTCCAGAAAGGTTTTTCAACAGAAAATGCCATATATGCTTTCACCAGTCAAATTTTGAATGATCTGAATAACCGAACACCACCCATTGGGATTTTTTGTGATCTCTCAAAGGCTTTTGATTGTGTAAATCATGAAATTCTGCTAGACAAGCTCAAGTATTGTGGCATGAGTGGGACAGTGCACAAATGGTTTAATTCGTACCTAACTGGAAGAGTGCAGAAAGTTGAAATAAGTAGTTCTCATAACATGCAAAGATCAGCACATTCCTCAAACTGGGGAACTATTAAGAATGAGGTTCCACAAGGGTCAGTCTTGGGTCCTTTGTTGTTCTTATTATATATTAATGACTTGCCATTCTATATTCATGAAGAGGCAAAGTTAGTTCTCTTTGCTGATGATACAAGTATAGTAATCACGCCTGACAAACAAGAATTAACTGATGAAATTGTCAATACTGTCTTTCAGAAAATTACTAAGTGGTTCCTTGTAAACGGACTCTCACTGAATTTTGATAAGACACAGTACATACAGTTCCGTACAGTGAATGGTATGACGCCATTAATAAATATAGACCTTAATCAGAAGCATATAGCTAAGGTAGAATATTCCAAATTTTTAGGTGTGTCCATTGATGAGAGATTAAATTGGAAGAAACACATTGAAGATCTGCTGAAACGTTTGAGTTCAGCTACTTATGCAATAAGGGTCATTGCAAATTTTGGTGATAAACATCTTAGTAAATTAGCTTACTACGCCTATTTTCACTCATTGCTTTCATATGGCATCATATTTTGGGGTAATTCATCACTGAGGAATAAAGTATTTATTGCACAAAAGCGTGTAATCAGAATAATAGCTGGAGTCCACCCAAGATCATCCTGCAGACATTTATTTAAGGATCTAGGGATATTCACAGTAGCTTCTCAGTATATATATTCTCTTATGAAATTTGTTATTAACAACCAAACCCAATTCAAAAGTAATAGCAGTGTGCATAACTACAATACTAGGAGAAAGGATGATCTTCACTATTCAAGATTAAATCTAACTTTGGCACAGAAAGGGGTGAATTATACTGGCACTAAAGTCTTTGGTCACTTACCAAATAGTATCAAAAGTCTGACAGATAACCAACAAGTATTTAAGAAGAAATTAAAAGAATTTTTGAATGACAACTCCTCCTACTTCATAGAGGAATTTTTAGATATAAATTAAGGAAAAAAAAGAAAAAAATATTTAAAAAAATAAAAAAATTAAAAAAAAATAAAGTTGTTATATTAACTTAAGTATGTTGTTAAATTAACCTAATTATGTCATGTATTGGAAAATTTGACTCGTTCCACATCATTACGAAATATCGTATTCATGATCCATGGAACTAGTATTAATCTAATCTAATCTAATCTAATCAGCATTCTCCAACTTCAAATAAAGGGAGTGTACAAGTCTGTAATATGGAGAAAGATGCAAGTTCAAAATTAACTTTCAGCTCCTTGTTGACCTGCCTAACCATTGTTCATTTCTCACTTTATATTTACCACATGAATGTACAGCTACAAGCTAAAACATTATGACAACTGCCCACCATGGGAATGAATGCTGCATGGTGGCATAGAGGGAACGTGTTTTGATACTGAAAGTATGTAAGCACAGCAGAGATAACTGGGCAATCATTTTAGTGATTACATGGGTCCCAAGATGGTATATGGTTATGGCCCACTGCATGGGAATGAGCATATCAAAAGTATGAAACTGGTCAGCTGTTTGTGTACAACTGTCATGAACATCTATGGAAAGTGGCTGAAGGACTGCGAAACCACAAGTTGCCAACAAAGTGTTGGGTGCAGACACCTCATCACAGAATGTAGAGGTCGAAGGCTTGCCTGCCCTCTAAAGCAGGACAGATGGTAATCTGTGGCACATTGGATGACGAAATATGATACTGGTTTAGGTACAAGTCTTCCACAGCCCACTATTCAGTGCACATTGTTGAACATGGGACTCTGAAGCAGACCACCCCAACGTCTGTTCCCATGTTGACCCAATGACATCATCAGTCACAATTTTATTGTGCAAGTGATCATCAAGATTGGATCATGGATCAAAGGAAACATGCCACCTGGTCAGATGAGTTACATTTGTTGTTACACCAAGACTTTTGTGCCTGGATAAACTATCATCAGTGCGAATGGTGGCTCAAAACATGACTCATGGCATGAATGATGGAGGCAAAAAAATTCCATGGGAGACATACACCTATGTTTCCACGGGACCTGTAGCAGTAATTGTAGGCACTGCGACAGCTGTGTACTATGTGAACATTGCGAACCTCCTACATCTCTTCATGCTTGATGTCTTCTCTGACAGCGATGGCACTGTCCAGCCAGATACCTGTCTGTGTCCAAAGGCTAGAACCAAGATACAATGGTTTAGCTACAACATAGCAGGTCAGCAACTGGAAGCAGTTAATTCCATAAATTATCTGGGAGTAGGCATTAGGAGTGATTTAAAATGGAATGACCATATAAAATTAATCGTCGGTAAAGCAGATGCCAGACAGAGTCATTGGAAGAATCCTAAGGAAATGCAGTCTGAAAACAAAGTAAGTAGGTTACAGTACACTTGTTCCCCCACTGCTTGAATACTGCTCATCACAAGTATGGGATCCATACCAGGTAGGGTTGATAGAAGAGATAGAGAAGATCCAACGGAGAGCAGCGCACTTCGTTACAGCATCATTTAGAAATCGCGAAAATGTTACGGAGATGATAGATAAACTCCAGTGGAAGACTCTGCAAGAGAGATGCTCAGTAGCTTGGTACGGGCTTTTGTTGAAGTTTCGAGAACATACCTTCACCGAGGAGTCAAGCAGTATACTGCTCCCTCCTACATATATCTCGCGAAGAGACCATGAGGATAAAATCAGAGAGATTAGAGCCCACACACAGGCATACTGACAATCTTTCTTTCCATGAACAATAAGAGACTGGAATAGAAGGCAGAACCAATAGAGATACACAAGGTACCCTCCGCCACACACAATCAGGTGGCTTGCGGAGTGTGGATGTAGATGTAGATGATAGTGAACTCAAATTGATGTCTTGGTCACCAAATTTACCTGATTTGAACCCTATAGAGCACGTCCTCAAGCACTATGCCCACAAACACTATTACCCCAATTCACACAAATTGCATGACCTGTGGGTAGAAATACCTTTGGAAACTTACCACAGACTTGTCAAATTCATGGTACATGTGGTCATAGTATTTTGGCTCATCAGTGTGGTTCTGGTAACCACAATGTATCCACACAAGAATGTACAACTAAGTCTCCAGTGTTTAGTATTTATAAATTAATTTAACAATGAATAGACAGTACATAAAGTCAGGAAAACATTTTTAGATATAAGAGAAAAGTTTGATATAAGAGAAAAGTGGGCCAAATTTAGACATTGCCTTTGAACACCCTCACCATTGTTATGAAGTACAACCAGCAAATAAACTATAATCAATAGAAGTGGTGATCATGGTAAACTCACCTTGTGATGTCTTCTTGCAGCTGTGCTGGATCTGGAGGGTAAAACTTAACCTCAAAGTTGAATTTCCATGGTTCATCTATAAACAAAAAGAAATTTGCATGGAAATCTGACCAAAATCATAAAATTAATTACAAATTAATTCTCAACAAAAGTAAGGAAATGATTGTTTCGAACAGTCTACAACAGGGAAGTTATACAAGGAAAATGTGAATACTATGGTATTTATGATACAACATGAAGTTTTGAACTGATGTTTGAAAAGAGACACAGGATTTGTAAGAATATTAAGGACAACATTCTTATAAATTAACAAAATGTTCCCGAAAGTAAATGTTGACAAATTCAATCAACAACAAACATAAAGTAAAGAAAATATATAAATCACTCAATAAGAATCTATATTCAACAATGCAATCAAATGAAATGAAAGAGGGAGAAGTTTAACAGTGACCAACACATGAAATGAACCAATTAGTGGTTAAACAGAGCCCAACAGTGAAATAGCTACAGTTATTGAAATATAATTTTCATGAATTTAAAAACAAAGATGATGTAACTTACCAAACTAAAGCATTGGTATGTTGATAGAGACACTCACAAACACAAACACACACACAAAATTCAAGCTTTCGCAACCCGCGGTTGCTTCATCAGGAAAGAGGGAAGGAGAGGGAAAGACGAAAGGATGTGGGTTTTAAGGGAGAGGGTAAGGAGTCATTCCAATCCCAGGAGCAGAAAGACTTACCTTAGGGGGAAAAAGGGACAGGTATACACTCGCACACACACACACACATATCCATCTGCACATATACAGACACAACAGGGTGTTTGTGTTTGTGAGTCTCTCTATCAACATACCAACGCTTTCATTTGGTAAGTTACATCATCTTTGTTTTTAGATATATTTTTCCCATGTGGAATGTTTCCCTCTATTATATTCATATAATTTTCATGACTTACATAACACATCCCTTTATATTGTAGTAACATAATAGTAACATAACATGCTTCCTTAAAAGAATGCACTTTTTGGTTATTTTACCTAAACATGTTTCTGTACAGCTTCAGCATCAGTGAGCACTTTTTTATTTCTACTGCAAGTACCGCAGCAGAAAGTATGAATTCGGGATTTACTAGCTTTAAATTTATCACTACTTTCACATTATATTTCTGTTTGTTATAACTAACTAAAATTCCATTATCTATGTCTTGTAATTACCTATTCCACCTCAGTGTTAAGTCTACACTAAATGCAGCATGTTGTCTACACTAAATGCAGCTTGTTTTGATCTACACCAGGATGTTAAGTCAGTATGTAAACTAGAAATTCAAATCTAAATCCTTGTGCTGAATAATATGTGAATAGACTGTTGTTATAATTGGCTCAGCCTGAGTTAAGCTAGATGGGCTGCTAGCTTTGCTTTTTATTATTTTAAAGAGTTATTAGTACTTTTGTATTTTTGGATGTCTGTTGATCCAGTCACTGAGAAAAGAATGTTAACTGTGCAGCTCATTATTGAGCTGTAGTGGAGGTCATTTATTTTTCTTTGTTCTCATTCATGCTTCCAACTTTTAGGAAACTCATAATGAAACATACAACTAGCAGATCATTGTGAAATGTTTTTCATAAAATAGACAACTATTATTTACAATTACCAAAAACACAAAAATAGTATTAATTCCTCAGAAACAGCTAGTTTAACTCATAATAGGCCCGCTACAACAACAGTTCCTATTGCAGAGAATGATGCATTTTATCATGTGACTGAAATATGTAGGCATTTACAGGAAACGTGCAACTTAAGGTAAGATGCAATACAATAATAATGATAGTGATATTTTTAGTGCCCATTGATTCAAAATTCATACACTTCCTGGTTCTGTATTTTCAGCACCATTCATTGTTGCTGTTGCTGTCATTGTTGTCGTCAAGTTCAAAATCTATGATGAATGGTACTTCATTTAAGCAAATCAGATATAACTTTACAAACCAGGATCAAATTGAAATTCTTTATACAGTTCTTCAGTGACAAAATCTTTTCATTTTACATTTATCTATTCCCGACATTACCATGAATGGATAAAGTCATCTGCCCATTTTGATAGTCATGAGTCCCTTAGGCATTCACTATTCAGTTTTGCATCAGAAGGCCTTACTTCTTGCAACATACAATGAAGCGCCAAAGAAACTGGTACAGGCATGCGTATTCAAATACAGAGATATGTAAACAGGCAGAATATGGCACTGTGGTCGGCTGTGCCTAGACAAGATGATAAGTGTCCTATGCAGTTGTTAGACTGGTTACTGCTGCTTCGATGGCAGGTTATCAAGATTTAAGTGAGTTTCAAAGTGGTTCATAGTCAGCGCTTCAGTGATGGGACACAGCATCTTCCAGGTAGCGATGAAGTGGGGACTTTCCCATATGACCATTTCATGAGTGTACCGTGAATTTCAGCAATCTGGTAAAACATCAAATCTCTGACATCTCTGTGGCTGGAAAAAGATCCTGCAAGAACGGGAGCAACAATGACAAGAAAATCGTTCAACATGACAGAAGTGCAACTGTTCCGCA
Source organism: Schistocerca piceifrons (assembly GCF_021461385.2). Classification (NCBI taxonomy): domain Eukaryota; kingdom Metazoa; phylum Arthropoda; class Insecta; order Orthoptera; family Acrididae; genus Schistocerca; species Schistocerca piceifrons. The sequence goes on along the minus strand of NC_060143.1, from coordinate 390,766,314 downwards.
AATTGCTGCAGTTCAATGCTGGGCCATTAACAAGGGTCAGCGTGCGAACCATTCAACGGAACATCATCGACATGGGCTTTCGGAGCCAAAGGCCCACTCGTGTATCCCTGATGACTGCATGACATGAAGTTTTACACATCACCTGGGCCCATCAACACCAAAATTGGACTGTTGATGACTGGAAACATGGTCGGATGAGTCTTGCAAATTGTATCTAGCGTATATACATGTATGGGTATGGAGACAACCTCATGAATCCACGGACTCTGCCTATCAGCAGAGGACTGCTCAAGCTGGTGGAGGGTCTGTAGTGGTGTGGGGCATGTGCAGTTGGAGTAATACGGGGCCCCTGATACGTCTAGATACGACTCTGACAGATGACATGTACATAAGCATCCTGTTTGATCACCTGCATCCATTCATGTCCATTGCGCATTCCGACAGACTTGGGAAATTCCAGCAGGACAGTGTGACACCCCACACGTCCAGACTGGCTCCAGGAACACACTTCTGACTTTAAACACTTCCTCTGGCCACCAAACTCCCCCAATATGAACATTATTGAGCATATCTGGAATGCTTTGCAATGTGCTGTTCAGAAGAGATCTGCACCCCCTCGTACTGTTATGGATTTATGGACAGCCCTGCAAGATTTATGGTGTCAATTCCCTTCAGCACTACTTCAGACATTAGTCGAGTCCATGCCATGTAGTGTCGCGGCACTTCTGTGTGTTTGTGGAGGCCCTACATGATATTAGGCAGGTGTACCAGTTTTTTTGGTTCTTCACTGCATATTTTACATGCAGTGTGAGCAGTGGTGCAACTTGCTAAACTAAATTTGTAACAGACACAGTACTGCAATGGATTCTTCTTAAGAATATAAGTTGTTCAAAATGCAAACTGTACATTCAGATTAAATGACACTGGGGGCATGACGAGTAACTGTTTATACGATGTTGTAAAATTTATCTTTTATTTCTGTAACAATTTAATTAATGTATTCACTGCAGGGATGGAATGCATCAGTACTGTGTGTTCCTGAGAAATGTGAGAGAAAACTAATTGTGATGATACAGGCAGCAAGGAAATGATTAATTAATATGATAAATTACATTTGTATGATTCACTAGTTATTATCAGATGTAAGAACTCCAAACAAGAAATGACAGCTGAATAATGAAAAAGTGGCTACTTGACAAGTGGCACACACACGATAAATCTGAGGACACAAGGTCCATTCTGCCAAAAGAGTGGGTAGTCTTGGACGAGAGCAGAATTACTATTCAGCATTATTTGATTTCTCTTTGGATTTGTCTGGCTGTGGCCTACATGATATGTGGTTAATGGTTGACTTCTCTGCTAATTTTCTCAATACCCTCAGTAATGAATCTCCACATCCCCCCCCCCCCCCCCCCCCGTTCATGATGAAGCAATCTTCATTCTGAAAAACTGTGTGTGTCAATGAGTCCTGCCCCTTTGTAAAGAAAGGATACTTTTCCCCCTTTCTAGTGAACAAGAATTTAATGCATAAAATGATGTAACTTTCTGTTTGACTTCAAACGATCGAACAACAGGGCAGTTTTGTTCAAAATAATCCCAAAACTGTGAAATTACATCAAAAACAGCCCTCAATTTTGCATGTATGTCACATCTGGTTACTCATTTGTTGAATCAAGAAGCAGCAGCTGAGGCCATAAACTGTCCATTAAAATACTCGCATGTGCAAAATGTAATAAAATGATTACGTCTCACACAAGTCTCTCACAAACAGACGTACTACAAGAAATACTGAAAAATACAAGTAATTTATATGAAGCCACAGTTTCACTTACTCTTTATGAATTTTGTGACCCGTTTGTCCAGCTCGAGCCAATTACGAGGATCGTGTCTGTCTTCGTAAGTCAGGGCAAAGTAGTCCTTCTCTAGAAGATTCAAGTGCTCACACACTTTATCCAGCACATCCTGGCCCTTTGCTCTTCGCTGTGAACAAAAACATACTCTCAGTGATGGACTGTAAATACTGGGAAAAGATTTTATACAATTCGCAAATGTATTTGATCACAGTAAACACATTTCACCTTTTTATTTTATGACATGAATAAAGGACTGGGTACCACTGGATATCACTGTTACTTCAGTCATGATCATAACATTCCTAACTCATTTTATTGGATTCATCTGATAAAACCATAATTGAACTTTTGTTTTAAGTATTCAACTATTCACACATAGAAATCCAATTAAATCAAACAATGGAAAATTCAGGATGGAATGTAACAATATTATGAGAAGGAAAGTTGCTACTCACCATATAGCGGAGATGCTGACTCACAGATAGGCACAACAAAAAGATTTTTCACACTTAAAGCTTTCGGCCAATGGCCTTTGTCAACAACAGACACACATACACGCACACACACTCACGCAAACCCAAGTCGTGTGTGTGAGTTACGTTTGCGTGAGTGTGTGTGTGTACGTATGTGTGTCTATTGTTGACAAAGGCCATTGACGGTAAAGCTTTAAGGGTGAAAATCTTTTTGTTGTGCCTATCTGCGACTCAGCATCTTCGCTATATGGTGAGTAGCAGAAATCCAATTAAGGAACCTGAGTTCCTCAACATTCTGCAATACTCTTTTTTTCTGCCATATTAACACCTGTTACAAAAGCTTTCTTCAAGCTACTCTTAAAATTCTTCAGATCTTGGGGAAAAACTTTCAGTAGTCAAGATCACATAAATTAGCCTTCATTGCTGACAACCAGTTTCGACAATTGAACTGTCATTTTCTGTTCTTCAAAAAGTTTTTGTTATAAAATGTGTCCACTGTGATTTATTACCTCATACCATGTTATGATTATATTGGATACAATATATCACATTATTTATAGATTTTGAGAGAAATAGGATTATTTACAATTAAAAATCCCCTTGTGCACATGGACATGTTCGTGTCTGTAGTGCTCACAGAAGCTTGTTAATTCTTAAAACACATAATATACAGACAGTCTCAAGTAAAACATAGATCACTCCTTCCGTTCAACATGAGAAAATTCAGTCTTCACATCTACTACTGATAGAAAGGGTACTAGAACAGTTTTGCATAAAACCCCCATTTATTCCCCTTGCACAAAATAACTTCCACTGCTTTTAATGCATCTCCTCATATTTCAAATCTACTTTTCCCGAAGGATCTTCCAGTAGCTGGACACAATTTCATCTAAAGTTTGCAAGGGCACTTCAAATGGCCTGCCCTTAAGATGCATTACTGCTTTCGAAATAAGACAAAGTCAGACTCGGTAAGATCAGGCTATAGAGAGGCTACTAAATGGGTCTAATGATTGCAAACATTGTAGTTAAGGTTCTAGACTTGCATCCAGTAGGTGATGCATATTAGATGCTGCAGGTCGCCAGCACTGAAGTCGCTACCATGCATGACCCATAGAGGCAGCACCGTGGCCATTTGGGCAATGTCGTTGGCATGCATATAAGCTGGCCCATGGACAGTAGCAGCATTTGTTACGTGCTGCATGAAGTGTTAAGTCTATTGTCATATCACTACCCTTAGAATGACCCTACTTTTTTTTCTGGACTGTCTGGTTTTTGTTATTAGTATACATTCAGCACACAAATGACAACAATTCTTGCTCTGTTTACAGTTACACTTTCATTTTAGGAGTGGTGGTAAGCACTTGCTACTCTACCATGCATTTCATGACACAGCCAAATTCATCCGGGTACTATGGACACCAAGTTTCTTCTTAAACTTTGACAAAACAGCTGTTACTGCAGTAACAACAGCAACAGCACTCGTAACAACTACAACTGCAAAGCAGCAACAGCAAGAACAGCATGTTGCTATCCTGGAGCTCGTGTGTCAGTAGTAACAACATCAGTCATTGGTTACAACTAGGGCTCCACTACCATTCACCTCCTTCGACAAGGCTTCAGAGAGCTGGAACACATACCTCCTAACATTTTGAACACCACTGTTTTGCTTATAGCATTTCAGATAGGCAGCAAAGCTTTACTCCTGTCTTCTAGTGGTGCAGAAATTGTGACCATTCACAGTCCATAGTAATTTATCTTTCAGTGAGTTATGTACTCTGTTAACTAAACACTATAGCCATCAAGCACACCTTGTAGCAACCAACCTAAAGTTTAATCAGTGTTACAAACAAGAGGGACAGTCATGTGCGGCATGGGCTGATGACTTCCAGGGCCTTGCACAACAATGCAGTTTCAATTACCAGAGTTGTAAAGTTTCCTATGCAGAACCACTGACTCATAATGTGTTTATGTGTCCAGCTGTGCCTAGTCCCCAACGGGGAAGTCTGGCCTAAGCATTAGCAACATTCAATTCTGGCCTTAGTGAAGTCTTGCTAAATCTTTTGAGGTTGCTTCTAAAGCTCAGTGTACATTCGATAAAGTAATCGAGGTATCAAAAGTAGTTAGTTACTGTCATGACACCAGCATTCAGCTGATGATTTTGACTTGTCATCTTTTTCTTCCACCCTCAAGTCTCACCAGAGTTCAAGGTCATCCGAATCACTAGTATCTCATGAGAGACTTCACTAATTCGATCATAACAATTTCCACTCAACAATGTGTAAAACCTTTTATAATTATAAATGGGTGGGTCAAAAACATCCTTCCACGTCAGCATTGAAGCATGTGGCATCATACATATCACTAAATCTTCAGTCATGGTCAGGTGGCAGCACAATGCATGATACACTGGGATTGCAGCTGGCACTATCAACGGAAGCATCTCTGTGCTGAAGTGGGGCGCTTATGTCTCATAAAATGTCAGACAGATCCAAAAGACTGGTTGCCTGCCCCTGAAAAACATTATTGGCAGCACAACTGAATTATTCCCACACTGAAAATGTGGCTTTAGCAATTATTTATGGTGGGAAGAAGTTTCATGTGTACTTGGTGTGCCTGCAAACTCCACTTATTGTTCGACAACAGGGCATTAATATTGCTTTGTGGGCACTGGACTAAGCTTCCAGAAAAGATAGCACAGCATCTACTGCGAAGGCCATTGTTTTTGAGTGGTTAACCAATGAAATACACTTCCATCAACCAATTTGCTAATGTATATGTCCTACTCCCATTTCCCAGTGTTGCCGAAGTTGAGTTCAATCTTCAGGAAACTGTTTTGGACCTAACCAGCATCTGCAACAAACCCTAGATGAGTATCTGCCGACAGCATGGCACAGTAGTACTGCCCCTGACCCAGTTCTGCCCAGTTTTTCTGCAGTGCAGTCACAATGGCCAAAGTGTTTATCAAAACATGCTGATCTAGCACATCAAAACTATTTTGGGATGTAGCAAAGGCTTACTGCAACAAATGGCAACTTAACACTAACATCAAAAAACTCCGAATAAGCAGAAAGCTGTGCCCAGCGGCACGTGTATTGGCTCTGTATTAATGCTGCAACTGAACATGTCGGCCACTCCTGCCTGCTCACTGAACCAGCCAGCCCTGGCATAGCAGTGCTTGCCATAGTCAGGCCCAAAGCACCCATGAAAAAGAGTGTATGTCAATTTTTTTGCGCCATTTCAGGAAGCTATGTGGTTTCTTGTGGGGGATGCTATCTCCAGTTTGCCTTTTGTGGCACAGATGCCATCATCCACTGCCCACACTACCATCTGTGCCCTCTGTCTAACTTGTGCAACTGAGAGCTTGCACTACATATTGATGTCCGCCAGGAATTTCCAGTTTATGCCATTACAATTCAAGGCCTTTCTTTGCCATAACAGCATTAAACGTCTGATCACTGCCCATTTCCACACAGCTTCCAATTCAGATGCCAAGCAGGTCATGACTTTCAAGACCTATGTGCCCAAGGATTTGCTGATAATGTTGACCAAGGGAGCACTACACAGCTTCCTGACCACGTAAAGGTTCACTCCTGTGAACTTGACATGTCTGGCCAAAATATTATATGGGTGCAGGCATCAAACCCTGCCAGAACTGCTGTGCCTCTTACAGTGTGCACATGGCAACTGCGTCTGGGTATGCATATTACACTGCTGCCAGGGGTGACCCGAGTGGCTGTTGTAGGATGTAGGGGGTGTCAGATGCTCGACAACACAGCCGCTCACAAGTTCATAACTCGCAACCAAGTGCAGCTCTGGCCATGACTGCATTCACAAACAGCACCACTGCCACTCTGCTTCTGACCCAGGGAACTGATACCCACACTGCCACCCACTGTGCTATCATATAATAGTCCTGTATCACATCTACTGCTCACTCACTGGTACAACCTGTGGCCCCTACTACCTCACTCATTAGCACACACAATCACGGTAACCCGTGAACGCAAAATCACTCCCACTGCCAGCCCCTGTTGTACCCCCATCCCAGCCATTTGCCTCCCACATATCGTCAACCCAGCCAGCCCTGGAAAAACACAAGGCCATTTAAGTTATCCATGCCACTTGAACACATGATGGGGAGCTCCACTACAATTCCCCTCCTCTCATGCCTGCACCAACATAAACCTGGACATAATTGGGTCTACATAGCAATTAGAGTGAGGAACCTATCTCCAGTGGGTGTCTATAGCAGCAGTGACGTAGAGAAGCTGCAAATTCCCAGCATGGAAACTGCGGCCACAAGGGTCAGGACCACATGTGACACCACTAGTGTGGATGTAAGCCAGCAAAGGGTCACTTTAGTGCTTGTTCCATGCTGTATGAGGTGTTTAGTCTAGTATCTTATCGCTATGCCTATGGTGACACTGCTCTGTTTATAAACTATCCAGCTTTTGCTATTGGCTTACTTTCAGTGCACACATAATGATTCCGACTTTGTTGAGAGTTATGCTTTCGTATCGGGAGTGAATGTAAAGCTTACAAACCTACATCTGACATACATTCACACACTAAAGAGTAGCACTGAACCAGCACCAAGTATGCATCACATAGTGTCTATAATACAACATGAAATTAGACCATACTTTTAAAGAAACTTCAAAACGCATACATTGATCTATGTAAGGTGGTCAACGGATGTGAGGCTATTTGTTTGAGATTTACATCAGCTCACTCAGAACTAATCACTGTTCATCACCCAGCAGCTGTTGTTCCAGCAACACCACAGAACACTATAGCATCCTTTTGTGAATTACTGTACGAGTTTCCATGTAGCCACACCTGCAGAGCAGAGAGGTTGTGCCTGTAGCTGAACTAGTTTGATATACAGTTTAGTTTCTGTTTCTGTTTCTCGCAGACTTCCGTGAGAAAGTGAACTGTACCTGTGCACTTTACTCTTTAGACTAGTGTTTAGTAACTTACTCTACGTTTTTGCATAAATTTTGGTGCACATATTTGTGGGAGACAACTTTCCCACGTAGCTTCCCACTTCCAGAAGCACTATGTGACGTGACTATTTAAACCTCAAGTTAGCGCACAGGGTTATAGTTTCGATCAGTGCTTTATAATTTGCGTATTTATTTCCTGTAGTAGCTTTTGAGTAGGCAGAGTTTCTAGTAAAAAGTAACTGTTAACACATGAGTTTTCAGCACAGAAATTTATTCCTGCATTAAAAACTTACAGATCTTGTGATCTTAGGCTCTGCATAGCAGAGGTTACTGCCTCTGCTCTGCTACCGGCTGCGTGGCAGATAGTGGGTTAAACCTTGAGAGAAAGTGTTTCTTCCTGTTTTCTCTCCTTGTTTGTATGTTGCACACATTCCGATCTCAGTAGCACCACCATCGGGTAATTTTCTCTTTTGCAGGGGTCTGTTCGTACTTTCTCAGTTACTTCAGACTGCTCAGTTTGTATTTCTTGAGATCTTATTCAGTTTTTAAACAGTACAGTATTGCTAGAGACTGTGCTGGTAGCGAGCAGACACAAGGAGAATTGGCTGGTGCCCATAAACAGCTGGAAGCTGCATTGGGCCCAGTAAACAGGCTTTTGACTACTACTCAAAGCTGTGGCAACACTGGGACACCAGTGACGAGACTAGTAATGCCTTTGGTGCTGCTTGAATCCACTGGTGACTTGGTTGTCACTGCATCTTCCAACATCTGACTGGTCTGTCTTCACTTGAGAGTGAGTGGCAGATAGTGTTGGATTCCCTTCTCACTGGGTGGAAGGCAAAAGTGGGAATGGGCTGCATGGCTTGCTCTTTATGCCTTAGCAACAGGTATGAGTTGCTAATCAATGTTGATAATACTCCTGAGCAAGCAAAGGATGCCTTGTACAAAGTATTCTTTATGCCTCTAGTAGACAACATAATTTGTTGGACTGTTTGAAAACAAGGTTACTTAAAATCACTAAAAACCAGTTATGACAATTGTCTGTGACACACATTTTAATTCTGATATTATCTGTAACTAAAAAACTGAATAAAATTAAAATCTGAGTCTTATTAGATAACTGCAGAGCATTTTTTTTACTGTGTGAAATGTAATTACTGTTATTAACAAGAAGGCTAATTGCAAATATGTAAACAAACTACTTTAAGGAATTCCTAGACTGTTTTTCCAAAGACTGTTATTATTGAAATGAAGTACATTTTTAATGAAGCTAGGAAAAATGCTAGGAAGAAATTGCATTTGATATTTTTTCACATGATCCACAAATGCAACGTGTACAGTTAAGATTTTTATATGCTATTATATTCAAATATCTTACTATTTTCATTGTGAACGAGACTGTTCTGAAACAAGGTACATTTACTGCCTAATGACATTTTATTTTACGATTCATACTATGTCATTTTCCATTTGGATATAAGTCAAATTTCATTGTATTTCATTAATTATCTAGTTTTAACAATCACCAACACTGCACCTAATGTATATAAGGCCCATCAGGACCACTGTTGTAGGCCAATTTTGCACGGACTTTCGAGGTGGCCACTGTGCTGCTCTGATTTGTGAATCTGAAATCATTCTTCAAGGTACACACTGTGCCAAATTAGCCCAGTACCACTGCTTGCTTGTCTTCTGGATGACTTCAAGATGGAAATAAATTACTTCAAAATCCACAAACATGTGTGATACATATTAGTGTCAGCATCTTTCTTACTCTGATCAGTTGTAAGATTTGGACTTCCTCCTCTAAAGCAACAGCAGCAGATCATCTTTTCGACACAGATTACTCGACTTACGTATATGTCCAATGGGTTCATCCATTGCTTCACTTTCTGCAGATACTGATGTTTAACTAGATAACATGAAGAATTTTTATTACAGCATTATATCAACATAGTTTAGTAACTTTATAAAGTTCAGTGCATTAACTGACTATCAAGTATTTGATCCCAGTCAGTTTCAGATACTTTAATGACAGTATGATCATTATTCTTTGTTTTGTTTTTGTAATGAAAACTTCTCAAGATCAACCACTCTTCACTGAGTATTCTGTGTCTCTCTTCCCATTAATCCAACTTGGTAAGTGTCGTACACTGACAAGCAGTACTCAAGAATCAGTCGAATGAGTATATAGTTTTATGTGACATCCTACTTTAGATCACTTGGGACGGTTAGTTCCTAGTACTGCATGGTTATTATTGTTTCCAGTGATTTGTAGCCTAAAGCACTATCGAACAGTAACTGAATCTCCTCACCTATATACAGAATGTGTTACATTTGTTTAGTTCTCAGTCAACTGCCAGTCCCTGGCCAAATCACTAATCTGTAGATCTTCCTGTACTTTGTGACCATCCTCCAGCATAGCACGCATACAGGCAGAATACGGTGCTGCGGTCGGCAATGCCTACACAAGACGACAAGTGCCTGGCAAAGTTGTTAGATCTATTATTGCTGCTACAATGGCACGTTATCAAGATTTAAGTGAGTCTGAAAGTGCATCTCCCAGGTAGCGATGAAGTGGGGATTTTCCCAAACCACCATTTCACGAGTATACCGTGAATATCAGGAATCTGGGAAAATATCAAATCTCTGACTTCGCTGTGGCCGGAACAAGATCTTACAAGAATGGGACCAACAACAACTGAAGAGAATCTTTTAACATGACAGACGTGCAACCCTTCCACAAATTGTTACGGATTTCAATGATGGGCCATTAACAAGTATCAGGGTATGAACCATTCAACAAAACATCATCGATATGGGCTTTCAGAGCTGAAGGCCCACTAGTGTACCCTTGATGACTGCATGACACAAAGCTTTACGCCTCGCCTGGGCCTGTCAACACCGACAATGGACTGTTGATGACTGGAAACATGTTGCCTGGTCAGGCAAGTCTCGTTTCAAATTGTATTGAGCAGATGGACACGTACAGGAATGGAAACAACCTCATGAATCCATGGACCCTGCATGTCAACAGGGGCTGTTCAAGCTGGTGGAGGCTCTGTAATGGTGTGGGGCACATGCAATTGGAGTGATATGGGATCCCCGATACATCTAGATATGACTCTGACAGGTGACACATATGTAAGCATCCTGTTTCATCGCATGCATCCATTCATGTCCACTGTGCATTGTGACGGACTTGGGAAATTCCAGCAGGACAATGTGACACTCCACACATCCAGAATTGCTACAGAGTGGCTCCAGGAACACTCTCCTGAGTTTAAACACTTCCACTGGCCACCAAACTCCCCAGACATGAACATTATTGAGCAAATCTGGGATGCCTTGCAATGTGCTGTTAAGAAGAGATTCCCACCCCCTCTACTCTTACGGATTTATGGACAGCATTGCAGCATTCATGGTGTCAATTGTGTCCAGCACTACTTCAGACATTAGTCAAGTCCATGCCACATCGTGTTGTGGCACTTCTGCGTGCTCGTGGGGGCCATACACTATCTTACGTAGGTGTACCAGTTTCTTTGGGTCTTTAGAGTGAGTGAGTGAGTGAGAGAGAGAGAGAGAGAGAGAGAGAGAGAGAGAGAGAGAGAGTGTGTGTGTGTGTGTGTGTGTGTGAGTGTGTGTGTGTGTGCGTGTGAATCCAGTCACAAAGATAAGAGAAATTAGGGCTCATATGAAGGCTTATAGACAGTCGCTTCACCCCTGATCTATTTGAAAGTGGAACAGGAAAGGAAATGACTAGTAGTTGTACAAGGTATCCTCTGCCATGCAGCACGGAGTAGCTTGCTGAGTTGCAGATGTAGATGTATTCCAATACAAGTAAGCTAGTACTTTCTTCATTAAACAGCAATAAGGAACTGTATTGAACGTCTTTAGGAAATTCACAAGATATCTGTTTTGCTGAAGGGTAGGCCTATGATTATGTACGTCTGTTTAACACATTTTGGAAGGGCATACTGGAAAGTAAGGCCTCCGAGTTTTTGTGTGTAAATTCTTAAAGTTTTTTTAGATGAAACTGCTATTATTAACATTCTACATCTTTATTCTTCATGCCTACATGTTTATTTCTGAACACAGTCACCCTGGCGACAAACACATTTTATCCAATGAGGGACCAGTTTGCCAATATTGTCAACAAAACATTTTTACAAGAAGAGCTGGCAAAGTTAATTGCGAACGCTCTGTACATAAAGAGCTTAAACTGCCATGCACTGGGAAATCTATAATCGAGCATGCACCAACACATAACGAATGCTGTCTAATAATGTGCTGCAGATACTGGGCAATTCAACAGCCACTGGTTTGAACCTAATGCCACGTAGACCTACCTCCACATTGAGCTCCAGCAGGCTGCCATCGAGCAGGGTGACCCTGGCGAGGACGGTCTTCCCGCCCCCACTGCTCTGCTTCACGGCCGGCTGTTGTTCGCCCTTCTCAGCCGCCTTCGTCTCCTCAGGCATGCTGCAACAAAACAAACATCCTCTCATTACCTTCCATTGCAAGGTCTTCTCAAAACAAATACATTATATCTCACTTGTGTGAAAACTAAGAAATAAAATTAAAGAGAGACACATAAACATACAGAAGAGATAGAGACAGAACCACTGGCCATTACTTGCCTTCAAGGGGAGAAATTTCAGCACAGGACCCAGGAAGACAGAGTCTGAGTCAGTTGCCCTTCCTTCTTAATCTTCCCCATTCTACCCCTCTCTCTTGGCTGATGAAGAAACTATTACTTCCAAAAGCTAAGATAGCATGTGTACTTTCACAGGTGTCTATCAACAGTAATGAACTAAGTGCTGGCCTTCAATTGTGTCTTATAATTTTGTAGTTTTCTCCAGAGAAATTTCCTTTTGATACAAATAAAATTCACAAATTACGTCTGTATATGTGCAGCTGAGTAAAACTAATTTTTATCGCGATATGCGCTATCTGCTCAAATTATCTAGACACCCTATGTAATGTGCAATTGATCACTATAGTCCAATTTTCCTGCTTTCATCAAGACATTCCCTTTACGTTTCGTTCTGATAAAATTTAGTTTCATTCAGTTGCATATAGACAGAGTTAACAAAACAGTTTCCACATGCAGCTGAGGATGACAGAACAATAAAGATGAAATAAAATCCAATCCATCTGTGGCTCATGGAACGTTTCAAAGTGTGTGGCAGATGGTATTGTGTAGTTCACTATGTGTATCAAGCAACTGATGTGTGATCTTCAGTGGATTTTTAATAGCTCTGTCTCACATACCGCATCAGTTACTTTGTGCAGGTCGTGTAGTACTTCACACACCTTGTCATAGTTTTTGGTGCTGACACTTTGTTTACTACTGTATTAGTCATATTAAGCCATTTATTTCCATCTTTAGTGTTGTTTTAACAATAATTACACGTATTTTCACCAAGAAAATCAAAGTTTCTGATGTCAGTTCAAAGGATGATTAAATATTGTTGGTGTCGTTCTATAAGTTAAATATTATTTCTGTAATTTATTCATTAAATGTTGAGGCAACGGAATGTCAAAATATTCCCCCACCGCATGGCCGCATTCACACAGACTGTCAACAGAATATTATGTCAGCGTCAACGTTTTCCGCGAGTGTTCTTCCACAAGAGATTTAGGTTTTACAGTACCCCGACGGAGTAAAACATCATGTACTCTAGAAATAATTTTCGTTGAATAACCTTTCTAAACAGTGAATACGTCAGCTCTTTTCAAATACAAAACTACGATTGTTATTTATGTTATTTGACACTTAGAAAGAAAAACATAAAATGGATTGGGTAAAAAGGCTATGCGTATTGCATTCAGATACAGTATGATATGTTTGCATGAATACATTTTCTCTCGCAAATAACCGACGATTTTTTGAAATGTTTGGACAACACTTTTCCGATTGTTTCATTTCTCAGCAGTTTTTTACCACACAAACTTCGTCAAGATAACGTCCGTTATGAATCTTGGACAACACTTTTCCGATTGTTTCATTTCTCAGCAGTTTTTTACCACACAAACTTCGTCAAGATAACGTCCGTTATGAATCTTGCGTCGGCCGTTAACAAATTCTACCACTGCTAGTTCCTTTACTCTGACACGACATCCAAATTTTTCAATCACCGATGATATCTCGTAACACGACTTTCATAGGGCTGAGCGAAGTGGTGTGATGACGTTGCGTCAAGTGTGAAGGTGACATCGCCTTCCGTCCCGATCCGTTTGCTGACGTCGAGTATGAATCAACTTTTAAACGTGAGGCCTGCAAAATTTTATTGAATCGCGTCAGTCACACACAGCGGCTTGCTTAACATCTGAAGAGCCATCCAACGTGCCCGTTTTAACCGATCGCGCCAGCAGACGGCTGCACGTGTCGGCTTCGCTCGAGGAATAGCCACAGGCTGTCGGTCCCCCCCCCCCCCCCCCCACCCACCCTAGCCACAGGCTGTCGGTCCCCCCCCCCCCCCCCCCCCACTTCTCTTCAATCCTGGCCGCCTCGTGGCCAACCGCCGATGCCGTATAAGGCCACAACAGACTCCCGACCGGCTGCACGCGCGGGGATGTGCCGCCTCCAGCGTGCTACCCACGTCTTTGTTATTTACTTTCATTAGAATGGCTTTATTTTCCGTACCTGGTCCATGCATGCTGCCAGTAATAGCAACGCGTTGCTGAAGTTTTTATTACCGACGCCGAAGAGATGACTAATCCTAATGAATCTTGCATCTGACGCGGATGCCCGTTACCAGTAACAACCGGTAACTGGAAACGATGCAAGAACTGACGCACAAAATACACTGATGAGCCAAAACGTTATGACCACCTGCTTAAAAGCTTGTTTGTCCGTATCAGGGATCCGACAGTTTGTTGGTAGGTTTGTCGGGATATGCAGCATTAGATATCTACGCACAGGTCATGTACTTCGCGCAAATAACGGGCCACTGATTTGCGTACGCGGTATGGCGCCCGAAAACAACCCAGATGGGTTCCATAGGATTTAAATCTGGCGAATTTGGTCGCCCAGAGTCAACTTGAGTCCAGTATAACGCTCCTCAAACCACTGTAGAGCACGATTCTGTCTCCGAGAAATGCCACGCCGGGTAGCCGCGCGTTCTGGGGCGTCTTGCACGGTTCGCGCGGCTCCCCCCCCCCCTTCAGACGTTACGAGTCCACCCTCGGGCATGTGTGTGTGTGTGTGTGTGTGTGTGTGTGTGTGTGTTGTCCTTAGCGTAAGTTAGTTTACGTTAGATTAAGTAGTGTGTAAGCTTAGGAGCCGATGACAGCACTTTTGGTCCCACAAGATTTTCCCACGAATTTCCAAATTTTGCTCCGAAAAAACGGGCAATTATACCGCTGAAAGATGACATCGCCGTTGGCGAAGACACCAAGCATGAAGGGATGCAGGTGGTTCCAGATGCCAGCGTGTCTTCGATTACTACGAAAAGTGCCATGCAAGCGTCAGGAGAGTGTCTCCCATAGCACAATACTGCTCCCACTAGACTGCGTGGCGCGCTGGACATTTCGAGCCATTTGCCTAGATGACGGCGTTTGTGGTGACGACCATCGATCTACTGTAGCAAAAATGTGATTCACTCGAAGAGCCGACACGTTCCCATTGATCGACGGTCGAATCCATATGGTCTGGAGCCAACAACAACTGTAACTGACGATCTCTTTGGGTCAACGTGTGAATACGTAGGAGTGGTCTGCTGCGGAGCTCCAGGTTCAACAATGTACGGTGAATGGTGTCTCCGAAACAATTGTGCGGGCACCGGTACTGTGCTCTTTCGGCAGAGATGCCTCAGATCACCATCTATCCTATATTACAGAGCAGACAAGCCTCCGAACCCTACGTTCTGTGAAGAGTCGTGGACGTCCTACCATTTAGCGCCCACTGGTCCTACCTCTACCTCTACCTCTACCTCTACCTCTACCCGTAGATGCTCACTACAGTAGCACGTGAACATTCGACCAGCTTCGCCGTTTTCGAGATACTGCGTAATAATAATCTGCCCTTTGTCGAAATCGCTTATCTCAACGGATTTCCCCATTTGCAGCCCACATCTTCGCTAGCCCGTCCGTGTCTGCAAAGCTTACATACTCTCCTTACGGCATTCAACGTCGCGATGGGCAGTGGTCGTAATGTTTTGGCTTATAAGTGTAAATTTCTGTGTTGAGGAATCCCTCAAACATACACGATTATCACACTGTGGAGATTACAAGAACTTTAAAACTAGTAAATGTTCAATGAAAGGAAATTGACAATTGACACAGTGGCGAGTACAAACACCGGAAAAAAGTAAACCAGACCTTTCCGAAATTTTAATGGAAAAACCTGCAATTAGTCGCACGCCACATAAACCATTTTATTCGCCGCTAGTCAGTGACAGTATAAATGTCCTGTGCAAATGGTAAACGACTTGGCTTGAAACCACTAACACAAAGGTAGACTTTCTTGAGGTCACTGGCGGAATGCAGTTATGACATGTCCTCTTTCTAGTGCGAGTCACGTACATCGGCACGTGAAACAATGAGAAGCGACGATACAACGTCGAGGTCATACCGGGTGGTTTTTCCCGCGGGATATCAATGAAGGTATACAACAAAGAGAAAATGGGCGCCATTCACACAAGGCCACAGGGGTCTACAGATCATTCAGCAGTTGTCGAGCACTTATACACAATTTAAATTAAATTAATATTACAGTTGAAAGGACAGAAGTAAAAACCGTGGACGCTATGAACGGGTGAGAGCTTAAGAGTTCTGCTTTTCTTTTACCGCTGGCACGCATTAATATCAGTTCGACTATTTATGTCTTCTTACTAGTCTCTGATGGATGTGGTGAACACTACATCCTCAGTTGCTACCCACTGATGCGTTGTTCTTCCGACAGATCTTTCAGAACATTCGAGAAAAATGTCGTGTATAATATTTTCATCAGCCATCTGACATACATTACTGCATAAAATCCTCCACCGAACTTTTCCTTGTTCACTAATTTCATCCACACACTTTCTATTAGGTCGTCATCTCTATTGTTTCGTATCACTTGGAGCCCAGCGAAGAATTTCACATGCCACTCTACCATACATTCACCTGCTGCATGTCTCACTCATCTCAATTACGTTTTTATAACAGTCCCAGTTACTTGTTCCAATCTCTATTCTCTGGTCCATTTGTACAGTTACCAACCAAACCTCAGTTTTTGTATTGTACGTATACTAGTTCGTAATCTGTGGAAACCAAATTACTATGCACATAATGCTTGCTTGCCCCGTAGTGTACTACACTAAATTGCATGAAGTCATGAGACAACAGAGTCAAAATAGCTAAATAAGTATTACCAACGCTTGAAAGCTGTGTAAATATCTGGAACGTCACCAACTGCATCTACAAGCAAGTTATCAAACGTGGTTATACATTGTTGAGCCAAACCGTTATGACCACCATAGGTCCCACCGTTGGAGCAAATTACAGCAGCCATTCGGCGTGGCATGGATTCAACAAACCGTTGGTAGGTTTTCAGAGGCATGTGGCACCAGATTTCTAAGCGCAGGTTACACAATTCACGAAAATTACGTCCGGTGGTTTTTGGGTGAGCAACTGACGCCCGATGGCGTGCCAAATACGTACGTTCTGGTTGAGGTTAGACGAATTTCTACATCTACATCTACATATAAACTCCGCAATCCACCATACGGTGCGTGGCGGAGGGTACCTCGTACCACAACTAGCACCTTCTCTCCCTGTTCCACACCCAAACAGAACGAGGGAAAAATGACTGCCTATATGCCTCTGTACGAGTCCTAATCTCTCTTATCTTATCTTTGTGGTCTTTCCGCGCAATGTAAGTTGGCGGCAGTAAAATTGTACTGCAGTCAGCCTCAAATTCTGGTTCTCTAAATTTCCTCAGTAGTGATTCACGAAAAGAACGCCTCCTTTCCTCCAAAGACTCCCACCGTAGTTCCTGAAGCATTTCCGTAACACTCGCGTGATGACCAAACCTACCAGTAACAAATCTAGCAGCCCGCCTCTGAATTGCTTCTACGTCCTCTCTCAATCCGACCTGATAGGGATCCCAAATGCTCGAGCAGTACTCAAGAATAGGTCGTATTAGTGTTTTATAAGCGGTCTCCTTTACAGATGAACCACATCTTCCCAAAATTCTAACAATGAACCTTAGACGACTATCCGCCTTCCCCACAACTGCCATTACATGCTTGTCCCACTTCATATCGCTCTGCAATGTTACGCCCAAATATTAAATCGACGTGACTGTGTCAAGCGCTACACTACTAATGGAGTATTCAAACATTACGGGATTCTTTTTCCTATTCATCTGCATTAATTTACATTTATCTATATTTAGAGTTAGCTGCCATTCTTTACACAATCACAAATACTGTCCAAGTCATCTTGTATCCTCCTAGTCACTCAACGACGACACCTTCCCGTACACCACAGCATCAGCAGCAAACAGCCGCACATTGCTATCCACCCTACCCAAAAGATCATTTATGTACATGGAAAACAACAGCGGACCTACCACACTTCCCTGGGGCACTCCAGATGATACCATCACCTCCAATGAACACTCATCATCGAGGACAACGAACTGGGTTCTATTACGTAAGAAGTCTTCGAGCCACGCATATATTTGGGAACCAATCCCATATGCTCGTACTTTACTTTGGAGTCTGCAGTGGGTGGCCAAGACATCAATATGAGTTCACTATCATGCTCCTCGAAACACACTAGCACGAATCTGACCTTGTGATAGGAGCAGTTATCGTGCTGGAGGATGCAATCTCCGTTGAGGAAGGCATCAAACATGAAGGGATGCAGGTGGCCCGCCATAGAGTTCACGTACTCCACAGCTGTCATGGTGCCTCCCATTGCCGGTACCGCCAAAGGTTCCACGGAAGCCCAGGTGAATGTCCCTCAATCATAATACCGGTCCCAGACAATGTCAAGGTGTAGGTTTCGAGTAGCCACACACGAACAACGAGCTGGTACAACAAGAAAAGTGATTAATCCGACCAGGTGATCTACGGCCCAATCTGAATGACCCCGTGCCACTGCAGTCGTAACTGATGATGTCTTTGGATCAATGTGGAAACACATAGAGACCTTTTGCTGTGGAGCTCTGCGTTCAACAGCGAGCGGAACAGAGTGCTCAGAAAGATTGTGTGTCTGCAGCAGCATTGTACCCCGTCGACAAATTTGCCCCCAGATCGCCACCTATCCTGCTTTACAAAGTTGCCAAGCCTTATACCACAACGTCATGGGTCATGAAGGGTGGACGTCCAACATCTTGCAACCACTTTCCATAAACGCTCACGACAGTAGCATGCGAAGAACCGACCAGCTTCGCCGTTTTCAATATGCTTGTTCCCAGGTGCTGGTCCGTAACAACCTGCGCTTTGTCAAAGTCGCTTATGTCAGTAAATGCCCCATTTGCTGCCAATATTGTCGCTACAATGGTTCCCCATTCGTCACTGCTCCGCTCATATACTTCCCTCACAGAGTCACGTGCGCATAACGCCATCAGATGGCATTTAGACTAACGGTGGGCAGCTGTCAGATTAGTGTACGTACCCAACAATAATTATCTGACTTTCAACACGGACTTGATCGTCTTTATTCACCACGATCGCGACCTCGGCCATACTCGCTTTGAAGGACGTTAATGCATAACGTTCCTTTTACGATGATACTGTCCTCGTGTCAATTATGTCTACTTGTTAGCATCCAACGGTACAGAAACGCATAAACTACTGTACGACTTTGTCAACAGTGACAACATCAAGTTATAGCTCCCTGTGCTGCTAATTTAATGCTCTTGGTAATTAGAATATCAGGGTAAGTCCGAAGCTTAATTAAACTACTATCTTCCCACTCGCTCCTCAGGAAAATATGGAACTCTCAGCCTCTAAATGTACGTCACTATGGGCATCCTATATGTATGTGCCTGAATACTGCTGTAACTAAACATACGGCTGTACGTATGGTTGTAATATCCAACTCTTGTTCTTGTAAACTGTTCTCCTCTTCTGTTTAGATTGTACTTTTAGTTCTGAACAATTACTCAATTATCTATCCGCAGCTTTTGAAACAATTCTTGCAGGACACATAAAAGAACATTTTATTGTTACTTTAGATACACAGTCATTAATATGGATTGAGCTGGAAACATCCCAAATGCATATCATCAGCGATTTATCTTTTCTTTTGAGTAGCCAGTAAGATTATATATATATATATTCGTCTTGTTTGCTCGTTTCGGTGTACTGCGGTTGTAATACTTACTTTATGTCGGAATCAGTCCTTTGTTAAGCCTATGTAACTTCGTTCCAGGGTACGATTGACGCTAATGTCTACCTTACAATGTCAAAACAAACTAATCTAAAATACATTTACAGTGTTGACAGGAGTCTTCGTCTTTTGTATACAAAAAAAAAGTAGCACTTCACGTAACAATTACTATCGAATTCATGTTACCTGCACACACAGTTTCCACTGCGCATCCACCCAGTGTGAAATTTTACAACATTAATAACGCTCCAGGCGGAAAATGTTGTCCTTTCTAAAGGAGACTTGATCGCCGGCGCGACATGTATAGGACATATCATATAAGGACGGGTCGCAGAAATTACACTGCACAGCGTTTACATTGTGCCAACATTAGTTCACTGTACTGCTAGACTCTGGCTTGTTTCCTGACTTGTTCATGCACTATCGTCAATGATAACGAAAGAGTCTCAGATTACTCGAACTTTAAATGACAGACACAAGAGAGATTATGTGTGTCAAATCAGCAAATCTGTATTTGTCTTTGATCTGACGTAACAAGACCGATAATAATGTCTTTACTAACTGCCGAACTTTGGAACGAGGGTCTTTTTTGGACGCACTACGACATTCACTGAGCAATAATTATCGCTGCTCGTCTCGGTGAATGAATTTGTACAAGCTAATGGTCAGGTTCGTGAGTGACGCTTATTATATGGTTGGAGTCGGTTGTGAAACCAGCCCTTCAAGTGAAACCTATTAGGTCTAACTGCCAAAGCTCGAACCTATTGTGTGTAGCTGCTATAGCTCGAATGGAAGAACTTTGTGAGTGACAGACTGCAGTACCGGTGAGCAGCGGAGGGAGGGTGGGGGACTGCCGATTTTCAGGCGGCGACGCCTGAAAAGACTGTATGGGCCGACTAAAGAGGCGAGCACTTAGTGGTCGAGGCAGAACAGCAATTGGCTTGCGGCTGGCTCCTACTACTCGACTAGCTGAAACGTCAACCACAGAATGTAGACTGTCTTAACACGATACTCCTGTGATAGTTTTGGCTGTCTGTTTTGCTACAGAAGAATGTGAAACCTGACAATCCGTACACTAGAGCAGAATCCCCCTGTGACGAGCACATTACTACATTCATTAATGGTCCGATTCTGACGTTACTAACTACACAATAAACGGAATCGCAGTGTCGTGAGGGGGAGACACACGGCCGGAACGGCTGGCTCACAACTACTCAGAGCAACACACACACACACACACACACACACACACACACACACACACAGTTCGCTGGGAAGCTGTGACTCCTGAGGCAGATGTAAGCTATGCGTATATTGTCCAGCAGACACTTTTGTATTCGGTCGTGCAGTTCAAATGGTTCAAATGGCTCTGAGCACTATGGGACTTCACTGCTGTGGTCATTAGTCCCCTAGAACTTAGAACTACTTAAACCTAACTAACCTAAGGACATCACACACATCCATGCCCGAGGCAGGATTCGAACCTGCGACCGTAGCGGTCGCGCGGTTCCAGACTGTAGCGCCTTGAACCGCTCGGCCACTCTGGCCGGCGGTCGTGCAGTTAAACTCCTGATATCGGCCCTGATGTGGAATGCTTAGTTATGTTTGACTTTGTCCTGGCCAAAGAAGAGTATTTCCCGTGTCATCGGAGTCTTGAAAGAACCCTATGTAGTACACTCAGCGTTGTTTGGACCGGGGTTGAGTCTGGATCTGCTTCAAGTGATGCGTGTAAGAAAGTAAGGTGCAATTGGTGGCTTTGTGGCATTACGTCGTAAAGATGACTGTGAACTTATGGGTCTATTGTAATGCTTTTCGCTGTCTTTGAATTTACACGTATATTAGCGAGCGAGGTGTTTAAAGCACCGGACTCGTATTCTGGAGGAGCGCGATTCAAGTCTAAGTCCTGTCATCCAGATCTAGATTTCCCAAAATCAAATCAGGTAGATTCCCCACCCCCCACATAATTGCTTTGAGAAATCCACAGTTGACCTCCTGAAAAAAAGGAAATTTAACAAACGGACAGACAGACAATCGGATAACAAATGACCAAAAAAGAAATATTTTTTCGTGCGCTATATTTACAAAATAAAACATTTTCGGAATTTATCCCTTACTTGTACTGTGAAGCCTTGGTTTTCGCCAAATTTCATGATTCTAGGTCTACTGGAAGTATCCTACGGTTTTTAATGAGGAGTTTGCGGGTATCAAAATATGTGACATAAATGGCATCATCTTTTGATTGCACGGATTCAGAAGCTGAAGGGACTATACACCTTAGTACTCAGTCTTCAGGTCACAAGTGGCCCATCGGGACCATCCGACCGCCGTGTCATCCTCAGTGGAGGATGCGGATAGGAGGGGCGTGTGGTCAGCACAGCACTCTCCCGATCGTTATGATGGTATTCTTGACCGAAGCCACTAAGCTTCTCAATTGGCATCACGAGGCTGAGTGCACCCCGAAAAATGGCAACAGCACATGGTGGTCTGGATGGTCATCCATCCAAGTACCGACCACGCCCGACAGCGCTTAACTTCGGTGATCTCACGGGAACCGGTGTATCCACTGCGGCAAGGCCGTTGCCTACTATAGACCTTACTATGTAACATAAATTTAAATAAGATAAATATAACCCAGTGGCCGTCAAACTGCGGCCCAAATTACGCACTCGTGCATTCCGCGATTCTCAGCTGTATTTGATAATAGTATGTAGTAGCAACCAACAGCCGAATTCAAAAACGTCACCTAACGTTACGAGCTTCTTAGGAATGTAGCTTTCGTGCTCAGTAACATACAAAGATACTTACGGACATCGTAATATTTTAAGATGCGATTAATTTTAATTAGCGGCGAATTCGTCGGTGAGCTAAGTAAAATTAGCCGCTTAGCTCACGGGCAAAGAGGCAAACAGCGCGGTCACTGCTGGGTTACAGAGCGTTTTTTTTTTTCCATTACTGACGCCTCACGGGCGTATACAACTCTTTCCAATCACCTGCTGTAGTATAAATTTTGACACGGAATAACATGGATTCTCGAATGCGCTTTACAGAGACGGTCATCTTCAAATGAGGTACTTATTTGTACCAACGAAATATAAAATTAAATTAAGGCTGTGGTAATACGGCGAACGAAAAAGGAAAAAAAAAACACGCAAAAATAGTAAACAAATGGTTCTGAGCACTATGGGACTTAACAGCTATGGTCATCAGTCCCCTAGAACTTAGAACTACTTAAACCTAACTAACCTAAGGACATCACACAACACCCACTCATCACGAGGCAGAGAAAATCCCTGACCCCGCCGGGAATCGAACCCGGGAACCCGGGCGTGGGAAGCGAGAACGCTACCGCACGACCACGAGCTGCGGACAATAGTAAACATCTGCGATCTGTTAAAACTTGTTGAGATGACACAGTTACTGAAGTAACACAACTTTGTGGTCGCTGGGTGTGGCAGCAATCTCAAACGGAGAAAAGTCGACAGAAAGTGTTCCGAATGGTGCCGAATTTTAACGATAAGTATTTGGGGCCCAGCAGCCAATCACCGCGCTCATGCTGAAGCGCCAAAGAAACTGGTATAGGCTTGCGTATTGAAGTACAGAGAGATGTAAACGGGCAGGCTGCGGTGGGCAACGCCTATATAAGACAAAAAAAAGTGTCTGACGCAGTTGTTGGATCGGTTACTGCTGCTACAATGGCACGTTATAAAGATTTAGGTGAGTCTGAACGTGGTTTTATAGCCGGCGCGCAAGCGATGGGACACACCTTCTTCAAGGCTGCGATGAAAGTGGAGATTTTCCCGTACGACTATTTCACGAGTGTAGCGAGAATATAATGAATCCGGTAAAACATCAAATCTCCGACGTCGGAAAAAGATGCTGCAAGAACGGGACCAATGACGGCTGAAGAGAAACGTTAAACGTGACGGAAGTGCAGCCCTTTCGCAAACTGCTGCATATTTCAATGCTGGGCCAATCAGCAAGTGTCAGCGTACGCACCACTCAACGAAACATCATCGATACGGTCTTTCAGAGCCGAAGGCCCCCTCGTGTACCCTTGATGACTGCAAGACACAAAGCTTTACGCCTCGCCCGGGCCCAGTCAACACCGAAATTGGACTGTTGATGACTGGAAACATATTGCTTGGTCGGACGAGTCTCGTTTCAAATTGTATCGAGCGGATGGAGGTGTACGTGTATGGAGACAACCTATGAATTCATGGACTCTGCATGTCAGCAGGAGACTGTTCAAGCTGGTGGAGGCTCTGTAATGCTGTAGGACGTGTGCAGTTGGAGTGACAGCGGACTCCTGATACGTCTAGACACGACTCTTGATATGTGGCACGTACGTAAGCATCCAGTCTGATCAACTGTATCCATTCATGTCCATTGTGCATTCCGATGGACTTGAGCAATTCCAGCAGGACAATGCGACATGCCACGCGTCCAGAATTGCTAGTGTGGCTCCGGGAACACTCTTCGGAGTTTAAACACTTCCGCTGGCCGCCAAACACCCCAGACATGAACATTATTGAGCATATATGGGATGCCTTGCAACGTGCTGTTCAGATGAGATCTCCACCCCCTTGTACTCTTACGGATTTATGGACAGCCCTGCATGATTGATGGTGTCAGTTCCCTCCAGCACTACTTGAGACGTTAGTCGAGTCGTTACAACGTCCTGCTGCCGCACTTCTGCATGCTCGTGGGGGCGCTACACAATATTAGGCAGATGTATCAGTTTCTTTGGCTCCTAAGTGTACTAATGTATCGGAGGCTCACAGCATAGTGATTTATGTACAGTCTTAGACATAAAAACCGGCCGCCACAGAGACTACGTCCGAGTCGTTCACTTAAGGTGGCCAATAAAACCGACCGCCACTGACAACAGTAAGTCAGGCCATCTGCACAATCTGCCGACAATCTAAGATGCGGAAGTGTCATGAGGAAGCGTTGTCTACTTCCGAGATGTTCTTCGGTTGTGTGATCCGGTGGTCTAGTGGTAATCGTCGTGCATTACTCAATAGTCGCGTGTTCGCGTCCAACCGTGCCTTCATCTTCTTCTTCTTCTTTTCTATATATATATAAAAAATAAATTTAAAAAAAACACATTTCGGCCCTCGTCTAAAGTTAAGAGTCTGATTGAACATGGAACATAATTCGCTTCACATTCTACCCACCAGTGATAACAAATACTTCCAGAAACAACTCCGCAGGACAGCTCGTGGCTGCGTCACGATCAGAATAGCTTTACGCTCCAGCATTTCCTCGCGCTGAAGCAACTAGCTACCGGCCACCGGCTAGACGCCACCCGCCGCCTGAAATCGGGCGCCGCCCAGGCGAATGCGGCGCGACGCAATCAGTGTATGTATCAACTGTATCACAGTATTTACTTTTGGTATAACAGAGGGGTGATGCAGAGGAGGTAGCTGTGTTGCAGATGTTACACTTTTTTCCACTTGCGGCCCAATTTGAAAAACGCTTAACTGTAGTTCATGATTTTAAAGTATGCAAAATCCAATGTTAACTGCAAGATGATAACGAGAACTTCAAATTAGAAAATGACAGTTGATACATACACTGACAGCGTCGCGCCGCGTTCACCTGGGCGCTGCAGTCATGGACTGTGCGGCCGGTCCCGGCGGGGATTCGAGTCCTCCGTGGGGCATGGGTGTGTGTGCTTGTCCTTAGGATAATTTTCACCTGGGCGGCGGTCCGCCCCCGGTAGCTGAGTGGTCAGCGTGACAGACTGTCAATCCAAAGGGCCCGGGTTCGATTCCCGGCTGGGTCGGAGATTTTCTCCGCTCAGGGACTGGGTGTTGTGTTGTCCTAATCATCATCATTTCATCCCCATCGACGCGCAGGTCGCCGAAGTGGCGTCAAATCGAAAGACTTGCACCAGGCGAACGGTCTACCCGACGGGAGGCCCTAGCCACACGACATTTCATTTCATTTTACCAGGGCGGCGCCCGATTTCAGGCGGCGGGTGGCGCCTAGCTAGCCGCTGCAGCGCGAGGAAATGCTGGAGCGTAAGCTGCTCTGATCGCGACGCAGCCACGCGCTGTCCTGCTGAGTTGTTTCCGGAAGTATTTGTTATTATTGGTGGGTGGAGTGTGAAGCGAATTATCTTCCGTGTTCTATCAGACCCGTAACTTCAGACGATGGACGAAATGTGCTTTAAAAAAAGTTGGACGCAAACACGAGACTATGAGTTTAGAATGCACGACGATTGCCACTTTTTTTGAGCTTTGGTCGGTAATGTTATTTGCGTTGGTCTGGGCGGACGTTACAAGACACTCGTTCAAGTTGATCGTTGATTCCTTGAGTCAGTTTTTTTATTATTATTATTATTATTACAGAGAGCACGCAGCCCTCTGACAGAACACGCAGAGCTACCGTGCCGGCAGACACTTCCGCATCTTACAGTGTTGCCAGATTGTGCAGATGGCCGGTCTAAGCGGTCGGTTGTATTGGCCACCTTAAGTGAACGACCCGGACTTACTCCTGTGGCGGCCGGCCGGCGGTCAGATTTTATGTCTAGACTGCACATTACCAATCAGTAAGAAGGTACATACGCTGCCCGAGGCGTCACCCGAGGGTGCCAATTTTTGGTTCTGAGTAAAATAATCTTACGGCCATCGGTTATGCTGAGAAAAAGGAGGTCTTAACAATCGGGCAGGCAGGCAGACAGACAGACAACGAGGTCATTCTATTATGGTTCCGTGTTTAGCGATTGAGATGCGGAACGCTAATACGAAGACAGACACGTCTGCGACGGGGTGACGGTCTAGGAAATGATGTTTACCAGCAGCCGTCAGACAGTGTATGTTCGTCGATCGGCTGGATGGCTTCAGGCGATTCTGACAGTGAGAACAAGCGGTGCGGCAGCCGGCGTCGCCACACGCAACGACGCAGGGTCCGCCAGACGGCGCCGACACCAGCGGCGGCGGCGGGGGCGGCGGCGTCGCGACGGCGTGGCGTCGGCCGCCGCGGAACGGCTCCTCGGCACGAGAGGGCGCGGCGGCGCACGCGACCCCTGCCCGCCGGGAATACCGCGCCGGCCAGACGCCCTAACGATCGCCGATTATGCGCCAGCGCTCACCACCGACTACACTTAGCGGGCCGCCACTCGTGCTCGGCTCGATTCCGCAGCCTGTGAAGGTCCCCTTAAAAGCCAACAATGAGGAGCACCAGTGGGTGCCCGACAGAGCAATGTGCGCGGTAGGAATGCGACGTCAAGTCGGGCGTGCACTATGACGCAGTCTAGAGCAGAATAGCACGTGCCGTCCCAACTCCATCAACATCGTACCTGTGACTCTCTTGATGCAATTCGAGCGATGTCTGCAAAAAGTAAAGAACGCAAGTAACTTCCGCTTGATGCGTCACTGCCAAGTGACATACATGGCTCGATGAAATTTGGACCACACAAAGAAGTTCCACTGCGTAGTACAGAACGTAAACTTATATTCAAGGACAATAACTACACTGGAGTCACTGCGAGTTATGATGGTCCCCTGGACGTTACAGAAGGCGGGACATGGTTCTCAATAGGGTGCGTGATCGCCACATGCAGCAGGGCATACTCTGCAACGTGCTCACACGGTAGGTAAGGAGTTCTTGTGGCAGGGTGTTCCATTCCTCCACCAACACGGATGACAAATGATGGATGGTCGTTTTTGCGTGTCGACGTGTTCCAATACGTTTCCCCAACGCGTACCACACGTGGTCTACCGGTTTTGACTGGTGAGTGTACCATGTTCAAAGTACGCCCATTGCTACATTATCCCTTTCAACACCGCAACACATTCTGTGCAGTCTAACATCGGGCCACTCTCACATCCGAATGCCCCACAAATCTGGCTATTGCACGACTCGACCAGTCGGCCAAATGGAGACCCACAATGAGGCCACTTTCAAACTGTCAGATGCTCAGACGCTGTTCAAGCACCTTATGCAGGGTGAGTCAGGAGGAAAGGTAAATGCTTTGAGGGGTGATAGTATTAGTGATTCCGAACAAAAAAACTTCATGTGGACGTACGCCCTATTCCGAATGGTTTCCGAGATTTAATATCACTTTTGTACGGTTTCCATGACTGACTTGAAAACCGCACCCTCCAGCGAAAACGTGACGCAGTACAAAATTAAACTACCGGGTGATCAAAAAGTCAGTATAAATTTGAAAACTGAATAAATCACGGAATAATGTAGATAGAGAGGTACAAATTGACACACGTGCTTGGAATGACATGGGGTTTAATTTTTTCCGGAAAAGTTCCTATTCATTTTTTCTCTAGAACTAATGCTTTGTGCGAAGAGAGCGTGATTATGTTGAAAAACTCGCTCGAGGCGCATGCGCTGAAGCTTACGTAGCTTTTGTAGGCCAATTTGAGGTAGTTTCCCGACGTGATAGATCACAAGTGCCCCGTATCAAATCGTTCGTCTCAACTTGCTACCTCACTATGCTACCTCAAATTGGCCTACAAAAACGGCGTAAGCTACAGAGCATGCGCGTCGAGCGAGTTTTTCAACATGCACGCGCTCTTTTCGCACAAAGCATTATTTTTACAGAAAAATGTGGATAGGACCTTTTATGTAGGAAATTTAATGTAGAACAATTTTGTACTGCGACACGTTTGCGCTGGAGTGTGCGGTTTTCGAGTTATTCAAGAAAAACGTACAAAAGTGATATTAAGTGTGTCCTACCTCGGAAACCATTCGGAATAGGGCGTACGTCCATATGAAGTTTTTTGTTCAGAATCACTACTACTATCACCCCCCAAAGCATGTACCTTTCCTCCTGACTCACCCTGTATAACCTACCAGGCCTGGCAACAGCCCTAAGGCCGGCCGCGGTGGCCGAGCGGTTCTAGGCGCTTCAGTCCGGAACCGCGCGACTGCTACGGTCGGACGTTCGAATCCTGCCACGGGCATGGATGTTTGTGGTGTCCTTAGGTTAGTTAGGTTTAAGTAGTTTTAAGTTTTAGGGGACTGATGACCACAGATGTTCAATCCCATAGTACTCAGAGCCATTTTTTTTAACAGCTCCTAAACGCGATCAACACTAGTGCACTGCGGTGGCCGAACCTACCTGCCACAGAGAATCGCAACTCTAATTGCTTATATATACATTTACCGTTGGCGTGTACGTATACGACGTTATGCTGACAACCGACCATGTCTCCTGGGTGCTTCACTTTTTTTAGAAGGCTACTGAATATTTCAGTGGACTACGTATTTACTATTTATCAAGCTATTGAAAAGGCAAAGGAAGTTTGTTTTAAACATATTTCAAGCTGCGTGTGTCATAACAGATCTGCTGGAAATTCAGAGAGAGAGAGAGAACGTAACAGCACTTTATTTCTAAAACTGCTTCAGAGTTTACCACGCCGAAAATTCATCCTATGTGATCGTGTATGCCTCAAAAGTAATAAAAGCGTATTGCTAACAATATCTGAAAATTAATTTTCGGCAGGTAATATATGCGCTAGAGAAATTCAAATAAAACGCTGCATTCCTGTACCATTTGGCCACGTAAATTACTGCCAGTGGATGAGGCGCGAGCAGGTTGACTACAAGCTAAAATTATCGCACCTTTTCAGATTTTTGCGGAATAATATCAGTTTAAGCCTGCATTTCTATGGTCGTATTATTAGTGGCTACTGTATAAACGGTTTGTTTATTAACACTGCCGCTTTGTACGCAACTACAGAAACTTGCTTTCATCACGATGTCCATCCCGTTTTATTCACTCAAAAGATCTTCAGTGCTAGGGTTTCCTACGTCTATTTTTTGTTTACAACATGGTTGCGATGTCGTCAAGCAAGTTTGACAAGACTTTCCCCTTGGGCATCGGTGCTGTAAACAAAAAACAAAATGGAGACTGTACAACGCGAATAACGAAGGTCTACTTTGGAGGCAAATTTTTTCAGATGGTCAACAACAAAATCTACTTGCAGCCTTGTGGCGGAAGGGAACGAGGAAGAGTACTACTTCCCCGTTCTCTGCCCCATTCATCGCGGACATTCTTCTACTGTACGTACATGCAACTAGAAACATCTTGCAAGAAATCTTTTTTACATGTATGGTTATTTTTTATTTGAATCAAACACTACATTAAACTGGCGATTAGTTAACTACTGTCCCTTGGACTTTATTAAGAAATACCAGACAAAAAAGATGTCATATGCTTCCGTCTGTACGCGTATCCAACATCCACACAGCACTGCGGAAAGATCACCATTATTACAGCGAAACCATGTTCCCGCCGAATGACGTAATGCCGTACAATCATAGAAGTGAGGTTCTGTATAGCTAGAACGGAAAAGTGCAACTCCTATATGGGTTTAGTCACCGTATCATATTACACTACAATGTGTCAGGAAACTTCTTCAGTACTGCGCCGTCTATGTCTTACAGGAAGAAAAGCACAAAATCTGACACTGGCTACCTCATCCAACCTGACCACCTGTAATTGTACGATATGTCATAGGGTGGGAATATGGGACGCCACTACACGTGATCTTTCTAGAATGCAGTGATGATCATCACATGCCGGCAAATGGAAAGATTAACTCTGGTTTCGACTACAGGGAACACAGCAGCCTTTGGAAATTAAAGTACAGATAAATATTCAGATGTCGCGTATTATTTTATGTACAGGACTCCTATAAATGATTCATTCGTCAGCAAAGTTCTATATTTTCCCAAATATTACATGAACAAATATAACTGATGCATGAACAGAGCAGTAAACTCTCCAAGTTTGCATTTTGCACTCCACAAATCTTCTATGGGTGCCCCTCTGGTCACACGACACGCGACCACGCCCTAGTCAGGTTCGTAGTAACATTCTGTCAATGGTCATCACGGCAGCACTGATGCGTTCTCTGAGCTGTTCCAGTGTTCTCGGCAACGGCTATACGTAAACATGATCCTTAATGTACCCCCAAAGGAAAAAGTCATAATGTATTAAGTCAGGCGATCTGCGGGGTGAAGGGAACAGAGCCACACCATCTTCACCACTATGCCGAATCCAAGGATGCGGGAGTTCGTCGTTTACATAGCGACGAACATGGATGCTCCAATGAGAGGGTGTCCCGTATTATTGGGAGAGGAAATCCTTCGAATCAGCTGTCACTATGGAAACAATGACAACTGCAACATATCACGGTAAGAGGTACCCGCCACAGTCTTCTGACAAAAGAAAAACGGCCCATACAGCTTCGTCTGTGACACTATACAGAAAACAATAACCCTCGGCGAATCTCGTTCATGCGCCATAATTTCATGAGGATGTTCCGAGCCCCACAAACTCACACAGTGGCGATTAAACTTTCCAGATAAACTGAAGGATGCTTCGTCGCTGAATATCAGCTTGGAGGCGAAATGTTTATCCTCAAGCGCTTCCCGCATTATGACGCAAAACTGAAGGCACCGGCCACAATATTCCGGTTTTAATCGTTACCCGAACTGCAGACGGTACGGTACGAAATGTAACCACCGTCACAAGATCAACCGCACATTCTGCTGTGGTATTTCAAGTTCGCAGCTTGCGCGGACCACTGATTTTTTTGGAATGCGTACAAAGTTTTCGCTCTTCCTCTCTACGGCTGCATCTGGCACACTTGGTCGACTGGTAGTTTCCCATTTACAAGACAACTACTGTCCCTAAACTGTCGAGACAAACGCACAATGCTCTGTTTACATCGTGGATCTTTTACACAAATCCTTCTGGTCGTATTTGTACATGTAACACTTTGGAATATACCGGACTCTGAAAACGAATGAATCATTTACAGTAGCTCGCTATTATTAGTTTCGCTCACCTGACGCCAGTCTCTGCGAAACTTAACTGCCGTCACTAAAAGGTTCAAATAGCTCTGAGCACTATGGGACTTAACATCTGTGGTCATCAGTCCCCTAGAACTTAGAACTACTTAAACCTAACTAACCTAAGGACATCACACACATCCATGCCCGAGACAGGATTCGAACCTGCGACCGTAGCAGTCGCGCGGTTCCAGATGAAGCGCGTAGAACCGCGCGGCCACCCCGGCCGGCAACTGCCGTCACGGCAACATTGTGAAGTGCAGGCGTAGATGCGAGCGGGCCTCTCAACTTTTAACTTGTTGCCACCGAGACAATGGAAACGTATGCGTCTGATAACGAAACCAGTAATATAAATATTACTCAACGGCTCACTCGGCGCCCAGTCACAGTTGCCAGTTTCTTCCAGGGCCAACGAAAATTTTATTTCCAGTATTTTCATTTAATCATTGAACGAATTTAAAATAATTAAAATCTGTCATAATCTACTCATTAAGAGATATAATCTTATGTTGAAGGCAAGTCGGATATTAAAAGTTAGAAACTGCGTATTACTTGAAATAGCGTAACAGATTGCGCTCAATTTACAAAGACTGTAATTGTCCAATATTTGATAATGAGAGCACTCAGCTACTTCTAAATATTACTTGAAATAGCGTAACAGATTGCGCTCAATTTACAAAGCCTGTAATTGTCCAATATTTGATAATGAGAGCACTCAGCTACTTCTAACAAACAATACACACTATCTCGAACTTTTTGGAAACCTTTTGTCGGTTACACTTCCCACAAAATAA
Organism: Schistocerca piceifrons; assembly: GCF_021461385.2. Lineage (NCBI taxonomy): Eukaryota > Metazoa > Arthropoda > Insecta > Orthoptera > Acrididae > Schistocerca > Schistocerca piceifrons. The sequence continues at coordinate 390,734,092 of NC_060143.1, read as the reverse complement.
AGAAAAAAAAAATTTATAGCTTACTACTTTTCCATTGTGTATGCAGTAATGCTTCAGCATCGGGCGTACACGTTTTAATTTGTTCCTTCTTCACTAATATCTCTATTCGCAACACATTTTGCACATAACATCCATACACACCATTGTACGTATCTGCAAAATTATATCACTGTATGACAAATAGTTCGCGAGATACGACGTCATAAGCATTGAGATGCGTGAAAAACTAACTTTTCTTAAAATAGAGCGTAAATGTTTCATCCTTTTTCTGAATCGAATGGGAAGGGGAATTACGGGTGTCAAATAATACGCAAAATGTAGCGGTTTATCTGTATATTAATCATATTAATTTTTGTGTAATGTTTCTCTTTCAAAACAAAACCTCCTTACCGAATATCGAACACCTGAACTTCTTTCGTCAAACAACACATTATTTATTTTGCTTCGTTCGATTCCTTCGCTTTCTTCGATTAGTTTCGAGACACTGTAGTCATCACATCACATTTCGGTGTAGTGCTTCTTTGCATCAATCGTTTCAATTTCAAAAAGATTTCTCGACATTTCTACACACTAAAATTTATGGAGGGTACATATCGGCAACTGAAAAGGCCGTCACAATAAACAAGGAGGGCTTTCAGTCATTCAAAAGAAGGTGAATTTATCGGCCCACAAATCACATACTTACTGATCGATAAGAAGTTTGATGCGAAACTCACGAATGCGGAGATACATACCTGAACTTCTTTGAAAGCCTCTGTTCTTGGCTTTTTAGGCAACAGAAGAGAGGAGAATTATGTTTCTATTGTGACTGTATTGTTGGATAACTGCAAAAACGTTTTTACATTCGCGTCTTTTATTTTCTCGCATTACGTGGGTGCTATGAACAGGCACAAAGCTTCCACGTATACACAGTTAACATGAAACATTGCCATCATTGATTCTTTAATGAAGAGGGATTACCGTTGGTTTTTATTTAGAGAGACTGATGAGATATCTTACAAAATAAAAACGTCTTCATCTCACTTCTACAAATAAACTGACATGTAACTAGGTAGTGCATTAACATTTCTAATCATTATTACTGTTTGGAAGTTAGATGTCACTTTTGTGTGATACGATGATTGTTTTCATTAGGTAAAAATCACCCATTTAGAAATTAGATGCAGAAAAAAAATGTTTCAGTTTGTTGGACGGTGCAAACAGACAGAACAAAATAAGCTAATACAGCAGTCTCCTACGCTACAGTTACCTTCACGAGCAAAGCTGTTAGGGACAGCTGTTGCGTTGCAGAGAAAGCGTTGCAGCCGCCACAGCGAATGGAGTATATTGATGAATCATGTAAGTGGGTAAGTCAGGAGACGTTTTTCTGGCCGTCGGCGTGACAGAATGGACAAAACGCGCGTGCCTCCTTTTGGAAAAGAGAGTCACCGCAATGACCAAATGCCGTGGGCGACAACGTGTTAAGCCCAGTTTACACGACACTGACTTGCGCCACTCGTTGCGTGAAACGAGGTGCATGGAAATAGTTTCGTATATGTCTGTAGACACGCTGCCATCTGTGTACACTTCAGTTTCGTCGTTTGTGAGTGCCGTATATTCTTGTCTAAAATGAAAGTTTTGGCAGCTGCACGGTTTGTGGCGGAGTTAATGCTCCTTAGAGTGAAATCACTGCACAAGAAAAAAGATAAAAAAATTAAGAAACGTATTTGGGTTCGCACTCACTTGCTCTGCAACATTGCTAAAAGAAATTGTAGTGGAAGACCCAAGAAGTTATTTTAATCACCTCCGAATGACCAGTTCACGTATCTTTTAAATACAATGAGCAATGCAGTACGGAAAAAATATACTGTAATGAGTGAAGCATTGTCGTCAGAGCTAAAGTTACAAATTAAGTTGCGTTTCCTGGCAAGTGGAGATTCATATTTTTCACTACAATACCTGTTCGTGTTCCTAAGTCCACAATTGCCAAATTTGTTCCAACTGTTTGTGATGCCATCTACTGTAACCCTAATCCCATAAATTACAACGGAGTGGTCTGTGGGCTCGGATGTGGCGCCCGGTTGCACCTCGGATATATTCCATTGGGTTCAGATCAGCTGAATTCGGTGTCCAAAACATCAACCTGAGTTCACTGTCATTTTCCTCAAACGGCTGCAAGCACAATGCTGGCCTTCTGACACGGATAGTATGCTGCTGGAAGATGCTATCGCCGTTAGGGAAGACAGTAAGCATGAAGGGATGGAAGTAACGTCCACATAGGCGGCAGCTGACGTGTTATCTACTAATATTACTACAGGTCTCACTGAAGTCTAAGAGAATGTCCTCTATAGCACAACATTGCCCCAACGGTGTGCTCCCGTGCCCTGTTGCATTTTTTCGAGCAGCCGTGCGCCATAATGACAGCGTATCTGGATATGGCACTGTTTAATTAATGTGTATTGTTTTGTATGTTATGTTTTTTATAATTGTCGTATAATCACTTTATGTGAAGTTTATAGTGATGGCACTACAAATAAAGTGATTATACAACAATAATAAAAAAAAGCTTAACATTCATACCACTCCGTCTACAGGCCACAAGTGGCCCATCGGGACCATCCGACCGCCGTGTCATCCTCAGAGGAGGATGCGGATAGGAGGGGCGTGTGGTCAGCACACTGCTCTCCCGGTCGTTATGATGGAACTCTTGACCGAAGTAGCTCCTCAATTGGCATCACGAGGCTGAGTGCACCACGAAAACACACGCATAATTAACGACACATCTACCATGCACTTGGTCGGCCATCGACATAGGATGAGCTATATACGGCAGCCTACGTCATCACGGGTCAAACAAGTCGATGTGCTATGCGATGGTCGTTTGACGTGCGTATTTCAAGGACAGTACTTAGCCCGAACAACGAAAGAATGCATTAGCAGTCAAGTGAAGACCACCCATGAGGCGTATACTTCAGGTGACTAATCTTCGTTGTAAAAGCAAGTGCTGCGTACAGACAAAGAAGTAGGGAAACAGCGAAGCACGGTTAATGCACCTACCAGACGACAATGGAGCTGTAAAATCGGAAGCTCTCGTATTTGAAGTGTCGTTCTCGTTACCGGATGACAGAGTAGCATGAAACGCCCATTTCACTAGTAACGTAAGGATGTAGTGACATATGACAAGCAGTTTGGGTCGGCCAGTAAACTATGAAGTGGATCTTGAGCAAATCAATCTGTTCTATGATATTTGCTGATTTTCACTTTAGTTTGGTATAGAGTTTCAGAGACTTAGTAGCACAGTGGGCTTAGCTGATTCGTGAGATGAAAACATTAAAGACAATGATTTAAAAGCTATACTTGGGGATTTACAGTGTCTGCTGAAATATTGCACCGCGAAAATGCAGGCAACGAGGGAAGGGGGGGGGGGGGGGGAGTAGACCCAAAGTGGAGAGGCTTCTCTTCCGAAACAGTTGAAATGAGAACATGTGCCAATGATCGCTAATAGAGCAAAAACTGACAGCGTTGCATTAAAGAAGAAGCCCCATTAAAAGAATGAAATACCATCTGTTTGCGCCAAGATGTGCCAAAATGGTTCAAATGGCTCTGAGCACTATGGGACTTAACATCTATGGTCATCAGTCCCCTAGAACTTAGAACTACTTAAACCTAACTAACCTAAGGACATCACACACACCCAGTCCAGATGTGCCACTCAGCGATTGCTGCGCCCGTAGACCGATGTTCTCATAGTGCGCTGCCTGAGAAATACTTGCGACACTACTTTGCAAACATTTGTCGGAATTCCTGTTTAAATATGGACCCGTAACTATAGGTTTTCATTTTTAAAAAAACCATATCTTTATTTTTGTATAGATATCGAAATCACAGCTACGAGACAAATTCTGATTCGCCGTTGCAGTCCCAACCAGGCAATCGGAAACCAACAGAAACGGAAATGATGATTCCCAAGGACAGCGAGCGCACCAGAGGTAGATGCGATCAAGCAACAAATGTTACAATTCAATGCACTTTTTCAGCATTCCTTTCACGCCTCCACAACCAGTTGTTTCCGAGACGGAACCTCGAAATTATATATAACAAATTGTTTCAGAACATTTACTTCTATCGACGAACGGTTCAAGTACCCCTAGAATCTCGGAGAATTTCCCGAATCTTTCAGAATTTCCCCCAGATTACCCTGACGTTTGCATAAATTCAATTTCCCTGAGAATTCCCGATTTTTCAGGTGTTTCCGGCAAGTCGTCACACTCTACAGAAAATAGGGTGGTTTGCTGAGTGTTAAGTGCAGATTTAATCTGGACAAAAGTATCCGAACACCCACACGTACAGTGCTGAAAAATTGGCCACTAGATGTCACGACATGCGAACCCGGCAGTATAAAATGAGGCAGGAAGTATTGTGTTGTCAGTAGAGACGCAGTGACAGCAGAATCGGTCGGTTAGGTGACCTCTGTGATTTCGAACATGAACTAGTCATTGGATGTCACGTGAGTGACAAATGCATCTTGGACACTACAACCCTTCTACAGCTGCTCTAATCAATAGTTGGCGATGGGACTGTGAAGGGGAAATGCGAAGGAACAACTACGGCTAAACCAAAAGCAGGCAAATCTCATGTACTGGGGTACACGGAGCATCGAGCACTGCGGAGGGTCGCCGTAGCAAGTCTCGCGAAATTATCGGATGGATATACACGTGACTTTCGAAGTACGAGCAGTCCAGCTAGCACAATGATTGTGCGCACGGAGTTAAAAAGAATAGGTTTCAATGGTCGAGCAGCTGCTCGTAAGCCATGTATTTCTGCAGTCAGTTCTAAGCGACGATCTGGAGTGAGGATATACGCTATACCATGTGGCAATTCGGTAGAAGATTTTGGATTTGGCTAATGCCTGGAGAACGGTACCTGCCATCATTGTGTAGAGCCATCAGTGAATTACACAGAAGATGGTGTTATGGTAAGGCGGTGCAGTCCGCTTATTGCGCTTAAGACAACGCTAAATGCGGAAGAATATGAACACATTTTACAGTACAGTGTGCTGTGTACAGAAGAGGAACAATGCCTAGATGATGATTGCATGAATCGCATGACAATGCAGCCTGTCATAAAGCAGCACCTGCGAGGCAACGGTTTGTAGACAATAAAGCCCCTTTTATACAGAAGCGAACACAAGCGAATGCGCATTTGCAAGCAACGCGTACTTGTACCTGCGAATAAGCATTTGCACTAGAGCGAAAGGAAGAGAGAGCATACTATGATGGCTTTCTTGTGCAAAAACGTTGCCGCAGTAATATCGCTAAACTTATATTCAGCAGACTAAGGGAGAAAAGAAACGTAAAACTTGGTTTATTTTGTACAACGAGTACGCTGTTGGTCATGAAAGCATAACGTCGCAGACGGAAAAATGTGGATGTCCGAATCCTTGCGCAAACGTTAAAGAAGTGGTGGTTTGGCTCTGATTAGTGTTTTGCAGCTGCAACTATCGCTAGGTTTATTCCAAAACTTCATCCGCACGTCCATGGCCTCCTCCACTTAGCTGCAATTGAAGGAAAGTTTTCAAACCAAGATACAAATTATCGACGATCCATATCAGCACAAGAGAGCACTAACGCTGCGATTCTTAACAACAGGCTGGAGTTACGCTAGCCTTAAATATCTATTTCTCCTATCACCCGCATCTAAAGGGTGGCGCACGAAACGTGTTACCATTTTGCTTTTGAATATAAACATTATTGTCAATACAATCTGAAAGGAGCATATACAACAATGAAGAGCCGTCCATGGAGATTTGTTCTAACTCAGCACATGCTCAATATGTCCACCATTTCGTTTCCTAACTTCCTTCAAACGAACACTGAAGTTAGTGATTACCCTACGGCACATGTCTTCCGTAATTTCACTGCAATCTTGAAGAGTAAGTCTTCTCAACTCCATTAAATCACGTGGACGTTTCGGGAAATTTTTTTTCCTTTAGGTACCCCCAAAGAAAAAGGTCACATGGATTGAGGTCTGGACTATTGGGGGGCCAATTTTGTCCGTCATTGAAGCGACCTGGAAACCTGAGTGAAATGATCCGCATGTCGAAATGCTCGTGCAAAAACTCCAACACAGTGTTTGCACCATGTGGCCTTGCTCCATCCTGCATGAACCCCTGCGTGTTGAAGGGCAAGGCAGTAGCAAGAAACTGTGGAATGAAGCTATTGCGAAGCATGCTCAAGTAACGTTCGCTGTTCACAGTTTCTTCAAAGAAAAAGGGTCCAATAAGTCCGTGACTGAAAATTGGTGCCCACGCTGTAATCCTCGGAGCATAATGTTGTCGTTCATGAAGCACTTGTGGGTTTTCACTGGCGCAAAAGCGTACATTTTGTTTGTTAACCACATCGTCTAAATCAAAATGCGCCTCGTCTGAAAACCAAACGTTGTTGAGAGTTTCTTCCCTATCCTCCGCCCACTGAGCAAACAGTAGTCTGTGCTGCTTGTGTTCTTGAGTGAGCTTCTGTGCATAGGTCATCTTGTATGGTTACGTATGGAGGTCACTTTTATGAATGCGTTGAACGGAGCGTCTGTTTATTCCCAGTTGCACTGCTGCCTTTCTACACGATTTCCCGGGACTTCTCTGTACAGCAACTCGTACCGCTTCAATATTCTCCGGCAAACAAACAGGCTTAGGCCGAGGTCGCTTCGCTTCCAATACTGTTCCTTCCTGTACAAATTTATCGTACAACCTGTGGATGGTCATCTTGCAAGGGACCCATCGTGTGTTAAACTGTTGTCGAAACCGCCTCTGAGTCACAACAAGGCTTTTCGTTTCATGAAAAAGTAACACAATTGCGGATCGTTGCTGTGTCGTCAGCCTTCCATTGTCAGCTATTGCTGCTTACTAGTCTCCTAGCGGAAGTATCGTGAATTACACGTAATTTCGTAACTCATTTGTTTTTCCAAGCTCTGCTGGTACTGCTGTAGAGATCCCAGCGGGACATCTAATGTGCGTCGTAAATTGTGAAAGAAACAATTGGTAACACATTTCGTGCGCCACCCTGTATTTTCCAAACAATTCCTGAAGTATGTAGTGCCATAGACTTATGCGCAACATTCGTGGTTTTTGTAAGACAAATCCGAGGAAGATACAGTCATTAAAAATGAGTAAAGGCCAGCCACATCTTTATCGGAGCGAAAACCATTTTCACACTCCATGTTAATGTTCACTAATGGGCGTTAGTGTATTTCACGCACCTAAAATTAGGCAACCCAACTTGCATCATCTGCCCCTGTGCGGAATTGTTGGCCTCTCCTTCCAAGCCAAACAAATCTTGGCGATGAAAATTTCTTCCACCACTGGTATTCGAACAAGCTCGGGTAGGGAAGAAAGAGTGATGTAAAGAAGTTTTGGCGCGATCCTTACCCTCGATCGGCTTGGAGATAGCTCGCAGCTGCCCGTGACAGGTTTTACAGGCTCCCGACCCTCGTAAGCGCGGTCAACGCACAGAGAGGTTGCACACGGCCGGAGGCTGGGAAAGTTTCCACGGCCATGGCAGCTGCAATTTGTTATGCCGTGTGGGTTCACAAACCGTGTGAGCACTCAGCAACGCGAAAGTCCGACCATTTTCCGCCTGTAAAACACACGCAGGGAAATCCCACAGGGGACAAGCACGGCTAATAACACGAGCTGCTGTCCCAAAATGTTGCAGGTTTGCTCTAACTAGGCAGGACGGAAAGCTTGTCTTAAACACGTTGCCACAGACAAGCACGTAAAAAGTTTTCATTGAAACACTTATGCCTTTCCAAGACGGAAAAGAAACGTAATATAGAGGAAACATTAATAACAGCGTCTTCAGTCACAAATATTTTCGATTCATTTCGGAACCTGCAGCTACATCGTCAGATACAAATCTTGTAAAACACTATTTACGTCTACTCGCAAGAGAGGTGAGGTGAAAAGTGATGTTGTGAGGAGGTTAGATGTTAATTTCCAAATTCGTTAATTAAGCAACGGAAAATACAATTAAAAACAGTCCGAAACTTCCTAAAAGAAGCGGAAAGTATTTTTTTAACTCTTCAGGGTCAACGCCAACTGCCTTGCCACAATGGTGACACTGGTTCCCGTCAGATCACCGAATCTACGTACTGTCGGAGTAGGTAGCACCTGGATGGGTGAACAGCCGGTCTGCCGAGCGGTGTTGGCAAGCGCGGTGCACTCAGCCCTTGTGAGGCAAACTAAGGAGCTACTTGATTGAGAAGTAGCGGCTCCGGTCTCGTAAACTGGCAAAACGGCCGGGAGAGCGGTGTGCTGACCACGTGCCCCTCCATATCCGCATCCAGGGACGCCTGAGGGCTGAGGGCGACACGGCGACCGCTCGGTGCCGTTTGGCCTTCATGGCCTGTTCGGGCGGAGTTTAGTTTAGTTTTACTTTTCATAGAGTGGGACAGGTATTAAAGTGGCGTGGACATCAAAAGGTGAGTGGCGGGCCGAAGCGCAGTGGGCATTGTGGCAAGAAACTGTGTAGCACGTGACGATCCAGCCTATAATGTCAGTCTTCTGCATCTGTCTGCATAGTACGAGGGGCGTTTGAAAAGTTCGTGTAAAAATATGAACTACTACCTGTTTGGGGTAAACCTTTTTTATTTTTCGATATAGGCTCCCTTTAGGCTTACACACTTCGTTCAACGCTGTTCTAATTTGGTGATCCCTTCCGAATAATAGGAATTGTCCGAGTCTGCAAAATAGCTATTACTTGCTGCAATCACCTCCTCGTTGAATAAAATCTTTGTTCCATTTCTTCAAATTGGGGAACAAATAGCAGTCCGAGGGAGCCAAGTCTGGAGAATATGGGGGATGTGAAACGAGTTGGAATCCCATTTCCATTAATTTTGCGACCACAACTGCTGAGGTGTGTACTGGTGCATTGTCGTGACAGAAAAGGACTTTTTTGCGGTCCAATCGTCGGCGTTTTTCTTGCAGCTCGGTTTTCAAACGGTCCAATAACGATGAATAATATGCACCTGTAATAATTTAACTCTTTTCCAGATAGTCGATGAGGATTATCCCTTGCGAATCCCAAAAGACAATCGCCATAACCTTTCCGCCCGAAGGATTCGTCTTCGCTTTTTTTGGTGTAGATTCTCCCTAGATTCTCTAGCAATCTCACGCACATTAACACTTCTGTCATCCGTCACCATATCATGGATTATATCAATGATTTCTGGAGTCGTAACCTCCACAGGGGGTCCAGAACGCTCAACATCACTTGTGCCCATATGGCCACTCCGAAAACTTTGAAACCACTTATAAACTGTTCTAATCGAAGATGCAGAGTCGCCGTAATGTACATCAAACTTCTCTTTAGTCTCCTGGGTCGTTTTGCTTTTCATAAAGTAATGTTTGATCACCACACGAAATTCTTTTTCGTCCATTTTTTGACAATCCTCGAATTCCTTGATTCACACGAATGCCAAACACAAAGAAATAGACCAATATGGCTGGAACTTGGTGTGAGTTCTTTCCAAAGATGCTACTAACTAAACATGACCTCTTGGACTTCGCACGGACTTTTCAAACGCCCCTCTTACTCTTCGATGCGAGCGTAGAAAATGTAGCGTTGATTTTCGTGTTAGTTTAGACACAATTATGAAAAAATGCCGTACGTAGCGCCGTTTCTGAGTTAATTAGCATCGAAGATAGCAAGTCAGGCCGTTGCCCGCGCAAATTCAAGCGGCCCGCAAGTGACTGTGTCCAGATGGATTCTTCGTTTGGTTTCCTGAAAGCGAACAAAAGATAGATACAGAAATTGGACCTGCGACGGTATTAAGGACCGAACCCGAGCAAAAGGCTAAGCAGTCTCGTGCGCTATCATATTCGCTATGAGGACAACTGGCACCAATTTTACCTGGCGGGCAGCTTGAATTTGCGCGCGCAACGGCCTGTCTGACTAACTTCAGTGCTAATTAACTCGGAAACGGCGCGACGTATCTAACTTTTTCCGTAACCATTATTTCTCAGCACAGCGTACCCTGCAATACTCTTACAAGCTTTTCAAACTGTCCCTGATCACTCTGTATACACACACATCAAAAAAGTTTTGCATCACCTCGATTGCGAGAGTTCCGGACCATGTACAGAAAATTAGAATATAGATCAACATTAACATCATTTCCGCCCTTTTTACTGCTCCTACACATTGCATGTTGTACCACCATACAGCGAGACCTTCAGAGGTGGTGGCCCAGATTTCTTTACACAAAGGTACCTCTAACATCAAGTAGCACATCCTCCTGCATTGATGCAAGCCTGTATTCGTCGTGGCATACTATCCACAAGCCCATCAAGGCACGAATGGTCCAGATTGTCCCACTTATCAACGGTGATTCGGTGTCATCCCTCAGAGTGATTGGTGGGTCATGTCGTCCATAAACACCCCTTTTCAGTCTATCCCAGGCATGTTCGATAGGGTTCATGTCTGGAGAACAAATGTGGCCACCCTAGTCGGTCGATGTCGTTATCCTGAAGGAAGTTATTCATAAGATGTGCACGGTGGGAGCGCGAATTGTCGTCCATGAAGACGAATGCCTTGCCTATATGCTGCCGATATGGTTGCACGATCGGTCGGAGGATGGTATTCACGTATCGTACAGCCGTTACGGCGCCTTCCACGACCACCAGCGACGTACTTCGGCCCCACATAATGCCACCCCAAAATAGCAGGGAATCTCCAACTTGCTGTACTCGCTGGACAGTGTGTCTAAGACGTCCAGCCTGACCGGGCTGCCTCCAAACACGCCTCCGGCGATTGTCTGGTTGAAGGCATATGCGACACTAATCGGTGAAAAGAATATGATGCCAATCCCTGAGCGGTCCATTCGGCGTGTTGTTGGGCCCATCTGTACCGCACTGGATGGTGTCGTGGTTGCAAAAATGGACCTCGTCATGGACGTCAAATGGTTCAAATGGCTCTGAGCACTATTGGACTTGACATCTGAGGTCATCAGTCCGCTAGAACTTAGAACTACTTAAACCTAACTAACCTAAGGACATCACACACATCCATGCCCGAGGCAGGATTCGAACCTGCGACCGTAGCTGTCGCGCGGTTCCAGACTGAAGCGCCTAGAACCGCTTGGCCACCGCGGTCGGCATGGACGTCGGGAGTGAAGCTGCGCATCATGCAGCCTATTGCGCACAGTTTGAGTCGTAACACGACGTCCTGCGGCTGCACGGAAAGCATTATTCAACATGGTGGCGTTCCTGTCAGAGTTCCTCCGAGCCATAATCCGTAGGTGGCGATCATCCACTGCAGTAGTAGCCCTTGAACGACCAGAGCGAGGCATGACATCGACAGTTCCTGTCCGTCTGTATCTCCTCCATGTCTGAACAATGCCGCTTTGGTTCACTCCAAGACGCCTGGACACTTCGCTTGTTGACAGCCCTTCCTGGCATAAAGTAACAATGCGGACGCGATCGAACTGCGGTATTGACCGGCTAGGCATGGTTGAACTACAGACAACACGAGCCGTTTACCTCCTTCCTGATGGAATGAGTGGAACTGATCGGCTGTCGGACCCCCTCCGTCTAAAAGGCGCTGCTCATGCATGGCTGTTTACATCTCTGGGCGGGTTTAGTGATATTTCTGAACAGTCAAAGGGACTATGTCTTTGATACAATATCCACAGTCAACGTCCATCTGCATGAGTTGTGGAAAGTGGGGTGATGCAAAAGTGTCGGCCGGAGTGGTTGAGCGGTTCTAGGCGCTACAGTCTGGAACCGCGCGACCGCTACGGCCGTAGGTTCGAATCCTGCCTCGGGCATGGATGTGTGTGATGTCCTTAGGTTAGTTAGGTTTAAGTAGTTCTAAGTTCTAGGGAACTGATGACCTCAGAAGTTAAGTCCCATAGTGCTCAGAACCATTTGAACCATTTTTTTGATGCAAAAGGTTTTTTGATGTGTGTATTTCTAGAGTCCGACGCAGAGACAGTGGCGCGATGGGGCGCTTACCCCAGCGTCACCAGTTTACCGTGGTAGGCAACGGCTGGAGTGTGAGGAGTGGGGTAGGCAGGGAGAACGTTGGTGACGTCGCAAAGTATCCTCCATCCCTCTTTTCGCATAACACACCACGAAGTCGCCTTCTTACCTGCACACCGCTGTCGATAATCCGCGTGTCCTCAATTCGGCATAGGGAGTTGAAGGACCTATCGGAGGATATTGTGTAACGCTGTTTTACTTTCACGTCCTTGCTAGATGATGTCACGGGTCGGCATTTCCACCGGCAATGACTCTGCAGGCATGCTCGACCCACACAGACAGCCCATTACGGCACGAAAGGCGCCGTTACCAGCGCCGAGATACGATCAAAGCGATGGCGGCAGCCGCTCTCACTTTGCAGACGAGACTCTCTTTTCTTTTTTTCACCTGGGCTCGTTATCTGACTCAGCGACAACTTCAAGCGAAGGAAGCTGTGGATCGATAACGCAGCAGCAAACAGGGATGATTTGCTACTCCTACACTGCCTGCATTCGAAATAGGCGAGGGTGATGAACTGCATGCATAGAGCAGGTGGATTGCTCCACTACTTATATGGTAGCAGGAACTGCTAGAAGTTAAGACTCGTCTGATACATCATTGGCGTAAGTTGAAACTAGTTGGGAATGTAGATGCAAAAATGTAAATGTCGTCTGACTAGGGCCTCCAGTCGGGTAGACCGTTCGCCGGGTGCAGGTCTTTCGATTTGACGCCACTTTGCGAGTCGTTGGGGATGAAATGATGATGATCAGGACAACACAAGACCCACTCCCTGAGCGGAGAAAATCTCCGACCCAGCCGGGAATCGAGTCCGCGCCCTTAGGGTTGACATTCTGCCGTGCTGACCACTCAGCTACCGGGGGCGGACGGAAACGTAGATGAGATTCTGAAATAAACGCCCGATTTCAAAATAATTAACGAGGCGCGGGGATCACAAACTTCTACAGGGATAAATATGAACTTTAGTTTTATTCAATAAATTTCAATAATCTGCACCCATCTCATCTACATCTACACAGATACTCCGCAAGCTACCGTACGATACGTGGCGGAGGGTCCCTGTGCTACTACTTGTCATTCCCCTCATGTTCCACTCGCAAATAGAGCGGGGGAAATACGACTGTATGTACGCCTCCGTATGAGCCCTAATTTCTCGTATCTTATCTTCGTGGTCCTTCAGCGCGATGTTCCGGGTGATCAAAAAGTCAGTATAAATTTGAAAACTAAATAAATCACAGAATAATGTAGATAGAGAGGTACAAATTGACACACATGCTTGGAATGACATGGGGTTTTATTAGAACCAAAAAAAAAAAAAAATACAAACGTTCAAAAAATGTCCGACAGATAGCGCTTCATCTGATCAGCATAGCAAAAATTAGCATAACAAAGTAAGACAAAGCAAAGATGATGTTCTTTACAGGAAATGCTCAATATGTCCACCATTATTCCTGAACAATAGCTGTAGTCGAGGAATAATGTTGTGAACAGCACTGTAAAGCATGTCCGGAGTTATGGCGAGGCATTGGCTTCGGATGTTGTCTTTCTGGATCCCCAGAGATGTCGGTCAATCACGATACACTTTCGACTTCAGGTAACCCCAAAGCCAATAATCGCACGGACTGAGGTCTGGGGACCTGGAAGCCCAAGCATGACGAAAGTGGCGGCTGAGCACACGATCATCACCGAACGACGCGCGCAAGAGATCTTTCACGCGTCTAGCAATACTTTGTTTTTTTTTTTTGTTCTAATAAAACCCCATGTCATTCCAGGCAAGTGTGCAATTTTTACCTCTCTATCTACATTATTCCGTGGTTTATTAAGTTTTCAAATTTATACTGACTTTTTGATCACCCGGTATGTCGGCGGCAGTAGAATCGTTCGGCACTCGGCTTCAAATACCGGTTCTCTTACATTTTCTCAGGAGTGTTTCTCGAAAACGACGTCACCATCCTTTCAGGGATTCCCATTTGAGTTCCCAAAGCATCTCCTTAACACTTAAGTGTTGTTTCGTACCTACCGGTAACAAAGCTAGCTGCCCGCCTGCTTCGATGTCTTCCTTCAATCCGACCCGGTACGGATCCCAAACACTCCAGCGGTGTCGTCCTATATGCGGTCTCCTTTGCGGGTGAACCACTCTTTCCTAAAATTCTCGAAATAAACCAAAATTGACCATTTGCCTGCCGTTTTCACATGTTCGTTCCACCTAATATCGCTTTGTAGTGTTACGCCCACATATTTAAACGGCTTGACTGTGCCAAGCAGGACACTAGTAATACTGTATCCGAACATTACCGGTTTGTTCTTCCTACTCATCCGCATTAACTCACATTTTTCTACACGCAGGGCTAGCTGCCATTCATCACACCAACTGGAAATTTTGACTAAGTCATCTTGTATCTTCCTACAGTCACTCAACTTCTACACTTTACCGTACATCACGGCATCATCAGCGAACAATCGTAGATTGCTGCCCACCCTGTCCGCCAAATCATTTATGTATAGAGAGAACAACAGCGGTCCTATCACACTTCTCTGGGGCACTCCTGACGATAGCCTTGTCTCCGATGAACACTCGCCATCGACAGCACACTGGGTGCTATTATTTAAGAAGTCTTCGAGCCACTCACATATCTGTGAACTTATTCCATATGCTCGTACCTCCGTTAACAGCTTGCAATGTTCTCAGTATATCATGTGAAAAAAGGGCAAGCTGAATTTCGCACGAGCGGTGCTTTCTAGCCGGCCGAAGTGGCAGTGCGGTTAAAGGCGCTGCAGTCTGGAACCGCAAGACCGCTACGGTCGCAGGTTCGAATCCTGCCTCGGGCATGGATGTTTGTGATGTCCTTAGGTTAGTTAGGTTTAACTAGTTCTAAGTTCTAGGGGACTAGTGACCTCAGCAGTTGAGTCCCATAGTGCTCAGAGCCATTTTTTGATGCTTTCTAAATCCATGCTTCTTAGCGTCAAGGAAGTTTATGATATTCGAACTGAGAATATGATCATGGATTCTGTAGCAAACAGAAGTAAAAAATATTGGTCTATAATTCTGCGGGTCTGTTTTTTTACCCTTCTTATATACTGGAGTCACCTGCGCTTTTTTCCAGTCGCCTAGGAGTTTGTGCTGGGCGAGAGATTCACGATAAATGCAAGCTAAATTTAAATGGCTCTAAGGGAACCTCCCCGTCGCACCCCCCCCCCCCCCTCCCCCAGATTTAGTTATAAGTTGGCACAGTGGATAGGCCTTGACAAACTGAACATAGATCAATCGAGAAAACAGGAAGAAGTTGTGTGGAACTAAGAAAAAAATAAGCAAAACATACAAACAGAGTAGTGTATGTGCATGAAAGGCAACATGAAGGATAATATGCGCTCAGGAGCGCCGTGGTCCCGTGGTTAGCGTGAGCAGCTGCGGAACGAGAGGTCCTTGGTTCAAGTCTTCCCTCGGGTGATAATTTTAATTTTTTTTTATTTTCAGACAATTATTATCTGTCAGTCCGTCCGATGCGAGGTAACTGCGCCATAGTATGGGGACGCTACACCTAAACAAACATCGAAACACACAACGGTCTACACACGCAAAAATTTGAAAACGTTAAAAACATATGTTTTGACAGAGCACAGGAAAAACTGTGCGACTGTGAGACTGTTGCATTCATTTGTTGCAGTTTATGTGACAAACTCTTATGTCTTAATCACTTTTTTGGGAGTGATTATCACATCCACAAGAAAACCTAAATCGGGCAAGGTAGAAGAATCTTTTTACCCATTCGCCAAGTGTACAAGTTAGGTGGGTGGGAAACATATTCCTGTCATGTGACGCACATGCCGTTACCAGTGTCGTATAGAATATATCAGACGTGTTTTCCTGTGGAGGAATCGGTTGACCTATGACCTTGCAATCACATGTTTTCGATTCCCATTGGAGAGGCACGTCCTTTCGTCTACTAATCACACGGTTTCGCGGTGCGGTCGCAAAACACAGACACTAAATTTATTACAGTGAACAGAGATGTCAATGAACGAACGGACAGATCATAACTTTGCGAAAATAAAAGAAGTAAACTTTTCACTCGAGGGAAGGCTTGAACCAAGGAACTCTCGTTTGCTCACGCTAACCACGGACCACGACGCTCCTGAACTTACACTCTCCTTGATGTTGCCTATCTTGCGCATGGACTTCTCAGTTTGTATATTTTGATTATTTTTTTTCATAGTTCCACACAACTTCTTCCTGTTTTCTCAATTGATCTGTGCTCAGTTTTTCAAGGCCTATCCACTGTGCCAACTTATAACTAAATCTGAGGGGGGTGCGATGGGGAGGTTCCCTTGTAAGCACTATGGGACTTAACATCTGAGGTCATCAGTCCCCTAGACACAGAACTACTTAAACCTAACTAACCTAAGGACATCACACACACCCATGCCCGAGGCAGGATTCGAACCTCCGTCCGTAACAGCAGCGTGGTTCCGAACTGAAGCCCCTAGAACCGCTCCGCCACAGCGGCCGGCAAATGCAAGTTATATAAGGGGCCAATGCCGTAGAATACTCCTTGACTCTCATAGCTGTGTCGCTCAGTTGTGGCATCTTCTCATCATCAATGTATTGTTGCAAATTATAAGAATACAGTAACGGATTTGGACATTCAAACGCACAGTCCATATGTGGGATCTATTACGACAAGAAATTGTTGGATGCTGTTGATGAATGGGAAAATTTGTGACGCCTCTTTATGCACTGTTCACGTACTGCGTCGAGCGTGAGTAATGCATACTACGGTAAAGAAGCAGCAAAGAGGATAATTAATGGCTCTTCCGGAGACCTCTCCGTTAAATGAGGAACTAATAGCCGCACTGGAAGGACTTAGTTATGGTGACACTGAAGAATAGGGCCAACTTTAATCTTCTCAGAACAGCGTTCAGTGTATTCACGGGCATGGCAGTCGACAATACCAATAACAACTTGGTATGCCAGGTAGGATAATAGGAAGAAAAATTATATTGTCGTGATACAAACTCCTTGACTTCAGGAAGGAACTGTCGAATACCAAACAGAATATGATCTTAGTACTACCGAAAAATATCTGCGATTGGTCTCAGAACTCCCTTGCAGATAAAACAACGCGTCACTCTCAACAAAACAAAATCGCCATATGTAAAGGTAATTTCAGGAGAACCCCAACGAAGTGTGACAGAACCGAAACCGTTTACAAACTATATAAATGATCTACTAGATAGCGTCGGAAACTCTAAGGCAGTTCGCTGATGGTGCGGTTGTCTATAAGAAAGTAGCAACGCCAGAAGTCAGTATCTATTTGCAGGATGACTTGCAAAGACAATCTATGAGTTTTATGGCTGGAAAACATGGTTGCTACCTGACTGCCATAGATTTCGGTGATTATGTACTGATCTACACGCAGGGACAACCACTTTAATAGATCTTGACGATGACTTCACTTAGCAAAGTCTAATTACACCTAATATGTAAGTAGTATTATTCCGATAATTTTTAATCTGACACTAAAACGGCATACCGATGTTAAACTTATGGTCCAGTTTCTACGCATTTGTACAAATAAAAATTGGCAGTTGTACCTGATAATGGCTGATAACGATAGTAATACAAAATAAAAAAGTTTGTACAGTCAAATGGCGGAAAAATCATTCAAACATTATCAATGACTGTGGTCGAAAGACAGGAAGACATTATCACTGATTAGGATCTGCCACATGTCAATGTCTTGTGATTAATAACATATTTTATTTGGCAGCCTTAGAGGGCAAAACGTATTGAGATATTATCGATTTCAGATATCAAACAATCCATCCCCATATCAGTTCTTGTTACAAATAAACTCTTCAGTTTAGGAGCTCGGCGCTCCACCTGTTGACTTTCTCCATTATTTTTCCTTGATTATGCTTAACTTTTGAGTGTTACGGTAGTTATCACACTGGACTCGTACAACATTTATTCTCGACGTCTCGTCAATGAAACGGTAAACTGATGATTAAAAGAGGCGACTTAAATGAAACAAAAGAGAAGACGTACACATCTCATCCGCAGTAGAAAGCTCGGCACACCAATAGCAACTGAGTGTGTGTGGTCAAGTACAACTCTGTGTGTAGCAAAGGCAGGTAATGCATCTTCACTGCTGGCCATTAAAATGGCGGCACCATGAATGTGATCTGTGAGAAATGTCAACTGATATTAAGTGTACCGCACAAAGCAGCTAGGAATGACGTCAACAACTTTCAGAAATCGCATTTGAATTTCATTAAGATGACCGTGTTATGCCTCGTGTAAGATCGAGAAACGCCTACCAGCATCTGTCGGAAACAGACAGCGGCAGAAATTTGGCCTATCGACGCTTCTATCGTTTCGTCGTACTGCAGGTCGCGTTGGTTTGGATCTCACGATTGTGTTGCTGTTGTGGTCCTCAGTCCGAAAATTGGTTTGATGCAGTTCCTAATGATACTGTATCCTGTGTAAGTCTCATCCTCTCCGATTAAATAGAGCAACCTACTTCCTTCTGAATCTGCTTACTGCTTTCATTCATCTCTTGGTCTCCCTCTATGATTTTCACCCGCTCTCCCCATGCTTTCCTCCAGTACTAAATTGCTGATCCCTTGATGCCTCAGAACGTGTACTATCAACCGATCCGTACTTCTAGTCAAGTTGCGCCACAAATTCCTCTTTTCCCCAATTCTACTCAGTACCGTCTCATTCGTTACGTGATCTAGCCATTCAAACTTCAACATTATTTTGTAGCACAACATTTCAAAAGCTTCTACTCTCTTCTTGTCTAAACTGTTTATCATCCGTGATACTGTTCCATACACGGCTACAGTCCATACTTCCTGACACGTAAATCTATACTCCACGTGACCAAATTTCTCTTCATCCGAAACGCTTTCCTTGCTAATGCCAGTCTACATTTTATATCCTCTCTACTTAGACCATCATCAGTTATTTTGCTGTTGCAATAGCAAAACTCATCAACTATTTTAAGTGTCTCCTTTCCTAATCTAATTCCCTCAGCATCACCTGATGTTATTCGACTACATTCGATTATCCCTGTTTTGATTTTGTTGATGTTCGTCTTAAATCCTCCTTTTAAGAGACTGTCCATTCTGTTCAACTGTTCAAGTTCTTCGCCGTATCTAACAATGTAGTCGGCAAACCTGACTCGAGTTTAGTTTCCTACTATAAATTTTTCTTTTGTTTCCTTTGTTGCTTGCTGAATGTACAGATTGAATAACTTAGCCGGCCGATGTGGCCGAGCGGTTCTAGGCGCTTCACTCTGGAACCGAGCGACCTCTACGGTCGCAGGTTCGAATCCTGCCTCGGTCTTGGATGTGTGTGATGTCCTTAGGTGAGTTAGGTTTAAGTAGTTCTAACTTTTAGGGGACTGATGACCTCAGATGTTAAGTCCCATAGTGTTCAGAGACATCTGAATAGCCATGCGTTCCATGGTAAATCATGGTACTATGGAAACTAGGAAATCTTCAAAGTTGATTTTGTCTATAATTTTTTAGAGTTGCATCAAACTGAATCAGATGACTGGTATATGAGTTCTGTCTTTCATGTACCCTAAATATAAAAAAAAATCCGACTGCTGTATGATCACGAAATGGGTTACTTGCAGCCATAGAAGTATTCAGAAGGACAGTGCGGCGACGTCTGGAGTACCCCGGACTGTCAGCACGGCGGACACTGTTGGGGCTTCCCTTGTCGCGACAGCAGAGAGGCACGGTGACAGAGATGCGCGCAACAACACTGGACACAGGTCAGACGAGTCCTGGGTCAGTGTACGACACAACGGTGGAGGCACCAGACTGCATTAGTCGTCCTCTTCGTCGTCAATACGAGTTCAGCACTTGGCATGGTGGTACAGGGTGCCACAGAACATGATCAACTCTGGTTCGCACAGACCGTAATTTGGCTGCAGCCGTCACACTTATGACGTGTTAAGGGCAGTGGGTGCCCGCTACCTTCGAGGTCTGCGTGATGTTATCTTTCAACAAAATAACGCAACACCGCATGGTATCCGTGTTGTAACTAATTATATTCACATGGTATTCGACAGTTGCTCTGGTCAGCACGTTCTCCAGATCTCTCACCCATTGAAAACACTTGGTCACGGGTTTGGGAGAAGCTGGCACGCACGCCACCACTTGTCAGTCACTACGGCTGATGAACTCTGACGTATACACTAGTTAGCCAAGAGATTATGACCACCTATCTAGTAGCCGCTATGTTCATCTTTGGCATGGATAACAGCGGCGACGCTTCGTGGCAAGGAAGCAGTGAGGCCTTGGTAGGTCGTTGGAGGGAGTTGGCACCACATTTGCACGCACAAATCACGCAATTCCGGCCAATTGTGGGGAGGGGGGCGCTGAGCTCTGACGCCACGTTCAATCATATCCCAGATGTGTTTGATCGGGTTCAGATTCGGCGAGTTGGAGCGGCCAGCACATCAATTGGAACTCGCCACTGTGTTCCTCGAACCACTAAAATACAGTCCTCACTTGTAACATGACGCATTATCAAATGGCACTGCCGCCGGGAAACGTGATCGTCAGGAAGGGGAGTAAGTGGTCTATTCATGGCCGTCATGGGCCATGTACGAGCTCCAATGGATCCATGGATGCCCACGTGAATGTTCCTCAGAACGTACTGAAGCCGCCGCCAGCTTGTCTCCGTCCCGTCCATTGGCATGATGAAGAAGGTATCGGGATTCATCAGACTACGCAACGCTCTTCCACTGTGCCAACGTCCACCGCCAATGTTCACGTGTCCCTTTCAGATGTACTTGCCGATGTCGTGGTGTTAACATCGGCACATCATATGCATGGGTCGTCGGTCGCGGAGCCCCATCGTCTGGTGCACTGTTTGTTCACACACACTTGTAATCTGCCCAGCATTAAATCCTGATGTCAGTTCCGGCACAGATCGCCGTCTGTCCTGTTTTACCAACCTGCCTAGTCTACGACGTCGGACATCTGTAATGACCGGTGGCCGCCCAACCTCAAGATGTCTGAACGCAGTTTCATCCTGGTTTCGCCACGTGTTGAAGACATTCACCACAGCACTCCTCGAACACCCGACAAATCGTGCAGTTTACGAAATGCTCGTGCGGAGCCTCCGGGCTGTCACAATCTGCCCTCGGCCAAACTCAGATAGATCGCGCGCCTTCCCCATGCTGCAAACAGACAGCACGCTGTAGATTCACCGTGCGTGTGTCTGACTAGCAGTCATTCCCTGCCAGATGACGCTGCTTTCGCGTGAACGGGTTTATATCGATAACAAGCTGGTAGTCATGATGTTCTGACTTATCCTGCCCCCTCCTATGCATATCTCGCGAAGAGACCATGAGGATAAAATCAGAGAGATTAGAGCCCGCACAGAGGCTTACCGATAATCTTTCTTTCCACGAACAATATGAGACTGGAATAGAAGGGAGAAGCGATAGAGATACTTAAGGTACCCTCCGCCACACACCGTCAGGTGGCTTGCGGTGTACGGATGTAGATGTCGATGTAGATCAGTGTAGTTGAAGAAGCATGGAATGACCAAACCGTACACCACCTTAGCTCGACTCATTGTCCAGCCACTTTTAGAGTCTTTGTTGCCGCCAGGCGTAGCAGCTCTGTGTACTACATTTCGCACTCTCCATACTCCCAACAACCTACAAATTTAATCATGTATTTCCTACTATCTATACTACTTCATAAAGATAAGTCGTAATTTGAAGTTACTATAAAAAACCTCAAAAAATTCCTGACCGATTTACTTCAACTCATACACAATACTACAATAAACATTGGAAAAGATGTGAGCTACATATTTTTAAGTATGTACCGTGTATAAATATCTACATGAAATCTGTACTTCTCAATGAAGCCGTAGTTTAACGTTGTTACCAAAACTCTCGTTAAGTTCTTGACTGATTTACTTTAAATTTTTACACGTTACTGGACGGGGCACTTGGAAAATAGATTATATGTTTTAATACACTTACCGCGAAATACTGTCTTTGAAGCTACTATAATCACAGGTCCAGCAGCTGGAGAGGTCTCTCTCATACCCCGTGTATAAGCGACACCAACCGATTCACCCATTCATTTTAAGCAATTTCAATTCCGAATCAAGGTTTCATTTGCAGTAACAATCAACAAGGCACAAGGTCAGATAGAGGCGTACATGGACACGGGGGAAGGGAGTAAATGGAGATAGAGAGAGGGAAAGAAACGGACAGACACAAGGGGGAGGAGGTGATGCACAGTGAGAGGGCAGTGTGAGAGAGATGGGGGGAAGGAGGGGAGTTGAGGACGTATATCGAATTGCTATACACATTTAGCAATCGCGAAGCATTGCTGGGTTCGCTACGACTGCATAATCACAACTTTAGTAATTCATTATCCTTCCTGGTGTTACTATTTTAATGGCCAGTAGTGTATTAAACGCATTTCGCTGGCTGCAGTAAACAGCGGCGTGCCTGACAAAGGAATCAACTGGCAGCCAGAAAAACCCGAAGCGGCACAGTGAGCTGCGACGACGAGGGAGAGCCAGTGGCTAAGCGTGACGTACTGCTAGGCTAGGCGCGGGGGTCACTGACACCACGGACACGCCCTCCCTAGCGTACCACGCAGAAGGCAGCCAAAGATCTGCACACTTACACGTGAAGAAGTAAACACACGAGACGGAAGCGGCCAAAAGCAAACGCACACCACTGTACAACCAGAAGACCAGCAGCACTCAAGAGAAACATTTGTAATGCAGGTATGTCAACACGGCTGTTCGTCTCTCCTTCTGATGATATTACCACACGCAATTACGGCACGGACCACGAGCAGTCGCGTAAACACAGCACCCCGCACAGGACATTCCATAAGGCGCTGTTACTGTAAACAGGCGTCTGTTGCACAGCAAAATTATTTCCACCAACTCGCGACTTCCAAAGTTTATTAAAAACAACACAACTACGCCGTAAAGAGAACAAAAAAGGAAAGAAAGACAGAAAGTAGGAACAGTGCCGTGAATTAAAACCCTTACCCAGCCATGGTCCTCTTGAGTGACGGTTCATTATGTTACCACTACGCAGAATGGGGCACACGGTTCAACCAAGTCACCATTCGTTTACCGGCTAGGAAACAAAGGTTGTGATTAAACCGTCGACGGAGATTAACGATATAGGCAAGGAAACACATACACAACCCAATCGCGAGAGCCCAGCCTGATTCTGTCACCCCGCCAACCCGGTATGTTAACTCTTCGCAACGCCGCACGCAAACACCCATTAAACGAAATGGACTCTTTCGCCAGACATCAAACGGCGCGAGAGCTGTCCACGTCAGCGGCACACGCGTCAACGGACACTGACAGATACCGCGAGTAAAAATATATATTCTGGTCGCATACCTGTCGTCTGTCACATTGCGAAAAGCGAGTGCGCTACACGCATCAGAGCACGTGAGAGTGAAGTGCGGTCGTGACACGTACAGAGCTGAATTGTACATTACGGCAGTGAAACTAAACAAGCGAGGAAAACGGAAACAAACAGTACGTAATGGAATAACATGAAGCGAACACGGGTCCAGTGAACGCACATACGGGAAAAAGAGGGTAAGCACGAACGTGACGGTGCAGCTCAAGATATCTAGAAGTAGGAGTGTAGCGTCTCAATTAACTGTCGATTACTAAACCCCCGTAAGATTTACGACTGCAGATGGTACCAATGCGCCGTTTCGGCAAATCTAGTATTTTCAGTAAACGTTGTAAAACAGGGCATTTTGTACTTATTTCGCATGTAACATACAACTAGAGACCTCATAATCACAACTGACTAGTGACTTCCACAGAACAAAATATGGAATAGTAAAATTTACGATGGTTTAGTAACAATGCAACATTCCCCCCCCCCCTTTAGTCTTCTACGATAGAATGCTATTTAAAATACAACACTTGAAGAGAAAGTAAATTCTGCTAGCTACACCAGAGAGGGACAGCGGGTATTTTAAACATCTACAATGGCACATACTTTGCTCGCTGACTTCGATCGCACAGAGAAAGACCAAATAAGCTATCATTGAACGAATATCAAGACACATTTACCTAGCAAGATTCAAATGGTTGTTCGAGGCCATCAAGTCATTTATCCGTCTACCGAGACTGAAGACAATAAACATTCTTATATGTTGGTGAGCATTACAAAAATCACTGATATTATTATATTATCCTGGATATTTTCTGCTAATTCAAATGGTTCAAATGGCTCTAAGCACTATGGGACTTAACATCTGAGGTCATCAGTCTCCTAGACTTAGGACTACTTGAACCTAAGTAACCTAAGGACATCACACACATCCATGCCCGAGGCAGGATTCGAACCTGCGACCGTAGCAGCAGCGCGGTTCCAAACCGAAGCGCCTATACCCGCTCGGCCACAACGGCCAGCTTCTGCTTATTATTAGTGGAAAATTTTTGAAATTTGTGGTAAGGTCTTATGGGACCAAACTGCTGAGGTCATCGGTCCCTCAGCTTATACACTACGCCAGCCGGAGTGGCCGAGCGGTTCCAGGCGCTACAGTCTGGAATCGCGCGACCGCTACGGTCGCAGGTTCGAATCCTGCCTCGGGCATGGATGTGTGTGATGTCCTTAGGTTAGTTAGGTTTAAGTAGTTCTATGTTCTATGGGAACTGATGACCTCAGATGTTAAGTCCCATAGTACTCAGAGCCATTTGAACCATTTTGTACACTACTTTATCTAACTTAAACTAACTTACGCTAGGGACAACACACACACACCCATGCCCGAAGGAGGACTCGAACCTCCGACGGGGGGGGAGCCGCGCGAACCGTGACATGACGCCCCTAGACCACGCGGCTCATTATTAATGGAGATTTATTTTACAGGGTAGTGGTTTGGAACTGATTTAGCTAGTCAGTTATAGGAGGACCTCCAATTTACTGTGGACCCCCAAACAAAGTCAAACTCGACATTTTCACGTAAACCAACATTTCCAGAGGTGAAAGAAGTGATAAGTGGCAGATCATTATCGTAGAAGTGACGATATCCTTCTAAATAGATAGTCATCATTACCAAAAAAATTTAATAAGTTTCGCTGTTACGATTTATTTTGCCTTTTATTTTGTGAAACATAAAATTTCTTGAACCGAATTTAACAAGTATTCAGGTACAATTTTCATTGAATAAGAAGTAGCAGTTTTCGAGGAATTTAAAAAAGAAAGATGAATCGTTTAAAACATTGGAGAGAGGCGTATATAAAAATATTGTGGAAAATAGAAGGAAACACGTGACACAAAGGGTTGTGGTTCATTGTCCTTCCTTATTCTTGCACGAATGTTGTTGTTTTGGTCTTCAGTCAGAAGACTCGTTTGATCAAGCTCTCCATCCTACTCTGTCCTAAGCAAGACTCCCGATCTCCCAATAATTACCGCAACCTACGTCTACTTGAAGCTACTTAATGTGGTCGAGCCTTGGTCTCCCTCTACAGCTGTTACTTCCCACACTTCCCTACATTACCAAACCGCCGATTCCTCGATATCTCAGGACGCTTCGCTATCAACTGATCCCTTCTTTTGATCAAGCTATCCCATAAATTCCCTTTTATCACAATTTGAGTCGATCTCCTCGTTAGTTATTCGATCTGCCCACCTTATATTCAGCATTGTCCTATTCATCATATTTCAAAAGTTTCGCCGGCCGCTGTGGTCGAGCGGTTCTAGGCGCTTCAGTCCGGAACTGCGCTGCTGCTACGGTCGCAGGTTCGAATCCTGCCTCGAGTATGGATGTGTGTGATGTTCTAGTCTAGTTCTAAGTCTAGGGGACTGATGAACACAGATGGTAATAAAGTCCCATAGTGCTTAGAGCCATTTGAACCATTTTTTCAAAAGTTTCTATTCTTTTCTTGACTGAACTGTTTGTCATCCATCTTCCTTCTCCGTACTAGGGCTACACTCCATACAAATACTTTCCGAAAAGGCTACTACCTGACACTTAGATCTATAATCGACGTCAACAATTTCTCTTCTTCAGAAACGCTTGTCTAGCCATTGCCCGTCTAAATTTTATATCCTCTCTACTTCGGTAATCATCAGTTATTTCGCTGACCAAATAGCAAGACTATTTCAAGTGTCTTGTTTCCTAATTTAAATCCCTCTGCATCGCCTGATTTAATTCTACTACATTCAATTATCCTTGTTTTGTTTTTGTTGATGTTCATCTTACATCCTCCTTTCAAGGCACTGTCCACTCCGTTCAACTGCTCTTCCAAGTCCTTCTCCTCGGCTAACCTCAAAGTTTTTATTTCTTCTCCCTGGGTGAAAATTTCAACTCCAAATTTTTATTCGCCGCTTGCTCAATGTCTACATCTACATATATACTCCGCTAGCCACCAAGCGGTGTGTGGCGGAGGGCACTATTCACGCCAAAGTCATATTTCCCCTCCTCTGTTCCACTCGCGGGTCGCGCAAGGGAAAACGACTGTCTGAACACCTCAATACGAGCTCTTATTTCCATAATCTTTGAATGATGATCATTACGCGATCTGAAAGTTGGTGGTAATAATATATGCTCTACATCCTCGGTGAATATTAGATTTCGGAATTTAGTGAGCAGTCCCTTCCGTTTAGCGCGTCGTCTAGCTGCAAGTGTGTCCCGCTTCAAACTTTCAATGAGATCTGTAACGCTCTCGCGATGGCTAAATGTACCAGTCACGAATATTGCCGCTCTTCTTTGGACCTTCTCAGTCTCTTGAATCAGACCCAACTGGTAAGGGTCCCACACAGACTGGACTAACTAACGTATTGTAAGCTATTTCCTTTGCTGAAGGACTGCATCGCTTCAGGCTCGAATAACTTCATGAATAAGCTACAACCGTGTCTCACTCCCTCCTCAATCACTGCTTGCTTTTCATGCCCGTCCAGTCTTATAACTGCCGTCTGGTTTCTGTACAAGTTGTAAAAAGCCTTTCGATTCACGTATCTCCCTGTATAATCTCGTTACCACGTATGGAGATACACCACGTTCTAATTACTAGAGAGTGTACGCACCGCTAGCCCTAGTAGACAAGGCACAGGGGATTCCCCTAGCACCATTCGCCGGGCACGAGCGGCGGCAAATCTTTTCCTCGCGCGGCGTCGACCCCTGAATCGCCTGTTGCGGGCCAGTAGGCGCGCGGCCGCTGGCGGTCTGCCGCCGACGGCTGGGTCAGGGGGCGGCGGGAGGTTGGGGGAGGGGGCGGCGCGCAGGTTTCCGCGGCGCGGCCGCCGTGGCCGAGGTCATCGACCTGCGGAAGCGACGCGGCCGCCGCGCTCGATAGCGGCCACCGGGACAGCGCACGCCGGCACCGCACACCACACCACGGCACGGCACGGCACAGTGGGACCGTTCGATAGGCTCGGCTCAACTCGTCCGTACCACGGCGTCCCGTTGGTCGCATCACAACTTCTTCGAAGACCGTTTTACACAAGCAACTTGCTGGCCAAATCCGACTACTCGCTGTGGCTGCGCGGCACGTGTTTCCGTGTAAATCAGCCGCCAGCCGCGTCGCGAATGGTCGCTGACGTCAATGATCAGGTAGACTGGACTATACCGAGAGCGTAGTTGCTAAATTCTTGAGTATGCTCCAGACTGCGCAAGCGCAAAAACAGGGGACTGACTGTGGCGACTCTTGGTGATTTTTACATACCAGCTTTCTACACTCATGCTCATAAATTAAGGATAATTGCAGCATGTGGTGTCACACAACGTGGCACTACACAAAACTGGCGCTAATAGCATAGGCACATACGGAACACACACGACACAGATCTGTAAGTTGTAATGGTACTTGGATTACGTAACCATTACGGCATCTCACCTCAACCTCTCGATACCAGCAATATTCTACTGTGTTTCTGTAAAATAGTTAACATATTTCTGTGACAACATTCAGATTTGATTTCATTAATGTAGAGGTACTTCGATACATCGATGTGTATATATTGCAATGATATTATTCTTATGTGTATTCTTTCTTTTGTCACTATGATCATTGACATACTTGTAAAACTGATTTTTGGGCGCGTAAGCGGTTATTGGAGAGTCAAGCTTTGGTCGTCATGTTAAAAAGACGCAAATTGTAGTCAGTTTATGAAATGTGAACTTTAACAGTGAGGAAGGTATTTTCAAGTATGTTTTATACTGTGAAGTGATGTTTTGGAACAAGTTACGTGATATTGCAACAAAAGTAATAAAAAAAAGTGTAACTTAAATTCGGAGTGCTGATTTTTCTTTATTTTTTTTTACATCACCATTGTCCTAACTTGCAAAAGTTTAATATTCAAGAATGGTTTACGAAACACATCTGTAAAACTTCTGAATATCGCAGAATAACACCTAAGCCTCTTTGCATCCGAGCTTGGAATCATCACTACCTAGATTTTCGATGATTGAGCCATGAGTTCACAACCAGACCATCGTGGGAAACACGAAAAGATGAGTGCCTAGTATATCCATTATTTCAAGAAATGACTTTATTAACTGTGCTCTAATGACACCTGCCACATAACGTAACTTTGTTGTTGCCCGAAAATGCAATATTTAGCAGCGTGAGCAACACTACAATCATAATTAATTTTTGACCTCTGTTGTGGTAGGGTTGTTAGAAAGTCCGCGGTATTGGTGATAAGTTGAGAAAACCGTCCTGAGACACATGTGCTACAAAACGCCACTGTTTCCTGCGCATGTACCCCGACATCAGTAAGGGATATGATCGCCATACACACGTACTCAGGCCGCACAACGGATTGGCATACTCTGAATCAGGTGGTCCAGCAGCTGCTGGGGTACAGCCTCCCATTCTTGCACCAGTGCCTGTCGGAGCTCCTGAAGTGTCCTAGGGGTTTGAAGACGTGCAGCGATACGTCGACCGAGAGCATCCCAGACATGCCCGATGGGGTTTAGGTCTGGAGAACAGGCAGGCCATTCCATTCGCCTGATATCTTCTGTTTCAAGGTACTCCTCCACGATGGCAGCTCGGTGGGGCCGTGCGTTATCATCCATCAGGAGGAAGGTGGGACCCACTGCACTCCTGAAAAGGCGGACATACTGGTGCAAAATAACGTCCCGATACACCTGACCTGTTACAGTTCCTCTGTCAAAGACATGAAGGGGTGTACGTGCACCAATCATAATCCATTCCCATACCATCAAACCACGACCTCCATACAGGTCCCTTTCAAGGACATTAAGGGGTTGGTATCTGGTTCCTGGTTCATGCCAGATGAAAACCCAGCGAGAATCACTGTTCAGACTATAAATGGACTCTCTGAGCCATTTTCAACACAGAGTCACCATTAGTACGTCTGAAAACGTCTGCACACTTACTCGCTGCACCGTACTCTGACATGCACCAACACACTTCTGCGTATGTGGACTGCAGCCAGCGCCACCCTGCGACGACCGCAGGTCAAATGCACCGCATGATCGTACCCCGAGGTGATTTAAACCCGCAAACCGCCGACCAGAGTGTTGTTTCACCATGTATCAGCATTATCCTTAATTTGTGAACATGAGTGTAGTAGTGAGACTTGCTATCATTTACTATAGATCAAGAGGCTCTCGCTGACAATTTGTGAACATGAGTGTAGTAGTGAGACTTGCTATCATTTACTATAGATCAAGAGGCTCTCGCTGACTGTGAAGGTGATGAAATTGATACTGACCAACAAATCAAGAAGGGTAAAATTGATGGCATCATAAGGTGCTCGTCTCAACGGCGACGACTAATCAATGGTGTCGTATTCACGACTGGGGAAAAAAAGGAATACGGGTAAATTGTCTGCCATCACGACACTGTGATATTGTCGGAATGATTACAAGAGGCGACAAATCAAACCACCTGACTCCAGAGGCAAGCGGTTGAAGCTGGTTTACAGATCTCTATCAAGAAGACACAGAGTGAGACGAACATCGAGACAGTTCTTGGTTGTACGACATCAAAAAGAAGAAAAATTCGAATGACAGAGAAATTTTAAATATCTAAAGATAGGATAGAAAAGAGTGCAGGAGCACGTATAAATAACATGAATTTAGGACACACTCACTATGATAATCTAGAATAAGAAGATCAACGCAAAATTAAAAATTACCAGACAGTGGGCCGCCCTGAAGCCTTATATGCAAAGCAGGATTACTTAAGAGGCTGTGGGACGAAGGATTCTGATGAGGATACTGGGACCTCGAAGAACAGGAGCGAATCAGGAACTCTATACCCAAATGGCGACGTCTCGGACAAAATCGGGAAAAGAAAGAGCACGTTCCACCTATAAATCCTTAGAATGAATCAGGAGAGGTTCACACATGAGGTAAAGTAGTTTCTTGTGAACAAGAGAGTTAAAGTACGCTGGATCCAGGAGCAACAAAGAGATACGGAAGAAAGGAAAGAGTTTTATTATAAGGTGAATCTCAAACAAAAACGTCAGGCTTTCATAGATTTTCAGGGCAGAAACAGACAGCTACTACTACTACTACTACTACTACGACGACGACGACGTGATCAGGACCAGTGGACCGCACGCATCTACAAGTTTTCTCCTCCACTGTATTCTGTCCATTGCTGCTATCCGTCATCCGTCCACATCTATTGATACTTGGTTTAAATCTTCATGGAGACCATCGCTCTAACGCTTCTCGGGTTTCCCTGGCGGTCTCTTTCCTGTAGGTGTAAAATCCAGGAGCTTCCGAGGCTATCTGTGATCCTCCATCCGGGCCACATGGCCAGCCCACTGCATTCGTTTGGCTTTGACAGTTTCTGCTATGTTGGGCTGCTGGTATAGTTTCTCAAGCTCTTGGTTGTATCTGATCCTCCATTCCCCTGTATCTGCATCCAGAACCGGACCGAAGATCTTCCGAAGCACTTTTCTCTCAAAAACAAGGAGCTTATGGAAGTCCTGTTTCCGGATACTCCATGTCTCACAGCCATATAGGACAACAGGCTGGATCAGCGTTTTGTACAGTCGAATCTTGAACTGTTTGGAAAGATATCTGGACCGAAGCAGTTGTGCTAGGCTGTGGTAAGATCGGTTTCCTGCTTGTATTCTTGCATTGATCTCTGCTTCACATGACGAGTTTTCAGTGAAAAGTGCCCCTAGGTATTTGAATTCATGCACTCTCTTTAAGGACTGGTCCCCAACCTGGCGTGATTGTAGATGACCAGCAGTCTGACAATGACCACGTCTTTGCTATTAGAATTAGACACTGTAGAGAAACATTCATGACAGAAAACGAAGAAAGCTGCCGAGTGTGAGAAAGAAAGTATACTGTTCAGAGATAAAGACCAGAAGAAACGAAGCTGATCCAAATCACCGGGATCTACAGACAGACAACATGAAAAGAAAAAGCTCGAACGGAAACGTCACACTGTCCACAATATAATTATACAAATGACAATTATTCAACAACATGGAACAGTTTACACTATACCGTTAGTGCCATCTCTGAAACTTAAGTTATCGACTATTGCGACTTTCAGGCCACCAACCCAATCTTAATATTTTATCTCAGTTACGGTGTGTTATATGTACGAGAAGTGAGAGGGCGTTGAATAATTTTTTTCTCGGCCTGTTTCGGTTGAAAAAATGCGGAATTTGTTGAGGGATGTCGTGGAATATTTCCGCTTCAGCCCTTACAGTTTCATGACGTTCCGACAGATGGCGGCGTTAGATGTTGCCTTCAAAAATGGCGTCTGTAACGGAGGTGCGTTCCAAGCAAAGAGCTGCCATTGAGTTTCTTTGGCGGAAAACCAGAGCGTCGCAGATATTCATAGGCGCTTGCAGAATATCTACGTAGGAGACCTGGCAGCGAACAAAAGCACGGTGAGTCGTTTGTGCGAGGCGTCTGTCATCACTGCAACAACATCGTGCAAACCTGTCCGTTCTCCCGTGTGCTGGCCGGCCGCACACAGTTGTGATTCATGCAATGTTTGAACGTGCGGACACTCTCATTCGAGGTGAACGGCGGATCACATCCAAACACTTCACTGCACAACTCGATGTCTCTGTAGGTAGTCCTAACACACTCGTCCACCATTTGGTCAACACTAGTATATCCTCTATTGTTATTCCTTATGATGTATTGCAATCCCGAATTAAACCAACCTGCTTACAGAAAAAATTGTTGGATTATTTCCTGAACGCCCCTCGTATATTCTAACATTTCGGTCTTCTTTTTTCCTTTAATCGTTACTAATAGGTTAGCAAGAGGCATGACAGAGTCGACAGCTGAAATGAGAGTTTTGGAGGATCGTATGAAAAACACCGTACAGATGTCTTGGTCAGTGCACGCGCTCTGTTGCTTAGACAGATGGCTGTTAATTTTTCCCTTGCCCGTGTGAGACGCAGCTGCAGAGCGTGCCGGTGGCAGCACGCCACGCCCCCTCGTAGCTGCTCGCGACCACGCACGGCCACGCCCCCGCCCACTCCACATCCCCCTCCCCATCCCCCACTCACCACGCCCCCTTGTAATAAAACGCAGTGTCACAGGCCGCTGTCATAAACACGACGATAGGGGTGCCGATGTGTCTGCCCGATATCCTCGCACACGGGTGCTGCTGCTGCTGAATAAGCGTGACGCGACGGCGTTTGTATACCTGTCTGCGCGTGAGTCCGACGACCAGTTAATGTTGGTAGCGATTTTTCTTGTCTAACTTTATAGCTGTCGCGTGTCAAGTACATCTGGACACACGGGAAACACCATACTGCTGTACCGAGTGCAAAAGAAGAAGAAGAAGATACAGGACATAGGATGTGTAAAGGAAAATATACCTGCTGAATTTTGTGTTCAAGGTTTTGACAACATTCCAGGATGCTCAAGCATATACATAAATTACTGACAGTGAAATGACAATCACGATGGTCATTGTAAGATTTCTGAACGACATTATAGGGGTTTGTACAGCTGCAGACAACGACGACAACGATGATGTGGATCTGCAGACGAAATTGGCGTTTAATCTAAAAGCGTTATGAAGCCGGCCGCTGTGGCCGAGCGGTCCTAGGCGCTTCAGTCCGAAACCGCGAGATTGCTACGGTCGGGCCTGGATGTGCGTGATGTCCTTAGGTTAGTTTGGTTTAAGTAGTTCTAAGTTTCACGGGACTGATGACCTCAGATGTTGAGTCCCATAGTGCTCAGAGCCATTTGAATCATTTTTTAAAAGAGTTATGACACATACAGAGGCAACAAAGCAGGACGACAAATAAATGGTTTATTTGAAAAGCCCAGCAAAAACAAATTAGGCTGAATTATCGCTAGTGAGACGCCCACGCGATCATGTTGCTCTGTTGCATATAAACGACATATGAATCTGACCGAACAACTTATGATTATTTCAATGAATTTTTCACTATTTTCACTATTTTTCCCATATATAGTCAAATTTTATGTGAAGAGAAATGCAATGCTTTTGTTTATGGCCTCTAACCCACACCTTTCTTTCTTCTGAATTTTTCTATTATCCCGATTTTTGAGAATTCAGATAACCAACAATCCCACTTAGTCTTGACAAAGGCGTTCCATAGTACTTACACATCTTGACTGTCTAAGAACCTCACTTAAAACGCAAGACAGAACTGAGCGTAGTGAATCTGAAGGAAGCATCGGGTCGTATCGTCGAAGGAAAAGAAGAAACCTTAGGGCTCAACATTGCTGACATCTTGGTAATAAACCATATTCTTCCTTCCTTTAATCTAAAACTTCATCTTAGAGAGCGCGGTCGCAGGCGCTTTAAATAACTGAGTGTCGACGAATTCCACAACCGAGGCGAAACCTGACGGAGCACGACGTATTTCTACTGCCTCACGAGATAACTTCATCACGTTCGTTCTAATCCGCTAGTCCACTGCGTGTAACGTCTTGCTTTTTTCGTGCCTGGACTTCCGCCTCCCTGCTGAATGAACAGCATATCAAAACAGTTGCCGCATCTTTCTTTTATCGTCGGCAACGGCCGTTACAGCGGTCTCACGATAGGAGCGTCGAAATATCGAGCGAACTTCTTCTTGCGTAGTTACCTCAGAGACGACGAACTGTATCAGAATTCACTAGTTCGAAAAGGAGGATACACACATTGCGACTGCGTTTCATGATTTTTACGTGAGTCCTGATGAAAACAGTAACAGCTACTAGCCACTGTCAAATATTCAATTTATTCTAAATACAGTCGAAAAATGCACTATTTGATCGAAAGTACCCGGAGACGCCTACGTTATGTGGAACTGACTGCTAGATGTCATGAGAAGATCCGCCAGCATAAAAGAAGGTGTTGTCGGTAGAGGAGCCGTAACAGCACGATCATTAGGCCATTAGAGATCAGTGACTTCCAACGTGCTCCAGGCAAATGCCGGGATGGTTCCTTTGAAAGGGCACGGCCGACTTCCTTCCCCGTCCTTCCCTAATCCGATGAGACCGATGACCTCGCTGTCTGGTCTCCCTCCCCGAAACAACCAACCAACCAACTTCCAACGTGGACTAATCGTCGGGTATCACCTGAGTAACAAATCCGTGAGGAACGTTTCACCTCTTCCAAAGCTGCCCTAGTCAACTGTTCATGGTGTGACTGAAGTGGAAACGCAAATGAACAACCACAGATAAACCAATACCAGGCAGATTTCACGCACTGACGGACATGGACTATCGAGCACAGCGGAGTGCGAAGGGTGGTTGTAACAAATCGCATGAAATCAGCGGAAGGAATTACCCGTGAGTCCCAAAGTGCTACCAGCTGTCCAACTGGCACAATAAGTGTGCATAGGGAGTCAAAAAGAATGGGGTATAACGGTCTGGAAGCTCCTCATAAGCCACACATTGCTACAGTCAATGCCAAGCGACCATTGAAGCTATGCAAAGAGCGACGCCACTGGGCAGTGAATGTCTGGAAATGAGTAATTTGGAGTTGAGAATCACGCTATAGCCAGTTGTAATCCGATGGAAGGGTTTGGGTTTGGCGGCTGCCTACAGAACGTTACCAGCCCTCCCGTGCAGTGGCAACAGTGAAGTACTGAGGAGGTGGTGTTACTGTATGGGGATGCTTACGGTGTGAACCCCTTATTGCGCTTAAGGAAAAGCTAAATGCGGAAGGGTATGAACACATTTTACAGCACTGTGTACTAAGTACAGTAAAGAAAAGGTTCGAAGAAGGCGACTGATTGTATCAGTATTACATTGCTCCCCGTCACAAAGCAGCTTCTGTGGTGTAATGGTTTGTGTACAACAACATTCCTGTCTCAAATATGGCGTTTTCGGCACCATTTATGTACGTAGGGGATTTTCGATCTCAGACAATAGGTCAATAAATAAAATGTGGAACTAAACGTAGTGGCTCATTAGTTTATCGATCTCGGATAGTCATCGGGAAGTAGCAATTTTCAACTTTCTCGATCGACTCAGTGAAAGTGTGGGAGTAGTTCACTGAAAGTGTGTTGTTCTGCTCCGGTGAACAATGTATGCGAGATCTGAACATTTTCACATTTACGTACTCACCAAATACGTCCAGTTAGTACAATGCAGTTGAGTTCATATCTCAGCGTTTTTAACTTTCAAATGCGGATTGTAAGAAACCTCCGTAGTAAACGGGTCGTCCGATCTTAAGGATACAGTATTGGGGGTCGAGCAACAGTCGCAAACTGGTATCGTCAGAACACACAGTTGTTTAATAATGTGAACATTTTTATTTCTTTTTTGCTATAATTCGTACTCGTGTCTTCACATAACTACGAGGCCACAGGCAAGACAAGTGCAAACAAGATACAAAAGGTATAAGCTGGAAAAAAATCCGGTTAGTAGGCCGGAAGTAGCTGATTTAAAACGTCTAGTAACATGTTTATCCATTTCCTACGTTTGTTCAAAAATTTTCAAATGTGTGTCAAATCTTATGGGACTTAACTGCTAAGGTCATCAGTCCCTAAGCTTACACACTACTTAACCTAAATTATCCTAAGGACAAACACACACACCCATGTCCGAGGGAGGACTCGAACCACCGCCAGGACCAGCCGCACAGTCCATGACTGCAGCGCCTCAGACCGCTCGGCTTATCGCGCGCGGCTACGGTTTTCAAATGGTTCAAATGGCTCTGAGCACTATGGGACTTAGCTTCTGATGTCATCAGTCCCCTAGAACTAAGAACTACTTAAACCTAACTAACCTAAAGATATCACACATATCAATGTATGAGGCAGGATTCGAACCTGCGACCGTAGCAGTCGCGCGGTTCCAGACTGTAGCGCCTAGAACCGCTCGGCCAAACCGTCCGGTCCCTGCGGTTGTCCCACAAAACAGTTCGTCTCGGGACAATGTTTTTAGACAAATAGGCATTGGACAGTACACCAGAATTAGATGTGACTTGTGTAAAACATCAGGCACAGTACACTGGGAGAATTCATTATACTGGAGCAAAACACGCTGCCTGCTGCCTAACTGCTACGCTCCCTCCCCCAACAACACAGGTGCGCTTATGTAAGCAATCGGTTCGTGTCATTTACCGCTGCGCGTACTGATATCGCGAGCGTCAGTCGCAAACACATGGTCAACTACGGCCTACGTGGCTGAGTCATTGTAATACGCCGATCAACGTCAGCCGTCGAGTTACCTAAGCGGACATTAGTGCAACTCTGTTAAACGTTAGGATGGAAGAGAAATCTACTTACGCTGAACTATGCGATATTCATTTAATTTATGCCGAGGCAAAAGTTGTTGCGAGGGCGGCTGTACGAATTTATCGAGAACGCTTTCCACAACAAAGACTTCCTGCACTATCGACATTTGTTGATTTTCACCAAAGCTTTGTATCGCCCTATACTCTTATTTTGCAACTAATTCGTAACGAAGTACAATAGTTATCTTTACCTTTTTACCCTGAACTCTGTATGCAAAATGTACAGCCTGTTTTGATATGCTTTCATTTTATTGTTACACAAATCATGACAGTATACAACTTAGAAATACGTATTTAATTTACATAGATTGAGAGATACTGTCTCTTTACTGCCCCGCGCAGAAGACAGAGGACCACAACGCGAAGAATGTACTTTTGAAGCTAAGGAACAAACCCTGGGCCGCATCCACGAAGATCCTATTCACTGCCAGAGTAGTAGAAGCATTACACGCCAAGTGGATGTATCCCACACTGTCGTTATCGCACTTTGAAAGAGGAGCGATTGCGGCCTTACCACATTCAACGCGTACAGGCGTTGGAAGCGCAAAATTTCCCTCCGCGACGAGAATTCTCAGTGTGGTTTTTGTTACAACGTGCGCAGCATGATTTTTGTAAAAAAAAAAAAAAAAAAAAATACTCGTCACATATGAAGCGTGTTTCACTTGCGACGGAAAAACTAATTTCCATAACATACACAGCCGGCCTGGGTGGCCGAGCGGTTCTAGGCGCTACAGTCTGGAACCGCGCGACCGCTAAGGTCGCAGGTTCGAATCCAGCCTCGGGCATGGATGTGTGTGATGTCCTTAGGTTAGTTAGGTTTAAGTAGTTCTAAGTTCTAGGGGACTGATGACCTCAGCAGTTAAGTCCCATAGAGCTCAGAGCCATTTGAACCATAACATACACACGTGCAGTATATACCGGCCCGGCTGGCCGAGCGGTTCTAGGCGCTACAGTCTGGAACCGAGCAACCGCTACGGTAACAGGTTCGAATCCTGCCTTGGGCTTGGATGTGTGCGACGACCTTAGGTTAGTTAGGTTTACGTAGTTCTAATTTCTAGGGGACTGATGACCTCAGAAGTTAAGTCCCATAGTGCTCAGAGCCATTGTGGAGTGTACACAATCTGCGGCAAGTAGTAAAAATGGTTCAAATGGCTCTGAGCACTGTGGGACATAACTACTGAGGTCATCAGTCCCCTAGAACTTAGAACTACTAAAACCTGACTAACCTAAGGACATCACACACACCCATGCCCGAGGCAGGGTCGAACCTGCGACCGTAGAGGTAGCGCGGTTCCAGACTGTAGCGCCTAGAACCGCTCGGCCACCCCGGCCGGCGGCAAGTAGTAGCAACACATTTTCGGCGCCGCTTTTCCGTAAATGTATGGGCGTGTATAATAGATGATTACATTATTGGGCCCCATGTTTCATCTGCACGATTGACTGTTAACAATTATCGAACCTTTCTAGAGGAAACATAGCTACCAACTTTATTAGAAGACATTCCATTAGCCGTGGTTCCTCCAATATGGTGGTCAAACCCACATTGGTCGCATAGTACGAAGATATTTGAGTACACAATTTCTAGGACGATGGATATGGCGTTTGGTCCTCGTCGATGGTCAGCGCGCTGTTCTGATTTAAATCTATTGGATTTTTACTTTTAGGCCATATGAATGAATTTATTTATGCTCAGCAAGTAAATAATATGGACGAACATACGCAGAGGATTTTAGATGCTGTCAATACCATAAACGCAAATGTGGATGTGTGTGAACGAATGCGACGGAACTCGGCTCGCCGTAATGAAGCATGTGTCGAATCGAATGGTGGGCATTTTGAACACATTACAGTACTAGTGTAAGAGGAATCAAAGTAATGTAGCTTTCATTTTAGTTATGGTACTGCTGTACAAAAGGAAAAAGATCGAATTAACATTCGTTAGGGTATTGTTATAAAAAGAGGAAACAGTCGATTGTAATTAATGCACAACGAATTCCGTGGTAACTGGTTGATTTTGTACTAAAGGAAAGACACTTTATTTGATGTTAGGTTTTCTTTACTACCACAACCATCGTTATGGTAATGTTGTAAAAGAGAAAACATCTATTTCTATCTTATTGCCGGCCTGAGTGGCCCAGCGGTTCTAGGCGTTACAGTCTGGAACCGCGCGACCGCTACGATCGCAGGTTCGAATCCTGCCTCGGGCATGGATGTGTGTGATGTCCTTAGGTTAGTTAGGTTTAAGTAGTTCTAAGTTCTAAGGGACTGATGACCTCAGAAGTTAAGACCTATAGTGCTCAGAGCCATTTGAACCATTTTTTCTATCTTATTTATTGTTTAGGCAAAATGAATTAAACGTTCTCGACAACCGAATGACTGTTGATATTGCTTGTTCAGATAGGACTTGCCCGCCGTGCAGCGTCGTTGTACACGTCCAATTTTTGCGTTGCTCTGCTTCGTTCGTTACCTTTCTCTGACTGCTGCGTCGTTGTCGGTAATGCACAAGAAAGGTCGTGTACCGCTAGTTGATGATGTAAACGGAAATGCATCTAGCATCAATCCTACAAAAATGTTTTTTAGGAATAGAAAAATAAAGAACATGATATAACCGTATTTCATTAGACTTTTTTGAAAATCACACGGAGATGTAGTTTGGAAGCTTATACTGTTTACACCTTGTATAAAAAAACTATTTTATTACTAAAAGTTTCGTGTACCTGTGTTTACTTTTCGACATAATAATCACAACGATTGAAGCATTTGCCGTACCTGAGGGCAAACTTTTCAATACGCTCTTCATAAAATGCTGCCCCCACCGAATACAAATGAGTCTTGATGTTGTACGGCTCCTCGTTAGCCTGGGAGCGCAGCCCTCCTAGCCACTTATGAATGGAGGTCACTTGGCACTAAGTCGAGGCTGTATGGCGGGTGATCGAAAATGTCACAGTGAAACTGATCAAAGAGCCGTTGGATTGCACCAGCACTGTGAGGACAGGCGCTGACATCGATCAGAACAATTCCGGGACCCACGCACGCACATCACCGTCACACGTAGAGTTTTCTCCATACACTCTGCTCATTCTTCGCTGAATTTCTGCTGCACTACTCCCTTCTGCTTGCTAGAAACAAATGCCGCTTCCCAATTTGCACTTGGCTGGGAAATCCATCAATGTTAAGTGGCCATGTTTATGTGACTGCACGTCAGCACAGACTGGTGTCTTGAAATCGACAGTGACAGAGCGTGTGATGCGGCAGATGAGAGGCAGAGCAGAAACGGAGGAAGTACGACTCTAATGTTGCAGTTGCATACATTACAAATCAAGGCGTCGCTGTTACGTCAGTGCTATAACGGCTTCCTTCCTTCCCGCCGCAGTTCCGCGTGTATGACCGGTCTGAGAACGGTATGGCTGCGGTTGCTTCTTACTCTTCTCTCTTACTGAGCGTGCCCTCCTGTAAGGTTAATCGTGGCTTTATGTGACCGACTGTCGGGATCAGCTCATCGCCTCAACGAAGCTGAGTAGCGCTTAAACATTCAAATAAATTTACAACAGTCTTCAGAAAAGTTTTACACACACACACACACACACACACACACACACACACACACACACACACACACACACAAATCTGTAAAACCGTCATGTCTGTCAGTCTGAACACGTTGTTCTCCGAAACTACTAGACGACTTTTCATGGGATTCTCGCATGTAACTTGAGTACTGATTTGGGCATCGTATATCAAAATCGGATCACAGGAACAAAAGATACCCATACATACTATAAAATTGTAAGTATGTGTGTTACACTTCTCCTCCGAAACCAATCGACAGATTTCAACCAAAATTTGCACACATGTCACTTACTGAAACTTTCCTGGCAGATTAAAACTGTGTGCCGGACCGAGACTCGAATTCGGGACCTTTGCCTTTCGCGGGCAAGTGTTCTATTGGCGGAAGTAAAGCTGTGAGGACGGGGCGTGAGTCGTGCTTGGGTAGCTCAGTTGGTAGGACACCTGCCCGCAAAAGGCAAAGGTCCCGAATTCGAGTCTCGGTCCGGCACACAGTTTTAACTGCCAGAAAAGTTTCATATCAGCGCACACTCCGCTGCAGAATGAAAATCTCATTCCATGTCACTTACTGTCCGGATGAATCGCTATGGGACTAAGAGCCACATACCTATCAAAGGGGTGGGGGTCAAATGGAAGCGTAGGCCACAACGGGCGAATACCCATATTTTATTCATCCAGTATTTGAGAATGGGAGCACTTAATGATTTGCAACAAACTTTACACATAACTTTAAGCACTTACAACAATTTTTCTCGCTTAAAATCTCCAAAAAAATAATGAAAGGAAAAGGCTTAGTCACACACATTTTCGCTGTTCATGCAGTAAAACTGCCAGGCGTTTTTATTTATTACTTATTTGATACTTACTGTATTCAAGATACACTTTGGAGACAGTGTACACATACACCTCTAAATGTACATGCAAAATGGCTTGGCTCTGAGCACTATGGGACTTAACATCTGAGGTCATCAGTCCCCTAGAACTTAGAACTACTTAAACCTAACTAACCTAAGGACAACACACACATCCATGCCCAAGGCAGGTTTTCAACCTGCGACCGTAGCGGTCGCGCGGTTCGTCTGAAGCGCCTAGAACCGCTCGGCCACTTCGGCCGGCGTACATGCAACAAAATTACACCACTGTACGACACACAGTTCAGAATATATGGTGTCATAAACACTGAGATGCATGAAAAACTGTCGCATCATGCATGGCGTTTAAATTTATATTACTGACATGCTGAACCGATCTCAATGAAATTTTTGTGAAGGTACTGCTAATGGTTGAATGTGCTCCGCGATACGATTCAAAGTAATGAATACAATGGTTCCACAATCTGCAACGTGTTTAGGGGGAGAGCTATGCTTACCCGACCAGGCAGACACGTAAGCGCAGCTGATGTTATTGCATGTGCAGTAGCTTACTTACTCACCATCACTCGTCACAACAAAACTACTGATACGCGAGCGCAGCCGCGCGCAGCAGCCAGTATACGGTAATCGTCACGCACAACGCTTGCTTACGCAGCGGCAATGCTGCCGGGTCCACGGTTGTACTTGCGAACTCGTGTACTCGGTCTCCTTTCTACGATGGCAGAATCCACTTATATCCGACAACAGACTCAAGTGACGAGTTTTTGGTTAACCGGGCAGTGGCGGAAATTTGCCGGACGAATCTCAGTACATGAGCGCTCGCCTACTGTGCGCATGCGCACCGCCCGCCTGCCGCTTGCGTAGAGTTTCTGCTGTCCGATCGGAAGTTGAAAATAAAAAAAAGAAAGACCCTCGTACGTTCGGTCCCAGAGAAAATATTGTCCTATCGGTAACGTCGTCTTGCACCTCGTACATCACGATTGTGACAACGCGACATCTGTGGTGGTCCTAAGGGTCCGTTTATATTGTAGCTGTGATACGAGCATCTGAGAAGGCAGCGACTGAAGTGAAGCGTGGATCGCAGTTTGTGTGAGGCGTGCATGGGGGGGCTTCGATAACAGCGATTGGAGTTAAGTGTTGAGTGGTGTTTTGGATTTGGAGAGGAGGCCAAGGAAGTTCTAAGTTTATTACGTAAGATTTTCCATTTTCTTCATGCTGCAGTTGCTGAAAAACAAAACGATGTGCGATTTTCGTCTGCCTGTAAACTGACGATCGAGCAGGAAGTCCCCGTTGTATCTAACCCACTACGTCACAAGAAGCAATAACATGCTGTTTCACAAAGTTATGCCCAGCCTTCACAGAGCGCGCATTGAATTAATGGCGACGTAGTGCCCAGACACACGGAAGGCAAGCATATTTTTTTTACGAAAGATTAATACGATACGGAATACGTATATTAGTTACTAATAAAACTGATGTAAGAAAAGTACACGAACAGCATCTGCGTTAATCGCCGCACACTGCTTGCACTGCTGGCCGGGAAACAGTCATCCCGTAAGGCAGTTGTTCAGAGAACGGCCACTTCCACCTCAACAAGCGCTGCCCGACATGCTATAACAATACTTCATTTGATAACAACAGTGCGTAACTATGAAACACGATAAAATAAGAAATGCGATTGTTTTGCTATCTACTTGCTGCTCATTTAGTAGACTAACGTACTTCTTTTCGTGTAGCAGTTGCAACTATTGCGAAAATCGTAATGGAAGTAACTAAAATTACACGA
This sequence comes from Schistocerca piceifrons, assembly GCF_021461385.2. NCBI lineage: Eukaryota > Metazoa > Arthropoda > Insecta > Orthoptera > Acrididae > Schistocerca > Schistocerca piceifrons. The sequence goes on along the minus strand of NC_060143.1, from coordinate 390,691,148 downwards.
ACAGATCGTCAAATTGCCAAAAAGGAGAACTGCTGATGACGATGATTCCAGAAAAATAGGCCGGCCGGAGTGGCCGAGTGGTTCTAGGCGCTACAGTCTGGAACCGCGCGACCGCTACGGTCGCAGGTTCGAATCCTGCCTCGGGCATAGATGTGTGTGATATCTTTAGGTTAGTTAGGTTTAAGTAGTTCTAAGTTCTAGGGGACTGATGACCTCAGAAGTTAAGTCCCATAGCGCTCAGAGCCTTTTGAACCATCTGAACCAGAAAAATAACGGATGTCTATTACACTATTTGGAATTTTTGTAACTGCTTTGGAAATGTAGAGCCGAAAAACGCATTCAAATTATTTGTCCTGGTAATACTTCCCCCATTTTGAAAAACTACAAACATAATGTTCTACTGTGTTACAAAGACTCTTAGATGGCATGTTCGTTTGCACTTCCTTCTTCTTCTGGACCAGCTGCTGTAATGAATTATTATTGGCTTCTCCGTATTAAGAGCCTTTTTTTTTACCAAATACATTTTGCTTTTCTCGATAAAGCCTCTTCTTTAATCATCCTGCAAGACGCACTTAGTCTGTACAATGTGTAAAGAAGAGGCAAAAGCTGTGTAAGTAAACGCTGTTTTCAATCTATAAATACCAAAATGCAGAGACATGTTATGCATTAATATCTTCAGAATGATCACAGAAGACAGTTTATAAATAAAAGGGCAACGCGTCTAGTCAAAAATACTATTTGTCTGCAAAAAGCTCGAGACTGAACAAACCAATAATATCGGTGGTTACGAAAAACCAACCGTTGTTGGAACAATCAGGTCATCACCTTTCTTTCTGCATTTGACAAACGGAGGAACCAGAATCCCAGATGCCAATGGTTTGTCAAACTGTAATACAATAATATCCTTTATTCTTTTAGGCAATGAAACTTACACACTTTTACTTACGAAGCTTACACACTTTTACTTACGGCGTTAAAACCTAACGAAAGCCCTCAGATGTTATCAAACAAAACTTCAAAACTAGGTTATCACGAAGAACAGATGAACGTCCTTCTGGTATAATGTATTCTAAACAGAAAATACTGGTCACACACACACAAAAATCGACTGTATTGTTGAATGCATTTGCTTAGTTCACAATTTAATAATTGACAGAGATGGTATTGAGCATTATCTAACAGGGAAACCGATTTTAAAACCAATAAATGTGCCACCTACCCACGCTTCCGCCAATAGACCAAATTAAAGAGTTGCAAAATTTCGCGATCTTTTCAAAAATTATGTTTGTCGGATTCCAATGTTAGTTAGCACAATTATTAATGTGAAAATAAACTTTTTCTTATATGTGTTGTTTTCAGCTTGGCACTTCACTCCAAAATTCGTCGAAAGCAAATCTTCCTCGCCCTGCAGTGTGGGCTTTGCAAGTAATTTTACCAACAAAAAATGTGACATTCGCACACGATATTAAGCGAAGACTCATGCAGGGATTACAACGTCCCTATCGCTGCTCAACTACTGTTCGTGGTTTAGAGCAACGTCATAGTACAATCTCTGCTGTGGGAATTATCTTTGCACTTTTCGCCGCTGCTCTAGAATCGTCGCTCATGTCGTTCACCGCAGCCCCAACTTAAAAAGAAATCCGTAGACGTGTCGCAACATGCAAACGGCGATGGATAGGCACACTACGCTGCGTGTCGATGGGAAGTAGTTATTACTGGGAGCCCGCCTGTTCTTAGTCACGCAGCTGCACCGGACGTCTGGGCTACCGCGGCAGTACATTTTCGACCTTGGTGTCCGTATCTTTACGACTCTTGGCACGCGTGTACTCGAGCAGAAAAACTCTACGATAGCTGATTTAACGCTGTCACCGGTGCGGTGTGCACGCACCAAAGTACAGTCAGTTCCATTGGAGGTGCAGAGCGAGTCACAAAAAACTGCTCTGTGTATTCTACGGACGATATGGGTGCGTTTCAGCCCCAAGTTCCCCCAAGCAACCGTCCCGTACTGAAGCACGCGTTGTACGAGGGTCTTGAAGATCGCCGAGTCGCGCTGGGGGAGCCAGGAGTGCGGTGGGTTCTGTGCCACATAGAGGGCACGGAGCGGCCACACAGCTCGGCAGCGTCCTACGGTATCTGTTAAAGGGCCCTCAATAATAGCGTCACACAGTTAATGTACCGACCGTCTGACGGCGCGGACTGACGTACTGTCAATACTATAAATCTAGACGAGTGACCCTGATAGATCCTAAAATACCCTCAGTACTGTCAATGCGCGCTGAGCCTGTGGGGTCGGATATTGACGGTTTGTCAGTACTCGCCATTAAGATGTGGGTAAGAGGTTCATGAACCACCAACAATACTGTACAATGTGTATGTTTTAATAGGCTTATACAGGGACAGTCATTGTGCTTACCACTTCAGGAAGGAGGATTCACTCTGGCACTGTTTCCTTTATTTATTTGAAAACGTCTTTTTAGCTTGTCATATTAAACAGCACTGCTGGAAAACGCTTCAATTCGTAAAGTACGTCATACACATGCAATAACTACTACGAGGTTATAAGAGGTCCATGACTAAGGAATTTATTGCTAGCGCACCCGAGCAGATGTAATTTCGATGGATTGCTCACGCGCTGCCTATGTAAGCTATAATAGAATCGCAGACCAGAGAGCAGCGCGGGATTAGTCGAGCGGTCTAGGGCGCTGCAGTCATGGACTGTGCGGCTGGTCCCGGCAGAGGTTCGAGTCCTCCATCGGCCATGGGTGTGTGTGTTTGTCCTTAGGATTATTTAGGTTAAGTAGTGCGTAACCTTAGGGACTGATGACTTAGCAGTCAAGTCCCATAAGATTTCACACACATCTGAAACCGAGAGAGGTGGCGCAGTGGTTAGCCCACTGGACTTCCATTCGGGAGGACGGCGGTTCAATCCCGCGTCCGGCCATCCTGATTTAGGTTTTCCGTGATTTCCCTAAATCGCTCCATGTAAATGCCGGGATGGTTCCCTTCAAAGGGCACGGCCGAATTCCTTCCCTATCCTTCCCTAATCTGATGAGACCGATGATCTCGCTGTCTAGTCTCCTCCCCCAAAACAACCCAAACCACCAACCAGAGGGCAGTGTCGGCTGCAGTAGGAGCAGTGTCGGCAGCAGTGGTGGTAGCTCGCAGTCGGCCGGTTGGGGCGGTCGTGCCTGAGCGATGTAGTATAAGGTAAAAGCAGCCGCGCTCATATCTAATTTGTTACAACTAAATTTGTGCTATTGCTATATAAAGTCCCATGTAAATGTTTTTAAAAATCTTTTAATAGTAATCTTTCTTATAAAATTAACTTTTGACAATCATTCATCTCAATTTAAAGAATTTACCAATTTCTCCAATCCATGGTCATTCCTATTATCGTAAAGAAGAATCAGTTGTTTCTTTTTATACATAACAAATCTAGTGGGCAGCATTGCACTGGGCTGTGCCAGAAAAATTTCTTATGGGAGCAGATATATACGCGTTATCCGCGACTTCATTGAGGTAAGATTTTTCAATTTATTCAGAATGAATTTTCAGGGCCATGACGCAGCATTGCTGACGTTCAGATTTACGAGTTTAGGTTCACAGTCACTTAATTATTGAAAGGTTATATGTGAGCCACAATTTTATTGAGAGATTAGTCACATTTTATTATTGGTCGGTTAAGGAATTTATCTGTTGAATGGCTACACTAAATGTGAATGTTATAATTATATATATATAATTTTATACATATTTTTTTCTGTTGGGAGGTTACAAGGTCTGCGAAATGCAAGTCATCCACATCAAATCATCGCAAAACGTAAAAATATGTTTTGCATAAATCACCTGAATATATCTTTCCAGGGCAGATATAATTTCAGTAAATCCATTGTGGATGACGAACTGCGACTGTGATTTGATTTGGCGTTTATCTGGTAAAAAAAAAAAGGAACCAGTCGCTTTTTTACGATTTATTCAAGCCACTGCAGACTCATCTTTAGATGGAGGTGTTACAAAAACATCATGTTGTGGACCAAGAGTAGCTAGATGCAGTGCTGGTGAGTGCACTGCCTTGTGGTATTCACATCTGATTGCTTCTTATACCCTGCATTACTAAGTTATGTACACAAAATAAACACAGTATGTAGCTACACTTGGTTTACACTGGTTCACATGATGTAAACATTGCTTCACAGGTTTCCATGACAATTTTGCTGTTCCCACCTGTTACAGGCGTAGACTGTGATAGTCTCTCTCATTAACGTATTGCGTATCTCTCTTATCTCTTAGCTACAGTAATACTTTGTCGTACCATGCCAGTCTCATCGGAAAATAGATTCATAAATCTTTCGGGTCCGTGGCTCGTTTTGAGCCAGTAAATTAACATGCGGTAAGTCGCTCCTTTTTTTCCCAAGCATTTTCGGACTCATTTCCTTTTTTTACTCGTTTTATTTTCAGCTGCTGCTAATTTAATTGTAGCACATGCTTTTTTTTGGGTGTTCGACATCTTAACCTTGCAAAATCGCGTTGCCAACTGACAATACTGACGATATTGCAGACGGTGACAGAATCGCTTCAATATATTGAAGGTTTGAAAAACTAGTGCTGACAATAAATACTGAACATATGCAGGCTTTATCGCCACGAAAAACGCTTGTACCAAGGTATATTTTGATGACTGCCGGCACCTACAAAAATAGTTGAGACCCGAGAAGAATGCCTGCGACAGCTAAGGCGGGGAGCGCGAAAACAGCCTTTTCCGCTTCCTCCCTTCCACCCAGCGGCTGCAACTGATTACTAGCCGTCTGAAAAATATTGCCTTGTTGTGTTTGATTGTTCGCCATTTTTAATCAGCAAATTTACTTTTTATGCACAGCAGCAGAGAGAAAATCAGGATATTCTAGTGAAACGGCCGTGCAATCATCATATCCAGATTGTAAGCAAGAAACGGATGAGGAAAACGTACCATTGGCGTGTTTTAAGTGAATGACAGGTGAAGTGTATCGTGGCGAAACGCCTTTCAGTAGTTACAGACATAGTACCAGTTCTAATAAACTACTTACATAACAGCAACTGATCCACAGGTACACAAATCGAGAATTATAACAATATTATTAGGGCACGACTGTACCACTGTACTGAAGAGAGCAAGCGGACTCTAATTTGGCGAAATGGACTCTCAAAGAGGAAAAGCGGTAGCAATATTTTCAGTCTTAATCTACACTGGGGCGGGGAGCAATTTAAATTAATATGTAGCTTATTACTAAGCGTCTGCGAAGAAAGAAGCTAACCATTGTTCTGAATGGCATCCTTATGTTTTAAAAGCATGTGTAACGCGAGTCAAAACATTAATACAATGAGAATGTTTTACAGAAACCGCTGCCAGTCATAATACTTTCTTCTGCTTCAGTTACTACGTTCCTGCAGCATGTTTCTGGATATTACCTCATGGTCAGGTTAACAAGACGATGTACAAAGGTAACTTAGATATGCATAGATTTTACTGCAGAACTTTCTTTTGGGTTCAGCATGTACCATGGACTGCCTGGGGAGAAAGTTTAACAAATCTGAGAGAGCGTTTGGTTTGATTGCCCGGGCAGTCGTTGACAGGACAAAGTCACTAAACACTCTGTCATCTTACGACGCATTCTCCTTCTTCATCATTATGATTCGCTATATTTTGTTGTTCACTGTCAGTAATCTCGAGAAATAACGAATAGCATGCTGTGTATTGTATAAAACGCCGTGGGCTAGAAAGACGGTGGCGATCAAAACTACACTTGGTACGGCTTCGCTATCGATGAGCCAACTTTGGTGATATGTCAGTCTGTAATGGCTCCTACACACACACACACACACACACACACACACACACACAGCAAGGCACCACTGATGTTTGTACACGAAATATGCAACGATATTATTTCTAAAGGCAAAGATATAATCACTCTAAAATTGCGAAGAGATCCGTACTTACTACCAACCGTTATAGACTTCATAATTTAACAGCACTGAATCAAAAGTTAGTGAAGAATTGAGACTTCTTAAAGTCCTGAATTTCATATACCGGTTTTCCAGCTCTGAAGCGTGCGCTGATAGCAGTGACTATTAAACCTGTTGAGAAATTCTAGCAAACAGTACAGTTCGAGTAACTACTAAATATTTCACATCCTTGTGCTTCATCACTGAGAGTTCAATAAACAAAGTATGCACCAACGGGTTGCAGTTATAACCTACTATTGTTGAGAGCAAAATAGCAAGAAAGGATGGGGGCAGATACATGTTGCGCTTTTGGTCAACCGGAATAACAACGGCGGTACGGACGCAAAGGACTTGTCCAGTGATGAGGTCACTCCGGTAGCTGGCTGTCTATCTGCCCAGCCCGACATCCGACATCGTCCCACGGTCACGCCAAGGTTACAGCAGCACGTAATCCGCCGCCACAGGGGAAAAAATACGAAGCACAGAACAAAAGCAATTCAGCGCGTTGCGGCGTAGAGCACACGCTGGAGGCGTCTGTAAAACTGCGCAGCGGATTTTTCTTCTCAAGTGCGCTGATGTAGTTCTGGCTAGCAATTATACCAATTTCGTGATTTACTCTCTTTCATCTAAAGATTTCCCTGTGATTTCCAGGTTTTTCCACGTTGAAATGCCAAATTTTCGTGAACCGTTCCCACCTTACATATTAGCAATTATTTCAAGTTCACCTAGGATTTACATTTTTATCAACAAGTCCGTGAGATATAAGCTGTTGCCGCCCCCGGAAATTCCTTAGTTACCGTACCATGCCGTGTCAATGTGCCATAACCTCAATTATACGAGCAATACTCGCATGAACAGGCAACAAACTATTGTCACTGAATGTCAATATCGATGGACTTTGACAGCAACGATGCGTCGTATTTCAAACCATACTCTCTTTACACTTATGATATGACAATATCGGCAAAGTACTACTTTACACTGGACCTGGAAAAACGTACGAAACCTGAAAATTCAGTGCTGATCTACGAGATATGCGTGTTTCAATAGTGAACTGTATTTATATTTATTATACAATTACGAAAGATAACCCTGACAAGTTGCCACAATTTGTCTCGACCGTTATTGCACAAAATGCATACCAACCAGACTGACTGCCCGTTCTAGAACTAAAGCTTCATTTCTGTACTCCTGCACACATACCGGGTGGGGCAGGGCAGAAACTGGAATCGCATACCGGAAGTGTGTAGGTCAAAACGTCGTTGGGCCAAATCGATCTACGTTCTCTGCGATCACATTTAATCGATGTAAGCGAACACCAAGATACTGCCTTTGAAACGATCAAGGCTATTATCTCGTGTTCAGCGTGTGCTTAGTCTCTAATGGCAACATCGACGATACTTTGGACATACATATATACACATACTGGGCAACCTACCATATAGTGCATGGCGGAGGGTACCTTGTACCACTGCTAGTCATTTATTAATGAAAACGACAAATTGCACGGACGAATTCCGGACTGGAAATTAGGGACGAATTCCGGACTGGAAATTGAGGGAAAAACGTCCTAGGAACATGTGTCCGGAAATGGACGGTGTGCGTGCAATGACAACAAATCGTCCCGGAACACAGTGCAGAGCTGTGTCCCATCCATGTCACAATGTATGTTACCAGTAAGCTCCATGGGATGCAAATGCATGCGTTCACATGTCGCATCATGAATTACCGCACTCTTAAGCACGTTCCGGCCTCTCTACGAATAGTGTCACAAATGGTTCAAATGGCTCTGAGCACTATGGGACTTTTTTTTAACTTCTGAGGTCATCAGTCCCCTAGAACTTAGAACTACTTAAACCTAACTAACCTAAGGACATCAAACACATCCATGCCCGAGGCAGGATTCGAACCTGCGACCGTAGCGGTCGCGCGGTTCCAGACTGTAGCGCCTAGAACCGTTCGGCCACTCCGGCCGGCTAGCGTCACAGGTTTCGTGAAGACACTACTAAGGGATCTGCCCATCAGGAACTAGTTCATCATACACAACGCTTTCGAGATGCCCCTGAAGATAAAAAGCCAGGGTTTTAAGTCCAGTGATTTAGCAGGCCATGCTGCAGGGGCTCAGCGTCCAATTCAAAGTCGGGGAAAGATGTTGTGGAAATATTGGCGAACTGTAATTCAGAAGTGGGGTCGTGCTTCATCATGCAGAAACCACATAACCTGTCGTATTCCCAAAGGCATATTCTCAAGCAGCCCAGACAGAGTATTCCGCAGGAAGTCCAGGTACATTCCTCCGTCGAGGCGTTGTGGAATAATAACCGGTCCAAGCATGTGGTCGCCAAGAATCCCTGACCACACATTTTTGCTGAACCAATACTGATGAGACGCCTAGGTAACCACTCCCGGAGGATTGTCCGTAACCCACAGATGACGATTATGCGGATTGATGATGCCAGCTGTAGTTAAGGTTGCTTGTTGAGTAAAGACGCCTGAAGACAGAAACCACATAACAGTGATGGTCTGGTGCAAAAACCACCGGCAAAATCCTCCCCGTAGAGAGAAGTCCGCTGCTGATAATGGTTGCACTCGCTGCAGGTGATTGAGATAGTAGTGGTTGTCACGCAGGATACACATAATCCTACTTTGGCGTGCACCATGTTGGCGAACAACTTTCCTGGAGCTAATACTACGGTTAGTCTCAATATCCTGTAGAAACCGATGTGCCAAATCTGGTGTACGCACAGTCCGCCGCTTCTGTGCACGTTCGTCTGCCTGAAAGGACCCATGATATAAAATTTTAAAAAAGCCCAAAAAAGGCTTGAAATGTTGTGTGATATGGTTGGTGTCTGTGAGGGTACTTGTTTTGGTGTAGCCGTGTTGCCTCCCAACCTTTGCCAACTGCTTAGCCTTACACAAACACAATCTCGCCTTGTTACGACAAGAATACCGAACCATTCTGCTACTTTAGTATGTTGCGCCAATCACACAGCCTGTAACCCACAAGGAACGCATGGCACATGGCCAAAGGAACTTTTATTCGTCAGTATGATCTACCGTGGTAACCATGCCTATCCGGGCACATGTTCATAGGACCTTTTTTCCTCCATTTGCAGTCAGGAATCCATCCCTTCAGATTGTCGATTTTATTAATGTTCACTCTGTGTACGAGGGCGCTCAATAAGTAATGCAACACACTTTTTTTCCGAAAGCAGACTGGTTTCCAAATCTAATGATGAATAGGACGATGTTAAAAAAGTGAAATCACTTTTCTAATCCTTTTATTTTGGATGCTAAATCACCGTATTATTCCTAACTATTTTGGCTACGAAGCCATATCTTTCAACATAATTTCCTTTCAATTCGACGACCTTACGCCATATTACTAGGCAGGCCTGTATGCTTGCATGCTACCACTTTATTGCTCGACGTTGGACCAAATGTCTTTCAGCGTGAATGACCTCCACATCATTTCGGTGCCCATCCTCCACTGGGCCAAACAGGTGGAAGTTCGAAGGTGGATGAGGAAGAACACTCCAATGATGTTCTGAGAACTCCTCTCGGGTGCGCAGACTTGTCTGAGACCTTGCGTTATCATGGGGAAGGAGAAGTTTGTTTGCTTTCTTGTGGCGACGAACACGCTGAAGTCGTTTCATCAGTTACCTGAGGACAGCAAAACGCACTTCAGATTTGATCGTTGCACGATGAGGGAGAACAACAAACGGAATAACCCCTTCAAAGTCCCACAAAACCTTCGCCATGACTTTACTGCCTGAGGGTTCGGTCTTGAACTTTTTTTTGCAGGGCAGGTTGTGTGGCGTCACTCCACGGATTACCGTTTTGTTTCCAATTTGAAACGATGAACCCATGTTTCATCGGCTGTTATGATGTTCGACAAAAAATGGCCCCGATCAGCCTCGCAACGCGCAAGCAATTCCGCACAGATGGTCCTTCGTTGCTCTATATGGTCTCCTGTTAGGTGGCGAGAAGCCTACTGGGCACACACCTTTGAGTAGCCCAACTGGTGGACGAGTTTTATCAGCGCTACCAAGAGAGACATCCAGTTGCGCAGAGAGGTGTGTGATTGTCACCTATCGTTCACTTCGAATGAAGGTAACCGCACGTTCCAGCATTGCAGGAGTCACAGCTGTGTGCGGCCAGCCGGTACGCGAGGGATAGGACAGTTTTACGGCTCCCCCAACGACTCACCGTGCTTTTATTCACCACCAGTCTCCGCTAAAAGAAACCCAATGACAGCTCTCTGCTTGGGACCCACCTTCATTACAGACGCCATTTTGAAGTCTACGTATATCGCCGTCACCAATCGGAACATCATAAACTATAGTAGCAGAAGCGGGAATATTCCACGATGTCCCACAAAAAATTCCGTGTTTTCAATCGAAATTCAAATGGTTCAAATGGCTCTGAGGTCATCAGTCCCCTAGACCGAAAACTACTTAAACCTAACTCACCTAAGGACATCACACACATCCATGCCCGATGCAGGATTCGAACTTGCGACCGTAGCTGCAGCGCGGTTCCGGACTGAAGCACCTAAAACGGCTCGGCCACAACGGCCGACTCAATCGAAATTGGCCAAGAAAAAAACTTGTTGCATTACTTACGGAATGCTCCTCTTACTTTCCTACGAGTGCTAATTCCTCTTATCTTTTCTTCGCAGTTCTGTGAAATTGTGCTCGCGGTTCTAGGCGCGCAGTCCGGAACCGTGCGACTGCTACGGTCGCAGGTTCGAATCCTGCCTCGGGCATCGATGTGTGTGATGTCCTTAGGTTAGTTAGGTTTAAGTAGTTCTAAGTTCTAGGGGACTGATGACCACAGCAGTTGAGTCCCATAGTGCTCAGAGCCATTTTTTTGAAATTGTGCGTTGGCGACAGTAGAATTGTTCCGCAGTCTGTCGCTTATCTCGCTTCTTTAAACTTCCTCAATGGTGCGCACGAAAAGGATGTCATCTTCCCTCTAGGGGTTCCCATTTAAGTTCACACAGCATTTCTGTAATACACACGTCTTAATCGAACCTACAAGTAAGAAATCTAGCACCACATCTCTAAATTGCTTCGACATCTTCCTTTAATTCTGGTGGGGAGCCCAAACACTCGAACATCGCTCAATAATGAAACGCATCAGTGTTCTGTATGTGCTACACTTTCCTAAAATTCTCCCAATAAACCGAGGTCGACCATTCGCCCTCCTTACTACCGAGCCTAACAGTTCGTACCTTTTCATATCGCTTTGCAATTTTACAAACAGATAATTAAGCGACGTGGCTACGCCAAACGGTATACCGCAAATACTGTATTCAAGCATTACCGGATTGCTTTTCCTACTCCTCTGCATTAGCTTACATTTTTGCACATTTAGAACAAGTTTCTATCCATCGCACCAAATAGAAATTATGTCCAAGTCATCGCGCATCATCTTACTGCCAATCAACGGTGTTACTTTGCAGTACACTACAGGCCATCAGCAAACAGGTGCTCACCCTATCCGCCAGATCGTTTATATATAGAGAGAACGCCGAAGATTCAGGCGCCCATGTAGATGTCGTGTTCCTTGGCTTCTGGAAGGCATTCGATACAGATCCGCCTAATGAATAAAATACGAGCGTAGGAATGTCAGACCAACTACGTGACTGGACTGAAATGTTTCTAGCAAGCAGAACACAGCAAGCCACCCTCAACGGAGAGATGTCTTCACTCAACGGAGAGATGTCTTCAGACGTAAAAATAATTTCAGGCGTACCCTACGGGAGTGTTACAGGGCAATTAATTTTCACAATACGAGGTATGTTCAAAAAATTTCAAAATATTCCTAATTCCGCGCCAATGGTGTGTTGGGGCGAAATACGGTTGGCATCCCTGCAGACTCCTCAGTTTAATGTATAACTGCTGGAAGTTTCATTGTTGTACGTCTGTTATATATTGTTCAGTGGCGTATTAAGTAGAACGTTGTGCTGCACAGTTTGTGAATTTCGAAATGGCAGAGTTAGAGAAGCAAAGAGTCTGCATTAAATTTTGCGTGAAACTCAAGAAAACCTTTACAGAGACACAACAGATGATGTAGGACGCCTGCGGTGACGAGTGCATAAGCCGTACTCGGTATTACTAATGGTTCACACTGTTTAAATATGGCCGGACGTTAAGTTAAAGATTCACTTGACCTTGAAAAGGCCTACGACCGTGTCTGGCATCCCGGTCTCCTGTTTAAACTCCAAACCTACGCCCTTCCTATCAACTACATCCGTCTGGTGGCCTCCTTCCTCTCCCGCCGCCCCTCCTACGTTACCATCCATCATGCCAATTCCCGCACCTTCTACCCCTCTGCCGGTGTGCCCCAGGGCTCTGTCCTCTCCCCTCTCCTCTACCTCCTGTACACGGCAGATATGCCCCAACCCCCCCCCTCCAGTGCACCTCTTGCAATATGCTGATGACACCGCATTCCTCGCCCTCGCTCCTACCCTCCAACGGTCCCAACGCCTTCTCCAGAATCACCTTGACCTTTTTGCTGCATGGTGTAACCAATGGCTCCTGAAACTAAATCCTTCCAAGACCCAGGCAATCATCGTAGGTCGTACCACTCGCTCTTTCCGGCTCCTGGATTTCTCCCTTACTGTCTGCGCACGTCCTGTCCGTCTCACCCCCACCCTCACCTACCTTGGCCTCACCATTGACCGTCACCTCACCTGGATCCCTCATCTCCGATCCATCCAATCCAAAGCCCACAACCGCCTCCGCCTCCTCAAACTCCTCTCTGGCCGGACATGGGGGTTGCACCCCTCTACCATCCTCCACACCTACAAATCCTTAATCCGTCCCATCCTCTGTTATGCCAGTCCTGCCTGGATATCTGCCCCCCCCAAATTCTATCAGTCCCTCCAGATCCTTGAGCGTCATGCACTCCGCCTCGCCTTCCGTATCCGCCTCCCGTCCCCCACGCGGATCCTCTATGATCTCATTCCTTTCCCCCATCTGCTCCTATTCCTCGAACATATCCGCATCCTCTACACCTCCCGCCGTCTTGAACCCCCTCACCCCCTGGTTGCTCCACTCCTCTCCCATCCCCGCCCCCTGCCACGTCTTCACCGTTGTGTCCCCCCTACCCTCCATCTCTACACCCTCCATCTCCTTTCCCGAGGTGGCTTCCATCAACTCCCCCTCCCGGATGATGCCCTCTCTCCCTCCATTTATCCTTCCTATCAACTCTGATCCTCCATCCCCCTCCTTTCCTCTGTCCTTTCCCTGGGCTCCCTCTCCCCCCCCCCCACTTCTGTCCTGTTCTTCCCCCCACTAAACCTCTCCCTACCTCCCTTCTCCCCCCCTAGTCCTTTTGTATTCCCCTCCTCTGCCTACCCCACTCCCTGTCGCGTCTGCCCCCCACCCCTCTTATGGGTCCTCATCCTCCTTCAGCTCCTTTCCCGGCTCCCCCCTTCGCTTTTACTCTCCTTTCCCCCCCTTTTTCGTTTTCCCATCTTCTGTCCAGTTTCCCCCCACCTGCTCTCGACTGTGGTGTCACATTTGCCAACTGTCTAGTGCAGTGTTCCAGTGACTATTCAGTGTTGTTTGTCTTTCTCGTGTTGCGAACAGACACCATGCTGTCGCTCGGTGTGAATTTTATTTCCTTTGTGAACAGAATCCAGACTGTCGCCGTGTTTTTTAATTGTCTATTGTTTTCCCTGTCTACTTCGTATGTATTTTTATTAGCGTCATCATCCCTGTGTTGTTGTTTTAAGTTCCACGATTTCTTTTCGCCTTGTTACTCTCTAAGTCTCCGATTTTATCGCCTGTTGTTTTTCTTATTTGTTCTCTTGCTCTTTGTCACAAAATCTGTCGGCTGAAGAGCGGCGTACTAAGCTGCTGCCAGCCCGCCCCCTTCGGGGGGAATTGAAATTCAATAAATGAAAAAAAAAAAAAAAAAGTTAAAGATGGCCGTCGTTCCGGACGCCCTTCGACATCTACTGATGACGTTCATGTCAGGAACGTCAACGAGATTGCGCGTGCCAATCGAAGACTGACTGTCCTAGAGATTGCCGAAGAATCTAACATTTCAGTCGGATCATGTTATGAAATCCTGACACAGCATGTTGAAATGCATCGTGTTTTTGCCAAGATCGTCCCACGGCACGATAACGCACCCGCACATTCATCCCTGTTGGTGCGTGACTACTGCAAAAAATAAATAAATAAACAACAAAAATAAATAAAAAATTGAAATCACTGTGCTGTCTCCTCCTCCGTACTTTCCAGATCTGGCCCCTCAGGACTATTCTTTATTCCCAAAGTTGATAACCCCATTGAAAGGTTCAAATGGCTCTGAGCACTATGGGACTTTACATCTGAGATCATCAGTCCCATAGAACTTAGAACTACTTAAACCTAACTAACCTAAGGACATCACACACATCCATGCCCAAGGCAGGATTCGAACCTGCGACCGTAGCGGTCGCGCGGATCCAGACTGAAGCGCCAACAAGCGCTCGGCCACACCAGCCGGCCCCGTTGAAAGGACGAAGCTTTGCAAAGATAGACGAGATAAAAGAAAATTAGCAGACGGCGCTTCGCGCGACCCAGCAAGACGCGTACCAAGGCTGCTTAAGTGGAAACGGCGTTGGGATCGATGTAACAATTCTAGAGGAGAGTATTTCGAAGGAGACCATGCACAGCAAGTGAAAGGTAAGCGTAGGAAAATTTTGTGGACAAGTAAGTGTAGAAAAATTTTGTGGACAAAGTTCCGGAATTTTTTTAACAGACTATATATGATGCCAGAGTACACACAGAAGTAGCAACGCTATAAAATAGCAAAATTCAAAAAGACCTGCAGAGGATCGACGCTTGGTGCAGGGAGTGGCAATTGACGCTAAACTTAATCAAATGTGATCTATTGCGTAAACGTAGATACAACGCCCAGTATTGTAAGATTACACGAATGCAGTACAATCATTGGAATCAGCTGCTTCCATAAAATATCACGGTGTGTGCGCAAGGAACAATTTAAAGCGGAACTGCCACACAAAACTAACCGCATGTAAGGAAGATGCCAGATTACGATTCGCCGGAACAATCCTCAGGAAATGTAGTCCACCATTGAAGGAGATGGCTTACAGAACCGTCGTTCGACCAATACTTGAATAATGCTCGCCAATCTTGGATCGGTTCGAGGCCGGATTGATAGGGGAAATCGAAAAGATCCAAAGAAGAGCAATGCATTTTGTTACAGGTTCATTTAGTAAGGATGAAAGTGACACGGAGATGCTCAGCCGACTCCAGTGGCAAACGCTGAATGAGAGGCGTTCTGCAAAGTGGTGTGATTTAGTGGTAGAATTCTGAGAGCGCGCGCTCGTGGAGGAATCTCCGTCCTACGTGTATTACGTTAAAATACCGTGAAGATAGTGTTATAGAGATTCCAGTCCACACGGAGGCTTACCAACAATCGCTTTTCCCGCGAACCATTCGCGACTTGGAACAGGAAAAGTGTACAGTAGTGCATGAAGTGTACTTCACCGTGCACCCTAAGGTCAGCACCTTGTTGATTTGAGGGTGGGGACCCAACAGCGGGTCATCGGTCCAGTCGGATTAGGGAAGGATGGGTTGGAGGTCGGGTGTGTCCTTTCAAAGTAACCATCTCGGCATTTGCCTGAAGCGAAATAGGGAAATCACGGAAAATCGAAATCACGATGGCCGAACGCGGGTCTGAACCGTCGTCCTCCCGAATGCGATTACAGCGTGCTAAGGTGGCTTGCGTCGTATAGATACAGATACAAACATAGATGTAGAAAACAAGGGCGGTCCCAACACAGTTCCCTGGGAACTCCTGACGATACATTTGTCTCCGATGTACACTAGCCCTACAGGATAGGCCACTGGGTTACATGGTTCTAGCACTCAAAAAGTCTTCGAGCTATTCAAAGTATTCTTCATGTCCTACGTTTCGTCGTTTAGTTTTAGGGGGAAAAATTACACAGTTGTTTTTGGAAAGGAAATTGATAATTAGGTTCCCCCTGCTTATACTGATCACAGTTTTCAGATCACGAAAGTCACAAGGCACTTGCTATGGAAGTATTCGGTCACTAGGTAAAGTTTGATCACGTCTTATTAGATCTGTACCGATTACGTCAATTTCTCGTAGAAGTGGAGAGAAATTCTGTCATACGCAAATACGTTTCGGCTCTTTTTGTGGCGCCTTTAGTGAATTTTGTTTACCATTCTGTATGAAATGTTGCTATTACATATTTCGTGCTGGTACTTCTGTATCTACCATACATTCTACAGCTTGTGGTTTCTGAAGCTGTAGTCTGGCTTGCTGTTGCTTCAGACGTGTTAAAACTATTATTTCCTTCGCTATCGTCCTTTGTAACTGATACACGCGCATTTTATTTATTTAATCACGAAACACAAGGTTTGGTTTTTGCCGTCAGCTACCGTGTCATTGTTACGTCAAATGACGGCTGAATTCTTGTATTCTGTCATAAAATAAACAATGTGAGCGTGTAACCGTTAAAAACAGCGATAGCAAAAGAAGTAAATACACCTGACAAACTCATTCGAAGAATGTAACGAATCTACGAGACGTAGCAATCGTAACAGTTCTTGAGTCTATGAGTCAGTCTTGTAGGGTTAATAGATGAGATAGAGAAGGTACAAAGGAGAAGGTACAAAGGAGGCCGGCGAGTTCCGGCACTTGTTTGTTTAGTAAGCCGCAGAGCGCAACGGAGGTACTTCAGTGGCAGACGGTAGAAAGATTCGTCGTTTACCACACAGACATTTT
Source organism: Schistocerca piceifrons (assembly GCF_021461385.2). Lineage (NCBI taxonomy): Eukaryota > Metazoa > Arthropoda > Insecta > Orthoptera > Acrididae > Schistocerca > Schistocerca piceifrons. The sequence goes on along the minus strand of NC_060143.1, from coordinate 390,674,390 downwards.
ACTGCTAAAATACCAAGAGCGCATGATCCACGAAGAGTTCGGCGACGCATTACTTCATCCAATATACATACTCATACTGCAAAATGATAGTGACCGGGAAATATGATAAATGAGAATCCATACGGACGTTTACGGGAGTGGTTCTCTCTGTCCAGCATTCGATAAGTGGGCAAGAAAGAGAGGAAACGGTATTGACACACGAAATGTACATTCTGCGATACACTATAAAGCCGTTTGCGTAGTATTGACATATATTTAGAAACCAACAATGTATCCCGTTATGCCTATTCAAAGAGCACAGCCTTGAAAGCGATACTAGGTCGCCAACCTACAGACATGTCTGCATACCTTACACTTTCACCGCTGGTGTAGTGTTTCACAGGAAACAGAAGAGGTCTCGCCTCAGTAGCGGTGAGGGAAGAGGAGGGAGGAAGGGAGGGAGGGAGGGAGGGGGAGATAGATAGAGAGAGAGAGAGAGAGAGAGAGAGAGAGAGAGAGAAAAGAAACAGCACTGAGGAGGGAGGTGGGAGAGAAATAGAGCTAAACGCTAAAAGCCGAAATGACATTATCAAAAGAATTACTTACACCAGTGGCACCAAGTAGTATGAGGGTGAGTCAAATGAAAACCTTAAATTTGTAATAACAAATCGAAATTTCGCGCCGTTATCCAAGTTGGTAAGCGTGCTACAAACAGCGTGCAGAATGTCCTGTAGGTGGCAGCATAGTGCAGATGCACACATACCGTCGCAGTATCAGCATAAAGATGGCAGCCCCACTTGCGACTTGCACCAGGGGAGAACAGCGTTCTGTTATTCAGTTTTTGCTTGGTGAAGATGTGAAACCTCTTGAAATTCATCGACGAATGAAGGTTCAGTATGGTGATGCATGTTTGTCTTAGCAGGAAGTCTACGAATGGAGTAGGAAGTTCGCAAATGGTGTGACTTCAGTGGAAGATGCTCCTCGTCCAAGTCAGGCACAACGATTTGTGACTCCACAGAACATTGCAGCAGTCGAAGCCATAGTGAAGGAAAACCGCCGAGTGACACTGAATGACATTGCAGCATGTTTACGGATTAGTCACGGGTCAGCACACCACATTGTGCATGGTGTGCTGCAGTTTCACAAAGTGTCTGCAAAATGGGTGCCACGGCAGCTGACTCCTGAAATGAGAGAACGACGTGTTGATGCTTGTGAAGAACTTCTTCGGCGCTTTGAACGAGAAGGTGATGGCTTCCTTGCAAGAATCGTTACTGGGGACGAAACCTGGGTTCACGTCCACCAATCGGAAACGAAGAGAGCGAGCAAGGCATGGTGCCATTCCTCATGACCAAAACCAAACAAGTTTCGAACAGAACCATCAGCAGGGAAGGACTATCTTTTGGGACGAAAAAGGCGTCATTTTGGAGCATTATATGCCTAGAGGGACCACTGTCACCAGTGCATCATACAGAGATCTCCTAAAAAATCATCTGCGGCCTGCAATCAAATCAAAGCAACGTTTATTGCTGTCAGCAGGTGTCCTTTTGCATCATGACAATGAAAGGCCCCACACTGACCGTAAAACAGTTGCAACAATCACACACCTGCATTTTGAGTATCTTCCTCATCCACCATACTCACCAGACCTTGCCCCAAGTGATTTCCATATGTTTGGACCACTCAAAGACGCAATGGGAGGAAAGAAGTTCCGTTTTGATGAAGAGGTACGCCACGCGGCATGTGCGGTGCATGAGTGGTTGCGCGGAATTTATGCACTTTGTAAGCGCTGGAGGATTTGCATTGAGGGTGGGGGAGATTATGTTGAAAAGTGTTACAGGTTTGTGCCACTTCTGCACAATAAATAATATTTAAAAAAATATTTAAGGTTTTCATTTCACTCACTCTCGTAGTACTAGTAGTAGTAGTACTAGAAGTAATTGTGGCAACATCAGTTAACAGCACAAAAAGAAAAAGGGGTATGGCACGGTTTTAATCTACTGGACTGGCACTCGGGAGGAGCCGGTTTCATATCGTGAACCAGCTATCCAGATTTATGTTTTGCATGGTTTCACTGAGCTTCAGACGAATAAAGAGCACTCGCTGGAAAAGAAGGCAAGTCCACTTTTTTTTATCAAAGTAATTTTATGCTCCATTCGAGTACCTTACATTCTGTATACTATAGGGCACAAATGAGTTAAGGAAGAAAGCGTATGGCCGCAGAAATATTAATTGTTTTAATATATTTTATGCAGTGGAAATTAGAAGCTAGTCCAGCGCCGATTGAGGGAAAAATGAGGCACGTGTATGAATGAGGAGGTGGAGGAAATCAATGTTTAAAGTCCTGACGATATCGAGGTCATTATAGACGAAGTACAAGCTCGGACTGTGTCAAGGATTGGGAAGGAAATCGGCTGTGCCCTTTCAAAGGAACCATCCCGGCATATGCCTTGAGAGATTTAGGGAAATCAGGGAAAACCTACGTCTGGATGTCCAGACGCGGGTTTGAAACGTCGTCGCCCTGAATGCGAGTCCAATGAGCTAACACTGCGCCCCCCTCGCTCTGTACATATATGATAAGTAATGCAAGATATTTCTTTTATCGACCAATTTCGGTTGAAATATGCGGAACTTCTTGTGGTACGTCGTGGAATACTCCCGCGTCAGCCCGTATATTTTCATGAAGTTCCGAAAGGTAGCGGAGCTATAGGTAGCCTTCAAAATGGCAACGGAGGTGTGTTCCAAGCAGAGAGCTGTCATTGAGTTTCTTCTGGCGGAAAACCAAGAGCATTGTAGATATTCACAGGCGCTTGCAGAATGTCTTCGGAGACCTGGCAGTGAACAAAAGCACGGTGAGTCGTTGGGCAAGGCGTAGTCATCATCGCAGCCTGTCCGATCTCCCATGTGCCGCCCGGCCCTACATAGCTATGACTCCTACAATGTTGGAAACTGACAGACGATTTCAGCGCATTCGTCGTCACTAAATGCCAAAGAACTTCTCCTTCTACATGACAACGCAAGGCCTCACAAAAGTCTATGTACACGAGAGGAGCTCACGAAAGTGCAGTGGACTGTTCTTCCTCATCCACCCTACAAACACGATCTCGCACTTTTCAACTTCCACCTGTTTAGTCCAATGCATAATGCACACCGAATGGATGGTGGGGAGGTTACTGATGCACCAAGACGTTGGCTCCGACGTCGACCAGTAGAGCGGTACCATGAGGGCATACAGGCCCTCCCAGTGATGTGCCATAAGGTCGTCGCATTGGACACAAATTATGTATGTTGAGAAGTAAGATTTTTTAGCCGAAAGAATGAAGAGCAATATGGTGTACTGGAATCCTGACTAAAACCAACCTGCTTTCAGAAACAAACTGTGTCGCATTACTTGCTGAACGTCCCTGGTACTATAGTAGTGTGCATCCTGGTAATTATTATCGCTGGGTAAGCGCTACAATGGGCCACCGTTTCTGTTTCTGACTCTTCCTAAATAAATTTATATGCTAGGAAAAATATCGGTGTCACTACTTAATGTAACACTTTTCCTGTCTGCTTTATGCAATCCATAATCAACACTACAGTGGTCCAGTACCTTTACTATACCTAAAGAAACACGAAAACCAACGCTAAATGTTCTACGCGTATCACAACGCACACGCCACAAGCAGACACAGAAGCGTGGCTGCAGCGTCACATGGTACACAGACGTAAAGAATTATTGGGAACTTCTGCATCAGAAGTTACAAGCACTTTAAGTAGAGCAGAGAAATTGTAATAAATTCAAAATGAAACTTTTAACTCAAATCTGGCTGAAAAGGACAATAAACGAGCCTCAAAATAGACGCCTCTATCCTCCATCAGACGGCTGGATGAAAAGTGCTAAAAAAATAAAAATTTTGAGGATTTGCATAGTCCCACACACGCAGCATTTCGTAACACCGCGGGAACAAGAACATTTTACCCTACTTCAATATCGGCACACTCAAAGACTTCGCAATCACGAGATCACTACCCACTGACAAAGCTTTCCTCTCATGGCGCTTCACGCTGAAGCTGTAAGATAACCAGCGCTATTAAAATGGTCGTTGGTTTTTCAAAATTTGAGTGAAGAAGTCCTCGGGCGGAATGCTCGTCCGTCTGACATCAGTGTGATTTACGGTACTGGTTCCCAATGCCAGTGGTTTGCCCTTTACTTTCCTCCGAACTATGAACCAGCGTACCTATCAATATGGAGTGAGGAATTACAGTTTGAAGGATTCGAAGGCACAATGCCGCTTCGGAAGAACAGGACATTACTTAAATAGTGGTGACATGTAACTAGTACAAACTTTACCTCATCTCGACGGGTTATATACGAGAAACGTGTAGGAAGCGAAAAGCAGCGTTCGCTCCGCGCCGTGCAGTGCCACGTGGTCGAAGTTGTAACTCACCTGAAACAAAAAGATATTCTATTACAGTCTCTCCAAGTACTTGCAGGAACAAAAGCAATAAGGTATCAAGATAAAGATGTAATGCTGCTGTAACAAATCACACTTCTCGTTAGTGCTTTATATTCTTTAAGGCAAAAGACAGATATAAAAATACGATAAACCATAAAATTTAAACAGAAATAATAATTTAATTAGATGGACATGGACTCGCAATTTAGTGCATATTGGAAGTTAGTCAGAACTATAGAAATATGTATTTATGTATTTATAATGTGTTTGGAATCCATATATTCTAATTCTGCCTCAGATACTTTCAAAGACGAGTTATGGAAACGAGTAATTCTGCTACCGATAACACTTCTGTACACACACCGAGCTAGCGAAACCATTTGTAAATACCGGTAGTTAAAACTTTGAGACTAATAAATAAAAAAGGACTGGAAAGATGTCCACAACACAGTTGCCGTCGACGAAAAATATAATGTATTCTATAACATAGCCTACAATTTCCAAGGAAAGCACTCCAAAACAAATTTAATAAATTTCAGTTCCCACTTTTTTGGGTTCCGTGCCTCAATCTCTAAAAATGAAACCCTTATTATAGAATCGCTTTCTTGTCTCTCTGTCCGACTGTTAAGAACCTTTTTTCTCAGGAACGATTAGACGTATCACTTCCAAAATTATGTCACATGTGAAGATCCATAGTTCCTTGGAGTGCAGAAATTTTAACCTTCTAAGTCGATGCAATCAATGTCACATATTTTGATACTTGAAAACTCACTACATCCTGTTGACATAAAACAATGACATTTGGCAGGTTTCGCAGAACATATAAAGGAAAAAAATCCGAAATTTCTTAATCTGTCATTATATAACATGAAAAAATATTTTGTCTTTTTTATCCGTCTGTCTGTTTGTCCGTCCGTTAAGATCTTTTTTCTCTGGAATAGTTTGGCGCATCAACTTCACATTTATGTCAATGACGTCTGTTGTCCCTTGACGATGTAAAATTTTAAACTTTTCAATCAAAGCAATCAAAATATACGGGCATGTCACATATATTGATACTCGAAAACTCACTCATCAAAATCCATAGGTACTTCCTGCTGATTAGCATCATCAAATTTGGCATGAAGCAAGGTTTCATTGTACAAGTAAAGGAGAAAATCCGAAATTGTTAATATGTACTTATATCACGCGAGAAAAGTATTACTTTTGCCATCTGTTACCCGACTTCAAAGTTCAAATGAAAACATTCTCGAAGTTCTTGGAATCCCTGGGGCTGATATCTCGCTAGTATCAATGTTGATGACACGAAAAATACATCAATGTCCTCAATTCTACTAATAGAAAAACTGTCCATATACCGTACGTAATTAAGTGTGTGGCCGGCCGCAGTGGCCGTGCGGTTCTAGGCGCTACAGTCTGGAACCACGTGACCGCTATGGTCGCAGGTTCGAAACCTGCCTCGGGCATGCGTGTGTGTGGTGTCTTTAGGTTAGTTAGGTTTAAGTAGTTGTAAGTTCTAGGGGACTGATGACCACAGCAGTTAAGTCCCATAGTGCTCAGAGCCGTTTGAACCATTTTGAACCAATTAAGTTTCTACGGAATGAGTGTCCTACTCGCGCAAGGCCATTGTTTTTTCTTTTGCAAGGATTGTCATTTTCCGTAGCTGAAGTTCACGATACAGCGGCGTTCGAATACTGATAAATCGATAGTGTGCGGAGGGGTCGCAACAAGCAAGTTGTTGCAAGCGATTTATAGTTCGTGTGTGTTGGGGGGGGGGGGGGGGGTTTAAATGGTAATCTTTCTTCTTATCATTTTTATTCAAAGGATCGTACGTGTATGTAAGCGTTTTCAATATCCAAAAAGACGTCGAACCAAGCTGCTCAAGAGGCCGCGCGTTGTTAAGGTGAGTCAGTGGGATATTTTCGTGAATAGCCGCTATTTTCTCCTCCTGACACTGGGGCAACTTCGTCAGGAGTCCGGCTGTCGATGGATAAGACGTGTTGCGTATTAATAGCGCGGAGGCCGTCGGTAAGGGCGGTCTATGCTGCCGGCGACCAGCAGCGTAGCGTAGTATTCCGGAGGGTGACGTAAGCACCGGTCGCGGCTTGGCCAGATAGCGAAACCGGCCGCGATGGGCACGTCCGCCACACGTCCAACTCCTACTAGATGCGTCCACACTAGTATGCTCTTCGTCTTAAGTTTAACACAGAAGTTATCGATGTGCCATGTATTCCTCAGCGTTTGCACGTTTACAAGGTACGTTTCAGCTGTAGCCTCACGTCCCGCGCATCGCCTCAAGTCCATTTTATACAATCGATTTTGAAGTCTCAATTGAATACTTGTAGCAATCTAGTCCACTGCAGCGTGCCCCTGGCGTATTATTCCTCTACTGCGTCTCGTCTTTCAGCAATGGCCATTTCTGTTTAACGTCAGTGATAAACTTGTCTGCCTTGTGGGAACTGTTTGCTGCGTGATTTGCCACCATGAACCGTGAAAGTGAGATTACGAGGAACCCTCCTTCTAATAAGAGGTCGAAATACGGTAATAGAATGAAGGAGCTATTAATGACAAAGTTTACTGATGACTAAACAAAAATTCTTAGATAATATTCTTGACAAACATCGTATGGCAAATTTTCCATGATGCAAAGTACTGAAAGATGTGCCGTTCTCATGTCACTAAATATCTACATTTATTTGCTCGAGGAAATACACAGGCTGATTCCGCAATGATGTTACAAGCTTTCATGAATGATGGAGAAGGGTAAATATATCAAGTTGAGGCAAGGGACCCTGTACCGGAAACGAATGAGTCGAAAGTTCTAAGCAAAACCCGTTCTGATACCTCTGACAGTGGATTACATGTACTGATACTGTTGTTGCTGTGATTGTAGGATGGGCAACTTTCAGAGATGGCATATGGATGACAATAAGACAAAAATGACAAGTAAACATGACCTCCAAAGTGCTGGCTGGCTAAATGGTTCAAATGGCTCTGAGCACTATGGGATTTAACATATGAGGTCATCAGTCCCCTAGAACTTACAACTACTTAAACCTAACTATCCTAAGGACATCATACACATCCTTGTCCGAGCACGCATATCGTGGTCGTGCGGTAGCATTCTCGCTTCCCACGCCCGGGTTCCCGGGTTCGATTCCCGGGGGGGTCAGGGATTTTCTCTGCCTCGTGATGGCTGGGTGTTGTGTGCTGTCCTTAGGTTAGTTAGGTTTAAGTAGTTCTAAGTTCTAGGGGACTGATGACCATAGATGTTACGTCCCATAGTGCTCAGAGCCATTTGAACCATGCCCGAGGCAGGATTCGAACCTGCGATCGAAGCGGTCGCGCGGTTCCAGACTGAAGCGCCTAGAACCGCTCGGCCAACCCGGCCGGCTCCAAACTCCAAAGTGCTCAGTGGAGAGCTACGAGCACTTGTTCAACTTCGATGCTGTGGAACACATCTCTTCTTCTGAACAAGTGCCCATAGATCTTAATCTGTGCATTTTGGAGCAGATATTTACAGGACATTTTGTTCTTTTTTGGTCCATACTACCACCTCTGAAAAGTTCCCTACCCTACAGTCTTAGCAACAAGACTACCGCTACTCCACTGCCAGAGGTGTCAGAATGAATTTTGGCCGCGAGAGGTAGCCACGAGGGCTAAGGTGCCTTGCCACGGTTCACGCGGCTCCCTCGTCGAAGGTTCGAGTCCTCCCTCGGGCATGGGTGCGTGTGTTGTCCTTAGCGTAAGTTAGTTTAAGTCAGATTACGTAGTGTGTAAGCCTAGGGACCAATGACCTCAACAGTTTGGTCCCAAAGGAACTTTCGACCTGGTCGTTTCCGGACCATGATCCCTGACCTCAAACTGATACATTTGCCCTTCACCATCATCCCTGAAAGCGTGTAATGTCATAGCGGAATCACCATGTATACACACAAACACAATCAACATTTTCAAGGCACCGCCTATTTACTTTATATTTTCCATCTTGTTTTTTAAGTGCGAAATAACAACGACACTATTCCTCTCGTTCAGTATATCTTACCTTTTCACCGGTGAAACTATTTTCATTAAATCGTTTTTCATCTATTTACAGTCATCTTTATGCACAGTATGAGCTTTTTCTATGTCCAGTGTCGTAAAACTTGCTTTCAAATATTTGGTCTCGCTTTTGGGAGAACACCAATAATACAAAGTCCTCATGCAATCTTTGCAACGTTTCACGAAAACAAAGCACCCGACAAGATAAAGTATAACAAGACATAAAAGCACAAAATCAATTAATATAATTTGACTAAGGCAGTGAGAATGGGTTAACTTCCGATGTTAGCAGACGACGCAGCCGCCCGCTGTTTCTCCACATGCGCAGTCTTCAGTATATACATATTTTTGAACTATACACTCGGCACATTTGTCAGTGACGTAACAGACTCATTCGCTGCGTAGTTGGCGGCCAATTTATAAGCAGTAACTTGACCAGCACCCACCGCGAGTTGTCTGATTTGGCTCGTGTAGAATGAGCTTTACTAGCGCAACTAACATGCAGCTAAACTGCCCTTCCCGTCCGTCGTTGGCATTAGCGCAAGTGATGATTAGTCAGGAGTGGACCGTTTATCAGTGTTCTGTTTTCCCTTTTTCACACGTTTTTATTTTTGAAATCCGCCACATCCGCAGTGACGCATTTTTTGCTGAAAACTTCCCGTAAACCTAAATCACAATAATAAATGAATTCCCGCGCGGAATGGCCGCGCGGCTAGAGGCGTCATGTCACGGATTGAACGGCCCCTCCCGCCGGAGGCTCAAGAGTCCTCCCTCGGGCATAGATTGTTCTTAGCGTAAGTTAGTTTAAGCAGTGTGTAAGTCTAGTGACCGATGACCTCAGTAGCTTGGTCCCTTAGGAGTCCACACACATTTTTGACTAAATGAATTCTCGTAATCATAAATCACAATAATAAATGAAAAGCAAAATACTGTTTATGTTATACAGGAAGGATTTATTTAATTAACCGGTTTTCGGCTTATAAAGCCATTATCAGAGTTTCACTATCGTTGTCAAAGAAGTTGCAATATTCACAAGTAACAATGGAAAAGATGTTACACTTCTAGACTGAGGCGCACGCGCGCGTACACACACACACACACACACACACACACACACACACAGTAAATATGATATCTGACAGTGCAGTAGTAATGCAATTAAAAAGGTAAAAAGTTGAAAAATAAAGAGACATAAAGGGAGAATACCAGGAAAAACAAACACTACATTCGGAAAACAGTGCCTATAGAAAACAGTAACTGCGAACTTAAAAAACGCAAAGTGTTGTACAGGCACTGTTTCTTCGATTTTAGTGTTAATGTTTTTCCTTGTTTGCTGCCTTTATATTTATTTGCTGTTCAACTATTTACCATTCTAAATGCATTGCCGCCGCACTGTCGAAGATGGCATATACTCGACGGTGTTTGAGCCAGTCTAGATTAGTAACATCTTTTCCATTGTTGTCTGTAAATATTGTTAACTTCTTTGACCTCGATAGTCAGTTAAAGTCCGATGTTGAACTTGTAGCCCGAAAACTCAATAAATTAATCCTGCAGACCACACACAATGTTGTGCTTTTCATTTATTATACTGTGCTACGAAGAAGCGACGGATGACTCAGTTGAAACGACAAAGCACAATTTCTTGTCGCTTTTCAACCGTCTTCCCTGTCTACGTTTCACTGCAGAATACGAAGCAAGTTCACACATTCTCACGCTAGAAAAACAAAGCAAACGGACACAAAGGCAGAGCCTGCGGCTAACGAATTTCGCTGAGCAGGCGTTTGTTTATACTATGGATAAACTTACTATGATGAAGTATAGCTAACCGTGCTTGAGCGCGTTGATAAACCGTAATCAGAACAGCCAAGTAATTGTCACGTAAGCAGAAGAGTGGGTGGTGTAGCTGGTTCGCCGTGATTTTTGACCATAGTTAAGTGCAAGCGGGTAATAACCTGAAAAATGAAGAGCGAAAAAGGGAGTCGCACACTCCCTCTACCAAGTTACATCTCTCAAAGAGCACCTACAAGCTACACCAACAGGTTGCACCAATATTTCGCAGCTCGCTGTTAAAACCAGTGGCGACGCCGAGCGTAGGTAGAACCGAGGGGTGTTTTCTTTCCATTACATGCATTAACATTATCCAGAGTACAGAAATTAGTATCTAATCCAAACAACGCACGAAACGCCCTCGAACAGAATCTAAGTAAATCACTATAAACGTTGTACTTAACTGCCAGATGGGAAACTCGTTCAAGTCATCCTGGAGGACAACTGTTGCGTTCCCAAAAGGCTCTCCCTGCAAGAGCGCAACAAATGCCGTGCAGGATGACTAAGAGTCAGTTTCCCGTCTCGAGGTGCAGTGCAGTGTGCGATGATATATACAGATCGTGTTTGAGTGTGTGTCTTATGCGTCCCTTCTATTAGTTGCTAAATTCTGTATTCCTTATAGCGTTAACTCATTTGATCAAAAATAATAAATTCCGGGGAGTGCCAGTGCACTGCGTTTCCTAAATGCACGCAGCCAGAGGATTGTTACAAGGGCGGATCAAGAATAATGTCTCCTTTGTCACAAAACAATTGAATATTTAAAAAAATTACTACCGAACATATAACACCGGAATTAGTGTGGGTCATGGCCTGAACAGACACCTACACAACACTATCGTCCTCCATAATCATCATGCGTTTGTATACACTTGCGCCATCGTCTAACCCTGACAATCGAACCATTTGGAAAAATTCAGGGTTTGCTTCTTGATCCACGATTTTAATGCTGTTTTAACTTCATCCATGAAGAATGTGCATGGGGGCGCTGTAATGAACCTCAGCAATGTGGGGTGGTGGATGAAGAAGTTGGCAGCGGTGAAGCAGATTGCAGGTAAACCGCACATGTGCCACGCGACAATAAGTCATGTCAATCGAAGGTATGCTGATGAAGTGATTCGGGGAGACAGACGCCTAAGAGTTTACAATCAACGGCGAAACCTGGGTTTGTAAAATCATTAATCAAAAAGCAAAACCCTGAATTCATCCAAACTTGATCTGATAGCTGCGTCAACAGTGGCGCAAATGTGTACAATTGCGTGGTGACTATGTTGAACGGCAGTGTTGAGTAGAGGGCAGTTCAGGCTATTATCTGTACTAATTCTGCTGTTATACGTTCACCATTCAATTTTTTACGGCACAGGAGACATTACTTTTTGACTCACCCTCGTAAAACTTTGTGAAACCCCTATAGGCGCTCCTGGTGAGGTAGCTGTGGAGGGTGAGTGAGGACTCGCCTGCTCGCTCTTCAGTTCGCAAAGAGAGAATACCTTCCCAGTGGCTGTCGGCAGTCTGAACCGGCACTATGAATGAGCCTCAGTAGTCCAAGGCGACAGGACCCGGTACAAACAGGTTCGCCCCTACCAGAGGCAGCTTGCCAGAATGAATCAAAGATAATCTTTCCCTGATCTTTATCGCGTCGGCGGTGAGTTCACGCCAGTGCTCTGCTAGTCGTCTCAGGGTAAAGAATTTACATTATGGGACATAACGGTTGACGCGGAAGCTTTAATTACATATGTTTTTTCGATGTTCTGTTGTTGTTGTGGCCATCAGGCGGAAGACGGGTTTGAAGAAGCTCTTCATACTAGTCTATCACGCGCAAACCCGTTCAGATATGCATAACTACTGCGTAGCTATTGCAACTACATTCATTTCAACCTGCTTGCTCTAGTCAAGCCCTGGTCCCCAATAAATTTTATTCCCCGTACTTCCCTCGACTACTCCTTCATGCCTTGGGATACGTCTTAAAAACGATTCCTTCTTTTAGTAAAGTAGTGTCATTTATCCCCATCTCCCATGCGATTCAGTACTTTTTCGTAATTGTCCGGTTTACCCGCCTAACTTCTGTATTCTCCTGTAGCATCACATTTCAAAAGCTTCTGTTCTCTTATTCGTCGTCCACATTGCACTTCTGTACAACGCTACGCTCCAGAAAAAATGCCTCGGCAGAAGACTGCCTAAAATTTACTAAAATTTAAATTTATATTCGACGTTAATCAGTATTTCTCATTTTTAGAAAGTCTATTCATTCTTCGGCTAGTCTGCATTTTAAATCCATGGTTTTCAGTTATCCTGATGCCCGAATAAGAAAAAGTCACTTATTACTTTTAGTTTTTCCTAATTTAATTGCCTCAGCGTCGCCTGATTTACACGGTCCACTCACATTAATGTGATCACCGGTGGCAGAACTAGCACTGGACGGTATATAAAGCGTGTTACGGGGGGGACGCAGAAAATAATGGAGTCGTTCTGGTAATGCGGAAACGGAGCGATTTATCTGACGTCCAAAAGATCATTATCATTGGCTTTCGGGTCAAGGGTGGAAGCACTTCCGAAACGGTTAAGTTTGTAAAGAGTGGTTAAGGAACGCCGTCCGTGCCAAAATGGCACTATCTAAAACCGGCGCCGACGCAACTGTGGCGCACCACTTAGTGAACGTTGGTATGTATGGGCCTCCTCAGCAGACGCCTGCGTCGTCAACATGCTGACGGCGGCTGGGATTTTCGCGCCAATACCGCAACTACACTGGTGGCGACAGGTGGCCTTTTCATCGGACAGATGGTCAATGGCGAATAACGCTCTGCAACAATCGTCGGCAGGCTCCAGGCCTGAGGAGGGACTGTTATGGTCTGGAGAATGCTTTTATGGCATACCCGGGTGTTCTCGTCATTCTGTAAGGCACAATGGATCAACACACGTATGCATTATCGTTTACACAGCATGTCCACCTCTATATGCAGTCTGTTTTTCCCCTGCACCATAGCATCTACCAGCAGGACAATGCAGCGTGTCACAGAGCTCGCAGTGTACATGGATGTCTTGAAGAGCAGCGTTCACCCGTGGCAACCAAAGTCCCCATATCAGAACCCCAGCGATAATCTGTGGGACCACGCCTATAGGTCTGTTCGTGCCATTAATCCTCGACCCAGAAACCTAGTGAAGATGGCCACGGCAATGGAGTCGGGATGGCTCGACGTCCCTGCCGTTATCATCCAGGACGTTGTCACTGACTCTCTTCCTGAATGTCCGTGTAAAAAAAAAAAAAAAAAAAAATAAATAAAATAAATAAATAAATAAATAAAGAAAAAAATTGGATGCTCAAGTTTTTAACAGGTGGTCCCATTAATGTGACTGGACTGTGTATTTCACGTACATTTCACCACCCTTGTTTTACTTCTGTTGATATACATTTCAAACTCTTTTCAAGTTTTGGATGCATCTTTCAAGAAATGGTGCCTTCGCCTGTATCCTCAGCAAACAGTAATGGCTGACGTCAGACACAATGGCCCAAGTCTTAATGCAGTAGACAAAAATATACCTTGGAATAACATTAGATAGAACTCTAACTTGCAAGCAGCATCTTTGAAACGTAGCTGCTAAAGTGGAAAGGATCTATTGCTCAGGTTTTAAGAGCCATAGCCTTAGCTTTATGATACTCTATTGCTGTACAGTTCTGCTCGTTCTGGATGAATAGTGCTCACACTAAGAAGATAGACGTGTAACTCAATCAGGCAATGCGGACAATTAGGGGATGTATTCAGAGTACAAAGATCAGAAGCTCTCATGGAGGTCTCTCAGCTACACATTCATAGAGATGTTGCACAAACAGAGTACAAACGTTTGAAATAAAGACAACCATCATATTGCACATCAAACAACCTTGTTGGGCCCACTTTGTCAACCATTCACGGAAAATCCAGTGCGAGCTATCGTCAACAGTCAACAAATGTCTAATTGAGAACCCTTCAACGCGGATATTTCGGATTCGATCACCCCCAGACATCAACAGACACGAACCGGACAAGGCAAATGTGGTATCCTAATGTAAAGCGGGGATGGGCTAGTCCTGCAACTTGTGACTGATGCCTCCTTACAGTCAGTCCATCATATCGTTGCTGACAGTCCTCTTCGAGCGTGCAAAGGAACGACAACGAATATTCAGCACGCATCGGATGAAGCCATAAAATCGATCAGGGAAGTAGATGTGGAGACGTAAGATTGTACTATCTTGTGAGTCAGCACATTTGTCCATAAAGGTAATATAATTTTCAGCACACGATAAATAAATAAATGAATAAACCTATTGTCAACGCACCGCTGAATCCGTTCCGGTTGATCCTCCGTGCCTGATCGTGGAGTTCTTATTTAAACATAACGACAGAGGAGCCTGGAATAAGAGCTCCACTTAGAAGTGTTTCTCCCGCAATAGCCGATTTCGATCGTCTTGCTTTCCAATTTTATTTTTTAATTACATTTCTATGATGTTTTCGCAAAAACGGAAACAATAAGAAGCGTTATTAAGTCTCATTTTTCCACGACCTTATGAATGCCGTTAACAAAAGCACATCATAAAAAAAGAATGACAAAAACAAATAAATAATTTCTTCCTTCAATATCTCGGTGGTTCCTTTTCGTCAATATTGTTCTCTAAACCGACGGTTGTGTGGAATGCTGCCACGACTGTTCCCTCGTTTTTGGTTGATGGTGCAAGCTATTGCCTGCTTCGTAATTTGAGTGTTTGCATCTCTGCCAAGAACATTATCCGCGACTTATTCACCAAAACACAATCATATGGCAGTTCTGGCTTTTCCACAGATAGCGCGGAAATAGGGACACATCGTTTCCAAAAAAGTAACATATGAAACGTTATCGCTATTACCAGACATTAGGTCTTTGTTGAGAACCTGTGATTTAACTTAAATTCAAGACACAGACCGCCAAGCACAATCGATACAGCCAAACCTTGCCGTAAGTGGACCGGCGTGGTTCGGCGTGTCGTATTCCCCGTCTACGTCTACTAAATCTACAGCTACATCCGCAAGCTAAATTCTCGTGTGCGTCCAGTCGCAAATCGTGGACGGGAATAAAAACTGTAGGTAAACACCTCCGTGTGAGCTCGAATCTCTCTAATTTTACCTTCATGGCCTTTCCGCGAGATATACGAAGAAGGAAGCAATATATTGCTCGACTCTTCTAGGAACGTGCGCTCTCGGGATTCTGACAGTAAACCACATCGTAACGCAGGATTGATCGAAAGAGGGTTCTGTAAGCCATCTTCTTTGTTACTGGACTACGTTTCCTGAGGATTCTTCCGGCGAATCTTCATCTGATGTCCGCCTTACATGTGATTAGTTCCATGTCGTAGTTCCACTTTAAATCGTTCCGGATGCACATTACTAGATATTCCAGTTATGTATGCGCAACACGTTAAATCTGTTTTTTTTTTTTTTTTTTTTTTTTTTTTTTTTTTTTTTTTTTTACCAACTGCCAGTCCCAGCATCAAGTAGCGACTGCGAGGTGATCCTTCTTTCGCTATAATTTTCTAACGTTTCCATTTCTCCATGCACAGCAGCATTACTCGCAAACAGCCTCATCCAGATTCTGATGTTATCCACTAGCTTTTTTAAATGCAGAGTGAATGGTAATGGTCCAAAAGCACCCCCTTGTGGAACGTCCAAAATAAGTTTTACTCTGAAGATTTCTGTCCGTTAAGAATGACATGTTGTGTTCTATTTGCTGGTCTGTTATACCGTACGCCTGCATTTTTGTCATTAGGCGACAGTGCCGAACTGTATCGAACGCATTCCGGAAATTAAGGAACACAGCACTGACCTGGACGAGAACAGAAAGTGTTTTACAACTCTACCATAGACGTCAGTGATATAAAACTATCGTGGTGTGCGTCTGTTCGACGACTAGTCCTGAAAGCTGGAATGATACGCACATATCTCCAGTCACTGGGAACGCTGCATCCCACCAGCAGCCTACGGCTCCCACACACGAGAAGGCCGAGTACCAGCTCTGTGACTCGGCGTGGTGCATTGTGGGCCTGCCGAAAACCCTACCGGACCGGTTGAGCCACGCCAGTCCATCTCTCTCAGCTTCCCCAGACACTGCCAGTTTCCCTCAGGGCAGGCCCATTTGACTTGCTAGATTGTTTGTACGTGGCGGCCTTCGTACCTTATCTGTGGCGGTAACGATCGTGAGATTCCATTCATACGCTCACGCTTAACTTGGCAGTATGAGTAGGCTTTACAGGGTTGTAAGAGCCTTATCACTTTCATGCGCTCTTACGCTACTAGTTTCAGGCATGTCGCACAGGAAAACAAAAGTGAACAGTTGGAAACGGATCACAACCAGTCACCTCTATACAGCCCTATAAATTCCGGGGCCCCTGCAGTTTCTTGAGGCAGTTGCTGTTTTACCTTCGAACAATCTCCCGCAGGCGGGGACGAAAAGTCACGTAATTTGCATCGACCATGGCCCAAGTGACCTTCAGTTTTGACTGCAGTAACTATAAGTGGCAATCAAACGAAAATGACACAGATGGGGAAAAAAGTAAACAAACTATTATTATTATTTCAAAAAGGCGTAAAAGTTAATATATTTATCATGTTGTGAAGCAACACGGACAATGACTTCAATGAAAATTGTTTGCGGTTAACAAGGCAGATAGGAAAACCTGAATAAATTGTTTATTATTTCAAAAATAATGGAGATAAAGATTAATACATTTCCCCATTGTGGGACAAGACGGTCAATGCCTTCCATAAAAAATGTTTGCGGCTAAGCATCCATGATTATACCCAGGCGTACAAATAGACGGCCACAACTATCTATTTTCACGGCTCAAAAAATATGGAAATCGCAAAAGGGTGAGATCGGCACTTTATGGAGGATATACACTGAAGCGCCAAAGAAAATGGTTCAAATGGCTCTGAGCACTATGGGACTTAACATCTGTGTCATCAGTCCCCTAGAACTTAGAATTACTTAAACCTAACTAACCTAAGGACATCACACACATCCATGCCCGAGGCAGGATTCGAACCTGCGACCGTAGCAGTCGCGCGGTTCCGGACTGCGCGCCTAGAACCGCTAGACCACCGCGGCCGGCGAAGCGCCAAAGAAGCTGGTATAGGCATGTGTATTCACATATAGAGATAATGCAGAATATGGCGCTGCCGTCGGCGACGCCTGTATAAGGCAACAATTGTCTGGCGCAGCTATTAGATCGGTTACTGCTGCTACAATGGTAGGGAATCAAGATTCGAGTGAGTTTGAACGTGGTGTTATAGTCGGCGCACGAGCGGTGGGACGCAGCATCTCCGAGGTAGCGACGAAGTGGGGATTTTCCCGTATAACCATTTCACGAGTGTACCGTGAATATCAGGAAAACATCAAATCTCCGACATCGCTGCGGCCGGAAAAAGATCCTGCACGAGCAGGACCACGACGACTGAAGAGAATGGTTCAGAGAAGTGCAACCCTTGCACAAATTACTGCAGATTTCAATGCTGTGCCATCAACAAGTGTCAGTGTGCGAACCATTCAACGAAACATCATCGAATGGGCTTTCTGAGCCGAAGGCCCACTCGTGTACCCTTGATGACTGCACGACACAAAGCTTTACTCCTCGCCTGAGCCCGTCAACACCGAAATTGGGCTGTTGATGACTGGAAACATGTTCCCTGGTCGGACCAGTCTCGTTTCAAATTGTATCGAGCGGATGGACGCATACGGGTATAGAGACAACCTGATGAATCCATGGACATGCATGTCAACGGGGACTGTTGAAACTGGTGCAGGCAGTTTTACAAGTTTCTTTGGCTCTTCAGTGCATAAGGGCTTTCCCAGCGATACTTCTGCAGCGTACTTGAATCCTGTAGAAGTATTGCTGGGAAGCCCCTACATATCCTCCATACAGTCCCGCTCTTCCCCAGTGCGATTTTCCTATTTTTTGAAGTCTGAAGGAAGACATTCGTGGCCGTCGTTTTGCTTCGGACGAAGAAGTGTTTGCCTGCGTTCAGTCTGGTTTCGCAGACAACCGCAAACGTTTTTCCATGAAGCCACTGACCGACTTAACTGACAGTGAGATACTACACTAACAGTTACTGCTATTACTTTTGAAATAATAAACAGTTTACTTACATTTTTTCCCCATCAGTCTCGTTTTCGTTACATTGCCCCTCATACACGATCCAGTGACGTTAACGTGACCACCACCTATGTTCGACGTCAAAATTCGACTCTCAAACGGCAGGTGGAAGCACTGGCAGAGTAGGGTATATAAAGCGTGTCTGGGGGGCGCTGAAAATAATACAGTCTTTGTAACGCCGAAATAGAGCGATTTATGCGACCCCCAAAAGGGCATGATCTTTGGCTTTCGAGCCAAGGGTGAAAAAGCACTCCGTCATCAGGCCGCAAGTGGCCATCGGGACCATCCGACCGCCGTGTCATCCTCACTGAGGATGCGGATAGGAGGGGCGTGTGGTCAGCACACCGCTCTCCCGGTCGTTACGATGGTTTTCTTTGACCGGAGCCGCTACTATTCGGTCGAGTAGCTCCTCAATTGGCATCACGAGGCTGAGTGCACCCCGAAAAATGGCAACAGCGCATGGCGGCCCGGATGGTCACCCATCCAAGTGCCGGCCACGCCCGATAGCGCTTAACTTCGGTGATCTAACGGGAACCGGTGTATCCACTGTGGCAAGGCCGTTGTCTAAGGGTGAAAGGATTTCCTAAAAAGTCTGGTTGTTCGCGTGCCGCTGTGATTAAAGTATACCGTGCATGGTAAAAGCGTGCTGTCCAAAACCGGCGCCGAAACATCGAATTAAGGGGCTATCAACAGTGTTTCTTCAACGACCGTTCAGCGAACGATGCTGCATATGGGCCTCCGCAGCAGGTGCCTGGTTTATGCACCCATGCTGACTCCAGTTCATCGGCAACGAAAGCTGGAATTTGCACGCTAATACCGCAACTGGAGGTCCACCGAATGGCGACAGGTGGCCTTTTCAAATGAATGACGTTTTATGCTCCAGCGAACATCCTGCAACAATCGTAGGAAGGGTTCAAGCCGGAGGAGCGAGAAATACGGCCTGTGGAGTGTTTTCGTGGCATTCCCTGGGTGATCTCGTCAATCTGGAAGGCACAATGGATCACGACAAGTTTGGATCTATCCTTGGGAACCACGTCGGCGTCTACATGCGGTTTGTTTTCCCTCGGCATGATGGCATCTATTAACAGGACAACACAACGGGCCACTCAGGTAGCAGTGTACGTGCGTGGTTCGAAGAGCACCAAGGTGAATTTTCCGTACTTCCATTGGCCACCAAACCACCCGGATTTAAACCGAATCGAGAACCTGTGGGACCACCTCAATCGAACAGTACGAGCCTGGGACCCCCAAGCGAGAAGCACAGTGCAGCGGGCCACAGCACTGGGGCCGGCATGGAACCGCATCGGTACTTCCAGAACCTCACTGACTTTCTTCCTGTACGCCTCGCAGCGGTCCGCACTGTGAAAGGTAGTTATTCTGACTTTTGACACGTGTTAACATTAATGTGACTGGACACTGTGCCTACAAAAACTGCCTGTTACTCAAAAGTGGTTATGTGAATTAGAAGGAGAAAAAGAAACCAGCTAAGGCCTTGTTCACGAAATCATCCCAGTCTTTGTCAAAAGCGATTTACAGAAAAACAGGATGGCTGAACAATAATTTCGATATCGCTCTTTCCAAATTCGAGTCCAGAATCTGTATCACATCCGCCAATTTGATTGGCAATCCATAAGATTTTCTAAAGTACGCCGTTTACGAAAAATATCGTTACTTCTAGAATTGTCTGAGAGTGTTAAAAGAGTCAGAGGAACACCCAAGGACACCTACCCTCCAACAGCATTTCATTTCTCCTCATCCTTCCGTACCCAACAAAATACGCGACTGTACTGCAGAGAGATGAGAACACGCCTGACAGGAAAGCTGGCCCCATTATAAACGCCCGAGAGCACTGTTAACGGTGCAGAAAATTCCATCTTGTAGAGCACTTCACAACAGACGAAAGTAAATTTCACCACATTGTGCGAACATATTACAGCATGTTCGTTAATTGGTCAGTACGCACTTGCCACTCTTGCAGCCAACAGGAACACACCGGCACAGCTTTTCTCCGTGAACCAACCAGAATAGTGACATGAGCGGGTTCGAACGGAGGATGGATGGGTATCGATTAACTTCTGGTCGATTTCTCTTTCGTTATTTGATTGTGTGCGGGCGGAAAACGGTGGCGCGGGGTGTTGGGGGGGGGGGGGGTTGTCACGGGGAAAAAGTTCCGTAAAGGTTTGAAATTGTGTATATAATCTGTTGGAAGCCGCTAATAGTTCTCACTCTCAGATACTACATGAATGTAATCAGGGTAGTTTGGGCGCCGTTAGTTCCGCTGACTCAAGACATACGCTGTTTCTAACTTCAGTACTTGTTGTGGTACATCCCTAACGTTTAGGTTGTATCTCTTAATGAGTACATCAAAAAGCATTTTATATTCGATCAATGATTCTATGAGGCACTGTGTACCATAAAGGTCCAAAGCACAGACACAAAGTTCTGAGGAAAACACATTTAACCAACTCTAAGCGCACTATATTTCCTATAAAAATTATGAACCCATTTTACTTTATGAAATTTTAATTAATATTTAGGTTTATTATTATTGTTAATATTAGTTCACACAATTTTCACATCTAGGCTAGTGGCGACAGTGTTTTTCTGACTGTTGTGTGGTTTGTAATTAATGAGACACTAGAATCAGAACATAAAGGGCAGATACAACCCCACACACACACACACACACACACACACACTCTGTTATGACCTATCCCAAAACTTCATGGTCCTCGTTATCATTATTTTCATTAAGCACCTTACCTGGCTTGAGGTCAGAAAAACTGCGTATTACTCGCACAAAGTTGACACGGCGCAGTGGCTGATGGGAGCGACTGTAAATGAGAAATGCCTTCACGGTCGCTCCCATCAGCCATCGCGCCGAGTGTTAACTTTGTTTGCGCGAGTAATACACTTCCGGCATGAAATACACTGGTTTTGTTAAGTCATGAAATCTAGTAGCTTTGTTAAGCCTATGTGGTTCTTCACAAACTTGATCTAGTAGTTTATTTAAGCCTTTGTGGTTCAAGATTGATATTTGCCTTCCGCCTGCGTATTTTTACACTAGATTCTGCAAGGCATCTACAAAATGTCGGAAGATAAATTGTGGTCTCCTTCGATGTGACTTGAAGAAAATGGTGGTCTCACACAACCCCACTAAAGAATATGTCACTTCAAGCAACAGTTCATTCCTCGCAACTTGTTGAAAACTTCATCAACGTAAAACTTCTGAAATGTAAATTGTTGCCATGTGCACCAATTTTTGGTTTGGTAGTGAAGTCGATAACGTTTTTAATGGTCCTGAAATAATCAGCATCCGTTTTACAGACTGGAATACTGAAACCATGGCAAGTGAGGTTTTTGTACGGGGATCTCTTCAAGAGGTTCCACCTTTCAAGAAGAAATGGGCGTCAGTGTAGCCAGTGACCGTTGTACAACAATGAAAATTTGTGGTTTGGGCCCCTATGGAAGCTAATATCACAGAATTCTGTCAGACAGCTTTTCGCAAATGATCAAATATACAGTGTAGGGGTACTGCGTACATAAATTTGGTTCACCATAAGATCAACAGATGTCAGGAGCATGCAAACATGCTACAATCTCAAAATCGACGACGGCGTGCTACAGGCGCCTCATATGTAATACTGAAAATCAAACTTCTAGTGGCCCTGGAAGCGTTAGATTGGCAACCGGCAACGGTGACGTGGTGATTTTAGCCGTTTAGTAACATAGATCCCCGCGCCGTTAAGTCGCAACAGCTTGTAGCTAAATCAATTGGCTCCGACGCTACAGCCTGAACTGCCAACATTTGCTCACTTGCCACGCTAATGCCCGTATTTGACTACAGGATTTTTGTCAAATACACGTTGAAAAGACGTTTTATAAAAACTTTGACGGTGTGCTAGGTACTTTCACCGTGTCTTTTATAAAAGTTAGAGCGTTGCCCTAGCTTTTATAACAAATTTGTCAAAAAACTTTGGACCACTAATGCGGGCCTAACAATGCCACGGCTGATGTTTGCCGCTAGGACTGCGCAACTAATGCTACGCTCCTCGCCACTATGCAAAGGACTTAGCGTGGAGTGGTAATAACATTACAGCCAACAAGACCTCCCGCCGTTAATCCAAACTGTACTCGATTACTAAATGCTATATGTGGGTCTATTTGCCAACGAGATGCGGCCCAAGGAATGGGAGGCAAGCCAGCTTCGTCCCACTGTCGGTGCGTGGCAGTCGTCTCGGAATGCGCAGTAAATGTCACGGATTCGTGGCTGATGATGGCATCACTTGATGGCAGTGAGATCACCAGAAAATTACCTCGGAAACTGCGTCAGCCGCCCAAGGGGTTAATCAGCTGATGCGCTCATGTCCTGGATGACATAAACTTGACAGGAAGTCCCCTAAAGTCAATGTCACGGGCTCTGTAAACTCGAAACAGAGACGCAAGGGAATCTCGCGAACGCAACGTCTTCATTCGTTATTTTCTCCTATTATTATGATTATTATTACTCGTATTAACGCTTTGTAAGTGGCGACTTACATAGATTTGTAAATAGTTTTTCTTGACAAAAACACAAAACCAATAACATAACTACTATATTACTGGAACAGATTTACCGTAGGGAATGTCAAATGGTCTTCACCTTTACCTCTGCAACCACTGTTCTGTCTTCAGACCTGATCCACTTCTCCTCACAGCAAAACTGGTGTGATAAATGGCAGCTAGCCCTACATGTAGAAAAATGTAAGTTAACGCGGATGAGTAGGACGATAAACCTGTAATTTTTGGATACAGTATTAGTAGTGTCCTGCTTGACACGGTCATTTCAATATCTCGGCGTAACGTTGCAAAGCAATATGAAATGTAAGGGGCCTTTGAGGACTGTGGTAGGGAAGGCGAATGGTAGACTTCGCTTAATTGGGAGAATTTTAGGGAAGAGTGGTTCACCTGAAAAGGAGACCGTATATAGGGCGCTGGTGCGACCTATTCTTGAGTACTGCTCGAGTCTTTGGGATCTGTGCCAGGTCGGACTGAAGGAAGACTTCGACGCACAGCTTTCCGGGTTGGGAAGGAGAGCCTGTTCCCCGGCACGAATCCGCCGAGCGGGCTTGTGTAGAGGTCTTGTGACCCGGCCAGTCTGCGGATGGTTTTTAGGCGGTTTTCCATCTGCGTCGGCGAATGCGGGCTGGTTCCCCTTATTCCGCCTCAGCTACGCTATGTCGGCGTTTGCTGCGCAAACAAGTTCTGCACGGTCGCGTACACCACCAGTACTGTACCACGCAAAAATAGGGGTTACACTCTTCTGGTGTGAGACGCTGCCTGAGTTTCTAGGTCCCCGGTTAACATACAATACAATACAACTCATGGTTGCAGAATACTAACACGAATTCTTTACAGAATAATGGAAAATGTGGTAGATGCCGACTACGGAAAAGATCAGCTTGGATTCCGGAGAAAAGTATGAACATCAGAGTCATGGAACACGCGAGGCAATACTGACCCTATGACTTATCTTAGAAGACATGCAAACCTATGTTTATAGCGTCTGTAGACTCAGAGAAAGCTTTTGACAATGTTAACTGGAATACTCTCTCTGAAATTCTGAAGGCAGAAGGGGTAAAATTCTGGGAGCGAAAGGCTAGTTACAACTCGTACAGAAACCAGGTGGCAGTTGTAACAGTCGTGGGGCATGAAAAGGAGGTAATGATTGGAAAGGGAGACAGGGTTGTAACCCGTCTCCAATGTTATTCAAGCTGTACACTGAGCAAGCAGTAAAGGAAACAAAGCAAAAATTTGGAGTAAGAATTAAAGTCCAAGGAGAAGAAATAAAAACCTTGATGTTTGCCGATGACATCCTCATTTTGTCAGAGATAGCAAAGGGCTTAGAAGAGCAGTTGAAGGAATGGGCATTGTCTTCAAAGGCGGATATAAGATGAACATCAACAAAAGCAAAACAGGGATAATGGAATGTAATCGAATTAAATCAGGTGATGCTAAGGCAATCAGGTTAGGAAACGAGGCACCTAAAGTAAAAGATGATTTTGCTATTTTGGCAGCACAATACCTGATGATGGTCGAAGTAGAGAAGATATAAAATGTAGACTAGCAATGGCAAGAAAAGTATTTCTGGAGAAGAGAAATTTGTTAACATCGAGTGTAGGTTTAAGTGTTAGAAAGGCTTTTCTGAAAGTATTTGTCTAGAATGTGACTACGCACGGAAGTGAAACATGGCCGTTAAACAATTTAAATAAAAGGAGAATATAAGTTTTCGAAATGTGGTGCTACAGAAGAATGCTGAAGATTACATGGGTCGATCACGTAACTAATGAGGAGGTACTGAATAGAATTAAGGCAACAATAAATTTGTGGCACAAGTTGATCAAAAAAAGGGATCGGTTGGTGGGACACATTCCATGACATCAACGTCTCACCAATTTAGTGTTGGCTGGAAGTGTGGGGAGGGGGCTAAAAATCGTAGAGGGAGACAAAGAGATGAATACAGCAAGCAGACTCAAAAAGCTGTAGGTTGCTGTATTTATTCGGAGACGAAGAGCACTGCGCGAGGATAGAGTGGCATGGAGACCAGCATCAAACCAGTCTTCGGACCAGTGCTTTTTTTTCTAAAAAAAAAATTTGTGGGTACTCCGACACTGGATATAATTTAGCGAAAATTACTTATAACTGAAGCATGGGATACCACCCGTCTGCCGTCAAATGAAGCAAGCGATACCGGGAAACACCCAGACATACAAGAGAATGTGGTATCGAACACTTCAGTTTACATAATCTCAAATGAAGCATGCGATTCCCATCAACCGCTCAATAATAAAAGAAAATAGTATCGTACACTTCAATTGACCTCTAATACCCCTCAAATGAAACAGGTGAGTCCAATCAACCCTCCGACATACAAAACAATACCAGGAAATATTACCGAACACTTATTTCAACCTATAAAACACCACTAAAAGACACAATACAACAAAAACCATCCACACCTATCATGAACAACAATAGAAACTACACTACAAAAATCTTTTGTAGCCTTGTTTGGCTCTCGAAATGGCATAGATGATGGGTGGTATCCCGATCTTCAACTGACCCAATTTTTAATACAGCTGAAAATTTATTTAACTACACAACTACAGTGTAACTTACATTAATAGCATTACAACAGTTTCCAAACTGACTTTAGTTCATGGCTGCAGTAGTCTTCACGCCTTCTTACTTTACTCTTGCTATCAGTAGCAAGATGTCTGCCTTTCATGAAGCAAGGGCGTACATAGTCCATGGGCTGGAACAACATCAGTGGAAAACCAAACAACTTTATGAACATCAGATTGCTGAATGTGGAAAGACGAACTGAAGCTCTTGTTGGCGAGACGATCATACTCATTTGGGAAAACCCCACGTTCACATTCACTCGTCGATATAGGAACACATTTCAGTACATTCTGAAGAGGAAGGAGGGATACTGGCATTTTCTTCTCCATCAAATACTCCCGAACTAGCTGCCAGCGATTCAGCTGTCGAGAACGGTTGCTGCAGCTTCGAAATTCTTGAAACAGTCAATGACATCGCTTTTTCCACCAAAAACTTCACTGGTATCGTTCGTATTGCAATTACCAACACGAAAAATGAAATAAAAAATGTACGTCCTTGAGTTAAATCTTTGGTACTCTTCCAAGTTCTCCCAAAAAAAAAAAAAAAAAAAAAAAAAAAAAAAAAAAAAAAAAAAAAAAAAAAAAAAGACAACTAAGGTCATCAGTCCCTAAGCTTACACACTATTTAACCTAAATTATCCTAAGGACAAAGGGCAAACACACACACCCATGCCCGAACTCGAACCTCCGCCGGGACCAGCCGCACAGTCCATGACTGCAGCGCTAGCGCCGTAGACCGCTCGGCTAATCCCACGCGGCTCCAAGTTCTCAACATCGTAAAAAAAAATTTTGTCGACGAAAAAGTTTAGGGGTACGCATCCCCCAGCGTTCCCCCAGAAAAACAGTACTGCTTCGGACTGAAGACCACAACAACAACACACATTGAAGATAGTCTATTCTGTCCCGCGGCTCCGTACTATTTTATCTTTGGCGCGACGCAGGCAGTGTTGAGGTTTTTAACTGTACGGTGCAGGAACGGTACACAGAAGTTGGTGGCGCAGTGCGTTGCGGACGCAGGATCCACGGCGGCTGGCCACGGTGGGAGCTGATGTAATCTGCACGCGGCGCGTCCTTGCCCCCAAAACCGGCCGGCGGCGCACAACCGCCGGACGCCGAAGCCGACGCCGCCTACTGGAACAGGCGGACCACGCTTCTGGCCAATCTGCAAAGCGCTGGCTGGAGCTCTTCTTCGCGGGGCACAGAGCGATATATCGCTGTACAAAACCGGTGCAGAACACGGTGGCGCACGAAACACCGCCTCGACTCCTAGACTGCTCATTGTCGCCCGCCAACTGTCATCAACTGTTTCGAAGCTACTGCGACTGCGTTTTGTATTGTGAGTATTGTTCCTTTAGTATCTAAGTAGCTGACCCGACGAACTCTGTTCCACCTTAAAGCCAATAAATAATCAGATTTTGGATGTTAAGTTCAATTTTTATTAGGAAATACAAATAAAAAATTAAGTATTTTAATGATTCTTTATTCTTTATGTTTTTAGGTGCATAGCTTCCACTCTTCAATTAAGTACTTGTCATACACGACATTTTTTTGTTTTATTATCAGGCGCAAGAACAAACAACGCAGATGGTCTTCCGAGCCGTGAACATGCCACATATAATTGACCATGTGAAAAACATGAATATTCCAGATTTAAAGCACGAACTTTCAAGGATTGGCCTTGTGATTTGTTAATGGTCATGGCGAATGCAAGACGGATCGGAAATTGAAGTCTTTTAAACTCGCCGGCTCCAGTGGCCGTGCGGTTCTAGGCACTTCAGTCCGGAATCGCGGGACTGCTACGGTCGCAGGTTCGAATCCTGCCTCGGGCATGGACGTGTGTGACGTCCTTAGGTTAGTTAGGTTTAAGTAGTTCTAAGTTCTAGGGGACTGATGACCTAAGATGTTAAGTCCCATAGTGCTCAGAGCCATTTGAATTTGGATCTTTTAAACTCAAACGGCATATCGGTTGGGATCATCGGGATCCTCGGATTTTCCTTTGAGTATCGTCGCGTAAATAACATTGTTCGTCAATTTACTTACCACCAAATGCGTACCGTTGCACAGTTTTGGTTGGTTTATGTTTCAAAGCATGATTATTACAGAGCCAACTCTTAGGCGTAAAATGTGCGGTAGTAAGCCAGGCACATCCAAGGAGTTACGTATCTAAACGTTGCTCGATTCAAATCATCACGTGATAAATCTCTTCTTGTGCGTCGAAAATTATCTACACGTTGATCTCTGTTGTTCGCTCGACGATTTCGCATTGCCAACCGAGCCGTTTTACGTGCTGCCTCACTTTGCTCTTGTGATTGAGAAGCACGAAGCCGAGACATACTAACGCGGCGCTCTTCACGGGCAATTTGTTGTTCTTCTTCAGTCCTTTCATTCGCAATGTTTTCTACCGTTCTTGCACTACCGCTTTGTCAAGAAATATTCGATCGTCTTGGTCGCGGCATTGTTAATGATAATTCAAAGAAAACACAAATTATTTCTTTAAATTTTTAATTAATGATATATACTGATTCTTAACCATAGACGTTTAGCTGTCATTTGCGTTTTGTTATTCCATGTCAGATGCGTTTTTGTTATACCACGTTTTATAGTGACGTTTAGCTGACATTTGCGTTTTGTTATTCCATGCCAGATGCGTTTTTGTTATACCACTTTTTATAGCGGTCGAACGGGATAAAAAGTATCCTATGTCCGTCTCCTGGTTCTAAGCTACCTCTCCACCAATTTTCAGCCAAATCGGTCCAGTCGTTCTTGAGTTATAAATAGTGTAAATAACGCGACTTTCTTTTATATATACAGATTATTACATGTTTATTTATTTGTTGTTGTGTCTGCTCGTGGCGGGCAACAATTTGTGTATAACTGCCGAGCAGTCTGCACTCGTGGCTGGTTTTTCGTTTCGCCAAATTACGCGAAACTGTTTTAATTCCGCAGCCTCTATACATGCATACTGCACGTGTTATAGATAATGGACTATATATCACTGTATAGAAAAAAATAGTTTAAGACAATCACGTAAATGGTCATAAAGTTGCCACATTTTTTACTGAGCTGCAAAACTGGGTCGTTCCACATCATAGCGAAAGGCCGTAATCCATGGCACATGCAATAATAACTAAACTAAACGTAGAAAAGGGAAGAATGCAGTTTAACGTCACGTCGAAACGCAGTAATTAAATATACACAAGCATGTCTGAAACGATGGCTGCTGCTGATGATACACGAGGTGCGACAATAAAGTAATGAGACTGATTTTCTTTGCAAGATGTGTCAACCCTGCATGCTTGCATAGGCACAATATCTTTGACCTTGGTCTATAAGCTGCTTCTAGTCCAAGCAGCACATCGATGCAACTGCTCAGTCGTGAGTTGTGCTTGTAATAAGTTAACACGTGTTTGTGTCTCTCGTCACGGAAATGGAACCGTATAATATTGCGCAACGGTAAGCCATTTCTTTTTACGTTAAATTGGGTGAAAACGCGACGACGACTTACGGTAAGCTTCAGAAGGCTTTTGGAGAGGAGGTTCTGTCAAGAGCGCAAGTTTTTCGTTGGCGTAAAACGTTTAGTGAAGGCAGAACGAATGTTGAAGATGACGACCGCAGTGAACGACTATCAACCTGACGGCCGGATGTCGACTTGGCCAGGGTGCGTGAACTCGTAATATCAGATCGAAGATTATCTGTGAAAATGATTGCAGAAGAACTGAACATCAATCGAGAAACGATTCGTCTAATAATAACTGAAGATCTTGGTATGAGAAAGATTTGTGCATAAATGGCTCTGAGCACTACTGGACTTAACATATGAGGTCATCAGTCCCCTAAAACGTAGAGCTACTTAAACCTAACTAACCTAAGGACATCACACACACCCACGTCCGAGGCAGGATTCGAACCTGCGACCGTAGCGGTCGCGCGGTTCTAGACTGAAGCGCCTAGAACCGCTCTATTACACCGGCCGACCCTGTGCAAAAATGTTCCCCAAAAATGTCACACCACAACAGCGAGAAACACGGAATTTATTATTACTTTTTTTTTAAAGTACGATACAGAGACAAAACGCCAGAGTTCGCAATGGCGCACAAAGGGATCACCCAGACCAAAAAAGCTCGCATGTCAAAGTCAAAAGTGAAATGCATGCTTATGTGCTTATTTGATTCGAAGGAAATTGTTCATAAACAGAGGGTGCCTCCTGGACAAGCAGTTAACCAATATTACTACAAAGAAATTTTAGAAAGACTTCTTAAAAGAGTTCTTCGTGTCCGTGCCAACATTGCTGATAATTGGATTCTGCATCACGATAATGCGTCGTCCCATACTGCTCTGTCAGTTCAGCAAGTTTTAACCTCAAAACAGATTTCAGTACTACCACAGCCACCTTATTCACCAGATATCGCTCCGTGCGACTTTTTTCTATTTCCAAGAGTCAAAACGGCGGTGAATGGACACCTTTTTCAAACAACACAAGATGTCCAAAAAGCTGTGACGAGGGTTTTGATTACAGAAGATGAGTTCCAGAAATGTTACCATAAATGACAGAAGCGCTGGAAAAAGTGTGTGCAGTCAGAAGGGAACTAATTTGGAGGAGACAACACTAAACTTGACTAAAACGGTAAGCAACATTTTTTTTTTCACATCAGTCGCATTACTTTATTGTCGCATCTCGTACAGTTGTACAAAATACTTCGAAATTAATTCACTGACTCCGAATTCCTGGAGATAAGATATACTGAGTATATATTTACTACCCAACAGTGACATGTGAAAGTTTGCATCGGACCTTAAATCAAATCCGGATTTCCTGCTTATCGCGAGCGTCGCCATAAACACTTCTGCTATCTGTGCACGCTCTCCGGACGAACCCGAACTTCCGTATGTAACACTGCCTACATCCTTATATAAGAGTCCCCGAAATTCGTCATCCATCGCGAGGCAACATTACTTGGATTTAACATGCATGTTTAAAAGAATAGAAACTGTTGACGGTACACAGCTGTACACAACACATCTAAATTAATTCGCTTAATTCGGTCCACGGGGCATGTACGGAGAGCCGAAGTGGCTAAAGCTACAGCCTGCAACAAGTGGGTAATCCCGGTTTGGACTCCCGATCCGGCACAAATTTTCACATGTCACTACTGGGCAGTAGATCTATACCTAGTACAGCTGATGTCAAGGAATTCGCAGTCAGATTCGCAGTCAGTGAAATAATATCGAGGTAATTAAAGTTGGAGCACAAACTCAGACGGGGAAGTACAGCGGTTGCGCCATGAACCATTCCGTCGTTTCCCTTACACTTTTGGGAAAACTAAACCAGAATGTCCGGACGAGGAACTGACCTCCGATAATGTACATATCAGTTCAATGTCTCAACCACAGCGCCCCATCTTTATCTCTATACATGCAATTGTCTTCAATTTTTTCTTGAGTTGTACATCTGTCGTAGGTACATTTTAACGTTGGTTGGTACCCACACTGGATGCTTATTTTGTTAGGTGTCAGAAACAACAGCAGTGTTTGCATTTAATTTTGCTTCAAGAATAGAATTAAGCGCCCCACGTAATTCGACATACTGAATGTTATTTATTTCAAGTTTCTGCTACCAGTCACTTTTTATTTTATGCTTAATCTAACATAATGCAACGCGTTTCGACAATGTTTTGTTCATCCTCAAGCGTTTGTACTGCATACATAAATCGAGAAATGTTACTTAAAAATAAACAGTCTTAAACTAGATTGATCTAGAACACTTTGTTTTTTTACTGTAGCTGCTGGTGTGGCATTTGGGGTTAAGGAGAGGGCAGTGTACATCTAGAAATCGAAGTCAGTGATGTCTTCTGCTGGTTTTCTTCTTTTTTGTTGACTATATATATATCACAGCCTCTATCGGATGCAGATAGATTTGCATCAGTTATGTGTTGCGAAAATAGTGTGAAAGGCTTTTATATGACAGTTGACCACTTACAGTTACATCATCTTGCTGCTTCACTTGCATCCCTGATATAATGGCGGAGCTGTTGATTGACATTACACTATTGCATATTATATTTTGTCACTGATTGCCACTGCACAAATTGCTTCGATGTTATACACACAACACAAGATGGCGGACTGTATGTATGTACAAACGCTTGAAGATGAACAAAACATGTTCGAAACGCGTTGCATTATGTTAGATTAAGCATAAAATAAAAGTGACTGGTAGCAGAAACTAGAACTAAATAGTTTTCCCACACAGTCACTGTTTACAAACATAGCCATTATGGCTGAAAATAATACTGAAAGTTGCTTTTCGAGAGTCATCAGTGACTGAAAAAAGCATAAATACAAGGTCTATTCGTTAGTTACGGTTTGATCGGTCGTGATGTGGAAACCACAGTGAAAATCCAACGAAACTTTGCGTAGATGTACTGGGCAGTGTCTCTAGTATGCCCGTCGATTGCATCAAGTCACAGTTTTCAGTTCTGAGCGCAGGGTGAGCACGTAAAGATAGCTAGAACAGCAGCATCTCCCACCAAGAATGAATGCCTTCTTAGAGATTTATCCTGATTCCATGCAACCCACATAACGTAATCGTCAAGCATTACCTTCTTCACCACAATTCTCGGCCGCATACTGCAACTGCAATTAAAACGCTCCTGAAGCGTTTTCGATGGGAAGTGTTTGATAAGCAACCAAACAGCCCGGACTTGGCTCCGAGCTTCATCTCCGCTCACATGAAGACAACACTTTGGCTGCACACCAGCGAACAGAATAGACGGAAAGCACAGGGCTGCTTGCTATGACGAGGTTATTGGAAAGCTGGTACAACGCTACGACAAATATGTGACACGGAGCGGTGACTATTTAGAAATAGTACCAGGAAGGTGTGGCTAACTGATGCAAGTAAAACATTTTTTATTTTCACTGTGGTTTCCATTTCGCGACCGATCGGATCTTAATAAATGAATAGCCCTCGTATTTTTCCGCGAGAAAGATGTAAATGGTAACGCCATAAACACCGCAATACAACTTATTAGTAATGCGAAGAATATGGTTACTCTAAACCTGCCAATAGTTATCGTTACTGATTTTCACGTATTATTTGGCTCGAGCCAAACAATTTTTCCAGGTGTTTTCAAAGCAAAATGTGTTTCAAAAATTTTGTATTTAGGACAAACGTAGAGTCGAATGGACATTGCTCAGGAATGCCAAATAAAAACACACAAGCGAACAAAGCAATGAAAGAAGGAAAGAACATTAGTGTTTTCGGGTTCGTCAACGACGATATCCTTTACACTTGTAGTTGAAACTTGGAGGAACGAAATCTGCCGTATCCTTTTCGGTGGAACCATCCAGGTTTTAGTCATATGCTATTTTAGCCAACCACGAAGTACCTAAATCTGGCTGTAGCGCCGGGGATTTGAACCACAGTCCTTCCGAATGAGAATCTACTGTCTTGCCGCATCCCTCGCTAACTGGAACAGGAACAGGGTTTAACCAACGATGAAACATGAGTGTAGCTGTATAACGTGGACCAAGGCTCACTAATCCCACTGGAAGATTCCCGAAGACTTAAGATAAAAAACACTCGCTAAATTCCATCCAACTTGGCGGTTGCGCCCACTATGTTCTTCCATTTAAAAGGCGTAGGGTGCAGAGATCTTTACCACCACAACGTACGATCACAGAGAGCGAGGTATCGCTGTAGTTAAGATGTTGTACTAGCATTCAAAAAGATGGGGTTCAAATTCCTGTCCCACTAGCTAGTTTCGGGTTTCCCGTGGTTTTCCTAAGCAGATTATGGCGAATGTTTGGATCGTTCATTTGAAAAGAACGCGCTCGATAATGCTCTCAAATTCTTAGGCACCCCTCTCCTGATCTCGCATATGATGGAGCGCTGAACCTTCGTTTGCAGAATCAGTAACGAATACTATGCGGAAGTTCCACGTCGTTTTGGCGAATAAATCTGCAGAAGAAACAGTTCATAGCAGTTCTGCCAGAATAAAGCACCTGCTGACACTTCACTGCTTCTTCTGAATTTTTGCAACTATGAATACTAGTCTTAGTCCAGTACTCATACCATAATGGCTCCCAGTGACATCTCTCCATCCATTAAGCTGCAACGAACCATGGAAGAACTATGTTTTGCAAACAAAAAAGCGATGAAGACAGAATCGATGAAAGAGGTAAACCACATAATTATAAACAATGTTCCAGGAAAGATTCAAATATCGACGAAAACAAAGCAGTGGCACAAACTGCCTACATTCTAATGAATCGTACCTTGAAGGAAATTAATACCGACGCATTAATAAATAATTCTGAAAAGATACATGCATTTTTATTCAGCCTTGGCAACAATAACCTCGTTCAAGCGTTGCACAACATTAAACGATATTCAAACGAGGACTACTATCCTCTTGCGCCGTCGGTACGTAGCACACGAGTGCATGTTTAAAAACAAAATGGTAGTTAGAACTACTTTTGCGTCAGGGCTTAATGGGATAACCAAGACGGCTAAATTACTTCGGGCTGTCAGTTACTGGACAAATTTCGATTGATGATCATAGAACGCAGGTTTAACTTTCGACTTGCGTATCCAGGTGGTTAAATGGCCGTCGTCCTTCACTTGATTACAGACTGAGGCAACGATTTATCACCATGGGTCGGTCATTACGTTTGCTCGGCCACGACCTGAAACCAGTACGGATGACCCACATTCGCTATGTTTTTATTTGGTTTTCTATCACTCAGCCACATAAAGACTCTTGACTTTTTACTTTGAGGTTCCAGTTATCTACACAATGTGATAAGAAGTATCTGGACACACCTATGTAATGCGGAATTGAGCACTAAACTTCACGAGAGTAAAGTTAAAAAAGGAGGCGGGGAGTACTGTGTTGTCAGGAGAGAAACAGTCAGCAGAATGGGTCGGTCAGGAAACTCAGTGACTTCGAACGTGGATTAATCATTGCGTGTCACCTAACTAACAAATCCCTCAATGACACTCAACCCTCCTAAAATTGCGAAGTCGACTGTTGGTGGCATGATAAGTGGAAATGAGAAGGGGAACCACAGCTAAACTAGACCATGTAGACTTCGTGTACTGACAGACAAGGGCAGTCGAGCATGATGGAGGATAGTTGTAGAAAATCGCATGAATTTCGTGAAAGGAATCACTCGCGAGTTCTAAAGTGCTACCAGTAGTCCAGCTAGCACAATGGCTGTACCTAGAGAATTAAAAATAATGGGGTACAACGGCGAGCAGCTTCTAATGCTCACTTGCAGTCAACCCAAAGAAAAGCTTTAGGTAGGGGCTGGCCATGGTGTGTCAGGCTTCACGCAGGTCACGTGTGTGGGCCAAAAGTTCGCTCTGTCTCGGCTTTGGTCGTTCCTACCCGGAAGTATTCGGTACAGCCTGACTTTTCATTCAGTATCGCGGTGTGTCATTTGTCGGCCGAGTCTCCAAATAATAATAAATCCTAAAACTACAATTTAACACTAATGGTGAGAGAATTTTACACTTTGTGAGTCTACTGTTCAGCAGCCACAACGGCACGGTCATTCGCCGCCGCGAGGTCTCAGGGTTCGCTCAGATTACTGAAGACCAACAAGTGTTCAAGAGTGCTGCGTTGCCCCGCATCCACAAGTTCATTATCGCTGATACTCCACTTCCTCAAATTAATTTTGTACCTCTTCATTCCTGCTGTCAATCTTGAGGGTCTTCCAAGTCCCGCATTGCAGACGGCAGGCCGATGGTAGCTTCTCTTTTGCTGTTCATAATACTCCGTGGGACGCTTTTCTCCACAGCTCAGTTCGGCAAGCTTCTGCTGAAGTTGGAGCTAGTGCTGTTGTTATGAGGGAGCTTTCTTTCGATACAGTCGTGAAGGATAAGGATGAATACCAAACAACGGATGGCTTGGATCTCTCTCTTGAATTTTGTTATCTGTGCTGCTACATCTACATGGTTACTCTGCAGTTCACACTAAGTGCCTGCCAGAGGGTTCATCGAGACATTTTCATACTACTTCTCTAGCATTCCACTCTCGAGTGGGGTGTGGGAAAAAGTAACACCTAATTCTTTCCGTTCGAGCTCTGATTTCTGTTATTGTATTATGACGATCATTTCTCCCTACGTATGTGGGTGTCAACAAAATATTTTCGCATTCGAAAGAGAAAGTTGGTGATTGAAATTTCGTAGATCTCGCCGCAAAGAAAACCGCCTTTGTTTCAGCGACTGCCACCCCAACTCGCGTATCATATCAGTGACACTCCCCTATAGCGCGATAACACGAAACGAGCTGCCCTTCTTTGCACTTTTTCGATGTCCTCCATCACTTCTACCTGGTAAGGATCCGTCCAGCAGAGGACGGACAAGTGTAATGTAGGCTGTCTCTTTAGTGGGTTTATCACATCTTCTAAGTGTTCTGCGAACAAAGCGCAGTCTTTGTTTCGCCTTCCCCACAATATTACCTATGTGGTCTTTCCAATTTAAGTTGCTCGTAATTGTAATTCCTAGGTATTTAGTCGAATTGACAGCCCTTAGATTTGTGCGATTTATTATACCCAAAATTTATCGGACATTTCTTTTAGTAGCCATGTGGATGGTCTCGCATTTTTCTTTGTTTAGTGCCAATTGCCACTTTTCGCACCACACAGAAATTCTCTCTAGATAATTTTGTAATTGGAATTGATCGTCTGATGATTTTACTAGACGGTAAATCAAAGCGTCATCTGCAAACAATCTAAGGGGACTGCTCACATTATCACCTAGATCATTTATGTAAATCAGGAACAGCAGAGGGCCTATGACACTGCCTTGCGGGACGCCAGATATCACTCGATGATTTACCGTCTATCACTACGAACTGTGACCTCCCTGAGAGAAAATCATCTGTCTGTCTGGGGGTGCTACTCGCGAGAGAGGAAAGGTCTTATTGACTGCAACTGGTCTTACGCAGCCTGTTATTAGCTCAGCCTGTCTCATGAAGAGCCACATCAACTTGGAATAGCTCAGCCTGTCTCATGAAGAGCCACATCAACTTGGAAAGGCTGTGCAGACTTCGTCCAGAATGGTGCGGCATACTGTACAGCAGAGAAACACAGAGCGACAGCGTACCTTCTGTCTCGTGCCTATACAGTGTTGTTTAACAACTCTAGGTATTAGGGTTGGGCACAGTATTTAAATTGCGTGCTTTCCAGGTTTCTTCTCGCCTCTCGCACACACTTGAGTTTTATAGGGATTGGGTTTCGAGTGGTTTTGTGCGCGCTTGCGTGAATGTGTGCGTTTAGGGCGGAATGTACTTGTTAGTTGTGTGTGTGTGTTGGGGCTTATGGGCGCTCAACGTCGAGGTCATCAGTGCCCTGACACACATTAAAAGGAACCAATCTGGACAGACCTAATGAAACTGAAGCACACACGCAAAGAAGGCAGGAAAAGAAGGAAAATGTTACATAAGAAAGTAACACGTAAGGAGAGGGAAAACGTAGCAACAAGAATGCCACAGGAAATTGTCATTGGCTGGCCACTTACATAAAATATGGTCGAGCTTGTCACACAGTGAGCAAATTAAGATCATCTCCCTAAAATCTTTGTAAAAACATTTGACATGGCACAGAGCTTTAAAACTTTAACCACATTCGTCCGAGTGTTGCCTAAAAGAGATGGCAGCAGGTCCCCTGGCAGGTCAGCCGCGGTGCGCTGGTCATAAAATAAAACGCAATCCAATAAACGTGGCGCACAGTGACCTGGACGCCACAAGCGCCATACACTGGAGGGTCCTCTCGCCGGAGCAGGAAGCCATGCGTCACAGGGCTGTGGCCTATTCGAAGCCGAGTGAGGAGAACCTCGTCCCGTCTACGGGTCTGGAAAGAAGTACACCACACACGGGTTGTGGGCTTGACTAAACGGAGCTTATTGTCAGTCATTTCCAGCCACTCATCCTCCCACTGATGCATGACTCGTGAGCTCAACTGCGAGGTGAGTGCGTGCAGGGGGATAGCACACTGAGATACTTGTGGATCGAGACACGCCTCCTTGGCTGCGAGATCTGCCCTTTCGTTCCCAGCAATGCCGACATGTCCCGGAAGCCAGCAGGAAGCCACAGCCTTCCCCAGTCGCTGTAGTTGGAGGAGGGCATCCTGGATGGTCTGGACTATTTTATCGGCTGGATACAAACGTTGCAATGAGTGAAGGGCACTGAGTGAATCGGAACAGACAAGAAATTTAGGACAGGAAGAATGTCTCATCTGCTCCAGTGCCCGCAAGGTCGCAGACAATTCTGCATCAAAGACAGTAAAAGGCTGAGGCAGTCGGACCTTGAGGACACGATCCCGAATAACAACAGAGCAACCAACGGAATCCCCCTGTTTCGACCCATCCGCAAAAACAGCTACACAGTCGAGGTGCTCTGATAAAATGGCAGAAATTGCTGCATTAAAAACGGTGGCAGGGGTGCAATCTCTCTTGTACAGCAATAAATCTAAAATCACTCCGGGCCTCTTCAGTAACCAGGGTGGCAGGCGGTTAAAACCCAGGATTTGGGGTTGTACAGACTCCACACCGAGGGACTCTAGCACACGTTTCACAAGCAAAGAGAGCTTCACTACAAGTGTAAACGCAGCCAAAACCTCTCAGACAAACAGAAGCTAAACGATGTCAAAGTTAGCGTAAGGAGGGCTATGCGTGAAGCGTTCAGTGAATTCGAAAGTAAAATTCTATGTACCGACTTGACAGAAAATCCTAGGAAGTTCTGGTCTTACGTTAAATCAGTAAGTGGCTCGAAACAGCATATCCAGACACTCCGGGATGATGATGGCATTGAAACAGAGGATGACACGCGTAAAACTGAAATACTAAACACCTTTTACCAAAGCTGTTTCACAGAGGAAGACCGCACTGCAGTTCCTTCTCTAAATCCTCGCACAAACGAAAAAATGGCTGACATCGAAATAAGTGTCCAAGGAATAGAAAAGCAACTGGAATCACTCAATAGAGGAAAGTCCACTGGACCTGACGGGATACCAATTCGATTCTACACAGAGTACGCGAAAGAACTTGCCCCCTTCTAACAGCCGTGTACCGCAAGTCTCTAGAGGAACGAAAGGTTCCAAATGATTGGAAAAGAGCAGAGGTAGTACCAGTCTTCATGAAGGGCCGTCGAGCAGATGCGCAAACTATAGACCTATATCTCTGACGTCGATCTATTGTAGAATTTTAGAACATGTTTTTTGCTCGTGTATCATGTCGTTTTTGGAAACCCAGAATCTACTCTGTAGGAATCAACATGGATTCCGGAAGCAGCGATCGTGTGAGACCCAACTGGCTTTATTTGTTCATGAGCCCCAGAAAATATTAGATAAAGGCTCCCAGGTAGATACTTTTTCCTTGATTTCCGGAAGGCGTTCGATACAGTTTCGTAATGTCGCCTGATAAACAAAGTAAGAGCCTACGGAATATCAGACCAGCTGTGTGGCTGGATTGAAGAGTTTTTAGCAAACAGAACACAGCATGTTGTTATCAATGGAGAGACGTCTACAGACGTTAAAGTAACCTCTGGCGTGCCACAGGGGAGTGTTATGGGACCATTGCTTTTCACAATATATATAAATGACCTAGTAGATAGTGTCGGAAGTTCCATGCGGCTTTTCGCGGATGATGCTGTAGTGTACAGAGAAGTTGCAGCATTAGAAAATTGTAGCGAAATGCAGGAAGATCTGCAGCGGATAGGCACTTGGTGCAGGGAGTGGCAACTGACCCTTAACATAGACAAATGTAATGTATTGCGAATACATAGAAAGAAGGATCCTTTATTGTATGATTATATGATAGCGGAACAAACACTGGTACCAGTTACATCTGTAAAATATCTGGGAGTATGCGTAC
Organism: Schistocerca piceifrons; assembly: GCF_021461385.2. Lineage (NCBI taxonomy): Eukaryota > Metazoa > Arthropoda > Insecta > Orthoptera > Acrididae > Schistocerca > Schistocerca piceifrons. The sequence goes on along the minus strand of NC_060143.1, from coordinate 390,634,907 downwards.
GGAACGATTTGAAGTGGAACGATCATATAAAATTAATTGTTGGTAAGGCGGGTGCCAGGTTCAGATTCATTGGGAGAGTCCTTAGAAAATGTAGTCCATCAACAAAGGAGGTGGCTTACAAAACACTCGTTCGACCTATACTTGAGTATTGCTCGTCAGTGTGGGATCCGTACCAGATCGGGTTGACGGAGGAGGTAGAGAAGATCCAAAGAAGAGCGGCCCGTTTCGTCACAGGGTTATTTGGTAAGCGTGATAGCGTTACGGAGATGTTTAGCAAACTCAAGTGTCAGACTCTGAAAGACAGGCCCTCTGCATCGCGGTGTAGCTTGCTGTCCAGGTTTCGAGAGGGTGCGTTTCTCGATGAGGTATCGAATATATTGCTTCCCCCTACTTATACCTCCCGAGGAGATCACGAATGTAAAATTAGAGAGATTCGAGCGCGTACGGAGGCTTTCCGGCAGTCGTTCTTCCCCCGAACCATACGCGACTGGAACAAAATGGTTCAAATGGCTCTGAGCACTATGGGACTTAACATCCATGGTCATCAGTCCCCTAGAACTTAGAACTACTTAAACCTAACTAACCTAAGGACAGCACACAACACCCAGTCATCACGAGGCAGAGAAAATCCGACTGGAACAGAAAAGGGAGGTAATGACAGTGGCACGTAGAGTGCCCTCCGCCACACACCGTTGGGTGGCTTGCGGAGTATGAATGTAGATGCAGATGTAGATCCCAAACGGCAACGTAGCCCGGGGACGGTGGGAAAAAAGGCGGTCCAGAGGTGAATGAGCAACAATATGGTGAGCAGGCGAGGTCGGAACTGCAAGAAACGTACAAGCCTGGCGCACCAGCAGGAGCTAAGCACTTGCGATGAGCGATCGAGAGGGCAACTTAAGCACGGATAGCGTCTGTCCCTCTCTGAGAATCAACAGCCTTCCGCTGCGGTAGCAAACACGGGAGCGCCTACCCGAGGGGATTGCTCCCGCAGCGCGGCGCCAGCACAGAAGAGGTAACGAACCGAGAGCTGGCAGGGGAGTGAGAGGGAAAGCGTTGGACCGCAGCACAGCACGGCACAGCACACTGTCGGCCCACTTGCGCCGCTATTGATCGCGGGGTGCGTCTCCGGGCCGCCCCTGACCGCATTACGGGGCTCCGCGCCGCACCGGTCACATCCTGACCCGCTGCTCTAACCCCGTGGCGGACCGCAGAGGCGCACACACGCCGCCAGTTTCAGCTGCGCAACTCTTCAGCGCCGCCTCCCGCTAAGCCTTCCTCAGCTGATCGTGTTAATTGCAAGCTTCACAGGCAGGCTTCTTCCGAAGTAAGAGTGATTTCAGGTGTGCCGCAGGGTAGTGTGTAGGACCGTTGCTATTCACAACATACATAAATGACCTTGTGGATAACATCGGAAGTTCACTGAGGCTTTCTGCGGATGATGCTGTAGGATATCGAGAGGTTGTAACAATGGAAAATTGTACAGAAATACAGGAGGATCTGCAGCGAATTGACGCATGGTGCAGGGAATGCCAATTGAATCTCAATGTAGAAAAGTGTAATGTGCCGCGAATACATAGAAAGAAAGATCCTTTATCATGTAGCTACAATATAGCAGGTCAGCAACTGGAAGCAGTTAATTCCATAATTTATCTGGGAGTAGGCATTACTTCTACTTCTACTTCTACTTGATTACTCTGCAATTCACATTTAAGTGCTTGGCAGAGGGTTCATCGAACCACAATCATACTCTCTCCACCATTCCACTCCCGAAGAGCGCGCGGGAAAAACGAACACCCAAACCTTTCTGTTCGAGCCCCGATTTCTCATATTTTATTTTGATGATCATTCCTACCTATGTAGGTTGGGCACAAAAAAATATTTTCGTATTCGGAAGAGAAAGTTGGTGACAGAGATTTCGTAAATAGATCTCGCCGCAACGAAAGACGTCTTTGCTTTAATGACTTCCAACCCAACTCGCGTATCATATCTGCCACATTCTCTCCCCTATTACGAGATAATACAAAACGAGCTCCCCTTTTTTGCACCCTTTCGATGTCCTCCGTCAATCCCACCTGGTAAGGATCCCACACCGCGCAACAATATTCTAACAGAGGACGAACGAGTGTAGTGTTAAGCTGTCTCTTTAGTGGACTTGTTGCATCTTCTAAGTGTCCTGCCAATGAAACGCAGCCTTTGGCTCGCCTTCCCCACAATATTATCTATGTGGTCTTTCCATCTGAAGTTGTTCGTAATTTTAACACCCAAGTACTTAGCTGAATTGGCAGCCTTGACAATTGTACTATTTATCGAGTAATCGAATTGCAACGGATTTCTTTTGGAACTCACACTTTACGTTATTTAGCGTCAACTGCCGCCTGCCACACCATACAGCAATCTTTTCTAAATCGCTTTGCAACTGATACTGGTCCTCGGATGACCTTAGTAGACGGTAAATTACAGCATCATCTGCGGACAACCTAAGAGAACTGCTCAGATTGTCACCCAGGTCATTTATACAGATCAGGAACAGCAGAGGTCCCAGGACGCTTCCCTGGGGAACACCTGATATCACTTCAGTTTTACTCGATGATTTGCGTCTATTACTACGAACTGCGACCTTCCTGTGTTAGGAGTGATTTCAAATGAAATGACCATATAAAATTAATCGTCGGTAAAGAAGATGCCAGACTGAGATTCATTGGAAGAATCCTAAGGAAATGCAATCCGAAAACAAAGGAAGTAGGTTACAGTACATTTGTTCGCCCACTGCTCGAATACTGCTCACCAGTGTGGGATCTGTATTAGATAGAGTTGATAGAAGAGATAGCGAAAATCCAACAGAGAGCAGCGCGCTTCGTTACAGGATCATTTAGTAATCGCGAAAGCGTTACGGAGATGATAGATTAACTCCAGTGGAAGACTCTGCAGGAGAGACGCTCAGTAGCTCGGTACGGGCTTTTGTTGATGCTTCGAGAACATACCTTCCCCAAGGAGTCAAGCAGTATATGGCTCCCTCCTGCGTATATCTCGCGAAGAGACCATCAGGATAAAATCGGAGAGATTTGAGCCCACACAGAGGCATACCGACAATCTTTCTTTCCACGAACAATACGAGACTGGAATAGAAGGGAGAACCGATAGAGGTACTCAAAGTACCCTCCGCCACACACCGTCAGGTGGCTTGCGGAGTATGGATGTAGATGTAGATGCATCCTCGAGCACTTCGTGCCACCATTCTTCAACTTGTCGCACCCCGGCAAGAAATGCGACCCACGACGAAAAGTGGCCATTTTCAGTTTGTCAGTGAAAAATACTTGTGTAGTGCCCCAACGTTCACGAAAAAATTAATAGAAGTTACTTCCAAATACTTACTTGAAATTTAAATGAAGCTTATGCTATTTCAGCATAAGTTTTGTACAATTAATTCTAAGTCGAGTTTTCTCAAGTATTGCATTTTTGAGTCACTGTTCCTGTTGGGGTGCCGTAAGTAGACTAATTCTGCACAATCATTACGACTGTAAAATCTGCTTGACACTTGATCTATTTTCAAGTCATACGAGGAAAGCAACAAGCAAACGCTAGAGCATGGGTACCCAACGTTGATCAAAGAGGTGGTAAAGGGACTCATGACAAATCTCCCCCCCCCCCACCCCCACCCCCCCGACCGCCGAAGAAAACACTGTAACACTGTTGTAAAAGCTTTTACGCTTTTAAATGTATCACATTTATTTTTAGCATTTTATCCATGTTCAGCAACTGTATTTCTGTTTGTTAAAAATATCAGCAACCAGTCGCACGAAAGGCATTTTATTCCTTTAACGGCTTCAGACACCTAGTGCCCTTCTCTTCAGAAGACAGTGTAGAAAAATATACAAATAAGTACGAGCTAGACAAGAATATTAAAATTAAAGAATGAAAAGTTTAAAAATTTAAAGATAAAAATATGGTACACACTTGTAATTATCGCATTATCAGCGACCGTAAAAAATAAGCACGTTTATGCAGCATATTACTTAGTCCTAAAAAAGACAAGAACAATTGTAATGCAATAACAAATGTGTTAATGCAAACAGAGCTTGTAAATGCTTACCTGTGGATCACAGTGCCTGTACAAATATAGTATAAAAAAACTAAACAACATGTACGGACATCATCCCAGAGTTGGAGCTAATAACACGCGTATCTTGATGTTGGTCTCAGAATGGGGGTGAAAGTATGATAAAATAATAAAAAACAAAAACTTTCGCAACTGTAGGCACAAACGAAAACGTAAGTGCGCATTGACTAATATACAAAAAAAACTAATAATAAAGAAAATAAATTAATACAAAAGAGATGTGAGACTACCGATGGGAAGTTTGCAAGTAATCTCCCTAACAGGTGTAGTGAGGTCAGTAGCGCGCTAGTAGGGAAATTATCGGCGTAAACAAAGTGCGAAGCGTATCATGGGACTGCAAGCTCTAACTAGAACAAGTGGAAAAACAATTCTCAGTCAATAGCTAGTTATAAAAAGTGTCAGAAAGTTTATGTCGTGTGGCAACTACTGTAGCATAAGGTTTTTTGTTTTATTATTTTATCGTACGTTGACCCCCCACCCTGAGACAAACCCCAAGATACGCATATCATTAGCTGATTAGCTCCAGGTCCAGCATCATGTCTTTATTGTCGTTTGGTTTCCTTATACCATATCTGTACAGGCACTATGATGCACATGTAAGCATTTACGATCTCCTTCTTGTGTTAACGTATTTATTATTGTATTACAAATTGTTCTTGTATTTTTAGGGCTGTAGTAGTATGCTGCAAACACCTGCTTATTTTTTACGCTCGCTAATAATGCGATGATTATAAGTATGTATAATATTTTCATCTTTAAATGTTTAAACTTCGAATTTTAACACTCTTATCTAATATGTGTTTATTTATGGTGTGCCGGCCGAGGTGGCCGAGCGGTTCCAGGCGCTACAGTGTGTAACTGCGCGACCGCTACGGTCGCAGTTTCGTATCCTGCCTCGGGCATGGATGTGTATGATGCCTTTAGGTTAGTTAGGTTTAAGTAGTTCTAAGTTCTAGGGGACTGATGACCTTAGAAGTTAAGTCCCATAGTGCTCAGAGCCATTTGAACCATTTATGGTGTATTTTCTCTACAGTCTTCTGGAGAAGGGCACAAGGTGCCTGAAACCAGTGAAGGAATAAAAAGTCGTCTGTGCAAATGCTTGGTGATCAGTTCAACAAATTTATCAGCTTGCGTTTGGAGAATAACAGCACGAAAACTAAGAGTTTCGAAAATGGCAAGGAAATCTAGAAATTAAAAGTTGATGCCACCAGTTGAGCCGTGTGCGTCGACGCTGCGGCGTGAGGGGAAGACGGGCTGCACGTATGCGTGTCCGTAGGCCCACTGCAAATATCCAGTCCACAACAATTCGTGTTGACACGTCTGTGCTCACGAGCCCTCTTACCTGTGCTGTGGTAGCCGTGTACAATCTACCACTGCTCCCCTTACGGTACGAGGATCCTGACGCGTCCGTGCTGCGTGGACGTCCAGAACGGTGTGCGTTTTGCCACGCCGGACAGCTGCCACGATTTTACCTGCTCCGAAGGGTTGCGTACCTTGTCTCCCCCTCCTCCTCCTCCTCCGCACCTGCCGCCCGACCCATGGAACTGCATTTAGTAACTCCACTTCAGTGGCACTGTCAGTAACATTACCATCGCTGTCGCGCAGTAAAGGTACTTACTGAGCCTTTCCGCCGGTTTACTTAACATAGGTCCAGAGTCTCTATGGATTTTCCGCCACATTTCTATAGAGAGTTTCATTGTGGAATGTATGAAATGCATCTCGCACTGAAATCCGCAGCAAATTTCGAGCCTCAGTAAAACTTCGCCAGTCTTGGAGATTTTGCGTTCGTCTAAATTATACGTGCCTTTTTAGGTGCTGCTGCAGCAGCTTTCGGTCGTGTTTTGTGTATCATGTGGGATCAGTTCCGTATCTTATTAATTTATTTGGTATGAATCTCTCGAGTGCTATTGATACTATTTCTTTAAACTTAAGCCACGTATGGTCTTCACTTACATAGTTTGGAAGGACTGGAGATTGTCTCTTAGAAAGACGTCAACCGAATTTTTAGCTCCTTATATAAATAAATAGATATATTTCGCGTTTAGTTTTGGTGAATTTCTTTGTTACGGAAGTGAGCCTCTCTACTACTGTGTGTCCACTAAACCCGGTATCCGTCGTGATGCTCAGGATTATTTGTGGCTAAGAGGTCAAGTGTGTTTTCGTAACCATTTACAATTTGAATGGCCGCATGAACTAATTATTCAAAATAGTTTTAAGAAGTGCATTTAGAACAATTACGGAAGTTGTTTTCTATCTACAATAGGGTCTGAATATGTATTTTTGTCAACATATGGAAGGTAGATTGAAGTCACTGCCGACTATAATTGTATGAGTAGGGTACCTATTTGTGATGAGACTCAAGTTTTCTTTGAACTGTTCAGAAACTGTTTCATCTGAGACCAGGGGTCGGTAAAAGGAGACAGTTATTGATTTATTCCGGTTGTCGAATATAACCTCTGCCCATGCGAAGTCACAGGAACTATCTGCTTCCATGTCGATTGTGAGCTTGAACACAAATTACATTATTTTTCCTTAAGTTGTCCTTCTTGTTTCTGTTGTAGTGCAGTTCATTACAATTACGGCTTTTCCCTCCAGAACCAAGGATGCTTTCTGTGTGACCCTGTAAATAACAGAGCTAAACGATGTAGAACAACAACGTACATTACAAGCATAGCATTCTGTATTACTTCATTTCCTTATTTCTAGGGGGACTGATGACCTTAGCTGTTTAGTCCCCCTTAAACATCCCAACAACCACCACCACCACCACCACCTTATTTCTAACATTTTAAAATTGTACGTCGACTTTAGATTACATTTAAATCATAGATATTCTTATCTCTGTTTAGTGAACGTATTTTCAGTCATGTTTTGAACATTGTCCCGCTACACTTTATTAACTGATGTTTCGCCGCAAGGGATATCGGATTTTAGAGGGTAATTTAACATGGAGTATGTCGTTCCTCTTTTCAAACATTCGCATACCCATTTCTTCTTTCCTTATTGTCTTTTGGGCATGCAGTTGTAGCAATTAAAGTAGGCACAAATGCAGTGATCAAAAAGAAATGGTTAGCGTACATTCGCATTCTCTTTACATCGTTCCTTTCTTGTTGCTTCCATGGCGATGGACTGTTCTATCGCAATCAGCAAGCGTGACAGGAAGCTACCGTACAGACAGAGGGATCTATATTTATACTTGGCAGAACTAATTACATACTGACATAATCGTCGGTATTGCTTTCGTTTCCCAAAAGTTATAAATATTTCGATTTCGGAAAAGAAGCTCTGTATTTCGCCAAGATGTCGAAGAAGAAGGTCCCTTACGTACTGGTTGTATCGAGTAAGATGGGGAGACGGCGGTTTGAAAGCGGACAGAAGAAGTACGAGGAAGGGCGTCCCTTACCTGAGGGATCGCTACTCAAGCTACCTGGCGAAGGGGCAATTGTGGCAAATGTCCGTCGTGGCAAATGTCCGGCATTCTCCAGAACCTCGTCTACGGGTGTGGCAATGTTCACGTGATCACTGATACCAGCATCGTAGCACAACTGACGCAGCACGTCTAACTTTCGGCAATTCTCCAAAAGGACCATCCCGCCATTGTAGAAAGCACGAGTGCGTCTCCGTGTTTGCTTCACACGTTTGTACCACACTCAGCCTTCCTGTTGTGATCATTCCCTATCAAAGGGTAGGCTCAGATGGTGCTCTGGTAGCTATGCCACTACCCTATCTGTTGGTGGACGACGTTGAAAGCATTACCAGTACATTTACCATGCCCCAGGTGGCATATGCCGCCATCGGATCAGAATCAATCGACGCCATATTTACAGGTGCACTATTTTTTCCCCCGACAGTATGTATATATTCTGCATCATTTTGTCGACGTTCATGACAGAGAAATTGTGCACCGTGCTCGCAGTGCAGGGAGCGTGTGGCACATTAACCGCCTACAAGCCTCGGACATAACCCAGACGTCGCGACCTTTCAGCGACCCACGCGAGGGGAGCGATTTAAGCTCCGGTTACGACTCGCTTCCTGCCGAGCAGAAAACCTGCACGCGAGCTAGGCTGCCACACTTAATGCGCAGAGATTGGCAATCTGTGAGTTGCTGGCGCATGCGACACTCCCTGAGTGCGCCTGCCGTCTATTCCTGCAGGCCAATCTCATCTCCGCAGACACGCCGGCGGCCTGGCTCGAAACTAGTTACAACTTGGCCATCGCCACCTGGTTGCAGGGGGTTAGCTGAGACATGCTGCGCAAGGGCCCGGCTGAGCCAGCGCCCGTCTACTGGAATGCACTAACTCCCTCGTTTACCTTGAAATCTGGTAATTGTTCAGTAACTGAATTCGGCACACCCACACCCTCCCTCCCACACACACACACACACACACACACACACACACACACACACACACACAATCTAAGTGCATTACTGTTTGCGGCAATAATACAAGAACCTGAAAATGAGTTCAGTTAGTAATACATCGCCTAAAACACATATGAGAGTCGCTTTTTTTAGTTCCAATATCTCAGCATGAACGCCAGACGGGTGGTGTGCCCAACAGGCGACTACCCATCTCCGGCACCACACGGTCTTTCACTGCCATCCCCCCCACCACACGCACTGTTACAGGTTCAAATGGCTCTGAGCACTATGGGACTTAACATCTGAGATCATCAGTCCCCTAGAACTTCGAACTACTCAAACCTAACTAACCTTAGGACATCACACACATCCATGCCCGAGGCAGGATTCGAACATGAGACCGTAGCGGTCGCGCGGTTCCAGATTGAAGCGCCTAGAACCGCTCGGCCACACCGGCCGGCTGAAGTGTGACACGACACTCTGATGGAACTTAGTCGTAACCATTTCGCCTGTCTGCTACATATATTTCTTCGATTTGAAATCTACTGCGGGCGTTCCAATATTTCCTGCCAAATCTTGTGTCACATTCCTCACAAGCTTCAAACATGTTGGTGCCCGCGGTGAGACACAGAAGAAAAACGCTCTACGACAACATTTCATTTAGTTTCTTATTTTAACACCAGTCTAAAGCACAGACTCTTCCTCACGTGAATTTTACAGTTAAGCGAGCTGAGGCAATACATTCTTGAAGGCAGTTCCATAAGACATTGAGTGCAATTTTTTAGTTTTCCCACTGACGGTCCACAAGCAGGTACGACATTGATTGCACACATTCATTACCATGGCTTCCAGGAGTAGAGCCCTTCTGTAAGTCACAGTTATAAGATATAAAAAAATTTCAACAAGCATCTTTTGTCCACTGAACTGTGTCCATTTGACAGCACAATACGGTAACGCTTTTAAAAAGAAGCGAGGTCTTCCTGCATGTTGACGCAATGTGCGCAAACTTGCTGATGAGAAGTTAAATCATTGTAGATCGAATCCGCGCTCTGGACTAACAGCCACTGCTACAGTGGGGCAAGATGTCTGAAACTCTCAGCAAAAATACACAACGGTTATAGGATGGACGGATAATAATACAATACGTACAAGAAGCAAGAGGGAAAAGAAGACTGGAGAGCCAAGAACGAAGTGCAAGGTTTAAAAAAAGCTTAAGTGAGAATGCAATCTTTCTCCTATACTGTTTAATCTGTACATCACATAAGTACTGTTGGACATAAAAGTAATGTTCAGAAGTAGGATTAAAATTGAAGCTGAAGGGATATCAGCAATAGCATTAGCTAACGACATTGCTGTGCCCCGTGAAAGAGAGAAAGAAGAACAGTACAGGATGAATAGTCTGCTGAATACAGAATATGGACTGGGAGTAAACAAAACGAACACGAACGTATTGTGAAGTAGCAGAAATTAGATTAGTGAAAAATTTAGCATCAAAATTGAGAAAGGGATTGCGCCACCGTGGAAGGAAAATAACGCTTGACGAACGAAACAAGGATACAAGTAGCCGAAGAGTAAAGGCAAAACAAGTCTTCTAGTATCGCAGACCTTACTTGACTTGAGAAAGAAATTTTTGAAACGTATGTAGGAAAATCAGAAAAAAGAGAACTGAGTTGTTTGAAACATGTTGTTACAGGAAGATGTAGAAAAGCACTAATAAGATAATAAATGAGGCAGTCTTTTGCTAAATCATCGGGGAAAGGAATACGTCGAGAATAACCTAGAAGAGATTATAGGACATGTAAACCTTTTTTTTCTCCCTTGAGGTTTCTGCCTCGTGCAGAACACAATTTCTTGTTTTTCTCTCTTGCGCCATCCCATTATCAGTAGCTTTTCCTTTACTTTAGCTAATGGCACATTATGTTGTTCGTGTTACTTTTTGCCTTCTGTAGTACGCAAAATAAAGCAATTGTTCTAACGTGGAAGCAAATAGTAGGCTGTTCTAATGAAAAATCACTTTAAATGTTTAAGAAGTATGTTAACACATCAGGCAAAAACTTCTATGGTACTAGAGGTGAAAATTTTAGGGGCATACAGATATTATAGAATATACGAACAAATAATTGTGGCCGCATCAAACCACTCACAAGACCGATGCAGAGAACGAAACAAATACACACACAACACAGCTGAAACGATCACAGCCCGATAACACACATTATTTTCGTACCTTACCTTAAATGACGACTGCGTAGGCAGGAAAGGCACTGAGTCACATATTAAAAATAAAATTACCTCCGAATCATGAATGAGTCCTAGCCAATCACTAGTCAACCTTGCCGCGTGTGAAAAAACAACGAAGAAAAAAAGAAGACGATTAAAAAAACATGCCCATTATTTTCACAAGCTACATGTGAAAACGAGGTCGTGATGAATTCAAACGTAAACTATTGGTAGCACTGAGAAACTAACTTGTATATAACGATAGCGCATTGAACAATGTTTTTCCTGTGAATGCGTTTCTGGGAGCAAGCGCAGACCAAAAAAGGGAATACAGTCTCACTGTTGAGTTCGGGCAAGCTGAACGACGCAGATAACGGAAGAACAAAGAGCATTCTGTGTGTATGTGAGGCAGTGATAAACGCTGACGTTCGTCAGGCTGAAAACAGTTACAAGCGGGTCCCTTCAGCCAGCAATTAGCAGCTACCGCACTAAAGGCACGACGGAACACGGCTTCATTGTGTGTACCGGATGATCTGTACGTCGCAGGAAAATACCTAATTCGCAGCTAACGCAACGCAGAGTGGACTAGTCTACGGCTTAGTTCGAGCTGGCAAGTATCGGAACGTTGCAAAGGTGGAGTCTGGTCCTTGGCGCGTCTTTTCAGGAAACACAGGTTGATATTCTACATCCACCCCTCTCATAACACTATCACAAGGGTTGCAACAAAAGATCATAATTTTTAAAATGTAAAAAAACTAACACCATTGAAATGGAAGAGCGTTGGACCAATATGGACACAAGAATTGCAATTTCTTCTAGGTACACAAGTGGAAAAGTTTTCCATGATAAGACACTACGATAAAAAACACGTAGTCATTGCTATTGCTCTTTGAAAACTATCTCTCGATGACCTAATTGTTCGGTAGGCGACTAAACAACATATCACCACCTACGCTACACTATCACTTTCTTCGACGTAATCGGAAGCCATACCTAAAGCTGGAAGCTGAAAACGAAAAGCTTTGAAAACTGCAGAATAATTGTACCGATCCCATAGCAAATCTGTAGCCAATCCCATAGCAAATCTGTAGCCAAAGCTGGAAGCTGAAAACGAAAAGCTTTGAAAACTGCAGAAGAATTGTACCGATCCCATAGCAAATCTGTAGCCACGTTATGTATCTTTCACAAGTATATCTTGAGGAAATGATGCTTCTCTAAGGGCTGGAATATATCGCAGAGAATCAAACCTTAATTACATAACCGAGTCCCCCAAAGGCCGTTACGGATATTTGGAATGGTGCAACCTACGGAAAATCATAATGAATCCCGATAAATGTCAAAGAATCACATTTACTTCGAGGAGGTGGGACACTATGCAACAAGTCACTCTCCTGAATGTATTCAAGCTTCAAAACTAATAAAAAGCTCATCTGCAATTTGTATGTTAATAAAGGTTTCAACAAACTTTACCAGCTGTATCATCCTCTCTTTAACCGAGATGGGCTCAATATATACGATTTACAGGATGGAGCTACTTCATTTCTCATGGCATCATTAGACCAAAATAGCTGGCCGCTGTGGCCGAGCGGTTCTAGGCGCTTCAGTCCGGAACCGCGCTGCTGCTACGGTCGCAGGTTCGAATCCTCACTCGGGCATGGATGTGTGTGATGTCCTTAGGTTAGTTAGGTTTAGACCAAAATACTCCCATCTTCGATTATAGGTCCTCGAAATTCACTATTTCGAGAACATGCCATTTCTACTTGTCCACTCTTTCATTCGGTGACATAAACAGAAAAAGGCATCTTGACACTATAACCCATCACTTGTTTACAAGAACAACGAAAGAAATTACTCTGTGTAAATATTTTGTAGTTTCTCAAAATAAGACAGTTAACAGACTTTTGCATTGTCGAGGTAATTCTCGAAACATTCTTTTCCAGTCTGATATTGGTCCCTAACAAAAAAACGTTTCTGGAAGGATTCGAAAACTGTCCAGGAATTTTTTGTTTGTCGTCCAAGAATTTTTTGTTTGTCATAAGGCGTGGAAAAGAAAGAGTTTCACGATATGTCAACTGAATATAGGCAATGACACTTTAGTTCGATGTTTTTCCCCTTCAAATAACCAACTGATTTGCAACGTTATGATCAACAATCATGAGACTTTTCGGTTGTTTTTTCAGACTTCAACGACAATTCATGAAATTATTCACTATAAGGAAAGAAAGAAGCCATTATTTTCTTGAAAGTGTGTCGCGAACAAGCCACTTTTATTGATTTCGGTCCGTTTGTAACAACCAAACGGATGACTGCAGCTTGCTAGTCTCCGGGTCGTAGAAATACATCCCAAATCAGTATTTTCCATCTTAAGGATTAGAGGTAGCAGCTGTGAAAGTAATCACAGTATACTTGTTTACAGAACAAGCTGCAGCACGGGAGTGTAGCTGCTGTGACTTCAAGCAGATGCGATCGGTGGTATCCGTTAACGGGCACTTGACTGAATGGGCAGTAGTGAGAAGAAGCAAAACAGTGAAACAGGTATTGCCGGTTTCAAAATAAGACGATGACATGTCCAACGGACACACTCCTCTCTTTTGCATGCTTTCCGCTAAATATATCAGGCTTTCGGGAAAATATTACCCGCGCAGTTCCGAAGAGCCGGCCGCGGTGGTCTAGCAGTTCTAGGCGCTCAGTCCGGAGCCGCGCGACTGCTACGGTCGCTGGTTCGAATCCTGCCTCGGGCATGGATGTGTGTGATGTCCTTAGCTTAGTTAGGTTTAAGTAGTTCTAAGTTCTAGGGGACTGATGACCATAGATGTTAAGTCCCATAGTGCTCAGAGCCATTTAAACCATTTGAAGTTCCGAAGATAGCAAGAGCAAATACGTGCGAAAACAATCGCACAATCAGCTTAACAGCTTATGCATCGAAGCTGCTGACAAGAATAACATACAGAAGACTGGAAAAGAAAATCGAGGATGTGTTAGAAGACGATCAGTTTGTCTTTAGGAAAGGTAGAGGCACCAGAGAGGCAGTTCTGAAGTTGCCCTTGATAACGGAAGCAAGACTGAAGAAAACTCAAGGAACGCTCATAGGATCTATAGACCGAGAAAAAGCGTTCGACAATATTAGTGCAAGACGTTAGAACTTCCGAGAAAGAAGGGTAAGCTCTAGGGAAAGGTGGGTAACATTCAATATCTACAAGAACCAAGAGGGGACAATTAGAGTGGGAGACCAAATCGAATTGTTCGGAGTAAAAAGGGTTACGACATCGAAGAAGCAATAGCGGGATACGTAGGCAGTCAAAAAAAAACCTGATGGAGGGAGCAAGGAGAACACAGAAAGCAGACTAGTACTGGGAAAAGGGGCATTCCCGGCCAAGAGAAGTCTACTAGTACCAAGCGTAAGACTTAACTGGAGGAAGAAATTTCTGAAACGTAGGTTCGAAGCACAGCATTGTATGGTAGTGAAACATGGACAGTAGGAAAACCGGAACAGAAGAGAATCGAAGCTTTTGCGATGCGGTGCTACAGAAGAATGTGAAAATTAAGTGGACTGACAAGCTAAGGAACAAGTGCTTTTCCGCAGAATCGGCGTGGAAACGAATATATGTAAAACACTGACAAGAAGAACGGACATGATGATTGGACATCTGTTAAAGTATCAGGAAATAACCCCAATGGTACCAGAAGGAGTGTAGAGGGTAAGAACTATAGAGGAAGACAGGCTGGAATACACCCAACAAATAAAAATGAGGGCTTTAGGTGCAAATACTACTCTGAAATAAACAGGCTGGCACAGGAAAGGAATTCTTGGCGTGGGCATCTGACCAGTCAGAAGACTGATGACGCAAAAGAACAATGGCTATTCGTCTCCTGTTACGATGTTGTACACGAATTTTGCATTTCCCCTATCGATTTTTTTAACATTTCCTTACACCATTTGACAGGAGCCTGTTTTTGAGATGAGGTAAAATTGGGCAGAATCCATCAGGACCAAATCTTTTTCTCTGCCTCGTGATGACTGGGTGTTGTGTGATGTCCATAGGTTAGTTAGGTTTAAGTAGTTCTAAGTTCTAGGGGACTGATGACCGTAGATGTTAAGTCCCATAGTGCTCAGAGCCATTTGAACCATTTGAACCAAATCTTTTTCAGAGCTAAATTTTCGCGCAAAACTGAATGTACTACAGTCTTCGTTACGACTAACGATGGCTCTATCTCATGTTAAGCCACGTGCCGGACCTCTTCAATCACGCTGCGCACAGCTCGATGGTTTTTGGAACAGTAAACGATTTTGGTAGGCGTATACGAAATTCGTCGTTGACGGAAGCACGACCCGCGATGAAATTCTGCATATCAATTGCCAACAGTCTTTTCTGAAAGCAAAAGTAAAGTCGTGTGGCAGTGCTGGCTGGGAGACCACATTTACATCTACACTGATACTCTGCAAATCACATTTAAGTACCTGTCAGCGGGTTCATCAAACCACCTTCAAACCTCTCTATTATTCCAATCTCGTATAGCGCGCGGAAAGATTGAACACCTGTATCTTTCCGTACGAGCTCTGATTTCCCTTGTTTTATCTTGGTGATCGTTCCTCCCTATGTAGCTCGGCGTCAACAAAATATTTTCGCATTCGGAGGAGAAAGTTGGTGATTGGAATTTCGTGAGAAGATTCCGTCGCAACGAAAAACGCCTTTCTTTTAATGATGTACAGCCCAAATCCTGTATCATTTCTGTGACACTCTATCTCATATTACGCGATAATACAAAACGTGCTGCCTTTCTGTGAACTTTTCGATGTACTCCGTCAGTCCTATCTGATAAGGATCCCACACCGCGCAACAGTATTCTAAAAGACGATGGACAAGCGTAGGGTAGGCAGTCTCCTTAGTAGGTTGTTACATTTTCTAAGTGTCCTGCCAATAAAACGCAGTCTTTGGTTAGCCTTTCCCACAACATTTTCTGTGCGTTCCTTCCAATTTAAGTTGCTCGTTATTGTAATACCTAGGTATTTAGTTGAATTTGCGGCTTTTAGATTAGACTGATTTATCGTGTAACCGAAGTTTAACGAGTTCCTTTTAGCATTCATGTGGCTGACCTCACACTTTTCGTTATTTAGGGTCAACTGCCACTTTTCGCACCATTCAGATATCTTTTCTAAATCGTTTTGCAGTTTGTTTTGGTCTCCTGATGTCTTTATTAGTCGATAAACGACAGCGTCATCTGCAAACGACCGAAGACGGCTGCTTAGATTGTCTCCAAAGTCATCGTTTATATAGATAAGGAACAGCTTGGAACAGCAAAGGCCCTATAACACTACCTCGGGGAACGCCAGAAATCACTTCTGTTTTACTCGATGACTTTCCGTCAGTTACTATGAACTGTGACCTCTCTGACAGGAAAAGACAAATCCAGTCACATAACTGAGAAGATATTCCATAAGCACGCAATTTCACTACGAGCCGCTTGTGTGATACAGTGTCAAAAGCCTTCCGGAAATCCAGAAATACGGGATCGATCTAAAATCCCTTGTCAATAGCACCCAAGTGAATAAAGAGCTAGTTGTGTTTCACAGGAACGATGTTCTTTAAACCCATGTTGACTGTGTGTCAATAGACAGTTTTCTTCGAGGTAGTTCATAATGTTCGAACACAATATATGTTCTAAAATCCTGCTGCATATCGACGTTAACGATTTGGGCCTGTAATTTAGTGGATTACTCCTTCTACCTTTCTTGAATATTGGTGTGACCTGTGCAACTTTCCAGTCTTTGGGTACAGATCTTTCGTCGAGCGAACAATTGTATATGATTGTTAAGTATGGAGCTGATGCATCAGCATACTCGGGAAGGAACCTAATTGGTATACAGTCTGGACTAGAAGACTTGCTTTTATTAAGTGATTTGAGTTGCTTCACTTCTCCGAGGATATTTACTTCTACGTTACTCATGTTGGCAGCTGTTCTCGTCTCGAATTCTGAAATATTTACTTCGTCTTCTTTTGTGAAGGCATTTCGGAAGGCTGTGTTTAGTAACTCTGCTTTGGCAGCACTGGCTTCGATAGTATCTCCATTGCTGTCGTGCAGAGAAAGCATTAATTGCTTCTTGCCGCTAACATACTTCACAAACGACCAAAATCTCTTTGGATTTTCTGCCAGTTTTCGAGACAAAGTTTCGTTGGAAAAGTTCTTTATTCCTTCGCGCACACTGGCATCCCTTACTCCGCGAAGTGTGAGAACTGTGTATTTTAGTGTAGCTTGTGAGCGTAGATCCCCGCGTATGGGTGTGTATAGTGTAGTGTCATGCTTGTGTCGGATGGCGATGAGAGGAGGGAGAGGATGAAACCCGGTGGCGATAGACAGCCTTCTCCTCACAGGCAGCACCGAGCTTAACGTCCCGATCCGACGGGCGGTGTCACGTGCCCTCTCTCGTGAGAGACTTTGCAGAAGTTTGGAATTTAATCCAGGACACCGGTGAGAAAACTGGTGATCAGGAAGTTCACGACGGCGCTACACAACAGCACGTTGTGTACCCAGGCGGTTACAGTTTCGTTAAAGGCTCATTGTAACGCTATTCGATCAGTTCCGCACTTGCCGTGTCTCAACAATACCAAAGCGGAGAAAACTTTAAAACTTTGTAATATCACACCTCAGTAGCCGCATCTAGTGACCTGTAGAAACTTAAAAGGTGATTCTCGTGGCACATACTCTCGCAGACACACACCTCCACATGTGCAACTATACTGTGCATGCTCTCTTACGGCGTGTGGCACGGAAAACTTCTGGAACCACTGATTGCCTGCCGCCCCCCCCCTTCCCCCCCGGTTTCCATGTTCCATTCGCGAGTGGTGAAGGAGGACTGTCGATAAGGCTTCGTATACATCTAATTCCTCTTGTTGTAACGTACGCTCTGGAAATTTAAACGATAAATCTCTTCGTGAGGCATGACGCCTCTCTTCCCTCTTCCTAGCGTCTGCACTGGCAGTTTGTTGAGAAACTTTATAAAGTTCTCGCGCCAACTAAAGAATCCCGTGACGAAATGCGCCGTTCTTCTAAAAATTGTTCAAATGGCTTTGAGCACTATGGGACTTAACATCTGAGTTCATCAGTCCCTTAGAACTTAAAACTACTTAAACCTAACCAACCTAAGGACATTACACACATCCATGCCCGAGGCAGGATTCGAACCTGCGACCGTAGCGGTCGCCGTTCTTCTCTGGATCAATATTTCATATATTACTCAGCCTTCAAGTGTCCCAGACTCTCAAGAATTAGTTTATCGATTTATCGTAAACCAATTCTTTCGTGGATGAATTACAGTTCCTTAAGATTATACCAATGAGTCTCAGGCTGGCATCTGCTTTTCCTACTATTTGTTTTATGTGGTCATTCCACCTAAAGTCGCTCCGGAGGCATACTACCAGGTATTACACGGTGGTTACTGTTCCCAGTGACAAGTTGCCAATATTGTAATCGAACAGTGGTGGATCTCTTCGATTATTTATGCGCAATACCTTATATTTATGGCCAACTGGGTGTCCTGTACCTCTTATCGATCGTGTATTTCGCTAGTCTTCTGATGTTGCGGAGCCTCGAAAGTTGTCCACTATTAATACATGGTCCAGTCACATTAATGTGACCACAGCCTATGATAGATGCCAACGTGCAAGAACCACTCACAGATGGAAGGTGGCAGCACTAGCAGTGGAGGCTATATAAAGTGTGTCGGGGGGAATGAGGAAAAGCAGTGAGTCATTCTCGTAGTGCCGAAACGGAGAGAATTATCTGACGTCCAAAAGGGCATGATGATTCGCTTTTGGGCGAAGGACGGAAGCATTTCCGAAACGGCTAAGTTTGTGAACTGTTTGCGTGCCCCCATCGTTCAAGTATAACGTCCATGGCAAAATGACGCTATCCAGAATCGGCGCCGAGGCAACTGTAGTGCACTATGAGCCATACATGAAAGGGTTCAACAATGGCTGCGGGCATATACACGGCCGAGCAGGCGTGAAACTGTTGAGCAACTGACCGCCCAGGCCCCAAATGAATCAAGGGACACGAACAGTGTCTTCTCAACGACCGTTTAGCAAACGTTACTGCCTATGACCTTCCGCAGTAGGCGCCTGTTTCACGCTTCCACGCTGACTACTGTTCATCGGCGACGAAAGCTGGAATTTGCAAGCCAATACCACAACTGGATGACCACTGAGCGGCGACAGATGGCCTTTTTCAGAGGAACCATGTTTTATGCTCCACTGGCGCTGCAACAATCGTGGGAAGAGTTGAGATCAGGGAGGAGAGAGCGTTGTGGTCTGTGGAATCTTTTCGTGGCATTCACTGGGTGATATCGTCATTCTGGAAGACGCAATGGATTAACACCATACGTATCTATCCCTAGGGATCATGTCCACACATACATGCAGTGCGCCTTTCCTCGGCACGATGGCATCTACCAGAAGAACAATACAATGTGTCACACAGTAGTATACGTGCGTTCGAAGAGCACCGTTCACCGTACGCACTTGGCCACCAAACTCACTGGATTTAAAACCAATCGAGAATACTGGACAGTCTATAAATACCACATAGTAGCGACCGTATTACTCTCCTTTTGGAATTCCCGAAATTACGTTTGTCGATTTCATTTCGATGAGTTCGACGACTTGAATTCCATCTGCAAGAAAGCCCCGTATCCAATCACAAATCTGGTAAGGTGGTACTTTTGAATTTGTGACAACCACGAAGGCACTAGAATCGTATTCAAAAACTCCTCGTTTCTAGCCTGGCACACACTGAGCGAAAGTCACAGCCTGTCCTGCGCTAACCTACAAAATCGCCAGCCTGTGCGTCTCGCACTGCAGCCCGTCGCAATGCAGGCTGCGGGACAGCGCCAGATGAAGGAAGAGTGGCGACCCGTCGTGCGGACGCGGAGCCTACTGTGCGTTAGCCAGGCCACGGTTCAGTGGGGAGCCACGCTGCGGTGCGCACTTTCCGCCGCCCACGCAGGGCTTCTACTGCGCAACCCGCCGCCTGTGGGCGACACTGCCGGCTGCAGGCAAACCTTCACCTTGCTCTGGCGCGGACATCGTCACCCACAAGTGTCCTCAAGAGAAGCAGGTGAGGGGTGGGGGAGGGGAGTGGGCGGGGGCGCCAGATCCAGGAATCTCAGTAGTGATTTATTCAGTATAGAACTTTCAATGAGTTTTTTACACTGTTTACGACTCGAGTAAATTGCAGCTTTAAATTTGCTGAGCTCGATGGGAGATACTGCTACCGTAGCTATCAGCTTATCTCACACCGAGCGAGATGGCGCAGTAATTAGTACGCTGGTCGCGCATTCGGGCGGACGACGCTTCAAATCACTGTCCGTCCACCCAGTTTCGCTTTTCTGTGATTCCCTAAATCCCTAAAGACAAATGGTGGGATGATTGTTTGAAACGGGCACGGCAAATTTCTTATCCCAATCCTTCCCTAGTCGAAGCTTGTGCTCTGTCTCTATTGACCCCATTGTTGACGAGACATCAATCTTCCTTCCTTTACTATTTTCTTGTAAATTAGTTATCCAGAAACACAAATAGGCAGATCCTGACGCGCGGATTCGGACCACCATACCATAACATAATCAGTGTTGCAGTATACCTGCACGTAATACGACCTCAATTCACACAAGGACGCGTCTTCCACTCGCTACACAACGGAATCACAACAGTTGTTTACCGTTCGGCTGTGTACAAAGAAGACCCATAAGAAAATCGCTGATTCTATACTCAAGTTTCCCACGCCAGGCTACTGTGCTAGACACTGAAGAACACGACCGCGCTATACTGGAGGTGCGTACGTACATCTACACCTAGTCTATGGACTCAAAATCGGTCGAAGAAGGGAGAAATATAACGAATGAAATTTCAAGGTCGCAAAGATTTCCACTCCAGTAATTGGAACATCCTCAAGGTGCAATGGGGTCCACCACCGCAGCACAAGCAGTCATGGAGTTACGAATAGTGCACTCCACTTGCCATGGCTCCAAAATAAAGTGTTTAACTGTAGAGGCGAGGATTAACTTGGTTCGGACCGAAGCTGTTAAAACGCAATTCTACCGACCAATCTGAAGGTCGCTTTGGGAGATTTCTTACTTTCACCTAGTCGTATACTGGCCATTGGTTATATTATACCCCCAACCCAAAAACGCAGCTCTGAAAACACATTTTGTACAACTGAAGTTATGATAGTCAACTCTAAAAATAGAAATCATGAAAGTAATGCAATAAATCCATTGAAATGGTCTTATACGAAGTTTTGGAAGCAAAGTTTTGTACGTGGCGTGAAAGTTGAATAACCCTTTTTTAAAAGTTTACTTGATGTTTCTCCACTTTGAGGATTATGAAATGTGACAAATCTTCGTTGGTATTTTTCGATATCCAAGACGATTTTCTCAATTGTTCTCGCTTATTTTACATTTCGGTGTTTTTAATTTTGAGTGTCAGTGTAACATCATTCGAATATGAACAACAGTTCTGGAAGATATTACTTTCTAGCTTCATTTCATAGTTCATTTAAAACTCCGTATTTTTAATAAAGATATGGCATTCTTATTCTCATTAACAATATACAAAAATTTATTTTGGGTATACTATTACATATGCTTACTGTTTAGGTACAACATAACCTGCCTTAAAAATTTATGTGGATAATTATCAATCATATTACATACTATAAGTTTACCGAAATTTCGGTCAAATTTAGTTCCTTGGGCACGATACGTTGATCGGTATATCCAAAATGGGAATTTTAGAATCTTACTCCCTCTTGGGAAAATTTCTGCGGACGCCCTTGCCAGCACCACTAACTCCCAGAATAGTGTATTTTGCGAATTCATGCAGCGGCCACGTTAGACCTCATTATTTCAGGTACGCGTAATATAAGAAAGGGCGACCAAATAAATTTAGCCATGTGACGGCAGATGTTAAGACTCAGATTTACTGGCATAATCCTCCAGTAATCTAATTCAGACACGAAAATTGGGAACAAAACCCTTGTTGGACCAATTCTTGAGTATTCTTCGCCTGTCTGCGATCCTTATAAAGTTGGATTAAAGGCAGGCATAAGCTCAATGGACTCCTGCTGTTCGCTTTGACAGAGCTGTAGCTGGTGTAATATTGGTAGTGTCTAGACGCGTCCGTGACCACAACGTGAACGAAGTTACATCATATATATGTATACGAACGGGGCCAATCCTATGTATCTACAAGGAATAGCGTACCACTCGCATCCACACGCCCAAGTGGTCTCAAAAAGACACTAAACTGCAGAGACTGCAGAAGAATGACACAATTTGTCGAAGGTAACTTGTTTCAAACTCGACAGGAAATTCTTCTTTCAGTAAATACAGGTCCCACCCAACCACTTCCCGAGCGCACATTGGAGCACGAAATGCATGTAAAGGCCGTTTGGTCTCTGTTACCTCGCAAAGGGCCATTAGCGGCTACGGCTTGCACGTCTTCAAACAACACAGAAGACTCCTTAAGTTATAGGAACCAGTACGCTGTCCTCGACGGCGAGTGTTCATCAGAGACAAAGATACAGTCAGGAGAGACCCAGGTAAGTGTGTTGGGCCGCTATTATTCTCTGTATACATATATGATTTGGCGGACAGGGTGGGCAGCAATCTGCGGTTGTTTGCTGATGATACTGTGGTGTACGGTAAGATGTTGAAGGCGAGTGACTGTAGGAGCATACAAGATGATATGGACAAAATTTCTAGTTGGTGTGATGAATGGCAGCTAGCTCTAAATGCAGAAAAATGTGAGTTAATGCGGATGAGTAAGGAAAACAAACACGTAATGTTCGCATACAGTATTAGTAGTGTCCTGCTTGACACAGTCACGTCGTTTAAATATATGGGCGGAACGCTGCAAAGCGATACGGAATGAAACGAGCATCTGATGATTGTGGTAAGTAAGGCGAATATTCGATTTCGGTTCGTTGGGAGAATTCCTGGGAAGTGTGGTTCATCTGCAAAAGATACCGCTTATAGGGCGCTAGTGAGGCCAGTTCTTGAGTACTGATCGAGTGTTTGGGATCCGTGCCGAGTTGGATTAAAGGAAGATACAGAATATATTCACAGACGAACTGCTAGATTTGTTACTGGCAGGTTCGAACAACACAATTGTCACGGAGATGCTTCGGGAACTCAAATGGGAATCTATGGAGGGATGGCGACGATGTTTTCAAGGAACACCATTGAGAAAATCTAGAGAACCGGCATAGAAGCTGACTGCCGAATGATTCTAATGCCGCCAATATACACTGCGCGACAAATTAGGACTCATACGGAGCCATAAAGACAGTAGTTTTTTCCACTCGCTTTATTGATATGTACCATGACTAGTAATGGTACGGGGTTCCCTCTGCCATGCGCCGCAAGGTGGATTGCGGAGTATCGGTGTAGATGTAAAATGGACGATAGCGGAAAGGAGAAGTATAGTGTGGTCCGATGAGGCTCAATTTTGCATTCTGCTCAGTGAGGCGTTTAACCACCAAAGGTCCGTCTCCAAAGGCAACGAAAACTTGCTCACGCTCCCCCACCACCACCACTACCACTACCACCACCACCACCACCACCACCATAACGGCCAGTAAACTGGCCTATTGAAACACTCCACTGGCTCCTTTCATGTAGCTGGCCTGGAAGTCAGAAAAGTTAAGACTCGTTTAACTGACTGGCCAAACGCACCTTCGCCAACACGGTCGTATAGCTTCAGCCCACCATCGTAGTATAGCATCGGCGACTGCCGCTATATGGATCTGCTTTAGTTCGTTGGCCAGCCCACGTCTTGAATCGTTTGTTGCTTTACGTGAAAAGTTAGCATCAAGGGAAAAATGGGCTTCGGCTTCAGTTAAGTACCTACATACTTAGTAAAGCGGGAGAATGTTCTAAAACCTTCTAATAGTTATCTAATTCTAGTCTTTAGCAATTATTTATAATCACTCATCTATATAAATAAAAATGTAAATTTTCGTTTGTTCACAATCGTGTATCTCCGAAAGTTCTTGACTGATTGCTTTGAAATTTTGGCTTTATTCTACAGGAGTGTTTTTAGATATATAACATTTTGAGAATTTTTGTAACGTTTCCCTATTATTAAATGTATAAAGATTTATATTTTACATATATTAAAAATAGGCATACAAAGACACGTGCGTATTTCAACGCAACGTTGTGTAAAAACTTTTAACTATTCATTCACAAACTTTCGGAGATTTGCGATTAGGAACACTTAACAATTTCTATACACGTACAAACGTAGATGTTCTTTTCTTCGAAATCTCAACCCTTTGAAAGTTCTTCACGAATTGATTTGATATTCTGACACAATATTGCATTCGAATACTCACGTGTTTTTATTTATCTACTGGAACGCCATCTGGCGTGTATGTAATATACAGTATGTGTAACAAAAGGGGAAACGTTATAAAAATGTTAATGTTGGTTTGTTCAAAATAGTTAATCTACGAAAGTTCTTAACCGGCTGCTTTCAAATTTTGCCACCTGTTGAATTCTCGTGCGTGCACGTTTGTAGGTACTTAGTTCTTTAATATACATACTATATAAACATGTATAATACACACTGTGCTGCGGTCGGCAACGCCTATATAAGACAAAAAGTGTCCGGCGCAGTTGTTAGATCGGTTACTGCTGCTACAATGGCAGGATATCAAGAGTTTGAACTTGGTGTTATAATCGGCGCACGAGCGATGGGACACAGCATCTCCGAGGTAGCGATGAAGTGGGGATTTTTCCGTAGGACCATTTCACGAGTGTACCGTGAACATCAGGAATCCGGTAAAACATCGAATCTCCGACACCGCTGCCGCTAGAAAAAGATCCTGCAAGAACGGGACCAATGACGACTGAAGGGAATGGTTCAACATGACAGAAGTGCAACCCTTCAGCAGATTGCTGCAGATTTCAATGCTGGGCCATGAACAAGCGTCAGCATGCGAACCATTCAACGAAAAGTCATCGATATGGGCTTTTGGACCGGAGGACAACTCGTGTACCCTTGATGACTGCACGACACAAAGCTTTACGCCTCGCCTGGGACTGTCAACGTCCGTTGGACTGTTGACGACTGGAAACATGTTGCCTTGTCGGAAGAGTCTTGTTTCAAATTGTATCGAGCGGATGGACGTGTAGGCGTATGGAGACAACCTCTTGAATCCATGGACCCTGCATGCCAGCAGAGGACTGTTCAAGCTGGTGGAGGCTCTGTAATGGCGTGGGGCGCGTGCAGTTGGAGTAATATGGGACCACTGGTACGTTTAGATGCGACTCTGACAGGTGCCACCTTCGTAAGCATCCTGTCTGATCACCTGCATCGATGCCTATCCATTGTGCATTTCGACGGACATGGGCAATTCCAGCAGGACAATGCGACACCCCACACGCCCAGAATTGCTACAGGGTAGCTCCAGGAACACTCTTCTGGGTCTTAACACTTCCGCTGGCCACCAAACTCCCCACACATGAACGTTATTGAGCATACGTGGGAGGCCTTGCAACGTGCTGTTCAGAAGAGATCTACCCCCCTGTCGCACTCTTACGGTTTTATGGACACCCCTGAAGAATCCATGGTGTCAATTCCCTCCAGTACTACTTCAGACACTGTGCTCGCGGGGGTCCTACGCGATATTAAGCAGATGTACCAGTTTCCTTGGCTCTTCAGAGTGTAATAGCGGTAACCATACTTGGTGGCACTAAAGAGGTCTCCATTTGCCAGGTATAGTAGTGTTATGTGTAAATGAAAGCGAACTGCCATTTAACTTCACATACGTGTATCAACTTCTGTAAAGAGCACGAAATACAGCGATAAAACAATTCAAATGTAATTTTATTCATTTGCTTACTTTCCGAACGGCACTTCGTCCTCTTTCAACACTGATGGCTACAATGTCTGCTAATACAGTGTCTATATCATCACAATAATATGTCCTTTAGACATGCGTGCAAGACACTGTCACTGAAGATTACAGCAGGTTAAACATGAAGTAGAGCCGAGCACAGGATTGTAGCCATCCATGATGTATCCATGCCTCGACGGGCTGAACTGACGATATAATATTTGCCTCCCTCTGCGGGAACCACGAATGGTGCGAGCATGAGTTGTCGACTCCGTGGCATATGTGTAAGTTTGATAGGCGACTCCATGGAGTGCAGTGTGCACAACGACCATATGTGTTAAATTAAAAGGAAGGTCAGCGTTGGCCGTAATATTAATGTTTTATTGATAGCAGAATCGATTTTCGATCACATAGTGATCATCTTCAGTGCTGTGCAAATTAAACTCAGACCCTGGTATCAAGTTATCAATACCCAAAACTGAGAAGCGATCACAATGTAAGTTGGCAAAGGTCCTGGAGGTGTGCTGGGATAGCCACCTGGAGGCGTGCTCGGGTAGCCAAAGTTGTTAAGTTGACCGCTCGCTGTAAGTGGGAAATCCGGGTTCGAGTACCGTTGGCAAGCAGCTGACGTCAAAGTACAGTCGTAGACTATGAAACTATTTCGCAGATCTTTCATCATCACTTTCATTAGAGTGTTTGACGCTCCCAGCTTACTTCAGTCCACGTCTTTTTTAACACAGTGACCGTATGAGAAAAAATACCAACTCTTACTGGGCTCCGAGTGCGATGGTGGGCAGATGCACGTTGCTTTTCTTCACGCTGCCAACACGACTGCCCGGACGCACCGGCAGAGTTGGAGTTGCGCAGTGGCAGCCCGGCCTCCAGCGAGGTAGTGTGGCGGAACGGCGTGCAGTCCCTACCTAGCCTGCACTCCGGCTCCCGCCCCCACCAACACCCCGCCCTGCACAGACACCTGCTCTCGCAGCTGCCGCTGCTGGCCCACATTCCGCGGGAAACTCGACGACGCTGCGCGCCTGCCTTTGCTAACCCGACAAACAAAAACCTGTCGCGTGCACCTGCTGGCCGTCTGCGGGTGATTCAGGACGGAGGATAACTGTACCCACAGAGTAGAACAGTGCTAGAATTTGAAAAGAGGTGGCACGAATCTGTGCCTGTTTCGTTCGGCATCTTGTAATAACGACTTGTGGTGATTGGCTTCGAGAGTATGAAAGTTCAAAATATGAAGATTATGTTACTTATATGCATATCCGCGCACAGTAAGCCACAGGTGCGGATTCAATTGGGGAGGGGGGAAGCGTAATTACACGTATACTGTAGGGAGAATAAAGTAGCGCGAAAAAGTCTCGGATAAGGGTTCACGATACTTTTCAGTTTCTTACTTGAGGCCCAACCTGCGTTGATGTGCTTCCAGCGAGGTAAATGCACACATATTCAAACGCTGACTGTACTTGCTGTCAACATCTCCAACATAGCTGCTGTGTCCACATAATGAACTGACAAACCACAGGGAGTAACGGAAGGAAAAAGTGGAAAAATAACATTCACTAAGAAATAGGAAACCACTGAAAACATGACTTCACAGACACAGGCGGGAACGACTGAAGGAAACGGCATTCCCCTCTTTTACACGTTCACACAGCCATGGTCCGCGGCCCTCTATTCAGAATCCAAATGTTACGTGAGATACTGATAACGGTGTGTACACATTCCGATTTTGTACTGTGGCAGTTTTGACGCTGTCAAAGTTATGAGAAGATCTTGCTATCATTGTTGTCGTTGTGGTCTTCAGTCCAGAGACTGGTTTGATGCAGCTCTCCATGCTACTGTATCCTGTGCAAGCTTCTTCATCTCCCAGTACCTACTGCAACCTCCATCCCTCTGAATCTGTTTAGTGTATTCATCTCTTGGTCTCCCTCTACGATTTTTACCCTCCACGCTGCCCTCCAATACTAAATTGGTGATCCCCTGATGCCTCATAATATGCCCTACAACCGATCCCTTCTTCTAGTCAAATTGTTGCCACAAATTTCTTTTCTTTCCAGTTCCATTCAATACCACCTCATTAGTTAAGTGATCTACCAATCTAATCTTCAGCATTCTTCTGTAGCACCACATTCCGAAAGCTTCTATCCACTTCTTGTCTAAACTATTTATCGTCCACGTTTCACTTCCATACATGCCTACACTCCATACAAATACTTTCAGAAACGACTTCCTGACATTTAAATCAATACTCGGTGTTAACAAATTTCTCTTCTTCAGAAACGCTCTCCTTGCCATTGCCAGTCTACATTTTATATCCACTCTACTTCGACCGTCATCAGTTATGTTGCTCCCCAAATAGCAAAACTCGTTCACTACTTTAAGCGTCTCATTTCCTAATCTAATTCCCGAAGCATCACCCGATTTAATTGCTATCATAAATCTCTTGAAATTATTACATGACACATATTTTTCCAATTTTTAAATGTATGCGCTCCAGCTGCTATATTTCTCTGAGTTGCATTTTCATTGACGTTATGCTAAGATTTTTTGTGAAATATAGAATGAGGTTCAAGGCAGTTCATCACTTCAAATACTTGGGATCTTCGTTTGCCAGTAGCAGCAGAATGGAAATGGAAATCAAGCAAAGAACAGCAGCAGGAATGAAATTCATGTACTCCCTCCGAGATACGCTCAGTTCAAAATGGAAAAAATGGAAATGAGCGTTTGGCGCCATTGGCCGGGAGGCCCCCTTACGGGGCAGGTCCGGCCGCCTTGGTGCGGGTCTTATTACATTCAACGCCACATTGGGCGACCTGAGTGCCGGATGGGGATGAAATGATGATGAAGACAACACAACACCCAGTCCCTGAGCGGATAAAATCCCCGACCCAGCTGGGAATCGAACCCGGGCCCGTAGGACGGCAGTCCGTCACGCTGACCACTTTTTTTTTTTTTTTTTTCGATATAGTTCGTTCCTTTTGGTGTAGGCGGACGTCACAAGACATCCGTTCAAGTTGATCGTTGATTCCCTGACTCCGTTATTTTTTATTACAGAGAGCACGCAGCCCTCTGACCGAACACGCTGAGCTACCGTGCCGGCACCGCTCAGCTATCGGGGCGTACAGTTCAAAGTCAGCATCAGCGAATATTAAGAAGAAAATATTGTATATAACTCAGTGATATGCCCAGCAGTCATGTACGTTTCAGAAACCTGGAGCATGACTAAACGAGAAAAGAAAAAACTATTAATATTTGAAAGAATCACAATGAGGAAGATGTGGGATGCGACCTTGAGTAAAGGAGAATGGTGAAGGAGGAAGAATGAGGAAATTACTTCTTTCCTTGATGTAACAGCCAACAACACTGCAGAAACTGAAAGGCAAAAGAATCCAGTGGGCAGGTCATGTAGTCAGTATCCCAGAAGACAGGAGAAAAAAACACTTGAGGAACGACCAGGCACTAGACGCCCTACAGGACGACTAATGCGGCGACGGGTAGACGACCTGGCAGTCCTGGGAACTGAAGAGGCCCGGAGGAGTCGAGCACAAAACAGAGAGCAATGGAGGCATTTCGTGCAAGGAGCGCGTAGTCTGCAAGGCTTTTGACCGCTGGATATGTGTGAGTATATAATATTTTATTATTTTTACTGTCCGCCCCCGAACCTAAGCGGTCAGTACGGCTGACTGTCATGCAGAGGAATCAGGATCGATTCTCCCAGGTTCTCCCCTGGTTGGAGGTCTGGAACGAGGTGCACTCAGCCTCGTGATGCAAATTTAGAGCTACTTGACCGAGCAGCAGCAGTCCCAACTGACAAAGGTGAGGAGAGCGGTGTGCTGAACAACGCCCCTCCACACCGCATCCAATGACGCCACTCACAGAGGATGACACGGTGGTCGGTCGGTACCGACAGACTCTCTAGGGCCTGTGGACGAAGTTTACTTGAGTATTATTCCTAACGTTTTAGGCATCTGTAGCACATCAAAAGTGAAAATAACGGCAAGTTATATTTATGTGTGTTTTAAGGGAGGGATGGGGTAAGGGGAAGGAGGGAGAGGGGGATGGGGGGAGAGAGAGAGAGAGAGAGAGAGAGAGAGAGAGATATTAAGGAAATGTGACTCGCGCTCAGAACCAAACATTGGATGCGCGCCTCGGGGTGTATGAGCTCGTATGCGCAGCTATCAAGGAATTAGGAATGTCTAATCAGCAAAACCACGATCCTGCGACTACAGCAAGAGTTACGTAAAAGAAGTCACTGTGAGGCGGCAGAGACGAAACGAAGAATCGTATTGCCTGGAGGATACAATTACCCAGTATATCAGAAGGCAAAGAGGACGCATAATAGGAAATATTACTTCTTTTCTTCCAACTCAATTTGCATCTTGTACATAGATAAGCTTAGTATATACAAACAAATTTTATAAACATTTTACCTCTTCTACTATAAATGGATTTCAATGTTGTACATACATAATTGTCAAAACTGGATACTGTTACTAAAATGTATACTGTATAATAAGATTGGCTGTATAGCCGTGAAACCGAAAGGCAATAAATAAATTTTAAAAATCCGGGTCTCGCTGAACTCGCTGCCACACAAAATAACGCGAGGCGCATATCTACACGATCTGGTCACTTCTACCGCGGAGCAGTGCTTCGAAAAAAAAAAAAAAAAGATAACTCTGCGATATGGTTTGATGTCTTGGATGCTTCATCTGAAGCTTTTTAATTGGATATAAAATACTGATATTGAACAGAGGATGTGGAATGTTGTGTCAAAGCTGTTTTCTGTTACTTGTATTACTTTTAAAAACACCAATAAATTTTTATTGTGCTGTTTTGCTCCTATCAAGATGTAACTACACATCCGCAACGCACTAAACGACGCACGGCAGAGGGTACTCCATCTGACACGATAACTGGACGTAACTTCACCACATTGCCCTAATCTCTCTTGTTGCAGGGACTTATTCTTCTTTCTCCTGGTCCTATCCCGTATCTTCATGGGGTCGCCATGTTAATCTAGATTCGTTATTGTTAGCGGTAGGGAGTGGCCGTAAGCCATTCCTGTAGCCACTCCTTTCACACCGAGGGCGAAATTTGTGTACCCTACATATCTGCGTCTAGGGTTAACCCATGCAAAAGTATGAGAATGCTTTCGAAACCTTTCCGAATAGTCTAAATGAGACGGGACGTGGGTACCAGCCCGATATTCGCCTATTCGGATATGGGAACCCGCCTAAAACCCAAATCCAGGCTCACCAGCACACTGGGTCTCGTCGGGTGATCATGATGTTTGGTTTGTGGGGCGCTCAACTGCGCGGTCATCAGCGCCCGTATAAAGTACCAGTTTTTACAAAGTCCAATTTTTTACACAATCAAATCTAGCCACTGTCACTAATGATGATGAGAAAATGATGTGGACAACACAAACACACAGTCCATGGGCAGAGAAAATCCCCAACGCGGCTGGGAATCGAATCCGGGACCCCGTGATCCAGAAGCAGCAACGCTAGCCACTAGACCACGAGCTGCGGTCCTTTGTCGGGTGAATTCGACCAGCGGCTCTCTGAATTCCGGAAGCGTCGTGCTAACGCACGCAGCTATCTGAACAGGTTTGTCTTATCTCAATACCAGTTCTTTATTTTTACACACAGCTTCCTCTTAAAAGCAAAAAAATGCATTGAAGTGTTATCCGCGCGTCCGTGTTGCTCTTTCCTGTGGGGTACACACATTTATTAAGACTCCAGCAACTTTTCTCTGAATCTGCCTTTGGTTGTACGAGTATAATGATAAACACCCCAAACTAACATCAGTACTGTATAATCAGTCACATTACGCTCTTTTGTGCGATTTCATTTACAGAAGCACTGTATTTAAAAAACTGCCTTTCCGTACTAGGCCTCATTTCAAGTATTCGTCCATTGCATGTCGCCTCACAATACTGCCAGTGGATTTCATCAAAGGCGAGAGACGTTCAGCGGCAGTAAAAAAAAAAAACTCTTCAAATCATGCAACCTAATGTCCATAGTCCAGCCGCAAAGATTACTATCACCTGCTGTTTCAGATTCGTACCGAGGAGATCAAGCGACTCTGGTAGAAAGACCAAAATCGAGCCCTCTGCCGTAAAATTACTTGCTTCTTTGAGCAGTGAAGGAAACAAAAGAAAAATTCGGAGTAGGTATTAAAATCCATGGAGAAGAAATAAAAACTTTGAGGTTCGCCGATGACATTGTTATTCTGTCAGAGACAGCAAAGGACTTGCAAGAGCAGTTGAACGGAATGGATAGTGTCTTGAAAGGAGGATATAAGATGAACATCAACAAAAGCAAAACGAGGATAATGGAATGTAGTCGAATTAAGTCGGGTGATGCTGAGGGTATTAGATTAGGAAATGAGACACTTAAAGTAGTAAAGGAGTTTTGCTATTTGGGGAGCAAAATAACTGATGATGGTCGAAGTAGAGGGGATATAAAATGTAGACTGGCAATGGCAAGGAAAGCGTTTCTGAAGAAGAGAAATTTGTTAACATCGAGTATAGATTTAAGTGTCAGGAAGTCGTTTCTGAAAGTATTTGTGTAGAGTGTAGCCACGTATGGAAGTGAAACATGGACGATAAATAGTTTAGACAAGAAAAGAATAGAAGCTTTCGAAATATGGTGCTACAGAAGAATTCTGAAGATTAGATTGGTAGATCACATAACTAATGAGGTGTTGAATAGGATTGGGGAGAAGAGAAGTTTGTGGCAAAACTTGACAAGAAGAAGGGATCGGTTGGTAGGACATGTGTTGAGGCATCAAGGGGTCACCAATTTAGTATTGGAGGGCAGCGTAGAGCGTAAAAATCGTAGAGGGATACCAAGAGATGAATACACCAGGCAGATTCTGAAGGATGTAGGTTGCAGTAGGTGCTGCGAGATGAAGAAGCTTGCACAGGATAGACCAGCATGGAGAGCTGCATCAAACCAGTCTCAGGGCTGAAGACAACAACAAGAACTTTGAGCTTTCTAGACAGGTTTAATAAAATTTATACAATCTTGTCTGCAGGTTTAATGAAATTGAAGCTTTATTGAAAAATCGTAGTTAAGCGGACTATATTGATGAAAACCATCGCACACGACAAATTAACTATTTCACTGTAGTAAATTACAAATTGTATATGCCTTTTATAAACGAAGGTATAAAAAAGTAGAATTTGTCCCCTTCTCATGCATTATTAGTATTCAGTCGACAAACAGCATAATTTTACTTCGTTACCTGCTTGCCGATCATTGAGATCCTACTACAATATTACCGTAGCGAAAAGTAGCACAGGCAACTCCATTGTTGAACGTGAGCGAGCTGTGCATTGTGAACTGAGTGCATTGTGCCATATAAACCATGTTTGCGATGGACGTCCATTCGATAGTAGCTATTTACTTATTGGGCTACTTGGACGATATGTCAGTGTAACAACAGCGTTCGTTTAACGTGACGGGGCGAGGGAAGTCTATCCAGATTTGGGTTTCCCGCGATTTCCCGGAGTCGCTTAAAGAAAATGATGGGACGGTTCATTCTAAAGGGCGCAGCCGCTTTCCTTTTCCATCCTCCCGTTATCCGGGTTTGTGCTCCGTCTCTAATGACCTCGTCGTCGACGGGGCGTTTAAACACTAATCTCCTCCTCTCCCACGAGGGAAGGCTTCTTCTCGCAGACAAAAGCTACGAACACGATGGGTTGGAGAAATCACGCACCCTTCCCCCATTAGTTCTTAAACTGTCTCTCTTTCTCGTCTTCTTTTTCGGTTAATTTTTGCGTTCCTTCTGGGCCTGCGCCCTGTGCGTTGGCGTATCTCACCTCCCTCTCGGTACGACATTGGCTGCTAATAGCAACGAAGATCGTTGAATTAGCAGGCGGCTCATACAAACACGAAGTCCGCCAAGCCAGAAACAATGCATTACGTTCCACATAAAAATGGAAGCTCCCGCTAGGGCAGGGTCGGTCACGTGTGGTTTCTCCTGCAATCGTGCCTTCAGCGTGAATCATCAAACCACGCCCTACTTGTTGTCACCAGTCCTGAGGTACCCACCGAAGCACACACAAACAAATCCTCTACCACAGTGCAACGAGTGGTCGCAGGCCACCCATCGGATAGTACCGTGTCCACCGAATATTACCACTTTTCTCACACAGCCAACGCCCCTTTCAGTCCTTGCGCGAAGAACTCGCTCCGTCCTTCTCCAGCGGTTGTTCCAGAAACTGAGACGGAGCCGGTTCCTAACACTGCGATGAATAGCACTTGGGGAACTCCTATCTATGTCTGAGCTTAGAAGAGGAGGAGATTGCGGGTTACGAATTTACAAAACGGTAGCTTGTCATTGGGAGAAAAATCGTTACACATTTCGGCAGTTTTCTGAAAAAAAAATAAAAAAAACGATACTAAAGATACCTTTTAGCACACATCCTTTTGATTATAATCAATTGGTAATTTCATCCATTGGGCGTACGGTAAAGTCGTGGACTAGGATTTGAGAATTTCGAGGGAAAATTGTTTTTCATATAAACTATACTACTTCTCATAGTGACCCCAAATCAGTGACCACAAACAGTTTTATTCTTTTCATATAGAATACAACACTTAATTGTATTTTAAGAACAGCTGACATTATTGTATTGAAAATGTATAGCATCACACATCTATCTCGCCTTATTCTATAACATTAATCCCATTTAAGCTTAAACGCATTACGGTCGGCACGCTTTTCGTGGGAACTTGTCTACAGAAGAAAGAGAGAGACAGAGAGAGAGAGAGAGAGAGAGAGAGAGAGAGAAAAAGCAGCAGCACAGGGCTGACGACGAATGAAGCACACGCTTCAAATTAGTATTTATCTCAGAAAAAAAAACAGAATGTTTAATATACTGCAATGCTCATTATTTCGCGAAAACAGTATTGTTTCCGCAAATATAAAGGAAAAGAAGAAACTCAAAATCGATATGCGGCTCCGCATACCTATATATGACGCCTTCACCTTCCACCCACAGAAATACTGCGATTTAAGGAATACAGGTAATGCCTACATCGAATAACTTTCGTGAATTCAGCTGCTAATATTATACAAATCCATAATTTCCCAGTCTCCCGTTTCTCATTCTTGCTCACGCTACGAGAACCGCTGCAACACCGTCCGTAGTCCTGCGCTAAGAGCTAAACAGGTTTATTGTTTGCAAGCAAATTCGCACAAGTGCTGAAAAATATCGTTTACCTACTTAGGGAACAGTATCACCCTTACTTGACCAAATGTTGGAAATCCCGTGTAATGCGTGTAAAGAATAGGTATCCAATTACAACAGCATTCTTCTCTATTTACTCGAAACAATTAGTGCTCACGCCCTGTTATCAGTTGCCTGTAGTCGTTGTGGACTCTGCATCGCTTCAGCAGGCTACTTACTGTCACTGCAATATAAGATACTGAGTATTACAGTCTGAAGTGACAAATATACGCCAAATCTATAGGTCTGCAGGCGAGTACCAAGTTTTCGTAACAGCCAAAATGAATTTGCGTGTTCACTGGGCGTGCAATTCCCCGGTGCTTCAGTTACGAGACGTATCTCCACGCCGATCAGAAAAATTAGGAAACACACCAATACAGACTGTAGCCACGTACGCACACAACCATTAACGTCATTACGACGCACTTACGAAAGCTCCATAACAAAACTAGAAGTCTGACGGGCGTAAACCAGTGGTCATGTAACATACCGTATTTAACACAATAGGGATACTTGGAATATTAATGTTAAGATGCTCTGCCTCACCTGTCGAATCTGGTGGCATAATTATAGGAACTATACCTGCGTTCAACTCAGATAAATTGGTATTTGGTAAAATCTCGCTCTTTTTAATAGAACTTCAGCTTCACCCTATTAGTCCTTACTCTTCTGCACACCTTATACTGTTAGTTTTTGCTCGTAATAGCTGAAGAAAACCGCTTCTCGTCATGTAGTGAAAGTGTCCCCACCCGGTGAATGGCGTAATATCTTCCTTGAGAGTTCGAAGTGCTTTGAAGGTGCGAGGGATCAACCACCTCAGCATTTGCCGGGACAGACAGTGTGAAACCACGCCCAAAGCTGGCCAGCGTCCAAGACGAGGACTACCTACCATCTCCGTACACTCCCAGGCAGCGCCATTCTGCGAGCCACCACCAAAAGCAACAGCGAGTCATCGCAGGTACCACTAACTTTGTAATACCGCCTACAAACATATTCACACCTCATCGATAACAGTGCAGCGCTTGCGATGGGAATAATTTGCTCGCGTTGTTCAACGGTTCAGTCAGCAACAGTATTCCTTCAATGAAGGCACAAGGGATCAACAAAACGATGCTTCGTCTGACA
Organism: Schistocerca piceifrons; assembly: GCF_021461385.2. NCBI lineage: Eukaryota > Metazoa > Arthropoda > Insecta > Orthoptera > Acrididae > Schistocerca > Schistocerca piceifrons. Next base: position 390,598,937 of record NC_060143.1, on the reverse strand, counting down.
AAAAGGTGGTACAGAAACCGTTTAGAAACTCGAAATTGCTGTGGCGAAATAATGGGACATTGATTCAGTATGATGGATGCGCGAAGAATGAGATGTTTGTGGCATACAAGAAGTACCTTTCATACTAATGCGACAACTATGCAAGACTGAGGCATACGGATGAGTAGAAGCAAGGACGAGACATGTTTTCACTCGGTGATGAACTAAATACCCGACTATCACACTGCGACAATTTCATGCAATAACCTTTATCTCTGTCGTAACAGATTATGTACCAGCGATAGCTTGCGGCGCGACATTATCTTTTACAATGCTAGTGGCCGACTACGGACTAACAACATGACGCTGTCTCACCTGAAATAACAGCACTGCCTAAATCAGTAACAAGGACGCAATCCACCAATATTTTCCAGTCGTAGAACACTTCTATGTGCGGGCAGCTGCGCTACTTCATACTAGTAACAATCACAGTGAAGTCTTAATTGCCTCCAAACGCACAGCACACGAACAAACCTGCGCACAATCGTTTCACTCCGTCCGCGGTTACTCGCTGACTGGCGAGGGAGCCGCCAAGCTCTTTCGTCCCCCCCTCCTGGCAGTGGAAGGAGGCGCGTGTGACACGGATGACGTGTCGCGGCGTGGAGGGGGAAAGACGCGCAGGAGTGGCGAGATGGAGGGGGGCCGCGCTGGATTGCACGCACCGTACGCACCGCGACGGGACGCCGGAAACGCGCGCCGCTGTGCAGAGTAACAACGTGAAGGCGAGAGAGAGGTGTTGCAACAGCGCCTGCCGCTCTGGGATCGGCGGCACGACAAAGGACTTAATAAAAACCTCTCGCCCTTCCCTCCCTCTGTAACGACAGTGCCGATTCAAAACTACGTTTGCATTCTGCAAGGCACTGTGCTTTACCTACCACCATACGACTACCAAGTTCACCTTATTCTCCTCACAAATGAACCATTTAGAAGGTAGAACTGCATTTTCTAAGGCCTATAAATTATTACGGTGTTCCACAAGGTGCAGTTTTAGGTCCAGTATTGTTTTTCACATAAATGACCTTAAATTAGACACACAAAAAGAACCAACAATAATTTACCGTTAAGTGAGCAAAGGAACATCACAACAGAACGGAAATGCAAATTGTGTTGAAATATCAGGAACAAGTCACACGTGTTGAATTAGTCACACGTGTTGAATTAACTTCATTTTGTTATACCATGATCAGCTTCGAATATTCTCTCCGTATTTTATGATGTTTATGTTTCGAGTGACTGGCGCACATTTGCAGTAAAGTACACTCGATTAACCTATTAACAGGGAAAGCTGTGAAGTAGGATCTTAAAATAACTGGTTTTCTCTTTGAATAACGATAGAGAAGGGAGCTAAATTTACCTAGTAAGCTGTTCGACTTTTGTGTAAGTTATAAAGGCACATTTGCATGCCGAGCGTGAGTTTCCGCGGAAACGCGAAATACTAATTAAATAAATGATCAGTGACAAATAAATAAAGCCTATGGCACACAACTGCAGCGCTGTGTCGCTGATAAAACAAAAGCACAATTACGTTACTCTTTGTTTGATTAAGAAAGGGAGAGCTCTGGTAGAAGTGGTGCGAGAAGCACGTATTTTTTATTTTATTGTCTGGCACACCGCCATATTTCATGTTATAGAAGAATACTGCGAGTTGCAACCACACTAGGCACTCGATTCTGTAAAGAATTTATATTTATAAAAGTAAGTAGGATTATGAACTGTAGGCTTATTCATTGAATATATCTGATTTAACTAACTGTGTAACTTTTTTATGTTTAGTAGACAATCACCTCTGTACGACGTATTGGCATGGCTGGCAAATTATTGTAATATTTAGATTTAGATTATGAGTCCGCACCTACCACAGCAGTCTTTGGAAACGATTTAATTACGAAGTCCGATTATTCAGTTTTATTTCACGGTAAACTACGAGTAACATTGCCTTTACGAAAAAGCCATTGTCAAGCGTCTGATACCGAATAATTAAACGTCCACGTTCCAGATAAGCAAATACAATTGCAATCACAATCACCATCATACAGATAGAATAATTAACATATTTAAAATAACATTTTTTTATTAATTTTATAAAGTGTAGGTGTAGCGTCACTTTGGTTCAAAACCGTACTGGATATACTGCATTGGAGTGACGCACTTCATGGTTAAAAGTGTCATTTGTACTGGAAACAACAAGGGTAACACAATTTACGATCGTTATTCACTGTAAGACTCAACCTATCTGCATAAGATTCTATCTTGCAACTATTCACACTGACACACTGAGTACTTCAACCCCAGTGTGTATCATCAAAATGAAACATCTCTATTGAATTTAAATCATCACTACATGTGTAGAAAATACTCGTAACCGGACGTGGCGCAACGAAATAAAGTTCATGCAATACCTGAGGCAAACCACTGTTCTTTAAATAAGTCTTTACAAGCTGAATCGTTACATGATACGACTAAAACAATCAGTTGTAACAGACAAAGAGCGTGACAACAAATCGTAAAATTATGTTTGAACTTCATGTCATTGCAAGTTTAGGAAATATACAGACCAATATGATACCGTATTTTGCTTCATATCATTCAATAATGGCCTATGGGAATACATTCCCAAGTAACATAACTTAAAGTTAACAAGCGCACAGCAAAATGAATGTACACAGTCTCTCATGAAAATTGTGCTGCATAAAACCAACTTAGTTCTGGAGAAATGATGAAATCTGTAATTGTCCTGCTTGAACACATTCCGAAGGCGAGATTGGCACATATTTTCTCTGGTTCATCGATAGCTTCATAGCCTTAGTGCTAAATATTTATACTTAAATGTAGCATTCGAACATCAACGAATTTGCAGGATATCGTAATTCAACCTCTCATTTTAAATTAACCGTCCCATCAATCATCAAAGAAAACTTACCAATTTCTAGTTTCAAAAATAAACCAACCTGCTTATCGCTTTAAATAATGACATCTCTTCCTTTACTTCTCGTTGTGCCAAAACACTCCATAATCTTAAATCTCAATATCGTTGCCCAAAGAGTTAGAAAGTTTTAGTTTCTTCTCGTTTGTTTTTTATTTTATTTTCTATTTCACTCTCCGTAATTTTTTCTAGTACTGGATTGCTAATACTTGGTTTATGCAGCATGAATGAAGATAATACACACGGAAAGCTCCAGGTGATACTGTTAGATACTTGTCTCAAATAGTCTTTGTTATAATCAATATGACTGGGGAGAAAAATTATAGAGAAATTTTGGAACACGAAGCAACATGCAGGACGGATAAAGGTAATCAGGGAGGATACGAAAGTGCTAGACTTACCCCTGTACGATTCACAAAACAAAACAGAAAATTTAAAGAAACTGAAAAATTAGAGGCAAGATTTAAACAAAAAACAGACACACCACATGCAATACGAAGTGTATGTACACATGAAAAAAAGATCAGATTGAATGAAAAAGCATTGGGCAGTTGGGACAGTAAACTTATTGAAGATGACAAAATGACTGATTGAAGTGGACATATGAGTTTGCAAAGACTCAATCAGAGATTCAAAAACGGCATTAGGGTGGCAAAAACCTTTCCAGGTGCAAATGCTGATAAAGATCATAGTTTACTCGCAGCAGACATTTGGACAAGGTTAAAGTCTAGTTAGAAAAGGCAACAGATAAAGAAATTGGATGTTGAGAAATGGAAGAAAGAGAAATTTTGAAAGAGCACAGTCACATATTCCGAAAATAAATAGGAACACGTTAGGAGAAGTTCAGAAGTCACTTAAAAGTAGAATACCACTAAGAAATACATTGCTGGAAATATTAGAGATAAAAATTCGAGAGGTGAAAAGAACAAGAATAGACGTCTTCGGCCTGGAATCTCATTTGCCTTCAGTGGTGAGTACTGCTTAGATTTGAGCCACGATGAACTACGAATATGTGTCCAGAGACGCCCCGGGCAGCGGTGGGATGCCTGTCCAACTGTCGGCCAACACGCGGTCCGACAAACTAGGAGTGATGGTCTGGAGTGCCATTTAATTTCATAGCAGGACCTCTTTGGTTGTCATCTGTGGCAACCTTACACCACAGCAGTACGTCGACGATATTCTACGCCCCGTTTTCTTACCCTTTATGGCAAACCATCCTGGGCTTACATCTCAGCAAGTAATGGCAGTCCGCAAACGGCGAGAGTTTCTACTGCTTGTCTTCACGATCTCCAAACCCTACCTCAGCAGCAAGGTCGCCGGATCTCCCCTAAATTGAGAACATTTGGGGCGTTATGGGCAGGAGCCTCCAACCAGCTTGGGATTTTGGCGATTTAACACGCCATTTGGTCATCATTTGGCACGATACCCCTCAGGAGGACATCCAACAATTCTGTCAATCAATGCCAAGCCGAATAACTGCTTGCATACGGGCCGGAGGGTAAGCAAGCATAACTGACTTGCCCCATTTTGTGAATCTCTTTCCCTTCAATATATCATTCTGTTTTTCTGAAATTATAATTATAGGTTTGTCTGTACATGTACATCAAATCCACCTATTTCCTTCGTGGTGCGTCGTTTTATTTTTGTCTTAGAGTGTATTATATTTAAGAGCATAAAAAAAAGTATTTCTACACTGTCTGCTGTATAGATGTTTAATTTTATATAACGAAGGCCCTTAAGGTCCTGATCTGGGGAGGCCAAACAAAACAAATAAATAAACAAAATTAAATAATTAGCACGCCAAAATAATATCTTATTACTTGATTATTGGTGAGTGTCTTGAGCACGTCAAATGTGCAAGTATTTAGGGCTAATACTAACAAGCGATATGGACCCACCCACGCAGCCGATCGGATCGAATCCGCCCCGCGGATTAACGACCTGAGCTCGTGAGCTTGCCAGACTGTATGTGGCTTTTACGCAGTTTCCCACACCCAATCGGGCGCCAATATAAAATGACTTTTATCTTAATAATATGAATATTTATATGTGTGTTTGGAGAGAGAGATTGATTTTGATTGAGATTTTACTTTAAGTCGTAACTGGTACCTGAATTTTGGTTGCTGCCTCCTTAAATGATCAGCTTCTGCACCAGTTGGTGACGTATTATAACTTGGAGGAAGTTATTGTTCTTTAAGATAGCTTTGAGCCCAAATTTTTGTAGCTTATCATACCTAAGGGACCAGATCAAACAGCAATCTGCTTTTCATGAGAAAAGGAGATTCCTTGGCACACAAACTTCCTTCAAACTAGACGTCCTGCTACATCAAAATTGGTCGGTGGAGTTCAGCACCATACTATTCTACAAGAACATAATCCAATTACCGTAATCAAGAAATTATGAGAGGTTGTTACGTATTGAATGAAGACTATAGAAAATGCATTTCTCTTCCTGTACTTTAGCGAACTTTGTACACTTACAATTCCGTCGATTGATAGACGGCAACGACAATGAAGTTCACTCCATTTTCCAAAAACAAGCTATTTCTATTCTTCAGTTCCAGAAAATTTGTATACATAAATGTTTGGCAACTCTTACACATACTTTACTCGGTTTTATCACTCGGTTTTATCACTAAAATATCAATTTTCATTAAATGTAACAATACGTTCAGCGCGACGGCCTAGCAACGCGTCATCTTTCCACAAGATACTTCCTCTTTTTTTTTTAATAAACCCATTGTCTTTTTTTTTAGAGTCCATACTCGAAGATTCACAACTACTATCGTTGCGGGGATTGCGCGCTAAAGAGTTTCTCGCTGTCCAGCTGCGCTTCACTTCACTTCAAGTACTTTTTGAGTCACATTTACATTTACGGTATTTACATACATTACTGAGCTTCTCAGAATAAAATCAGGAACAAATTAGTTTAAAAAAAGGGCAGTGAGGCTCACATAACATTACAACATACATCGATTTCCTTCGTGGTGCGTCGTTTTATTTTTGTCTTAGACTGTGTTATATTTAATAGGATAAAAAATAAAAATAAGTATTTCCACACTGTCTGCTGTATAGGTGTTTAGACCTCAAGGTCCTCATCTGTGCGGGGCAAACAAACAAATATATTTTAAAAAAATTAAATAAGTAACACGCCAAAATTATATCTTGTGACCTGTTTATTGGGGAGTATCTTGAGCACGTCAAATGTGCAATTATTTAGAGCTAATACTAACAAGCGATACGGACCCACTCAGATAGCCGACAGGATCGAATCCGCCCCGCGGATTGACGACCAGAGCTCGTGAGCTTGCCAGACTGTATGTAGTTTTTACGCGGTTTCCCACACCCAATTACGTAAATATTGGGCTGGCACCCAAATCCCGAATCAGATACACACTAAGCAAACATTTAGAAAGCGCTCTCGCATTTGAACATGAGACTTACTCTAGGCGCGGAAAGATGGGATACACAAATTCTGTGCTATAGACGACTGACGGCATTAGGAAGGGCATCCGCCCACCAACTGTCACTTGCACTGTACTATTCCTTCGCTTACTCTACAGTAGCCTTGGTATTATATGGCATACATGGTATCTGCAGGGGAATAGATGATAATTATCAAGTTTACTGAATAAGTGGTAGTGTAGGTCTCGCAAAATGACCACGACGAAGAATCTAAGAAATGGCAGCTGATACGGAGAATAATGGACAATAGTTCTTGCCACAGTATTCGAGAAAGAAACAGAATATTAGTAGTAGTAGTAGTAGTAGTAGTAGCTTTATTCATCCGTAGATCTCTTTTTACCAGGACATAGGACATGCCAAAGTATTTAGTAATTTAGATCAATTTAAAATAAGCTAATTCGTATACACATATATTTACAGACTTCTAGTTAGAGACAATCATTAGATTTACTCCTGGTATACAATACTTTTTTTACAAATAACTTATTAAATAATGTAATGCTACAATGATCACTCATATCTCACTATCAGTCACTGCACACACTATACACACATTGTTTCATAACCACTCACTACACACACACACACACACACACACACACACACACACACACACACACTCATAGGTGACCTCTGGCCATTTTCTGTACCGCAACTTCCCATTTGCTATCCTGAAAAACTGAGTCAGCTTCCCTCCATAATGTGAGATGTTAGCTCAGAAAGAGAAAGAGGTGTTAGTACTGTGCTATGCTTAGCTTGGGGTTAAGTATTTCTAGAAAGGAAAAAAAAGAAGGAAAAAAAACAAAGTGAAAATGTTATGTGGAATGTTGCGTATTTTATAACCATTATTATTATTATTATTATTATTTATTGGTATACCATTTTTTATCAGACCCCTACTTTTTTTGCTAAGTAATCGTTCAATGTACAAAATGTATTGCACAACAGGTACTTTTTAGCTGCCTTTTTAAGTAAGTGTATTTTGGCAATTTCTTTAATCTCTTTTGGTAATTTACTGTAGAGTTTTATTCCTCGGTAGAAAATGCTGTTTTTGAGTTTTATGTTCATTTTTTCTTGGTAAGTGTAAGTTGAGCCTCTCTCTTGTTGCATGGTCATGGACAGAGCTGATAGTGCAGTAATTACCAAAGTTATTTTTGATGTGAACAACTGACTGGTAAATGTATTCACATCCAGCAGTTAAATCCCCCAGTGTTCTGAACAGATCTTTACAATGAGCTCGACTCGTTATAATTCTTATGGCTCTTTTCTGGAGTTTGAAAATTATGTTCATATTTGTTCGCCCAAAACGAATTCCATAGCTAAGAATTGAGTGTACATATGAATAATATGTAACTAAAAGACATTGCATGTTACACACTGATGATAGGATTCTAAGGGCGTAAGGAAGGAAGGAAATTACAGTCGACCGTCCGCCACACACGATAAGGTGACTTGCGAAGTACAACTGCAGATTCATTTGAAAAGGACGGTGAAGCATGTAATCTGGGTAGGTCCTCTAACAAACAAATTTTTTACCGACCCTCCTACCGCGCCGAGTGTGCATTAAAGGGCTCATCTGTGGGTGGTCGCGTGAACGCCAGCATAAAGTGTGGGCCCCGTTCTACCTCGTCGGCTGACCGACCTCGGCGCTAATTGTCGTGCCCTCCTTCTGTGTCGCATTCCTGCCCTCCTCCCTGATATGGCGACCTAATGGCAGCCGCGTGGTGTCAACTCGTAACCTCTCCAGAGAGGTCGGTATGCTCATAAAACAGCCCCATATTTACCAATTATATACGACCACTCGCTCACAGAAAGATCCGTACCTGAAGACTGGAAAATTGCTCAAGTCACACCAATACCCAAAAAGGGAAGTAGGAGTAATCCGCTGAATTACAGGCCTATGTCACTAACGTCGATTTGCAGTAAGGTTTTGGAACATAAACTGTATTCGAACGTTATGAAGTACCTCGAAGAAAACGATTTATTGACACAGTCAGCTTCTAACCAAACTGTGTGCCTCCGGAGTATCGCCTCAGTTGTGCGACTGGATTCCTGATTTCCTGTCAGAAAGGTCACAGTTCGTAGTAATAGACGGAAAGTCATAGAGTAAAACAGACGTAATATCCGGCGTTCCCCAAGGAAGTGTTATAGGCCTTCTATTGTTCATGATCTATATTAACGACACAGGAGACAATCTGAGTAGCCGTCTTAGATTGTTTGCAGATGATGCTGTCTTTTACCGTCTCGTAAAGTCATCACATGATCAAAACGACTTGTAAAATCATTTAGATAAGACATCTGTATGGTGCGAAAAGTGGCAATTGACCCTGAATAAGGAAAAGTGTGAAGTTATTCACATGAGTACTAAAAGAAATCAGCTAAATTTCGATTGCGCGATAAGTCACACAAATCTCAAGGCTGTGAATTCAACTAAATACTTACGGATTACAATTACAAATAATCAAAATTGGAACGATCACATAGATAATATTCTGGGTAGAGCAAACCAAAGAATGCGATTCGTTGGTAAAACACTTAGAAGGTGCAACAGGTCTACCAAAGAGATGGCTTACACCGCGCTTGTCCGCCCCATTCTGGAATATTGCTGTGCGGTGTGGGATCCGCATCAGGTAGCACTGACGGATGACATCGAAAAAGTACAAGGAAGGGCAGCTCGTTTTGTATTATCGCGAAATAGGGGAGATAGTGTCACAGACACTGACGTGAATTGGAGTGGCAATCATTAAAAGAAAGGTGTTTTTCGTTGCGACGGGATCTTCTCATGAAATTTCAATCACCAGTTTTCTCCTCCGATAGCAAAAACATTCTGTTGGCACCCACCTACATAGGGAGAAATGATCATCACGATAAAATAAGAGAAATCAGGGCTCGCACAGAAAAATTTAAGTGCTCATTTTTCCCGCGTGCCGTTCGACAGTGGAACGGTAGAGAGACAGCTTGAAGGTGGTTCACTGAACCCTCTGCCAGGCACTTTATTGTGAATAGCAGAGTAATCACGTAGATGTAGATGTCACTACAGATACTCTAGGCACCCTACTTGCCCGCTGATGTCAACAAAAGATTTCTTCTAGTACCAGGATATCGTCAGGTAATCTTTATAAATATTCAAGGTTGTAGAACCATGTATGTCTACTGAAAGATAGATAACGCCTGTAAGAAAAACTATGACACATTTATGTGAAAGACACGCACATACACGAAGCAGAGAGGAGAAGGCTGAAAGGGAGATGGAATACATAGACGGTCTACATAAAACAAACTTCAATACCGAAGACAGTATTATGGAAAATGAAGAGTGAGTTAATGAAGATGAGATAAGATACTGCGAGAATAATTTGACATGTTGTTTTTCTTGTTTTTAGGATTACTTTTTTCCGCAATCTCAGTTACGCAAACAAATTAGACTGGGCCAGTTCTAGAAAAATTTGGCGCCATCCCCCCCGCCACCCTTTTTCTTCGTACACATTCGCCCACATAAGTTTTCGCTACTAATTCTGATATACGCTGTATGCACTTGGCGCCAGTCTCATCTTGGCGGCCTAAGCGGCCGCTACTAATAGTGATACATCCTGAACAGAAATCTTCCAGTTGTGGAGCCTCTGGCGCCCCAAGTGGCATCTGATGTCGCTTGTGCCTTAGATCGGTCCTGAATATGGGCTATATCTGTGACGACAATAATAGTCTCATCTAAGCCACACTCGTTTCGCTTCATTTCAAAGTTTCTACGGTCGTCACTATTACAACGTAGTTTTTTTAACAAATCTGTTAATCAAGATCGTAAACATTTCTTATGCTTTGCAAAAAAATGGTTCAAATGGCTCTGAGCACTATGGGACTCAACTGCTGAGATCATTAGTCCCCAAGAACTTAGAACTAGTTAAACCTAACTAACCTAAGGACATCACACACATCCATGCCCGAGGCAGGATTCGAACCTGCGACCGTAGCGGTCTCGCGGTTCCAGACTGGAGCGCCAGAACCGCGCGGCCACTTCGGCCGGCTATGCTTTGCATTACTATCATAAAACAGCATTACATTACAATACTGCCCATGACTTTTTGCTTCATACTCCATTTCTAATGTTGTTCTATACATATGTGCTCTGTTTCTAGAAGATTGCACATCGCTGGCATTGAATATATTTTCGTTTTCTTGTTGTGTACATGCACTTATATCTCGTGTACTTCGTTTTGATGTTGTGAGATGCAATCGTCCTTTCTTTTCTTTGGCTCTGGAAGTGCTCGTTATTCCCCTGTCTGAACTGACAGAGTTCTAAAAGACCGAACTCCAAACAAGTCGCTTGCAGTAGATAACATTTCCTCAGTATTATCGAACTCCTTGGGTCTGCCAGCCATAACGAAACTATTCCGTATTGTATGGAAGGTACATTAGACAGGCGAAATATCGTCAGACATAAAGAAGAATGAAATAATTCCCTTTCCAAACATGGCAGGTGCTGACAAGTGTGAACATTCCCGAACCATCACTTTAATAACTCATGGTTGCAAAATATTGACAAGAATTATTAACAGGTGAATGGAATAACTGACAGAAGCCGACCTCCAGGTTCAAATGGCTCTAAGCATTATGGGACTTAACATATGAGGTCATCAGTCCCCTAGACGTACAACTACTTAAACCTAACTAACCTAAGGACATCACACACATCCATGTCCGAGGCAGGATTCGAACCTGCGACCGTAGCAGCAGCGCGGTTCCAGACTGAAGCGCTTAGAACCGCTCGGCCGCAGCGGCCGGCCGAGCTCCAAGAAGATCAGTAATACTGACCTTACCATTTTTCTTAAAAGATAGGTTAATGAAGGACAATCATACGTTTCTAGCATTTGTGGATTTAGATACAGCTTTTGACAATGTTGACTGGCATGCTCTCTTCGAAATTCTGAAGGTAGCAGGGGTAAAACACAGGGAGCGACAATACTAATGCTCGAGGGACATAAAGGCAAGCAGTGGTTGAGAAGGGAGTGAGACAGGGTTGTAGCCTATTCCCGATGTTATTCAATATGTATACTGAGCAAGCAGTAAAGGAAACCACAAAAATTTGGAAACAGAAACGAGTTCCAGGGAAAAGAAAGTAAAAGTTTGCCGAAGACATTGTGATTCTATCAGAGACGGCAAAGAATCTGGAAGAGTAGTTGAACAGAACATATATTGTCTTAAAAATAGATTGTAAGATGAAGGATCAAGAAAATTAAAGCAAAAGTAGTGTAATGTAGTCAATTAAACCATGTGATGCTGAAAGAATTACATTCGGAAATGAGACAGTAAAAGTAGTCGACGTGTTTCGCTATTTGGGTACCACAATAATTGTTGATGGAAAGTGTTATTAAATGCTGTTTGACTATAGCAAGAAAAGCGTCTCTGAAAAAGAGAAATTTGTTGACATCCCATATAAATTGAAATGTTAAGAATTATGTTCTGAAGCTATTTCTTTGGAGTGTAGCCTTGTACGGAAGTGAAGTGTAGACGACACGCAGCTCATACTACAAGAGAATATAAGCTTTTGAAACGTGATGCTACAGAAGAATGTTGAAAACTGGATGGGTATATCGAATAGCTGGGGTGGCACTGAATCAAATTGCGGAAAAAGTTCATGGCACGACTAAAATAAGGGATTGGCTGGTATGACGGCGCTGAGGCATCAAGGAACTGTCAATTTGGTAACGGAAACAAGTGGACGGGAGGGATGGTGTAAAAATACTTAAATTCATTAAGAAGCTAAAACAGATATATTTTGCAGTAGTTATGCAAAGATGAAGAGGCTTGCGCGTTATAAATTTGCGCGGATAGCTGCATCAAACCGGTGAAGTTCACAACAAAGAACAGCGTCCGCCACTGAAAAATTAAATGTCTCCCTATGGATAAACGTTTCAGTTTGTACAAGTATATATTTTTGCATTAATGGCGTGTGTTAGGACAGAAAAACTGCTTACGCTGGCTCCCATATATCGTTGCGCATATTGTTAAAAGAAACCAAAGAAATCCGACACATTGTATAGAGTGTGTGCAACTACAAATATTGTCGTATGACCAATCCAGAATTAACGCAAAGAGAAAAAAGTTTAAGGGGTAACTACGAGATTTATTAGAGTAACAAAGTCTGAGCCTTCTTATAGCACATAAACACTTTAGATTGCGTCTAATAGTATAGTTGTCAGTATACCGCCCCCTGTATCGCCTTCCCCCAACTATTCACGAATGCTGCGGCTCTCTAATCTTCTGTCTCGTTTCGAAGCCCTATCATCTAATCTAATTCTGAAATTACTAACACTCTTTTGGCCGTTGTTGCTCTACTTACTTTCGGTGCATGTGAAGAAAAACTCTTATTAATTTTATTGATTTTAATTCAACTGAAGAATTCACTGAAACGCGGATTGCATTTTGCAGTAGTAATTTTATGAAAATTGGAGAGAAGTTCCACCGTAGGCAACAGACTGTTTATTTTTGAATTAACCATACTCGTCCCGGCGCTGATTGTGCAAACTGCAATAGCTTATTGTTTGTTATTGTGTCTATCATACATTAACAGTTACTTTGTGATTGTAGTTTTTTATGTATAGTGCACATGTGCAGCTTTTCATGGTTTCTACTGCTGTAGCCTTGTTTCCTGTTGTTTCAGTCATGTGAAAACGGTTTTATTTTCTTCTCTAACTCTGCTTTTAGCCCTTACACACGCATTTCATTTATTTTATCACAAAAACCGAGGTTTCTACTGCCAACTCACGTGTTATTGTACGTGGTTTTCTACACTTCTGTAACTAGGGCAACCAATACCGTATTGTCACCCGCGTCCGGCCATCCTGATTTAGGTTTTCCGTGATTTCCCTAAATCGCTCCAGGTAAATGCCGGGATGGTTCCTTTCAAAGGGCACGGCCGACTTCCTTCCCTAATCCGATGAGACCGATGACCTCGCTGTCTGGTCTCCTTCCCCAAAACAATCAACCAACCGTATTGTCAGAAAACATGACGAGCTGTGCGATGTTTAATGTAAAAAACAAAACAAAAAAAAGAAACTACCAGCAAAAAATAACTGACAGCGTTATGTAAGACAGAACAGTAAACAAAAATTCACTGAAGATACGACAGAAAATGTTGAAATATGTATGAGTAAAGCAAGAATAAACATACTTTATCTTGAAAAAGGCGGATTTTCTCTCCGACTGTCCTAAAATTACTGCTGCAAAACGCAATTCGCGATTGAGCGAATTCTTCTGTTGAATTAAAATCAATAAAATAAACAGAATCAAAAGGTAATGAAAACAGTGGAATGCGATGATGTCAGCGAAATCCATTCAGAAAAGCTGTACCCCCAATGTAATTAAATACTCTGTGACAAATGAAAATCTATGCGAGGCTGGGATGCGACCCGGGAATTCTTGTTAATCGCGAGTAGTCGCCTTAACAGTGATTAAGCCACGTGATTTTAGTTGAGTTGAAGCTCATCCCTATAGCAGGAAAAGTGGTCCGCCAACTTCCCCCGTTTGTGCTGTTTCCGAATAGAGAATACCCGGTTGTTTATTCGTAAAGTACGAAGCGACTATGGTCTTGTAGACGTACTCGGATGAGCTGACTGGTTACAGCGACTGATAACAATAAGCCAGAGATCCGGGTTAGACTACCGGTCCGGAGCTAATCTTCTTTTGTTACGAAATATTCGTCAGTTACTTTTTTTCTGTGAAGTGACCAAATCGGCTTTAAATTCCAGAATTGGCCGCTCTTTTCCGTTATTAATGACATTAAAAATCGTAAATCATATGCGTGACTAATCACTGTTTCTCATAGTTTGCAAAATAAACATACATAAACAGTGACCTTTCGGCTGTTACACGTTCTCTACTGGGATACTGAAGTTTAGGGTAGGCTGAATAGTTCGGGCAGCAGAAGGGTGGGTGGGGAGTGTAAGGAATGTAGGTATCATTGTGGTGGTGATGGTGGTGAGATGAGGTGATTGAGCAGGAGAGAAAATTTTAATGTTTGGTGCGACAGCGACGTTATGTGCAATTCAGAGGTGATTACAGGTAGGTTACCTAACTATCTTTCAGAAAGGCATAGACATTTTTCACGCACAGGTAATGGTGGTTTCTCCATCCTGTTCTCTGTTGTAGGAGAAACTGACACACATTCTCTCAGTTCAGCCGAGATTACTGCCAAGGAAAAGTTAATTTCATTCTGTCGCATACGTGTACAGTTGAGACGAGTGATATTTTCTTGTAGAGAGTAACTGGTACCGAACAGTCAGCAAAATATTTTTAGTTTCTGTGTGTACTTCTTGCCTGTGTAGCAAGCTGTCCGACCATCCCATTCGAACGAGAGACTAGAAAAGCGAGTAGTAGAATTCCCCTTGTGACGGTTTTAAAGGTCATTGTTTCCTGTTTGCAGCTGTGTCAATATGGAAGATACAGGGTGTCCAGAAAAGGGCTCCCTGATTTCAAAATTAAATATCTCGAAAACAAAGATCGATAGAGGAATGCAGTAAACGGTATGTTTATTGTGAAAGCTGTAAGAAGTTTATACAGCAGTTTGAAATAATAGTTACAAAAGCTGTTAACAGATGGCGCTGTACGCTGTACAGCTCATATCAGCATACATAAGTGAAATAATCGTCTGAAAACAAACTTTGCAAACAATCACATCACAATGTTTTCAAAATGTTCACCATCGGCACTACAGAGGTGGCGGAAACGAAGAATGAAATTCGCCATCACATTTCGTAGTGTCTCAACCGAAATGGATTCACATGCCACAGAGATCGCCGCGGCCGGCCGACGTGGCCGTGCGGTTAAAGACGCTGCAGTCTGGAACCGCAAGACCGCTACGGTCGCAGGTTCGAATCCTGCCTCGGTCATGGATGTTTGTGATGTCCTTAGGTTAGTTAGGTTTAAGTAGTTCTAAGTTCTAGGGGACTAATGACCTCAGCAGCTGAGTCCCATAGTGCTCAGAGCCATTTGAACCATTTTTAGAGATCGCCGATTCAAGCTCGTCCAGCGTGGCGGGATGCTTCGGGTAGACCACGTCTTTCTCTGTGCCCCACAAAAAAAAGTCACAGGGAGTCAAATCCGGCGAATATGGAGGCCAATCCATGCCTGCACCAGTAAATTTGGGATATTCCAAAGCAATGACTCGATTCCCGAAGTATTCCTCAAGAAAGCGAACACTTGTTCGGTCCGATATGGTCGGGCTCCATCTTGCATAAACCATTCAGTACCTGGTCGATTCTCTAACGCTTGCTGTGTGGCGACAAATTGTTTCAAAATTGCAACGTAACGTGCACCAGTGACCGTTTCTCGAATGAAAAAAGGGCCAATAATGCCTCTGCTGCATACTGCAGCCCACACAGTAACTTTAGGAGAATACAGGGGTTTCGCTTCACACCAATATGGCTTTTCGGAACCCCAAAATCGCCAGTTCTGCTTATTCACGTATCCTTTCAGGTGGAAGTGTGCTTTATCTGTAAATCAGATGCAGCCAACATCAAATCCTTCACTATCAGTCATTGTGAGCATCTGATTAGCAAAGGCAACCCTTTGTTGCACAGCTCGTACGAGTACGGCCTGGTGCGTTTGAATTTTGAATGGAAACATGTATAGGTTCTTTCTCAGTATTTTCTGCGTGCTGGAATGCTTCAAACCAGTCTCAGATGCAATTCTACGGACGGATGACATTGGATTTCGCTGAATAATTCCAGAAACTGTGACGATATTTTCAGGCGTAACTGCGGTTTGCTTGCGGCCAACATGCCCCACTAGATCATCAGTTACACTGCCTGTTCGTTGAAATTTTGCGAAGAGCGTACGAATGGTTTTCGCATCGGGTCCTTTTGGAACATTAAATCGTGCTAGAAAACTTCGCCTTGTTGCCGTAGGACTCTCTTCTAACCTGTGGTACTCTAGCATCAGAAAAAGTTGTTCAATGGAGTACATGGTTTTAATCTCTTCCTTCGGTACGCTAACCTCCTTTCACGTTTCAATAGTGGAACTGATCGCTCTGGGCTTCGGATCACTATTTATACTAGGCATTACGTATGGCGATTACAGCGCAAATTGTTAGCAGCTTTTGTAACTATTATTTCAAACTGCTGTATAAACTTCTTACAGCTTTCACAATAAACATACCGTTTACTGCATTCCTCTATCGATCTTTGTTTTCGAGATATTTAATTTTGAAATCAGAGAGCCCTTTTCTGGACACCCTGTAGTTCCAAACTGCGTCCAGTCCTTCTGGCGTGAAGCACTGCACCTCAAACATTTCCAGTGGGATTGGGCGTATTTAATGTATTGATCTCTCATTTCTGTCGCCCTTGTCTCATGTAATGCTTGGTACCTTTCGTCTTGCGAGAGGTGGCGGCTGATTAGTTCTGTATCGCCGAAAGTAGGACATCAACAACGTTACTGATAGTAATAACGTTTTCCGTTTTATTGTTATTACTATTATTATTAGTCAGATAAGAACATACAAAGGAGGAAAGTATGTTAAGTTGCAAAACTGGTGGATCGAAACCTGCACTGTCTCAGTGGACGCCAATTCGCGGCTCTCAGCGTCCGCTCTTGCAGCTGTGACGAAAGAGGCATTTGACCAGATGAAGAGAAGCTCGCGCTACTGTGGCTGACCTCAATTGACAAATGTATCCTTTTGTCGCGCTCGCTAGAGAGACCATTGCGCCAAAGGACGACATCGTGCGCCGCATGGGACGATCGCTCCTGCTGTTCGTGCGTGCCTGTCAGCACGTGCAAAGAGTGTGTGTCTGTGTGTGTGAAGAATTACGCTTAACTCCAAGTTACTAATTCCGCTGAGACTCTTTTATTCCTGCTGTTACTCTGGGCGTTGCAGTTTCCATATTTAAACAGTTTTCCACGTTCCCACTTGGAAGAACTATTGCGTACAGTAACATTTCTGCGGCCAGAGGACTAGCTAGCGGTAAAAGAACGGATAGGAGGAAACTGCTGCATTTTAACATATGAATATTTTTGTTTTTTTTATTGATGAGCAGTTGGAATTGTCGGAGTGCAGTGGATATCTGTCGAGCCATGAGAACAATATCGGAAAAAAATGACACCTGAAGACTGAAGAAAAGGAATCATAGTGCCAGTTTTTAAGAAAAGTTGCACGAAACCAAGTCAAAATTATAAGGGATTGATGTGCCAGGCTGCCAGGGTATTTGAGAAGACCATGAAAAACAGGTTAGGAAAGACAGCTGGACAGACAGGAGAGAGACAGAGTACAGACTTAGACTGGGAAGGTCGACAGTGGATCTAGTTTTTAGTGTAAGGCAGATCCAAGAGAAACGCTATGAACATGGTAAGGATTTCGTAATGGTGTTCTTGGACAAAGAGGAGGCTTATGATACTGTGAAAAGAAGCGAGATCAGGAAGAGAGATTTCGAAAAGAAAACGAAATCTATCAAAGAAGCGTGAGTTGTGTAAAAGCAGCAGGAGTCAAGACTGACTAGGCAGAATAGAAAAATGGGATGATGCAAGGGCGTGGGCTATCCCATTTATTTCTCATCACCATAATGTATGACACAATGGCATGAGTGGAAGCGCGAACAGGACATTACACTGTGAAAGCAACGGTGTTCGCTGATGATTTAATTGTGTGGAGAAATGGAGAAGCAGGATAATAAGAAATGCTAAATGTGTCGCAGGAACCGGTGGGACGACACGGGTTGAAATTTAATGGGGAAAAGTGTGAAGTGAAGGTGATAACGACGAAAAAGGTGAGAGTAGCAACGGATATAAGTACTGTATCAGACGGCATGTATTAAAGAAATCAGTAAGTTTGAAGCACCTGGGGGGCGTAATAGAAGACGATGAGAGGAATAATGAGATCAGTAAAAGGGGAAGAGCACTTGGATTCCTGCAGAGAGCAATAAACTCGGTGTGGTGCAAGAATGTTTAAGGGGCAATCAAATGAAAACCTAAGGCTCGCCACAACGGGACCATATAATGGATCCATTCAAAAGTAAGGGAGGTAGAACGTCAAACGGGCCGACTTGGAGCAGGAGAGGCATCACAGGACATTTTAATTTCCAGTGTCTATAATTTTACAAATAAATTCATAAAACTTTGTCAGCAACACCAGGAAGGATTCAGGATTCACATTCATTGCAGTGGAAGTTCGAAAACATAACAAAATAAATTTTTTTACGTGCGAAATTTCATCATTTCTTCACTTACTAATGGCTGCATTTGTTGCTATAGGTACACTTTTCTTCATAAGTTAGAGAGATTCTTAGATGAATTTTGCACAGCATACATACCATACTCACAGGTGTGTGAAACTCTAGAATTTATTTAATTTTTAAAAAAACGAATGAACTGTTATATTTTAAACTTCATGTTTAGAAAAAACACAAATTTTATAGTTAATTACCTTAATTTTTACCACAGTTTTTGAAAGATTTGGAAAATTCTAGAGTTTCATACACCTTTAAGTATGGTTTGTATGCTGTGCAAAATTCATCGAAGAATCTCTCTTACTTATGAAGAAAAGTGTACCTATAGCAACAAATACTGCCATTGGTAAGCGAAAAAATGATGAAATTTCACATGTAAAAAAAAAAAATCATTTCGTTATGTTTTCGAACTTCCACTCCTATGAGTGTGAATTCTAAATCCTTCCTGGTCATGCTAACAAAGTTTTATGAATTTATTTGTAAAAGCATAGACAGTGGCAATTAAAATGTCCTGTGGTGCCTCTCCTGCTCCAAGTCGGCCCGTTTGACGTCCTACCCCCCCTTAAGACATTTTCACTGAGAGACAAGACAATTAATTCCTGTTTCGTAGAACGCGGTCGGCCGTTGACGGATCCACAACCGCACCCACTCTTTAAACTTCCGACGTTCACGTATTTCTTTCTTCCGGCCGGCAAAGATGTGAAAATCACACGGTGAAACATACAGCCTGTACGGAGGATGTTGCAGTGTTTCTCAACAAAATCGCTGAAGCACAGCCTTCGTCCGATTGGCAGTGTGGGGGCGGGTGTTATCGTGCAAAAGGACGATTCCGTTCGACAGTATTCCTCAGCGTTTTGAATTTACGGTGCGCCCCAGTTTCTGCAAAGTGTCTTCACAGTGCTGGGCACTGAATGTGGTTTCACATCGAGGATCTCGACGAGCAGAGGACCTCTGCAGTCGAAGGAGGTCATCATGACCTTACCGGAACTTGTGTGAAGAGCTTTGGACCACTTCAGCAGGGGAGATATGGGATGTTCCCATTGTTGGCTTTGCCATTTGCTGTCGGAATGTTGGCAGACGGAATCATTCAGTTGGACGATAACGCCCCCCTCCACATTGATAATCGGTGAAGCCAACGCTTCAGCGATTTGGTTGGGAAACACTGCGATATCCTCTGTACAGCCAGGATTTTTCATTGGGTGATTTTCACATCTTTGGCGACCAGAAGAAAGGCATGCGTGGACGTCGGTTTCAGTAGGTGAGTGGCTGAACTTGTGGATCCGTCAGCGATCGACGGCGTTCTACGAAACAGGAATTGATCGTTTCCTCTCTCAGTGGGATAAGTGTCTTAACGCGTGTAGTGATTGCTTTTGAATGGAACAATTCCATCGTCCCGTTGTGGCGGGTTTTCGTTTTCGTTTGACTGCCACTCATACAGCAAAAAACAAACGTTATATCGAGCATCGGGAACATGGATAAAAACAAACGAAAAATGTAGAGAGCTGAATACAGGCTTGCGAGATGAATTTTCAGAGGTGTTGGATAGGACAAACAGGAATAGAAAAGTGAAAAAGGAGACAGTGAAAGAGAAGCCCATGGTAGAGGCCATAGTAAAGACAAGATTAATATGGTATGGTCATGTTAAAAGAATGGAATTTGGCAGGATGCCAAGACAGGCTCGCGAAATGACAGTGGGAGGTAAGAGATCTAGAAGAAGACCAAGAGACAGAAGAATCATTGAAGTGATGGGATGTGTGAAGAAGAGAAGACTGGAACAGAGTAAAGAGAAGTGGGAGGACATGGTGAGGCTTATGTTCCAAGCAGACCCAGCCAGGGGATGGTAACTGTAGTAGATTATTATTTTGTCCGCCCCCGGTAGCGGAGTGGTCAGCGCAACAGAATGTCAATCCTAAGGGCCCGGGTTCGATTCCCGGCTGGGTTGGAGATTTTCTTCGCTTAGGGACTGGGTGTTGTGTTGTCCTAATCATCATTTCATCCCCATCGGCGCGCAAGTCGCCGAAGTGGCGTCAACTCGAAAGACTTGCACCCGGAGAACGGTCTACCCGATGGGAGACCCTAGTCACACGACATTATTATTATTATTATTATTATTATCATTATTATTATTATTATTAATAGCAACACACAGTCGTATCAAGTTTTTCATTTTGATGAGTAATTGCACTATACCACTGCGTCGTTCGCTCATTATAAATAAATTCTCAGTGTGGAATAGGACATGCCAAGAAGGAAGATTTTTTGACTTTTTTTCAAACGTAACATTGAAGCCTGTCACGTATTCTATATCACTGGGTAGATTATTACAGATTTTGCTAGTAGAATTTTCACCCAATAGTGAGCTGAAGATATTATGGTAATGGAGATTACCGAAGGCGATTCTTTTACATTTGTATTTCCACATGTTCTCCTCATCTCACAGTACATGTACTGAACGAGAGACAAATGACTGCCCGTGTGCCTCTGTACATCGATTAACCTCCCTCATCTTATTCCAGAGATCCCTACGCGGGATATAAGATCGTGGCAGCCTAACTGTCACGTAGTTTTCTTCGAACGCAGGTTCCCTAAACTTACTCCGAATTTTCACCGTCGATATTTGGCGATCAAGCGGAGGACATGTGGCGGTTACGAGTCTTTGCAGTGTCTCATGCAGTGAGGACATTAGCGATATTGATGGTTATCCGTCCGTCAGAAGGGGACGTTAAGCTCGGCGCCCGCCATATGTTATTCGAGTGGAGAAGGTTATGTGCCGGCTTTGGGTTTCTCCTTCTTCTCCCTTTCCTCATCATCATATATTCGGAAGAGGTCAATGCGCACCGAGGAAGAACACCGTTTCCGGCAGACACCTGAACCCACTCCGTGGAATACCCCAGCGAACAATACCATATGACATTAACACTTACTTTTTTTTTTTAAACCCAACAGGATTTCGCGAGAATTTCGTCGTCTTTCCTCCAGGGATTCCCATTTAAGTTTCCCGAGGATTTCTGCTACACTTTCGTATGGGATATATCGATCTATTATGATCCAGGTAGCACGACTCTGAATTCATTCGACGTCTGCTGTCAAGACTGAAATATTCTACAACTGGCCACACTGGTGTCTAGTATTCAATTTCCTCTACAGAACCCTTCCAGAAAATCTAATTCTTCCATTCACCTTCTCCAATACTGAATTTACGTGGTGGTTCCATATCATATCGCTTCTTAGTCTTCTTCTTCCTTGCCTAGTCCCATTTCTCGACAGAGTCGGCGTTTTTCTATAGTAAAACACTGGTAAACATGTCAGGTTTGTGTGTTTGTTTTCCTGTAAATGCAGTGGCTGCCTGTCCTGTAGTGTTGTGATGTCCATTATGTACTTCACACAGCGGTACGATACATGCTATATGGTTCCCTTGGTGAGAGTTCACAGTGTGCACATCATTATTATGGCTCCAATGGCTCCAAGAGCAGAGATATCAACAGACAAACATGCTGCAATTGTAGCACTCATACAAGCAGCTAAACTGCGAAACCATGTGGAGTGTCTACAGCGGGAGTGCAACACACCCTTCACAACCAGAAGGCACCAGATAGAGACAAGGACCTACCACGACAAATTCATCAGAATTACAAGTAAGAGAAATACGTTCAAAACAGCAGCACTAATTCGCCCAGAATTGGTAGAAATCAACAAGAAAAACATATGGGGCCAACAGTAAAAAGGAGAGCGATTGTTAAAGGACAATGTAGCAGCGAGGAAATCCCTTCAGAAGCATGTAAATAAAAAGACATGATTCGAATGGGCAAAAACACTTGAATGGAAGAAAGTGTTATCAACAGATGAATCGAACTTTTTGATACCAGAGGGATGACATTTGTTCGTCGATCTGAAGGAGAAAGAGTGATCGAGTAGCGCAGTCTACTGATACTTAAACACGGAGGAGGTTCTGTTGTCGTTTGTGGGTGTTTTACAGGAGACAGAGTTGGCGACATTGTGAAAATAGAAGAGTGTACGGACGAGAAGAGTTATCACCGCATACTCCTCCGTCATAAGCACCTTAAGGATTACGATTAATAGGGAAATGATTCACATTACAGCAGGATAATGACCGAAAATGTCGAACAGCATTTTGCAGGAACTACATTGCATCAAAGAAAAGACAGAAGGTACTGAAAGATATGGTGTGGTCGTCCCAAAGCCTTGATTGTAATACTGTTGAAACGGTCTGGGACAGACGTAATCGGAAAGTTCACATAAGCAAGGATCATCACCGGAATGTCAGTGAGGATGCGTGGAACCATATGGACTCGCAATACCTACAAAAACTTACTGACCACATGCCTCGAGTCTGTGAGGCAGCTGTTAAGGTCAAGAGAGGATACTGAATTTCAACAGTGAACTTTTCCGCGTCAAAGAACGCCTCTCTGGTGGTGTGTGCCACTGGATTTTGTCAAACATACCTGTAGCACTCCCGCGTTAACTGAACCAAACCGTGACAAAACGTGCTGCTCTTCACTGGATTTCTTATTAAGGGTCCTAATAACGGTCACAGACTGGTGATCAATACTCAACAGTTGGTCAAACAAGTGTTTTGTAAAACCCTTCCTTCGTGGATTAACTATATTGGCTTAAAATTCTCCTTAAGAATCTCAGTCCAGGATCTGATTTCCTACTATTAATTTTATGTGGTCACTCCACTTTAGGTCGATCCAGACGGTTGCTCCGAGGTACTGGGTGGTTAGAGTCAAAGTGCAGCTACTCACATAGGTCAAGTGTGGGCCGTAATTATCGTATGGCAGCGAAATTTCGTAGATATTCTAATATGTTAATGCGGAAACAATTTACGCTGGAAAAAATTATATCTAATTTTGGCCACCAGGTGCAAAACTGGCGCTGTGAATGCAAGAAAGACGTACAGAAATGTTTTCACATGTAATGAATTAGGAACGGGACGTGGGAAGAAAAGGTGAAACAAGTGAGAAAGGCATAATGTTTATTTTATTATTAACCGCCGCATTCACAATTTGTTCAATGTGAGCATCGGAGAGGTCGACGAGATGCTGTACAGTGGCAGGTTTTCACCTAGTGGCCAGAATTGGAGTACTTTTTACCAGCGTAGAACGGTTCCGCATTAACGCATAAGCATATCTAACAAGTTTCGTTGGCCTCCGATACTTAGAACCCACACTGGACGTCCGTCAGAAGCTGCACTTTTATTATAACCATCCGCTATTTCGTGGTAGTTGCTGTTTACAGTGATTTCTTACCAATAGCATGATCTAACAAGAATGTATCTCTTCGCCCATCATGTGTAGTACTTTACATTTTCTTATGCTCAGGGTCAATTGCCAGTCCTTCCACCAATCATCGATCCTCCGCAGGTTTTTGTCCATTCCACTATTGTTTTCTGGTGTTGCAACCTTCCTATGGAAAACAGTATCGTCTGCGAACGGCCTCTCGTAATATGCTACGTTATCCACTTGATCATTCAGATGTATATTGTACGCGGAAAACACATTGTAACGATCCCTTGGGGTCCATCCGAATTACCTTTACGTCTGGCGATCCCGTCCTGTTAAGAAAATGTTTTGAGGTCTACCTACTAGGAAGTCCTGAACCCAGTCACAAATTTGGGCCGATACTCGGTAAGCCCGTATTTTACGCACTAAAATGTGCGTAACTGCATCTAATGCCTTCTGGAAGTCAACAGACACGGCGTCGATCAGGGCACCTTGGTCTACAGCGTTTCATCTTTAATACGAAAGCTCAAAATTTTCAATTGCTTATCAAAAACCAAGCTATACAAAATATTAAAATGACGTTTCAGACGTGCTCCAGTCTTGAGATTACAAAGTTTACCTGAATGCAGAAAAGCGACTTGTTTTGATAAAAATGGAAAGTAAATGAACAAGGAAACCGTATAGCTGTGTCGAAATCTAATAAACTTATTACCATAAGAAAAGGTGTTTCCAAGTTCCACCTATTGTTACAAAACGTTACCAACAGTTTGCTTGCTCGATTATAGCTCACAGATATAAACCTGCCGCGACTGTTAAAGCAGTAAAAAGAAATACTTCCCTCTGAAGTAAAACAGCGCTTAGGACCACTATACTAGTAACTCTGGGACTGAATGGATTGGATTTGGTAATTCGAGTACGAGCAGTAAAAGAAAGGACAATTCGACACAACTGGTATGATAGTCAACTAGCACTTAAAATACAACGGGAAATCTCTAACACACGTTGCAGAAGTTTTCAATTTTTGCTAGTATACGAGAGAGAGAGAGTAGAGTTATACGTCCAGATGGCAGCAGCGCAAATGTATGCATTGATCAGTAAAAACAAAAGTACGATAGTTAAAGACAAAGAAACAGTCTAGCAGCATCAGTATTACTGTACACTTAGGGTGGTTTCGCTCAATAAAAGTGATGACTATTGTAGAGGGGCACGAATGGCAGGACAATCACCGAGCTCCTCTCTCTCTCTCTCTCTCTCTCTATAACACACACACACACACACACACACACACACACACGCCTCAGGCTGTGTCATGTCTACCGATCCCTTCTCTTAGCTAAGTTCTCCCACGCATTCCTTTTTCGCTCAGTTTGATTCACTGTATCTTCTTGAGTTACTCGATCTACCCATCTGATCTTCACAATCTTTCTTTGGTACCACATTTGAAAATCTTTTATTCCCTTGCCTAAACTGTTTATCGACAACGTCTCACTTCCGTACAAGCATACAATCCAGATAAATACATCAGCAGTCTTCGTAACACTTAAATTTATATTCGATGTCATCAGATTTCTCCTTCCTTCCAGAAACGCTTTTCTACATATTGACAGTCGGCATTTTATATCCTTCCACTTCATCTATCGTTAGTTATTTTGATGAGACTGTGTATGGCCAACAATGTCGGTCCCACTGTGATTTTTAGCAACCGTCCCAGCATTAGTCTGAAATGATGAAAAGAAAAAACAGAATTGGGATCAGTGGAAGGAGGTTCGAACCCCAATCGTTCCTATTACTAGTCCACTTTGTAACAAGTGACGCACCACATATGGGTAACAAAAACTAGCAGCGAGTCAGGCGTCGAAAATCTCCAACTGCCAATATAATACTCGTATTATCTGCCCTGACTCCGATCGAGAACAGGATGGCTATTGTGAAGTCAGTTGCTTACGGGCAATACATCAGGGACTTTCGAAATAATTCTGGAGCGCAAAAAAAGATGTGCATTTAAAAACTGCAGAGCAGCCACAAGCCGCATTTTTAAAGTGTAGCCTTCGGTTACGTAATTTCTGAAGATGCTCGCGTTGGTCGAGTGAAATACGAGTACACCAAAATAAAGTTACATGCGACCTTTGGCTGATCTGCAGTTTTAATTTCTAACGGTCGCTGTCCTCCTGAAGGCAATGTCTGCACACGCTAAAGATGTGCATGACTGCTACGCTAGCGGGATTTGTTACCATTCATCCACCACCATATATCTCACTCGGTGTGTAAGGACGCTTTTATATTCGTCTCCGCTGGCTTCTTTCAAGCCGCTAGCAAACTGCCGACCCTAACGATGTCATTTGTGCACTGTATGACATGAGTTATACAGCCGGCATTCATATCTAAGGCAGACGTATCTTTCCTTGGAGCTGTAACATGGATCGTTACCTTTAAAGGACATGGAGGATGCCATCAGACGCCAGTGTATCTAGACTGACGGAAATGCAAAGTGTTACACCATTAATCGTTTGCCGGCCGAAGTGGCCGAGCGGTTCTAGGCGCTAGAGCATGGAACCGCGCGATCGCTGCGGTCGCAGGTTGGAATCCTGCCTCGGGCATGGATGTGTGTGATGTCCTTAGGTTAGTTAGGTTTAAGTAGTTCTAAGTCTAGGGGACTGATGACCTCAGATGTTAAGTCCCATAGTTCTCAGAGCCATTTGAACCATTAACCGTTTGCGCAAACGCTACGAAACGCTGACACTCCAGTGTTTCCATGCCTGCGGGATACGCTGATTAAAGTTTCCCTCCTCTGCAAGCTTATTTTCAACACTGAGGGAAATATTCCTACAGATTAAGGGTGATGTAAGTACTTGATGGCTATTGTATGTGTCTCTGTTACTCGAAATTTTCATGTGGAGATCGCGAGTCAGCATGCTTGCCTAATGGACGTCCACGTGCAACTTGTTGCATATTTGGGACATCGAGAATGGTCAGATCAGTGACTTGAGGGACATCATACCGACAGATCGCATAGAAATCTGGGTTTTACTGTAATAACTTCAGAACTAGTGGTGACGAGACGAAATCAGGACAACAGTATGCAAAGAAGAATACGCACAGGTCCTTCCAAAAGTACTAAATCACGAGGAGATCGTAGGATTGCTAGATCGGCTCTGATGAACTGACGGATGACAACAGTTGAAATCTGGACAGAAGTTACTCGTACAGGCAGAGTGTCACCACAAATCCGCGGGAGCAGGTTACTGGAAGGTGGGTTGAAATTCGAGTTGCCATGCGTCGATTGCCGCTGCCACCATACAACAGAAAACACAGATCTGCATCGTGGAGGACCAGAATCAGTTGGGACACTGAGTGGTATTCTGTGGTGGCTAGAAATGAGTCTCACTTTTGTTTGTGGCAGCCGGATCGACGCCAACGTGCTCGCAGACCATAGCGAGCAGCGATTCTCGACACATGGAGTCGTCGTGAGGGCAGGTATTAGATATGACAAGAGGATTGATTTTGTAGCTTTGTTTGGCAGTGTATGGCAAAAATCGTAAAACCTGTTATACCCTTCATGACGAGTGTACTAAATGGCATATTCCGGAAGGATAGTGCAAGGCCTCACATTGCAGTTCACATGTCAAAAGCCTTAAGGCATGTACGAATGCTTGACTGGTCTTTCCGGTTCACTGATTTGTCAACAACAGAGCACCTCTGCGGTGTGATGAGAAGACTTATAAAACTTCTTGGCAGATTAAAACTGTGTGCCGGACCGAGACTCGAACTCGGGACCTTTGCCTTCGGCGGCAAGTGCTCTACCAACTGAGCTACCCAAGCACGACTCACGCCCCGTCCTCACAGCTTTACTTCTGCCAGTGTCTCGTCTCCTACCTTCCAAACTTTACAGAAGCTCTCCTGCGAACCTTGCAGAACTAGCACTCCTGAAAGAAAGGATATTGCGGAGACATGGCTTAGCCACAGCCTGGGGGATGTTTCCAGAATTCTAGAAGACGTATACTTTCAGACCAACCTCCAACCATCACTCGTCATGGACTGTCACAGCATGTGTTTCAGGAAGGCAAGAAACTCCCAAAAATGACATTGGGAGGCTTTTGTTTCCTATATATATATATATATATATATATATATATATATATATATATATATATATATATATATATATATATATATATTGCTGGAAAAAAATAGTAGCTACAACCTTCTGGAGGTTTCCAATTCATTCAAGATTTATTGTTGCAACAGTGCATATGAAATACACGAAATGATTAAATTTACAGATCAGCAGCACAAGGTACCGACCCACGCTGCAACGCCCATATTAGTTACGTGATGTAGCTTCCACGGGTGTCAATGCAGGTGGTGACTCTGGCATCCAGTCGATCGTACTTATAGCGAGTACTGTCCTTGTGGTATCGATAGCTACAATGCCACAACGTAGGTGCGCTCTGGTAGGTTGGCACTACGACAGACACCGACAGTGCCCACTAGCCGGCGCGAGAGAGCTCTACGAGCTCCGCTACAGATTCTGCCATTTACATCAAGAGCAGACGACCTGGAAACATCGCTTCAACCTCAGCTGGCTATTGAGACTATGTACTACGTACGACGGGAATACGGTTTTGCGCCTACGGGCTCTTCAGTTGTAAAGTTACGTATGTCATTGACTAATAATTAAATGTACTTTCACGTAAAAAGCTGTACCGAGAGTCTTACCTCACCTGCTCCTGCTCACTTCCTACATTCGGCCTACCCATTCAGTTTACAGGAGCAGAGCCACGCACCGCCTTCCAGGCGGGATACAAAAGTCCTCAAATGGTTCAAATGGCTCTGAGCACTATGGGTCTTAACTTCTGAGGTCATCAGTCCCCTAGAACTTAGAACTACTTAAACCTAACTAACCTAAGGACATCACACACATCCATGCCCAAGGCAGGATTCGAACCTGCGACCGTAGCGGTCGCTCGGTTCCAGACTGAAGCGCCTAGAACCGCACAGCCACTCCTGCCGGCTCCCCCAAACAACCCAACACAACCACACGTCTGCTCGACCTGTTCATGTAGTTAGGTAAGCGCTGTTGGCTGACGAGTCGTTTGGGTCTCTTCTCGTCCTATCAGACCCCAAACGATACGAGACAGTCCGGAGATGGTGCTGCATGAGAAGTTGCTGTACGTCTTGCAGAGTACGGTGAGTTTCACAGGGAGTATGTCGGCGAACATTATCCAGTTGGTCCGCAGCTCGTGGTCGTGCGGTAGCGTTCTCGCTTCCCGCGCCCAGGTTCCCGGGTTCGATTCCCGGCGGGGTCAGGGACTTTCTCTGCCTCGTGATGACTGGGTGTTCTGTGATGTCCTTAGGTTAGTTAGGTTTAAGTAGTTCTAAGTTCTAGGGGACTGATGACCATAGATGTTAAGTCCCATAGTGCTCAGAGCCATTTGAACCATTTTTATCCAGTTGGA
Source organism: Schistocerca piceifrons (assembly GCF_021461385.2). Taxonomy (NCBI): domain Eukaryota; kingdom Metazoa; phylum Arthropoda; class Insecta; order Orthoptera; family Acrididae; genus Schistocerca; species Schistocerca piceifrons. Next base: position 390,569,599 of record NC_060143.1, on the reverse strand, counting down.
ACAATACATCGCCTTCCTGTAGCAAGAACGGTAAAGGAACAGGTCTAACAACATTCTGCACTTACCAAGCGCTGGTTAGCGTCCCCTTCAGAAACAATTAAGGCGAACGATATTGTAGCTTATCGTATCCAAAACCATAAGGCCTAGGGTGAGGACAGCGTGGCTTCCACAAATGCACTCTATGAGAGAGAGAGGACTCACGAAGTCTACGTGGTAGGCGCAAACAACCATCACTTGCGTGAAGTCAGAATCTGCTTTCATCGCTGAAGACCACGGCGCAACATTCCATCTTGCAATCGAAGAGTGTGATGGACTATGGGCGTAATTGGATTTACGCCCTTTTCCATCAAAGTGCTAAATCGATACCTCCATATTTGAATTACCCACCCTGAAAATTTCAGCTCGATATCTTTGGTATATGCTAAGCAATCATCTTAAGAAGGCAGTGGGTTACAGGCAGTTGTCACATTGTTTACAGCGTATATGTATTGTATCGACTCTTAACTGCGTTGCGTGTTAACTTGTGTGATATAATGAGTGAAGTGAGTGGTAATGAGTCAGAAAATGACTTTACAGACAAAAAGAAGAAAAGAAACAGTGGGGAAAGTTGAAGGACATTCAAGACCTGTTGCGCTTTCTTCCGGATGCAGTAAAAGGCTGGTGTGAAGAAGAAGATAGAGTAAACAGTGAAGAAGCTACTGATCCTGAACAGGAACATAAACTATAATGGCCAGGAACATATATCTTTTGTTAATGTACAGTTTAACTGGATAATAAAATAATAAAAGCAATTTTCAACTCAAATTTCATGATATTTTCTAGAGGTATCATGGTTTGATGGAAAAAGGGCGTAAACCATTCATCATATTTTGGATAATATATCACAAATGGAAGAAATAACTTCAGTGGTAAGGAATGATTCTGTATGTTAAAAGTATGGTCTAAGACAGAATTATTACGCCACTGAAATATAGCTGTTTTTCAATAAGATATAAACATGCAAATCTTCAACTCACTTTTACCGGAAATGCACTTTTCGGAATTTCGCCCATAGTCCATCATACTCCTCAATTGATGCTCTGATGGTACCAGTCGAACGGTGCACGTCGATGCTGTGTGATTTGAGTGGAAGACGGTCTAGAGGTATGCCTGCCACTAGTACCACTGCTAATAACAGGTTCGCAACAGTTCGTGCTGGTACGTCTGTACTCACAAGCCCTCTTATTTTTGCTGTGCTAGTTGTACGACCTGCCACTGCTGCCTTTACAGTACAACGATCCTAGCGGGCATCTGCGCTGCTTGGACGTCGAGAACCTCGTCTATGTGTGTGGCAATGTTCACGTGACCACTGATATCAGCATCGTAGCACGACTGACGCAGTACCTGTAACTTGAGTGGCAAATCTCCGAAAGGACCACCCTGCTTCTCTGGAAGGCCACAATTTGACCCCTTTCAAACTCGTTCAGTTGACTGTAGGAAGCACGAGTTCATCTCGATGGGATGGTTGTCTGCTTGCTTCAAACGTTTGCACCACACTGAGCCTTCTGGCTGTGAGCGTTTCCTACTAAAGGGCAGACACAGATGGCGCTCTGGTAGCTATGCCACTATGCCATATGTTGGCGGACGACGCTGAAACCATTACCAGTACATCTACTACTGAAACATTCAAAGCTTTTGCTCCACCTCTGATAACCTCGATATCGACGGGACGTTAAACCCTAATCTTCCTTCCTTCTACTGGGCATGTCACGTCAAGAACGCGCCTTCTAATTTGCACACCAGTTCAGGTGTTGCGTAATGAAATGTGAGGGAGTGGTTAGTGCCGACGAGATGGTGGCGGGCGGCTGTCAGAGAGGCAGCGAGCACCGAGCTGCCCCCAGGCCAGCACGGGGCGTCGGGTCAACTGGAGGCGCCGCCCACGCGCTTCCTCCGTGGCCGCGTCATCTCTCCTTTCCAAGGCCTGACACAACCACGCGCTGCGCTGCACTACCAGTGATGAGATATAAAAACATCGTATTCAAAGGTTTAATCGCAATACGCATGGTTTTATAACATGTTTACTTGGTTGCTTAAATAATGGCCACATACCTTCCAAAAGATACTGGCCGGCCGGTGTGGCCGAGCGGTTCTAGGCGCTACAGTCTGGAACCGCGCGTCCGCTACGGTCGCAGGTTCGAATCCTGCCTCAGGATGTCCTTAGGTTTGTTCTAAGTTCTAGGGGACTGATGACCTCAGATGTTAAGTCCCATAGTGATCAGCGCCATTTGAACCATTGAACCAAAAGATACGATCTAACTGTGAGCCACCTACGCGTCAAGCACTTCGAGGACGCCTTTTAGAAGCCGAATACAAACGTAAGCAAGCAGCTGTTACGTAGAAGATGCAGAAGTCACGTTCCCTCGCATTAATTGTGGATGGCTGGACGGATGTTGAAGGCCACAGTGCGCTTAATTCCATAACAAGCAATTTGGATCCAGAATTTTACAAGAACACTCGTCTGAAGTGCAAAAGGAAACTACCCAATATTGTGCGTATACTGTCACCGACGTATCGATGCGAGAGACAGTGAAAAGTTCGCTGCTGTTATAACAGAAAATGCTCAAAATATGACACCTGCATGCAACATTTTACATCAATGATATCCTAACATCGCCAGCATATGAAACGCGGCATACAGCATCAGGATACCGATAAAGAACATATCAGATGTTGGACGTACGAAACAAACCATTCTACATTTGCAGAACATTTAAAACACAGTAATCACTATCCTACAAACACGGAACGAGAAATGAAAATAATGAGAACAAGCAACCATGACAAAAATCTTATACAAATGCATGAGAACTTCCGCATTCAGAAAGCCGTCGCTGAAAGCAAACATGTGATAAATGAACAAACACACATCAGCACAGGCTCCCTACTACACTTAATAAAAGAAATGATGCGATAAAAATCGTCCCTATCACACAACCAGGGGAAAAAAAAGAAATAAATCTCCCCCTTCCCTTCGCTTTCTGGACACACACACACACACACACACACACACACACACACACACACACACAAACACTATCAGCCTACAAAAAACCTCCCCCTTCCCTTCGCTTTCTGGACACACACACACACACAAACAATGCATACACAAACAGATCGCAGATACTTCAATAATTACATGCGAAAGTTGGCACGAACATCTGACAGTCGGCAACACAAACCAAAACATTGCATCAAAACAAGTGTTCAGTTCCTAGTGCTGTGAAATGTGGGGGAAAAACCGCAAATTGGCATTTATAAGAAGAGGAACAACACCAAAAATGCAAGAGGAGCGTAATATGTAGAAAATCGTCCACGCAACCTGTAAGTACAGTTCAAAATATTACTACATAATAGCAAAAACCAACCACCAGAACTGTTCATAACCTATAGCTAACCTACATTGACCAAAATGCAAACTAAATAGCAAAAATATGTACATATTCCAAGCCAGTGAAGATGCCTTGCAGAAAATAAAGGCGAAACGTATGATACATGAAAATTGTGTTTCATTCAGTTGTAGTCAGACGGCACATAAAGTAAAAATTATCAGTATACCGTAATACTGATAAAAGACTTTATGGCTCTAGAAGTACTTCATGAACCATGAACTTAATGCGAGTGACAACGAGGTGGTCTTGGTAGCCCCCCCCCCCCCCCCCCCCCCAATCGGAGCCTCTTTCGCTGGAGTCTTGTATTAAATAATTAACACTTTGAAGTAGAGCCATATCCCCAGTACAATATTGGAGGGTAGTAGCAAAGAGAACTACGGTACGTGACTGCCACACTCAGCTTCCATCCAGAACGCGATGGGCTGTTGCAACATGTTTAGATGGTTTGTTAAGGAACAGAGTAACTACAGTGGAAACAATTGTTTGTCCCAGTGTGTAATTCGACAAGGCTGTGGGACCTGTCGTGTTACAGGATGTTCCATGACAGAAATTGGAAGATGCTTTTCGGTTACTGCAATCTACGCATGACGCTATAATGCGAATAAAAGAAAGCGATACCGTTTTGTTGGAAGTACGAGCTTTTTACTCTGATTTCAGCTTTCGTTGGGACAGCGCTCAATGAGAACAACATATTATCTGCAGGAGCCTCATTAGTTATAAAAGCTGCTGTGAATCGTAACTAGAGTTTGCGTCCTAATAGATCCACATAATAGGAAACCTGGTACGACGGTTATTGTGTAGGAGCTCCTACTGCAAATGAGGAAAGTGGACTGTGTAGCCACACTAAGTAATTTGCATCAACGTCATTTCGGAACTGTTGCTGAAAATTTAGCAGAATTTCGACCTGGTATTTCTTTCTTTTCGGAACACTGTCTCTGGACCGAGGCCAGTCATATGTCTCCATAGAGCTGGTGGAGAGGACTGTTGTCAATAAAAAACGTTTGTGCGTTTTGACGTCCAGGATTTTAAATGTACTACCCTCAGCTGCGACAGAAAGCAACTGGTATGTTCATGGTCGGGTACATAAAAGTCTGAAACAGGTACATCTACATCTACATCCATACTCCGCAAGCCAACTTGCGGTGCTTGGTTGAGTGTGTCTAGTATCACTACGAAGAAACTAATGTCTGTATGCCTCCAACACGGATAGAAAAACTGTTGCCAGTTCAGTGAAACCTCAGATACAATTCTTATCGAGCCGACATAAAATATCTCCTAGAAAATACCTTTGTTTAATAGGACGAGGACTCAGTGTAATGACCCTCTATATATAGCAAACTGAGTCGATATTCTTTTGAATGTTTATCTGACATATCAAGTAAACTTTCTGTTCTGAACAAGTGTATCATTTTTGCTCCGAGCAATTATGTGTTCTCGCTGAAATGTAAAACGGTTGCCTGAATAATGGAAACAATCATTTAAATAAAACTTTTGGATTTAAAATAATTACTTTACAGAATAATTGTAAATTTTGAGCCTTGACTATAGATTATAAACTCGAAGTATTTTTTCGTATCATATTATACTCTCCCAATCCATCAAATTGTACTACATAAACCCGTTATTACACTTCTTATACAGACATTTTGCTCTAAACCAATCTTACTTAAACATTTTAAAACACCGTTGCTTCTCTACTACGAGTAGCTGTGACAATGTCTTCAATCGACGACACGGTTTGTCGTTGACACACCGCGTGTTGGATTCCCATGACAAGCACGCACTGGTGCCCACTCAATTTGTCTACGTCCAATTCCAGCCTTTACGGCTCAAAGTAGGTGACAGAGATTTTACAAAGCGAGCTTACTGCTTTCGTTTCATTAAATAAAAAAAATCATACCCGGAAAGCACTCAAACACACAGTGTACAATACATGAAATAGACGGTAGTTACCATCTAAAGACTGGCCCGCGGCGCAGCAGTTCAATTTACCTTACCGCAAATATCCTCTTAGCTTCATACACTGAAGAGTCAAAGAAACTCGTACACCTGTCTGATATCGTGTAGGGCCCCCGCGAGCACGCAAAAGTGCCGCAACACGATGCGGCATGGCCTCGACTAATGTCTGAAGCAGTGCTGGAGGGAACTGACACCATGAATCCTGCAGGGCTGTCCATAAATCCGTAAGAGTAGAGGGGGGGGGGGAGGGAGTTGGAGATCTCTTCTGAACAGCACGTTGCAAGGCATCCCAGATATGCTCAATAATGTTCATGTTTGAGGCGTTTGGTGGTCAGCGGAAGTGTTTAAACTCAGAAGAGTGTTCCTGGAGACACTCTGTAGCAATTCTGGATGTGTCCCGTGTCGAAATGTCGTGTTGGAATCGCCTAAGTCCGTCTGAACGCACAAGGGGCATGAATGGATGCAGGTGATCAGACAGGATGCTTACGTACAAGTCACCTGTCAGAGTCGTATCTATGCATATCAGGGGCCCCATATAACTCCAACTGCATACGCGCAACACCATTATAGAGCTTCAATCAGCTTGAATAGTTTCCTGCTGATATGCAAGGTCCATGGATTCATGACTTGCCTCCATACCCGTACACGTCCACCCGCTCGATACAATTTGAAACGAGACTCGTCCGACCAGACAACATGTTTCCAGTCATCAACAGTCCAATTTCGGTGTTGACGGTCCCAGGCGAGGCGTAAGGCTTCGCGTCGCGCAGTCACCAAGGGTACACGAGTGGGCTTTCGGTTCCGAAAGCCCATATCGATGATGTTTCCTTGAATAGTTCGCACGCTGACACTTGTTGATGGCCCAGCATTGAAATCTGCAGAAATTTGCGAAAGAATTGCACTTCAGTCACTTTGAACGATTCTCTTCAGTCGTCGTTAGTCCCGTTCTTGCAGGATCTTTTCCTGCCGTGAAGGTGTCGGAGATGTGTTGTTTTACAGGATTCCCGATATTCACGGTACACTTGTGAAATGGTCGTACGGGAAAATCCCCACTTCGTCGCTACCTCGGAGATGCTGCGTCCTATCGCTCCTGCGCCGACTAAGACACCACGTTCAAACTCTTGATATCCTGCCATTGTAGCAGCAATAACCGATCTAACAACTGTGCCAGACACTTGTTGTCTTATACAGGCGTTGCCGACCGCAGCGCCATATTCTGCCTGTTTATATATCTCCGTTAACTGAAAACGCATGCCTATGCCAGTTTCTTTGGCGCTTAAGTGTATATCGACAGTGGTCAACTCTTTGGTTGCGACTACGGGGTATAATGGAGGGGAGCGGGTGCTCAGTTAGTGCTTGTTTGGTGAGCAACCAGGAGAGAAGAACAAGGTCGGATGGCGTTCGTCGAGAAGGCCTTAGCTTTGGTGTGCTCTTAGTGGTAGTTGCGCACTCGCTACGGACATTTTAAGTGGCAAACACTTGGCGCCCGCATTTATTGCAGTGGTGTTCTGTAGCGCGTCGTGGCGAGAGTGTACGCTGGCCTGGGGCATGGCGGACGGGAACTTCTACTGCACACCTTGTGAGGAGCCATGGCTGTTGTGATACGGCAGTGCGATGGTGACTTCTCACCTGGATCGTGAACATCCTGTGGATCCGACTCGATTTGTCCTTTTGTTGCGGAGACTTCCTTTGTTTAATGGAGAGCCATGATAAATTTTCTTGGGAAATTGTCAATGTTATGGGGAAGCCTGCCAGACTTATCAAATGGTTCAAATGGCTCTGAGCACTATGGGACTTAACATCTGAGGCCAACAGTCCCCTAGAACTTAGAACTACTTAAACCTAACTAACCTACGGACATCACACACATCCATGCCCGAGGCAGGATTCTAACCTGCGACCGTAGCGGTCGCGCGGTTCCAGACTGAAGCGCTTAGAACCGCTCGGACACACAGGCCGGCACCAGACTTATCCCACCCTCGTCGTCTGCCACTGTGAGGTTTCTTCGTTTTAAGAACTGTCCGGGAACGAGTTGAGTGTAACTATTCGGGCTGTGATAAAATTTGTCCTGATACTTGTGAAGTTAATTAAAGTTTGCTGAGCGCGAGCAAGTTAGGTGATTGAGATCGTCACAGTGCTTAAATAATTACCTAATTGTGTAAGATGGAGGCCGGAGATGTTGATACATTTCAATAGCAATTTTGAGTCGCTTCTCGAATCAGTGCGATAGTTGCTAAAGTGCAAGTAGTTAAATTTTATTCATTTGTGAAGATCTGAACATGTTCCTTTTAAACTGTACGTGACCATTTGTTGTGAGCCTATTTATATTTCCTTCTTGTGCTCCAGATAGCTTAATAATTGTGCTTGTACTGATGGCTAGCGAGCGTTATGTAGGTCACGGTTTAGTCTCCTGTTACCGCTATACGTAAGTATTCCTTCACCTGATGCCGGTATTCACGTCTGCTGGTTCTGGCGTGATGCCTAAGCCTGTTATTACTGTAATTTATGAGATAACGCGCAGCCTTATTGACGTGTAAAACTTAATTCTTTAAGTGGCTCAGAGAGTAATTAATTTAATGGAATGCTGTGTAAGGTCTGAACTGGGTTTTAGTGTTTCGGAATTCTACTTTGGTCATTAGCAAACTTTATCACTGTAAGAACTGCTTGGCTTGTAGCAGCAGTAATTTTCTGGAGTTTAAAGTTAACTGAGCGTTTCAAGATTTAAAAGAGAAGTTGCGATCGAGTTTTCTTCCGCATTGCTTGCTTGTTTAAGTCCATTGTGGACGTCATCAATTACAGGTGTAATTAAGATTCTGCTTAGCTGTGGGAAATTTTATTTGTAGTAAATGTTTTTTAAGGTATTACGTGTTTATTAGCTAATCCAACACCTCACCACTTCCGCTCCTGGCTACCACCCTATTACAAAAACAATGGGTTAACTTCAAAACGGTTAACGCAGTTTGTACAACAAATTATCACAACGATAAAAACGGAATAAAAAAGGATTTCATACCAGCAGGTCGACAGAGCAACAACAGAATATTTAGAACATAGTAATCAGAGAGGTGGCTCGGAGCCTCATTGGTAAAGTGCTAGACTACTCATACAGAGGTTTCGACTTCGAGCTTGTTTCACTTCCGGTAACATTTGTCAATGTGAAAAATGCTGAATTGTAACGTAGTTTTGAATCGATGATAAACTGTGGGTCTCGCTAAGTCAGTGCGAAAGTAGAAGGAAGGTTAGAGCATAGTACCTCCGATAGTACCATGCCTGGTAAGGAACTGTGATCCTGAAACGTAGCTTTACCTTTAGTTAGTCACAGAGGGGGTATATTCTCAAAAATTTGCCTTCGTAGCAGAGTGGTCAGCGTTGATGGATGCCTAGCAGAGATCCTGGATTCGGTTCCCTGTGCTGACAAGGATTTTTCCTTGGTGGGTGGACTGGTATGGGGTGCATTCAGCCTCGTGGTGCCAACTGAGGAGCTACTTGACCGAGTAGTACCGGCTGACCATATGCCTCTCCATACCGTATGTGCATGACGGCGCAAGGCAGAGGACGACACGGCGGCCGGTAGACGTCCCTTGGACCTTCACGCCTTGGACGAGGAGCTCCTTTACTATATTCGCAAGAGCAAACGTCTCTATGGAATACAGCACACAAGCGAATTTAGATACCGTACAAGGATTAGTCATAAACTTTATCACCTCGAAAAAATAAAGTTACATAATACATTTTATGTATTTGCAGGAACATGTTTGAAGTACTGGTACACTTTGAAATCCCTGTGATGTAGTACCGCAGGATACATCGAGGAGTCAATACGAAATGGTCGAGCTCATTGATAAAGTGGAGTATCGTGCGGTAAGTCTACTTCGGCACCAGCGGTATGTTCCAGCTGTGTCAAGTCAGTCAAGCTGGCTTCCTTAGTCGTCTGGATTGGCCTGACACAGCTGGAACATACCGTTAATGACGAAGCAGCCGCGCGGAGTGGCCGCGTGGTTTGAGGCGCAATGCACGGATTGCGCGGCCCCTCCCGCTAGAGGTTCGAGTCCTCCCTCGGGCATGGGTGTGTGTGTTGTACTTAGCGTAAATTAGTTTAAGTAGTGTGTAAGTCTAGGGACCGATGACCTCAACAGTTTGGACCCTTACGAATTCACACAAATTTGAATATTCTGAACATTTGATGCCGAAGTCAAGTTAGTTGATGCCGAAGTCAACTTATCGCACTATACTCCACTTTCTCAATTGGCCGCACCATATCGTTTTGACTCTCAGAGTGTCATTAAAATATTCGACACCAAAGATGGAATTAAACAACCAACTTTTAGATAGTTGGTACTGAAATATGTTCGCAGTAAACGAAGGGGCCAGATAATCCATCTGCTTTGGGTGCACGCTGGCATTCGTTATAATGAGGACGTTGACGAATTACCCAAACAACCTGAAACTACAGGAACTATCCTCGCTTTGAAATTAGGGTATACAGACCTATTAAGTGAAGTCAAGAGCCACGGAAAACATCAATGGCGAGAAATGTGGAACGTATCCCTATATAAGAAAGGTGGATATTTCGCAGCATTACAACCTGAAATTCCTACAAGGGTATAGTTTACGAAGAGCCATTTGGACGATCAACGATTTCCACCATCGATCGATTACGCTTTACTCACACCTATTTTCCTACGCATATACATAGTACGAACATTTAAGAATCTCCTGCACGTGAGTGTGATTCTCATTCAGAAGCTATTGTAAACTTCATGTTGTCTTCGTGTACCAAATCTTACTGTGAAACACCGTAATTTTTGATAACACTGATGATTAGGGAATTCCACCTCTTTCAATCTGCTTCTTTTTTTTTCTTTTTACCAAAGTCATACGCCTTTAAATAGTGACCGTAAATTTCCGACGAGTATAGGGAAAAATCAGTAGGCTTTATAGTAGTATTCATATTTTCGTTTTTATGCCTCACTTATGATTCATAATCGTTACATTCCAATTTCCCGAGGTACTCGCTTATCAAATGGTTCAAATAGCTCTGAGCACTATGGGACTTAACATCTGAGGTCATCAGTCCCCTAGAACTTAGAACTGCTTAAACCTAACTAACCTAAGGACATCACACACATCCATTCCCGAGGTAGGATTCGAACCTGCGACCGGAGCAGTCACGCGGTTCCGGACTGAAGCCCCTAGTACCGATCGACCGCTACAACAATAAATCTAAAAGGGTGTACTAATTTTTTTCGATAGTGGTAATGTTTGTTTCAGGCTGCTCAATAGAGTACAAATTCTGGCGAAGAAATTTAAAAAATTTTGTTTCGGTTCCTGTAGTGATGTCCTAAAAACTGTCACGCAAATTTCAGTTAGTACCAAGACTGCAGACATGTACGAGGGTTGAATGAAAAGCAATGCCTCCACCTTCGTTCATTGGGTTTGGATGGGAATATTTTAATAAATCAAACGCAGAAATCATCCTTAGAATGTGCTCTTTAGTTACCAATATTCACTTTCCCACGTAATCACCAGCCAACTGGACACATTTCTGCCAACGATGAACAAGTTTTCTGAAGCCGTTACGAAAGAAGTCGACACTGTTTCCGCAACCACAGTCTCACAGTTCTCCCAACGTCTTCATCAGAAGCATAATGATGTCCCCGCAGATCGTTTTTCATTATCGGGAACAGATGAAAGTCAGACGGTGCTAAATCTGGAATGTATGGAGGTTGTCGTACGGTGGTGAGTTTGTTTCAGGCTGCTCAATAGAGTACAAATTCTGGCGAAGAAATTTAAAAAATATTGTTTCGGTTCCTGTAGTGATGTCCTAAAAACTGTCACGCAAATTTCAGTTAGTACCAAGACTGCAGACATGTACGAGGGTTGAATGAAAAGCAATGCCTCCACCTTCGTTCATTGGGTTTGGAAGGGAGTATTTTAATAAATCAAATCCCTTGAACTTCTGCTGTGGTGGCACGTGAAGCGTGTGGTTTGGCATTGTCGTGCTGCAGGAAAAAATTTCCCTTTTTCCTTTCGGACCCTTGTTAGCCGTCGTTTCAGAGTTCGCAGTTCATCCTGAAACAATCAGTCAACATTTTGCTTGTGAAATTCGGTAGTTGCTGCCACAGGACGTGCAACTCTTTGTTTGTCACGCAGGTCATGTGTTCCCGCCTCAACATCTTTAAACGTACTCGCCCAACGACGCACAGAACTCACATCAACACAATCACCACAAACTGCTTTCATTCTCTGATGAATCTCCTTTGGGGTGACACCTTCTGCTGTCAAGAATTCAATGACTGCACATTGCTTAGATCGCATTGACCGACCGTCTGGGCAGGGTTCCATACTTTACACTGTAACAACACAACCGTTCAATGCTAAGACTTCCCGCCAACTGGAGCTGTAGAGAAGAGGCTACGGAACAAGCCAATACCTGCCGCATACCAATGCTGCCAACTGTTGAAGAGTTACGAAGGTGGAGGCATTACTTTTCAGTCAACCCTCGTATCTCAAAGGAACAAAAAATTAATTAAGTTATTTTATGTTTTCGAGATGATAACTGTAAGTCTGCCTATTCCTCATATACTGCGGAAATGTTGGTTTTAATGTGCGGGAGCTTCCACTGTTCGTTGGTGCCTTAGTTGTAGTCTCCCTCAAACACACGTCAGACTGCTGAAGCAAGCCTCAGAAAGCATGACAGAGTGAGGTGATGCAAGTGAGGTAGCGTGTAAATACCTCTCTGTGTGTTTCAGAGTAAATTAGACTAATACTGTAGTACAATTGTATATTACATAAATATATCTGCCATAAGACTGTAACACACTTGTTTTTGTAATATGCTTCATTGTTTCTGTATAAATAGACGCTGTGATCTAAGAACAAATAAATACTACTACACCTTCATAGCCGCATGCAGGATGTGGAGAAACAGGCTAAGATCCCCAACTGAAGATGTGAGAAGCAGGTCACAACAGGCGTTAAGGGAGAAAAGAGCTTACGGCTGTGGTTGGCGGGAATTTTATACTAATTCTGCGAAGAAGTATTATCTAAATAAGAAACCAAAAAAGGACGGTAAGAATATGGATGAGTGAGGTGGCGCAGTTGTTAGCACACTGGACTCGCATTCGGCAGGACGACGGTTCTAACCCGCGTCCGGGCATTCTGATTTAGATTTTCCGCGATTTCCCTAAATCGCTTCGGGCAGATGCCCAGATGATTCCTTTGAAAGGGCACGGCCGACTTCATTCGCCATCATTCCCTAATCCGATGGGATCGATGACCTTGCTGTTTGCTCCGCTCTCTCGAATCAACCAACCAATTGATATGAAAAATAATTTCTGACTGTTCTACGCTAGCGCGACAAAAATATCCCTACAACTGAAAACAGCACCGGGCATTGCTTTCCAAGATAGGAAATTCGCAGTTGGGGAAAAAACATTGCAAATTCTGCCTATTGGATCTAAGCTTGGTTTACTTATTCTTTAAATGTCCCAGAGCGGACGCCACGCGAAGAAATAGGCTACACGTAGACACGTTTCTAGCTTTAGAGGAAAACGTTCCCCTAGTAACAACACGGTCTAGAGTCGCCAGACTCCGTGGTGTGTTTTGAAACGCGCATGACGTGCTTCTCGGCCGCGCTGGCTAGCGCTTTTCTGGGAAACCCTATAGTTGCTTCCACGTAATCGGCTTTTCGTAATACTCCGAAAATAACTAGGGCTTCTAATAGCGACGGCTGCGAGACGAGACGCGATTCGCGCGGATTTCCGAACAGCACGCTTTCGGGGAAACCGCACGTTTATTTAAGGAAACCATTGCTGCACCGCCAGACATCGCTCACGGTCGGGCCTCGGAAGGACAGGGAGCGTTACCTGAATGCTAGTGAAACGATCCACGTCAAGCACCTCGCTTCGCTTCTTCAGAGCAACAAGCAACGCCGCATGCGTCGATCCGTTCTCAGCGACGAGACTGGAGATTCACCCACCTGAAACAAACAGACAACCTTTCAATATCTGTCGAAATATTCAATAAAGCAATACATAAACGTCAAAATTTTGGCTTCGGCTTGATCGTGACCAGTCACAGTAGTTTATTATAATTTCCAGTACACGTTACACTCCCTCCTCCCCACCGCCAAATCATCAGATCTATTTACGTCAATTAATAAAACGTGTGTATTCTGTGAACGACTGTGGGATAGCATGTGGCAGAGTCTCAAAGCAGAAAAAAACACGTTTTAGTACAAGGCTCTAAGTTATATGGAGGCTTTTGATTCGATAGACATAAACAAGATGGGGCGCTTACACCTACCCACTCCCTCAACCGCTGGAATCTGGAGTACAGAATCTTCGTTCATATACTGAGTGAAAAGTATCGAGTTCTCTGGCATTTAATAACTTTTTTAGGCCACCTATAAAATTTAGTTATTGAGGCAAGGCAAATCTCGGAACTGAACAACTCATTTACATGAAAAAAGGCAATTTTAGCGTCTTGCCCAACCCCCTGGAGAAATTTCTGCGGACGCCCATGTGCATGGTTAACAGAAATACAAATTTAAATGCCTTTCTCGGTCGTGTTTAGGCCCTACATCACATGCACTTTGTGTACAATGAATTAAGCAAGTATGACCTATTAGGAGCTGACAATGGCAATAAACATACCAAAATAGTAAAGTCTCCAAAAGCGGCAAACTCTACGTAACGTTTTAGTTACTATTATTAACATATTAATTTGGTCTTTGTGTGTTTATGAAGCAGGCCTGAGAGAGAGAGAGGGGGGAGGAGATTGCACAAGTTGATTATGACAGAACTGAAGGTTTTTAGTCATATGATTTTCAATGACTTCTTTATTGTGACTAGACTTAGGGCTCTGTTCTAAAATTTCCGCGAATTTCTAAAATTGGTGTGCATGGTGTGATGAGTGGGTCCTCGTTGAAAGGGTGCTGTTGTGGGGCGGTATTGAGTGGTGGTAAAGTTAGTATTTTTTTTTTCTTTCTTTCTTTTCACCGTCTTTTGCTACCAGACAGGGCCACATGTTTCCGCAAATGACGTACGTACGATACACACATGCCTTATTAATTGGCACAAGTCCACCTGATGACGGAGGTGTCACCCTTTGAAATGCGTAGTAGAAATAATAATAAATTTTAGGCGGCTCCAGTAATTTGAAGTACTATTTTAAAACTACTTGTGTTAAGGATACATGAGCAATATACTAAACGCTAGCGTTAAATGATTATTTTGTTCAGCTGAATTACACACTTAGACATACGAGTGTCCGATTACTTTGTTCGTGCAGTATTACACATTTAGTTATACAAGTATCGTTAGAGGTAACAAGGCCGATGCAAGTTACCTCCATTCGACGTAGGCAGCATTCAACAGTCACTGACTCAAAAGAATACGTTTACTTAACCTAGTTTAAGGAAAAACACCCAATGAGCGTTAAAAAATGGAGAAACTGACGAAGCAGTTGTTGCTATGAAGTTGCTGCAGTTGCACGATGCTGTAAATGAAAAATAAAGGTGTTGATAACAGACAAATCGCTAGATTCAAAACTGGACCTCTGATTGGACAGGGAAAGGAAATGAATTGGCCGTTGCCTTTTATACGGGATCGCCGTGCTAATTTGCTTCCATGTGAATCAAGGAAACCATGGAAAACCGAAATTTGGATGTTATGACCGAGACTGAGCCTCACTCATACCGAGCATGAGTCCAGTGGGAGGCGGTGGTAAAACATGTTGAGACATCAAATAGCACGGTATTGCAAAGGACTTTGTTCTCAAATGG
The DNA here is from genome assembly GCF_021461385.2 of Schistocerca piceifrons. NCBI lineage: Eukaryota > Metazoa > Arthropoda > Insecta > Orthoptera > Acrididae > Schistocerca > Schistocerca piceifrons. Next base: position 390,554,425 of record NC_060143.1, on the reverse strand, counting down.
TTCAAATGGCTCTGAGCACTATGAGACTTAACTTCTGAGGTCAGCAGTCGCCTAGAAATTAGAACTAATTAAACCCAACTAACCTAAGGACATCACACACATTCATGCCCGAGGCAGGATTCGAACCTGCGACCGTAGCGGTCGCTCGGTTCCAGACTGTAGCGCCTAGAACCGCACAGGCACTCCGGCCGGCGCAAGGGACGTGGGATACAGGTTTGGTGACGCGGTATAATGGTGATAAGGCTTTTAGTCTTGATGTTGTCTCAATCGGCGAGGAAGAGAGTCCTCAAGTTTCGTTAGGCATGCCGTATCCACAAAGAGTGTTGGGTTGGCTCGCCCAGAAAATGAAGTATGTTATCGAAGTGCTGTGGTAACTAGCAGGTAAGATACGAACAGGTGCTGAATATGACGCGGAGCATCTATTTTCCACGACTCTGAGGGGTTTAAAATCTCTCTGGTAGGATCGGAGGTCCACGCAACATCTGCGTAGGTTCATATCAGGCGGTAAATGTTGTAGTGTTGAGCTTCCAATTGCTGTCTACATTGGTTTATTTCTGGCTCTGTGCTGGCTAGTAAAATCAGATGCTTATTGCGTTTCAGTTCTCCATCTTGAGTTAGCATAGTGGGTTTTATTTTCTTAAAGATGCGAATTAATTTCATCTGGACAGGCCCACCTATTGCAGTGATGAATGTTTTACGAGGAAGTGTCATATCTTACCATCCCGGAATTTCAGTATAGCAGATCAAAGAAAACCTGCAGCCTGTATAGAAACTCCTATGAGATAAATTCAGTCAACAGACAGGGTGACTGCTGTAAAATATAACGGACATAAATAATCGTGTATCTTTGTGTAACATTTCCACTGCCTCTCTAAGTTAAGCCAGCGTAACTGCTACAGGACCCATAAAAATGGGTGGAAGACTGCATTCCGCACACGGTAAAATTGCTTTTATACCCTATTTCGAAAGTATAATACAAATGTTCCCTGATATCGAGACCAGTGCCGCTTCTTTGAAAATTTCCATGTCAAAACTCGAATTACAAACTCTCGTATAAATTCAAAAGCCTAAAAGATTCTACTTACAAATTCAGAAAAAGATTCTGAAACCACCAATACATCTCAAACATCACCGGAGAGGGCAATCTGCGCGGGGTAGTCATTAAGATGCAATTATTATCACCTCGAAAAAAAAATGTTTTGCTTGTTGACAGGTTGTAAGCCACCCCTACTATTTTATTGCGTTTATATACGACTATAGGTGATTAATACTTGCTGTACTCTGGCTGCCGGCCGGTGTGGCCGAGCGGTTGTAGGCGCTTCAGTCTGGAACCGCGCGACCGCTACGGTCGCAGGTTCGAATCCTGCCTCGGGCGTGGATGTGTGTGATGTCTTTAGGTTAGTTAAGTTTAAGTAGTTCTAAGTTCTAGGGGACTGATGACCTTAGATGTTAAAAATAATGTCCCATAGTGCTCAGAGCCTTTTTTTGTGTGGCTGGTTGGAAAATTAGGCATCGGACACCAATAAGTAGCAAGTTACAGAGGCCGAATTTACACCCAATGTACATGCGCCTACAATTGAAGTTCTGACCATGAGCCTACGACGCATATCGTAACTATTCTCCCACACTGTTCTGTGGTTCGGTGTCCCTTCCAAAATATTCTATCAATAATGAAGAGATTATAATATGTGAACATTTTTGTACGACATAATTTATTTTATTCCACTTTAAATTCACATAACGCGTTCCTACTTGTTCTGATTGCACTCACTCATTTACCACGAGCTTGTATGAGTTTATCATTGCCGGTTCGTTACTGTGGAATCGCCTTTCGTTACATACCAACTTCACAAGATACTAAACATAAATATGAGCTTCAAAATATCACATGGCTCACACACCTATACGCTCTACTCGCGTTTCAGCTCTGGCACGACTGTCAGTATACTCTTTCCACAATTTTCTTCACTTTTATGCGCGATACTGAGAAGCGCATGCTGTAGGGATCTGCCCTGTAAGCACGCTCCGGTCCGACTGACTATACTCCATCATATCAGAAAACTAATTCACTTTTTTACGCGCGAAGGGCGCAGCACGAGCTCCCGGGACATTCCCTGCAGGCTTGCGAACGCCCGACTGACACACTCGTTCTCACCAAACATCTCCAGGTGCCAATCTCCGCCCTCTAGATCGATGGGAGGTCCTCGCCAGCGATGCCGCTGCGCTGTACCAATGGATCGTAATGGTAGGGAAAAAAAAGAGAAAGAAGTGCGGGGTAAGTGAAATTGCCTTCTCTGGTTATCTGCTACGGTACTATGTCACGCGGATTTCAATGTGTACCGGACCTGCAGATATTTACCTTCAAATAAACAAACATTATTACATAACTTTATTCTTCCGTGATCGTAACTGTAACTTTATGAATACTACTCGTGATCTGACACTAACAACGTCAACAATTATTAACCAGACGTATAACGATGTGGTATCGGTACTATTTGATAACATCTTTATGTAAGACAGCAAAGCAAAATGCAAAACATGAATAACTATAAAACGCCGCACACTCAGGATACATTTACAGTCAAATTTCTTAGTAAAGAAAAGTGAATATAAACAAAAAACATTTAAATGTTTCTGCAATGGAGCATACAGTAATGTCAAGCATAGGAAAGAGGGTGAAACGTAGTGGTAACAGAAATAACGAACTCTGAATTCACGCAGGTATATTTGCAGAGAGAGGGATGTGTACGTGCCAGACACGCGTGAACGTGCTGGGGAGGGTTTCAACGGGAAGTGCTCTACATGGACCTGAAGAGTGTGTGTGCGCGCGTGTGTGTGTGTGTGTGTGTGTGTGTGTGTGTGTGTGTGCGTCGGAGGAGGAGGAGCGGGGAGGGGGGAGGGAGAGAAGACGGGGGGGGGGGGGGGGGGAGGAAGCACAAGTGCGTGGGGTATGCGTGAGGCGTGAGGCAAGGGAGAAGGAATGCGTCGTTTCCCACAATCGAAGACGTGGAAGTAACTCCTCGGCAACAAGGTGTGTAATTTGTTGAACAGCTACAATAAGTAGCTTTATATGTAAACGAGACATTAAGGCAACTATGTTTTTTAATAGGAAATATTATTTTTATAGCGGCATTTGAGAACTCGCGAAAGAAATGTAATGAGATAAAATCGCAAAAAAACCTCTGATACAGAAATAGACGGAAAATGTCATAGATGAAAAGCCCAAAACTGTAGACATACGCTGTTTATCCCTGTCGCCATGCAAAAGTAGCATAATGCAGCAGAAATTGCTTTTCACCTATTATAAACCAGACACTCATTAGTCACCCCAGAACTCGTCGTTGCCTGAATCAGCGGGGAAGGAAATCCACAAGTTTCTTTAGATATGCCATATCCGCCTACAGCAAATCATTCTTGATTACATCTCCCACAGCTACAAAGCTACGGGGATGTTGATTGCTACCTTTTAGACTTTTGCCCGCATAGTCTCTGACATTTTCTACGGGGTTAGTATCGGTGTTTAAGCGGGCCAATCAAGGAGCGACGGTGGGTGTGTCCACGGCTGTTGTCATCTTGAAAGACTGGAGTTCACACAGAACACTCACTGTGAAAAATAGACCAAAGGGAAACATTTAGTCACCGACAACGTTGAATAAACATCCTGCTTCAAGATAACGGTAATTTGAATGAGTGAGTCCAAGCCATGGTTCGAAAAATCAGAACATCGCAGAATCACAAATATTGTAAATCATCCTGTGTCACTGTTAGCTTCTATACTATTTTTTCCACTGTCTAGTTCCGACTGATCGTCGTCTTAGATACAGGGATTAAGCATCTGTCTGTTCAGCCTTCCCGATGTCTACGTCCGTTGTTTGCTTCGTCGACCTATGTCTCGCCTCCTTTTCGGACTGTAGTACAGAATAGTCTTGATAAAGCTTTCATTCCTCATTCAACTTATATGTTGTTTCCACCTCTCTGTATTCAGTTATTTCCTCATTAACAGCACGAACATTCACTTATACCTTCTTGTGGAGCTCTTCACTCTGCTCAAGTAGTTTGTTTCTGCTGCTTGTATTGTGCTGTCGTTTTTTTTCCTTTTATGCAACTGTCGCCTGCACACAACAATGCAGGTATTGCAGTATTTTCAATAAAATTTAATTTTTGAATCTTTTCAAGTTTTATACTCAAATGTTCCGTTTATTGTTCTAAGTATTGCTTGAAACTTGTATAACTTTCCGTCTACACCATTAGGATCATCATAACACGTGCCGCAGCCCAGATATTGGAAATTCAAAATCTTTTCAATAACTAAGTTGTTAATACTATTTTGGATCATATTGGTTATTTATTTAAAAAGACCATGACTTTCGTCTTATGTAATGAAATTTAAGCTTACATTCTACGTATATTTATTATAGCTGAAGTACTATCAATTGCACGTCGGTAATTTCCAAGAATGATTGCCTATCGAAGTTGGAGGGCTCCACACGATACATATCGAACGTGCGATGGTAAATCGATTATGGAAGTCTCGCGGTGCGTGTTATGATAAATTATTTGTGATCGTCATTTTTATCAGCTTTGCGTTGTTTCTTCAGTTCATGTATATTACATTCCCGCCGTAATTTTTTGTGATTCCATTGGGAAATAGAAACGGTTTCTCTTGATAACGAGTGTAATGTGTGCTGCTTCTCAAGTTTTTTCTGTGTATTGCCTCACATGGAAAACTCTAATCCCATGCATTTCCAGCATAGACAAATGTTTGACGTTTTTCCGGAAATATGGACTTCTGCCGGACGAGGAAAGCAGGGACTGTGTTGACTATGGTGCTGCGATGTCTGTGAAACTCCGTAAGAGGAGTGTGGACACTGAGATTCCGTTTCAATTTCATTGCGGACTTTGCGAAAAGCGAACCAGCATCAGGAAAAATATGTGGTTTGAGTCCTCCAAGTTATCGATTAAGACGAGCGTAATTCTTGTGTCGTGCTGGATTCGAGATTACACGTTGCAAGCCACAGCATCATAAACTGAGTTATCGCCAAATACCGTGTGTGATTACTTCGGGTTTTGCCGAGAAGTGTGCTACGTGATAATGACAAATGACAGTGTGCCAGTTGGTGGACCAAATAAAAAAGTAGAAGTGTATGAATTTCGTATTGCTAGACGAAAGAATCAGAGAGGACGATCTTCTAAAAGTGAAGTAGATCATATTTGGGTTTTTGGTGGGATAGAAAGGAAGTCACGCAAGTGTTTCGTTGTGAGGGTATTGTCCTGAGACAAGGTGACTTTAGTGGGTCTCATAAAACATTTCACACTGCCTGGAACAAAAGTCACCACAGACGGGTTTCAGTCGTACCAGACTCTCAAAGCTGAAGGGTTCGAGCACGAATTCGTGAACGAATCTGTGGAGTTTGTCTCTTCAGATGACGCCAGTGTCCATACCCAGAATATAGAACGGCTGTGGAAGTCTGTCAAGTCTACCATAAAAAGAGAAGGGCGTCCAGGACAGAGGGACGACCTGTATTTGTTCCAGTGCCTATACTTTCACAACTTGCGTTTGCAGGGGAAAGTCGACGCATACGACACTCTGCCGATATTCCTGCATGATATTGGCAGAGTTTACCCTGGGTACGGGAAAAAAGGAATTGCCCCTGCAGCTTATACATCACGTGGATTGTCACAAGACGATAACACCGACGACGAGTAAGGTAAGTCGTCTCCTTTGAATTTACAAGTGCTTCTGTAACGCTTTTCTTTTGTCGTTTCTGTAGTGACAACTTGAAACATACTCGTAACGGGCGCCACGAGACTTCCATAATCGATTTACTATCGCACGTTCGATATGTATCGTTTGGAGCCCTCCAACTTCGATAGGCAATCATTCTTGGAAATTACCGCACGTCGGCTCACCTTTTGTATTATTATTTTATCATCTACAAATAGAAACGCACTTGGATTAGTGTATTTATCTAACAATTGATATTGTTTACAAAATCCGTATCATGTTATTAACTACTAAAAGGCGCGTGTCTGGTTACTGGTTGATGCAAGCCGTACGCCACGCCTTTCGGAAGGGACTCTTGTCAAAACAGCAACGTTAACCACAGCACCTGCAATCTGCTGCTGCTTGGCGCCAGTGATCGTGTTGAGGTGGCAAGGATTTGGCTGCGGCGTCGCGAGGCGGAACTTTGGGGTTGGTGGCGACGTCCTTGGCGCGAGACGAGGGCTAAAGCGGCCTTTGAGGCGCGTGGAGCGGGTTATTCAGCTCGCGGGCACTCGGGCCGCGTTGCCCGGCAACGGAGCACAAAGAGCGTCGAGTGTCCGCGGGATGGGCCCTGCAAACACCTGCCGCTTCCTCACCTGCGGCGCACCGCTGCACTTCTCTAGTCCTGCCTTCTTGTTGCGGTTATTACGGCCGACCCTAACCCCTGCTGGGACTAGACTCGGCCACCTTCATACGGAATGTGGCATGCAACTTCTGACGTTATCTGCACCATCCTGCTAACATAAAGAAATTATATGGCTTGTTCACGGGGAAGTGTACCGCGAATGATCGTGCAACGCAGCGCGCTCCAGCGGCAAACTGGCAGCTATAGGTGCCGCACGCGAACTACACCATCTGATCAACAGTGTCTGAACACCACTACGAAACGCGGAATTGACCACTAGATGTCGCGAGATGTGGACTCACCAGTATAAAAGGAGGCGAAGAGTACTGTGTTCTCAGCATCTGCATCATGCTCCGCAAGCCACGAATGGTGTGTGGCGGAGGGTACTTACTACACCACTAATTAAGCCCTCCAAACTTTCTGGCATTTTCTTCCCTTTTTCATTACTCGAGACGTATGTAGGAGGAAGTAATACGTTGTCCGACTCTTCCCGGGAAGTGCTGTCACGAAATTTCATTACTAAACCTCTCCGAGATGTATAACGCCTCTCTTGTAAGGTCTGCCAATGGAGTTTGCTGAGCATCTCCGTACTGCTCTCGTGTAGACTAAACGATCCCGTGACGAAACGTGCCGCTCTTCGTTGGATCTTCTCTATCTCTCCTGTCAGTCCTATCTGGTAGGGATCCCAGATAGATGAACAATACTCAAGAATCGGTCGAACAAGCGCCTTATAAGCCATTTCCTTAGTGGATGATTATATGAGTCCACTGGACTTAGTCTTACACTGAGGATGATCACTCTGTGACTGAAATCGATATTCAATAATAATAATAATAATAAAATTTCAAATTTATACGACCAATGTTGGAGTTTTCCACGTTTGCAATAGCTGTGTGGTCGTACAGCACAAATTTGCTAATGGCATCCATTGCAAAGGAAATGTATCAAGGGCATTTCAATCGTCCTTCAGACAGGGGCCGTCGACCATTCACTCCAGACCACAGCGTGCTCCTGACCCCAACATCCAAAATCACTACCTTTTCTGAGGTTGTCATTCTTCCAGAGCCATTCAGACACCTCGTTCACATGTCCCCAGAGGACTTCAAACCGTTATAAGGACGAAGGGGGGACACACCCCATACCGGTATCAGGTAATAGGTTCCCGGATACTTACGGTTAGACCGTCAGTGAGAGAGCACTTCGATTTCCTGCTGCTAATAAGGCGAGTACACCGTTCGCTTGTTACACATTTTTACGAGCTTCAAACAGGTACAACTTATTTTCAGTTATCTGGGTAGTTACTATTTTATTTTTGTAATTTCTTGCGTGTTTGAGTGCCTACTAGACACAACCGTTTATTTTAATAACAGTGTAGTGTACAGTATCGCCGTTGCTATCGACCCTCGTATCGTACAGGCTTTTGTTTGTTTGGTTAGAACAGCTCAGTGTCGGTTAGACCATAAGTGAGAGAGCACTTCGATTTCCTGCTGCTAATAAGGCGAGTACACCGTTCGCTTGTTACACATTTTTACGAGCTTCAAACAGGTACAACTTATTTTCAGTTATCTGGGTAGTTACTATTTTATTTTTGTAATTTCTTGCGTGTTTGAGTGCCTACTAGACACAACCTTTTATTTTAATAAGTGTAGTGTACAGTATCGCCGTTGCTACTGACCCTCGTATCGTACAGGCTTTTGTTTGTTTGGTTAGAACAGCTCAGTGTCGGTTAGACCGTCAGTGAGAGAGCACTTCGATTTCCTGCTGCTAATAAGGCGAGTACACCGTTCGCTTGTAGGGTAAACATAGTCATGTGTAGGGACTGTGGTTGTTGTGAGCGGACGCAAGGAGAATTGGCCACTCTTCGGGGGCAGGTGGAGGCTTTGTCTGTTAGGCTCATCGAGCTCGAGGCGCAGGCGTCGGCTCGTAGTGGCGTTGGGGCAACTGTGGTGAGACCTATGCCTACTTCGGTGGCCTTGGAATCGCATGGAACCCCTAATGTCGCTGCGTCTTCCGGCAGTGAGCATCTTACCGGTCAGCCATCACTCCAGGGTGAATGGCGGACAGTGGTGGGCTCGCGCGTGCCTGGCCGAAAGGCGAAGGTGGGATCTGGCCGCGTGGCAGCTGCCTTACCCCTTTCCAACAGGTACGGGGTGCTTCCTAGTGGTGATGACATCGTTTCCGAGCCACCACAGGATGCCTCGCCTGTTGGGCCAGTGGCCGATTCTCCGGCAAGGTCCCGACAGTCACAGAGGGCGGGCCTATTAGTTACAGGGAGCTCCAACGTTAGGCGGGTTATGGAGCCCCTTAGGAAAATAGCGGGTAGGTCGGGGAAGAATGCCAGTGTGCACTCGGTGTGCTTGCCGGGGGGTCTCGTCCGTAATGTGGAGGAGGCCCTTCCGGCAGCTATTGAACGCACTGGGTGTGACCGGCTGCAGATAGTAGCACATGTCGGAACGAATGACGCCTGCCGCTTGGGTTCTGAGGCCATCCTTGGTTCCTTCCGGCGGCTGGCTGATTTGGTGAAGACAACCAGCATCGCACGCGGAGTGCAAGCTGAGCTTAATATCTGCAGCATAGTGCCCAGAGTCGATCGCGGTCCTCTGGTTTGGAGCCGTGTGGAGGGTCTAAACCAGAGGCTCAGACGACTCTGCGACTATAATGGTTGCAAATTCATCGACCTCCGTTATTGGGTGGAGAACTGTAGGGCCCCCCTAGACAGGTCAGGCGTGCACTACACACCGGAAGCAGCTACTAGGGTAGCAGAGTACGTGTGGCGTGCACACGGGGGTTTTTTAGGTTAGAGGGACCCCCCCTTGGGCGAAACGATAAAATACCTGACGGCTTACCAGAGAGGACATTATCATCGTTGATAAAGAACGTCCGTCCTCAGAGACCAAAAACAGGAAAAGTCAACGTAATATTGGTAAACTGCAGGAGTATCCAGGGCAAGGTTCCTGAATTAGTATCTCTTATTGAAGGAAATAGTGCGCATATAGTATTAGGAACGGAAAGTTGGTTAAAACCGGAAGTGAACAGTAACGAAATCCTAGACACAGAATAGAATATATACCGCAAGGATAGGATAAACGCCAATGGTGGAGGAGTATTTATAGCAGTAAACAATTCAATAATATCCAGTGAAGTTATTAGCGAATGCGAATGTGAAATAATCTGGGTTAAGTTAAGTATCAAAGGTGGGTCAGATATGATAGTCGGATGCTTCTATAGACCACCTGCATCAGCAACCGTAGTAGTTGAGCGCCTCAGAGAGAACCTGCAGAACGTCGTGAAGAAGTTTCGTGATCATACTATTGTAATAGGGGGAGACTTCAATCTACCAGGTATAGAATGGGATAGTCACACAATCAGAACTGGAGCCAGGGACAGAGACTCTTGTGACATTATCCTGACTGCCTTGTCCGAGAATTACTTCGAGCAGATAGTTAGAGAACCAACTCGTGAAGCTAACGTTTTAGACCTCATAGCAACAAATAGACCGGAACTTTTCGACTCCGTGAATGTAGAAGAGGGTATCAGTGATCATAAGTCAGTGGTTGCATCAATGACTACAAGTGTAATAAGAAATGCCAAGAAACGAAGGAAAATATATTTGCTTAACAAGAGTGATAGGGCACAAATCGCAGAATATCTGAGTGACCACCATCAAACGTTCATTTCTGAGGAAGAGGTAGTGGAACAAAAATGGAAAAAATTCAGAAAATCGTCCAGTACGCCTTAGATAAGTTCGTACCGACTAAGGTCCAAAGCGAGGGGAAAGATCCACCGTGGTATAACAATCATGTACGAAAGGTACTACGGAAACAAAGAAAGCTTCATCATAGGTTTAAGAGTAGTCGAATCATAGCTGATAAGGAAAAGCTGAACGAAGCGAAAAAGAGCGTAAAGAGAGCAATGAGAGAAGCATTCAACGAATTCGAACATAAAACATTGGCAAACAATCTAAACAAGAACCCTAAAAAGTTTTGGTCATATGTAAAATCGGTAAGCGGATCTAAATCCCCTATTCAGTCACTCGTTGACCACGATGGCACCGAAACAGAGGACGACCGAAGAAAGGCAGAAATACTGAATTCAGTGTTCCGAAACTGTTTCACTGCGGAAAATCGTAACACGGTCCCTGACTTCAGCCGTCGCACGGACGCCAAAATGGAAAATATTGAAATAAACGATATCGGAATTGAAAAACAACTGCTATCACTTAGTAGCGGAAAAGCATCCGGACCAGACGAGATACCCTTAAGATTCTACAGTGATTATGCTAAAGAACTTGCCCCCTTTCTATCAGCAATTTATCGTAGATCGCTGGGAGAACGTAAAGTACCTAGCGACTGGAAGAAAGCGCAGGTCGTTCTCATTTTCAAGAAGGGTCATAAATCAGATGCGAATAATTATAGGCCTATTTCGCTTACGTCAATCTGTTGTAGAATAATGGAACATGTTTTGTGTTTTGTGAAACTCAGCTCGCCCTATTTGCCCAAGAAATTCACAGTGCCGTAGACACTGGCGAGCAGATTGATGCCGTATTCCTGGACTTCAGGAAGGCATTTGATATGGTTCCGCACTTACGTTTAGTGAAAAAAATACGAGCTTACGGAATATCGGACCAGGTTTGTGATTGGATTCAGGATTTCCTAGAAGAAAGAACACAACATGTCATTCTTAACGGTTCAAAATCTGCAGATGTAGAGGTAATTTCGGGAGTACCGCAGGGAAGCGTGATAGGACCTTTATTGTTTGCAATATACATAAATGACTTAGTTGACAACATCGGTACCTCCGTGAGGCTATTTGTAGATGACACGGTTGTCTACAAGAAAGTAGCAACATCAGAAGACTCGTACGTACTCCAGGAGGACCTGCAGAGGATTAATGCATGGTGCGACAGCTGGCAGCTTTCCCTAAACGTAGATAAATGTAATATAATGCGCATACATAGGGGCAGAAATCCATTCCAGTACGATTATGCCATAGGTGGTAAATCATTGGAAGCGGTAACGACCGTAAAATACTTAGGAGTTACTATCCGGAGCGATCTGAAGTGGAATGATCACATAAAACAAATAGTGGGAAAAGCAGGCGCCAGGTTGAGATTCATAGGAAGAATTCTAAGAAAATGTGACTCATCGACGAAAGAAGTAGCTTACAAAACGCTTGTTCGTCCGATTCTTGAGTATTGCTCATCAGTATGGGACCCTTACCAGGTTGGATTAATAGAAGAGATAGACATGATCCAGCGAAAAGCAGCGCGATTCGTCATGGGGACATTTAGTCAGCGCGAGAGCGTTACGGAGATGCTGAACAAGCTCCAGTGGCGGACACTTCAAGAAAGGCGTTACGCAATACGGAGAGGTTTATTATCGAAATTACGAGAGAGCACATTCCGGGAAGAGATGGGCAACATATTACTACCGCCCACATATATCTCGCGTAATGATCACAACGAAAAGATCCGAGAGATTAGAGCAAATACGGAGACTTACAAGCAGTCGTTCTTCCCACGCACAATTCGTGAATGGAACAGGGAAGGGGGGATCAGATAGTGGTACAATAAGTACCCTCCGCCACACACCGTAAGGTGGCTCGCGGAGTATATATATATATATATATCGCGTTTAAGTACAGATAGCCTGGGCACGAGAATTATGTCTATCGGTAAATGCATTTAAAGAGGCCAGTGCAGCTACCATAATATACGGTGACGGTGGAGACTATCTCGTGTCTTTGATAAAATGAAAAGTTAATGTATATATATCAGGTCTCGAAATGGACACGCACAAATTAATTCTCGTGCCCAGGCTGTCTGTACTTAAACGCGAAGCGATGTGCGTGTAACGAAGATTAAGTTCTTCCACTTCGTTTGTCCACGTTCGAAGCCCCGTTTAGAATACCTGCTTTTCTGATATTACCCTGGGCGTCTGGAAACACTCAGCAACGTGCGTCTTTCTCGATCTGACGCCAGAAATTCGTCACGTATATAGCACGATGATGTCCGAATTCACAGCCCACGTGAGGATGGCTGAAGAGATCCTGGGAAGGGAGGAAATTATAAATCCTATCTACATCCATCTCTGCGGATCAGCATGGAGTACGTGGCAAATAAGCCTCTGCGCGAGCTGTTATTTCCCTAGTCTTACTTTGAAGTTTCCTACGGAGACTCTAGGCGAGCTGTACGGCGTGTTTGTTTTGAGTTGCTGCCAGGTTAGATTTTTCTACATTGCAGTTACTCCCTCTCGCCAGATAAAAAAAGCCTGTGACCATTCGTTGCTTCTTCTTTGTTTACAGCCGATGTCCGACCCGATATAGATCGCATACAATGCAGTGCCACTCACATAAGGGCTGTACAAATATTTTTTATGTATTCTCCATTGTAAACTTATCTGGTGACATCTTCCTAATGGATTGTTCATCGAAATTCTCATGTAGAAAGCTACGATGGTAAGTGAACAAGTACCTGCTACTTTGCTCTGTCTTTGGGTTGACTCCACAGTTTTTTGTGGTCACCAGCCGGTAGATGGCACCGTTGACTTCGCCCGTGGTAGGTTTCAGCCGTAAGTCTGCTTTGCGTTGTTGGAATCAGTGTAGGTAATGTTACAACAGTAAGACTGATCTCGTAAGATTAGACATATTTTACAAAAGTCTTTACAACATCTATGAATCATGTTTAGGACCCATGTATTTCGTTAAATGACTGTAAAATTTGTTTTATTTTCTTTCCAAGTTCTTGCGCAGTAATTTTACTTTGGCGAAAAGGGTCGTTTTTTAGCCACTCTGTTGTACCTCTTCTTCTCTTGGATCTATTCTTTTCTAGATTTTTAAAACAAACTTGCAACTGTATTCTTGTTGAACGTGTAATAGCAGTACAATTTAATTGATATACTTTTTCACGTCCGTGATCGATTAACTTCTGTTTATTATTTAGAAAAAAGCTTTCATATAGCAACTTCCCTTCACGAGAAGCAGTTCAAATTGTATAGTGTAAAGTTCTTAATACTTCTTATGGTAGCACGTCTTTACTGTGCAGTCAGCCACAATGGAATGTAATTCTAATAATGGTTATTCCATGATATGGAATTTTGTGCTCAAACCACATTTAATTTTTTTGGATTTAATAAAATTAAGGCTCAAAATATCATAATTATTTGTTTTATTTTCTTGTATACTTATTACTGATTCGCTTTTCAGTGTTCGTCAACAGGAATCATTTTAGACGTTAGCCTTCAGCTGGCTTTGTACTTTTGAACGATACACTACAATGGCTGCGCCACAGGGGGTTTGCAGCGTTCCGTAACCTGTGTCCTGCGGTCCGAATGCGTACCAGGACCGGTAATTCATAGAAGACTTTCAGGACAATATGGGGACAATGTTTTTTCACAGCAAAGTGTTTACCAGTGAACTGAACAGTTCAACACTGGTGAAAGAGCGTGAAGGTTGAGGAAAGACCGGGGAGTCCAGCTACAGCCATAACTAATGGTTCAAATGGCTCTAAGCACTGTGGGACTTAACATCTGAGGTCATCAGTCCCCTACACTTACAACTACTTAAACCTAACTAACCAAAGGACATCACACACATCCATGCCCGAGGCAGGATTCGAACCTGCGACCGAAGCAGCAGCGCGGTTCCAGACTGAAGCGCCTAGAGCCGCTCGGCCACAACAGTCCGGCCCAGCCACAACTGATACCAATAGTGAATAAGTCCGTGCTTCATTCCGAATAACAGAGCGGGTGACTGTTGATGATGTGCAAACCATATTCAGATTAGTCGTGGCTCTGCATTAGAAATCATACATAACAAGTGCTCTTTTGTTGCTTGACAATACGCGTTCCTCATACCGCCCCTACAACATTCAAACTCTTCAGGCGCTCTATTTCCAGGTGTTGGAGCATTCTGCATACAGTGCTGATCTCCCGCCTCCCGTCGGTTCGCTACCGGTTTGATCCACTTAAGGATGCTTTAAGAGGCCGTCCATTCAGCTCCGATCAACAGGTGGAAGAAGTGGGACATATGTTGCTTTTCAGAGGGCATCGGAAAGGTGGTGCAGCGGTGAACCACGGCACTGTGAAACAATGTGACTATATTGAAAAATGTCAATAACAATTGTGTACGTTTTTGTAATAAATTATTAAAAAATTGATTGCACATACTTATTGACTAACCCCTAACCCTATACTACTAAACTCCATGTAAAACTTACGATTGCATTAGGCTACAAAACAGGACATTTTGTACTTAATTTGAAAGTTACAGACCAATGGACATCTCATAATGGTAAATAATGAATGTGTAACCTATAAATTATGACTCATTTAAAATGTGGAGTAGTAAACTTTACACTGGTTTAGCAGCAATGAAACGTTTTCTCCTCTTTAGTGTTCTCGGATAAACGTCCCCATCCGACAGACTAGATCACCATTAGCTGTCATAATGCCCTCCTTGCTCCTCGAGACACTGCGGAGAGGTTTGGAATTTAATCCGGGACATTGGTAAAAAGTCTGCTTATCAGGAACTTCCCACCATCTTTCCTCTCCCTGGCGGCCAAATATTGGTGGTGAAGATTTCTTCCATCGGCGGATTTCGAAACTGGCCACATCTTAGTCGAGCGCCGCTGCATAAGCAGGCGTTAGCGATCTTGGCTACAGAAGGGTTTATCTTTTCATAACAGAAAATGTTGTTTATATATGAATAAATGGTCTCGCGGCGTTACAATTGATAAAATCTTCTCAGGCTTCCAGCCACATCAGGTGGTTAAAGACCCACGAGCTGTTGACCGAGCGCCGGCCGGTGTGGCCGAGCGGTTCTAGGCGCTTCAGCCCGGAACCGCGCGACTGCTACGGTCGCAGGTTCGAATCCTGCCTCGGGCATGGGTGTGTGTGATGTCCTTAGGTTAGTTAGGTTTGAGTAGTTCTAAGTTCTAGGGGACTGATGACCTCAGATGTTAAGTCCCATAGTGCTCAGAGCCATTTGAACCGACTGTCGACCGAACTCTCCTCGGAAACTGTCCAGTCGTAAATGACTTCAGTGTCGTCGTGGCCTTGTAGCTACATAGCCGCGTTGCGGGCTGTGACGTCACGTCCTCGCCATATACGACATCGTTTCCGTCCCTCGTCCGTCGCGTCTACTGCAAACTCACGGTGGCCTGGCCCCGGATTGCAAAAAGCTGCAAACTGCCACCGTAATTGATGGTGTTTTCAGATACTTTTATTACTATAGCTTCTTTTACAACGTTATTCCAAAATCATTTCGTCCTCATAATGACGTTTCGTCGAACAGAAACCTGTGTCGATTTTCCATGGCTGACTTTTCGGGATAACATAGGCGTAAGCACCTCTCGTTGTTCCCTCCGGCGTTGTTCCACAGTGCGTACTGTTTGGCCGACGTAATGGCAGCCACAATGATATGGTATCTTGTAAACTCCAATCGTTCTGAGCCCTAGATCGTCCGTCACAGACCTCATGAGCTGTCATATTTTTGCTAGGGGCCTGAACAGTGACGGAATGTTTCGTTTCTTCAGCAGCCGTTAATCTTTCCCGATGCTGTATGACAATAGCAAAAACGGTTTTCTTGCTCTCCTCTTCGATGGGTTTATTCCTGCGCGCCTCACCAGAAATAACCTGTGATACCTGGTGGTGGTTGCAGCAATTTTCCCGACAGATTTTTCGGAGGTGGCTTAGCTCAAGTCGCAGGTTTTCAACGTTTGAGATAACTTCAGGATATTGGACAAGTGCGTTCTGAACGCCACGATTTTGTGCCCGATGGCGGTGGCTGAGAAATTGCAGACACCGATCCGTACGTGTACATTTCCTGTAGACACTGTGGCTGAGGTGCCCACTGCCCTTCTGTTGAACGAGGACGTCAAGGGAGCGCAATTCGCCATCTATCTCTACTTCCATCGTAAACCTAATGCGGTCGCGAACGACATTCAGGTGATCTAAGAATTCACCCTGTATTTCACGTCCGTGGGGCCAGATGACACAAGTATCATCGACGTAGCGATAAAAGCCATTTAGCTTAGCTGGAGCCATGTCCTAAGCGATGTCTTCAGTTTTTCCATAAAAAGGTTGGCTATCGATGGAGCTAACGCACTTCCCATCGCCACGCCGTCCATCTGGTCGAAATACTGGCCGCCATATAGGAAATGCGACAATGTCAATGTGGCCGGCCGGTGTGGCCGTGCGGTTCTAGGCGCTTCAGTTTGGAACCGCGTGACCGCTACGGTCGCAGGTTCGAATCCTGCCTCGGGCATGGATGTGTGTCATGTCCTTAGGTTAGTTAGGCTTAAGTAGTTCTAAGTTCTAGGGGACTGATGACCTCAGTAGTTAAGTCCCATAGTGCTCAGAGCCATTTGAACCATTTTTGTCAACGTGTATTTAAACAATCCCACAACTGTACATCAGATAACTGAGAGACGGGATTTACACGGCGTTTGACACGAACACGTATAAACAGAGAGACCATTTCAAAACTGACCACTGTATCACCTTGGTCAATATGCTGATGTTTAATTCGGCTGATAAAATCGTCGGTGTTCTTAAACGCTATACACACAACGACCCACACGTGGTGTATGGAGGCTGACCAGTTGTTATGCCAGTCTGTAAGTTGGTGACACCCGGTATTCACGGCGGGCTGAAGGAGAGAATTCGTTTAGTGTAGCCGCGCGACTGCTACGGTCGCAGGTTCGAATCCTGCCTCGGGCATGGATGTGTGTGATGTCCTTAGGTTAGTTAGGCTTAAGTAGTTCTAAGTTCTAGGGGGACTGATGACCACAGATGTTAAGTCCCATAGTGCTCAGAACCACCTCGTTTAGTGTATAGGCGTTCTCGGCGCCTGTTGGAGTTACATATCCGATAATTGGCGATTTAGCTAACATTAGACTCGTATACAAAGAACTGCAGCCATAAAAAAAGGACACAGACAAAAATAAATGCTTCTGTTTACTGTTGTTTTTCCTCATTAAACCGCACAGAAAGTCTGGGAGATTACCTGCACATCAGTACTGTATAAAGTAGGTAGCAAATGACGAGACGACTAAGAACAGCCGTTTGTTTCACCCCTGTGGCAACTCGGCATCACCAGAGTGTAAAGCTGCAAGAGTCTGTGGGGCAGCCGGCGCGGCGTAAAGTTTTCCGCCGGGATGTGTACTTTGTAACGGGCGATTGTTTGAGTAGCAAAGCGGTGCGGCCGCGCGCGAGATCAAAGGGAGCGCCGTTGACGGACTGACCCGAAGCGCAAACTGAAACTCGTTCTCTCCAACTCCCCTCGTCACAGGACGGCCAATTCCTGGTCATACGGAGGAAATAGATGTGGAGGGTCGCTATTTTTAATTTACGGCTTTTCCAAACAGGTGGTCGTTCGCACGTGTTAACGACACGAGAGAGAGAAGGAAGGACGCCTGAGTGTTCAACGATTCGTAGAGCCCGAGGTTATTAGTGGACGAGGCACTAGCGCAGTTGGATGAAGGCGGCCTGTGGTCAGTTTAAACAGCCGTTTTTTCGAACACTCCAGTTGATTCTGAGAAACATGCATAAGTTGAATTATTATGCAGTTAGGGGAAAAGATTTGGAGATACGTTTTCTTGTCCTTTAGGCTTTCGATATGAAAGCAGGCTTTAGAACGTCATGGAAAAAACGTTTTCTGAGTTATTTAATACAGGTATTAAAGCGTTTGTATCAAAACACAGAAATTATAATAAATACAGGGTAAGAGAAGACAGGACCAGCAAGATCAACAGAAGAGCGCGGCAGGAGTGTACCCTTTCACCTAATATTTAGATGACATTGTTTGACAGTGAAATGATCGTACGACATTCATGGCCGGGAGTCCCCATCTGGGGACTTTTTAAATCGTAGCTACATTGAGCGACTTGCGTGAAGAAAATTATAAGGAAAACACAACACCCAGGCCCCGAGCTGAGAAAATCTCTGAGACGGCCGGGAATCGAATCTGGGCCCTCTGCGTGGGAGTTAGACGTGCTGAACACTCAGCCAAGGGGGGGGGGGGGGGGTGTTTGAGAGTGGAAGCGGGAAGTTAAAACAAAGTGTCTGATTAGCACAAGGGTACGAGGTGCGCGCGCACATACACACACACGCACACACACAAATGTGTGTGTGTGTGAGCGAATTCCTAAGAGACCAAACTGCTGTGGTCATCGGTCCCTAAACTTACACACAACTTAAACTAACTTATTCTAAGAACAAGCCCCCCTCCCCCCCCCCCCCCCCCCCACACACACACACACCCATGCCCGAGGGAGGACTCGAACCTCCGGCGGGAGGGGCCGTGCAGTCCGTGACATGGCGCCTCAAACTGCACGGCCACTCCGCGCGTTGCTGACGACCGAATAATTATGCAGAAGACAGAAAATGACCTCCAGTTTGAAACACACTGCCTAAATCAAGTTTGTAAGAAATACCATCTAAAAATTTCACTAAGAAACTAAAGTAATGGCCTACAAACGGAAATTTCAGTTACGTTCGAAAATAGTACTGGATGACCAATCAGTACAACAGCTGCCATATTTCAGCCGTTAGGTTTCGTTATTCGAGGTGAATATGAAAACCACATCACTAATAAAGTTTCAAATAATATGCAGAACACAGAGTAACAAGACAAGGGAGGATCCAAAGCTCCCGGGCTAGTTCATATTTTCATATGCCACTAATAAATTGTATAGCTGAAGCCTACTCTTATCCGCAATTACAGACACATTACGCCTACTTCATATAGCTCTAAAATGTCACAGAAAAATGAAGTTATTTAATATAATATTGCCGAAAAGTTTCAACACACAAAAATTACCATAAATACTGGGAAAGAGAAGATAGGACCAGTAGAGGTCAACAGAAGAGTGCGTCAGGGCTGTAGCCTTTCATCTTGAGAGACGCTTGCCTGTCTGAAAGACATTCATAATACACCGTCAAACACAGACGCTGCAAAATAGTTAAATAATTTGCATACCCGCCAATGATGTGTACATGGTACAAAGTTACATTTACATCCGATCATGTCTTCTCAGTGCTTTACATTTTCATTCGGCAGTGTAGTTCAAGAGATCAATCACAAACACAGATAGTTGATAATGAAAGCATCGACATTCCAGAAGTTTAAAAATCCATTCTAGACACGAAGACAGGAAACTTGCTTGGAGATAATGACGTTTCAATAGGAACGGTTCAAGTTGGAGGCAAAGTAATATGTAAGTAAATTGTCAAAATTGTTAATACTTTACAGAATATCTGAGGGGGACGACAATTCCAGAAAACTGGAACAGTGTTGCAATTACTCTGAAGTGCCAAAGTCATGGATAGCGATTTGTTCATATGCAGATGGTAGAAGTATTGCGTACACAAGGTATAAAAGGGGCCGTTTATTGACGCGGCTGTCATTTGTACTCCGGTTTCCGTCGCGATTATGGCCATACGACAGGAATTACTAGACTTTGAACGCGGAATGGTAGTTGGAGCCAGACGCATGGGGCATTCCATTTCGGAATACGTTAGGGAATCCAATATTCCGAGATCCACAGTGTCAACAGTGTGGCGAGAATACCAAATTTCAGGTATTAGCTCTCACCACAGACAACGCATTGGCCTTCAATTAAAGACCTAGAGCAGCGCCGGCCATCCTGATTTAGGTTTTCCGTGATTTCCCTAAATCGTTTCAGGCAAATGCCGGGATGGTTCCTTTGAAAGGGCACGGCCGATTTCCTTCCCAATCCTTCCCTAACCGAGCTTGCGCTCCGTCTCTAATGACCTCGTTGTCGACGGGACGTTAAACACTAACCACCACCACCACCTAGAGCAGCGACGTTTGTGTAGAGTTGTCAGTGATAACAGACAAGCAACGCGGTGTAAAACAGACGGACGTATGCGTTAGGACAGTGCGGCGAAATTTGGCGTTAGTAGACACTGGCAGCAGACAAACGACGCCAGTGCCTTTGCTACTAGCACGACGCAGCTTCCAGCGCTTCTCCTAGGCTCGTGGACATACCGGTTGGACCCTAGACGATTGGAAAACCGTGGCCTGGTCAGATGAGTCCCGCTTTCAGCTGACGGTAGAGTCCGAGTGTGGCGCAGAACCTACGAAGCCGTAGACCCATGTTGTCAACAAGACACTGTGCAAGCTGGTGATGGCTGGTGGTATTGTGCGCTGTGTTTACGTGGACTGGACCGGATCCTCTTGTCAAAGTAAACCAATCATTGACTTGACATGGTTATGTACGGCCACTTGGAGACGATTTGGAGGCTCTCATGGACCTCATGTTGCCATGGTAATGCACCAAGTCACCGTGCCACAACTTGTCGCTATTGGTTTGAATAATATTCTGGACAGTTCAAAGGAATGGTTTGGCCACCCAGATCGCCCGGCAAGAATCCCATCGAACATTTGTGGGAGAGGTCAGTTCGTGCACAAAATCCTGCACCTGCAACACTTTCGCCATTATGGACGGGTATAGAGGCAGTGTGGCTCAGTGTTTCTGCGGGGGACTTCAAATGACTTGAGCTGCTGCACTACGCCGGGCAAAAGGAAGTCCGACACCATAATGGGAGGTACCCCATTATCACTTCAGTGTAGAATGGGACTCATATATCGAATTTCACACCTGCACATAAAATAAAAGCATGTATATTTACACATAAAATAAAAGCATCTATTTACAATATTTTACTTTCATCCCTCGCATTATCATGAACAGCTCTGAATGAACCAGCTGTCATTGTTCTAAAGACAAATTCAACATCGTTACGATTATGACCTGATATGCTATCCCAGGAGTTTCTGCCTATTTGCGTGGGACACTTTCGCTGGTTCGTGTTTCGTGTTTTTGTACAATTAAATCACTGTACCACAAGTCGCAACACACTGTGTACTCTGATGCTCTTCTCATTCTTTGACAGATACTCTATGTGATCAAAAGCATCCGAACACTCCCAAAAACATACGTTTTTCATATTAGATGCATTGTGTTGCCACCTACTGCCAGGTACTCCATATCAGCGACCTGAGTAGTCATTAGACATCGTGAGAGAAGACGGGGGGGGGGGGGGGGGGGGGTTCTCGGAACTCTCACAGACTTCGAACGTGGTCAGGTGATTGAGTGTCACTTGTATCATACGTCTGTACGTGAGATTTCCACACTCCGCCGGCCAGGGTGGCCGAGCGGTTCTAGGCGCTACGTTCTGGAACCGCACGACAGCTACGGTCGCAGGTTCGAATCCTGCCTCGGGAATGGATGTGTGTGATGTCCTTAGGTTAGTTAGGTTTAATTAGTTCTAAGTTCTAGGCGACTGATGACCTCAGAAGTTAAGTCGCATAGTGCTCAGAGCCATTTGAACAATTTGAAAAGTAAAATTCGGAGGCTGTGGTGTTATGGTGTGGTCGTGTTTTTTATGGAGCGGGCTTGCACCCCTTGTTGTTTTGCGTGGCACTATCACAGCACAGGCCTACACTGATGTTTTAAGCACCTTCTTGCTTCCCACTGTTGAAGAGCAATTCGGGGATGGCGATTGCATCTTCCAACACGATCGAGCACCAGTTCATAATGTACGGGCTGTGGCTACACAACAACATCCCTGTAATGGACTGGCCTGCACAGAGTCCTGACCTGAATCCTACAGAACACCTTTGGGATGTTTTGGAACGCCGACTTCGTGCCAGGCCTGACCGACCGACATCGATACCTCTCCTCAGTGTAGCACTCCGTGAAGAAGGGCTGCCATTCCCCAAGAAATGTTCCACCATCTGAATGAACGTATGCCTGCGAGAGTGCAAGCTGTCATCAAGAATAAGGGTGGGCCAACACCATACTGAATTCCAGCATTACCATCGGAGGGCGCCACGAAATTGCAAGTCATTTTCAGCCAGGTGTCCAGATACTTTTGATCACATAGTGTACGTATCCGTCGCCCGCTGAAATCAAAAGTGCAGACGCCTCTTAACGAGAGATTGACTAGCAGTTCCATGTTTCGCTTCGAAAGATTGGTGATGACGCCGTCTCCAGACGGATTAGACTGGCAGCTGTATATATCTGCGACTGGGAGTAATGAGCAGTAGCAGAGCTGGGCGGCTGAACCAGCTGTCACGAAGGGTGCGGCCGGCATTCCTCGGCAGCACGGCTTCATCAGGCAGACCTGAGTTATTTCCGTTCCGTCGGCCGCAGACAATTATCTGGCGGGCACGGCTTACGTGACCGGGGCGTCAGTACACAGCGCGCTCGCGGGCCGGCGGTCACGTAACGGTCGTGCGATCGCAGCAACTGCAGTGATTCAGCCGCCATAAACGGCTTCTGATGTGGACGGCCGACTCTGGTTCCGTGGTGACGCAACGCGAGAGCGCTGCGTGCCCTGCGCCCTGTGAACGTAATTCCGCTGGGACATGTCACAGTGCCATCAGCAACCCAACTGGAGTACGTTGCTGTGTCGCTTTTGTTTTCTTGTAGTCTTCAGTCCGCAGACTGGTTTGTTGCAGCTCTCCACGCTGCTGTATCCTGCGCAAGCCTCATCCTATCCGAATCATTACTGCAACTTAAATCCATCTGAATTTGCTTGCTGTATTCAAGTTCTGGTCTCCCTCTACGACTTTTACCCTCAACACTTACTTACAGAATGTGTGTTGTCAACCGATCCCTACTTCTGGTCAGGTTGTGCTACGAATTTCTTTTCTCCCTAATACTATTCAGTACTTCCTCATTAATTATGTAATCTACAAATATAATCTTCAACGTCCTTCTGTAGCACCACATTTCAAAACTTCTATTCTCTTCTTGTCAGAACTGTTTATTGTCCATGCTTCACTTCCATTCATGGCTACACTCTACAATACAAGTATCTGCTGTATAAAGTGGCCAATTCCAGCTACGCATCGTGAAGCCATCACGACACATTAAAGGAGGACTCATATTCGATACTGAGCGAGGTGACACACTGGTTGACACGCGGGACGATGGTTCAAACCCTGTCCGGTCATCCAGTAGATTTTCCGTGCTTTCCCTAAATCGCTTAAGGCAAGTGCCGGAACGGTTTGTTTGGAAGGGTACGGCCATTTCCTTCCCCAATTGGAGCTTGTCGACAGGACGTTGAACGCTAATCTGCCTTCCTTCTTCCCTTCATATTCGATAGGAGCACAGTTCAATACCTGCATACTGATCCTGAATTAGTTTTTTCAGTAATTTTCCTAAATCATAGAGGGCGAATGTTTGGATCGTTACGTTAGTAAATCCGGGGCTTCCTTAATCCTCCATCCCAGTTCACCGGAGATACTGAACCATCCATAGCAGCGCGTCAAGGATACTTTTAAATCCAGCATCACTCTTCTTTGTCAAACTTCGTCAGGACTTTCAGAACGAGATTGATAGATTCTCTGAACTTGCCGTCCTGTTTAGTTCAGCGAAATATTGAGTCCTAAAATCTACGATCTCCTTCAGTGCAAAATGTACTTCCCTACACATATCAAAGAAAGTGTTGCATCACCTCGGTTCCGAAACCTGTACCGAAAATTGGAACAGAGATCAACATAAACATCATTTCCGCCCTTTTTATTGCTCATAAAAACCACACATTGCATGTTGTACCAACATACAGCGAGACCTTCAGAGGTGGTGGTCCAGACTGCCATATATACCGGTACCTCAAAAACCCAGTAGCATGTCCTCTTGCATTGATGCGTCCCTGTATTCGCCGTGACATACTAACCACAAGTTCATCAAGGCACTGTTGGTCCAGATTGTCCCACTCCTCAACGGCGATTCGGCGTAGATCCCTCAGAGTGGTTGGTGGGTCACCTCGCCCATAAACAGCCCTTTCCAATCTATCCCAGGCATGTTCGATGGGGTTCATGTCTGGAGAACTCTAGTCGAGCAATGTCGTTATCCCGAAGGAAGTTATTCAGAAGATGTGCACGATGGGACCGCGAATTGTCGTCCATGAAGACAAATGCCTTGCCTATATGCTGCTGATATGGTTGCACTATCGGTCGGAGGATGGTATTCACGTATCCTACAGCCGCCACGGCGCCTTCAATGACCACCAGCGGCGTACTTCGGCCCCACATAATGTCACCCCAAAACAGCAGGGAAACTCCAACTTGCTGCACTCACTGGACAGTGTGTCTAAGGCGTCCAGCCTGACCGGGTTGCCTCCAAACACGTCTCCGACGGTTGTCTGGATGAAGGTATATGACACACTCATCGATGAAGAGAACGTGATGCCAATCCTGAGCGGTCCATTCGGCGTGTTGTTGGGCCCATCTGTACCGCACTGCATGGTGTCGTGGTTGCAAAGATGGACCTCGCCATGGACGTCGGGAGTGAAGTTGCGCATCATGCAGCCTATTGTGCACAGTTTGAGTCGTAATACGACGTCCTGTGGCTGCACGAAAAGCATTATTGAACATGGTGGCGTTGCTTTCAGGGTTTAAAAAATGGTTCAAATGGCTCTGAGAACTATGGGACTTAACTTCTGAGGTCATCAGTCCCCTAGAACTTAGAACTACTTAAACCTAACTAACCTAAGGACATCACCCACATCCATGCCCGAGGCAGGATTCGAACCTGCGACCGTAGTCGTCACGCAGTTCCAGACTGTAGCGCCTAGAACCGCTCGGCCACTCCGGCCGGCGCTGTCAGGGTTCCTCTGCGCTATAATCCGTAGGTGGTGGTCATCAACTGCAGTGGTGGCCCCTGAGCGGTCTAAGCGAGGCATGTCAGCGACAGTTCCTTCATATCCGAACAACATCGCTTTGGTTCACTAAAAATGGCTCTGAGCACTATGGGACTTAACTTCTCAGGTCATCAGTCCCCTAGAACTTAGAACTACTTAAACCTAACTAACCTAAGGACATCACTCACATCCATGCCCGAGGCAGGATTCGAACCTGCGACCGTAGTCGTCACGCAGTTCCAGACTGTAGCGCCTAGAACCGCTCGGCCACTCCGGCCGGCGCTTTGGTTCACTCCGAGACACCTGGGCATTTCCCTTTTTGAGAGCCCTTCTTGACACAAACTAACGATGCGGACGCGATCGAATCGCGGTACTGGCCGTCTTGGCATGGTTGCACTACAGACAACACGAGCCGTGTACCTTCTTCCCGGTGGACTGACTGGAACTAATCGGCTATCGGACCCCCTCCGTCAAATAGGCGCTGCTCATGCCTGGTTTTTTTACATGTTTGGGCGGGTTTAGTGACATTTCTGAACAGTGAAATGGACTGTGTCTTTGATTTAATATCCACAGTCAATGTCGCCCGCATCTCGTGGTCGTGCGGTAGCGTTCTCGCTTCCCACGCCCGGGTTCCCGGGTTCGATTCCCGGCGGGGTCAGGGATTTTCTCTGCCTCGTGATGGTTGGGTGTTGTGTGATGTCCTTAGGTTAGTTAGGTTTAAGTAGTTCTAAGTTCTAGGGGACTGATGACCATAGATGTTAAGTCCCATAGTGCTCAGAGCCATTTGAACCACAGTCAATGTCTATCTTCAGGAGTTCTGGAAACTGGGGTGATGCAAAACTTTTTTTGATGTGTGTACTTCTATATATGAATTTGACGAATAAAATCAAAATAATCGGAGCGTGTAAATTGACGTTTCGCCACTATATAGCTCTTCTTTTAGAGAACAGTGTTCGAGTTAGTAATTTTGAGAACCAAGAATAAAACGCTGAAAGTCCGAACTCCACAGCTCGGCTCGGATGATTTAGAATTGTTGTATCGTCTTTTGGTTTTCGAGGTTTACGCTACGAAGGGTGTCTTACCCGACTGGCCCTCTTCTGTTTCATTCATACTTATGATCTGCCTGTCAATGGGCGAACATCAACTTCCTAAAGCAGAGCGACGCAGTTCTCAAGAAATAAATAAATAGCCTTTGAAGATTTGAAGCTATCCGTGAGCAGTTAGATACAAATCATTACTAACGTAGTCGCTGGCGGCGGTCATTCCGTGTTTGGACGCCGTGGCGTGAGGAAAATAGCTGCGGCTGTGTGCAGCGGAGCGCTTGTTTACTGCGGAGTACTGCAGGAAAGTGTCAGCTGAACTGTACGTAAAATATCTTCCTTGAAGGCAGAAACCTTGAAATTTTCTTTTGAAAGGCAGAAATACCGAAACGCTCCTCCCCTAGTCTGAAATTACAAGTTAATGATGTCAAGTTGCTTTGATGGCGAGGTTATAGGTACTCAAATTAACAACGCCGTAAATTGTGAATATGCTAAATGAACAAATATGATATTTGTGTGCGAATAGTCAGTAAAACTGATGATAGCGTAAGATTTAAGCATAATCATGGTCCTGTTAGCACAGTTGTGCAGGTTGCTTGGAATCTGCGAGTGTTTGTGCCGCTTGAAAAAATTCAGATATTTGCTTAGCCTTTATTGGGCAGTTTACGATATCGGAGAACCGGTGTGGTCCGACAACTTTTGGCGTGGACAAGTTTAATGGCAATCGAACAGCCACAGTGGAATGACAAACGCACATACCCACTTTTCTGATTGTGTACGGTTCTGATTGTGTACGGTCGTAGGTCGTATGTTGTCCGTGGAAGCCAAACTCTCACCTGCTTCATATCCAAGTCAGCTGGACACCTGAGGGAAAACTGAGACCGTAGGCGCCCTGTACAACTGCGTATTGGAAAAAGTGAAACAGAAGTACAGACATATTATGCAAGTGTTCTGTTTGGACGGACAGACCCCTATATGGGTTCATCCGGGCCTGGAAGTGGGAGAAATGTGAGGGAAGAAGTTACAGGAATTGTCACGGACGAGAGAGTGGAGTGTGATAAAGCTGTCAATAAAAGTAAATCGATCGACTAGAGGCGATATCGGCGTCACTCATATCACACATGACGGAGAACAACAGATGTGCCTACCGGTCTGGAAGAACATGTGTAGACGACAGCAAGCGTTAATGCAACTATAGCCGCAGAGCAAGTGAACGGAATAGAGACCGGCATGGCACACAATAAAAGTAAATCCATTGATGAAGATGCTATCAGCGTTACTGACAACGCATCGGATGAGGAACTTCAGAATGCACCTATGAAAGAGGCAGAGGATGTGAAGATGAGAGCCAGCGTTAGCGAAAACAAGCAACGAGAAACAGAGGAAGTAGCTAATCTGAATACGCATAAACCAATGTGACGACGAATCTAAAAATGATTCAAATGGCTCTGAGCACTATGGGACTTATCTTCTGAGGTCATCAGTCCCCTAGAACTTGGAACTACTTAAACCTAACTAACCTAAGGACATCACACACATCAATGCCCGAGGCAGGATTCGAACCTGCGACCGTAGCGGTCGCGCGGTTCCAGACTGTAGCGCCTAGAACCGCTCGGCCACACCGGCCGGCCCGACGACGAATCTATGACCGACGAAGGCATCATGCTGCAAAAATCCGTGACAAATAGACGTAATAACAAAATATCTTCTACACTGCGACAATTTAGTAAACTTCCAACCCTATATACATATGAAGCAATTGAAGGGTACCAGCATGTAAGGTCTCCGTGTAGGACACGCCTGTTCCGGTTTCGTCATCTAGTAGTCGGTTGCCAAGAGGTTTTCTCCTCAAAAGTTTATAACGTAAGGCTTGCTGCAGGATCCAAGTCTCTAACATCTGAGATTACGAAGAAATTTGATCGTCGACATTCGTTTGTCAAAATGGAGAGAAGGGAGTTAGTGTATTTCTATGAGCTGAGAATCCTGGACAGATGTTAACCCTTTCTTTTGTGGTCACAAGTTGGTATCTGCCACTAAGATCGGTGCTTTAAGCTCGGCGGACACCTTCATAAATTCCACAGGGGAAGAGTATGTCCTGGCGCTGGGTTTCACCCTCTCTTCCCTTGTGTCCCTTCTTCATCCGTAACAACACCGATACTGCACCATAACAACTCATCTTCATCATTCACACGATATAGATAAATGCACTTGGTCACTTCACAACTGGCCGGAGGGCAATTAGGGCAAATCACCCACGCTAGGCCTGTGCCCAGCACAGGGATTCCTGCCTTTTTTCCAGCACTGAGTACAGTATTGACTCCGACTTTGAAATACTTATATTCGTTCAGTAATAAAAGCTGTTAGCAGGTGGCTAGGGGTGAGGTTGCATTGTCAATAAAAATTGTTTAACACGAAAGACACAAGGTACAGAAGTACTAGGCAATTTGAGCGCTGCAATTTCTTGGCGATTTTCACCGATTGACACCAAGCGTGACAAGGAAGCCAGTGTAGGTGAATTTCCATTAAGGCATCAAGTATAGTGTACAGCTCGATGGAGATAAAATCTTTCAATTAATTTAAGACAAATGTTCATGTCATAAAGAAGTTAAGTGAATGAGAATTCTTTATTTATGAGTTTTTGGAAGTTTCCGATGGCGTCAAACATGAAGTAAACCACATTTTTATTGTGGTTATATAACCAGTATCCACGCTCCCAAAGCGCTACTTTATAAACAAAACAGTTATGTATGTAATGAATAATACCACTATGTTTTAATTTAATACTGAATGTAAATAAAGACAGGACCTTCATGTTCATAAATTTGGACCGCTGTTACAATTAAAAAAAAGAAATGAAATGATCGTATGGCATTGTTGGCCGGAGGCCCCAGGCGGGGAGTTCGGCCGCCGCCGCAAGTCCTCTTTAGTTGACGCCATTTCGGCGACTTGCGAGTCAATGACGATGGGCTCAAAACACATCTCGATGCAGAGAAAATACCTACCCCCACCGGGACCCCGTGCGCGGGAAGCGAGAACGCTTCCGCAAGACCACAAGTTGCAGACTGTTAAAATTACGTTATCACGTCAGAGGATGGCGTGTCATCGTACGGGTCAATTCTTTAGCCTATTTATTACAAATTCTGAAGACATGACGCAACAGTCCGTAACACGAGGTATAAGGCAAGCGGTGTGGGCTGACTTTGCAACCCTGATTTGGCAGTTTCTAGAATACTCTTGCAGAAGGGTACTTCTGCAGAGATGAAGGTAATGTGTAGCAAATGTGAGATAAGTTATTCCCTTATATCTTAACACACGTCCTATAATCTGTCATTTCTTCTAAACAGTATTTTCCACATATTCCTTTCCGCACTGAGTTATCCGATCATTTAATCCTTCTATGGCAATACATCTCTAACGATTCGATCCTCTTCTTTATCGGTTTTCCCATAATTTATCATTCACTTCAACACAATGCTATGCTCCGAACGAACATCCTCAAAAGTATACTACTCTTATTAATGCTTACGCTCAATACCAGTAGACTTATTTTTCTTAGCGAGGAATGTTCTATTTGCCTGTGACAGTGTGCTTCTAATTTCCTTCTTGCTTCGTGCGTCAAGCGTTATTTTGCAACTCTAGAAGCAAAATGCCTAGACTTTCTCTACTACATGGTTCTCAATTTTAATATTTTAGTTAATCTCGTTTCTGCTACTCCTGATTGGTTTAGCCGCACTACATACCTTGTATTCATTAGACTGCTCATTTCATTCAAGAGGTCCTGCAATTTTTCCTCACTTTGAGGATACCAATGTCATCGGCGAATCTTGTCGCTGATACTCTTTCACGTTTTATTACAATCCCGCTACATGTATGTCAGACTATTTTTAATCTGAGCACTTACCTCCCACGGTAAATAATAACAACCAAACAGTTGCAGGATAAAGATTTATTGAAACCCTTGACCACGGTTTCTGTATATCTAAATATACCTTCATCAGAAGCAAAAATACACCTGAAGAGAAAGACACCTTCATTAGCAAAAAAACTTAGCACCATAACTGAAAAAAGAAAAAAAAACACTTGTAGCTTTAAGTAACCATGAAAATTACCAAAGTATTATAAGCACAACAACTTTGAGTCACTTATTAAATTCACATCCTGCTGTGGAGATACATAAAACAATCGTGTCTAGGGCGTCGTCAGTAGTTAAAATTAAAATATCACCTCCATCTGTACAGCATAATTATGAAAAGATGGTCGATGCGAACACGCCATATCGTCAGTACTTAGCCTGTGAACTAGCGTGAAGAGGTTGTGGAAGCACTAGGGCAGACAGTTTCACCGAGAGAGAGCACTTGTGGTAAGCGCGAGACACTAGTGCACATTAAAACACAGGGATACATACTCATGAGCGTCAAAATTTTAAAGGTTGTGCTAATTCAAACCCTCTGTGTTAATAAATAAAACATATCAGAACCATTTAAAACACCTACACACAACAGAAAATATGAACACCAATTTGGCTGCGTCCTAGTGTCAAGCAGGTGAAGCTTGCTAAGGAACACATCTAACGAGTGTCACGCGCGAGAATCTCGCGCAAATTAAAGACTAGAATACGCACTAGCGAAAACGAACAAGATGTTTTGGTAAATCGAAACCATCTGTCGTCATGAATAAGAAACATAACAGAATCATTTAAACCACACATACACATCGAAAACCGCGAACAACAATCATCAAAAATAAGTAAAATCCCAACAAGGCAGCAAAGGAGCATCTCACCAGCATCAACCGACAAGAAAATTAGCTTCTAGTCAGCCAGACTATATTACGTTAGAACAAGAAGGGATTTGAAACTATCCAAAAAAATTTTGTTTCTAAGCTGCACCTGTTCGTTAAGAATAAATCCATCTTCCTGAGATAGATGTTTCAAAATCTCTAATTCCTCGAACAGGTCCAGTTTGTAACCCTTACTCATTTCGTGTAACAATTCTAGGTCATCCAATTTACATCGCGAATACTGTAAGAGCAATAGATGTTCAGCAAACGTGGAATTGTACATGTTTTCCCCATTTTTAGCTAGCATATGTACTTTATATCTTACTATGGGTCTACCTGCCTGTCTCTCGTTAGATGTGTTCCTTAGCGCAAGCTTCACCTGCTTGACACTAGGACGCAGCCAAATTGGTGTTCATATTTTCTGTTGTGTGTAGGTGTTTTAAATGGTTCTGATATGTTTTATTTATTAACACAGAGGGTTTGAATTAGCACAACCTTTAAAATTTTGACGCGCATGAGTATGTATCCCCGTGTTTTAATGTGCACGAGTGTCTCGCGCTTACCACAAGTGCCCTCTCTCGGTGAAACTGTCTACCCTAGTGCTTCCACACCCTCTTCACGCTAGTTCACAGGCTAAGTACTGATGATATGCCGTGTTCGCATCGACCATCTTTTCGTAATTATGCTGTACAGATGGAGGTGATATTTTAATTTTAACTACTGACGACGCCTTAGGCACGATTGTTTTATGTATCTCCACTGCAGGATGTGATTTTAGTAAGTGACTAAAAGTTTTTGTGCTTGTAATACTTTGGTAATTTTCATGGTTACTTAAAGCTATAAGAGTGTTATTTTCCTTCTATCTCAGTTATGGTGTTAAGTTTTTTGCTAATGACGGTGTCTTCCTGTTCAGGTGTATTTTTGCTTCTGATGAAGGTATATTTAGATACATCGAAACCGTGGTCAATAATTTCAGTAAATCTTTATCCTGCAACTGTTTCGCTGTTATTATTTACCGTGAAGATTTTCAACAGTTGCTGATTCAGCCATGTTTAAAATTTTGACTTATCTCCCAGTCTTTGATTCGTACTGTTCACTCATGGGTTCTTGTACATACTGTATAATACTCTTCTTTCCCTGCAGCTTACACTACTAAAGTTGTCGAAAGCTTTTTCTAGGTCGATGTATACTATGAAGTCGTAAGACAAGGAGGGAAAAAAATGTTTCACCTGACTGAGAATCGAACAATCGAACCCCAGAGCTTCGATTTTTTGTTGTTGTTGTTGTTGTTGTTGTTGTCTGACACTCGTCCAATTAGCCATCGGGCCCCAGTGAACCGTGTGACATAGACGCAATGTCCACAGCGGCAGAGTGGGAAAGTCAACGTCCGGCGGGCGGGTGCGACGTAATTACACATGACAGACGGCTTGCAGTAGCGGCTGCTATGAGACGCCAGAAAGGCCGCCACACGGCGTGCGACGCGAGCCAACCATCCAGCCCGCCACACAGCACATTCCTCGCGCGCTCCCGTGCGCAGCGCATTCCCGGACACACCGGCTGCCCATCTCCATACTCACCGCTGCGCTGTTTTCCTCCCGCCTTACTACTCGTTCACGCCTCGTGCAGCAACAACACTGTCGTCGGTGTTGTTGTCTTCTGGCGAAGACTATACTGACTACTGACATCGTACTCCTCTCTACTGTATCCTGAGAGTCTCTAAATATTAAAATGTAGACTTCCACGGCTGGAAATGTCATGTCCATTATAATTATCCAGGCTGTTAGGCCGTGGTTGGTTGACGAATTCTGTGTCAATTCCCAACGTTTCGTCCCCGCCTCCGGAGGACATCTTCAAGGGTGTCTGTAGCTCGATGGAAGGTCCAACACACCCACTGGTTCGCTACTGACTCGCTAAATTCCGTGTCCGCGCGCTCCCGCGCCGAGGCGTGACGTCAAGTGTTTTGAAAACTTCAGTGCGATTGGCCGCTGCCTGCTGCCGTCGATCGCCTTTGCCATCACCCAGTAGTGGACGGGTGGTACACATCTTCTTCAACACCGGCATCCATATACCGTTTAATTTCACGCCCTCCTTCTTTCGATTGAAATTATTAGGGTGTTTGGCGATTTCGATTGCCTCCCTGTAGAGCCTTTCGTAATATCGGCTTGTGGCCGCTAGTACTTGCGTCTCCTCGAAACCAATATGGTGGTTACCTGGCTGGAAAGCATGCTCCGCAGCAGCTGATCGTTCCGTTTCTCCTCTTCTGCAATTGCCCTTGTGCTCTTCCAAACGTTTTGAAACAGTTCTTTTAGTGGTACCCACATAAACATCTCCACAGCTGCATGGGATCCTCAGGCTTTAGGTATTCCTGTATCTTTCTGGTGGGCTTGTAAATTACGGTAATATTCCGCTTCGTCAAGCTCCTCCATATTCTTTCCATTACATTTTTAACAAACGGCAGGAAAACCTTAGAGTTTGCAGTAGCCTGTACGTCACTATGATTTCTGCGTGGCTGTCTCAACGCACGTCTTATTTCGGCGGACGAATATCCGTTCTTCATTAGTGGATTGTGGAGATGTTCCATCTCAGCGTCGAGCAACTCAGGTTCACAAATATTTGTAGCTCTGTCCGCTAACGTCTTGATAACACCCCGCTTCTGTTGTGGGTGGTGGTTCGAACACACGTGACGTCACGCCTCGTCGCGGGAGCGCGCGGACATGGAATTTAGCGGCAGTCAGTAACGAGCCAGTGGGTGTGTTGGACCTACCATCGAGCTACAGACCCCCTTGAAGATGTCCTCCGCAGAGGGAGACGAAACATTGGGAACTGACACAGAATCCATCAACCGACCACGGCATAACAGCCCGGATAATTATAATGTACAGTCTCTAAATAAACTACCTGATCAAAAGTATATGGAAACCTATTAGTGGACATTAATAATGTGTGTATGTGCACCCCTTGCCCTTTTGAAGGCTTGAACTCTGCAAGGGACGCTTTCACGAGATGTCTGTCTGTGGAGGAACGGCAGCCCATTCTCCTTCAACAGCCGAAACCAGAGACGGTGCTGATGGATGCTGGGGTCTGGAGCGAAATCAACGTACTAACTCATCGAAAAGGTGTTCCAAAGGGTTCAGGTCGGGGATCTGGTTAGTCCATTTCAGGAATGTTACTATCCACAAACCATTGTTTCACAGGTGCTGTTTTACGGCAGGACGCATTGACACACTAATACAATCATCGCCTCCGAGCTTTCTCTGTACTTTACGCAGTAGACGATGCTGTAAAATCTGATCAAATCCGTCCGTATTTAGCGTATGCTTAAACACAATAAAGAGGACCACAACTTAACAATGAAAAATATCCACATACCGTAAGTAACACTCACTGCTCCGTACTTCAATGCCGACACGACACACGACGGAATGTAACGTTCTCCAGGAATTCGCCAAACGCAAACCCTTCCATCGGATTGCCACAGACTATAATGTGATTCGTCACTCCAAATTATCCGTTTCCGATCATCCACTGTCCAGCGGCGCTGCTTTTGACAGCACCTAAAGCGTTGCTTAGCATTGCTTACAGAAATGTGTGACTTATGAGGAGGTGTTCGACCATTTTAGACTATTCTTTTTAACTCACTATGCATTGTGCTAGCCGGATTGCTGGTAGCACTTTGGAACTCTGCAGTAATTTCTTCTCCTGATTTCATGCGATTTTTTGCACCTACCATTGGCAGTGTTCGACGACCACTGTCTCTCAGTAGATGTGGTATGCCTGGTTTTGGTTTAGCTGTCATTGCTCCTTCACCTTTTCAAATGGTTCAAATGGTTCTGAGCACTATGGGACTTAACATCTGAGGTCATCAGTCCCCTAGAACTTAGAACTACTTAAACCTAACTAACCTAAGGACATCACACACATCCATGCCCGAGGCAGGATTCGAACCTGCGACCGTAGCGGTCACGCGGTTCCAGACTGAAGCGCCTAGAACCGCTCGATCACAGCGGCCGGCTTCGATTTTTCACTTCACTATTACATCACGAACACTCGACTTGGGTAGCTTTAGAAGAGTTGAAATGTCCCTGAGGGATTTGTTACTCAAGCGATTTCCAATGACCAGAACACATTCGAATCTCTGAGGTCTCCTGACTGTTACTGCTTGTCTGCTGACAACACAAGACTTTCCTGCCTCCTTTTATACTGGCAGATCCGCTACTCATCGTACATGTAATGGTCAATTCAGCGCTACATAGGAATGTGCTGATACTTTCGATGAAATAGTGTATCTGCATAACTACTGCAGTCAGCCAGTCTACTCGGTTCAAGCCCTGGTCCGTCTCTATAATATAATCCTTCACCCCTGACACAAACACACTCACTTCCCTCCATTACCAAATTAACTTCTCTTTGATGTCTTGATATGTCCTGTCAACCTGTCCCTTCTTTTAGTCAAATTGTCACATGAAACTCAGTTTCTTCTGATTCGATTCATTCTACCTCTCTCTCTTTCTCCCTTTCTATCCATCTATATCTATCTGTTTTTTAGCGCCGGCCGGAGTGGCCGAGCGGTTCTAGGCGCTTCAGTCTGGACCCGCGCGACCGCTACGATCGCAGGTGCGAATCCTGCCTCGGGCATGGATGTGTGTGATGTCCTTAGGTTAGTTAGGTTTAAGTAGTTCTAAGTTCTAGGGGACTGATGACCTCAGAAGTTAAGTCCCATAGTGCTCAGAGCCATTTGAACCACTTTTTTGTTTTTTAGCATTTATCCTTTTCTAAGGGGTTCGGTGCTTTTCCTGGTCTGGTAAATTTATTTTGACTTTGGGTCGGATTCCCTTCCTGTCACCACAGTCCTCAGCTAACCTATTGCAGGTTAGAGAGCTTTTACGAAGAAAGAGTGAACAATCCTCAGGTAGTCACTACGTTTTCTTCCAGACTTCGCGGTGGATGTAGAACTAGGTAGCGCCTCAACATGATATCCAGTCGCCTATCGGCTATAACAGGACAGGGGTCGGAAAAGTGATACCAAAGCGCCACTTCTAGCTTGTTATTAGGAACGTACCTAAACGCTATATGGCTACAAAAAAGTGGAAATTTGTGGTAAGTTCCTATGGGACCAAACTGCTGACGCCATCGGTCCCTAGACTTACACACTACTTAAACTTACGCTAAGGACAACACACACACACCCATGCCCGAGGGAGGACGCGAACCTCCGAGGGGGGCGGCCGCGCAGACCGTGGCAAGACGCCCTGAACAGCGCGGCTATATGGCTTTACGTTTGGTGTAGAGCGCACTGAGCAGTCTAATGTCTAGCAGTGTATTTGTCGGACTGTTAACACTTATGTTTATTATCGATACTACAACATCTGTTTTGGTAACTTCTTTGACTTGAGACTATGTAAATATCTTTTTCCCTTATTCTGTGATAATATGTAATCTGAATATAGTTTGTAGATGTCTTTTTTGAAGCTATATCATTTTGTCTTCTGCTTCGTGATTAGGGCACGCACAATTGTATACGACAGAAATGCTCGAGGTAGGTCCCTCTGCAACGAAAAGGCTTAGGCGGGTATGTAAAATGTGAAGTGGCGTGAAGAGATGCCGGAACTCTTCCTGGCACAGACAGTCAGTGGCTAGCGAGTAACATCCCGCGTGATCAATGAGGCAAAGATTTCTGGAAAATTGGAATAATTATGTCTCGGTTGTGGATATTTACTAGCCAGTGTATCATAGCATTTATTTGGTAGCTTTGAAATCTGCATTTACGACGTCAAGAAGATATTTCACAGAGCATATTACATAAGAGCCTACTCTTGCTACAAGAATTTTCCGAGTTAACCTTTTATGAGAAAGGGAAAGTACTTAAACGGTAAATTACAATAATTAAAAGAACTGATAATTCTTTTGAGCAATAGGTTTTAGTTATACAAATAGTCTTTCGGGTAAAGCGTTCCATGTGGTAGGTAAAAAAATGCTTAATTTCAATCTACAGTAAAAGACATATTTGTATAACAGGTTCATAAAAGGTGAATTCGTGTACATATTCCTTTTTATGTATGTTGTAATTATTGTTTATTATTGAAAGAGCTGATCAGTATATGTGCTATGAGAAAAAACAGCTTAAGATTCAGCCCTCCCCCCCCCCCCTCCCATGTTATAATCAGTTAACCAGTAAGCCATAGTAAATGTTCGTGCGAAACTTAATCTATAGTGAACTATTTGTGCTATTAAAGTCATAAATTGTATTATGTTACTTCATCTATAGAAGATTTAGGGTCTCCATGAATAGCTCACGTTCTGTGCAATGTAAAGGTTTACATACAGTCTATGATAACTATTAGTGCTCATGTTACTTAAAATAGCAGCTTGGTAACTATATCCAAATTTCTGTCCTTCACTAATGAAGTTTTACAGCCATCTCGGGTCCCAATTAACCGATTCTCGCTCGAATAACTCTGCTTCTTTCAATATTCAACTCGTCATGTGTCGAAGTATAGTCCGATTCCTCTACCTTCTTTTCAAATTCCTACTCCGCCTCACCCGCATCGAAAACCTCTGCAATTCATATACCATCCGCAAACTGGATTCCAATAACCCCCCTGTCCCCTCTCATCACCAACGCTGGTACGATGTCGCGCCTTTACAAACACGTCCCACCATCCCTATACCTACACACACTCCATACCGTAACCCAACGCAACGTCACTGACTCCCTCTCCCAGGCAATGAAATCCGCTCCGATATTTATCCATCCTACCAGCTATAGCTTTTCCCACTTATTTCCACTCCACATCAGGCGTCGCCCTCTCGCTTCCCTCTCCATTATACTCTCTACCTTCCTCTCCTACACACCTTATCAACTATCCTTTTTCTATGGACACCACCCAACAGCTTCATACATTTATACCCACCATCATGCAAATGTTTAATCTCCCCTCAGCTTCTTCACTCGGCGCATGACCTCCGACTTTTTAGTGAGAGTGCATAGCTTCTTTTTATTGAAGGTTGCCGTTTCATTTTCATTTTAACGTCCGATTTTTTTGTCTTTTTATGTTTAACTGTTAGAATGTTCATTGACTTTTTAAACCTTATACGAAGAAAACCGCTTTGTACATTTGTAACCATTTCTCGATTGTATTTTAAAATCCTCTTAAATGTTTGCGTCTATGATTATGTTTTGTCATTTCTTGAATATTTTTGTCAGTGCTCTAGGCCGAGAGTGGGATATTGTACCCTGGCAGCCCATCCACCGTCCAGAAAGAGAGAGAGAGAGAGAGAGAGAGAGAGAGAGAGAGAGAAGTACAGTCCGATTACTTTCCATTGTCATAAACGATCGCGGCCAAAATAAAAATTCTAGTAAAGGGGCAGTTCAACAGTGTGCAATCATTAGTATTAGTATGCCAGGAGAGTGTTATAGAACGAACGCTAAGAATAGTGAAATAATAGCCACTCATTGGATTTCTAGACGTTCTGAAATAACGGAATCGAACAAATAAAGATTCATTTATTTACTTCAGATGTTCTGATGCCATTTCCGGCTGGGATATTCATCGGTGAAATTAGTACTTTGAATATCTATTTTTCACCCCCGTATGATTTCAGTGAGACACTGTAGACCTATTAACATTCTCTTACATGAGGAAATTCAGCAATGCATAGCTGAAACATAAAGAACCGAAGAAAAGAAACAACTTCATAGAATTTGATTTTCGGAAACGAAAAAAAAATCCACAGAGTAGTACATAACAGGTAATTGGTTATCAATCTTATACACGCTAGCAAAATAACAATCGTCAGATTTATATTCTTTGCCCTTTATTTCCCAAAATCAATACTTTGCCGTGTGACTGTCAATAAAAATTTGCGGTCTCATTGGGTGTACTACTATTGGCATATGTCACAATAAGCAAATCAAATTTTCTCATTAACAAATCATTATCAGAGACGAAGAAAGCTATAATTGAAAAGAAGGAAAAATGGAACTGACTAAAAACTGAACCCGAGGTCTTGGTGTTATCCTGGATGGGCGCTATACAATTTAAGCGCTATACAATTTAACCACCGAGACAAAAACGAAATACACATTTACGAGTGTGTGTTACGTACTAAGTGAAAAAATTTTACCTATGTTTTTAGGCCAACAACTACAATCATCATCTGAAAACAGTCTAGTACTAAAAATGTGACTTTTTTATTCGTTCTTGTGCTAGCAACGTACAAATCGTACAGTTGAATATTCCTGGAACATTAGTACAACAAAACGTTGTTGATTAGACATTATTAATGACAAAACAGCACAAAATACACACTTCCACAGCAGGAATAATTTGTCGGTTTTACGAATCTTATTTCCTGTGTTAACTTTAATAGTCTACTGCTTGCGTCTTTCCTCATTTATCGGGAACACTAATGCCATGAAACTATCTTCGCTACTGTTTTTACTTTAATAACGGAACACCGTGGAATTACTCTTTACTGAACTTAAAAATTATGTTAAACTAATTAAATCTCCCGTGAATCAAAATTTAGTCTACAAAAACTGGTGTCAGAATGATAATGTGACAATCATCGCCGCACATTCGATTTATGACACGATTCTTTATTGATGATAAATTACGAAAACGAAAGGACAGCGGAAGTGCGCCAAAACTTACCGTATTTCTTTCTGCAAATAATTGTCACATAATAGGTATTGGGAGCGTTAAAATCGACCTACAACAGAACCGAACACACTTCTCCAGCTACAGTAAACAAGACACGGTTAAAAATATGGCGCCCTGAGCTCGCAGCCAATCAGCTTCGAGTTCAACATCGGCCTCGCTCTCTCTCTCTCTCTCTCTCTCT
Source organism: Schistocerca piceifrons (assembly GCF_021461385.2). Lineage (NCBI taxonomy): Eukaryota > Metazoa > Arthropoda > Insecta > Orthoptera > Acrididae > Schistocerca > Schistocerca piceifrons. Next base: position 390,514,693 of record NC_060143.1, on the reverse strand, counting down.
CTCTCTCTCTCTCTCTCTCTCTCTCTCTCTGTGTGTGTGTGTGTGTGTGTGTGTGTGTGTGTGTGTGTTTACACTCTCTAATGGAAGGAAGTCGTGTGCGCCACGTGTCTGCGAATAGTGTAAACTTTGTTCCGTGTTATCGTATTTTAACTCGTTCGTTTAGCTTTTTCTTTGGCGGAGATTCGGCACAATCCCAGCATTTGACTAAACGATTGTGGAAAACCGCCTAAAAACTATACTCAGTCTGGCTGGTGTTCAAGGCCAGTGGTCGTTACTCTGTCACGGGGATTCGATCCGACTTTGACTCACCTCCGTCTCGCTAGCTCTCTGCACGTTAAGTTACACGAACAAGTCACGTGAAAGAAAGGCGGCGATACATATTTAAAATTTACTTTATGAAAAATTTCTTACGAAACCTTGAATAACTGTTATGAAAAACTGACTCCAGTACAGACACTGATTGAAAAAAAATCGCATCACCAAGAAGGAGTTGTGTTACATAAACTACAGTTGGCAGGCATGTTTCTACGTCTGAAAGACTATGTCTATTCAGATTTCGCGCCAGCTGCATAACAGTGGCGCTGGTAAAGCGCCACTATGATGACGCAAATCAGATTTGCTTTAAATAAACGCTGTAACGATCGTGAGCGATAGTTACCTTTGAGAAAGGACGTGGTGAGCTGATGTTAAGTCAATACTGCCAATGCGGCGACAAAGACGCCGTGATCAACAACTCACTGAGTTTAAATAAGAGCGTGTAATAGGGCTACGAGAGGCTGCATGTTTCTACCGCGATATTGCACAAAGACTTGGCAGGAATGTAGCCAAAGTATATTACTGCTGGCAGTGGTGGTCACGGAAACGTACGCTCGCAAGAAGACCAGGTTCCTGACGGCCGTGACACACTACCGAGAGGTTCTTAGGCCTTTCCAAGTTACATGTGGAAAGCCGTTTCCTACCAACTACGGATTTTGTCAGTGTTACCTGCTGCACACATAAAAATTGTATTACGCACACTTGCACTCTCTATTAATTTAATAAAGCTCGAGTATAATTACTCCTGTGTCACATCGAAATCTTAAGTGAACTGCTTTCTTTACTGCACCTCAGTGAAACGAAGTTGCTCCGTTTTTTCAACACAGTGTCCTCCACGCGACCAGTTTCCTACATCCTTGGCTTACAGAGAGCCTGAATCATTGTATAAAAATAGTGTTTGATAACTGCGCAACCACTCACTCACCACGTCGCGAGTGTGTGACGTTAAAGCTTACTTTTTCGGATAAACTGTCTGAGTTACCCGAACGCTAGGGACAAAACTGTACAATTAGGTAGCCGTCCGAAAGAGGCTGATAGTCACAACTGCGGTACACGCAGTGTGAGACCAACCGTTATAATAAAAAAGCCTTTATTTTATGAATAACTAGTCGAAATAACGTTAGACAGAACAAACATAAAAAAAATTGTCAATCTCAGTTCTTTCAGTGTGGAACCGAAAATACCACATCGCTCTAGGAGTGACCTGGTATCAGATGACTTGAAAAAGTTGCACATTCGCCAATTCATACTTCCATGTAACATGGACAACCGTATTGAAACAAAACCAAATACGCCGTCTGAAAACTTTAACGGAACTCGTTAACTTGCATGCTGCATTGTCCTACATGAGAGAACATAGATAATCGAACAGAAAACACTTGGTACAGTGGTATTAAATATTTGTTCAATGGTATCTACCGCCTAGTATCTGGACAGACATACAGTGACGTCGGAACCAACGTCAATGGCTCCACTTCCCAATGTTTCTGCTGTCCTGTACGAAGTCAGAACCAGTGCAATAACGATCAGAAGCGGAAGCTGCAAAAGCTGACACAAATAGTGAAATACAAAACCAGGGAAACTTTCGAGTGACGTCTCCTCTCTGTATTTACCTTTCAGACCAGTCGTAGTCCGAAGGAACGTAAGTAATGTTTTGTGTGTGTGTGTGTGTGTGTGTGTGTGTGTGTGTGTGTGTGTGTAATTGATGATACCTCCAAAACCATGTACCACCGCCATTCACTGGCTGTTTTGTCTAGTGCTTCTCTTGTTTCCCCGTGGCGCACTATAGTGGTTCAAGAATGGTAACTGTTATGACTGTGGAGTGAAGAGTGTCTGAAGTAGTCGCCATCACATCGTGATGGTCATCTTCTGTCTCTTTCGCATCAATGTATTTTTCAAGGAAAAAAACATAAAGATTGTTTTTACAAATATTCTCGAATGTTCTCAAATACGACTTGTAAATGGCACAGATCGCATTGATCTACATCTACATCTACGTGATTACTCTGCTATTCACAATAAAGTGATTGGTATAGGGTTCAATGAACCACCTTCAAATTGTCTCTCTGCCGTTCCCCTCTCGAACGGCACGCGGGAAAAACGAGCACTTAAATTTTTCTGTGCGAGCCCTGATGTCTCTTATTTTATAGTGACGATCATTTCTCCCTATGTAGGTGGGTGGCAACAGAATGTATTCGCAATCGGAGGAGAAAATTGGTGATTGAAATTTCATGAGAAGATCCCGTCGCAACGAAAAACGCCTTTGTTTTAATGATTGCCACTCCAATTCACGTATCATGTCTGTCACACTATCTCCCCTATTTCGCCATAACATAAAACCAGCTGCCCTTCTTTGTACTTTTTACGATGTCATCCGTCAGTTCCACCTGATACGGATCCCTCACCGCACAGCAATACTCCAGGATAGAGCGGACAAGCGTGGTGTAAACAGTCTCTTTAGTAGACCTGTTGCACCTTCTAAGTGTTCTGCCAGTGAATCACAGTCTTTGGTTCGCTCTACTCACAATATTATCTATGTGATCGTTCCAATTTAGGTTATTTGTAATTGTAATCCCTAAGTATTTACTTGAATTTACAGCCCTCAGATTTGTGTGAATTATCGCGTAATCGAAATTTAGCAGATTTCTTTTAGTACTCATGTGAATAACTTCACACTTTTCCTTACTCAGGGTCAATTGCCACTTTTCGAACCATACAGATATCTTATCTAAATCATTTTGCAAGTCGTTTTGATCATCTAATGACTTTACAAGACGGTAAACGGCAGCATCATCTGCAAACAATCTAAGACGGCTACTCAGATTGTCTCCTATGTCGTTAATATAGATCAGGAACAATAGAGGGCCTATAACAGTTCCTTGGCGAACACCGGATATTACTTCTGTTTTACTCGATGACTTTCCGTCTATTTCTACGAACTGTGACCTTTCTGACAGGAAATCACGAATCCAGTCGCACAACTGAGGCGATACTCCGTAGGCACGCAGTTTGGTTAGAAGATGCTTGTGAGGAACGGTGTCGAAAGCCTTCTGGAAATCTAGAAATATGGAATCAATTTGACATGCCCTGTCGACAGCACTTATTACGTCATGAGTATAAAGAGCTAGTTGTGTTTCATAAGAACGATATTTTCTGAGCTCGTGTTGACTATGTGTCGCCGGCCGCGGTGGTCTCGCGGTTCTAGGCGCGCAGTCCGGAACCGTGCGACTGCTACGGTCGTAGGTTCGAATCCTGCCTCGGGCATGGATGTGTGTGATGTCCTTAGGTTAGTTAGGTTTAAGTAGTTCTAAGTTCTAGGGGACTGATGACCACAGCAGTTGAGTCCCATAGTGCTCAGAGCCATTTGAACCATTTGACTATGTGTCAATAAATCGTTTTCTTCGAGGTACTTCATAACGGTCGAATACAGTATATGCTCCAAAACCCTACTGCAAATCTACGTTAGTGATATAGGCCTGTAATTCAGAGAATTACTCCTACTCCCCTTTTTGGGTATTGGTGTGACTTGAGCAATTTTCCAGTCTTTAAGTACGGATCTTTCTGTGAGCGTGTGGTTGTATATAATTGCTAAATATGGAACTATTTTATCAGCATACTCTAAGAGGAACCCGACTGGTATACAATGTGGACCGGAGGCCTTGCATTTATTAAGTGATTTAAGCAGCTTTGTTACACCGAGGATAACTACTTCTATGGTTCTCATCTTGGCAGCTGTTCTTGATTGGAATTCGGGAATATTTACTTCGTCTTCTTTGATGAAGGAGTGTCGGAAAACCGTGTTTAATAACTCTGCTTTAGTGGCACTGTCATCAGTGACTTCACTGCACAACCGTCTTAACCGAAGATTTGTACAACATAGTTAAGGCAGAGGAAGAAAGATGAACCAGAGAATACCAATGAAACAAGGATTTATTTCCCCAATTGTATAAAGTCAAGGGGGTATAGGGACTAATCGGAAATGGGTCAGACCGCACCGTTTGTGGACGAAACAACACTGCTGTTTAACCGTAGTCCAGTGGGTCTCGTGTTTAAATGATTGGGTATGTTGACGTAATGTGGGCGTCCGTCAGCTTGGCTGAGGCTCTGGTAGGCAGCAGGCAGATGCACGGAGTACTGGAACTCGCTCGGCGAACTCGGACAGACGGCGCCGCACAGTGCGGGTGGCCGCTTATCGCGGGATGGCTTGCACAGTGCCCTATCGCGTAACGCTCCGTCTCAAGGCAAACAGATCTGTGCGCTTCAAACAGACGGCAGCTACCATAGAGGCGCAGTGCGCCAACTGCCTCTCCTGGATGTCTGGCGTCTCTGCCGCGCAAACTGTTCTGCCACGGCACACTGAGTCTGCCAAAGGAAACCCACCAGACTTCAAGACGGGATGACGCAGATGCATTAATTTACACTGTAAATACCTCGAACTTCATTAAAATTCAAGATTTTTCTACAAAGATTGACATCTGTCTATGCTTTTGTTTCGGCATAAAAGGCGAACCCTCAAATCCACAGCTCTTATGGATATATAGTCTGCGGCTCGTGGTCTTGCGGTAGGGCTCTCGCTTCCCGCGCACGGGGTCCCGGGTTCGATTCCCGGCGGGGTCAGGGATTCTCTCTGCCTCGAGATGACTGGGTGTTGTGTGTTTTTCATCATAATTTCATCCTCATTCACTCGCAAGTCGCCGTAGTGGCGTTAAAGAACTTGTGGAGCGGCGGCCGAACTGCCCCGCGAGGGCCAAACGCTCATTATTATTATGGATATATACGTCTTGTGCTCATTGATCTGTCCACGGTTGCAATTACACAGCTTCATATATTGTTTGAGGCGACTTTAGTGAGAAGCAGAACATTCGTGTAATGTTTGTATATTATTATTTAGGACAAAATAAAAAAAATGTATCGCTCCACTTCAATATGGCGTATACAGCGATGCCAACGATATTATTTATTAGGTCGATTAGATCGAATCATCTGAAACTGTTGCTCGGGTGACTGGCCGCGGGGGGTAGCCGCGTGGTCTTGGGCGCCTTGTCACGGTTCGCGCGGCTCCCCCCCTCCTCCCTCCCACCGTCGAAGGTTCGAGTCCTCCCTGGCATGGATGTGTGTGATGTCCTTAACGTAAGTTAGAGTAAGTAGTGTGTAAGTTTAGGGACCGATGGCCTCAGCAGTTTGGTCCCATAAGACCTTACCACTAATTTCCAATTTCGATTGACTGCGTTACTAACTGCCATAACTCTCTTCAAAACTCCCCAGAACTGCCCATCGTCAGCTGACATGGCTTCTGCATACTACGCCATTTTTTCGTTATGGTTTTCAGGTATCAGGTTCTGCTTTGTTCGTTTGACTTTACGGCAATATTTAAAAGAAACGAGCAATTTTTATAATAAGTTTCCTTTAATTTACGTCTATGGTCTCAAACTTTTTGTTAACTGATTACCGGCTTCGGTCTATAATGAACATCATCAGATCTGTTTTATAAAAACAAAGTCCTAATGTTGTTATAAAACAGATCTGATGAAGGTCATTATAGACCGAAACCGGTAATCTGTTAACAAAAAGTTTGCGACCATAATCGTAAATTAAAGGAAACTTATTGTACATACGGGTCACTGTTTTATTCGCGACAATTTCGCAGCTTGTGGGGCAATTTTTAGTTGATTATCATTATTTATATATACTGGTGGCGAAATTTGGAAGAACTTGTACTTGCAGTTTTTTATGGTCCATTTCTACAGAGTGGCACACGTGTGTGACGTTAGAAATAAGTGACGTTAGAAACAAGACTTTTTCCGACGGAAAACTGATGTACCTGAGCGCCTCCACACTGCGGGCTCCTATGAAATGACGTTTTGCTGCGACGAAGTATATAGAGGAGAAGCAGGAAGGACTGTTAAAGAACGTATTCAGGAAAAACGAACGGCACATGCAGCTAAAACAAAGTATGAAGTCGACGGTGGGGGAACATCACGAGAACTTTAGCCTTGCAATCGATTTCAATAAAGTACGTGTGCTAGTTCAGGAAAATGGCTCTGAGCACTATGGGACTTAACTTCTGAGCTCATCAGTCCCCTAGAACTTAGAACTACTTAAACCTAACTAACCTAAGGACATCACACACATCCATGCCCGAGGCAGAATTCGAACCTGCGACCGTAGCGGTCGCGCGGTTCCAGACTGTAGCGCCTAGAACCACTCGGCCACTCCGAGTTCAGGAAACCAACATTTATAGAAGAAAAGTTCGAGAAGCGAATGAAATTTCTAAGAAACTCCAATAAAAGAGTGCGGCTATAGGCTCGGGCATCGTGGCTCACCGCCACCAAGGAAGCGAATAAGCGGGCGCAGCGTGCGAGCAATACAGACAACGCCCTGGAAGCCACCTCTGCGGACAGTAACACATATTTTGGATAAACATTGCCCCTCTCCATGCTCTGACCGTTTGCTTCTAGCCAATGATGTCGGCCCGCCAATAGCAGCAGGAGGAATTTTAACCAATAACTCTTCTCCAGCATATGTGCGGGAAAAATCCTTTTCCAACCAACGTTGGCCTACCAATGCTAGCCACAAGCACTTTAGCCAATAACCCCCTTCTTCAGTATTAGCGCGGGAATACTTCTCTTTCTCGCCAATAACGACGGCCCGCAATGGTAGCCCAAGAAACTTCCTTGCAGATTAAAACTGTGTGCCGGACCGAGACTCGAACTCGGGACCTGTGCCTTTCGCGGGCAAGTGCTCTACCAACTGAGCTACCCAAGCACGACTCACGCCCCGTCCTCACAGCTTTACTTCCGCCAGTACCTCATATCAGCGCACACTCCGCTGCAGAGTGAAAATCTCATCCTGGAAACATCCGCCAGGCTGTGGTTAAGCCATCTCTCCGCAATATCCTTTCTTTCAGGAGTGCTACTTCTGCAAGGTTCGCAGGAGAGATTCTGTTAAGTTTGGAAGGTAGGAGACGAGGTACTGGCAGAAGTAAAGCTGTGAGGACGGGGCATGAGTCGTGCTTGGGTAGCTCAGTTGGTAGAGCGCTTGCCCGCGAAAGGCAAAGGTCCCGAGTTCGAGTCTCGGTCCGGCACACAGTTTTAATCTGCCAGGAAGTTTCATATCAGCGCACACTCCGCTGCAGAGTGAAAATTTCATTCTGGTAGCCCAAGAGTTTTACCCAATAATCCCACTTCTCGAGCACAAGGGCGGGTAAACTTCCAGAAGACGGGTCGAAACGTCGATTGTTTGAAGAAATATGACGCGACCATACAACCCGCACGATTTTAACTGTAAATCGGGTGTATTAGTTACTTCGCTGTCGACTTCAGAATCTTTGTCACCTTTATCTTTCTTCATTAATTTCAAACCAGCTTATTAAGTTTTCCTTCAGTTTTTTATTCCTAATAAGACTGTTATTTGATAGAGTCAAGTAAGAAGACAGACGATCTGTTACGTTAAAATGTGTGAATAAAAGTCCTGGCTCAAGATCGCAAAAAATCCTTTATTGATGACTAGTTGTAACTCATTGAAGAACCATCTTCAGATCAACAAAAATTATTATTTAATTATGTGTAGATCAGCCACCATGCATAAGACATCGACATAATCTGTTGAGCTAAATTGCTCTTATTGTCATGTACAAACTCAAGTAGGCCGTCATGATTGTTACATAATATACAGGGTTAGCCATGTACCAGACATGTATCCATATGTGACACATGGGTGAAGTTGTTAATTATATAATCATGACGACCTTCTATTTTGGTGTATACATGACATAACAGCGATTTATCTCAACAGATTGTAACGATGTGTGATGCCTGGTGGCTGATACACTCTGAATTAAGCGATATTTTTTATTGATCTGAAGATGGCTCGTCAATGAGCTGAAACTAGTTATCAATAAAGTAATGTTTGCGATACTGACCTAGGATTTTTATCCACACATCCCAATACGATTGCTTTTTATAAGAGAGTCACTTTATTATACGATTTCTTAACTCGTTTTATGTCAGCATATTGCGGCTCCACCTTCAGGTTTTTCCGACCATCATATGACGACTACATGGGGTCGGCTAGTCACATAGTTACTTCGTCCATTTTTAGATATCACGGAGCAAGTTTTCCCTTAATGTACGTACCTTATAATCTACTGTTCCTTTAACGAAACGCGAGATTCCGCCGCCGTTTGCGCTCACACATCCTTGAACAAATACTACAGAAAATACGTGATAGTGGCTGTAATTAAAAGTTTTCGCTCTAGTTACCTATTCCGTATGCGCGGCGCTACGTGCCTGGCTTCAGATATAAAAAGATATCACCGCTAAAAATTAACCTTTCCATGGCGTCTGGGACGACGGAGATTCACCGCAAAACCCCCTTCTCCCCTTTCTTCATTTTGCTCCATGATATCTTCCAGCTTACTCAAACGGTTATTCTTGCACTGACTTTTTCAGATGCATCCTACACCGCTAGTCACTATAACTGTCGGGTAATGACCAACATCATCTTGACAATTTTTTTTCAGGGCTTTTATTGTCGGGCCACACTGACTTATAAGGGCGCATATAGTCGGTATGTTGGCAGTCTATTATTCTTACATTCGTTGCGAACTCAAATGGTCCGTTTTATGTACGCTCTATTGCTACCCGCCGCGACGCTCCATGTATTCGTGAGATAAAATTAAAAGGAAATTCACCACAGCCCATTACAATCGCAACACCAGGAAGGATAGCAAATAATGAATTTTTACTTACTGCGAGTATACAATATACAACGAAGAATATGTAGTTAAATTTTAAGGTGAGGGTATGCAGAGGGCGAAATTTAGTACACTGAGCTGCCGCCTATAGCAGCAACAGTGGCCCTAGCCCGGCTGGGCAAGAAGACAAACTGAGCTTGGACGACAACATGGATATGTCGTTCCATGTTGTTTATACCAGAGTTCATCAATAGTAGTTGCTAGCGAGTGGTGGCATGCCAGTGTCTCGGCAACGCGTAATCTGATGTTTTCAATTGGTGAGAAATCTGGAGAACTTACTGACCAAAGCAAAAAGCCGAACACCCTCTGTATAGAGTTAGGTCAGAGTACAAAGGGCAACATACAGTCCTGTGTTATCTTGCTGAAATATATCGGAAACCTTGAAAATAGGGCGCAGCCACCGGCTTTAACACATAAAAAACGTAACGGGTATTGTCCAAATTATTGGGTACGCGAATCATCGGTGATCTTGTTCTGCACTAATACCATTTCGTCATGTGCTGGGCCAGTATGATGAGGATGAATGTACTCTGGCAACGTTCATTCTGCTCAGAGCCTGCATACACGTTTACGCCCATTGTGATGATGTACACACAACTGGATCTCGTAGGGCGCACCACCGTCGGCCTCTCTCTCTCTCTCTCTCTCTCTCTCTCTCTCTCTCTCTCACTCTGTCGTCTGTCACTGCTGCAGGATCAAGGGAAGCTGCGACAATGCGCGCCGTGCTGACAGTCCATGGTGCTTCAAATGTCGTCGTGCTGTCCTCATGGATTTATGTCTAGCGGAAAGCCAGACTGTCCCCTGACCAAAGTAAGTGATTGGCTGAAAGATCCTGAAGGTCGAAATATCGTGTCTGTCCTCTCAAGCGCTAGTCGCTTGCGGCCGTTGAGACTGGCGTTGATCATGGCGCTCCTGTATCCACCGACTCCTTATTCGCACGACTCTCGTGGCATCCCGACCAATGCCAGCAGCAAAAGAGCAGAATGGGAAACGGCACTCTCCATAGTCCACGATCCTGCCATTGTCGGATTCCGACGAGTGATGATAGAGTTTTTCTTTCTTACACGATGAATAACACGGGAGTCATTCCTTTTATAAAGGTTGTAGACGCCGTTACTCCTACTTACTTTCTGCTGCTGCGCTGAAAAGCTAACACTACCAATCAAGTGTTAATTTTAGGCCGTCTTCCTGGTGCTGCAATTTTAATGATCAGCAATGTACAACAGTATGAAACAGAGTCTCAATGCCACTGGTCTACATTACTTTCTCATGACAGAAGAGCGTAGAAGAAACAGGTAATTGTTCACGATTTTGCATTTAGTTTATTCAACTTTAAATAAGCAATATAAAAATTTGAGGATCATTCTATGCCCAGCACAGTAATTTGTAATAAGACAAATTTTGAAGTCACCATTTCAAAAGCTTACGATTAAGTCGATCTCACATTACTCTAGTGTGATATTTGTTTCATCGATATAGATTAACAGCGACAGCAAAACACAGAGAATAACCAGTACTCCACCAGCGACTGAGCAGTGCTGCTACATACCAGTAGCAGTCACGCGGGCCAGGGCGGTGCTATCGCTGCTAGAGTAACGCTTATTCTTCGCGTTTTGTAGTCCCTGTTAATAAATACCGATAACAGAAATATTGCAGGAGACTAATTTGGGAGCGCTTTACCGAGTGGGCAAGCAAAATTCCACTTTAAAAATCATTTTCTTTGTAATGAGAAACAAACCGACGCTTTCAGTGGACAACGGGCGCCGGATGAAAAACGTGATGAGCATTATTTGTATGGGCTGACTCCAGGTACACTTTTCAGAAACAAAACTGCAAATATCTGCCGAAACACCAGAGAAAATGCACCTGACGACTCTTAGAGGGACACCCCGTGTACACAAACTTTCTTCGTGTATCAGCCTACCTGTCAGTGAAAACTGTATCAAAATACATACAGTAATTTCTGAGACAAACAGAATAAGCCGGCAGGGGACTTTAAGTTATACATTGAAGCGGCAAAGAAACTGGTATAGGCATGCGTATTCCAATACAGAGATATGTAAACAGGGAGAATACGGTGCTGCGGTCGGCAAAGCCCATACGACAACAAGATGGCGCAGTTGTTAGATCGGTTACTGGTGCTAAAATGGCATGACTTAAGTGACTTTGAACGTGGCGTTATAGTCGGCGCACGAGGGATGGGACACAGTATCTCCGAGGCAGCGATGAACCTTACCACCATTTCACAAGTGTACCGTGAATATCAGGAATCGCAGAGGCCGGAAAAAGAGCCCGCAAGAACGGGACCAACGACAACTGAAGAGAATCTTACAACGTCACAGAAGTGCAACCCTTCCGCAAATCGCTGCAGATTTCAATGCTTGGCCATCAACAAGTGTCAGCGTGCGAACCATTCAGCGAAACATAGTCGATATGGGCTTTCGGAGCCAAAGGCCCACTCGGTTAACCTTGACTGGACACAAAGGTCTACGCCTCGCCTGGGCCCGTCAACACTAACATTGGACTGGAAACATATTGGCTGTTCGGACGAGTCTCCTTTCAAATCGTATCGAGCGGATGGACATGTACGGATATGGAGACAACCTCGTGAATCCACGGACCCTGCATGTCAGCAGGGGACTGTTCAAGCTGGTGGAGGTTCTGTAATGGTGTGGAGGGTGTGTAATTGGAGAGATACGGGACCCCTGATACGTCTACCGAGCGTGGTGGCGCAGCGGTTAACACACTGGGGTCGCATTCGGGAGGACGACGGTTCAATCCCACGTCCGGGCGTGCTGATTTAGGTTTTCCGTGATTTCCCTAGATCACTTCAGGAAAATGCCGAGATGGTTCCTTTGAAAGGGCACGGCCGATTTCCTTCCCCATCCTTCCATAATCCGACCTTGGCCTCCGTCTCTAATGACTTCGTTGTCGACGGGAGGTTAAACACTAATCTCCTGATACGTCTAGATACGACTTTGATAGGAGACACACACGTAAGAATCTTGTCTGATCATCTACATCCACTCATGTCCATTGTACATTACGACGGTCTTGGACAATTAAAGCAGGACAATGCGACACCCCACACGTCCAAAATTGCTACAGAGTGGCTCCAGGAATACTCTTCTGAGTTTAAACACTTCCGCTGGCCATCAAACTCCCCAGACATGAACATTACTGAGCATATATGGGATGCCTTACAGGTGCTGTTCAGAAGAGATCTCCAACCCCTCGTACTCTTACGGATTTATGGACAGCCCTGCAGGATTCATGCTGTCAGTTCCCTCCATCACTACTTCAGATATTAGGAGAGTCCATGCCACGTCGTGTTGCGGCACTTCTGCGTGCTCGCGGGGGCCCTGCATGATATTAGGCAGGTGTACCAGTTTCTTTGGCTCTTCAATGTGTATATACGCATAAATGTTGTATGAGAGAAAATATTCCTGAAATAGCTTGACTAGGAGGGGCAATGTACCCCTTAAACTAACTAAAACAGTGGATCAAACTCTTCTGTCTTGAGGGTGGATTCGTTCCTAGTCCGGCTCGTCTACTGACTCGGAGCTTTGCAGTGCATCCAGTGCTGCACATGACCCAGTATTGACAGGTCATGAAAACGAAGAAGATAACTGACTGGTAACACGAATGGAGAGCTGCTGAAAACTAACCTTAGGTTTGGTGACCAAAACAAGAACAATGGAAGCGTTCTGGCTACGACTTGCCGCCTGCTCGTACAAGACAGCAACAGCAGAAATAGTTGTGAGTAATGAGCTGCCGCTGGATGCGTCGTCTGTGGCGGGTCCCGCGGCAGGCGGGCTCGCGTCACGGCCTCAGACAGGCGTGACTCAAGGGTCACGGGCCGTGCTCAGAAGGCGCGTGACGGAACGCGTCCGCTCCACCTACACGCAGCGTCGTTTCCGGGCGTAGCGGTTCCCGCATCGCGGCGATGATCGTCTACAGAACGTTAAATCTTCGAGCCGAAAACAATCTATCCAGTTGCTGGGTTAATAGCCAGTTACACCCCACTGCATCATACATGGTCCTTGTATCAGAGTACGTCATTAGTCTACAATAAATACTATCTGATCAAACGTATTGAGACAAATATTTGTGGACATTACTATGTGATGTGCCCCTAATGACGACTTGAACTCTTTCGGGACATTTCCTACGAAGTGTCTGAATATCTGTGGAGGAATGGCAGCCCATTCCTTCTCAAGGGTCGAAACCAGGAACGATAAGAGGACAAATCAAGATTCTAACTCATCCCAAGGTGTTCTATTGGGCCCAGGTCGCGACCCTGGGCAGGCCAATTCATTTTAGGGATGTTACTGTCCACCGACCATAGCTTCACAGATGCTGCTTTAAGACAGGATGCACCGTCATGCTGACGCAAACCATCACCTTCTAGGCGGTACAGTCTAGAACCGCGCGACCGCTACGGTCGCAGGTTCGAATCCTGCCTCGGACATGGATGTGTGTGATGTCCTTAGGGTAGTTAGGTTTAATTAGTTCCAAGTTCTAAGGGACTGATGACCGCAGAAGTTAAGAGCCATAGTGCTCAGAGCTATTTGAACCAATCACCTTCTCCAAACATTGCTCTGTTGTACGCAGTACACAATGCCGTAAAATTTGTCAATATCCTTTCGAATTTAGCGTTTAGCCCGATGAGGAGACCACATCCTAACCGCGAAATACACACTCAACCGTAAGACCACTTTCTCTGTATTTCACTGTTGGCACTACATGTGATGACAGATATCGTTTTCCAGGTATCTGCCAAACACAAACCTTTCCACCTAATTTCCACAGTGTATAATTATTCATGACTATAAATAACTCGTTTCCAGTCTAATTGCAGTGCTCTTTACACCACCTCACGCGTAGCACTGACTTCAGAAATGTGTAACTTATAAGGAGATGCTCAACCATTCTACGCAGTTCTTCTTACCTCCCTACGCAATAGCTAGATTGCACTGTGGAGCTCACGAGTGACTCCTTACGATGATTTCATGTGATTTTTCTACAAACACCCTTCGCAGCGCTCTGTGGTCTCTGTCCAGCAGTACGAGGATATCTGCCTGGCTTTGGTTTACCTGCAGTCCAACCTTCGCGTTTCCCATTCACTATTAGATCACCGACAGTCGACTTGTGCAACTATAAAGGTCGCTGATGGATCTTTTACTCCGGTGCTACGGTCGCAGGTTCGAATCCTGCCTCGGGCATGGATGTGTGTGATGTCCTTAGGTTAGTTAGGTTTAAGTAGTTCTAAGTTCTAGGGGACTGATGACCCCAGCTGTTAAGTCCCATAGTCCTCAGAGCCATTTGAACTGCCAAACACCCGCTGAGAGCGGACGCCTCAAATAGCCTCGAGACACTGCAGCGAGCTGACATACGTCTCGAGCAGCCAAGGGCCGCAGTTCGCGAGCACCCTGTAAAGTATTACCGAATATCACCTTGTGCACTTTGTAAAGTAATACGAAATAAAGTATTTTTATGCAATAAAACAAGCTACATCCATTCTAACTGTGGAGTGGAAATAAGGGGAGGTTATTGAGTACTTCGTGGCCAACGGCCTTACCGCAGTGATAACACCGGTTCCCGTCAGATCATCGAAGTTAAGCGCTGTCGGGCTGGGCTAGCACTTGGATGGGCGACCATCCAGTCTGCCGAGCGGTGCTGGCGATCGGGGTGCACTCAGCCCTTGTGAGGCAAACTGAGGAGCTACTTTTGATTGAGAAGTAGCGACTCTGATGTGGTAAACTGACATACGGCCAGGAGAGCGGTATGCTGACCACGTGCCCCTCCATATCCGCATCCAGTGACGCCTGTGGGATGAGGATGACACCGCGGCCGGTCTGTGCCGTTGGGCTTTCATGGCCTGTTCGGAAATAGTTTAGTTTTTTAGTGACTGCTGCTGAGAATTTTTCCGGGTTGTATGGCCGTGGTCCAGGGAACCCTTCAATCCCTGATGTTTCGTCCAAGGCTACGTTGGACATCTTCGGAGGTGCTTCTTGTTGTGCTGAGTCTTGCCGACTGACGAGTCGGACGTCGAAGAGCGGCCTAAATACCTTGGAAAGTGGGCGTGGTCTGGATTTCACGTGATAGCAGAGATAAACTTTGTCACAGCTAAAAATTTTTTACCTATCGATTATAGTACGTCAAGTCCATATATCACTGAGTTTCATAGTTTCTTATTTTCTGTTAAAATTATCCCCCTGTTTATAGTATATTTCTATGGCTTCTCTATATAGCCGTGGATAATAATAGTTCGTCATAGTACATAAAACCTCAGTTTCTGAAAATTTCACAACGTGATCACCTGATTGAAGAGCATGTTCCGCCAAGGCTGACATACGGTGGACAATTCCGCATTACATAATCCGGATGCTTTTGATCATGTCATATACGAGGATGTTACGATGTTTAAGCAGCAGACCTGTACACTTACGCGCCAGAACCTCATGATCCTCCACCTAATAGCATATCGACGCTTTACAGCTAAACGAAAAAGTGACAGTTCTTACTGACACGGATACTGCCAGTCCTTGCCATATGGTGAGAAACAGACAGGTCCACTCGCTCACGCGCAAGTCAACAGTGCAAACTTATTGCGCGGATGTGCTTTCTAAGATATGAGCCGGTGCGTGATGGAATACTAAGTGTATTCGATAAGGTAGGTATTCGGCGAATTTAGCGACTAGAACATCAACTGCAATGCAGTATCAAGCTCCTAGAGTTCGACCTTTTAGAATTAATGAACACATGTCTCGTTTGGTAGTTACCGTAGAGGCGAAGAAGAGAACCAGCAGTAATACAGGGCTATTACAAATGATTGAGGCGATTTCATAAATTCACTGTAGCTCCATTCATTGACATATGGTCACGACACACTACAGATACGTAGAAAAACTCATAAAGTTTTGTTCGGCTGAAGCCGCACTTCAGTTTTCTGCCGCCAGAGCGCTCGAGAGCGCATTGAGACAAAATGGCGACAGGAGCCGAGAAAGCATATGTCGTGCTTGAAATGCACTCACATCAGTCAGTCATAACAGTGCAACGACACTTCAGGACGAAGTTCAACAAAGATCCACCAACTGCTAACTCCATTCGGCAATGGTATGCGCAGTTTAAAGCTTCTGAATGCCTCTGCAAGGGGAAATCAACGGGTCGGCCTGCAGTGAGCGAAGAAACGGTTGAACGCGTGCGGGCAAGTTTCACGCGTAGCCCGCGGAAGTCGACGAATAAAGCAAGCAGGGAGCTAAACGTACCACAGCCGACGGTTTGGAAAATCTTACCGAAAAGGCTAAAGCAGAAGCCTTACCGTTTGCAATTGCTACAAGCCCTGACACCCGATGACAAAGTCAAACGCTTTGAATTTTCGGCGCGGTTGCAACAGCTCATGGAAGAGGATGCGTTCAGGGCGAAACTTGTTTTCAGTGATGAAGCAACATTTTTTTTTTTTAATGGTGAAGTGAACAGACACAATGTGCGAATCTGGGCGGCAGAGAATCCTCACGCATTCGTGCAGCAAATCACAATTCACCAAAAGTTAACGTGTTTTGTGCAATCTCACGGTTTAAAGTTTACGGCCCCCTTTTTCTTCTGCGAAAAAAACGTTACAGGACACGTGTATCTGGACATGCTGGAAAATTGGCTCATGCCACAACTGGAGACCGACAGCGCCGACTTCATCTTTCAACAGGATGGTGCTCCACCGCACTTCCATCATGATGTTCGGCATTTCTTAAACAGGAGATTGGAAAACCGATGGATCGGTCGTGGTGGAGATCATGATCAGCAATTCATGTCATGGCCTCCACGCTCTCCCGACTTAACCCCATGCGATTTCTTTCTGTGGGATTATGTGAAAGATTCAGTGTTTAAACCTCCTCTACCAAGAAACGTGCCAGAACTGCGAGCTCGCATCAACGATGCTTTCGAACTCATTGATGGGGACATGCTGTGCCGCGTGTGGGAGGAACTTGATTATCGGCTTGATGTCTGCCGAATCACTAAAGGGGCACATATCGAACATTTGTGAATGCCTAAAAAAACTTTTTGAGTTTTTGTATGTGTGTGCAAAGCATTGTGAAAATATCTCAAATAATAAAGTTATTGTAGAGCTCTGAAATCGCTTCAATCATTTGTAATAACCCTGTACATATGTAGTTCGTGGGATTCATGGTCTCTTCCGTAACAACTAGAGAACCAAGAGACGACCTCACAGAATAGTAATGACATCACTGGCCTGCATACATCACGTGTATCATGTACAGCAAAGTGCAACAGAGGTATGTAAAACTGTGCACTTCACAAAACGCAGAATAATATCTGCCTATAACGGCACTATCAATGAGTCACAATTGGAAATAGTCAGTTCGTACAAATATTTGGGTGTAACATTTTGTAGGCATGTGAGGTGGAATCATCACTCATCGTAAGTAACGTATGCAGCTGTCTTCGATTCACTGGCAGGATACTAGGAAACTGCAGTCAAATGGTTCAAATGGCTATGCGTACCACGGGACATAACATCTGAGGTCATCAGTCCCCTAGAACTAAGAACTACTTAAACCTAACTAACCTAAGGACATCACACACATCCATGGCCGAGGAAGAATTCGAACCAGCGACCAGAGCAGCCGGGCGGTTCCAGACTGAAGCGCCTAGAACAGCTCGGCCACAGCGGCCAGCAAACTGCAGTCAGTTTACAAAAAAGACTGCTTACAAATCACTTGTTGGTGTCATACTTAAGTATCGCTCAAGTGTGCGACACGTATGACAAGTAGAACTAATAGGGGAGTTGGACATATTCAAAGGAACAACATGGTCACAGGTTTCTTTTACACACAGGAGGGCGTCGCGGTAATGCTGTGACATCTGAACTGGCAGGCGCTTGAAGACTGAAGGAAATTATACCGTGACAAGGTTATAGTTTGGAGACAAAAATGTTGAAGAAACATCATTATGTGAGGGACTGCAATATACTACAACCGCCGGTGTCTCACTTTCATAGGGGTCCAAAAGACAAGATGACGAAGATAAGAGTGCTATTCTAGGATTCGACTGTATCGAACAAAACGAACCGCTAAAAGGACAGTGAACATGAACCGGAAAGATCACAACTGGATCTTATGTTACAACCAACCACCAACCAAGTTACAGTAAAGGGCGGAGCGTTCCCACGCCCCGGCAACCCCGCCAGACGTCAGACGCAAAAATCATTACCGCCGCCGTCCGTTTGGTGCGATCGGCAACAAGGAGGAAAATGAAACTGAGGAGGAAAATGTACCCGAAGACTAGAAACTAGAGATGTTTCCGCCACGGACACTTTTGCTTCCAGATCCCAGCCGCATAACTGGGCTGACTTCATGCGGTTAGACTGTTTCGCAGAAAGCAATGGGTGAGAGAGAGCGGTACGTCATCACTGTGACACTGCCCGCTATGACGTGAGCCGACATGGCGGGCGATGACGCAAAGAGAAGGGCACTCGCTGCATAACTCTTCCGTAGTTGGGACAGGTTGTCTGTCCGGCGTGGGCACAGCCGCTGTTGCCAGCGCGCCGGTGCCAACGTCCGTTTAACTCCAGTACACGCCTTATTTTGGTTATTTTCTTCCAAGATCAGAAAGCGGTCAACCATTTCTAGTGTTTAGTAAGATAAAGAAATTTAATAGCAGTCACTTTCTAACACGAAAACGTTCAACACAAAATGACACTGTATTCACGAAAAAACACTAATATAACATCACAGTTTCTTTCGTGTAAAGCGAAACAAAACATTTATCATGGTTAACAACAGCTCCCTTTCCATCACACCACACGAGGGGTGAAGATTGACATTAAAAAATCGATTTTTTCGATGTAATGCATGGCATGGTGGGATCGATGTACTACCAAATGGCTCTGAGCTCTATGGGACCTAACTTCTGAGGTCATCAGTCCCCTAGAACTTAGAACTGCTTAAGCCTAACTAACCTAAGGACATCACACACATCCATGCCCGAGGCAGGATTCGAACCTGCGACCGTAGCGGTCGCGAGGTTCCAGACTGTAGCGCCTAGAACCGCTTGTCCACCGCGGCCGGCCCGGCGATGAAATAATGACCTATCGAGAAACACATCGATTCTTTTCCCCAGTATATAGACTTCTCTCTCTCCCTCTTTTTTTATTTTTTTTAACTGAATACCAATACAACTAAACGAAAATAGATGTTTTCATGGTGTCCAAAATCTTTTACTGGAATGTACCAAGACAGTTACCGCAAATATCCCAATATTTCTTTTCTACGCTTTGCAAAAACAAAATTACACTGAATTGTTTGCCCGTCAATCGATTTCGTTGTCGATTCAAAACCTCCGCCGTCTGTGAAATTAGCCTCTCAGATGGAACACATATGTCGACTATTGTAAAATATTTAATGGCGATTTTATAAAATTTTAGAAATTGTATTTTACAAATTTATCAAATTTCCAACTGATATTCGTTTGGTCTTCCAACAGGAGTTCTCGGATAAATTTAAAGTTCATCTTCAGATTAATTATTCTTTCGATAAGATTGCTGATGATTACTCTATAGTGAAAATACATCTCCATTTTTATCACAGTTGTCAAGAGTCGGATTCAGTATCTTCAGTATTTCCAGTCAGTCCCCATGAAATTTTTAATTTTTGCTACAGCATTCTCACAAGATATTGCATCGTTTAGGTGTTTTCTTTTGTAGCGGGATCTAAAATGTTTGTAATGGAATAGCAGTCACAGGATCTATGGGACTCGTGGTTCTGGTTATTTAATTGAGAGCAACTTCCTACAACTCTCTCGCCACGGGTTTTTCAATGACAGGTAATGTAATTTTTGAAAGCTTGCACGGACTAAAGGCATGATTTTCCTATATGTGCGATATTTGTCACCACAAATTTCTTTTGTTGCAATATGTCACAAAGCATTTTCTGATCCACGGAGCATTGAAGGAGCATTGGTCTGATGGAAAAGAATGTCATTTAATGCAATCCGCAGATCTAAAAGTCTTTGTACCATATAGTAAATAATGTTCCAATGAGTGGACACCCATTATACTAATTTTGTTGTAGCAGTAGAACTTTTGGGCAATTCGTCACTAGCAGTGCAACTCTTTTTAAACCATGGTTTAATTTTAGAAACAATGTTTTGCCTTCCACTGCATGCGATTATGCCCTGAGCCATCAAATTCAAGATGTGAGCGAGACATGGAATGTGTTTCTTCTGACAGAAAGCTTACTGTGTGTGGCTCAGTGACCGCTTGCGAGTCCCTACTGGACGCCGCTACGGCGATTACGCAGTTCTAATTTATCTGCTACGAACATGGCTGCATTATCGATAACAACAGACGTCACATTCGCTTTGGTTAAACCTACTCGGTTAAAGCGACATTACGTTCAGATTCACGAAACGAACGAATGTCTATGTGCCGTGTGTCTTGCCCTCCCAGAAGGCGAAGATTATTAAGATAACAAAACGAATAAATGTGTGTAAGTACGCCCAGTCGATGCAAAGAATGAAAAGAGAAGCCGACGTATCGAATACATCGAAATGTACAAAATACTTTTGTTCAGTTCGATGCAACGAGTGTTTTTAATACAGTGATGTACATCGTTTACCACAACGAGAAGTAGTAATAAAGCTTTAATTATCACCTCGAAAAACTAAAGTGACATAATATTCGGAAATACATGGTTCCAGTGCCGGTGCATAGTGAAATCCCGCGCCACTGTATCGTAGCACGCCAGTAGAAGAACTATATAAAAATGGCGCATCTCGTTGGTAAAGTGGAGAACCGTGCCGTAATTTTCTACATCTGAAGGACAGAGCTGCAACAATCCTTGCTGATCTGGTGGAATTGTAAGGTAACAATGCCCCATCATAGAGTGGTTCCTATCCGCAGACGCTTCCTGTCGGCGACTGCAGATTGGGTTTTATTTTTAGCGGTTTTGGAGAAATGTTTTTTGTGTAGTCTTTGGGAAAATGGAAACATTGAAGAAATTTTTGGTGAAGAAAATTTCGGTAACGACCTTTTATGGGAGACGTCACGCTCACCACGATGATACCTCACCGTGGCATTACTATGACGTGTAAATGACCAGCTTCGAACGTTTAGGACATCTATCGACCTTCGTTGTCGTATCGCGTTCTAAGGAGACGCCACATTCGATTTCATCATCGTAGTTGAAACTGGCGTTTGATGGTTTTTATTTTATAACACACGTGATATGAATATATACTGTTTCAAATATTGAGTATCTCTGGAAAACGTTTCGGTATTGGTATGATCTGTTATAATTAAATCTAAGGTAATGGAAGATCGGCGATTAAGACCTTTCAAGAGGTGAAAGTGAAAAACACAGGAGTGGTTTTTATCTGTTCACAAAACGGTAGTGAATAGAGGGTGTCGAGCTGCGAAGTGTGTTGTAGGTGTTGCGCGGACGCTAAATCAACAGAAGAATTTTAAAAAAGCAGGTTATCATTTAAAAATTAAAAATTTTAGTTATGAACCATAATTTTTTGATCTGTATGATAATTTTATGATCCTGAACATTTAATACCAACTCTT
Organism: Schistocerca piceifrons; assembly: GCF_021461385.2. Classification (NCBI taxonomy): domain Eukaryota; kingdom Metazoa; phylum Arthropoda; class Insecta; order Orthoptera; family Acrididae; genus Schistocerca; species Schistocerca piceifrons. Next base: position 390,493,037 of record NC_060143.1, on the reverse strand, counting down.
CAAGCTGTCAAAGTTGACAATAAATAATAGTTTAAAGAAGTAGCTGGGTTTAAGATATTTTGGGAGACGTTGTCGAAATGGTATGATTTTGGAGAATTTTTATGTCTGGCATAGGGTATTTCAAAAACTCAGTCTGGACACGCTGCTTTCGCTGTGATAAAACAAGTATGGCGCAGAAAGGAGTGAGGGGAAAAAAGGAGGAAATCAAAAACAGGACACACAAAGATCCCCAATGTCGAAAAGGGCGAAGACCCAGTCACCACCCCACAAAGTGATGCTAACTGTTTTTTGGGACTGCTGTCGTGTGACGCGAAAATTATGCTCTTAAGGGCCAAACCGTCACACGAACCGACCAAATTCTCCTGAAGATGTTACAGGATGATGTCAGGACGAAGCGTAGATGAAAGCTATCCAAAGAGGTGTCCTAGCACCACGGAATGGCCACGCACATTCTGCACAGGACACAGTTACACATGCAGACATTTTTGAGATGTCAAATTCTGACTCATCCCGGAGTCCTTCTGGCATGGCACACTCTGACTTCTTCTTCTTTACTCAAATGAAGAAACAATTACGCGGTTGGCACGTCCAAGACGACGACGAGTTGATTGTCAGTGTGCATCGTTTCCTCAATAGCCGAGTTTACGTGGAATTTGTAACGATTCATGTTGAATGTTACTTAAGTTTCTTCTGCCCGGTTCGTTGATGAATGAATGGGAAATTTTCATGCTTCACTAAGTTTATTCACATTAACTGACATCCGAACTGCACACTCGTCATGTAAACAAAACACGGAAAGACATCATTGATCTCTATGCCGGCCGCGGTGGCCGAGCGGTTCTAGGTGCTTCAGTCCGGAACCGCGCGACTGCTACGGTCGCTGGTTCAAATCCTGTCTCGGGCATGGATATGTGTGATGCCCTCAGGTTAGTTAGGTTTAAGTAGTTCTAAGTCTAGGGGACTGATGACCTCAGATGTTAAGTCCCATACTGCTCAGAGCCATTTGAACAGCTCAGTATTTCGGCAGTGGACTTCCAACGACTTGTTGAGTCTATGCCACGTCGAGTTGCTACACTACACTTGGCAAAAGGAGGTCCGACACGATATTAGGAGGTATCTTGTGACTTTTGTCGCCTCAGTGTATTGTGTGGTCGGTTGGCGTGAGACGAGATGGAGTGTGATGCGAGGAACGTTTTGCTAGGCGCGAGATAGCGAAGGCCAATATAGAGCTCTATCTAAAAACAACTGTTAATAATGGTTCTCCAACATTACATGTAAGTTAGGAAAGGGGATTTTGGATTGGGTTTTTTGGGGGAGGAGACCAGACAGCGAGGTCATCGGTCTCGTCGGATTAGGAAAGGATGGGGAAGGAAGTCAGCCGTGGCCTTTCAAAGGAGCCATCGCGGCATTTCCCTGGAGCGCTTTAGGGAAATCACGGAAAACCTAAATCAGGATGGTCGGATACGGAATTGAACCGTCGTCCTCCCGAATACGAGTCCAGTGTGCTAGCCACTGCGCCAGCTCGCTCGGTTAGGAAAGAGGAGGAAGACTGTATATTACTGGGAATAGTATTCGGGTAGCATCGTTCATAGTTCTGATTACTTTCATAACATACAACATTGTATTGGATGTTAACCGGGGACCTAGAAACGATGGAGAGGCTCCGTCACCGCCGCAGCCGCAGTGGTCCACAACCCCACGACGACTACCACAGTCCACCCCTCCGCCGCCCCACACCGAACCCAGGGTTATTGTGCGGTTCGGCCCCCGGTGGACCCCCCCCCCCCCCCCCTGGGAACGTCTCACACCAGACGAGTCTAACCCCTATTTGCGTGGTAGAGTAATGGTGCTGTACGCGTACGTGGAGAACTTGTTTGCGCAGCAATCGACGACATAGTGTAACTGAGGCGGAATAAGGGGAACCAGCCCTCATTTGCCGAGGCAGATGGAGAACCGCCTAAAAACCATCCACATACTGGCCGGTTCACTGGACCTCGACACAAGTCAGCCGGGCGGATTCGTGCCGGGGGCGGCGCTCCTTCCCGCCCATAAAGCCGTGCGTTAGACCGCACGGCCAACCGGGCGGACTAACTCATTGTAACTATGGATAAACAAAGTATCAGTACAAAAGATATTTACAAATGTATTACATTGGACACAATGAATACATTTCTACCTTCTTGTGGCATTCGTTTTTCTTCCAATTTCTGCGCAAATTAACTAATTTTTCACTTGGGTTTTTTCAATAAGCTTCGACCATATCCCACAAAAATATTCCGGTCGAGAACCAATTCGATTAGCTGCTCATCTTCTGAGACTGAGAAGCGGTCATCCGACATTTTTGGTGAATGCTTCAATAGCTAGACCGAAAGAATTACCGTAGCTACTCTTGCTACTTGAGCGAAACAAATTACTGCACCAGTCATCTAGTAGTTGCCTGCTTCTCAGTTGGACTTCTCCCAGTCCTCCGACCGAGCAAATCGCTGCAACGTGCGGGACAGACTCTTCCCGAAGCATGCAAGCGTTTCCCGCAGGTAGTGCCCGCAGCGAATCTGTGTTAAACGGCGTGGCATGTTTGTACTGTGCAAGTGGGGAACACGGTCTCGCACGCGTTGTACGCAGCACGTTGCGGGAAATTCCCGCAGCTATGAAAACATAGCTTTACCCGGTGTTTAACGGCTCCCCGTGATTACCGTACAGAGTGGTGAGAGCGACGGGCACCAGAGGCGCGGCGGTGGGCAGGTGTAAACTAACACGGGTCGCTTCACGGAGCGGCAAGCACACGGAACAGGTCCGCCCGGCGCTTATGTAAAGCAGCGAAGCCTTACCGCCAGAGACGACTGCCCGCCCTTCCGACGTCCGCTCCTCCACAATGACGCATGTAAACTGCATTCTGCAGCGCTTCTCGGCTTGCCAGGCAAGGATCCGCGGAGGTGGGAGAGAAGTGTCGCGGGCCCAGAACGAGAAAAGGGACAAGGGTGTATATTTTTATACACTTATGCTCATAAATTAAGGATAATGCTGATACATGGTGAAAAAACGCTCTGATGGGCGGTTTGCGGGTTTAAATCACCTCGGGGTATGACCATGCGGTGCATTTGACCTGCGGTCGTCGCACAGTGGCGCTGGCAGCAGTCCACATACGCAGAGGTGCTTTGGTGCATGTCAGAGTACGGTGCAGCGAGTAAGTGTGCAGTCGTTTTCAGACGTACTAATGGTGACTGTGTTGAAAATGTCTCGAAGAACACATATTGACGACCTTATGGGAGGTAGAATACTAGGGCGACTGAAGGCTGGTCAAACACAGTAGGTCGTAGCACGGGCCCTTCGTGTGCCACAAGGTTTTATCTGAAGATTATGGCAACGATTCCAGGAGATAGGAAACGTGTCCAGGCGCTACAGTACGGGACGTCCACAGTGTACAATACCACAAGAAGACCGATATCTCACCCTCAGTGCCCGCAGACGGCCACGGAGTACTGCAGGTAGCCTTGCTCGGGACCTTACCGCAGCCACTGGAACAGTTGTCTCCAGAGTCACAGTCTACAGACGACTGAACAGACGGTTTATTCGCCCGAAGACCTGGAAAATGCATTCCACTGACACCTGGTCACAGGATAGCCAGTAAAGCCTGGTGTCAAGAACACAGTACATGGTCATTGGAACATTGGACCCAGGTTATGTTCACAGACGAGTCCAGGCATAGTCTGAACAGTGATTCTCGCCGGGTTTTCATCTGGCATGAACCAGGAACCAGATACCAACCCCTTAATGTCCTCGAAAGGGACCTGTATGGAGGTCGTGGTTTGATGGTGTGGGATGGGATTATGACTGGTGCACGTACAATCTCTGCATTTCTTTGACAGAGAAGCTGTAACAGGTCAGGTGTATCTGAACGTCATTTTGCACCAGTATCTGCAGTGGGTCCCACCTCCCTCCTGATGGATGCTAACGCACGGCCCCACCGAGCTGCCATCGTGGAGGAGTACTTTGAAACAGAAGATATCAGGCGAATGGAGTGGCCTGCCTGTTCTCCAGACCTAAACCCTATCGAGCATGACTGGGATGCTCTCGGTCGACGTATCCCTACACGTCTTCAAACCCCTATGACACTTCTGGAGCTCCGACAGGCACTGGTGCAAGAATGGGTGGCTATACCCCAGCAGCTGCTCGACCACCTGATCCAGAGTATGCCAACCCGTTGTACGGCCTGTGTATGTGTGCATGGTTATCATATCCCATATTGATGTCGGGGTACACGTGCAAGAAACAGTGGCGTTTTGTAGCACATGTGTTTCAGGAGGGTTTTCTCAACTTATCACAAATATCGTGGACTTACAGATCTGTGTCCTGTGTGTTTCCTACGTGCCTATCCTATTAGCGCCGTATCCCACGTTGTGTGGTACCACATTCTGCAATTATCGCCGGCCGGAGTGGCCGAGCGGTTCTAGGCGCTAGTCTGGAACCGCGCGACCGCTACGGTCGCAGGTTCGAATCCTGCCTCGGGCATGGATGTTTGTGATGTCCTTAGGTTAAATGGTCTGAGCACTAGGGGACTTAACTTCTGAGGACATCACACACATCCATGCCCGAGGCAGGATTCGAACCTGCGACCGTAGCGGTCGCGTGGTTCCAGATTGTAGCGCCTAGAACCGTGTCCTTAAGTTAGTTAGGTTTAAGCAGTTCTAAGTTCTAGGGAACTGATGACCACAGCAGTTACGTCCCATAGTGCTCAGAGCCATTTGAACCATTTGCAATTTCCTTAATTTATAAGCATGAGTGTATATAACATCAATTTTCATGTTTCATAACTAACTTCCAAAGAATACAGTAGCGAGAAGACAGAGTCTCGACTACAGAAACGTAATCTAAAACTTACAAGTCTTATCCAACACGGTACCTTTCCCGTTGCTTGTGTAAGCGCCTGTTCAAATGGATGGTTTTGCAGCCGGACCGGTAACATTCCACGCATGTAAAGGTGCAGATTTTTAGAGTTGCCATAACTGCTGTCAATGACAAATCCCATACGGTTCGTTGGAGCCACAGGTAGACCCGGCAAACCACAGAAAGGTTAGTAAGGAAGGGCGCATAGGCAGAGAATCTCCACTAATACATGTACAGGATGGACACAAACAATCTGAAAAGCTGTGCCGATAAATAAGTGCTAAGAAAAAAATTCGATACGTTCTCCGTTTCCGAGTTAAGTAGCGTTGAAGTTAGTCAATCAGGCCGCTGAGCGTGCCAGTTCATATGGCCCGCCAGGGACTCTGTCGCAAAGGTGTTCTTTGTTTGGTTACCTAAAACCGAACACGAGAGCGATACCAAAATTGGACGTGGGACAGTGGTGAGGATCGAACCCGAGCCAAAGACTGAGCGGTCTCGTGCGCTATCATCTACACTATGAGAACAACTGACACTAATTCTACTTGTCGGGCTGCTTGAAATTGCGCGCACAACGGCATGATTGGCTATCTTCAATGCTAATTAACTCAGAAACGGTGCAGCATATCGAATTTTTTTCTTAAAAATTATTTGCCATTACAACGTACCCTGCCACACTCTATCAAACTTTTAAGACAGTTTCTGACCACCCCGTTTATATGAAAAACAGAAAAACTGACTTCTCGAGCGTAGGAAGAAAGTGCAGTCCCCTCATTTACACGCTGGTATAGCCGCAGCTTGCAGACCAGTGTTTACAATCGTAATGCTTAGTTAAATATTGATAATGCTTACAAGAAGAAGGCCTCAGGCACGGTCAAACTATTCGGCACATACTTGGCAAGTCGCTTGGGTACAACCTAAAATGAAAGACTTAACATATTTTCGCTCAACAACGCCCCGCATTTGAAAAAACTGCCCCTGAAGTTCGTGACGCGCAATAGACTCAGAATTGGCGGAATCGATAGATAATTGGAAAAAAGCGTTTTTCATCAACATAATAGGGCTGTCCAGAAAGTAAGTTCCGATCGGTCACTAAATGGAAACAACAGTGAGAATCAGAAACTTTTTATTTGCAAGAGTTAGCTACACTTTCCAGTTACTTCTCTACATAGTCGCCGCTCCGACTTAGACATTTGTCGGAGCCTTATACCAAATTTCCAACACCATCGTCATAGAAGGCAGCCACCTGAGCTTTCCGATAATTCTCTACGCTGGTCTATAGCGCGTAGCCTGCGCCCAAGTGTTGTCTTCCTATCCAGCATTTCATGTCAATAGAGATGATACTCAGGACGAGCCAATTAGAGCTGTGTTGCGGGTGATCGAACACTTCCCATCGAAAAGGCTGCAGGAGCGTCTTCACTGCCCCTGCAGAGTGCGGCTGAGAATTGCCATGAAGAAGGAAGTGCGTGGAACATAATGGAAGGAAGCTGTTGAGAGGAAAAGCTTACTGTACTATGGTCGATCACAAAATGATTGGATGATAACAGATTGCCAAAGAAGATATGGATATGAATGTGGATCCTGGAGGGCAAAAGGCCTAAGAGATGGATGCCAGGTTCAAGGAAACTACGCCTTATATTCATTCTTCTATAGCGTGAGGGTATTACTTCGAGTCCATTCTGGATGGAAATTCAACCTATTCTCTCTCTCTCCAGCTGCAATTATTCAACTCGGAACATTAACAATATTTGTTTCACTTTGTGCTGCAGGAGAGAGCTGTTGTAGTCTTCAGTCCGAACAAAGATTTGATGCACCTCTCCACGATAGTGTATGCTGCGCAAGCCCCTTCATCTAGCAGAACTGCTGCAACCTAAAACCGTTTGAACCCCTCTTACTGTAATCAACCCTTGCTATCCTTATACCAGTTTTACCCCCACACCTACAACATCCATTACCAAACTGAAGATTCCTTGATGCCCTTGGATGTGTCCTATCAACCAATCCCTTCTTGGATTAAGTTGAGCCTAATACAATTTAGTACAATAATTCCTCGATCTACCCATCCAGTCTGCAGCATTTTCCAGTAGTACTACATTTCAAAATCTTCTATTTAATACTATATTAAACTTTTTGTTCGTCACGTTTCACTTCCGTATCACGCTACATTCCAGACAAATATCTTCAGAAAAAGACTTCCACAAATTTAAATTTATATTCGATGTTAACAAATTTCTGTTTTACAGACTTACTTTCCTTATCATTAACAGTCCGCACATTACACAGTGTGTCCCGGTTCCGATAGGGCTGCTTTTGAGAAATTTCAAACTGCAGTGCTATCTCGGGGAGAGTTGCGGCGTTAGGATCCTCGAAGTTTCAACAACAGTTATGTAGAAGATCAAAGCGCTAGCACCGCTGCAGCAGGAGTCCTGGCCGTAAAAGTAGATGTCTGACAATGTCGGAAAATGGCGGTGGAGCAGCGAGGCTCCATCAAGTTTTAAGTTTTGTGTTTTTGGGCGCAAATTCGTCGAATTTGACCTGAATACCGAGAGGCAGTTTCCTGATAGCTCCTCCACTACAACGTCCAAGTCCACAAGGCAAAGATTGTGCTCAGTTCTTGGCCAGCTAACGGATCACAGTTCTGCGTCGTCCAGCGTTTTCGTCGGATTTGGCCCCATCCGACTACAGTGACTTAAAAGAAAGCACTTTTCAAACGATTTCAGCTGTGTATTGATTCAGAGGGAGTCTATTTTGGATAAATGTAGTGATTTTGTGAACATAATACATGACTTTTGTTTTTCATAGCCACAGTCCTAACAGATCTGGAACGCACTGTGTATCTCCTCTCTACTTCGGTCACTGTCAATTATCTTGCTGTCTAAATAGCAAAACTCTTCAACTACTTGCGGTATCTCATTTCCTAATCTAATCCCTCACCATCGACTTATTTAAATTCAACTACATGTCATTAACATTTATTTTTTATTTTTGTTGATGTTCATCTTATAGCCTCTTTTCAATACATTTCTTTCAACCGCTCTTCCAGTACCCTTGCCTTTTCTCACAGAACTGTACGGTAATCAGCAAACCAAAAAAATTTTATTTCTTCTCCTTGAACTTTAATTCCTTTTTCCAATTTCCCCTTTAGTGGCTTTAGTTCTTGCTCAACGTATAGACTGAATAACATTGTTGATAAGCTACAAACTGCGTTAGTCCCTCCTCAACTGCTGCTTTCCCTTCATCTCCCTCGAGTCTCATATCGGTAGTTTAATTTCTGTCCAAACTGTATACAACCTTTGGCTACTTGTAATACATCCACGCTACCTTTAGAATTTCAGTGTGTTCCAATCACAAAATCAAAAGTTTTCTCTAAATCTACAAATGACATAAATATAGGTTTACCTTTATTCAGTCTATTTTCTATGCAAAGTCGTAGGGGCTGTACTGCCTCGCGTGTTCCTACATTTCTCCAGAACTCAAAACGATCGTCCGCGATTAGACTTCCACCAGGTTTTCCCTGCTTCTGTAAATATTTCTTTACAGTATTTCGCAACCATGAGTTACTAGAGTGATGGTTCAATAATATTCACACATGTCAGGATCTGCCTTGTTTTGGATTAGAATCATTACGTTCTTCTTGAAAACAGAGGATATTATTTAAAGAGTAATGAGCACTAATGCGTTTGCATGAAGGCAGTCTGTCACCGACGCCCAGACAAAAACACTTCAATTTACTCCTTTCCTCGTCTCTGTACAGCGGTTGACGCAACTCGCACACAATAGTCAAACAAATCTCTCTCTCTCTCTCTCTCTCTCTCTCTCTCTCTCTACGAAATAGGAAGCATTTAGCAGGCGCAGCACGCGTTTATTGACAAATTTGAACAGTAAGGAAGGCTATTCACAGTTGCAATTCCAAATGTATGTCGTTGAAAGGGACTTAATCACAGCGCGTTCATGAAGTTTTCAATTAGGCAGTTAAAGCTACTCTTTGGATCTTCCAGTCAACTGCTATCCCGACTCAATGGCGATTAAAACTTTTATGCTGCACAGTTCTGCGAGAGTTTTTAATGCACGAGGCGCTGCTACGCAACGTTAGGGGAGCGTCGCAATTATCCTCAGCTGCTTCCTTTCTATTGATACAGAAGAACGCTGAGCCAGTAGCTCCCCCAGCGTTACTGGTCGCACGAAGGAACTGTACTGCGGTATCTGTGTCTCCTTCAAATCCATCCATAACGTACACGCTTTATTTTCAATACAAACACACATCTAAGCTTCCTGAATGTTAACGTCGGGACACATGGACGGGAAATTAGATTCCCTCAACTACGGTAATCGATTTCTCGTCTGGTAGATTATATGCGGCGCACACTGCAAAAACATCCAAGCTATCTGTGGCAAATTATTCGTATTTGCACAGGTAGTTAGTGTGCAGTGGTGCAGCGCTCCTTCTACTTTGGTCGTTCTCAGCAACAGAAGGAATCCATATGTATAGACAATCAACGATAGTTTCCAAAAATAATTACGCACAATACTTCTCTGTCTACATGGCACTACATCAGTTGCAACTGGATTGCCACTCAAAGTAACCTACAGTGTGAATCGCAATTATATTCACTATTCGTTCATGGAGAAGTGGAAAAGTTTCTGCAGTAATGAAAGAAAATGGTTCTTGTTCAGAGAATCTCTGCCAAACTATGAACAGGTGGAGGATATTCCCTTACAAAGAGACCATGCTGTTATTCCACACTATGAGACAATTGTTTTCATTGAGAAAGTTTTCCCGCATGGATGGTATATTTTACTAATACTAACTTTTCAGTGAGTCCTGGGTGATAATTCAAAAGAAACCAATGATTACGGTTTAATGTTATAGCTGGCGACAAGGCTTGTATAGAGAATGCACAAACTCGAATAGGATAAGGATGAAAAAGGACTTTCTTCTTTTCGAAGGAAACAACCCAGTCTTTGCTTCAAACGATTAAGAAAAAGGAACGAAAACTAAATTCTGGGTGATCATAGGAGAATTAGGTCCCAGTCATTCACGAAGCGTGTCCAGTGTTTTAACCACTGCCCCGGAAGGCCCGGTATTAGTTTCGTGGTACAACGGCTAGTACAGGAAGGCTTCGTTCAGCTTCAAACGATTTGAAAGCCTCGCGACGAGTAGTTTTGTCGCATGATCGTCATAAGAGCACCGAGATATAGTGTGTGTAGTTTTTAGATATCTGATTACAGAACTAGAGATACTGGTTTTCTGAGTCGCGTATTACGAACCGTGCTCAGCCGGATGCAAGCTCGAAATGCTGACCCGTATAAAGCTTCTTAATAATCCTATTGTAGACTGCACGCTGGTATTAAGTTTCTCAACGCTTACTCAAATCTCCTAATGCCTTTCCCTCATATTTGTCTCTGCGGAAACTCTAAGACACGAACGGCCGTTCCTTCCCAGTGACTAAAAGAACTATTAAAGATGCCGTGACCGTTGTAATGCTGCAGTTTAGCGTAGCAGCAAACGATAGGCAATATAACACTACATCAAATATTATACCATCAAGCAAATGCAACTGGACACAGAACATCTGATAAACTTGTGAGACCTATTGTATGTTCTACTGTCTATTTCAACACCTACCAACTCTATTTGTACTTCTCTCTCTCTCTCTCTCTCGTGTGAGTGTGTGTGTGTGTGTGTGTGTGTAGCACCTTTTAACAGATTTACAGAAAACAGCTCATTATGAATTCATCAAACATATTGGCCCTGAACACTATGGGACTTAACTTCTGAGGTCACAGTCCCCTAGAACTTAGAACTACTTAAACCTAACTAACCTAAGGACATCACACACATCCATGCCCGAGGCAGGATTCGAACCTGCGACCGTAGCGGTCGCGCGGTTCCAGACTGTAGCGCCTAGAACCGCTCGGCCACTCCGGCCGGCTCGCCGTAATATAAGACACGTATACAAGCATCTTTATACAGGCTGTCCCACTCAAACCTCCCTGATTTCAAAGACCATGAAAAAAACCATAGTAGATACGACAATGAAAAATGCACCACAATGTAGAGCATCTCAAAGAATTTGTTTATTTATCGTTAATACACCTCTACAAGTGAGCCATTTGTAGCAGGAAGAATATCGAGCCTGTATTCAATTTCTTGCCAAGTTCTTTGCAACATTTCCTCTGTTATTGTTGCAATCGCATTAGTGATACGATGTCGCAACGTAGGAATATCGTCCACTTCGTTCGCATACATGAGGTCCTTCACGAATCCCCACATGAAGAAATCAAGCGGCGTAATGTCAGGTGAACGTGGTGGCCAGGCAATGGGTCTCCCGTGTCCGATCCAAAGATTGGGAAATTTCCTATCCAGGAACATGCGAACAGCCGTTGACCAATGTGGCGGTGCTCCATCCTGTTGAAAAATGATGTTGGCTTGCAAGTCTTCTATCTGAGGGTATACAAACTGCTCTAACATGTCCAGATACACTGACTCATTCACCGTTTGTTCCGCAAAGAAGAACGGTCCAACAATCCTGTCGTGCATTAGCCCGCATCAGACGTTTAGTTTAGGGCTATCACGAACATGTTCAATGACAACGTGCGGATTTTGCGAACCCCAAATCCGAACATTATGCCTATTAACGCTTCCTGACAGATGAAAGGTTGCCTCCTCTGAGAATAAATATCTTTTCAGGAAGCTGACATCTATATCAATAGGTTGCAGCATATCCGCAGCAAATTGTTCAAATGGCTCTGAGCACTATGGGACTCAACTGCTGAGGTCATTAGTCCCCTAGAACTTAGAACTAGTTAAACCTAACTAACCTAAGGACATCACAAACATCCATGCCCGAGGCAGGATTCGAACCTGCGACCGTAGCGGTCTTGCGGTTCCAGACTGCAGCGCCTTTAACCGCACAGCAAATTGTTGTCGGCGGGGTTTCTTGTTAGGTGTCAGAAACTGCATAATTTGCGCTTTGTAAGCACACATACTATGACGCTGGTGAACTACATGATGCACTGTTGATCGAGCTACATCAAGTTGCCTAGATACTTGACGAATTGACTTGTGAAACGCTGTAACGTGCACCGCCAGCATGTTTCAGAACACTTCCTGTTGCCAGAAACTTCCTATACGATTCCTTAACTGTTTTCACATTAGGTGAATCACATTCATACATACGACGATAATTTCTTTGCACAGTAATCGGCGATTTTGTGTCTGCAAACCACACTTCTGCTTGCGCGCGCTGCTATGGAGTCGCCATTTTCACTTCATGCGACCATGCTGCACTCTTGCGACGATACTTGGCACTTCTGACGCAGGAATATAAATTCTTTGAGATGTTCTACAATATGGTCCATTTTTCATTGTCGTATCTACTGTGGTTTTTCCATCCTGGGTCCTTAAAATCAGAGAGGTCTGAGTGGGACACCCTGTATATTGAGGAGAAAAAACTCATGGGGTACCTCGTAATGTCGTGTAGTATGCCCTTTTGCTCGGCGTAGTGCAACAACTCGACGTAGCACGAACTCAACAAGTCGTTGGAAGTTCCCTGCACAAATATTGAGCCATGCTGCCTCTACAGCCGTCAATAAATGAGAAAGTGTTGGCGATGCAGGGTCTTATGCACGAACTGATCTCTCGATTACGTCCTATAAATGTTCGATGTCGGGAGGTGTGGGTGTTCAAATCATGCGCTCAAACTGTCCAGAATTATCTTTAAAAAAAAAAAAAAAAAAAAAAAAAAAAAAAAAAAAAAAAAACACACGAAAAATTGTGCCCTGATGACATAGCGCATTGTCATCCATAAAAATTCCATCGTTGTTTGGGAACATGAAGTCCATGAATGGCTGCAAACGGTTCCAAGTAGCCCAACATAACTATTTACAGTTAATGACCGATTCAGTTGGACCAGAGGACCCAGTTCATTCCATGTAAAAACAGTCAACACCATTACGGAATCACTACCAGTGTGCACAGTGATTTGTTGACAACGTGGGTCCATGGCTTTCAAACATCCCCTTAGAACAATTGTACGTGACTGTGCTTAAACTGACACACAATATTTCTTTAGCGCAACGCAATCTGACTTTCAAAAATCCCTACAAAAGAATGGCCCTTACTAACATTAACCTATACCTTTCACAAATCACTTACCTCACAAAAATCTTGGTTACTCGAACTACTGTAATACAGCGAGCGCCACTACTGCCAGCTAAATAAAAGATTCAAACTACGGAAGGCACTAACTACTGATAGGCATAGTTAGCAAGTGAAAGATTTTAATAGAGAACAAACAATGTATTTACCTTAATAGTGTTGAAAAATCATAATATACATAGCAGTTCATGACATCCAGTCTTACAAATTTCAAAACTCCGCCATCTCTCTCCCCACATCCACCACTGCTGGCGGCTCATCTCCAACTGCCCAGCGCTACGCGCTGTTAACATCCAACTGCCCAACACTACAATGGCAGACAACAATGCAAATTGGCCACAGACTGCACACAGCACAGCCAGTGATTTTCATACAGAGCGCTACGTAACATTGCCAATAAGAAAACATAAACAGCCTACTTACAGCTTCTTGGGTTAGCGCCACACCCGAACCCTACCATCAGCCCAACCATAACATGTAAGCTTTCATGGCCGGTGTCTCCATTAATTAAAATTTCCGGGCTGAATTGCCGTGGTGCATATATAAAACTTCTTCTCCTTCCTGACGTTGCCTACTGAGGGGCAACATCTTCTGAGGTGAGTCGGCGACACAGCCCGCCGCGGTGGCCGTGCGGTTCTAGGCGCTTCAGTCTGGAACCGCGTGACCGCTACGGTCGCAGGTTCGAATCCTGCCTCGGGCATGGATGTGTGTGATGTCCTTAGGTTAGTTAGTTTAAGTAGCTCTAAGTTCTAGGGGACTGAGGACCGCAGATGTTGAGTCCCATAGTGCTCAGAGCCATTTGAACCATTTTTTGAGTCGGCGACTGGCTGCTAGGCGCTGCAGGTCCCGCTTATATAGAGCGCTTAGATAGCGCCACCACTCATCACGTGCTTTCGACTTTAAAACTATCTCTGGTAATCGATAGTCACTTCGTTGGTACAAAGTCGACCGCCATATCTTTGTCTAGTTTTAATCCTTCTTCTTTTTAATAAAATTATTTTCATGCTTGTAGATCTCTATAGCTTCTCTATACATGCGGGTATAATAATGTGAGGTCCTAGCTATCACGTTTGTCTCACTAAATTTTATTTCGTGATCACCGTCTTTGAAAACGTGTTCCGCTACAGCTGCTTTGTCAATTTGTCCCAATCTACGGTTCCTTTTGTGTTCCGCTAGGCGTGTATTAACACTCCTTTTAGTTGTTCCAATATATACCATGCCACAGCTACACGGAATTTTATACGCACCTGAGGCAGCTAAGGGGTGTCGTGCGTCTTTCACCGATCTACCATCAGCCCTTACCAACTGACGTCGAGACACATCTTACCATCCCGACGGGAGGCCCTAGCCACACGACATTTCCATTACCATCCCGCGTCCGGCCATCCTGATTTTGGTTTTCCGTGATTTCCCTAAATCGCTCCAGGCAAATGCTGGGATGGTTCCTTTGAAAGGGCACAGCCGACTTCCTTTCGCGTCCTTCCCTAATCCGACGAGACCGATGACCTCGCTGTCTGGTCTCCTCCCCCAAAAAAACCAAACACATCTGACCAGGCCACTGTTTTCCATTCGTCTAAGAGTTGTAGCGTTGCTCTTGGGGGACAAAAAATAAAAAGAATTGTTACTTTTTTTTTTGTCGAAAAAGTGAATATTTTGGTGGACCACTTGGCAACAGAATCAGGGATTTATTACGCTATTATAATAACATACGTTGACCATTAAATACCTGAATAAGAGCAGCATATTGATATATATATATATTTGAGATCGCTCGGAAGAAACATTATCATTTCTGTGCATTTTTATAGTCGCGATGTAGTCATACCCGGATCAACACTAAGGGACCAGAAGATTTATAGACTTTAAAAGAAATGCAACACTACACAATTAAAAAAGAGTTGGTTCAGAAATAATAGGAAAACGATAATGTTCCTTCTGCCTCATGCTGCGTTCGGCCCATCAGCGTGATCGTAATTTCTGATGATGAAGTAACACAAAATAATTAACAGTTAAGTAAATAAGGAGATGGACTCATCAAGGTTAATTTACGAAAATAAGCACACTTATCTTTAACACACGTTTTTTTTAATGCTACGTACCTTTTCATATTAAATTACAATAGATGACCATTGTGGTTAAATACTTTATACATAGCAGTCAAAATGTCCTCTTGATTCTGTCTGTTCGATATCAGTTACAAGAAACTACATCTTTTGTGATTGGAAAAAAATAACAATTAGCATATTCACTCAATATTTTCACATCAAATATAAAATACAGTTGTGGAACGCAGCAAGTCTGCGTCCGCCTCTCATGGAACACAATCAGTAAAAAGGTGAGGCGCCAAAAGCCTCATTTGTCTTGAAACAACAGAATTCTTTTTTATACCATTAATCGATACATGTACATAGAGATTTACTGGCACCGCGCAAGAACGGCAAAGATAAAGAATAATAGATTCTGTCGCTGCTATGCGATGATTCATTTCTTTTGCTTTACAATTGTTCGATAACTCTAGGCCATCAGGCGTTTACTATTGAGCGTATATTAATGTTTGTGAGGCGAAAATTACTAATATTACACTGCCTCCCATGAGGAGGGAAGGAATACCGAAGGTATTACTTTCATCCTCATGCCCATTGGAATATTTGTGATTTTCGGGTGTAACACACAGGTTATTAAAAGTTTCATTTCATATTAATTCCATAGTAAAAGAATTAACGTTTCAATTTGTAATTACTGACGGTGGATCATTGTGAATTTGTTCTGTTTTCTATCAGTGTTTGCATGGATTCAGTCTTTCTTGGTGATTCTTAAAATTAAGGCTATAAGTACACATATTTACAAAATTTATAAGGAAATAGAGTCACACTTCATTTTTCATCGTTGCAAAAGTAATTTGACTATCACAACTGGTACACAACTTTCTGTTTTGACAGTATTCATTATATTGTCATCGTCTTGTCGATTGATTGCCTTGTCCGTCGTCGCATTTAATTATACATTTATTTTCGTCGCACATACACTATTTATGATAGACTTGGATTGTAGAGCGGCCACTGGTGATGGCTTCGAAAAGGAAGTCCATATCTTTCACTTTCAGGGCTCGAGTGTGGCTCTCCGAATTATTTCACATATGAAACAGATAAAATGTCTTATATTAGAATAGCTTACAAAACTAATTTTATATACATGTGGGATGGGATATAGGAAGGATCGGATCCTTTGACGTATTTTCGTGTGCTTATTTTCATTCGTATCGTGACCGTTCGTTAAAGTTTACATTTCAACAGTGTTCAGAGGTGACCTTGTGACTTGTCTCTGTGTACAATCAGTCATTATAATAATTACGTTAACTTCTCTATTTTAGAGTCTCTCGGAAGGTTTATGATACATACAAAATGTTTTCAGTACTGGGTGTGAATGTTTTTGCTACAGAATGTAGCGCACAGCAACTGTGTTGGCGGTTGAACGTTTACATTATTTCGGCACGTGGTGGCTGTCCGCCTCCACTGTTGCCTGTTGCGAACAATCTTGAAATTCAGTCTGTGCGCGCGCACGTGACCGGAGCTTTCTTGCAGAGCGTTGATTTCGCGCTTGAGGTGCCGTGCGTCGCTTTTGTTCGGCGGATCGTGGCTTTGTGCTTTTTTAGATTGCTGGAGGGAGCTTCTGCCACCGAAACTGCCTCACATCACTTCCTGTCCACTATCCAGTTACGGATTCACAGGTAAGTGGTAGCTACCGCTGCAACTGCATGTGTGGAATGACACTGATTATTACACACTGCACACATCAACGAAATTTTTTACACATATGGTGCAGTAGAATACTGCCACTGAGAATCGTCAAACTTTAAAACTTCACTTGCACTGTGGTGAGCGTCTGCGTGAACGGTGTATTAAAAGAAATTCTCGCGTCATAACATCACACGGTGTTTACAAGTTGATTTACATACTAATATTTACAAGAGTTCATTTAAATCGACAAATAATCTAATTGACCACTTTGAATCAAAACAATTGTTTCTTAATTAGGCTTTTTTTTTTTATTTATGCCTACACTTTCAGGTAGGCTATTATAAGTACTTTTTCTTTGACCAAATCCATTCCAATCTCCTTTACAAATTAATTTCATTCATAGTAATCTTTATCACGCTTGCTTATTCATTTTGTAGGACCAATACATTTTTTTTTAGTGCTCGTCTTATTTAGTGACTTGTGAGGGGAGCTTCATTTATGTCAAAAGTTTTTCTCGTGTGTGCTTGTACTTAAAGAAAGTTCGAGGACAGATTTGAAAATAGCAATTCCGCCTCTGAGTTTCGTGTAGAAATACAAACAGTCGAAAAAAGAAAGGTGGGAAAAGCGGGTCTACTCGCGGATCGTCGACAGAATCTAAATTACTCCTCAACCAGGTCGAAAATTTAATTTACATTGCGCATTACAAAAGCAATATACGCGTCGCGAACCTACTCATTTTTATATGTAGTGCCTCACTTCCTAAGCACACGTGCATCTTTACAAGTTGATCCTGAGGAGTGGATAGGATCAAGGATCTTAAAGGATTTGCACTTAGGAAAGGGATTCAATAATCACATAATCACAGAGAAAACAATAAATATTGCAGTGCACACTTAAAATAAAATCTATCACTTCAAGCATTATATCTAATATGTATCTTGCTGCAGCTTGCTTACTACTCTTTGCTCATTTCTTAGACTAAGTCAAGTTTATGCATTACGCATTTGGGTATTAATTATCATTTGTATATATAAGCCTCTCACTAGAGTGTTGTTTTTTTTCTGCTGTCGCTACCTGTGAAGCTTGGGCGAGATCCTTATTATATGTGCTGCTAGCTTGTGAATTTGCAGTATCGCTAATGCTCAATAGTACCGTGAAGTTGGCATAATAAACCATGTTACTCATATCTTCTTTTACTCAGCTTGTTTATAGTCTGGACTCATCTTACTTTGCGTTATATAATAAACTTCCTTTTTATTCCATCACGCTTTTACTTAAGGTTAACGTCAGGCCTTTTTAGAACAATTGCACTGCGTCATCAATCTGTTCATGCTTAATCCTAGGTATCTGTTCACTTCAAAGAGATGTTATTTTATCGCTGGCACAGCACTGTGCTGGAATTTACAAGTTAAATCTACCGACTATTTTACGCTAACAGGTGTTGCCTTATTTACGTCACCTTTGAAAATAGGGAATAACCTCATGGAATCGAATCTTTTCTTACAACTTTCCTATTTTGTCTGGACGTTTAAGTATTTCCTTTTAAAACAGGTAATTAATTTGTCCTCGATTAAATTTCACTTACTAATACTAAGCACATATAATCATCATTTTCATATTACTATTTAGTGAGAGAAGTGCATTATTCGCTCCTTCCTGCTCATTCTCAAATTACTATTTAGCGAGAGAAGTGCATTATTCGCTCCTTCCTCTTTCCTCATTTTAGTACCTCGGGGCTAATTAATACCTCTCGAGTACATCATTTTCCTTACATACTAACTTATAACTAAAATTGAAAATCGCCTCTAGGACATGTCCTCCTGTTTACATAAAGATTATTCATGTAAATACTTGTCTACAACTTATTCTGTATTTTATTTTCCAGACACGTTGTTTTGATACATAAGGTTTCCTTTCAGCACCGGTTAACGTCCGTAGTCAGTTCAGTTCCGTTCTTGTTACTCATTGGTTAATCCTGATCTCCAATACCTTAGAATTTTCTTACAGCTTAAATTAACTTAATTCCTGGCGTTATAAAATTTTCTTAAATCTTGATGGTGGAACAATCCTTTGATTTTATTCGTGGCAGGGTCAGATAACAAATAGCTACCAATGTGTGGTTTCCTCATTATCACAAAGGGACCTTCATAAATGTGTTGCCACTTACGATTCTTCTTTAACAACAGGGATGGTTTAAAGTGAGTCCTGACTAATACCTTTTCTCCTTCTTTGAAATCTATAACTCTGTTTACCTTCTTATCAAATGCCTTTTTTCGGAGGTTAGCATACGTTGTCAATGATATGAGAGCTTGCCTGATTTTTGCGTCTAGGTCCAATTCGTTGTCTTGTAACTTTGGAAGGGGGTCTATCCATTCATTCCTCTCTTTTGATCTTGACATTAACTCATGTGGCGTGAATCCGGTCGACAGATGAGGAAGGTGGTTTACAATCTGTTCGAATGGTGTTACGAAGTCTACCCACTTAGATTGCTTATTCGGAATGTACGTCCTTATAAATCTGTTAAATTCTTTGAAGATTCTTTCTGTCGGATTCGATTGCGGTCGAAACAGGGATATCAAAATTTGTTTGATTCTATGGCGAGCAAGAAATGCACGCCACGGGCGTGATGTGAAATTTGAAGCATTATCAGACAAAATTGATTCTGGAACCCCGAATCGTGGGAAATAATCATTTTCAATGCGACGAATTATTGGATTTGCACAAGAAGATTTTACTGCGTACAGTCTTATGTGCTTAGAAAAATTGTCCAGGATTGCTACTAAGTATTTAGCGCCTCCCCTACCGGTGGGTAGTGGACCTGCTAAATCAATACTAAGAAGCTGGTTTGGCCTTTCAGCAACTATTGGATTTAGTGGAATTGAAGTGGAAATGTTTAAGGATTTTGCCTTTTGACAGATGACACAGTTTCTCAATAATTTATGAATTCTCTGGTGTAGATTCGGAACATAACAGTAAGTCGAGATTTTCCTTTTACATTTTTCTGGTCCGTAGTGACCCCATGAAATGTGAGTGTACCACAGAAGATGTTCAATGAAATTTCGAGGGATGCAAACACACCACCTCTCAGATGACTCAGACGTCTTATGAAATAGCACTTGGTTATGAACTTTATAAAACTTGGACAACTTGTGGGTTGGATTTTCGTGAAGAATTTGTATAACCTTTTTCCATTTTGGATCTGTATTTTGAAGAATCTGAATCTGCCTACATAACTGAAGAAAATACTTTCTGTGAATTGGATCTTTCATTAACAAAACTTTATAATTAGACATTTGTTCCACCAGTTCGCTGGTTTCTAGTAAGCCCTCAGGTGAGCGAGAAAGTGCGTCTGCTATAACATTATCTTTACCTTTTATGTATACAATGACAAAGTCATATTCCTGCAGGAATAAGCACCATCGAGTAAGACGAGGGTGTTGCAACTTGCATGTAAGGAGGAATGATAAGGCTTGATGGTCTGAATAGACTTTAATTTTTCTTCCATAGATATAATAGTTAAATCGCCTAAAAGCCCATATTACGGCAAGTGCCTCCAACTCCGTAACCGAATAAGACTTCTCACACTCTGATAACACTCGACTCGCAAAGCTAATCACTTGGATTTGCTCGTGTCCATTTACTAATTGAATCTGGAAAAGACAAGCGCCGATACCCACAAAGGAAGCGTCTGCAGTAATACAAAATTCCTTATCCATCTGAGGATGATGGAGAATGTTACTGTTAACCAGACTGTCTTTAATTTTCTTAAATCCGTCTTGGCATTCCGGCGTCCAATTCCAATGTGAATTCTTTTTTAAAAGGTTGTGAAGAGCGGGATTGTTCAATACCTGATTGGGAACAAAACGTCTGAAAAATGACGTAAGACCGATAAATCCTCTCAGTTGCCTTTTTTGTAACAGGGGTTGGAAAGTTTTTTATAGCAGATAATTTTTCCGGGTCGGGTTTAATTCCTTCAGGGGTGATGATGTGCCCTAAAAATTTAATTTCACTTTTTCCAAACTTGGATTTCTTAAGATTTGCTGTAACACCATACTCTCTGAATCGTTGAAATATCTTTTGCAGAAGGGCCACATGATCTTCCCAATTTTTCGATGCTACAAGAACGTCATCCACATACACTGTTACCTCATCTAAAAGTTCAGGACCTAGTACATAGTCAAGGGCAGAAATAAAAATTCCGGAACTCACATTTAGTCCAAACGGTACAACTTTGAAATGGTAAGATCTACCTGCAAATATAAACGCAGTGTACTTCCTAGACTCCTGCGCAAGTTTTACTTGCCAGTAACTGCTTTTCAAATCAAGGGTACTCAAATACTTAACTCCATGAAACTTCTGCAGATGCTCTTCAAGAGCCTCTGGTCTCGTTCTTATGGGTACTATAATTTTATTGATTAATCTTGCATCTAGGACTAGCCTTACGCTACCATCTGATTTTAGCACAGACAATAAAGGACTCGAATAAGGTGAATGAGATACTTCTATCACATTCCAGCGTAACATTTTCTTGATTTCACACTTGACAGCTTCGCGTCTCGCATATGGATGGAATAGCTTGTTCTACAGTAGGTTGAATGGGGCAGGACATCCATTCGATATTCAAAGCCTTTTATTAGTCCAGGTTTCTTAGAAAATACTTGAACGTAATCTGTTAACAAATTGTAAAGCTCATTCTTCTGTTGTTTGGATAATTCAATGGACTCACTAGCTTTACCGTATAATTCATTCTGACCGGGAATTAGGTCTTTATACTCATCGTCATTAACACTTTCAAGATCTGTCATGTCTTCTGTCTGGCTGTACTGTTGTCTTTTAGTCCATGGCCGTACTGCTGTTTGAAGCACCCCAAAGTTTGTCTTCACCTTACTTCTTAACAAATTTACAGTTACTTGTTGCTGGCTCGCTACTAGAGTACAGATTCCACACTCGATGTCAATTTTAGCTTTCGTCTGCCTCAAGAATTCCATACTCAGGATACATGGCACTGATAGGTTTTTAACAATAAGAAAAATGCACGTTACTGAAATAGACTCTATCTGGATTTGAAGCTGAGTCTGAAGATTTACACGTTGTGTTAGTGGACCAATTGCTCCCGATATGGTGCAACCTTGAATTGGAAGTGATAAAACTTTGCATACAGAGGATATTTGCTTAAATAAACATAAAGATAAGACATTTATATTAGCTCCTGTATCTACAATAGCTGTTACAGGTATGTTGGCAATTGATACCCTTATGGAAGCTTGAACTTGTTCGTCCCATACGTCATCATTGTCTTTCGTCTCAGTGTCTGCTACTAGATCATCCCGTAAGTTTGTCTCTTTGTCATACCTAATTGCTTTAATTTCGGGTGGACTAAGGGACAGGGTGCCCCCATTCAAACTTGCAGCATCCTCTAGGAGGCTCAAAGGTGCTGCTTTTAATTTTCCGCTCGACGCTTACTTTCCTGCTGATTTATATTTCTTAATGTTTCTTCCGTCTGGAACTGGTGTTGGTTTTGTGGTACGAACTCGGTTGGAAACGGATCTTGTTGTCCTAGCGTATTCGCTTGCGCATAATAAATTTGCGTATTATGCGGGCGTTTAGGCTTCAGAGTTCCCGAAGGTCCGTTCGCTTGTTGCGTGAAGTGTATATTTTGTGGCTGAAAGGTATTTTGCTGTGGCTTGTGTTGATTGTAACCGTTACTGAAAGGTGTACATTGGTCTCCACCTTGATTATGCCATTTATTTCTTTTCCACTGACGATTTGAATCGTAAGACTGATCGTTTTGATAATTACCGTTGATCGGTTGCGTGTTTCCATATTTTCGTACTGAGGTGGTGACGAATTATATATTGGATTGTATCTCTGGCCGTTATTGTACTTATTTTTGTATTTGCTGTTGGAGTACGTAGTGTGTTTATTTTTGAAACCGTTGTGGGGTTGGTACTGGTTGTCGCTGTGACGCGCTTTCGCTCGGCCACCATTGTTGCCTACGTATTCTGTATTGTGCTGGCCGCCTGCACTGAAGTGGGCGTTGCCAACATCAACTCTAGCGTCCTCGTAAATCAGATCTAACGAGTCTAACACAGATAGGAAAGTGTCCGTATCGTCCTCAGACACGTTTACTAACTTTTCTCTGATCGCAATCGGTAGCTTAGTTTTTAGAATCATAATAACGTCTTTGGCGGTGATCGGCGAATCCCAGAACTTGATTTTCGCTAAATACTTTTCAAAATATCTTCTCAAACTACCGCGCTTACTGTTAAACACTTCGGCGTTGTAAACCTCTTTTCTCAGGCGCTGCTGCACACCAGAACTCCAGAATTTAGCTAAAAACATCTGTTCAAACTCTTTGTAACTTTTACAAGAGTCGACCATTTCGGTTCCCCATAAGGCAGCATCGCCTACGATAAATCCACTAACAAATTGAATTCGCTGGCGGTCACTCCAGCTACTCGGGAAAATTCCTGAAAAATTTCGGAGGAACACTATAGGATGATTTTCTCTTTTCTGTGGGTGAAAGGTCGGAAAAATACGATGTTTGATCACGCTTTCCTCCTGCATCAAACTGACAAAAGTGGATGGGCTGGTAGTCTGGTTAACTTGTGCTTCTATAGAACTATGAGTTTGAGCGTTATCAAATGGTGAACGGTAATGTACCTGCTGTTGTTCATTACTTCGTGGTGAATTATTCCAGTTTCCTGACACGGGAGGTGGGGAATTTTCAACTTGACATTTTAGTGTACGAACTTCATCAACTATCTGTTGACGCCATTCAGGTAAATCTTGAGCTAACGTTCGTCTTATCTGGCCTAATTCTGACATCACCGTGTCTCCTGTTTTTCCAGGGGCTGCCAATATTTCAAAGGTCATGTTTTTGACAGTTTCCCTGAGTTCGTTCTTGACCTTGTTTTCTATGAATCCGTCTTTGTTTTTAATCCACTCTTGGTAGTGATCAGACAATGCTTCAGCATGTGCCTTAACAGTATTCTTTATTTGGTCCTCTACATTAAGAGTCTCAATCTGTTTCGAAAGATCATCAACAACATTCTCGATCGTGTCTACTGCGGTTTTAACTCCTTTGACCTCATCAGAGATTGCAGTATAATCTTCTTTTAAGGTCGCAGCTTGTTTTTGATATTCTATCACTTTTGAATTTATCTCTCCCTTGGCTGCTTCGATTTTTTCATCTAACCGTTTTGAAATATCCTCTATTTTTGACTCTACTTGTGTGTCAATTTCTAGCCTCATGATCGTGATCTGACTGCTGATTTGGCTTTGGACATTACCCAACAGGGTATTTAAATCAGCTGTTATGTCTGCCTTTAGTTCGGCCTTTACCGAATTTAACCGTGTATTTAGGTCATTTATCTCCGTTTGCAGATCTGTTTTTACTGAATTTATGTCTGTTTTTACCGAATTTATTTCTGTTTTTACTGAATTTATGTCTTCTTTTACTGAGTTGCACAGATTTGTAAGGACCTGATTTTTATTATGCCGTCTTTCGGCCTTCTCTTTTTCTTCGCGGGCCTTTTCATCTAATTTTTCCTGCTTTTCACGTTCCTGTCTTTGCGCCTCTCTCTGTCTTTGACTTTCGAACTTGCGTTCCATTATTGCTTCGATCATTGCAGCCAAGTCATTTTTTTCAAAAGCGGGAATAGTTTGCACACTAGGACCAGCTTCTAAAACTTCGGTCGAGGCTGCTTCTGCCTCCGCTCGTGTACCTATCGCGCGTGATCGTAATGGATAGTGAGGTCCATTCGCATCACCGCTGTCGTCTGGTTTTGTTTGTGTCCGCTGTTTACCGTCAGCCATGTTCATGAATTATTTGTCAAACGTCAAAATGCTACAGATATTGTTTGTCACTGCCGTCAGTCGTTTGTCTGTGACGTAGTGCTATGGCTTACTGGGACCTAAGATAAAATTTTAACTCTGGGTAACAACTGACGTTCATTTACGCCAAGAAGACAAGATGGTTCCTACTAATTACAAACAAATGAAATATCACACGTTTTACCAGTTTTGAGCGTAGTTATCCGCCATATCGTAATTTTTTTTATGCACTGACAACAATGGTACACTTTCACTGAACTTAACTACATAGGAATGGACTATGGACAAATTGAAATAAAGCTGTTTCAAGGCAAGGAAAGACAGGTTTACGTTCTGATCAACTCGAAAGATGCTACGTCACTACGAAAGCTTGGCTACTGCGTATAAAAATTTGACTTACTATGGCTGTCTTGATAATGATACAGCTGGATACTCGCGTTTTTTGGTAATTTCATCAATCGTTCTTCTGAATTAATTAAAAGGTTTTCCCACTTCTCTTTCTCGGTTGAATTGCATCCACATGAAAAAATGAAACAGTTATTAGAACAAGCAAAGAAAATTTTTTAAACACATACATGAAATGATTTTTTGATCAAGTCCCTGTTCGGGCGCCAAGTGTAGCGTTGCTCTTGGGGGACAAAAAATAAAAAGAATTGTTACTTTTTTTTTAATGTCGAAAAAGTGAATATTTTGGTGGACCACTTGGCAACAGAATCAGGGATTTATTACGCTATTATAATAACATACGTTGACCATTAAATACCTGAATAAGAGCAGCATATTGATATATATATATATTTGAGATCGCTCGGAAGAAACATTATCATTTCTGTGCATTTTTATAGTCGCGATGTAGTCATACCCGGATCAACACTAAGGGACCAGAAGATTTATAGACTTTAAAAGAAATGCAACACTACACAATTAAAAAAGAGTTGGTTCAGAAATAATAGGAAAACGATAATGTTCCTTCTGCCTCATGCTGCGTTCGGCCCATCAGCGTGATCGTAATTTCTGATGATGAAGTAACACAAAATAATTAACAGTTAAGTAAATAAGGAGATGGACTCATCAAGGTTAATTTACGAAAATAAGCACACTTATCTTTAACACACGTTTTTTTTAATGCTACGTACCTTTTCATATTAAATTACAATAGATGACCATTGTGGTTAAATACTTTATACATAGCAGTCAAAATGTCCTCTTGATTCTGTCTGTTCGATATCAGTTACAAGAAACTACATCTTTTGTGATTGGAAAAAAATAACAATTAGCATATTCACTCAATATTTTCACATCAAATATAAAATACAGTTGTGGAACGCAGCAAGTCTGCGTCCGCCTCTCATGGAACACAATCAGTAAAAAGGTGAGGCGCCAAAAGCCTCATTTGTCTTGAAACAACAGAATTCTTTTTTATACCATTAATCGATACATGTACATAGAGATTTACTGGCACCGCGCAAGAACGGCAAAGATAAAGAATAATAGATTCTGTCGCTGCTATGCGATGATTCATTTCTTTTGCTTTACAATTGTTCGATAACTCTAGGCCATCAGGCGTTTACTATTGAGCGTATATTAATGTTTGTGAGGCGAAAATTACTAATATTACAGAGTCCAACCGATATAGTCAAGAGCCCAGTTGTGGCGGCAGGCGATTCGCGCTGTTAGCAAAGACACTCGCGTCGGTCGTCTGCTGCTATGGCCCATTAACGCCAAATTTCGCGACACTGTCCTGACGGATACATTCGTCGTACGTCCCACGTTGGTTTCATGCAGTGTTCTTTGTTTGTTAGCACTGACAACTCTACGCAAACGCCGCTGCTGTCGGTCGTCAAGCGAAAGCCGTCGGCCACTGCGTTGTCCGTGATTAGAGGTAATGCCTGAAATCTGGTATTCTCGGGGCACTCTTGGCAATGTAGATCTCGGAATACTGAACACCCTAACGATATCCAGAATGGAATGTTCCGTACCTCTAGCTCCAACGATCATTCCGCGTCCAAAATCTGTTAATTCCTGTTGTGTGGCCATCATCGCATCCGAAACCTTTCCATGCGAATCACATGAGTACAAACGACAGCTCCGGCAATGCATTGTCCCTTTATACAGGGTGATCAAAAAGTCAGTATAAATTTGCAAACTGAATAAATCACGGAATAATGTAAATACAGAGGTACAAATTGACACACATGCTTGGAGTGACATGGGGTTTTATTAGAACCAAAAAAATACAAAAGTTCAAAAAATGTCCGCCAGATAGCGCTTCATCTGATCAGAATAGCAATAATTAGCATAACAAAGCAAGACAAAGCAAAGACGATGTTCTTTACAGGAAATGCTCAATATGTCCACCATCATTCCTCAACAATAGCTGTAGTCGGAGAATAATGTTGTGAACAGCACTGTAAAGCATGTCTGGAGTTATGGTGAGGCATTGGCTTCGGATGTTGTCTTTCATCATCTCTAGATATGTCGGTCAATCACGATACACTTGCGACTTCAGGTAACCCCAAAGCCACTAATCGCACGGACTGGGGTCTGGGGACCTGGGAGCCCAAGCGATCATCACCAAACGACGCGCGCAAGAGATCTTTCACGCGTCTAGCAATATGGGGTGGGTCGCCATCCTGCATAAACATCGTACGTTCCAGCAGGTGTTTATCAGCCAGGCTGGGGATGATGCGATTCTGTAACATATCGGCGTACCTCTCACCCGTTGACGGTAGCAGTTACGAAACCAAAATCACGCACATCCTCGAAGTAAATCCAACCCATACCGTGACTTTCTCGTCGTGCAATGGAGTTTCCACGACAGTTCTAGGATTTTCGGTAGCCCAAATTCTGCAGTTGTGGTCGTTGACAGACCCTCGGAGCGTGAAATTAGCTTCGTCGGTACACAACACGTTACTCAACCAATCGTCATCTTCCGCCATCTTTTGAAACGCCCACGCCGCAAATGCCCTCCGCTTCACTAAATCGCCAGATAACAGTTCATGATGCCGATCGATTTTCTACGGATAGCATCGGAGGGTACGCGTAAGTGCCAACAAAAGAGTAGTGTATGGAATGCCGGTGCGACGTGCGACTGCACGAGCGCTGACTTCCCCGTGCATAGACGAACCCGCTACAGTCTCCATTTCTTCCTGAACTGACTCAGCAGCATTACGCCTACATCTACATCTACGTGATTACTCTGCAATTCACATTTAAGTGCTTGGCAGACGGTTCATCGAACCACAATCATACTATCTCTCTACCATTCCAGTCTCGAACAACGCGCGGGAAAAACGAACAGCTAAACCTTTCTGTTCGAGCTCTGATTTCTCTTATTGTATTTTGATGATCATTCCTACTTATGTAGGTTGGGCTCAACAAAATATTTTCGCAACCGGGAGAAAGTTAGTGACCGAAATTTCGTAAATAGATCTCGCCGCGACGAAAAACGTCTTTGCTTTAGTGACTTCCATCCAAACTCGCGTATCATATCTGGCACACTCTCTCCCCTACTACGTGATAATACAAAAAGAGCTGCCCTTTTTTGCACCCTTCGATGTCCTCCGTCAATCCCACCTGGTTCTCGGTCGGCCACTACGGGGTCTATCGTCTTAAACAACCGTGGCTTCGAACTTCGAAATCATTCTCGCCACAGCTGCATTTGTCAACGGACCTTTACCAGTTCGAATCCCCTTCCTATGGCGATAGGATCGTAACGCTGAACTAGCACATTCCCCATTCTGATAATACAGTTTCACTAAAAGCGCCTTTTCAGGTAACGTCAACATGCTACGACTGCTGGCGCATCTGATTCTCTCTCTCATTATAGATCCTTTTATACAAGATTGTCATGTGCAATCACTGACGTTCTGCTGTTCAGCGCCATGTGTCGGACATTTTGTGAACTTTGTTTTTTTTTTTGTTCTAATAAAACCCCATGTCATTCCAAGCATGTGTGCCAATTTATACCTCTCTATCTACATTATTCCGTGGTTTATTAAGTTTTCGAATTTATACTGACTGTTTGATCACCCGGTACGTTGTGCATGTGATACTGTAATCGACTGTATATGTGTACATTGCCATTCCATGGCTTTTGTAACCTCAGAGTAAATGTTCACGAGTATACCCGACGAAATGTTATTTTCCGCAGGAAGGAGAACCCAATGACAGACGGCGCACTATTGGCACCCGTATAAAGCTGGACCGACGGAGATTGGTCTGTCACGGAGCCGGCCTCGGTCGGCGGCCAGAGCGGCCGAGCGGTTCTAGGCGCTACAGACTGGAACCGCGCATCCGCTACGGTCGCAGGTTCGAATCCTGCCTCGGGCATGGATGTGTGTGATGTCCTTAGGTTAGTTAGGTTTAAGTAGTTCTAATTTCTAGGGGACTGATGACCTCAGATGTTAAGTCCCATAGTGCTCAGAGCCATTTGAACCGGCCTCGGTCGCCACGGGGAAGACAGGGCGGGCGTGCGGGCAGGCAGGGTGAAGCCAGCCGTATTTCTGGAGTCCTATATTTGCAGGGCTCTGCGCGGCGCGGCGCAGTTTCACAATGCGGCGTGCGGCAGCGGAGTGGCTGCAGATCGCGTTACTGCAGGCAGCGCCCCCGCCGCTCGATAGGCGCGCGGCGCGATCCCGCACAGCGCTGCGGGTTGCTACCGCACGCAACAAGTCCGCCTGCCGTCAATAACACACGTGTCGCCGCCGCGCTGGGTCACTCCTCCCCACGGGCAGGTGGCGCCGACTTGCGATAGCAAAGGCAGTCCAAGTAACGAATGGTTCAAATGGCTCTGAGCACTATGAGACCCAACATCTGACGTCATCAGTCCCCTAGAACTACTTAAACCTAACTAACCTAAGGACATCACACACATCCATGCCCGAGGCAGGATTCGAACCTGCGACCGTAGCGGTCGCGCTGTTCCAGACTGTAGCGCCTAGAACCGCTCGGCCACTTCGGCCGGCTCGAAGTAACGAGGCACAGTTTTTATAGTGCGCGATTTTCATTTTGAGCGGTTGGCAAGTCTTACAAGGACCCCCTTAAGTGAGAGGTCGTGAAAGGCCAATGATGTTTACGGCATGAGAGGTCGTGAAAGGTCAATGATGCTTACGGCGTTCGACGCCCCACATATTGTCTACCATGCAACAGGGGCAGTGTAGCGACCCTTTTCTCTATCCCGACTTCCGTATCTTGCATGAAAGTTGTTGTTGTTGTTGTGGTCTTCTGTCCTGAGACTGGTTTGATGCAGCTCTCCATGCTACTCTATCCTGTGCAAGCTTCTTCATCTCCCAGTACCTACTGCAACCTACATCCTTCTGAATCTGCTTAGTGTATTCATCTCTTGGTCTCCCTCTACGATTTTTACCCTCCATGCTGCCCTCCAATGCTAAATTTGTGATCCCTTGATGCCTCAAAACGTGTCCTACAAACCGATCCCTTCTTCTAGTCAAGCTGTGCCACAAACTTCTCTTCTCCCCAATCCTATTCAATACCTCCTCATTAGTTACGTGATCTACCCACCTTATCTTCAGCATTCTTCTGTATCACCACATTTCGAAAGCTTCTATTCTCTTCTTGTCCAAACTAGTTACCTCTCTATACATTGACTGGTATTGAGGGGTTTTGTTTTATCCCGGCTAGTTCTTAAATTAACCCCAGTGAGTCACTACATGTATTGTCTTCCCAGTTTTGAAGGAAAAAATCACAAGTACATTAATACCAGTGTTGTCAATAGATTCTCGTTCACTTGTTTCAGTTACTAGGCTGCAGTTTATTCTTGGTGAAAATCACGTAACCTAATTATTTATGAACCTAAATTGAAGCAAAGTTCAAGACGAATAGTCAGTTTCAAATTAACACGTTATTTTATTTAACAATAATTATTAATAAATCAGTTCATTAACACGATCGCATTCAAAGGGGTTCTTTGAATAAGTATCTAATCTAGAATCCCGTCAATATCAGAGATACTAAACAATGTTCTGTCACTTTCGATAAAAAGATTGTTCCCGTTTAATATCCATAAACTGTCACGAACTATGATTACTAGTCGCGTGAAGTAAAGCTTTTCCACTATAACAATACAAAGTCCGAATCTGTCCAAAAATCGTTAATTCCGTAAAAGATTTAAATCTTCACACGAAGTGACAAAGTCAGAGAGATTATTGTTCACCTCCCCGTTCCCCTAATATGACAAAAGTTCTAATTCTGATCTGAAATTAATAAAAAACAATCTCGTCGCGATTTATTCTTGCGCCCTGGTTTAATTAAGCTCCTATTGTTGCTTCCTAAAGCTGTACGTCCTAATTGACTTCGAACAGACTAGAGGATAGAGACTGGAGTATCATAATTGCATTGTATGTCTATTTATACTTTAGTAAACGCTATCTTTGGTGTTCAAGACCTACGTTCTGTGACTATAATATTGATTTTCTCATATATAAGAATAACTAATAATTTAACCATTTCTATCGTTTTTCCTCCCTCCCATGCTTCCAAAATTTATGATCAAAATTCTTTTCTTTTTCTATTGTTTTTCTACTATAGATTTCCCTCTATTTGTCTCTTATTTCTATTTCGTAAATTACTACTTGTGGAGGGGCTTGGGACATTTTCTGAATTTATATTTCGAGGGCATGGGAGCTAATTTGGGAGCTATTTTGGTTTATTAATACCGAGAGGCGTTGTAGGCGTTACAGCACACACTCGAGGTATCCACATCATGATCCTACGGCGCGTACTTGAACTGCTTAGTCGACGAGTAACTCACAGCATCGCTACAGTGCTAGCGCTGTTGATACAAAGCAGACCAATGGCAACGATAAACAAAGCAAACATCGCATTATATCAACAAAAACACTTGCAGAAGTTGACATATCTTCAGAAACCCAAGGAATTTCGCACAGTGAGAAAGAAGTGGCAGATGAAATATTAGCGTTTCTGCAAGATGAGTCAGTGGAACGTGTGATGTCGTATACGCTCGAATGAGCGGACAACGTGCATGAGGAGTACAATGATTACGATACGTGCTTAACAAGTAAAAGTTATTTTAAAAAAAGTGTCGAGACATGTCGGACATGTAGCCACGAATCTCGTCTCCATTGAAACGTTGCCCGAGGACAGGGTTGCTGTTGTGGCCTTCAGTCCTGAGACTGGTTTGATGCAGGCTCTCCATGCTACTCTATCCTGTGCAAGCTTCTTCATCTCCCAGTACCTACTGCAACCTACATACTTGTGAATCTGTTTAGTGTATTCATCTCTTGGTCTCCCTCTACGATTTTTACCCTCCACGGTACCCTCCAATACTAAATTGGTGATCCCTTGATGCCTCAGAATATGCCCTACCAACTGATCCCTTCTTCTAGTCAAGTTGTGCCACAAACTTCTCTTCTCTCCAATTCTATTCAATACCTCCTCATTAGTTATGAGAGCTACCCATCTAATCTTCAGCATCCTTCTGTAGCACCACATTTCGAAATCTTCTATTCTCTTGTTGTCCAAACTATTTATCGTCCACGTTTCACTTCCATACATGGCTACACTCCATACGAATACTTTCAGAAACGACTTCCTGACACTTAAATCTATACTCGATGTTAACAAATTTCTCTTCTTCAGAAATAGTTTCCTTTCCATTGCCAGTCTACATTTTACATCCTCTCTACTTCGACTATCATCAGTTATCTTGCTCCCCAAATAGCAAAACTCACCTACTACTTTAAGTGTCTCATTTCCTAATCTAATTACATCAGCAACACCCGATTTAATTCGACTACCTTCAAATTGTCCTCGTTTTGCTTTTGTCGATGTCCATCTTATATCCTCCTTTCAAGACACTGTCCATTCCGTTCAGCTGCTTTTCCACGTCCTTTGCTGTCTCTGACAGAATTACAGTGTCATCGGCGAACCTCGAAGTTTTGTGCCCTCGCATTCAAGGGGTTCCTTGTCAGTTGTCATCTTTAGTCCGATTAAAATTACTTGACAGTTGGCGTCTGTTACTTGCTGCTACAGAGTTGCCGCATCCGCTACCGGCTACCGCTCGGTTATGAGCCAAACACAAACAAGGCGGATCGCATCACATAATAATGCTGTTAAAACGTATGTACAGGAAATTCGAGATTCTCTGTTGCCCCCCTTTTTAAGTGACCAATGACTAAACTGCGGCAGACGACGCGTTTTGTAGCCCTGAATTCAAACTCGTTCCTAAGCTAGCTAAAACCTCGTGATGTGCAATGTACCCGAGAAAACGGCGCTTAACAATCTGAGGCATTCGTTTTGTTCACGGCGATTAAAGCTAAATTCTACGAGAAAACTCAAGCACAAGAAAATTCAGTTTCAGCGATAAAAGCAAAGTGCAGTTTCTCGTTATCATTCGTTACCTGAAACTATCCTTACACTGGCTACACGAGTTGCCGCGTTACCAACCAATGAGCAGTTCTCGTTGACACTTGGTTGCAGTTTATAGGCGACACAGGCAGAGTCCAAACGATTAAAGAACATATAAATAATGATAATCATCTAATAGATGAACGGAAGAAAGAATGATCGAAAGAAAAATAAGAGCAAATGAAAAAGTCAATACGATGACGAACATGAAGCGGAAACTATTAGAAACAAATTTAAAGCAGTTATAGTATTAGAAACAAATTTAAAGCAATTAATTGAATAAAAATATTAATCAAACTCTTTTAATTAGACTTACAAATTAAAAAATTGCAACATTTGACAAGATTCGAACTTACGACCTTCTGCAAGTGGGATTAAAAAGCTAACCGTTGCGTTATACCACAACGCTGGATAGAGCAGCTGTATTTACAACTGTGATGGCCCTGTCGCAACGATGAATTGCAGCCTTCAAATATTCGGCTTCATGCAGTGTCGAAGCTTATCTACTGCAAGTCAATTTCTGTGATTATAATAACTCACATGTAACGCTAAATCGCGATTTTTGCGTAACTATCCAGTAGCGTATGAAACGTTTTATTTCATTAGCATCGCTGTGTGTGTGTGTGTGTGTTTGTTTTCTACATGTACATGGATACTCTGCAAATCACATTTAAGTGCCTGGCAGGTTCATCAAACCACCTTCACAATTCTAGCGCTCGGAAAGAACGAACACCTATATCTTTCCGTCCGTGCTCTGATTCTCCTTGTTTTATCATGGTGATCTTTTCTCCCTATGTAGGTCGGCGTCAGCAAAATATTTTCGCAATCGGAGGAGACAGTTGGTGATTGGAATTTCGTGAGAAGATTCCTCCGCAACGAAAAACGCCTTTGTTTTAATGGCGTCCATCCCAAATCCTGTATCATTTCAGTGACACTCTCTCTCCTATTTCGCGATAATACAAAACGTGCTATCCTTCTTTAAACTTTTTCGATGTAACCTGTCAGTGCTATCTGGTAAGGATGCCACACTGCGCAGCAGTATTCTTAAAGAGGGCGGACAAGTGTAGTATAGGCAGTCTCCTTAGTACATCTGTTACATTTTCTAAGTGTCCTGCCAATAAAACGCAATTTTTGGTTAACGTTCCCCACAATATTTTCTATGTGTTCCTTCCAATTCAAGTTGTTCGTTATTGTAATGCCGAGGCATTTAATTGAATTTACGGCCTTACGATTTTATTGATTTACCGTGTAACCGAAGTTTAACGGATTCTTTTCAGCACTCATGTGGATGACCTCACACGTTTCGTTATTTAGTGTCAATTGCCAATTTTTGCACCATACAGATATCTTAAATCGTTTTGCAATTTGTTTTGATCTTTTGATGACTATGCTAGTCGCTACACGACAGCGTCATCTGCAAAGAACCCGGCTGCTCAGATTGTCTCCCAAATAGTTTATATCAATAAGGAACAGCAAAGGGCCTATAACACTACCTTGGGGAACGCCAGAAATCACTTCTGTTTTACTCGATGTCTTTCCGTTAATTACTACGAACTATGACCTCTCTGACAGGAAATAACAAATCCAGTCACATAACTGAGACGATATTCTATAAGCACGCAATTTCATTGCAAGCCACTTATGTGTTGTTTCTGATGTGGTTATCACGTGCGATGAAATACGAAAAAAAAGTGCCAGACGCATGTCAATTGTGGCTGTTTGACAACGGCGGACGGTTCGGGCGTGATGTTGAGCGCTCCGATTGGAGGAAACCAGCTCAAAGCGTGAGGTGTAAGCTATTATGTAATTTTAATCCGAGTATAGCGAACAACGCGATTTCAAAGTCAAAAATTATTGCAGATAAGTGGAAAGTTCTTTAAAAAGATCTAAAAATTACGTACAACTTTCGGTCAAAGAAACGTACAAGATTCATCGTCGATTCGACGACTATTAGTGGGGTATGAGAAAAGTAGTTCGGACATCAAAGCGACGTTGTGCCGGCTGGTCTGCTAAAAATACTGTCTCAGTACATGAGAATGTAACCTGAAGTCCCCGAACGACGATTCGCCGTCGCCCACAAGAACTGGACACATTGAGGAGCACCATGCGGCGAATTCTGACAAATGTACTTCACCTAAATCCTCGCAAGGCTAAATTGACGCGACAATTACTGCCAACCGGTCACCTGCAACGGCATGATTCGCCGAGTAGTTGTTGGAAAACACTTAACAATTACGCGAGGAGTGTCATCTTCAGCAATTTCAATTGGATGGCTACGTCAACAAGCATAACTATTGGATTTGGGGGCAACGAGAATCGTCACCTACCACTTGAGCAGCCGATGCACGCACAATGAGCCATTGTTCGCTGCGAATTTTGGGCGAGCAGAGTGACTGGGCCTTATTTTTTCGAGAATGCCGCGGGTAATGCAGTGATGGCGAATAGCTTACATTATCAAAAATGATAAGTGAATTTCTTTGGTCCCACCTGGATGAGATGGACCTCGAAATCAAATGGTACCAGTAAGACGGCGCCACCTGTCACACCGCGCGCGAATCACTCACTTCGCTGCACGAGTAATTTGCAGAACGCGGCTTCTCACGGCGAAGAGACGAGAATTAGCCACCAAGTACCTGCGACGTGACGTCGTATGACTATTTCCAGCGAGGACACGTGAAGTCACGTGTTTACATGAAGAAAAAACTATTGCTGAGTGAAAGAACCAAATTGAGCGCGTCATCCAGGAAATCGATACATAAATGTGAGAAAATGTCATTAAAAAGTGTAATAAGGGTAAGAGTTTGTGAATAACTTTTTGGCGGTGATATGTCTGACATTTTTTCCCACGCGTAACTGCGTTGTATACTCATGACAACAAAAAATTAAAACATTTCAACTTCTCAAGTAACTGATGTGTTTTATTCAAAGATTAAATTGCGTTTTCTTCTTGGGACACAATTTAGCTCTGACTGGCGCGCTATGACCTGATATTAAAATAAAATTATTTTTCAGATTATCTCAAAATGACAGATTGGTTGCCCATTCTAGATGAAGCGTTCATTTTTGCGCAAAGTGTTTCAACTACTCATCCTGTAGTCGATCAACATTCAGTCTACATCATCCACGGTAGCTCGCTCCTTGCCTAGTTTTTCAGCATTCCGCAACTAACAATAATCTGCCCGTGTCCTAACTCAACACAATGTCCGACAAGTTATTAATTGCAAACCTAACAGTGTGATCGATGTTTTACGTATGTTCATGAGATGGACGGTCCGTCCTGTCATTCAGATTTAGGTCTACGATGTTGTCCCTAAGTATGGAAAATCCAGTACGGTTACTTTCTAATCGATACGTCCAATTTCCCTCCCCATGTTTTCTCATGCCGAATCTGTGGTCCGTCTTCGAGCACCTGGTGCGCGACGAGTACTTAAACCCCGTTCGTGGGTGTCAGCTATCACGCGTTAGTCCATGGATCGCAACACCTGATAACGATGACTACCAAAGTCGTACAAACTGCGGGCACAACAATGGAATAGTCATCGCACGTGGACACACAAAAACGTACCATATAGAGTGCCTCCGATGATTTAGAGAAGAATAAACAAAAGGCAGTATTAATTCTAGAAAATATGTCATCACTTACGAGCAAAAAGCACCGCAATCAGATAAGGGCGCTGAAGTTGTGAGGGCAGGTTGTTAGTTGTGCCTGCATAACTCAGTCGGTAAGAAAATTGTCCGTGAAAGGTGAGTGTCCTGGTTCGAGTCCGACCCGACACTTTAATCTATCAGAAAGTTTTAAAAAAAACGCCGAGACGAGTACATGAGCGCTCACGCGAGATCGAATATGAAAAAAAAGCTCCAATTAGTTAAAACAAGATTTATATTGCCCACCTCCATAGATCAGTCGTCAGCGCATCTCGCTGCTATGAGGAGGACCCGGGTTCGGTTCCCGCTACTGGCAGGGGCCTGGTCAGAAGACAGGAACAGGATGCACTCACCCTCGTTATGCTAAGATGAGCTACTTGAGTGCGAAGTAGTAATTCCAAGAAAGCTGACAATGGCCGGGAGATAAGTGTGCTGACCCCAAGCCCCACCATATGGCATCTAGTGCTGCTGCTGCTGCTGCTGCTGCTGGTAGAAGACGACACGGCGGTCGGCCGGTCCCCCACCAGGGCCAAAACGCGAAGCTCGAGCTTGATTTACATTCCTATGGAATAATGATCACCACGTTAAAACTAACAC
Organism: Schistocerca piceifrons; assembly: GCF_021461385.2. Taxonomy (NCBI): domain Eukaryota; kingdom Metazoa; phylum Arthropoda; class Insecta; order Orthoptera; family Acrididae; genus Schistocerca; species Schistocerca piceifrons. The sequence goes on along the minus strand of NC_060143.1, from coordinate 390,455,792 downwards.
ACAGGTGTATTTAATTTTTTTTATATTATCTCGATGTCTGTACAACTCTCTCCGTCATCTGATCTGTGATACAATCATCACGAGAGAACATTGCCCCGAAATGGCGACAGCCATTAGAATCCGCTAAAATTTTATCGACTCCTCTTTTAAGACGTCCTCCCTTGCGTCAGTTGGTGCAATAAAAGGGTGGAAAACCTCCAAACAAAAGTGTTCTAAAATGTAGAACATCAGAGGTTGCAGTTAAATGGTACGCTCGGAAGACAGCCAAAGGTTATCGCATTCGGCTGCAGCCTTGAATCTCTTTTAATTACCTTTGACAGACACACGTAATGGCGCTCATGAACCGTTTTAATGCGGCGCGAGAAAGTGTTTCGAGCAGGAGCGTTGTAGCAGTCTGCTGGATATCCCAAGCTACCTTCGACATTGCCATGCAGTAATAAAGCATCGCATCTCTTTTTTAAATATATTATTATTATTTCTTTCCTTTCTCAGACTTTATGTCTGGTTAAAAATGGAAAGTGACGCGGACCTTGATCAAGCGTGACTTCCTTTTAACTGTACGGTATATGTTACATTGCATTTAGGAACTTTCGGGTAATTGAACATGTATCAATAATTGCAGATTTCTGTAGTTGTATATATACGTTTGGATGTAGCTGTATTGCGTTCATGTACTGGTGGATATTGTGTGGTATGACTCCTGTAGTTGATAGTATAATTGGTATAATGTAAACTTTATCCTGATGCCACATGTCCTTGACTTCCTCAGCCCGTTGGGTGTATTTTTCAATTTTTTCTCCTGTTTTCTTCTGTATATTTGTTGTATTCGGTATGGATATTTCGATTAGTTGTGTTAATTTCTTCTTTTTATTGGTGAGTATGATGTCAGGTTTGTTATGTGGTGTTGTTTTATCTGTTATAATGGTTCTGTTCCAGTATAATTTGTATTCATCACTCTCCAGTACATTTTGTGGTGTATATTTGTATGTGGGAACGTGTTGTTTTATTAGTTTATGTTGTATGGCAAGTTGTTGGTGTATTATTTTTGCTACATTGTCATGTCTTCTGGTGTATTCTGTATTTGCTAGCATTGTACATCCGCTTGTGATGTGATCTACTGTTTCTATCTGTTGTTTGCAAAGTCTGCATTTATCCGTTGTGGTATTGGGATCTTTAATAATATGCTTGCTGTAATATCTGGTGTTTATTGTTTGATCCTGTATTGCAATCATGAATCCTTCTGTCTCACTGTATATATTGCCTTTTCTTAGCCATGTGTTGGATGCGCCTTGATCGATGTGTGGCTGTGTTAGATGATACGGGTGCTTGCCATGTAGTGTTTTCGTCCAAAAAAATGTCTTATAAATTGTGTTAGCTGTCCGATGTCTTTTCTCAGTTTTTCTATTCTGATCTATAGCCTGTGTTGCCATGCTGGTTTTGTGGGTTTCTTCTGTGTGTTGCTTGGTTCTGATCTCTGCCTAGTGTGTATACTTAGTGTAGTGAGTGTTCCTATATAAACCAGTAGTTGTAACTCTTCCATAGTTGTATTTTCATTTATTTTGTTGTGTATGATTGTGTTGATAGTTGTTATTGTTGTTTCGACTTGTGGGATATTTGGTGGTCTATGCAAGAAAGGTCTAATGTCTGTATTTGTGACCGAGCGAGGTGGCGCAGTGGTTAGCACACTGGACTCGCATTCGGGAGGACGACGGTTCAATCCCGTCTCCGGCCATCCTGATTTAGGTTTTCCGTGATTTCCCTAAATCGCTTCAGGCAAATGCCGGGATGGTTCCTTTGAAAGGGCACGGCCGATTTCCTTCCCCATCCTTCCCTCACCCGAGCTTGCGCTCCGTCTCTAATGACCTCGTTGTCGACGGGACGTTAAACACTAATATCCTCCTCCTTCTCCTCCTCTGTATTTGTGTCTTTGTATTCTATATATGTCAGCTGGAATTTTTCTTCTATATCTAACATGTGTGTCACTTCGTGTTCTATTTGTGCTTGTTCTGGTGGCTGTCTTAAGATTTGGTTTTCCTCTGATTGTTTAATTGATGGGTGTTGTTCTTTGTTTGTTTGCTCTGGGATGTTTGAGTCCATTACTGTATTTTCTTCTTCTTCTGATTGCACATTATTTTGTTCCAGTATTTGTTGTACTTGTTGTTTGATGTTTTCTAATTCTGACTGGGTTATCCTGTTATTTTTGATTATTACACGGATCTGATCAGCTAGTCGTTGTTCTGTTAAAAATTTTAATTCTGGGTATCTGGTAATAAATGTTGTGTATACTTGTGATCTGTATCCGGTTGTGTTGGTTCCTAAGTTTGTTGCTTGGTAATAACAGAACATGAGGTGTCGGTTAACTTCATCTGACGATCTCATCCTCTGTCTTTGTTTTCCTTTTAGAGTGGTTGCAGGAAGCATATCCTGCAAAACACCTCTATTTGGATTTAAATCATTTTCCGTGTGGCTAGCAGTGTCGTTACCATTGTGGACGGGCATAGGGTTCAAGCGTCGTCCTCGACCATGACAGCGCTTGTCCGAGGCTTCATTAGTTCTGTCCTGAACCAACTAATCACACTAATAGGGAGGTTAGCCCTATTAGTAGTTCGTTCTTTTCGTCGCCTTTTACGACTGGCAGAACATACCGGAGGCCTATTCTTTTCCCGGGCCTTTATTATTATTATTATTATTATTATTATTACTAATAGTAGAAATAGTTACAGTGACGGGAGGTAGTATTGTGTAGGATGGCATTAATTATTAATGTAAACTGGATAATTTATGTGAGAATCAACACCGCGGCTGTTTAAATTGGAAGTAAGAGGCTACAGTGGAACGGAGTAAATGAATAGATTTTTCCGCGCCACCCCTGTTTTCTTTGTACCCTCAATCGAAATATCAAGAGTGTAATGATTTCTCCGGTTTATCTCGAAATCTTTCGCCAACAATATCTGTCGTGCAGAGGTGAAATTTCGGTCCTAGAAGCATGTTTGACACTCTACTACCGAACGTATTTAGTAACTTATTAACAATGCCGGTTTCCCTTTAAGTGTTAAGTCTTTTACTTACAGCTGTCTGCAGCAAATTCTTGGATGCTACCATACTTTTGTGAAGGACGTTCTCGACAGTGTGAAAGACCTGGTTCTAACCCTTTCGCTGCTGTGGGCGTGTATGCACGTCCTGCTACGCCGTTCCCCATGTGTTGTGGGCGCGTATACACGCGCAACTTGCGTTTTCCTCCAGTGCTATGGACGTCTGAATGCGTCCTGAATTGTCGCCATCACTGCTGCGGACATGTTATTTTCACATCTCGGTGAATAAAAAAGTTTCGAGTATTTATCATAGAAGATATGTGCCTCATTGCGTACTATCATTTGTAAGAAACCACGTTTCGACATCTTGAATCGTTTATGAGATGTGACCATTGTTATGACCACGTGATTCGCAATGCGCAAGGACGTGAATGGGCCAGCCGCGCGCGGCGCCGTCCTTCCGATATAAAAGCCAATAATTCAAGAACGAAAAGAGATATTGTTCTGCTCTCAATTTTAAATATAATTCCGATATCTTATCTACATTTCACTCTCTGCAATGTATGAGGTAAAATGAAACGTACGAAATGCGATTAACCTCTGCGACTTCTTTAAAGTTTCTTGCAATGTTTTACTTAATTTGATGCAGCGCAATAAGTAAGACCCGATATCCTAACCTAACTTCGACATTGCCATGCAGTAATAAGGCATCGCATCAGCTCTTTATCGAATGAAGGTGTCAGACTGTAAGACGTTAAATCTCAGGTTTTTTCACCAAATAGTTTTCGAAATATCGGATATACGTGTTTCATATCGGCCGAAACGCCGTGTCTCAACAAAGGCACAAGCATTAGGCGGACAGTACACCCATAACGAAAAGCGCTTCAGCATTGAATGCAAAAGAGCACGTTTGTAGCAGCGATATGGCTAATTATGAATATTTTAATTATAACTCAATTATTTGTGTGTTACAACCCTTATCTACCTTCTCAGTCTCTTAATCAATGTTTAGAACCCCTTGTGAGTAGGGACGAATTAACGGACACAGAAAATCATAATTAACCTTCCCACGGACGGGGCATAAGGTGAAGACACTCCCTTTCCCATACTTAAAAGAACTGTCTACAAAACGCAAAAAGCTAACATACAGTTACAAAGAGAATGGAGACACATCACGCTGTAGATCTACTTCAAAAAGTGAACAACAAAAATCAACCTGTAGTCGTATTTTGAAACTGCTTTGATAAAAGTAAACGATTACCTCCTCCTCCCGGGGTCAATGGAATGAAAAATCAATGTACAGCAGGGCGCTGGAGAGATACTGGGCAAACCGACGTAGCAGTAAGGTCTCGGGGTGGAGCACTTAACTGTGGACGAGAAATACGGGCATCGATCACCACAGCGTGTATAAATACGCTCGGAGAGTAACCCACCCGACAGCCTATCTCGAGTGGCATTCGTCCGCAATCTGAAGTCTGTGGGCAGCTCAAGCTAAACCGAGTACGCCAGGGATCGCGATCCAGCAGACTACCTTAAACATTGTGGCAATAATGGAGCCGAACGCTTCAGTAAACTCTGTCCTAATTCCGGACCTTCCCGTTCCTCGGCGTGTTATCTCTGGCAACAAGAGCGTGATTCATGAGTCGGCACGGCTATTTATAAGCATCACGCAACAAGGCCCATCTAGCCTAAAGCAGCACCCAAAGCCAAATCTACGTCTCACACAGAGGGATGCTGCGCGGCGTCTGTGTTGTTACTGTTACACATTGTAAGCAATTACACTTGTCATTCGACAAAGTCATGTGTTGTGCAGAGAGTTACAGGACCTATGTATGAGCTCGCGAGTAAAGAACGGAGGATACCTGAAACATGCTGTATTTCGACACAGTGAATATGAGGGGGGAAAAAAAGAAAGAATGCAACTCTGTGACGGCCAGATAAAGATGCGGATATCTCTGCTACCAAGCATAAAAATCACAATGGAACAGATTGTAACAAAATTTCGAAAAAATGCCATTGGTAATATTGATATTTGTTTTTATTTTTTAATATTGTAACATTTTTATGAAATAATTTTTCAGCTTCAGTCACCTTTGTTTAGCAACATTTGCTGGCGCGACGCGTTTCGGCAACATGCTGCCATCATCAGTCGCTTTACAGATAGGTGTAGGTTAACTTTCACTTATAGATCTCTTTGGAGTGAGTTGAGGTATGTTTGCTGGGCGTGCGAGTGTGGTTATGCACCGAAACTTGTCCACGTCCAGAAAGATTCATTTACTTTAGTAAGTCCTATTTACGTTTGTTTTAACATCTGTGCTGAATCTGGCACACAAAGCACAAGAACGAACAGGACAGAACCACTTCACACTTCCATTTACCGTTGTTTGCATTCCAAATATTTCATTTGGTATAAGCATAATTTCTTTCATATTCATATGTCAAGGGATTTTAATTATTTACATTACCTTTCACATTCTTAACTTTACTAATCTGAAAATTTGTGTACACTTTGATTCACGAACAACCAGGAATGAACGAATATGCATTGCGAAATTTAAAATCTAGATTTACGGTGAAATAATAACAAAACAATAATCAAAATATAGGCAGTCTTTTCTAAAGTGAACATCTTTGTACACCTGTGAAATCAAAATCTGCTATTGGGAAACATTCAGTACCATGCTGCTCCACGCCATCCATCATAACAAGATTGGCTCTTTCTTGGTATGCTGTCCACAAGGTGGGCCGACCGCGGTGGCCACGCGGTTCTAGGCGCTGCAGTCCGGAACCGCGAGACTGCTAAGGTCGCAGGTTCGAATCCTGCCTCGGGCATGGATGTGTGTGATGTCCTTAGGTTAGTTAGGTTTAAGAAGTTCTAAGTTCTAGGGGATTGATGACCTCAGATGTTAAGTCCCATAGTGCTCAGAGCCATTTGAACCATTTTTTCCACAAGGTCGTCGGTGCGTTAATGCTCACGCATGTCCCATTCTCCGACTGCGACTCTCCTGTTTCTGCGACGACGCACTACAACTGCTCGCAAGCATGCTCGGGCGGGTTTATGTCAGCAGATATCACAGATCATTCCACTTACCAGCAGTTGATTTGTTCCTCCAGCAGGAAAGTGTACACGGGGTGGACATGATACGCTCAGTGTATTATCTATTGTCTTGGTGGACGGCTGAAATGTTGACTTCTGGGTTGGACAGCAGGTTGGAGCTGTAGGATCCTATACAAAATCTGCGCAGACCTCAAACTGCCACCGAGGCGTCAGACATCAGTCCATGTTCAGTAAAATTTTTCTGGGTTTGTGACCACATTGTCCATATGTAAAACTACCGACGTATCAGTCCCTGTTGCAACTGACCTTTTGTTTACTATAAATTAAAACACTCTCCGACGTCGGTAGTGTTACATATTGACAATGCAGTCACAAACCCAGAAAAAGTTTACTGAATGTGACAATGGCCGCGGAAGCCAACGTTTATACACACATCAAAAGAAGATTCGCATCACCTCGGTTCCGAGAGTTTCGGAACCTGTACAGAAAACTAGAATAGAGATCGACATAAACATCATTTCCGCGATTTTTATTGCTCATAAAAACCACACATTGCATTGCAACCTTCAGAGGTTGTGGTCCAGACTGCTTTTACACACCGGTACCTCTAATACCCAGCAGCACGTCCTCTTGCATTGATGCATTCCTGTATTCGTCGTGGCGTACTGTCCACAAGTTCATCAAGGCACTGTTGGTCCAGATTGTCCCACTTCTCAACGGCGATTCGGCGTGGATCCCTCAGAGTGGTTGGTGAATCACGTCGTCCATAAACAGCCCTTTTCAATCTATCCCAGGCATGTCCGATAGGGTTCATGTCTGGAGAACATGCTGGCCACTCTAATCGAGCGATGTCGTTATCCTGAAGGAAGGCATTTATAAGATGCGCACGATGGGGGTGCGAATTGTCGTCCATGAAGACGAATGCCTCGCCAATATGCTGCCGATAAGATTTCACTGTCGGTCGGAGGATGGCATTCACGTATCGTACAGCCGCTACGGCGCTTTCCATGACCACCAGCGACATACGTCGGCCCCACATGATGCCACCCCAAAACAGCAGGGATCCTCCACCTTGTTGCATTCGCTGGACAGTGTGTCTAAGTCGTTCAGCCTGAGCAGGTTGCCTCCAAACACATCTCCGACGATCGCCTAGTTGAAGGCATATGCGACACTCGTCGGTGATGCCAATACTAGGCGGTCCATTCGGCACGTTGCTGGGCCCATCTATACCGTGCTACATGGTGTCGTGGTTGCAAAGATGGACCTCGTCATGGACGTCGGGAGTGAAGTTGCGCATCATGCAGCCTATTGTGCACAGTTTCAGTCGTAATACGACGTCCTGTGGCTGCACGAAAAGCATTATTCAACATGGTGGCGTTGCTGTCAGTGTTCCTCCGAGCCATAACCCGCAGGTAGCGGTCATCCACTGCAGTAGTAGCCCTTGGGCGGCCTGAGCGAGGCATGTCATCGACAGTTTCTGACACTCTGTATCTCCTCCACGTCCGAACAACATCGCCTTGATTCACTCCGAGACGCCTGGACACTTCCCTTGTTGAGAGCCCTTCCTGGCACAAATTAACAATGCGGACGCGATCGAACCGCGGTATTGGCCGTCTAGTCATGGTTGAACAAAAGACAACACAAGCGGTGTACCTCCTTCCTGGTGGAATGACTGAAACTGATTGGCTGTCGGACCCCCTCCGTCTAAAAGGCGCTGCTCATGCATGGATGTTTACATCTTTGGGTGTGTTTAGTGACATCCTTGAACAGTGAAAGTGACTGTGTATCTGATACAATATCCACAGTCAACGTCTATCTTCAGGAGTTCTGGGAACAGGGGTGATGCAAAACTTTTTTGATGTGTGTATTTAATCAGTCTATGTTGTTGTTGCGGGTTCCGTCCGAAGGCTGGCTTCGTACTAGTCTATCCTGTGCAAGACTCTTCATCTCTGCATACCTAAGTAAATCTACATCCATTTAAAACTGTTTACTGTATTCCTGGTTGGTCTACCTCCACAATTTTTAACGCTACACTTTCTTCCAGCACCAAAATGACAATTCCGATTCAGTACCCCCTAAATTGTTTTACTACAACCTCATCCAATTTTCGATATTCTTCTGTACCACCACATTTCAAACGCTTCTATTCTCTACTTGTCTTAAATGCTAATCGTCCACGTTTCACTTTCGTACAAAACTACACAGTACTAAACATCTTCAGAAAAGACAGCCTCACATTTAAATTTATATTCGATGTTAACTTTTTCTGAATATAAGAACTGAAAGTCTGGGACACGCATAGAGAAGAGAAGAAAGGATGGTGAAGCCAGAGCTAGAAGAGTAACCGAAAGGTCCGAAACCCCATTGTACAGCAAAAATGATGTATACGGATGAAGTCAAGAGAGACCCGGAGACACTGGTAGCCTGGTAATGAACCGATTTTCGTTCATGTGGCCAACTAAGTAAATTAACTACTTTTTAGGAAACGCTTTCCTTGTTCTCGCGAGTCTGCGTCTTGTTTCTTCTTTACAGCAGCCACTGTCAGTTACTTTACTGCCTAAATAACAAAACTAATCTCGTATTTTGACTGTCTGATTTTTTAATGTAATCCACTCTGTAATTACCTGATTTAATTCGACTTCATTCCACTCCTCTTGTTTTTTACGGTGATGATCATCATATAACCTATTTTCAAGACACTATCCATGCGAGTCAACTGCTCTTCCAAGTTCCTTTCCCGCCTCTGACAGCATTGCAGTATATCCGCAAATCTGAACTTTAACCCCTTTTCCTTCGTTGCCTTTAATGCTCGCTCATTGTAAAGATTGAATAACATTGGGGGTAGGTTATAGCTCCGTCTCACACCCTTCTCAACTACTGCTTCCATTTCATGTCCTTCGACACTTATATCTGCATTCTTGTTTCTGGACAAGTTTTCCCTTATTTTATCTATGCCGCCTTCGGAATTTCAATAGCTTCCCCGAAATATAAATGTGCTATAAAGTTAGGTATGTCTTTTATCAATCAATCTTCCTAAGTAATAAATAGGGTCAGCATTGCCTCACGTGTTTCTATCCTTTAGACAATCCACAATACGCGCCTTGTGTCAGAAGGGATCGCGATCTCGTCTCCAAAATGGCGCATTAATTTTTTAGTGCGCTGGCGAATTGTGTGACCGCCAACGGATGTTTCATGTGGAAGCAGCAGTAACCGAAATCATTCCGCAGCCGCACTCTGCCGTTTTACTGCCGAGCTCCAAAAGTTACGACGCACGGCGGCAGTCCTTCCTATTCTCTCGCATTTTGCCACATCGTGCCTCTGAGATAGAGTGTTCGGCGTCAGCTCACTGCGCACTGGTTACGGTTCTTCTATCTAGAGCTAGTTTCCGGCAAGGTATCCACAAGTAAGTGTGTGAAGAAGGAGGAGGAGGAGATTAGTGTTTAACGTCGACAACGAGGTCATTAGAGACGGAGCACAAGCTCGGATTGGGGAAGGATGTGGAAGGAAATCGGCCGTGCCCTTTCGAAGCAACCATCCCGGCATTTGCCTAGAGTGATCTAGGGAAATCAAGGAAAACCTAAATCAGGATGGCCGGACGTGGGATTGAACCGTCGTCCTCCCGAATGCGAGTCCAGTGTGCTAACCACTGCGCCACCTCGCTCGGTAAGTGTGTGAAATACTAACCTTTAAATAGAGGCAAACTGCGACCATTCGTGATAAGAGTGCTTCCAACGTACAGCATTTCATTTTTACTACTTCAAAGAGAGTCACAATGTAAAATATATCAAAAAATAAAAACAGCATAAAACACGAAATTTAAGAAATTGCGGACTAAACATAGAATAAAGTAGCAGCCACTATAATAAAACACTACAAGCAAAACAGCAAATCTCTGTAATCATATTTACATTTACCGTTTGTATACGGTTTATATCAAAAATGGTTCAAACGACTCTGAGCACTATAGGACTTAACATCTGAGATCATCAGTGCCCTAGACTTGGAACTACTTATACGTAACTAACCTAAGGACATCACACACATCCACGCCCGAGGCAGGATTCGAACCTGCGACCGTAGCAGCAGCGCGGTTCCGGACTGAAGCGTCTAGAACCGCTCGGCCACAAAGGCCGGCCGGTTTATATAAATATATGTGATACAGTGAGGTTACAAAAGTCATGGGGTACCTCCTAATATTGTGTCGGAGCTCCTTCTGTCCAGCGTAGTGTAGTAACTCGACGTGGTGTGGACTCAACAAGTTGGAAGTCAATTTTAATTTTAATAATCAACAGCCTCAGTTGCACCGTTTACCTAGAATTTACCTTGGTTTCAGTCGGGATAACCCAACCTTCTTCAGATTAACAGTAACTACCGTTTGTCCATAGTGGACATCGTCAAGCTAAAACTACAAGTCCATAAATTATCGTCAGACTGTAAAACTTATCTGGAACTGCCTCGGCCCCACTTCGCGACCGCGATGCGGCAACCACGAGTGCTGTACTGACGATGTCCACTACGGAGAAACGATAGTTACTGTTACTCTGAAGAGGGTTGGGTTATCCCGACTGAAACCTAGGTAAATTCTAGGTAAACGGTGCAACTGAGGCTGTTCATTATTAAAATTAAAATTAATATTTATACAGTTGCTGACAGGGCCGCGAAATGTTGAAGATAAGTTGGAAGTCCCCTGCAGAAATATTGAGCCATGTTGCCTGTATAGCTGTCCATAACCTCGGAAGTGTTGCCGGTGCTGGGTGTTATGCATGAAGGGACCACGCGATTATGTCCCATAAATGTTCGGTGAGATAAATGTCGGTTGATATAAGTGGCCAAGTCATTCGCTCGGATTGTCCACAACGGTCTTCAAACCAATCACGAACAACTGTCGCGCGGATTCACATCGTCGTTTGGGAACATGAAGTCCATGAATGGCTGCACAAGGTGTCCAAGTAGCCGAACATAGCCATTTACAGTCAATGATCGGTTCAATTAGACAAGAGAACTCAGTCCATTCCATGTAAACACAGCTCACGCCATTATTGAGCCACCCCAGCTTGAACAGTGCCTTGTTGACAGCTTGGGTCCATCGTTTCGTGGGGTCTCCGCCAAACTCGTACCCTACCATCTGCTCTTAGCAACTGAAATCTGGACTCAGATGACCAGGCCACAATTTTCCAGTCATCTAGGGACCAACCGATATGGTCACGAGTTCAAGAGGGGCGCCGCTGATCACGTCGTGCTGTTAGCAAAGACATTAGCGACGATCGTCTGCCCTCATAGCCCCTTTAACGCCAAATGTCGCCGCACTGTCCTAACAGATACGTTCGTCGCAAGTCCCACACTGATTTTTGGGGATATTTCACACAGCATTGCCTCTCTGTTAGCTCTGACAACTCTACGCAAACGCCACAGCTCTCGGTGGTTAACTGAAGGCCGTCGGCCACTGCGTTGTTCGTGCTGAGAGGTAATGCCTGAAATTTGGTATTCTCGGCGCGCTCTTGACACGGTGGATCTCGGACTATTGGATTCCCTAAAGATTTCTGAAATGGAATGTCCCATGCGTCTATCTCCAACTACCATTCCGCGTACAACACCTGTTAATTCCGTCGTGCGCCCATAATCACGTCGACAACCCTTTCACATGATTCACCTGAGTACAAATGGCGGCTCCGCCACTGCATTGCGCTTTTACACTTTGTTTACGCGATACTACCTCCATTTGTATATATGCATATCGCTATTCCACAACTTTTGTTACCTCAGTGTATGCTCAAATTTCATATTTTATATTGCTTTTATTTTTTTGATATTTTCTACATTATGACCCTTTTTATAAAGTAGCAAAAACGAACTTTGCCTAAAGGGGGCGGGGTGGGGGGAGGGGGCACTGTTATCGCTGCTGGCCTCAATTTGCATCCACTTAAAGCTCAGGACTGACCTTTACTTTTAGCGTTTGACGCACCTACTTGGGAAGCTAGCGTGACGACTGAGTGCCAGAGGCAGGAGCTAGCTGTATATCTTAAGGTTGCACTATGCGCCATATATTTGCTATCATGGAAAAACGTAAATTTCTCTTACATTATTGTTTAACGATGCGCTGGGATTTTATGATTACAGGATGGTGCAGTGTGCAGAAACCGGTAGCCAATAGGGAAATTTGACAAAGGCGGCTATAGATTAAAACATATATTTTTTCTGATTATGTTGGACGCTGTTCCAAGCGACGGTACTGCGGGAATATGGCGGTAGTAGTAGTTTTAAGATCCATTAACTGCAAGTTAGTATAGATCAACTTGCAACAATTAACTGAAGAAATCAATGGAGCAAAGTTGAAACTAGGCCTGGAAATCAACTGTAATAAGCCTAAAGGAATGTAATTGTAGCCAACAGACTGAAAATAGAACAGTACAATTTATCAACGAAGACTTGGAACAAGCTGAAAAGATTTTTATGTATGGCAATTGTAGACGACGGCTGCAGGAGCAGTAAAAGAAATACACAGAAAAAGAACAAAGGCTGAGAGTCCTTCCGGTGGACCAAATATCGTTTTCAAAAACATGCTTTTTGATGTGTCTGAAATGGATAGTTTGCAATGAGTGTTTATTATCAGCTTTTGACTTACTGCTGTAAGGCACGGACTTAACGAATTATTCAAAAACTGATGATTGCTAAGCGGATAAAGGAGAGATGTACGTTGGGAATTGCTATGGAGGGAATATAAACAATGAAATGTGGCGGGGAACAGACTAGAGCGAAAAAGTAAATTGTGATGAAAGTACAACCGAGCTCGGCGGGACAGGTAGCCAGCCGAACGGACTGTAGGCGATATGCAGGGAAACTACACTACTGGCCATTAAATTTGCTACACCACGAAGATGACGTGCTACAGACGCGAAATATAACAGACTGGAAGAAGATGCTGTGATATGCAAATGATTAGCTTTCCAGAGCATTCACACAAGGTTGGCGCCGGTGGGGACACCTACAACGTGCTGACATGAGCAAAGTTTCCAACCCATTTCTCATACACAAACAGCAGTAGACCGGCGTTGCCCGGTGAAACGTTGTTGTGATTACTCGTGTAAGGAGGAGAAATGCGTACCATCGCGTTTCCGACTTTGATAAAGGTCGGATTGTAGCCTATCGCGATTGCGGTTTATCGTATCGCGACATTGCTGCTCGCATCGGTCGAGATCCAATAACTGTTAGCAGAATATGGAATCGGTGGGTTCAGGAGGGTAACACGGAACGCCGTGCTGGATCCCAACGGCCTCGTATCACTAGCAGTCGAGATGACAGGCATCTTATCTGCATGGCTGTATCGGATCGTGCAGCCACGTCTCGATCCCTGAGTCAACAGATGGGGACGTTTGCAAGACAACAACCATCTGCACGAACAGTTCGACGACGTTTGCAGCAGCATAGACTATCAGCTCGGAGGCCATGGCTATGGTTACTCTTGACGCTGCATCACAGACAGTAGCACCTGCGATGGTGTACTCAACGACGAACCTGGGTGCACGAATGGCAAAACGTCATTTTTTCGGATGAATCCAGGTTCTGTTTACAGTATCATGATGGTCGCATCCGTGTTTGGCGACATCGCGATGAACGCACATTGGAAGCTTGTATTCGTCATCGCCATACTGGCGTATCACCCGGCGTGATGGTATGGGGTGCCATTGATTACACGTCTCGGTCACCTCTTGTTCGCATTGACGGCTCTTTGAACAGTGGACGTTACATTTCAGATGTATTTCGACCCGTGGCTCTACCCTTCATTCGATCCCTACGAAACCCTACATTTCAGCAGAGTAATGCACGACCGCATGTTGCAGGTCCTGTACGGGCCTTTCTGGATACAGAAAACGTTCGGCTGCTGCCCTGGCCAGCACATTCTCCAGATCTCTCACCAACTGAAAACGTCTGGTCAATGGTGGCCGAGCAAGTGGCTCGTCACAATACGCCAGTCGCTACTCTTGGTGAACTGTGGTATCGTGTTGAAGCTGCATGGGCAGCTGTACCTGTACACGCCATCCAGGCTCTGTTTGACTCAAGGCCCAGGCGTAAGAAGGCCGTTATTAAGGCCAGAGATGGTTGTTCTGGGTACTGATTTCTCAGGATCTATGAACCCAAATTGCGTGAAAATGTGATCACATGTCAGTTCTAGTATAATATATTCGTCCAATGAATACCCGTTTATCATCTGCATTTCTTCTTGGTGTAGCAATTTTAATGGCCAGTAGTGTATGAGGAAACCTAAGTCAGGATGCCAACACACGGTTTTGAGCTCATTTCCTCACGAATACGCCACCTCGCCGAGTAAATGACGACGTTTCTAAACTTTTATTTAAAAAAAAGACATAAAATTCAACCATCCAACGCGAAGTTGTTGTCTGGCACCTTTGAAACTTCTCTGCTACCTGGTAACAAGGAGAGCTGGTCCTTCAAACGCGTTACAAGGAGACTTTAAACTGAACTAGGTAATGGGTTCACGTTAGTATTGAAATTCAAAGAATACAATGACTCTAAAACTGATGTGAACAAACCGAAATTAGTTGTGAGTTTACAGTGGAGTGCGACTGAAACTGAAAATAGATAAAAAGAAACGTACAGTACAGACAAGTCGCTGACCCTTATACTCGGAAGGATGTTGTATCTAAATATATACTGGAAATCGAATTTGGTTGATGATGATGATGATGATTAGTGTTTTAGGGCGCACAACAACGAGGTTATCGGCGCCCGTTCCCAAAATAAATGTTGATGAGTGCAGCCAAGTTCTGATAAACAAGGATCAATTCAGAGCCGATCTTTGCGAGAATTGTAAATGATCAAAATCGAATTCGGATCGACAGTGTGCAATTCACACACGCTGATTGTACAAGCTGAAATGTGTACTCCATGCTGCAGTTAAAATGTCGAAATCTATAATTTTTGTGGTATAGAGTCTACTAATGATAGAATGTGCCAGAGCTGCCGGCATCTGATATTCGGACAAGCGTTGATCTGAGCCGGAAAGATGAAGATGGACTAACAAATAACTGGCCTTTCTAATTGCCCAATTTTGTCCCGTCTCATTTTTTATATTCACCTATCGACTATCTGGAACATACAATTTAAAATATCCTAACAGAATCAGCGTGAGCTCTGTTCATAACAACTCTAACAGGACCAGCAGCGGATTACATGAGGAGAAACGGAAGATTTTATCATTTGGACCTTCTTTTTATTTGAAGCAAGTAAGAAAGGTGCTCCTGTGAGCATACACTCTTGTTAATATATTCAGGTTTCATCGCAAGCCCTTCGAGTTTTTAATGTGTTACGGATCTCTTCTGTATATTCATAAACCGCCTGCGTTTCGTTCTTGTTAAAACAAGTCATCATTCGACTTAAGAAAAAGGCCCGCATTGCAAAATATCCAAATACAATTTTAAAAGATCTTAGTAAGTATTATGTTAGTCTCATAACGTTCGCAATGTTAGCATAAAACCCATGGAAAAGGAATTGTTGTTGTTGTTGTGGTCTTCAGTCCTGAGACTGGTTTGATGCAGCTCTCCATGCTACTCTATCCTGTGCAAGCTTTTTCATCTCCCAGTACCTACTGCAACCTACATCCTTCTGAATCTGCTTAGTGTATTCATCTCTTGGTCTCCCTCTACGATTTTTACCCTCCACGCTGCCCTCCAATACTAAATTGGTGATCCCTTGATGCCTCAGAACATGTCCTACCAACCGATCCCTTCTTCTGGTCAAGTTGTGCCACAAACTTCTCTTCTCCCCAATCCTATTCAATACTTCCCCATTAGTTACGTGATCTACCCATCTAATCTTCAGCATTCTTCTGTAGCACCACATTTCGAAAGCTTCTATTCTCTTCTTGTCCAAACTATTTATCGTCCATGTTTCACTTCCATACATGGCTACACTCCATACGAATACTTTCAGAAATGACTTCCTGACACTTAAATCTATACTGGATGTTAACAAATTTCTCTTCTTCAGAAACGCTTTCCTTGCCATTGCCAGCCTACATTTTATATCCTCTCTACTTCTACCATCATCAGTTATTTTGCTCCCCAAATAGCAAAACTCCTTTACTACTTTAAGTGTCTCATTTCCTAATCTAATACCCTCAACATCACCCGACTTAATTCGACTACATTCCATTATCTTCGTTTTGCTTTTGTTGATGTTCATCTTATATCCTCCCTTCAAGACACCATCCATTCCGTTCAACTGCTCTTCCAAGTCCTTTGCTGTCTCTGACAGAATTACAATGTCATCGGCGAACCTCAAAGTTTTTATTTCTTCTCCATGGACTTTAATACCTACTCCGAATTTTTCTTTTGTTTCCTTTACTGCTTGCTCAATATACAGATTGAACAACATCGGGGAGAGGCTACAGCCCTGTCTTACTCCCTTCCCAACCACTGCTTCCCTTTCATGTCCCTCGACTCTTATAACTGCCATCTGGTTTCTGTACAAATTGTAAATAGTCTTTCGCTCCCTGTGTTTTACCCCTGCCACCTTTAGAATTTGAAAGAGAGTATTCCAGTCAACATTGTCAAAAGCTTTCTCTAAGTCTACAAATGCTAGAAACGTAGGTTTGCCTTTCCTTAATCTTTCTTCTAAGATAAGTCGTAAGGTCAGTATTGCCTCACGTGTTCCAGTGTTTCTACGGAATCCAAACTGATCTTCCCCGAGGTTGGCTTCTACTAGTTTTTCCATTCGTCTGTACAGAATTCGTGTTAGTATTTTGCAGCTGTGACTTATTAAGCTGATAGTTCGGTAATTTTCACATCTGTCAACACCTGCTTTCTTTGGGATTGGAATTATTATATTCTTCTTGAAGTCTGAGGGTATTTCGCCTGTTTCATACATCTTGCTCACCAGATGGTAGAGTTTTGTCAGGACTGGCTCTCCCACGGCCGTCAGTAGTTCCAATGGAATATTGTCTACTCCGGGGGCCTTGTTTCGACTCAGGTCTTTCAGTGCTCTGTCAAACTCTTCACGCAGTATCATATCTCCCATTTCATCTTCATCTACATCCTCTTCCATTTCCATAATATTGTCCTCAAGTACATCGCCCTTGTATAGACCCTCTATATACTCCTTCCACCTTTCTGCTTTCCCTTCTTTGCTTAGAACTGGGTTTCCATCTGAGCTCTTGATATTCATACAAGTCGTTCTCTTATCTCCAAAGGACTCTTTAATTTTCCTGTAGGCGGTATCTATCTTACCCCTAGTGAGACAGGCCTCTACATCCTTACATTTGTCCTCTAGCCATCCCTGCTTAGCCATTTTGCACTTCCTGTCGATCTCATTTTTGAGACGTTTGTATTCCTTTTTGCCTGTTTCACTTACTGCATTTTTATATTTTCTCCTTTCATCAATTAAATTCAATATTTCTTCTGTTACCCAAGGATTTCTACTAGCCCTCGTCTTTTTACCTACTTGATCCTCTGCTGCCTTCACTACTTCGTCCCTCAAAGCTACCCATTCTTCTTCTACTGTATTTATTTCCCCCATTCCTGTCAATTGCTCCCTTATGCTCTCCCTGAATCTCTGTACAACCTCTGGTTCTTTTAGTTTATCCAGGTCCCATCTCCTTAAATTCCCACCTTTTTGCAGTTTCTTCAGTTTTAATCTACAGGTCATAACCAATAGATTGTGGTCAGAGTCCACATCTGCCCCTGGAAATGTCTTACAATTTAAAACCTGGTTCCTAAATCTCTGTCTTACCATTATATAATCTATCTGATACCTTTTAGTATCTCCAGGGTTCTTCCATGTATACAACCTTCTTTCATGATTCTTAAACCAAGTGTTAGTTATGATTATGTTGTGCTCTGTGCAAAATTCGACCAGGCGGCTTCCTCTTTCATTTCTGTCCCCCAGTCCATATTCACCTACTATGTTTCCTTCTCTCCCTTTTCCTACACTCGAATTCCAGTCACCCATGACTATTAAATTTTCGTCTCCCTTCACAATCTGAATAATTTCTTTTATTTCATCATACATTTCTTCAATTTCTTCGTCATCTGCAGAGCTAGTTGGCATATAAACTTGTACTACTGTAGTAGGCGTGGGCTTCGTATCTATCTTGGCCACAATAATGCGTTCACTATGCTGTTTGTAGTAGCTTACCCGCATTCCTATTTTCCTATTCATTATTAAACCTACTCCTGCATTACCCCTATTTGATTTTGTGTTTATAACCCTGTAGTCACCTGACCAGAAGTCTTGTTCCTCCTGCCACCGAACTTCACTAATTCCCACTATATCTAACTTCAACCTATCCATTTCCCTTTTTAAATTTTCTAACCTACCTGCCCGATTAAGGGATCTGACATTCCACGCTCCGATCCGTAGAACGCCAGTTTTCTTTCTCCTGATAACGACATCCTCTTGAGTAGTCCCCGCCCGGAGATCCGAATGGGGGACTATTTTACTTCCGGAATATTTTACCCAAGAGGACGCCATCATCATGTAATCATACAGTAAAGCTGCATGCCCTCGGGAAAAATTACGGCTGTAGTTTCCCCTTGCTTTCAGCCATTCGCGGTACCAGCACAGCAAGGCCGTTTTGGTTATTGTTACAAGGCCAGATCAGTCAATCATCCAGACTGTTGCCCTTGCAACTACTGAAAAGGCTGCTGCCCCTCTTCAGGAACCACACGTTTGTCTGGCCTCTCAACAGATACCCCTCCGTTGTGGTTGCACCTACGGTACGGCTATCTGTATCGCTGAGGCACGCAAGCCTCCCCACCAACGGCAAGGTCCATGGTTCATGGGGGGGGAAAAGGAATTACACAATATAAAAAATGAAAAAATAGAAAAATCGCAAGTGAAAGAAGTGGGCAGGCGAGGACAGGGAAAAGAATACAAGTAATGGACAGACGATAAACATCGAGGGGATACTGTTGTACAAGAAGGACCGGGCTTCATGTGTACTGCTTGGAGACAATAAATTACCTCGTAGCCAATTTGGGCCCTCTCTCTAACTTCCATATTTCATCTTTTCTCCTTTGGTACTGGCACTGGTGAGGCATGCTCCTCATGCTACTATGACAAGTCTCTGGTACTGACGCTCTATGGAAACATTTATATCCACCGAAAATTATCAGTTTCTTTCTATAGAAACTGATCTGCTACTTACTTGTGAACCATGTTGAAATCTGTCATAGCAAAGTAGCCACGCGCACCAACACTAAAATCGTCGTTACATGTTCAAAGGCCACTCCGAAGCGCGAAACGGCAGAATGACGTTGTTTGCCGAATCATCTTGTGGTGCATCGTTGTCCAGAATTTGTATATGCAAAAAAGTATTAACACCGCTCAGAAACATTCATAGATTGGAAGGGTGAGATTTGGGAAATCAGGGGAAAATGTGTGATAAACGTGAGTCGTGAACCATAACCACGATTTTTCCACTTCCTTTTTGTACGAACGCAGTAGCTTTAAAAAAAGATCACGACACAATAAAAATTATTTTCTTAGTTGGTACACACAGAAAAGGATGTTTCCGCAGGAAAAATAACGAACTCACGATTTTTTTTTACTCTGCTTCTGCCCCCTGTCTTTTGCTTTCAAACAGTGTTATGAATAAAGATGCAGCGTTCCCCTCTCTGTGCGACTGTCGTTGCTCCTAAAGACAGACAGGACAGGTGATTAAAGGTCTGTCGCGAATCGAAAGCGAGGGAAGCACAAAGATGAAGAATGGCTTTGTTAGCACGCAAATTTGTTCCCCCGTGCAGTGTGGTCTAGTGAATCACATTCTCTTTATTATTACCGTAGTACTAAGACAAAAACCATCCATGCTAACAAGGGAACCTCCCCATCGTTCCTCCCTCAGATTTAGTTATAAGTTGGCACAGTGGAGAGGCCTTGAAAAACTGAACACAGATCAATCGAGAAAACAGGAAGAAGTTGTGTGGAACTATGAAAAAAATAAGCAAAATATACAAATTGAGAAGTCCATGCGCAAGATAGGCAACATCAAGGACAGTGTAAGCTCAGGAGCGCCGTGGTCCCGTGGTTAGCGTGAGCAGCTGCGGAACGAGAGGTCCTTGGTTCAAGTCTATCCTGCTTGCTTTATTCGTCGACTTCCGCGGGCTACGCGTGAAACTTGCCCGCACGCGTTCAACCGTTTCTTCGCTCACAGCAGGCCGACCCGTTGATTTCCCCTTACAGAGGCATCCAGAAACTTTGAACTGCGCATACCATTGCCGAATGGCGTTAGCAGTTGGTGGATCTTTGTTGAACTTCGTCCTGAAGTGTCGTTGCACTGTTATGACTGACTGATGTGAGTGCATTTCAAGCACGACATACACTTTCTCGGCTCATGTCTCCATTTTGTCTCACTGCGCTCTCGAGCGCTCTGGCGGCAGAAACCTGAAGTGCGGCTTCATCCGAACAAAACTTTATGAGTTTTTCTACGTATCTGTAGTGTGTCGTGACCATATGTCAATGAATGGAGCTACAGTGAATTTATGAAATCGCTTCAATCATTTGTAATAGCCCTGTATTTTATAACTTTCTCTTAAGGAACTGTTTATTTGAGTACTGAGTACGTTGGGTTTCTAGCTGTATTTGCAAAGCTTTATGTAGTGGCTCGTCCACAATTTGTAATTATCAAATTCCTTAAAATGTGTAATTTCAATAAACTGTCTTAATTATAAATTGTGACTACCAACCATGATTTCATCCCGCTTCCTCTTTTATGTATCAAAGATATGGCGGGTAAGTGTGGAACGAATTGGGAACCACGTACCAAAATGCATCAACTGCTTTCGATAACGGTCTCTTCACATTGTTTCCGTCGGTTTCAGTAGCTTCGAAAACCTTCTTTCTTTCACCGTCAAGCCCGTCTTCGATGTCAAAATCACCGTTCATGTGGCGTTAAAAACATTCTCTGCACGTTCCTTCATAATACGCGCCACACCATAGGTCTTACTCATTATTTTATGAACCTCAGTCGCAGACTTATCCAAACAGAAAATTAAAACATCCCGCAAATGACGAGAATTGCGCTCGTAAATTTACTTATTCAATCGAGAATAACTTTATGACGCAATCACTAATCGACTAGTATTTTGATGGCGTTGTGTTTACAAATGCCTAAGCTGATTCTACGACACTTACGGCCTACCACCTGAACCACCACTTGCCATTGCTGCTGCGTATTGCAAAACGGCGGAAGCAAAGTCGTAGACATGATGCGATTTCATTGGGCATGGGATCAACGAGACTGGACAATGGGTCATTGTAAATCAGTCGCCTGATCGGATGAATCTGCTTCTTTTTACACGAGGTCAATGGTAGTGTACAGATACGCTGTCAAAATACAGAGATATTTAAACAGGCAGAATACGACGCTGCGGTCGGCAACGCCTATATAAGACAAGTGTCTGGCGCAGTTCTTAGAGCACTTACTGCTGCTACAATGGCAGGTCATCAAGGTTTGAATGAGTCTGAACATGGTGTTACAGTCGGGGCACGAGCGATGGGACACAGCATCTACGAGGTAGCGATGAAGTGGGGATTTTCCAGTACGACCATTTCACGAGTGTACCGTGAATATCAGGAATCCGGTAAAACATCAAATCTCTGACATCGCTGCGGCCGGAAAAAGATGCTACCAGAACGGGACCAACGACGACTGAAGAGAATCGCTCAACGTCACAGAAGTGCAACCCTTCCGGAAACTGCTGCAGATTTCATAGCTGAGCATTCAACAAGTGTCAGCGTACGAATCACTCAACGAAACATAATAGATATGGGCTTTCGGAACCGAAGGCCACTCGTATATCCTCGGTGACTGCACGACATAGAGCTTCAAGTCCCGCCTGGGCCCGTAAACACCCACACTGAACTGATGATGACTAGTAACATGTTGCCTGGTTGGACGAGTCTCGTTGCAGATTGTATCAAGCGGATAGATGTGTACGGGTATGGAGACAACCTCACAAATCCACGGACCCTGTATGTGAGCATGGGACTGTTCAAGCTGGGGGACGGTCTGTAATGGTGTGCGGCGTGCGTAACAGGAGTGATATAGGACCCCTGATACATCTAGATACGACTTTGACACGTGATACGCACCTAAGCATCTTGTCTGATCACCTGCATCCATTCAGATCAACTGCGCATTTCTGGGATGCCTTGCAACGTGCTATTCAGAAGAGATCTCCACCCCCTCGTATTCTTACGGATTTATGTACAGTCGTGCAGGATTCATGGTGTCAATTCGCTCCAGCACTATTTCAGACATTAGTCGAGTCCATGCCACGCCACGTTGCGGCACTTCTGCGTGCTCGCGGGGGCCCTACGCGGTATTAGGCAGGTGTACTAGTTTCTTTGGCTCTTCAGTGTAGAACTGCTTCTCGAAACCAGGCCGGTGGGTGCAGCATTGCAATTTGGGGGCCATTCATCTGGGCTTCCATGGGACCTGTGGTAGTAATCGAAGGCACCGAATAGCCTTGGACTACGTAAACACTATTGCGGACCACCCGCATCCCTTCATGCTTGATGTCTTCCACGACGCGTTAGCATCTTCCAGTAGAAGCACTGTATGCATCACAATTCCGGCCTAGTCCCCGGTACGAATCCGCCCGGCGGATTTGTGTCGAGGTCCGGTGAACCGGCAAGTCTGTGGATGGTTTTTAGGCGGTTTTCCATCTCCCTCGGCGAATGCATGCTGGTTCCCCTTATTTCGCCTCAGTTACACTATGTCGGCGACTGCTGCGCACACAAGTTCTCCACGTACTCGTACACCACCATTACTCTTTACTCTATCACGCAAACATAGGGGTTACACTCGTCTGGTGTGAGACGTTCCCTGGGGGGGTGGGGGGGGGAGGCGGGGGGGGGGGTCCACTGGGGAACGAACCGCACAATAACCCTGGGTTCGGTGTGGGGCGGCGAAGGGGTGAAGTGGACTGCGGTAGTCGTCGTGGGGTTGTGGACCACTGCGGCAGTGGCGAGGACGGAGCCTCTCCATCGTTTCTAGGTCCCGGGTTAATATACAATACATACAATACAATGCATCACAAGGCCAGAATCGTGCTACAGTGGTTTGAGGTGCAGGATAGTGCCTGCAAACCACCGACCCATAATTTATGGGAACTGCGTGACTAGTGTCTCACACCTCCGGAAACGCACCAATGACTTGTCGAAATCATGCACGCATGCCTATTACGTTCCACAGTTGTATCAGTATGTTATTATGCAGTAGGTCATTAGTGTATACACACAACTATTTTGAGTGAAGTCTCTGTTCCTTAATTGCAAGGACAGAAATGTTGCTGTACATTAATTGCTGGAGGGACGCACGGTGAGTAACGTGACAAGACCAGGAGCGTCGGCTGTGGATGGTGTGCGCCCACAGAGCGTGCCGGCGGCCGGTGCAGCCTACAGCGCAGCTTGGACACTTTCCAGCCGAGTCGGCTGCGCATCTCCGCTTCCGTCCGTCACTGCCCGCGGGCTGACAGCGGCGCGCGCCGACCCGACGCCTCATGTCGCCGTATGTCGCAACAGGCGGCAGCTGTAGGGACCGGCAGCGCCAACGCGCTCCCAGCCCGTGCCAATTACCCGGCCACCCACAGCGAACTGCGGCGAGAACGGCAGGGTGACCTGCTGAGGCTACAGGCTGGATTCCTAAGTCTGGTACGAATAAATACACTGTCCAGTCACATTAATGTGACCACTTGTCAAAGCCAAATAAACACCTTTTCCAGCGCGAACGTGCAGAAAGAAAATCAAGCAGATTCTGGAAGATATCGACAGGTATGTGCAGCTATGCCGACTCCAGTGCTGTGGCCAGCTGTGCTAGGTTTCTCGGTTAAGGATCTATGGCAGGTACAGTCCAAACGAAATGATCTGACGGATTCATGATTGGGTTTACATCCGGGAAGTTTGGTGGCTAGCGGAGTACGCTAAACGCATCCCGGTGCTCTTCGAACGACGCACATACATTGCAAGCTCAGTGACATGGTACATTGTCCTGCTGATAAATACCATCGTGCTGAAGAAAAACAAACTGTATGACGAGGTGGACATGAACTAAAAGGACAGATGCATACTTGTTTTACCCCATTGTGCCTTACAGAAGGACGAGGTCATCCAGAGAATACCACGAAAACATTTCCCAGGCCATAACGTTTTCTCTTCCGGCCTGGACTAGTCCGACCATTGTCATGTTATGAGTCTTTTCAGACATTTCACGCCAACGGCCATCTGGCCAATGTGCCATAAAACGTGATTCACCTGAAAAGGTCACCTGTCGCCGCTCAGTGGACGTCCAGCTGCAGTATCATCGTGGGGGTGCACGAACCAGGCACCTGCTGCGGATGCCCATACAAAGCAAGTTCGCTGAACGGTCATTGAGGAGACACTACCAGTTGCTTAACAGGTGCACGTCTATTTGCCCGTACACACCTCCGTAGCTATCGTTCATCCCTGTCATCTACGGCTCGTAGAGCAACACAGCCGCCTCAATGCCGGTTTTGGACAGCGCCATTTTGCCATGCACGGTACATAGGGTGCGGCGCTTAAATCCGGGCAAATTTCAATTCCCCGCCATATCGTAGTTCTGCCGGAGGTCGCGATTGACTTTCCTGAAAGTCGTAAGCATCTAGTAAACAGTCAATCAGAACATCAGAATGACCGAGATGTTACGGACAAGTGGGGAGTAGAACCAAAGAGCTCCGATTATCCAAAGTCTTCGCGCTTGGCGTTCGCCCACTGAAACAGTTCGATTCTTCGGGTACCTGAGATCAACTGTTTACAATATTGTGGCCAAGTTTAATGCTTCTGAGAAGTCTGGGGAAGGTTCCCCGAACCCGGCTAGGAAATCTCATTCGAAGAAACGCGTGACACGAACTGCAGCAGTCATCAAAAAGGCTCAGGCGCTGACTTCGGAGGACCCGAGGCAATCGCTGACGCAATTGGCGTCAGTATTGAACGTCAGCGAACGAACAATGCGTCGGATGGTAAAGTAGGACCTCATACGAGCCATTCAGTCCAAAATTGGCTTTCGGATAACGTTGAAATGTTCTGATCGAAAGAGTTCTGCTCCCCGAATACGCCAGATTTGAACCCCCTCGACTACTATGTTTGGAGCGTAGTCGACATAGTTACCAATAAGACGAGGTACCCGAATGTCGCATGTCTACAAGTCGCAATCCAAGCAGCATTCGCCAATGTAGACAGCGATATTTCAAGTTTGCATGCGATCGCTCCAGGATAAGATTGGAGGCGATCATTGCGGCTGAATACATCGAGTAATATTACACTTGAAAGATACCACTACTTCTATGTATAAGGATTTTCATTTTCATTTTTATTTTGTTTTAATAAATTTTATTTAAAAAAAATTTCATTTGTCCCGATTTAAGCGCCGCACCCTGCACCTTAAACACAGCAACTTGCGAACAGTTTACAAACTTTGCCGTTTCCGAAAGTTTCCACCCTTGTCCCAAAAGCCAATGATCATTTCATTTTAGACGTCACATAAGTCGCTCCACTTCCGCGTTACGACAGCGACTGCACTGTTTTTCACATCTCACCGACACGCTTTATACACACATCAAAAAACTCTTGAAGATAGACATCGACTGTGGATATTGTATCTCAGACACAATCTCTTTGACTGTTCAGAGATGTCACTAAACCAGCCCAAAGATGTAAACAACCATGCATGAGCAGCGCCTATTAGGCGGAGGGGGTCCGACAGCCGATCAGTTCCAGTCATTCCAACAGGAAGGAGGTACACAGCTCGTGTTGCCTGTATTTCAACCACGCCTAGACGGTGAACACGGCGTTTCGATCGAGTCCACATTGTTACTTTGTGCCAGGAAGGGCTCTCAACAAGCGAAGTGTCCAGGCGTCTCGGAGTGAACCAAACCGATGTTGTTCGGACATGGAGGAGATACAGAGAGACAGAAACTGTCGATGACAAGTTTCGTTCAGGCCGCCCAAGGGCTACTACTGCATGATGCGCTACTTCACTCCCGACGTCCATGGCGAAATCCATCTTTGCAACCACGACACCATGCAGTGCAGTACAGATGGGCCCAACAACATACCGAATGAACCGCTCAGGATTGGCATCACGTTCTCTTCACCGATGAGTTTCGCATATGCCTTCAACCAGACAATCGTCGGAGACGTGTTTGGAGGTAACCCGGTCAGGCTCAACGCCAGCGAGTGCAGGAAGTTGGAGATTTCCTGCTGTTTTGGTGTGGCATTATGTGGGACCGAAGTACGCCGCTGGTGGTCATGGAAGGCGCCGTAACGGCTGCACGATACGTGAATTCCACCCTCCGACCGATAGTGCAACCATAGCGGCAGCACATTGGCGGGGCATTCTTCACAGACGACAATTCACGCCCCCATCGTGCACATCTTGTGAATGACCAAAACCAATAAATTAGATTCGTTTGCATGTTAATTTGTATGTAGTATTTTGATGTGACTTTTCCCTATTCACTTTAAACTGCATTCCTATTACGTTGAGATTCTCGGCGGGAGTTGTTGGCAGCCTGATGGAGGCGACCCAGTGGCCGAATCTTGGAATCTTTCTGAACGTAGACTTCGCAACAAAATTTAAGGATCGCCTTTCGAAACCCCGTAATTGTCTCCCACTGCAATGCGTAAGTTTGAAACTAGGATCATAGGTGTCTTCAACTTTCCTCTGTAATGGTGCAAAAGGCTGACGACCTGACACTTGACCCTCAAGCTTCAAACAGTAAGATGTCGATAAATGCGAAAAAACGGCCAAATCTCGGAAGTTAGTGAGGCTTAGAAGGTGGATTAATAATGTCACATTGACACTAAATTCCATTGCAGTTCTGCTCAGTGCTGTGGTGGACATGTCACACGATGGGGATCTCGTCACACACCCTGCTACCAACATTGTACCCCTTTTTTTGGCGCCACTGCGATGAAGTTCAGAACCGCGACACCGGCGTTAAAATCATACGGTTTTCGTATGGGTGGCCGACGAAACAACTTCAGACACACTGCCGCCCACTATCAGCGCGAATAGGCCTCATGGGAAAGAGCGGAAATGAAACCACCTCTTCCCTTGGCGGGTTGATTCCTCCACATTTCGCGTCGAAAACGACAGTTCGCTGTGCGACGAGCAACATGACGTAGTTCATGGCAACGCTGGACACTGCTGTCGACCCCTACCCTATGGACATCGTGGGGCTGCATCCCCATCGAACGTGATCACGACCGTTTATAGTGCAATGTGATTGCAATTTTTGCTGTGCCATGCAGTGTGGGACCACTAAGGACAGTTCTGAACCATCTGACGAAATTTGAACGTGATTCGAAGGAGCAAACGATGTATATGCTTTTTCATTCGTCCTTTTTCGCGCCCTACTGTGGCGTGATCATGGGAGGTCTAGACACTGACACATGAGTGAATAAGGTGGTGAAGTGTCCCTCTTAGGTCACCTAGTTCGGCAACACCGTCTGTGGCACCCCATGCACCTTTATTGAACACGTGAAGTGGTACTTGTCAAAGTTCGACACCAATTTAGCCTTGCGGTTGTTCTAGAAGCGGAGGTAAGCAAACTTAAGGGTGTCGAAGGGGTTGCTTAACCCTAGGGCGCTAGAGCAACGTTGTGGCTGAATTGGTGTCATAGTTTCTGACAAGTACTGGGATGAAAAGGGAAAGAACCACGTTACTGCTTCGGATCACACTCAAATTTCGTGAACAGTTTTTAATGGTCCCCAGTGGTTCCATCCAGAAGGCACAGCAAAAAATGCTGTCCGCTTACATTTAAAAAGATGTGATCACCCTGAGTAGGGTAGCTGTCCCACGATTACAGGGAGCAAACGGCCAGGCGGTGTCAGCACCGTCGAACACTGTCAAGAGCGTCGTCCTGTTTGTTACTCGTCGCACTGTGAACTGTCATTTTCGACTGCGTAATGTGTGGGAATCTACGCCCCAAGGGAAAGGAAGGTTTCACTACCTCAATGTATGACACCCCAGAGGCCTTATCGCGACAGCCGGCGGGTGTGGCCGTGCGGTTAAAGGCGCTTCAGTCTGGAACCGCGTGACCGCTACGGTCGCAGGTTCGAATCCTGCCTCGGGCACGGATGTGTGTGATGTCCTTAGGTTAGTTAGGTTTAAGTAGTTCTAAGTTCTAGGGGACTGATGACCACAGAAGTTAAGTCCCATAGTGCTCAGAGCCATTATGAACCTTATCGCGACGATGGTGCGCGGTGAAGTGTCTGAAGTGTTTTCCTTCACCACCCAAACGAAAACAACGTGATTTAAAAGCTGGGTGTCGTGGTTGCTGACCTCCATCGCAAAGGCGGTAAAAAAATATGTGAAATGTGGGTAAAAGAGAGTGTGAAGACCTTCCACGGTGGCGGTGGACGGAACTTTGGTGAAAAAAATTTGGAAATTTGTGGTAAGTTCCTATGGGATCAAACTGCTGAGGTCATCGGTCCCTAAGCTTGCACACCACTTTAACTTACACTAACTTACGCTAAGAACAACACATACACCCATGCCTGAAGGAGGACTCGAACCTCCGACGCGGGGAGCCTCGCGAGCCGTGACGAGGCGCCTAAGACCGGGCGAAATTTGGTGCCATTGTAACATCATAAATCGAACTTCCACTCAGAAGAAATTGCTGACGTTTGGCCTTTTATTCCGATGTGTCGACACTTAGCTGTTTGAAGCGTCGCTGACCTCGAGAGCGCCGTCGCAGGGCGCCACGTTGTTGCACAATTACAGAGGAAGGCTGGAGGCACCTTTGAGTCAAAATTCACACTTAGTCGTCAATTACGATTTGATTTTGTTGCGCACAGTAGTTAGATTGCTACGGGACGTTAACTATTGACCCTGGAGTAATGAGAAGTTCAAACTGTCTCGTGAGCACTGGCACCCTTATTTAAACTGTCTTTACATGTGTTGCACTGCAGAGAACTAATCCGGGTCCCCCACTAAACGTTTCCTATTAAATCTGGGGAGCAGTACTTGAGTGTAATTCGTCTCGCTCGCCACACATCGCCAAGAGTGTGTCGATTCTGACCGGGGCCGAGAATAGGACAACGCACGACGCCGCAGAAGCTCCGGGCCACGGAGGAAAGGAATGTTTCAGTGTGTACGATTTCTCAGACAGCGATACATTGTTTAGCGACTGGCTAATTTTAGCTGCAGGTGTCGCTGCTTCCGCGCGCTGCGCGCACAGTGAAAGCGTCTGCGGAGCGCCTGTTGTGGCAGTGGGAGCCTGGAGTGGTGGGCGGTGGAAGGGGTGGGGAGGGAGGGAGGGAGGGAGAAGTGTGCGTCCCCAATTAGAGCGGCGCCGGCGGGGCGCGCGCACAATCGATGCCCACTCCGACGCCGACGCCGCTGGCGCCCGCTGTCGAACGCGTGCTGGCAGCGCTGGGGAAAAGAGATCGGGTGGGGGGAAGAGAAAGGGACTCGCAGAGGGGACGGAACCCCGCTCATTAGCCGAAGCCGGACGTCCGCTCGCAAAACACAGGACTCTCCTCCCCTTCCTGCGACGCGCGGGGCTGCAAGTGGCCGCTGTCTTCATTATGCGCCGCTCCTCTACCCCCAGAGTGGCATTAAACAGTGAAGGGCCGACACTTCGTAACCGGCATCGACAGCGGCAGCCACCACACTGCGACAAGGTGGTTGTTTTTTAACACTTCCTGCACTTTTAATCTAAAACAACTCTTTCAATATACACCTATAAATTTATAAGGTGAATCTAAACTTCATCAACAAAATTACGAAGGATGTTCAGGGATATTTTCTGAGTAATTCGTGTAAGGAGCCAGTGGTCTCTGGTGGCTCGATACACAGGGTACACTACAACCCCGTTTATCCGGATTATAGAAAAATCTTTTTTTTTTTTAATTTATTGGATTTCTGGGAGTGCCTATTATGACGATACGAACGTAGAGACAACACAGTTCCCAGTCTCCGATCGGAGAAAATCTCCGACCCAACCGGGGATCGAACCCGCGCACCTTCGGTAAGCAATCTGAGCGCAGAATGCACAGCTACCGAGACGGACATCGAAAACCTAGAAATTCAGAAGGAAATTAGAATAACACGGATTAAGTCTCATAAACACACTCATTATATTTATTTTCACGTAAATACGCCCATTGTAAATTTTTTCACATGCATGTAGCTACATATAAAAAACATAATTTTATACACTGAATTAATTAGTAAGTACGTTTAGAGCTGAAGTCCTATGAGGTTTACACTCAGTACGATCAAATAGGCGCTTCACCAGCGCCGGCAGGTGTGCCCGAACGGTTCTAGGCGCTTCAGTCTGGAACCGCGCGACCGCTACGTCGCAGGTTCGAATCCTGCCTCGCGCATGGATGTGTGTGGTGTCCTTAGGTTAGTTAGTTTTAAGTAGTTCTAAGTCGAGGGGACTGATGACCTCAGATGTTGAGTCCCATAGGGCTCAGAGCCATTTGAACCATTTTGAGCTTGACCAGCATTAGAACCTGTTTCCGCTTGGCATTTCATATCAACCATTATTCTGTCCAGCCGCGTCGCAGCTTCTTTAGGTGTATTGATGTCTTCAGACTGAACGGCAACTTAGTCCAGTGATAAAATGGTTCAAATGGCTCTGAGCACTATGCGACTTAACTTCAGAGGTCATCAGTCCCCTAGAACTTAGAACTAATTAAACCTAACTAACCTAAGGACATCACACACATCCATGCCCGAGGCAGGATTCGAACCTGCGACCGTAGCGGTCGCTCGTCTCCAGACTGTAGCGCCTAGAACCGCTCGGCCACTCCTGCCGGCCGTCCAGTGATACATCATCGCTATCGTTACTTTCTGCACTCGTGCAAACGGCGATAATTTTTGTCATCAAAAATTATGATTTCTTTCCGGTTCTTCTTACAACCTGGCACTGTTGAAGATCCT
The DNA here is from genome assembly GCF_021461385.2 of Schistocerca piceifrons. NCBI lineage: Eukaryota > Metazoa > Arthropoda > Insecta > Orthoptera > Acrididae > Schistocerca > Schistocerca piceifrons. Next base: position 390,424,771 of record NC_060143.1, on the reverse strand, counting down.
ACACCAAATTCAGCAGCGACTTTTTCCAACAATTCTCCTTCATACATAGAATACAGGGCATGTAATTTTTTGTGCACGGACTAGTGTCTTCTCTTCGATGCTATTTTACACTCGTCACAAACGAGTCCAGTAGTATATTCTACAGCTCAATGTTAACTCATTAGCTGACACCGTGCCAGTAGCTGCGGGGCCAGTTGAATGAATTTCACTTCAATATCTCTCGTTGTCGATTGTTACCGCTACTACTTCCAGAGTATCAAATGCTGTACAGTTACTGTACGAACAACAAACAAAACAAAAGAAAGTACGATGTTTGTGAACTGGAGATCCAGGTTAAACGAAGTTCCACTTTAATTTCATTTCGTTTGATTTTTTGCCTCCATCCATTTTTTAATTACACCTAACATGCGTGGAAGTATCCGTAGACATCGGCGGCATGTACTATTTGTGTTGAGTGGGAGCAAACATAATTCCACTCATTCACGATACTTGCTGTTTACAATAGTGATGTCCAGTTTACTCCTCGGCCTCTAGCTTGTATTCCTTAATGTTTGGTTCTGTCTTGGGTTTGTTTTTCCGGCAGCGTTAGCTGTATGTAGGTTAACAGTGATACAAAGCATTATGGTTAGGTTTACTGGCGGAGAGTTGGCCGATATGCAACTTGTGTACAGGTTTTCTGAATGTAAGCTGTGATGGAGACACCAACCCTTTTCCATAAATAAATAGGCGCCTGAGATAAAGCGGGTATTTCCGTGTTGAAATTATTGCAGAGTACTATGTTTTCCACTGTTGTGAAGGTATTTCACAGCAAGAAAGGTAACTGGGATAAAAAACCGAACTGCGTCTGAACAGGCCTCGAAAGGCCCAACGGTACCGTTAGACCGCCTTGTCATACTCAGCCAATAGGCGTCACTAAATGAGGATATGAAAGGGCATGTGGTCAGCACACCGCTCTCCCTGCTTCTCAATCGACTTCACAAGTGCTGAGTGCAGCCCGCTTACCAACAGCGCTCGGCAGACCCCGACGATAATCCATCCAAGGATAACAAACCGGATCAAACAAAATTACATTCTTACTCTGTAACGAGTGCTCGGGACCACGGGCTATCTTGTACTACAATATTCAGATAGTATCCCTGAACAACCACCGACATTCCCTGGTTGCAGTTCGGGTTCACTCTCTGGTAAGTTTGCAAATTTCCTGTTCAAATGGTTCAAATGGCTCTGAGCACTATGGGACGTAACTTCTGAGGTCACCAGCGCCTAGAACTTAGAACTACTTAAACCTAACTAACCTAAGGACCGTAGCGGTCGCGAGGTACCAGACTGTAGCGCCTAGAACCGCTCGACCACACCGGCTGGCAAATTTCCTGTATTAGAACCTCTATGGAAACACATTATCTAAGAAAGTTTAAGGAATCTATATACCAGGTCATTAAATAAAAATGAGAGAAATAAATGACCAATGATATAATTTCCCTCTTACATTATCTACAACATTTTACCAATGCTTGGGTAGATTTTGAAACTACTCCATTATAAACCAGTTCGTGTGGAGTTAAAGAAACGGTTACACTAAATAAGAAGCTCACTTTCGTCTGCAAAGTAATTTCCGTGATAGCTGTTGAATACAGAGCGGTAGAGAAGAAAAGGCGACAGTCTACGAGACGGGACAGGGAGCGGGATTGCAGAGCTGCTTGTGTCAGCCTGGCCGAGTGCGGATCGTTATCGTGAAGTAGCAGCACTTGGACGCACTCTTGATGCTTGTTTTCCTTGGAGAGTGTACGCAAGGTGTCTCTGTTGTTGGCAATAAATGTCAGCAGTGATGGTTATACTCCTGGGAAGCAACGTGTAAGATACAACACTCTCATTGTTCCATCAGGTGCATAACACTGTCTTTGTGCGTGAAAACAGACCTTTTTCACAAACACGTACTTTTCTTTCTGTTTTTGCAGTTACCATATGAAGGCAAAGTTTCTCGTCGGCTATACGGATATTAAAGAAGGTTGGTTGATACTGTTCACGGCCAAAAGGGCACACAATGATGCTAATGAACTCATTCTACCACCGCTCTTTTCTTACCCATTATTATAAATGCTGAAATTTAATTTTTTTAACTTTGAAGCTTAAAAATGTTTATTATTCATATCGCATTAGCCTAATGAATTTAACTATAAAATCTACCGAGGTCGATATTCCTTTAGCTAATATAAACATTTATCAAAAAAATGGTTCAAATGGCTCAGAGCACTATGGGACTTAACATCTATGGTCATCAGTCCCCTAGAACTTAGAACTACTTAAACCTAACTAACCTAAGGACATCACACAACACCCAGCCATCACGAGGCAGAGAAAATCCCTGACCCCGCCGGGAATCGAACCCGGGCGTGGGAAGCGAGAACGCTACCGCACGACCACGAGATGCGGGCTAAACATTTATCAATAGACAAATAATGGATTTCATAATATCTACAAAAAACTCAACCTCTACCTACCGTCCCCTTCAGCTTTGTAGCAACGCAACGGAAATCGGTTCCAGCATGTGCATTTAAGTATGATTTTATTCTTGTATATCATAACGTAGACAGTTATTTGGTAGATTTTATCGAGTATAAATTGATTCTCTTTTTCCTCGTTTCATCTACAGCCAGTTGCTCGAAACCGGTTGTTATGACAGCACCTGCTGATTTTCTTGTTTAGGATTAGGACTTTGGGAACCTGCACATCAAATAACCGAACCCTTCAAAACTGGAAAACAAACGTCACACGATGGTCGATGGTCACAGTTCATAGAAAACATTTGCCGATTTTTGGCGACACTGACTGACATTATTGTGGATTAAAGAGTTCAGACGGTCTTCATAGACGTCTGAGATTTCCATCTGACCGATCTATTACGTCCATTAGAGAGATTATGTTTGAATGACTTATATTTTAGCAAGTTTTGATGTGGTTTCTCTCTTCATTCGCCTTCTCTGTCTGATTCGTTAGGTTAATTGGGGTTAGATTTGGTGTTGTATTAACGAACCTGTTTCCACAAGTGTTGACTTCCACTTTTTTTTGGGGGGGGGGGGGGGGAGGGGACTCATGGAAGTGAGAATTTAAATGGCTTTTAAGGACATCTCAATTCAATCTACATAGCTTACGTTAAAACGAACACCTATCGACCGAGAAGACCACTTTCTTGTTTTAGAATTCTCCCCAAATTCAGCATAAATATTACGAACCGTAACCGCTTTCTTTGCCCCTTTATTAAATTCACAGAGCATATCTTGACGGTCGACTGCTTCCATTTGCTACTCAATTTTTCCACTGTCCGCAACGATTCTCACTACTGTTAAACATCGGAAATTCAGTAGTCTCTTCAAGTCCAATATTAACGCTTCTGATAATAATTGACAATCGATTAATGTTCTCACGGTAAATGGACGCAACAAGCATGACAAAACCTACGCATCAATCTATCAACGCACTTTCAACAGTTTGTACTGAATTGTCTTTGCACTCAAGTGAGTGTTGTTCTCTGTGACAGAAGATGAACGAACCATTTGTGCACAAATAGTTACACGGAATTCCACTGTTACAAATTGTTACAGTGTCGAGACAGTACAGCTGTTTTGCCAAAGTTGTGCATCATATTAATTCTCCTGCAGCCAATCGCATAAAGTAACGCCCTAGTTTAGCTCTTGTTCGTGAAAAGATCCATTATACGAGCACTCACCGACAGTTAGATTCTGTTTGCAAGGAATTATTTTGGCTTCATTTAATGACTGATTTGAAAATTTCAGCATTATCTTAGGATTGGATGGCAAGTTCTTTTTGGACACACTCCGACTGAGAATTTCATACTGTAACCAACCGGGCATTCGGCGAAGTTTAAAAGTTCCTGTGGCTCGGACTGTAATACTACAGTGTGTTCACTTTAAGACGGCAGGGTTGTGAGGGGAGTGCGGGGAGAGGAGGAAGCAAGCATTGGCCGGCGAGGGGAGGGGAGCCGTTGGGAGGGGGGACAAGGCACGCCTACCAGTTGCAGTGCTGGCACTACAAACCGCGCGTCATGCTTACACGAAAGCAGACGAAAGGCATGGAAGTAAAACTCACTTTAAATGTTGTTCGTAAACGAAACTGAAATCGTCATGTACATTGTATATATATATATATATATATATATATATATACATGAATGTATGTATGTTTGTCTACTATGCGCTCACAAACCATTCATCCGATTGCAATGAAACTTTGGTGAGTTGTTCTCTGAACGCCTGAAAAGAGTAATAGACAATGTTTCAACAGTTAGGTTACTGTTGCATGCGTAGCGCAATTGATTAGGTAAAGGCTTGTCATGCAGCGGACCCGGGTTTGATTCCCACTGCTCGCAATTTCTTATTTCATTCCCCGCAATGTTAAACTATTAATTATAAAATTTAAATATACTTAAGCAGGTCATATAGTATAACGTAACTGTCAATCTTTATATACATAAATGAATGTATGTATGTCTGCCCTCTGTGCGTTTTGAATTTGGAAATGTAATGTAATATGAATGTGTTTCGAAATAATACACTAACCAGTGGTGTTTCCATACAAAGCAATACGGTAGCAAGGAAAAATGAAATATAAGGTAATTCGGACGAAACAGGGAGCTCTTTCAAAGTGATCGCGAACAAAATATCTCAAATGCAAACTCACCTTTTCTTGATAGGCGTTTGTGGTGATACGCCAGGATGATTCTTGGAAAACTGTTTGAATCTTCCAATGTTACGCATGCTTTGTCCTGTGTATGTAGCAGCTCTCAATGAAGATTCGTAAATGGGGTGAAGCAATTTTTTCTGCTCCCTTTCCCTTTCGCAGCGTTCAATTACACGCAATATAATTTTGTGAGCATCGCTACGTAATACTGGATTTCTTCTAACCGTAGGCCTACCGGTAGGGGTTGTTGGCGACTCCCGAGATGGGCCAGCAACTGCATCTTCACTCATTTTGATAATGTTTAGCACAACTGCACAATAAAAACACGCAGAACAGTACAGCGCAAAACAATAACGAAGCAAACGACAATGGCTACCTTGTACAACACAGTCAGCTACGTAATGTTGGCAGCAGTCGAAATTGCGTGCCTCCCGACGTTTACCGACTTCTACCGATTCAGGACTAGGGAGACGTCTGCCATCTAAAACTTTACACACAAGACACACCCAGACGTTCTGTGATCGATCTTACGAAGAAAGCTTTGGACAATGCAGGTTTAAATTTTGCACTGACGACCAAGCGATTTTATAAGTCCTCTCGAACAGGCTGGTTTTAAACTACGTACTGATGCTATCGAGGAGTTAGCAGAGAAGCATGTCGTGTATTGTCTGGGGCGTGTTCAACCAAGAGTAACATAAATAACATGTCTAAAGGGCTGCTTTCCGGTCACCCGGGGGAGGGGGGTGTCCTGATATTGTTATCTTACCCATCAACAAGGGCAATGTTACAGTTGCGGTGGACAAGCAGGATTACGTTCAAAAGATGCAGTGTTTAATATCTGATACAGCGCATCCCAAGGTCAGTGCTGACCGTACAAAAAAGTGTTGAGAGAAAGAGTAACAACCACCTGAAGAAAAGTTCCTTGTCTCACGAGACTATCAAGAGTCTTCATTCTTATTGTGCTGTCTCTCATAGATTATATGGTCTTCCGAAGTTCAACAAGGAAGATGTTCCCCTTAGGTCGACTCTGAGTAAGACTGTCGCTCCGACATATCGTGTAGCAAAACATCGTGCTACTCGAACCCACTAGTAGGTCAGTGTGAGCATCAAATTAAAGAGTTCGGCTGATCTATTATGTCGATTAGAGAGATTGAGTTTGAGTGACTCTTATATTTTAGCACGTTTTGATGTGGTCTCTCTCTTCATTCGCGTTCTCTGCCTGATTCGTTACGGTTAATTGAGGTTAGGTTTGGTGTTGCATTACCGAACCTGTTTCCACAATTGTTGACTTCCACTTTTTTTTGTGTGTGTGTGTGGGGGGGGGGGGGCGGGGTGTTGTGTTACACTCATGGAAGTAATAAATAGCATTTTAGGACATCTCAGTTCAATCCACCCGAATATTCCCTTCACGATGGAGGGGAAAAGGCTGACTGCCTTCCCTTCGTTGACGTGTTGGTGAAGAGGAAGGCTGATAGTACGTTGGGACCTGCCGTTCATAGTACGCCAACGCACACTGATTTGTATATTACGGTTGACTGATGTCACCATCTGCCTCAGCGTAAAGGGGTACTTCGTACGTTGGTTCATAGAACCCATGTCACTGAAGAGCTTGAAACTTACGGTTGACAGCTGTCACCGTCTGGCTCAGTACAGGGAGTACTTCGTACCGTGGTTCATTGGACCCATGTCATTTCAGATCCTGAAAGTTTGTCAACTGAGTTAGCCCATCTTTCGTCAGAATGGTTATAGTGAAAGACAGGTTAGACAAGTGTTGCGCTATGGGCCAATCGCGCATCGGGTGAGTGAAGAGAATACCGACATATCATCCAAGAATCTGACCTTTCTGTCTTACGCAGGAAGCATTTCCAACAGGATTGGTCGTATTTTTGCAAATATTCTAGGGTTTGGATCCTTTCAGGATCTGCAAAGGAGGGACCCGAAATGCGCAAGGGCCGGCCGTGGTGGCCGAGAGGTTCTAGGCGCTACAGTCAGGAACCGCGCGACCGCTACGGTCACAGGTTCGAATCTTGCCTCGGGAATGATGTGTGTTATGTCCTTAGGTTAGTTAGGTGTAAGCAGTTCTAAGTTATAGGGTACTGATGACCTATGAAGTCCCAAAGTGCTCAGACCCATTTGAACCATCTGAAAATGAGCAGGGCGCGTGTCTGTCGTATTTCTTGGAGATGTGACGTCATATTTTGAGCAGGCCATCAGGGCCGCGGATGACCGGTGTATTGAGCATAAACGTAGCACACGCTTACAACAGCAGAGCAAATCTGTTATTCGAGAACACTGCCTTGTCACCGGTCATCTTACGCGTTATAAAGACACGCGGAGTGTGGCATACACTTCCAGCAATGGGGATACTGGTGTTAAGATAGCAGTTGAGAATAAATTAGTAAGTTACTTTACATTAATGATTGAAGTTATTGCTTGTGTTTTACTTGGAATCTTGATCCCCCTGGTCAAGTAACAGAGGTACACAGTTAATGGTACCTCACCGTTGTTTGTTAATATGCACGATAGATAAATTCTGACGCTGGTCGTCTGTGGTTGTGTGCTGGCGCTAGTGTTTACAGAGTGTGTGTGTGTGTGTGTGTGTGTGTGTGTGTGTGTGTGTGTGTGTGGGCGCGTTTGTCTTATCTTTCCGGAATATTTCTGCAAACCAAGATTTTAAATTTCCGTGCACAGGACAGGAGGTGCTCCTGTCGAAATATCAGCGTTTGTCGACGACGACGCCCGGCTGTATTCTCCGCCCAGAGAAACTCAAGGTTCGATAGATTTATTGGCAACGGGGGAAGGGGTTCAAAACGCATTGCTAATGAAGAAATGTCAGAAGTAACTCTCTAACGATGTGACTGGTTGGTTCTCCATCTGACATCCACTGATGGATCTCTAGGCTTTCCTATGCATTATGGTCTTCAGCCGATACATATCCCCGTTACCCCAGCATATTTTCTGATGTCATCTGCCTACCTTCCCTTAGTTTGCTATCTACGTCGTTCCTTACCTCTTTGAATGTTCCAAGGAACACCTTGGTTTATCTACCATCTATTTGCCTGGCTACCTGTGCCATACATTTCGATGTTACTTTCAGTATCGCTATCTTTACATCTTCTACTTCAGTCTGTTCCATAACCCATTTCAATGTTTTCCTGTCTCTCAAAGTATTCTAAAGGCACATATGTCCACTACAACCCTTAGTTGCAGGATGGTTTTCTCATTATAAGACTAGGTCTCACTGCCATAAGTCAAAACTGGTAACACACACTGACAGAAGACACGTCAAAGCGTAGTTTAGAAAACCGTTTTTATTTCATGAAAATTACTCTGGGCCATTTTCTTTTCTTACTTACTCCTTTTGCTGTTCATCGAATGATTCTCTTCAGCTGCCCTAAATGCAAAAATACTAACTATATCCACCAATACACTGTTAATATGTACAATTTTCTTTTCTGCGAGTTCATTCTATATTACTTCAGTCTTATTATAGCTAATGTTCAGGCCTACTTTCAAACTTTCTTTCTTCCATTCGTAGTTTAGTATAAATACAGTCATTACAACACAGTCGCCATACAACAATACTGACCTTGGGGGAAATAATTATCATATGTTCCAGATTCTGTGTGAAGTCAGGAAACAAGCCTGAAACGGCACCGGTTCTATAAACCTAACTGACGTCGATGACATCAGCTGATATTAAAAGATCAAGCCTTGGAGCTCCATTTACACAAACATCGTGCGTCGAATGCACGACTGACGCCATCGCCTGTAAATACTCAGCTCAAGCAATATTAAGACACACGCACCGCCTCTCGGACATTTTCTCACTACTAATACAAATTGGAAATAAGTAAAGGGAATTAAAGTTCAAGGAACAAAAATGAAAACTTTTGAGGTGAGCCGACGAACCTGTAATACTGTCAGACATGGTAAAAGACTTGGAAGATCAGTTGAACTGAATGGAGACTGTCTTGACATGAAGTTATAAGATGAATATTATAAAAAGTAAAACAAGGGTAATACACACATCAAAAAAAGTTTTGCATCACCCCGGTTCCCAGAACTCCTGAAGAGAGACGTTGACTGAGGATAATGTATCACAGACACAGTCACTTTGACTGTTTAGAGATGTCACTAAACAACAATGCATGAGCAGCGCCTGTAGACGGAGCGTGTCGGACAGCCGATCAGTTCCAGTCATTCCATCAGGAAGGAGGTACACGGCTCGTGTTGTCTGTAGTGCAACCATGCCTAGAAGTTCAATACCGCGGTTAGATCGCGTCCGCATTGTTACTTTGGGCCAGGAAGGGCTCTCAACAAGGGAAGTATCCAGGCGTCTCGGAGTGAACCAAAGTGATGTTCGGACATGGAGGAGATACAGAAAGACAGAAACTGTCGATAACATGCCTCGCTCAGGCCGCCCAAGGGCTACTACTGCAGTGGATGACCGCTACCTACAGATTATGGCTCGGAGGAACCCTGACAGCAACGCCACCATGTTGAATAATGCTTTCGTGCAGCCACAGGACGTCGTGTTACGACTAAAACTGTGCGCAATAGAGTGCATGATGCGCAACTTCACTCCCTACGTCCACGACGAGGTCCATCTTTACAACCACGACACTATGCAGCGCGGTACAGATGGGCCTAACAACATGCTGAATAGACCGCTCACGATTGGCATCACGTTCTCTTCACCGATGAGTGCCGCATATGCCTTCCACGAGACAACTGTCGGAGATGTGTTTGGAAGCAACCCGGTCAGGCTGAACGCCTTAGACACACTGTCCATCGAGTGCAGCAAGGTAGAGGTTCCCTGCTGTGTGGGGGTGGCATTATCTTGGGCCGACGTGAGCCGCTGGTGGTTATGGAAAGAGCCGTAATGGCTGTACGATACGTGAATGTCATCCTCCGACCGATAGTGCAACCATATCGGCAGCATATTAGCGAGGGATTTGTCATCATGGACGACAATTCGCGCCCCCATCGTGCACGTCTTGTGAATGACTTCCTTCAGCATAACGACATCGCTCGACTAGAGTGGTCAGGATGTTCTCCAGACATGAACCCTATCGTACATGCCTAGGATGGATTGAAAAGGGCTGTTTATGGTCGACGTGACCCACCAACCACTCTGAGGGGTCTACGTCGAACCGCCGTTGAGGAGTGGGACAATCTGGACCAACAGTGCCTTGATGTATTTAAGGATAGTGTGCTACGACGAATGCAGACATGCATTAATGTAAGAGAACGTGCTACTGGGTATTAGAGGTACCGGTGTTTACAGCAATCTGGTCCACCACCTCTGAAAGTCTCGCAGTATGATGATACAACATGCAACGTGTGGTTTTTACGAGCAATAAAAAGAGCTGAAATGATGTTTATATTGATCTCTATTGCAATTTTCTGTACAGGTTCCGGAACTCTCGGACCCGAGGTGGTGCAAAACTTTTTTTGATTTGTGTAGAATGTAATCGAATTACATCATGTAATTCGGATGGAATTAGAATAGAAACAAGACACTAAAAGCAATAGATGAGTTTTGTAAGTAAGTGACGATTGTTGAAGTAAAGGGGATATCAAATCCGGACAGTTAGTAACAACAAAAGCGTTTTTGAAAAAATGAAATTTGTTCACATTAAGTACGCATTTGTTAACAACGCTTTTCTAAAGGTATTTACCTTGTACGGAATTAAAATATGGACGATAAACAGTTCATACAAGAAGAAGCTCCTGAAATCTAAAATTGAACACATGAATTCTCGGTCACAGTTTGTAGTCTTATTAACCATTTTTCAACACTTATAAGAGTGCCTTCATCAGAATTTAGAAGTGTTGAAACCTGGTTAATACGACTAAAAAATTGTGACCGAGGGCTCATTTGTTTCAATTTTAATTTATAAACGGTCGCTGGACCAAGCAGCCATGTTCAAAACTTCTGAAATCTGATGTGACAGAAGACTGCTAAAGATTGGATGGGTATATCGACTAACCAATAGAGAGGTAGTGAATCTAGCCCAGGGGAAATTTATGGCACAACTTGACTACAAGAAGGGATCATTTGATATCAGATATATTGAGACATCACGGAATAGTTAATTTGAACTTCCTAGATGATCAAAACTGAGTGCTGGACTGGGACTTTAAGTCTGGATCTTTGCTTTTCGCGGGAAAGTACTCTACCAACTGAGCCAGCCAAGGACCGCTCACGACTCTTTCTCACACCTCCTCTTCTGCCAGTACCTCATCTACTACCTTCCAAGCTTCACAGAAATTATCTTGGGAAGCTTGCGGCACTTGCACAGCTGCCAGAAAAGATATAGCGTAGAAATGGCTTAGGCACAGCCTGAGGTGTTATTCCCAGAATGAATTCACTCTGCAGCAGAGTGACACTAATATGAAAGTTTGGAACTAGGATATGACGTATTGGCGGAAGTGAAGTTGAGAGTATTGGTCGTGAATCGTACTAGGAAAGCTCAACTGGTAGGGCACTTTTTCCGTGAAAGGTGAAGGTCCCGAGTTCGAGGCTCGCTCGGCACTCAGTTTTGATCTGCCAGGAAGTTCACATCAGCGCACACTCCGCTACACGGTGATGAATTCATTCCGAAATAGTTATTTTGTTAATGGAGGGAACTATGAGAGGGTAAAACTTTTAGATGGAGACAAGTACTTGCGCGAAAAATGGAAAGTACATAACTTTCCTCTGTAATCACCATTCCACTGCGAATGTCGGCAAACAGTTCAAGTACTCTGTGTAATATTTCTGTCTCCGGAACTCATGCAATTCTGCAATCTAGTTTTCGCTTCGAGATGAGAGCCAGTTCTTCAGGTGGAGGCAGAAGTAGCTATTGCGCGGGAGGTCACGACGAGAAGGTAGATGACCAAATCCCATCGGAATCTCGCAGCTGCTTCCACAGTGCGAGGAGCAGCTATAGCTGATACGTGTTGTCTTGCATGCCGTTTCAGAATGCAGGCTTCTTCTTTGAATTTCAAATAACATCTCCTTGTTTAGGTAGAGTCTCCGCAAAAGACCATCTTCCGATGCAGCGATAGTCGTAGGATCACGTGTATTTTACGTTATGTTGAGCTGCAATGGGAGGTCAGCAAAGCATCTGTGCAAAAGATAGCCCCGTGTTCCACGAAAGTTGCGAAACTTAAGTCTGTTCCTGTAGTTACAGTGAATTTAGACGAGTGTAAGGAATAGCAGTGGCAACACTACGAAATGATAACTGCATAGTTATCGGACGCTCAAGGAAGTCAGTAACGGCTAAAATTAACTGGAAGATGACGCACAACTGAACAGAATATTCGCGCGTATGTTACAGTAAACCAAGATCGAATAAATATGTCAGCCGTCTTTTTGTCAGTTTGTGTTTTGAAATCAACACTCCCCCATGTTATGTGGAAGATATTGCGATTACATGAACAGAAAATCAACAACATAGGAGATTATAGCACAGCCATTTTTTGAAACGTTCTAAGTGACATTGAAAAAATGTGTTTTCTGTGCTACTGTGATCTTGATACTCTAGTGTATGTCCCTAGACTTGTTCCAAGAGTCAAATCATGGAACACATTTCCAAACATCCATTACAAGAAATTGGCGGTCTTTGTGCCATGCAGTGCTTCCGTCAGCAGTGCCGTCATCTAAAGCTATGAACCCATTCCATGGCACTGTTATGCGTACATCTGACTCCCTTGATCGTGAAGATGCTGCTGAAATAGTGTTTTCAATGCAGGCGTGTAAGATCCACAACCGCTGTATCATCTAAGTGTCTCATACCCATCCATCTCAAACGCTGTTAAAAATTCTTACTTTCAAACAGAAGAATAGAAAAATGTCAATGTTTTCAAAACAGGAAAGACCAACGCAGATGTATGCCATGCTGTACTTCATCTGAAAGATCAAACATGTTTATCAGTTGCAAAATAGAAAGACCTTTTGGCGATGTTCCACTTCTTCCTCAACGGCACACGGAGTTTTACGGTAAACTTGGCAACATCTGATCCCAAGAATGGAGTTGTGTAAGAAACATAAGACAATAATTGGGGAGTACTTTCATTAATTCAGTTTTTATTATCACAAATAGAAAGTGGTGCCTCAGTATTAATGGCACATGGAACAAAAACTAGATTAATGGCGTCTACAACCACCCGTTTCCTGGTTCTTAATGAAGTATTTATTTTTTAACCTGTCTCATTTTTTTTGCGGTGATGAGGTACGCACATAATTCTGGGTTACCAGAATACTTACCCTGACAAATGTGAGATTTAGCACTTAGTGTTTTCCACTTCCACTCCTCATTTAATCAGCGTTCAATTTATGATCTCAATCGGGAAGCAGGAGACCATAAGTCACATTCAAACTGCAAACACTAGAAATTCGGTGACATGAAAACCAATTTACTGAATGCTGTATTAACATTTTTCCCATACATGTGAATTATTGAGAGCTTATCGATTGTTTGAAACAAGTTAACATACCCAGAACAGCAACATCAGTCTATGTTCGCATGGTCAACCAGTAAACGAACGTACCTGTGAACAGAAGAGTAAAGATAGTCGTAAACAACTGAAACGCGCTAAATTTCGAGGGTTCGGAGCTTTACTAAACATATACTGTCAAATAAGTTTGCGTTGCAGTACATATCATTATCATGTCTTATACGGGAAGGTGTTTGGCAAGGCAACGTTTAAGTTTATCCGGTGGAAATAAATGACAGGTTACATCAAAATTCAGACTCTGCTCTCAATGTTTTCTAATGCTATATATCCACATTTTTCAATAAAGACTTTCTGCATAAGGTAACACTTCTTCTACGAAAGAAGAACAGATACTGAAACTTTTTTAAGGCTTACAGCAAAACGAGATGCAAATAACTTTATGTTTCCCTGTTGTTCTAGGCGATAAAAGACATCAACAATACTTCAGGTTCCCTGTACAACAAACCTAGATTTAGGGTTTTATGTATCACCCGAAGCTTACGGTACCATCCTGAGTTAACAGGACATCTGCGATTCCAACTCTTTCTCCGGCAATGTTTATTCTGATTTCGGTTGAGCAATACTAGATTCATGGTATTTATATTAGTATGCTATAGTCTGAAGTATTTACGAAATTGTATTCTTTCCCAAATTTGTTTAGAATATATAAAAACACATTTGTTGCGAACTATTATGTGGAATTATTTCGTAATGGAACTTACTCAACCTATAGATCTCACTTTAAAAAAACATATAGTGAAAATGTTTTGTGTCTATGAGAAATGCGCTCTGTTACCATTTTTCCTACATCATTTATAACTAATGTCACGTGGACTTCATTAGTTTTCAAATATAATTTGCGTAATGCCAAATTGTTCAGTAAATTACACTTCAAAAACACATTCAATTTCTTCGAAAACAATTTGGTATGCTGTAAAAGTAAGATATGTAAAACCTTTACATGTGATACATTTTCGAATTGTTGAATTTATTTTCGTAATTATTTAGTACATTTTATTACTACTTTGATCCTTAGATTTTGTAAGCGTAAAGAATTATGAGTACGCTTAAAAGCGTTGGAGACATAAAAACCGGATGTAACTGTAAACTTCAATTCGAACAAATAGCTTCTAGAATATTCTGGAACACAATGCTTTGCTATATGGAAATGAATGTACGCCGTAATCAATCTGGAAACAGTCAGCCTATGATTTGCTTCTATTATGTAAGTAATTGTACTACGTGCAAAGAATTTCTTTTGGTCCGAAAAGTGCTGCACTAAAAGCTCTCTTGTGTGTGTTGTACTGTCGTGATCAGAAAAATTTCCAATAAAATGTAAAGAACAATCAAGGAATAGTGTTTTCACCGAAAAATAAACAACCTGAGGACCAAATCATGCACTGTTAAGACGACGAGCACAGTATTTTTAGTAACAAAATGATAAGTACTTATTTACGATAATAATGTTCATCACATTTAGTTGTGAATGGCCATTCTTTCCGTAACTTCTGAATGTAATGCCTTAGCAAAATTATAAGCTGAAAAAGTACTTACTTTTTTATAAAAACTGCAAGAACTTTTTATGATTTTGGAAAGAATGTTATTTCAATTGGAAGGACATTGCTATATATCGCACACTTCACGAAGACGTCACGAGGAACACAAATCAGCCGTTCCAGATGGTAACACAATTAGCTACACAGCATTTTTTTTTGGAATTTCATGGCACTAACGCTAGAAGAAATACCACCATCAGTAATACTGGTACCACCTACTGGCTCATACACATCATTACAACGCTGCAGCACAGACAGGAAGCTAACACGATAACTTCTCCATTCCACCCGAAAGGGCAGTACGTGTCTTCAAAAAATTCACCAATCTCAAGAACTTTTTGGCAAGCAATTTTAGGCAAAATGTGTTGCAGTTAATTGAAATACTGTTCGAGGGAGAAGCATTAAGTCTCAAATACTCGTACGTATCATTTTTAAGGATTCCAAATGCAGGATTTACTCAAAGAATCTGACTTGTTCACCTCTTTGATAAATGAGAAATAATTAATATCGTTAAAGAGTTCCATGACCTTAATATAAATGACAAATTACATTACTACGGATTACACTCACAAGTGCAAAAAGGTACTAGCAGGGGATATAATTCAGAGCTTGACTATTGCACTCCTGCCTCGGGCATGGATGCGTGTGATGTCCTTAGGTTAGTTAGGTTTAAGTAGTTCTAAGTTCTAGGGGACTGATGACCACAGATGTTAAGCCCCATAGTGCTCAGAGCCATTTGAACTATTGCACTCAATGGGGCAGCAAACAACTCTGAAGAATTATGCTGCACTTCTTTGTATCCTCACGATCTCTTCTTAGCGATATAGTTCCCCGAATAGCTTAATTAAGGGCTTTGAAAAGGACACGGCCGATTTCCGTCTTTTCCTATCCCGAGCATGTGCACCGTCTCTAATGACCTCGTCGTCGACGTTACACCTGCTATAGCCAACGACTTGCAGAGTGCGACTATTAATTCGCCCCAAACACGACAGGCGGTGCCATAAATTCGCAGCAGGCAGCGAGTTCACAGCAACAGGCCAGGGACACGCCCTCCTCCGCCACATCATTTCCCGTGCTCGCCAAAGCGGAATAAAGGTGTCCGCACAGTAACAAAAACCTACTCTAGTGTTCATCTCTGCATGCGTAGTTGATACGTGCCGGCTGTCATTGTTGTGCACAAAACTCTCTAAGTTCAACAAAATTTGTAACTCGTGTCTCTGTTCAAATAAAGGGAACAGAAAGACCGCCCCAACAACACCCGAACCTTTCTTTCTTTGATATTCACATGTCACACTTCCATACTATTCCTGAATCCACAACAGACTGTGTAAGGCTTTTGTAACCAATCTGTTTCGTGGGAACGCTGCAATCGCCAACAGATCTGCATTATATACTCCGTAAGCCACTGTACAGAGCTTGTGCAGAGGGTACTTCATCCCCATCTCCACTTGACGAAAGCATAAACGCAGACCATCGACATCCTTAAAGTATCAGTGGTTGGTACAAACGATTTTTTTTTTTTTTTTTTTTTTCTACAGGCGTTAAGTCCTAACACAATCAGGAAGTCCTATGTGCGTATTCGTTCGGCAGCGGCAGGGCATGATAATGTAACAGTGCAAACGATAAGTTTTCTCGTCGGTCCTCTACTGCTCTAAATTACTAACATTTTTAGCCATTCTCTGACCTCTAGCATCTTCCAAACATCCTGGAAACACGGACTCATAAAACCATTACCCAAAAAGGGGTGTGCCAAATAACATTCAGACTAAAAGCCTATTTGCATTCGATGAGCATTATCCAAGGCTTAAGATTACGTAGCCTAAGAATACATAGTCCATGAACAGCTTACCAATTATTTAACAACAAATAACCTTTTAGATGAATACCAGCCTGGTTTCCTGCAAAATCGCATCATTCCGACCGCTCTTATAAAAGCGAATGACGAACAGAAACAAGGTTCGGATAAATTACAGGCGACTATTATGTGCGTTTTGAATTTCAGCAAAGATTTCGACGCTGTTGACTTTGACTTCTACTTGCTAAACTCAAAAATCAAATTTTTCTTCGAGTGCTGCGCAATGGTTCCATTTATACCTTACATCTCGCCAACGGTGTGTAATGATTGGAACAAAAAGGTCAAACTGAACGGTTGCAGTATCTGGGGTCCCAAAAGGCTCAATACCGGGCCCATTACTTTTCTCACTGTATGTTAAAGATCTGTCAACTATTCACTCCCGCTACAAACATCACCTATACGCTGACAACACTCCATTATATCTATGTGCAAGTCCAACAAACTTGTGCATAGCCATCCAGTATGTAAATGATAATTTACTTGCCTTATGTCAGTCGGCGCAGAGCGTAGATTTGAAATTTGATTCATCTAAAACGCAAGTAATCTTAATCGCTCATAAAGCATTTAGTACCATGCAGTTTAGAGAATTTCCTCCATCGTTAATCCTAAACGGCACAGAAATAACCGTCTCCTCTTCGTCAGAGAACTTGAGGTTAATTCTGGATCACCACATAGACTGGAGTGGAAACACAACTACAGTTTGCAAGAAGGTGTCAGCGTCTCAATTCATTCACTACAGAAAGATAAAAAAGTATTTCCTTTCGAGTTCAAAGAGAAGTTCGCGAAGTCACTTTCGTGCAAAAGCTAGAGCAGGCTAGAATTGGCGATGAATGCTTGCATGTGATACATTTATGACGTACGCTCTTTCGACTATATCACTTCTGCCTACGAAAAATTATCATGGCTGCATGCCGATAACAACAGAGACTATCACCCATATGCCTGCTCTATCGTTTTCTCCAGTAAAATCGACTCTGTACCATCATGCCATGTTCTCTAAATCATTTTCTGTATAAGGCACGTGACTTTCGAACAATCTCCCTCAAAAAAATCAGATAAAATAAATTTATTCGAAACTTCAAAATACGATTAAAGTCCCACGTTCTATCACACTAGCCAACTCTCCCATATACTAATCTGCAGCTCACTCTCGTCAGTCCCCCCTCCCAACTTTTCCCTCCCCATGTTGCCACAGTTGTTTATTAGTGTCAATTATTGTTATTATTATTGTGACTCCTGTGAATCTTTTTATAATATCTCTGCTCAGATGAAAGGTAGGGACGTAAGTTCCAAATTTGGTCAGGCTGAATAAGCAACAAATAAATATTGGTGAATGTTTTCCTCACTGCATTCGCGTACAAAGCGAAGAAAAAATGTCCGTCTGCATAGCTCACTGATAAAGGCGGAATTACGAACGGTGCACACACTACCTGACACACAGTTTTTCTTTTTTTCTCTCTGTCTAAGTTAACTCATAAGGAATTTGAGAAAACAATGGTGCTTTGTTCCACTCATTCACATTTAAATTCCCTCAGCATCTTCGCTGTACTGACGTGTTACGATACCAGAAGCGCCTCCGCAATAAGGTGAGTTGTAGAGTATTGCGGTGGATGCAGATGAATATTTCCTTCCTTATCCTATATCCGCCTTCTGTCGTTAGCCGGCCGGTGTGGCCGTGCGGTTCTAGACGCTTCAGTCTGGAACCGCGTGACCGCTACGGTCGCAGGTTCGAATCCTGCCTCGGGCATGGCTGTGTGTGATGTCCTTAGATTAGTTAGGTTTAATTAGTTCTAAGTTCTAGGGGACTGATGACCACAGATGTTAAGTCCCATAGTGCTCAGAGCCATTTGAACCATTTGATCTGTCGTTAGCCACAGTGGTCCACTGTGCACTGAGGTGAGAAAAGTCATGGAGTGTCCGCGCCCGGTAGCTGAGTGGTCAGCGCCACAGAATGTCAGTCCTAAGGGGCTGGGTTCGATTCCCGGCTGGGTCGGAGATTTTCTCCGCTCAGGGACTGGGTGTTGTGTTGTCCTAATCATCATCATTTCATCCCCATCGACGCGCGAGTCCCCGAAGTGGTGTCCAATCGAAAGAGTTGCAGCCGGCGAACAGTCTACCCGACGGGAGGCCCTAGTCACACGACATTTACATTTTTTAAAGTCATGGGGTATCTCATAGAATCGTGTCGGACATTCTTTTGATTGGCGTAGTGCAGCAACTGGACGTGGACTTGAGTCAAGATGTCGTTGGATGTCCCCTGCAGAAATACTGAACCATGACGCCTCTATAGCCGTCCATAATTGCGAAAGCTTGGCGGCACACCATTTACTGCACGAACTAACCTCTCGATCAGGCCCCATAAATGTTCGATAATATTCGTGTAGGGCGATCTGGGTGGCCAAATAAGTTGCTCAAATTGTCCTGAATGTTCTTCACACCAATCGCGAGCAACTGTAGCCCGGTGACATGACATCGTTGCTTGGGAACGTGAAGTCCATGAATGGCTGTAAACGGTCTCCGAGTAGCCGAATATAAACATTTCCAGTCAATCACCAGTTCAGTTGCCGGCCGGTGTGGCCGTGCGGTTCTAGGCGCTTCAGTCTGGAACTGCGTGACCGCTACGGTCGCAGGTTCGAATCCTGCCTCGGGCATGGATGTGTGCGATGTCCTTAGGTTAATTAGGTTTAAGTAGTTCTAGAGGACTGATGACCTCAGATGTAAAGTTCCATAGTGCTCAGAGCCATTTGAACCAACCAGTTCAGTTGGATCAGAGACCCAGTCGATTCCATATAACCACGGCCCATACTGTTATGGAGGCCCCATCAACTTGTATACTGCCTTATTGAAGGATCCATGGCTTCGTGGGGTGTGCGTCACACCCAAACCCTACCAACATCTCTCACCAATAATTTCTTACCAACAGAAATCGGGACTCCTCTGACCAGGAGACGGTTTTCCAGTTGTATAGGGACCAACCGATATTGTCACGAGCAACGGACAGCCGCTGCGGGCCGTGTTGTGTTGCTAGCAAAGGCACTCGCGTCGGTCTTCTGCTATCATAGTGGTGGGTGGGGCAAATAAAAGTGGCCCGGACGAGCGGATACGATTGGACGTGAATGTGTGCATATAACGACTTCCAACACGATGGAGCAACGGTCCATACAGCTCGGCCGAACCTTGCAGCACATCTATCTACATCATCTTCACGCCTGACAGAGTTGTTACAAAGGTCAGCTCGGCCGCGGCCCTAGCTAGCCAGCCCAGTCACCCGATCTGTCAGTGTGCGATTACTTTGCATGGGGAGCCCTCAACTCTAACGTGTATCGCAACAACACTCATAGTCTTCAAGAACTGCAGCAGAACATTTCGGATGAGATAGCAGCAGTTCCAGCAGTCCAGCTTCGATCCGCATTAATCACTTGCTGACAAGGGCCTAAAAGCGCCAGTACATGAATGGTGGTCACTTTCAACATCTGCAAGTAGTACTGTATTTCCTTTCCTGTGCCCTTTTTTTTTTCACCCTGGAACTCTGTCCTCCGGGCCACTTTACCCTGTGCATTAACGCAAAATTTCGCAGCACAGTCGTAACACATACGTTTGTCGTGCGTCGCACATTGTTTTCTGCGGTTATTTTACGCAGTGTAGTCTGTTAGCAACTCTACGCATACGCCGCTTTTCTCGGCCGTTGACTGAAGGCCGTCGGTCGCTGCGTTATTCGTGGTGAGAGGTAATGCGTGAAATACGCTCGGCACGTTCTTGTCACTGTGGATCTTGGAACACTGAATTCCCGAATGGTATCCGAAATGGAATGTTCCATGCGTCTAGCTCCAACTACCATTCCGCGTCCAAAGCCTCTGAATTTCTGTCGTGTGGCCACAATCAGGTTGGAAACCTTTTCACATGAGTCACCTAAGTACAGATGGCAGCTCCACCAATGTACCGCCTTTCTACACCTTGTGTACGCAATACTACCGCCATTTGTATACGTGCATATCGCTATCTCACGACTTTTATCACCTCAGTCTACGCTACGTCAGTAATACGTAACATGGAAGATGAACAGTTGTGAACAAGTAGCTCTCTACGTATCAAAATGCAGTGTTATAGACCTGATGCGTGCACCACGCCGCTAATGAACTCGTCTGGTGACGAGATGAGTGCCCCCCGCCGGCAGAGGACCGCAGCCGCGGTCTGGACGTAATGGCAGCGCGCGCGCAGTCACGGCGGGCCCATCAAATCACAGCCGCGACACGCCGCCACGCTCCGGCATTCCCCGCGTACTGGCCGCGCCCCTGTGGTTACGACACGGGTCGCCGGACATTACGCCGGCTGCGGCGACCGTACGGCCAATTACGTATAATACCGCTGCAGTGCTGGCCATCACTCACGGCGAGGTAGCGCCGGTCCCGGCGGGACCACAGGTCGTTGGCGTTTGTTGTCTGCGTTTACGAAGCACCGAAGCGCCCAAGCACGAATGAAAGGCAGATCCTACCAAATATTATGGACGACAATTACGTCAGTCGAAAGTAGAAACTACAAAAAACAGCAACAACACTAATAATCCAGTCAATGGGTCAGAAAAATTTTGAAAAGCTAATTGAACGGGCATTTTGCCATAAAAATCACGAAAACCTTGGCCATATGAGCCATGAAGTTTATAGTTGTTATATATTTTTACGACACAATCACATGTGCCAGGACGAATACTCAATATGCAGGAATATGACACGTACGATCATTCGAAGCGAAAAAGGTCTAGTAAACATAGGCTCTGAAGTGCGTACCTTAAAATCTACGAGCACTTGTTCAGTAGCAGAGATATCTTTCAAAGTAGCGAAAATGAACAACTGCTCATAGCTCTTAAGGTACGCTTATCAGAACCTATGTTTGCGGGACATTTTATTCTTGGTTTCGTCCTTATTACCACCTCTACAATACGTAAGGCAAAGAGCTTGCAGCACAAGAGACTTATTTCACAGTATTTATGAAGATAGTAACTGCTCTCGAAAGAACAGATACCATTGACGAGCGGGCAGCTTCTCTAGAATAAATGATAATTAATTGAAACCCTCAGGTGCCGACAGGTGGTGTTGATATACCTCGATAGGGACAGCTGAAAATGTGTGCCCCGACCGGGACTCGAACCTGGGATCTCCTGCTTACACGGCAGACGCTCTATCCATCGGAGCCACCGAGGACACGGATGAATAGCGCGACTGCAGGCAGTTATCCCTTTCACACTTCCCGTGAGACCCACATTCCCAACTGTCTACAATCTACGGCAGACGTTATGTTTCACAGTGTCGGGGAAGAAATGCTCACAGTTTTATTGTATGCAATTTAGACCGTGTGGTGGGGAGGCACAGGAAGGACATCCGGCAACCTCTTAAATCAACCACTCCAATTCGGTAATAACCATGGCGATCCCGTGTCGATGCGGGACAAAGGCAAAAGAAGAGTGCACACTCAGATTTTATACGGGGATGCTAAACAAACTCCACTGGCAGACGTTACAAGAGCTGTGTTGTGCATCACGGAGAGATTTACTACTAAAATTTCGAAACAACGCTTTTCAAGCGGAATCGGACAATGTATTACTTCCTCCCACATACATCTCGCGTATAGAGCACGAGGAGAAAATTCGAGAATTAGCGCCAATGCAGAAGCTTACCAAAATCATTCTTCCCACGCACTATTCGCGAGTGGAACAGGGGGAGGAATCAGATACTGGTACTGAAAGTACCCTCCGCCACACACCATTAGGTGGCTTGCGAAGTATGAAGTAGATGTAGATGGGTACTCTTCATCCTGCTATCGAACTGGGCCGTCACCTGTCGGACGCGGAACTTATATCCTCTTCACCCAGGGACCGATGATGTATCCGTAAACAATGTAGCAGCACCACATCGAAGATTTATACCACATACAGGGAAACTGGGAAAACCATCATGCGATAAGTCACAGCTCGGACCTGTGTGTGTGTGTGTGTGTGTGTGTGTGGGTGGGTGGGTGGGTGGGCGGGTGGATGGGTGGGTGGGTGGGTGTGGAACGATCGTGACGCCCGGACACTGAAGAGGACTGCGACGAAAAATAAAGAGGACGACAGCTGAAAATCTCACTACAGAACTTAAATGTCGCACTCCCGAACCCTGTCAGCATCAAAACAACACGAAGGTAGCTCCAGAAGCAGGGAATTGGCAGGCGAGATCGAATTCCAAAACCACTCTTCACTGATGCCCATACTTATAAAAGGAAAACGTGATGTCGTACTTGTAACACCTGGACCATGGAGCAATGGAAGAATGTCACCTGGTCGGAAGGCTCTTATTTAACACTGTTTCCCACTTCTGGCCAATTTCGTTTGGTCGAAAGTGTCTTGTTTCGCACTGTTTCCAACTTCTGGCCGAGTTTATGTCCTAACAAGGGAACCTCCCCATCGCACCCCCCTCAGATTTAGTTACAAGTTGGCACAGTGGATAGGCCTTGAAAAACTGAAGACAGATCAATTGAGAAAACAGGAAGAAGTTGTATGGAACTGTGAAAAAATAAGCAAAATATACAAACTGAGTAGTTCAGAGGAAGATAGGCAACATCAAGGACACCGGGACCGCAGGAGCGCCGTGGTCTCGTGGTAACGTGAGCAGCTGCCGAACGAAAGGTCCTTGGTTCAAATCTTCCATCGAGTGAAAACTTTAATTTTTTATTTTCAGTTTATGTGACAAACTCTTATGTTTTCATCACTTTTTTGGGAGTGATTATCACATCCACAAGAAAACCTAAATCGAGCAAGGTAGAAGAATCTTTTTACCCATTCGCCAAGTGTACAAGTTAGGTGGGTCGACAACATATTCCTGTCATGTGACGCACATGCCGTCACCAGTGTCGTATAGAATATATCAGATGTGTTTTCCTGTGGAGGAATCGGTTGACCTATGACCTTGCGATCAAATGTTTTCGGTTCCGATTGGAGAGGCACGTCCTTTCGTCTACTAATCGCACGGTTTTGCGATACGGTCGCAAAACACAGACACTAAACTTATTACAGTGAACAGAGACGTCAATGAACGAACGGACAGATAATAACTATGCAAAAATAAAGAAACTAAAATTTTCATTTGTGGGGAGACCTGAACCAAGGACCTCTCCATCTGCAGCTGCTCACGCTACCACGGGACCACGGCACTCCTGAGCTCACGTTCTCCTTGATGTTGCCTATGTGGACCGTGGACTACTCAGTTTGTATATTTTGCTTATTTTTTCACAGTTCCACGCAACTTCTTCCTGTTTTCTCAATTGATCTGTGTTCAGTTTATCAAGGCCTATCCACTGTGCCAAGTAATAACTAAATCTGAGGGGGGTGCGATGGGGAGGTTCCCTTGTAAGAGTGAAACGTGGCTGAGGTTCGGTGACAATTTGGGCAGCCATATCACGGTATTCCATGGGCCCCATGGTTACTATGCAAGGCTGCGTTATTGGCAAAGATTATGTGACGATTTGGACCGATCGAGTCCACTCCATGGTACAGTACAATGCTCGTTTCCCAATGGTGATGCAGTGTTCCAAGGCAGCAGGGTCACTGTTCACACAGTTCGCATAATCCAAGACTGGTTTTATGAGCACGGAGATGACATGTCGCATTTCGCCTGGCCAACACAGTCACCAGATCCCAATATTATTGAGCCGTTGTCATGTACTTTGGAGAGATGGGTGCTTGATCCTTATTCACCTCCACCATCTTTAGCCGAACTTGTTACTATTTTGCAGGAAGAATGTATAAGACTCCCTTGAAAACCATACAGAACCGGCATTCATCCTTTCTGGGACGGCTGGAAGCTGCTTTGAATGTTAACGGTTTATCTACACCGTATAAGGAGACAAGGTAATGTGTTTTTTTTGTCGTGTTTCTATATTTTGTCCGCGCCCTGTATATGTGGCACGTTTAAAGTGGGCGTGGCGGCAAAATGTATTAGGAGAGAGGAGGGAAGAGAGTAATAAACTGTGACCCTCCTCCTTCCCCCTGCCACGCAAGCAAACCCTGGATCCGAACCTGATCTCCGTTTAACTCTGTTAAATTTCTGTCTCCGGTTCCAGCTGCGTGTAACATCATTTCGAATATTCAGTCTTCAATCATACGTAAGACCCTAGTCTGGAAGAAGATGAAGGCCAAACGAATTCCCCAGTACACACAGTAAATTCTGTCAAGAGGCGCAGGTACGGCGCGAATAACTGACTTGGAGAGGCACTGATGCATACACACATTCAGTTAGCTACCTGCAAATTGGTTTAAGCGCGCGCCGAAGAGGGCGGCGCTCGCAATGAGTTGCTAATTACCCGCGAGCGTAGGAAAATGGAAGGAGCCACGCAGGGGTTAATAGGGAACTCGAGGGAGTGCACACGAGCAGAAAGGCGGCGGCACTCGCTAAAGTGCGCACAAAGGACCCTGCATTTACGACACGGTGTACATTAGCGGAAAAATAAATTACCTGCGACACCTTGAAGGACGACGCTGATTTATGGAAAGTAGCAGATAAACGTTTCTAAGGATTTCGACACCACGTGACGCAAGGATAATACACGTACGCCACCTACACCTCAGTTTTAAATGGGGCCTGTCACATTGCGAAAAGGTTCAGTCTGGTGAAGTATGGGAGTAACCTCCAGCAAGCCGCCCCAACGCACAGACGACGTATTTATGCTTTTTCAAAATTTATCTGGCCTGGCCAACCAGTAAGTAAGTCACCAATGATGTACCCAAAGCGTTTCCAGTGACATTACCGAATTTAACTTGCACAAGTAACGGAAGGATGAGCGACAATACCTCTTAGAACTTAGAACGTAAAATATATAAAATTATACACTAGGCACATTTCTAATACATCGAAGTAATACACATTATCTTGACATAGTCATAGTTTAATGTTCACAATGAAAGATATTCCAAACGAACACAGGACACTTGCGGCTGACTTGTTCCTACACATGAGACAGGTGATGGTAGTTCGTTGTCGGAGGTCAATCAGTTTGCATAGAACCGTTCCTGTACTTTCCGTAAACGAGAAGAAGTGCAGAATTTCCCTGTGAATTTCTGTCACAATCGCAGACGGCGGAATCTAACAAATAAATTATAGGAAATTTGCCATTGTTGGTCTCAGTTCAACAACAGGTCTAGTTGGTACTTACTTTCTACGGCAATTACACGAAGTTATCTACAGCTGTGATGGGCCTGTCGTCTGGATTTCTGCGTATTGTCTTCCCTTTAACCAAGATTTCATTCTTCTCGCCACCTAGAGACCGTTCTCGCCATGATAACATGGTTAAAGTGTATAAACGAGAGTTAACTTTTCAGTAACACTCCTCTGCAAGTTACTTCCTCAGCTGGTTCATTGCCTTTTCGATACCAGAGTGTGATTTTACTCCAGTGAACAAGACGACCTGGTCTCGCTTAACTGATTCATAATAGGTTCCATGGGTTTGCAATGTGTATTTGTTGGTCTGGTTTCATCTGGCATTGGTAATTTGCTTTAAATGATCAGATTTTGACCTGCACAAAACTATAAAAACGTTGTATCCTTTTACTACAACGTCATTGAAAAAAATGGTTCAAATGGCTCTGAGCACTATGGGACATAACATCTGAGGTCATCAGTCGCCTATAACTTAGAGCTACTTAAACCTAACTAACCTAAGGACATCACACACATCCCTGCCCGAGGCAGGATTCGAACCTGCGACCGTAGCGGTCGCGCGATTCCGGACTGAAGCACCTAGAACCGCTCGGCCACTCTGGCCGGCCAACGTCAATGAGTCTCAGATCAATCTAGTCTCAGATCAATCTGTCAATTCATAGTAAAACCTAGAGGGAGCAATTTGTGGGGATGTGAAACGGAACGAGCACTTAGGCTCAGCCTAGGTAAAGCAGGTGGCAGACTTCAGTTAACTGGTAGAACACTACGGGAAAAAGTCAGTCTATCAAAGAGATTCCTTACAAAACACTCGTGCTACCCATCCTAGAATATTGCTCAAGTTGGCAGAACCAGTACCAAATCGCCTAACAAGGGATATTGAACATATGCGGAGAAGGGCAGCACGAATGGT
Source organism: Schistocerca piceifrons (assembly GCF_021461385.2). Taxonomy (NCBI): domain Eukaryota; kingdom Metazoa; phylum Arthropoda; class Insecta; order Orthoptera; family Acrididae; genus Schistocerca; species Schistocerca piceifrons. Next base: position 390,398,083 of record NC_060143.1, on the reverse strand, counting down.
CACCCGTTTGTTTGACCCATGGGAGAATGCCACAGAGGTGCGGAAGAAACTGAACTGGCAGACTCTTGAAGATAGACGTAATATGTCCCGAGAAAAGCTACTTTAGTTTGAAGAATCAGCTGTAAGTGGTGAAACAAGGAATATAGGAATATACTACAACTGCTACGTACCGCTCCCGTAGGTATCGCAAGGACAGGATTATATCAATTACAGGGCGCACGGAAATGTTTAACAATCACAGCTCCCACGCTCCACGCGTGAATGGAATGGGAACAAGTCCTAATAACTGATCAAATAGGAAATTTCCTCTGCTTTGCCGTTCATAGTGGTTTCCAACCTATAGATGCAGGTGTAAATTACTGACTTTCTTCCGCTTGTCCCTTTGTTCCGCAGGGTCAGCATGGTTAATCGGACTTGGGAATGTTAGATTAAGGGGTGGCCGGATGCCCTTCCTGCCGCCACCCCGTACCCCCCAGGACAGAATTAGTTTACCCCAACAGCCTGTGACTAGTGTAAGCCATGGAACAATGCGAAAGTGTTCAGATGTCTGCGAGCCATGTAACTGAGGCGGGACGTGGGGACCAGCCCGGTATTCACCTAGGGGGATGTGGAAAACCGCCTAAAAACCACATCCAGGCTGGCCGGCACACCGACCGTCGTCTGCCGGCCGCGGTGGCCGTGCGGTTCTGGCGCTGCAGTCCGGAACCGCGGGACTGCTACGGTCGCAGGTTCGAATCCTGCCTCGTGCATGGGTGTGTGTGATGTCCTTAGGTTAGTTAGGTTTAAGTAGTTCTAAGTTCTAGGGGACTGATGACCTAAGATGTTGAGTCCCATAGTGCTCAGAGCCATTTGAACCATTTTTTCGACCGTCGTCGTTAATCCGCCGGGCGGATTCGATCCGGGGCCGGCGCGCCCACCCGAGTCCACGAAGCAACGCATTAGCGCTTTCGGCTAACGTGGCGGATGCGTAAACTACTGACTAAACTACAGCTATTCTTTTTTTTAGTACTGTTTATAATCTGGGCTCTTGATATTGACACTGCTGCTTCTCTTTTCTGCAGAGGTATCTTTGATCAGTCTATCGCTCCTCCAGTCTTACATGTCTCTCATTTCTACTCTAACAAGCCGGCCGCGGTGGCCGAGCGGTTCTAGGCGCTTCAGTCCGGAACCGCCCGACTGCTACGGTCGCAGGTTCGAATCCTGCCTCGGGCATGGATGTATGTAGTGTCCTTAGGTTAGTTAGGTTTATGCAGTTCTAAGTTCTAGGGGACTGATGACCTCACATGTTAAGTCCCATAGTGCTCAGTTCCATCTGAACCAATTTTTTCTACTCTAACAATTCCCGCTTTCCCAAAGTGCACTTTCTGCCACTATTTTTTTGCGTCTTTATTCTCTGTCTCTTGCTTTATTTGCTGCATTTTTATGTTATCTTCTTTTATCAACGAAATTTAATGTCGTATGTCAGATTTACTGACTTCTGCTCAACCTCGTATTTTTTTTTCCTAGTTCTTTTCTCTGTTGCGTTCACTATTTCTCCTTAAAAGTTTCTATACCATTCCTTTCCTTGCTTCAGTTAATCACAGACTAATGTTGGTTTTGAAACTCTCGAGAATATCTGTCTCAATTACCCAGATCCCATGTTTTTAATTTCCTACATTTTTACAATGTATTCAGCCGAAGACCGCATTTCATAATTAATCAACTATGGAACGTGTTTTATTTATTGGACAGCAATCTGGTAGTGAATTAGAGGCTTTTCGCAAACTGGAAATATCGAATCAACTTGGTTTCCTTTTATCCAATGTACTGAGGATATAGGGCGAGTCCAGATGATCTGTTTTCGAAATCCATATTTATTTCCATGCCGAAGGTCATTTGTTCCATGTAGAACTCTTAAATATGTTACAGAATTCTGTTACAGATAGACGTGAGTGATACAGGACTGTTGCTCTTCAAATCAGTACTACTTCGTACTTTGAAGATGCGTATGGCCCGTGATTATTACCAATCACTGAGAAAATTTTCTCTTTTTTTTTTTGTTGAAGGACATCCGGAAAATTATGGTCATGAGTGGAGCTAATTGACTCACAAATTTTGTATAAAACGCAATCCGCCTTGCGGCCTTATTGAGTTTTAGCGGTTTAAATTGCTCCTCCATGCTATTAGCACCGATAACGATGACGCCCATCCTTGCAGCAGTACGCCAATTTAATGGTGGCAACATTCTTTTGTAAAGGAACATTTGAATAGAAACACTGATGTCACTACTATGCATTGGTCATGGCCTGCCTCTGTGTCACGCTATCGTCTACAATCTGGTACACAGCTCTGAGAGTGTACCTCGACCCGAACACCGTCTAGATAAATGTCTGCTTATCTAGCAGAAACTCTCGGTATCTTCACGCCATTAAATACTGCTAAAACGTGTTCTCCAACGCATCCTTACTACTCTCAATTTTTAGAAGCACTCTGGAATCTACATCTCAATCAATACTCTGCAAACCACTAAGAAGTGTATGGCGGGGGAGACTTCCCACTGTACCAGTTACTAGGGCTTTTTTCCTGATCCATTCACGTATGGTCTGGAGCAAGAATGATTGCTCAAACGCCTCTGTCCGCGCTGCCCTACGAGTGCGGTTTGTAAATTCCTGATTTAATGTCGTTTCTTGAAACTTGGTAAGTAGGTTTTCACTGAGCCTACGTGTGAGTTCTGTTTCATATCCCTACAAATTGGTTATAACCATGAACGACGCACGCCCAGACCCGAAGTCCCATATGTTGTCGTTCCTGCGTCACAACCTGTATTCGTAGACGCATTATTTCATTCCCGTACAGGAGTGGACATTTTGATTGAAAGTTGCTGCCTGGTATTGACGGATGAGTACGATATTACACTGCCTGTGTTGTTAACAAGAACGACGCCAGTTACTTTAGACATGCAAGCATGACCGAAGAAACAGGCACTGCAGCGACTCAGCCGTTATTAAACATGAAACCATCAGCTACATAAGGGTGATATGGCGCGCGCCGCTATCATGTGGTCTTGTTTAGAGCGCGCGCTATAATCGATTGTAGTTCGCTGTTCTGGTGCGGGTGGCGCTCCGGTGGTGATTTGCTATTACGTAGCTGGCGTGTGTTTGCGGTGGCCAGCGGAAAGCGAGAGGGTAGTCGGTTTCCGGGTATTGCACGGAACGTGAAGTTCTCTCTGCCTGACCTGTTGGTGACTAGCGCTAAGGTGGTTTTGCCTCGCAATATGAGCAGAGTGGTCTGGAGGCGGAGGCGACTCGCCGCTGCCGGCCGGAGTGGCCGTGCGGTTCTAGGCGCTTCAGTCTGGAACCGCATGACCACTACGGTCGCAGGTTCGAATCCTGCCTCGGGCATGGATGTGTGATGTCCTTAGGTTAGTTAGGTTTAAGTAGTTTTAAGTTCTAGGGCACTGATGACCATAGATGTTAAGTCCCATAGTGCTCAGAGCCATTTGACTCGCCGCTTTGCTGGCCATGCGGTGGTGATCAATTGGAGTCGGCGTACTTGTACTGCCTGCCTGTCTGTCTGATGTGGAGGTCCGGTGGGGTCCTGTGATCTGTCATAATCCTAAACAAAGAAATACATCCAGTCAAAATTACAGAACTCTGTTCCGAGCACCTAGTTACAGTTGAAGTCACACACAAGGGGGATACTTGGATCATCGCGTCGCTGTACGCCCAATTCTGTCATTGCATCAAACCATACGCAGACCTCATCAGAGATGTTGCGCAATACGCTGGCAACAAAAAACTTCTCATCTGTGCAGACATAAATGCCAGATCAACCCTGTGGCATTCAGACAGAACTGACGACAGAGGTAGAATAATAAATGACATCATCCAAGAAAACAGACTACACGTACTCAACAAGGAAGGACATCACCCGACTCACATCGGACACAACGGTCATTCATCAAACATAGACATCACCCTCGTTAATAATGCCGCCATCAACCACGTACGAGACTGGACCGTACATGACCAGATCACTGCTAGCGACCACAACATCATCACACTAACCTTAAGTGGCACACCAAACGTCAACACAGAAACACTACCAAAAAGACTATTATTTGACAAAACAGACTGGGACAGGGTCAGACAAAAAATACATGAGCACATACCGCAAGACATCACCGGCAGTGTTGATTACAGAGCACACATGCTGACAGATATCATTATACACACACAGAACACCTGCATACCCACGCAAAGAATGACAAAACACCAAAATATTCCCTGGACTACACAATTAACACGACTCAAACAAGACTCAAAACGTAAACGTAAGCTTTACCAACGAGCAATTTCAGATAGAGAAAGACAATTACGACTACACGACTACCGGCTTGCCAAGGATAAATATAAACTTGAGCTGAATAAGACCAGGAAAGACCATTGGAACAGCCATGTAGCAGCACAAACACAACTAAACATTTGGGGGGAACCATACAAAATCGTGACAGAGAAAATTAAGAGCCCACTGGTTCTGGGAACGCTGCGACAGGAGGATGGTGAGATGACTAAGGGCTGGAGACGCACAGCGGAGTTCCTGCTGAGCAAACTCCTGCCCGACGACATCGCAGACACAGACACACCACAACACGCAGCACTGAGACGCGAAGTAGACACAGTATACACCACACCAACCGTCACCTGTCCATTTGCGCAGGAAGAAGTGGCGACAGCGATCTCAGAACTCAAAAACAAAAAGGCGCCTGGACCGGATGGTATCCACTCTGAGGTACTGAAACAAATTGCACCGCAGATCACCCCGTTTCTCACAACGTTGTTAAACGATGCATTAAGGCTGGGCCGTGTGCCTGCAGTGTGGAAGACCTCGAAGGCGGTTATCATCAAAAAGGCTCCAGACAAAGACCCATCAGACCCCAAGTCATACAGACCAATTTGCCTTATCAATACACTCGGTAAAGTACAAGAAAAACTACTCTGCAAAAGACTACAAGCACACCGAACACTACGGGGACTGACACCACACCAATACGGCTTCAGGGAAGGGAAATCTATAGACGACGCAATTAACAGAGCACTCCAAATAGTACACGACACACCCTCCAAATACACACTTGCAATTATGATAGACATCTCAGGTGCCTTCGACAACCTCTGGTGGCCGGCCTTGTTCAAGAGGCTCAGACACCTGCAGGTACCGGAGTCTCTGTATAATAGTTTCATGGACTACTGCAGAGACAGAACGGTCGTTTGGCAAATGGACAACCAGAAAGTGATTAAACGAATTACAAAAGGCTGTCCACAAGGGTCGATCTGCGGCCCCATCTTCTGGGACATAGTTATAGAACCGCTCCTACAGTTACTAGAGGAGCACATCTTGACAGATGGAGCTGTCGCTTATGCTGATGATCTACTCGTCGTAGTTTCAGCAAATAACCGTGCCCAGCTAGAAGAAAGAGCCAATGGAACACTTAGGACAATAACCCAATGGTGCACAGATAATAAATTAAAGATAGCAGGAAACAAAACAACTTATACATTGCTAAAGGGTATCCTGCGCAGGAACCCAATAGTCAAAATTGGGGACACAAACATAAAAAGACTAGCAGTCACACGCTATCTAGGAGTATACATTGATGAACGATTGAACTTCCACGAACACATGCGAATATGCACAAACAAAGCAGAAAAGATACTACACAAACTGGCTAGGCTAAATTCGGAGCAATTCAGACTACCCCTGTCAGTGACACGAACATACCATTGCGCTCTCTTCGAGTCAGTACTATGCTTTGCTGCCAGTACGTGGGCCCACAGGTTAAATCTCTCAACCAACAGAACCATTGTACGTCGAGGCCAAAGAAGTGTTCTACTTCGACTAACAGGGGCATTCAATACAACATCAAATGACGCACTATGTGTCGTCATGGGAATTTTCCCCATAGATATCACCATCAGGTACCGCGCAGCAATGTACTGGCTTAGGATGGGGAGAATAGACCAGGTTCGGCAGATCACTGGTGTACCGATTGAGACAACACGCCAACTCAGAGCATGGCGAGTGGATACCTGGCAGAGCGAGTGGGCCAACAGCGATAAGGGCCGCCGTGTCTACAACTTCTTCCCTGACATCCGGGAAAGACTAAAACTAAAACATATTGATCCCAGCCGCGGTATGGTACATTTCATCACAGGACATGGCCCTTATCCCACGCACCTGTACCGCGTGAGTCTGCAGCAGACTAATAGATGCACATGCGGGGAAGAAGGTTCCCCTGAACATACTGTCTTCTTCTGCGGACAACGCACAAACACAAGACACACAGTACACATAAATCGCCTGAACACACAGAACGAACTACATGCCATAATACGCGACCCGGAAAGGTGGACTGAACTCAACAAACTAACGGACGAAATCTCGAAGATCCAACAAATAGAATACTTGCGCAACAGACCCTACCGAAGGCAAGTCGGTCCAAACAGACGTCACGATGCCCAGGGGGATACAGATATGATTAGCACCACGAGTGATGAAGAAGAAACAGATACAGACCAGGGCACCAACACAGATATTGAAGCGTCCAGCGCGGATGATCCATAGTGTCAACCAAGTCAAATTCAAAGAACAGAGTGGAACAACCGACAAGAGGTGCACAAGTCACACACAATCCTAAAAACAGATTGCACCGTATATATAAATAGTTTACAGCATCTCCATGTCCAATAAGAGCTTAAAGCTAGGTACCTCTTCAAGGGACCTACACCTTCCGTTAAGAGGCAGCGCACAGTCTGTATGGAAGGATCTTAATTGTGGTCCCTCTCTTTTGAGCCCAACCCGACGGATACCTATGGTAGATCGGGGAAAACCACCGCTCAGGCTGTGTTGCTGGCGGGGCCGGAAGGTGCTAACTGCCACACCACGTATCATTGTAAGTCTCATTGGCTCAGTGTGAACTGTTTGTACAACCAACCTACACAGCCTATACCTCAACCTCCACTATACTAAGAACCTCTCATCTGAAGCTTAAAGTTGGGCACCTCTTCAAGGGACCTACGCCCCCCTGGTAAGAGGCGGCGCACGTCCTGGATGGAAGGATCTTAATTGTGGTTCCTCTCTTTTGAGCCCAACCCGACGGATACCTATGGTAGATCGGGGAAAACCACCGTTCAGGTCGTGTTGTCGACGGGGCCGGGAGGTGCTTGCGCCTGATGTACTCTACTAGGAGCCTTGCAGGCTCAACACAAACCGTTAGCGTCATTACCTTATTACTTTTACCACGAGTACCCTTTCATTAGCAACTTTGAGCCAAGCACAAAATCAGTTACCTCTCTATTGTATATCGTAAATAGTTTAGCAGGCTGGACATGGAGGTCTTAGTCTTAGTTTCTAGCTTTAACGTACCCTAATCTCTTCTAGTTAAGGTAGTTTTTAGGATGGTAGATGTTAAAGGCATGGTGAGCAACGGCCAGCGTCTTGATGGTCATTCCAAGACCCGGGCTACAGCCCACAACCAGGTGACGGGCCATATTATACATATAACTTCTCTATTCAGTTCTCTTCCTTCCTTCTTTCTAAATATTTAATTTCGTTTTGTTTATTAATATCTTACTTGATTTTGTATTAGTTATAAGTTTTTCTAATGCTGCACAAAAAAAAGATAACAAATGGATCTAAACAGAGCCCGCCTCCACGTGGCGGGACACGGGCAACGGTGTGAGTGGGGACGGGAGCCGGTGTGGTGTTACTTTAAGTCACTGCGGACCCCGGACCCAGTCACAGCGGCTAAGTGGCAATATACGACCCACCATAAGAAATTAGACGGTGGGTCATAAAATATAAGCAGCTAGTGAAAAAAAAAAAAAAAAGAAAAAAAAAAAAAAAAAAGTGGTCCTGTGATACTCTGGCCCGAAGACAACTAGTTGCGGAATTTTGGAGTCGTCTGCCAGGTTAGTGTGTGGGCTCGGTTGGCTCGTCATATTTTCCGCTGGAAGCTCCAGCAGCCGTTTCTGAACTTCATTCTGATGTGGGACGGCGTTGTTGGAAGTTTTTGTTGCGTGTATGTGGCACGTTAAGATATTTGTTGGTACTAATTTATTTGCTCAACTGGAGTATCTTTTGGTTACCCCACTGAGTGGGTCGTTGCCCACCCGGTCTGCTCAGCGTTACCTTTGGTAGTGCCTGTTTGTTCCTTTTTGAAGGAATTCACGTAGGTGGTTCATGTTACCTGCCCGGAGTTGCGTTCATGTATGGTATGTTTGGCATTTGATGTGTTAGGTAACGTCTGCCTAAGAAAGGCGGTTTTGGACAGTATATGCATAGTCAATTACTGCTGCTTGGTACATGTGGTCCTCTGGGACCTGAACAACACGATCTCGCCAATTTGGTTTGCGTAACAGCATTTAGTGGTATGTTCTGTATTTTTAACTCACTGTGTTATTATTAACTTGGTGGAATAGTCGCGTTTGGTGTCGTTAAGGCACTTCTGAGACTGTGGTTTGACTATTCATGTGCGCTTGGCTTTTATTGTTTTAAGAAGCGAGAATTGTTTATTAAGATTTGTGTGTGTTGGCTTCCGGCACTTGTTAAGAGCGCCCGAGTTAACGGCGCCGTGGTTATCATGTGTTGTCGGGATGTTATACTGTTATTTGATTTTTGAATTTTATCTTGTGTTGATATTATCTGTCATGTGTTACAGAACATAACCAAGGTGCGTAAGTGGTGGGCAGTTGTGGGAGGCATGTCGGGGAGCTCTCAGCGGTTTATTTCGAGGACCGTTTCTAGTGGGAGGGCTCCGAAGTGTTGAGAGCTCGCTCGCCTGTGATTGCGTTGGGAGTTGCCCTTGCCCTTTGGTTGTATCAAATTATTATTTTGTTATTATATTTATTGGTTGTGTGTTGCGCTTCTTTGATTTTATGGTGTCAAGTGCCATTATCTTCTTCAAAGTTTTTTTCATATAAATGATTTTAAATTATAATGCCAAGCTAACTTATTATTGGATCTTGGTCTGTGGAGTAAAATCTTTTAAAGCACCATTGTAATTTGTTCTTGGAAAAGAAATTCCTCTTATTTTATGGTGCCAAGTTGCCATTATTATTATTATTATTATTATTATTATTATTATTATTTGTTTATTACTGCTCTTAATGTTTTCCAATTTTATGGTGCCAAGTGTCATTATCATTCTTAAACTTTTTTGTAAACGATCTTAAGTTGTATTGCCAAGTTAAATTATTATTGGTTTTTGTCTCTTGGGTAAACTCTAAAAGCACTATTGTCAAAGGCTCTTTGATTTTATGGTGGGAAGCCACCGTTATTGTTTTTAAAGCTCATTCTTTTAACCATTTGTTAAGTTCTGTAAGTTACATGAATTTGTTGTTATTTAAAAGAGTTTAGTATTGGCAATTTAATAAATTGTGTACAAAGTCTACTGTTTGGATATTATTGGGTGGAAATCCTTGGATAGTTGTCCTATAAGAATACACATTTCAAAGGGTATGACAACATTGAAAATTTCATAACGGCTGTAGTCGCCGCACTGTCCGTTCGTTTAGACATGTATGCATGTCCCAAGGAACGTTACATCGTTCTTCGTAACACACAGGCACTTAATATCGTATTTATCCGCCGACACCAGGCAGCGACTTTCAATCACTTAAATAAATAATGTGTCCAGGAGTACAGGATGTGAAGCAGGAGCGTCGGCACATGGAACTTTGGGTCTGACCGTGAGTCGTTCACTGATAGCCAACGCAGTTACGGTGACTGCTCGCGTAAAGCGGGTTCAAGTCCTGGTACGGCACAAATGTTCACTGTCTTCGTTCTCTTATACAGCTGATGGCTGTTCATATTCGCAATTGCGAATACATTTCATGTATTCCATAACGGCTGTAGTCGCCGCAGTGCCTGTACCTCCGCGCATGCATGCATGGTCGAAGGAACATTGCATCTTCTTTAACAATACAGGCAATGTAATATCGTACCGCTTTTAAAAACACAATTCTTGTTGCTACACTGTACAACTGGCATAAGAGCCATGCTATCGCAACAGTTATAGAGATAAATGGACAGTCGACAATTAACTTGTCGTTTTGACAAATTACGGAGAGATAATTGGAGTCGTAGTACAAGAATGCTTGTACGCAAATAACAGTAATCTCGTTTGAAAGAGTTAGTGACAAGCATTGAGATATGAGATAAGGTGTACGACACATTGCGGGCTATTGCCAAACATTTGTCATAGAGAACGTTGTGTACTCACTTCTTGTTCACACTGTTTACCGTCCATGTGTTATATCCGTACAAGGGTACAGTCCAGACAATTACACACTTTGTGACCTTTCTTTTAGAAACGACAGATACCTGCCCGATCACTTTTATTAATAGTTGACCTGGGCCAAGTTGACTACAGCCTCCGACAAAGCGAACGACATGAATGTACGTACGTTTAAAAACGTCACAAGAGAGTCATAACTGCGTACTACCAGAATTGTAGTAAAAATTTTCGCATGGGACAATTTCTAGGGGTGAAATCTTGCATAAGTGCTTTATTCCTCCTTAAAGTACGAGATAAAGTTGGTGATTTTCCCTTGGAAGCACGGTAAAATACACTTTTATTCAACCAAAGTCGTACTCGCCCTGGAACCACGAGACAGACGCCGCGCAGTATGTGACAAAAAACAGTGCAACGTGCAACTTCAGCGGAGAGTGTTGACAAATACGTAAAATAATACAGACTGCCCTATTGTTCCACACAGAGGTCGGTGAAGAATAAATATTTAGTGTCATATGTAGATAGTGGATTAAGAATCATACGAGATATGTTCAAAAAGTTCCAGAACATTCGTAATTTCACGCTGTGTGTTGGGGCGAAATGCGGTTGGCAGAGCTTCACACGCCTATGTTTAATGTGTAACTCCCGGAAGTTTCATTGTGTCGCGCAGTTAGCGAATTTAAAATGGTTCAAATGGCTCTGAGCACTATGCGACTTAACTTGTGAGGTCATCTGTCGCCTAGAACTTAGAACTACTTAAACCTAACTAACCTAAGGACATCACACACATCCATGCCCGAGGCAGGATTCGAACCTGCGACCGTAGCGGTAACGCGGTTCCAGACTGAAGCGCCTTTAACCGCACGGCCACACCGGCCGGCTTTAGCGAATTTAGAGATAGCAGATTTACAGGTGGTTAGAGGAGCAACGCGTCAGCATTAAATTTTGCATGAAACTCACGAAAACCTTCACAGACACACGCCAGATGATTCAGGAAGCCTACGGTGATGACAGTTTAAGCCGCAGTCGGTGTTACGAATGCTTCACACGGTTTAAAAATGGCCGGACGGAAGTTAAAGATGACCCTCGTTCAGGACGCACTTCGACGTCTGCCGACGACGCTCATGTCAGGATCGTCAACGAAATTGTGCGTGCCAATCGAAGACCCACTGTCCGAGAGATTGCATAGGAATGTAACATTTCAGTTGGGTCATACCATGAAAATCTGACACACCATCGTGTTGCCGCCAAGTTCGTCCCACAGTTCATGAGTCAAGGCCAGAAAGACCTTCGCCTCTGCCGGTCGGTGTGGCGTGCGGTTCTAGGCGCTTCAGTCTGGAACCGCGTGACCGCTACGGTCACAGGTTCGAATCCTGCCTCGGGCATGGATGTGTGTGATGTCCTTAGGTTAGTTAGGTTTACGTAGTTCTACGTTCTAGGGGACTGATGACCACAGATGTTAAGTCCCATAGTGCTCAGAGCCATTTGAACCTTCGCCTCGCAATATGTGAAGAGCGCTTGGGTCGCGCAAATGAGAGCAAGATGTTCCCTACAAGAATCATAACTGGTGATTGATAAAACGTGGGTCTACGGTTATTATGTCCAGTCTTCACAATGGGTCGGGAAAGATACTCCAAGACCAAAGAAAGTTCGTCAGGTCAGGTCAAATGTTAAAGACATGCTGATAATTTAATCTGTCTTTGAAGGATTAGTTCATCATCAATTTGTGTCACAGTGTTAAAGCGTTAATCGATGGTACTATCGCGAAGTGTTGTGACGCCTGCTAGAAAATGTGAGAAGGAAACGGTATGTAATGTGGCTAGACCATTCATGGCTCCTGCATCACGATAACGCACCCGCACATTCATCCCTGTTGGTGCGTGATTACTGCACAAGAAACGAAATCACTGTGCTGCCTCATCCTCCGTACTCTCCAGACCTGGCCCCTAAGGACGTTTTAATTTCCAAAATTGAAACCCCGTTGAAAGGACGAAGACTTGCAACAATGCATGAGGTAAAAGAAAATTTGCAGACGGCGCATCGCACGATCCAGCAAGAGGCATACCAGGGCTGCTATCGGAAGTGGAAACGGTGTTGGCAACGGTGTATCAATTGTGGAGGAGAGCATTTCGAAGGAGGTCATGCACAAGAAGCAAAAGGTGCGCGCAGAAACATTCTGCGGACAAAGTTCCGGAATTTTTTGAACAGATCTCGTATCTTGCTGGATGCTAGGAACTTTTAATATGACATCCAACAAACAAGGACAGAAGAATACCGATGTATACAGGGTGTTACAAAAAGGTACGGCCAAACTTTCAGGGAACATTCCTCACACACAAATAAAGAAAAGAAGTGGACATGTGTCCGGAAACGCTTAATTTCCATGTTGGAGCTCATTTTAGTTTCGTCAGTATGTACTGTATTTCCTCGATTCACCGCCCGTTGGCCCAATTAAAGAAAGGTAATGTTGTGTTGACATGCGACTCATTGCTCTACAGTACTAGCATCAAGCACATCAGTACGTAGCATCAACAGGTTAGTGTTCATCACGAACGTGGTTTTGCAGCCAGTGCAATGTTTACAAATGCGGAGTTGGCAGATGCCCATCTGATGTATGGATTAGCACGGGGCAACAGCCGTGGCGTGGTACGTTTGTATCGAGACAGATTTCCAGAACGAAGGTTTCCCGACAGAAAGACGTTCGAAGCAATTGATCGGCGTCTTAGGGAGCACGGAACATTCCAGCCTATGACTCGCGACTGGGGAAGACCTAGAACGACGAGGACACCTGCAATGGACGAGGCAATTCTTCGTGCAGCTGACGATAACCCTAATGTCAGCGTCAGAGAAGTTGCTGCTGTACAAGATAACGTTGACCACGTCACTGTATGGAGAGTGCTACCGGAGAACTAGTTGTTTCCGTACCATGTACAGCGTGTGCAGGCACTATCAGCAGCTGATTGGCCTCCACGGGTACACTTCTGCGAATGGTTCATCCAACAATGTGTCAATCCTCATTTCAGTGCAAATGTTCTCTTTACGGATGAGGCTTCATTCCAACGTGATCAAATTGTAAATTTTCACAATCAACATGTGTGGGCTGGCGAGAATCCGCACGCAATTGTGCAATCACGTCATCAACACAGATTTTCTGTGAACGTTTGGGCAGGCATTGTTGGTGATGTCTTGATTGGGCCCCATGTTCTTCCACCTATGCTCAATGGAGCACGTTATCATGATTTCATACGGGATACTCTACCTGTGCTGCTAGAACATGTGCCTTTACAAGTACGACACAACATGTAGTTCATGCACGATGGAGCTCCTGCACATTTCAGTCAAAGTGTTCGTACGCTTCTCAACAACAGATTCGGTGACCGATGGACTGGTAGAGGCGGATCAATTCCATGGCCTCCACGCTCTCCTGACCTCAACCCTCTGGACTTTCACTTATGGGGGCGTTTGAAAGCTCTTGTCTACGCAACCCCGGTACCAAATGTAGAGACTCTTCGTGCTCGTATTGTGGACGGCTGTGGTACAATACGCCATTCTCGAGGGCTGCATCAGCGCATCAGGGATTCCATGCGACGGAGGGTGGATGCATGTATGCTCGTTAACGGAGGACATTTTGAACATTTCCTGTAACAAAGTGTTTGAAGTCACACTGGTACGATCTGTTTCTGTGTGTTTCCATTCCATGATTAATGTGGTTTGAAGAGAAGTAATAAAATGAGCTCTAACATGGAAAGTAAGCGTTTCCGGACACATGTCCACATAACATATTTTCTTTCTTTGTGTGTGAGGAATGTTCCCTGAAAGTTTGGCCGTACCTTTTTGTAACACCCTGTATAATCTCAATGTCTTGAAATTTTGGCCCTATGATTTTTCTTAGAATTTTTCTTTCCTTTAGCTCAAGTTTCTCCATTTGGCCTTTGAAATTCATGTTTAGTGTTTCTGCTGCATACCGTGCTTCTGGCTTAATCACTGTCTTGTAATGTGTAATTCTGGACCCCCATGAAAGGGATTTTTTGTTAGTTGGAATGCCAATTCAAGTTTGTTTTTTCTGGATTCCATTGCTTTGCTTTCCCCAGCATTCCAACTAATCCATTCTCTGAGATACTTGAACTATTTTACTATTTCAATCTTCTGTTCTTGAACTTTGAGGTATTTACATGAGTGCTTGATGTTTGTCAATATCTCAGTTTTTTCAAAGGAGATGTGAAGACCTATTTTAGCTGCTTGTTTCTTTAGTTCAAGGATTTGCTCCCGTGCTTCTTCAATTGTTTCAGCAAACAGGGCCATATCATCTGCAAAAGCAATGCAATTTACTATAAGTTTTTTTTTTCCCCCAACTCAGTCTTATACCACTCTTAATATTTGTGTTCCATTCTCTGACTACTTTCTCAAGCGCGCAATTGAACAGCAACGGTGAGAGCCCATCCCCCTGTCGCCCTCCCGTTTTTATTTCAAAGGGTTCCGATAATTCGCCCATAAATTTAACTTTCGAAAATGTATTTGTAAGGCTCGCTTTTATAATATTAGTTGTTTTCTTATCCAAACCCATTTCTTCCAGGACTATTAATAGAGATTCTGTATCAATCGAATCTTATGCTTTTTCGAAATCAATGAAGGGGATTACGTATGTCTTTGCCCTTGATATTTGGTATTCCATAATGTTTTTGAGGTTTAGTATTTGTTCAAATGGTTCAAATGGCTCTGAGAACTATGGGACTTATCACCTGGGGTCATCAGTCCCCTAGAACGTAGAATTACTTAAACCTAACTAACCTAACGACATCACACACATCCATGCCCGAGGCAGGATTCGAACCTGCGACCGTAGCGGACGCGCGTTTCCAGACTGAAGCGCCTAGAACCGCTCGGCCACACCGGCCGGCTAGTATTTGTTCCTAACATGATCTACCCTTTATAAAACCTCCCCCGGTATTCCCCGATCTGCGGTCCAATTGCGGCTCTGCCCTATTCAAAAGGACTTGAGAAAGAATCTTGTATGTTATATCCAGCAGTGATATTCCTCTGTAATTGTTGGGTCGGTCTTCAACTTAAATTTGTATTACACGCAAAAACATATCTCCTTTTCACGGCATTGCTTTAAACAAATCCCCGAGTGTCGAGCTGCGAGCGCTCTAAACATAGAAGCATCGTAAGCAGCCGGAGTGTAAAAGTGTTGTGTATGTACCTGATAAACGCCGAAGCCCGTCAGATTCAGGGTCAGGTGCGTGCTGGCACCCACCCACGTGGCGGGAGACGACGCGCAAACTAGCAAACAAGTTGTGGCGTTGCGGGTTGCCGCGCGCTACGCGCAGGCGCAATGAATAAGTGATGAGGCAATTCCACCAGCGCGGCGTGGCGTTCCCCCTACTTGGAGCGATTTTATAGGTACGCCGAATTTCACGGGCCACCTTAAGTGAGAAACTGCATTATGCGCTCATTAATATCGAAACGCCCGCGCTTCGTTCTCCTTCTATTCCCCTTCACAGTAATTAGAACGTTACCTAAAACAGTTAACGCCGTTATAAGAAGCAGATTCGTCTGTATCACACATCTGTTTCGGCACAAGTATCTTAATTACGGGCACGTTTACTCATTCATTTTAAATTTATTTATTGCTTACTCTCATAGAGGTCTGTCGCGGGTCGTTCAACCCACAAGCCCTGTGCAATGATAATGTTACAGAACGAAATATTTTAACATATCATAATGAGGAAGGCCCGCAGGGGACTGACGACTGATGCAGGGACTAGCAGTTAACCCCGAACGTAAATACACGTAACGCATGGGCGCATAAATACTATTGGCGATAAATCTCTGAAAACAGTAATTACCGTAAAATGTGTAGCAGCAATCATCCTAAGCGATTTAAAGAGGAGTGACCACATAAAAAAATGGTTGAAGCAGATGCCACACTCATATTCATTGGGAGAAACTTGAAAAAACGTAATTCATCCACATACGTAGCAGCATATAAAATACTTGTTCGATCGATTCTCGAGTCTTACTCTTTGGTATGAAACCCTTACCGAGTGGGAATAATATAAGAAACAATCAAGATCCAACAAAGAAAACCTTTAGTCGGCGCGAGAGCGTTTCGGTTCAAAATGGGTCAAATGGCTCTGAGCACTATGGGACTTAACTTCTAAGGTCATCAGTCCCCTAGAACTTAGAACTAATTAAATCTAACTAACCTAAGGACATCACACACATCCATGCCCGAGGCAGGATTCGAACCTGCGACCGGAGCGGTCGCGCGGTTCCAGACTGTAGCGTCTAGAACCGATCGGCCACACTGGCCGGCGAGCGTTTCGGAGATGCTCGACAAACACCAGGGGCATACGATACGAGAGATGGGTCGCGCATAACGCTGAGGTTTACTGTTGAAACGTCGAAAAGCGCATTCTAAGGAGAGTCGGACAACATACACAAAAACAAAACAAAAAAGACAAAAAACTGCACCACGAAGGAATAATATGGTACTGACAAGCAAACTATTACAATTTCAGAAAAATTAATAGATTTATTCAACAAAAAGAGCTTCACAAGCTGAGCAAGTTAATAATGCATTGCTCCAGCTCTGACCGTTATGCAAGCAGTTACTCGGCTTGGCACTGATTGACAGAGTATTTGGTTGTCCTCCTTAGGTACACCGCGCCAAATTCTGTCCAACTGGCGCGCGAGATCGTCAAATTACCAAGCTGTTTGGAGCGCCCTGCCTGTAACGCTCCAAACGACCTCAGTTGGGGAGAGATTCCGGTGACCTTTCTGGTCAAGATAGGGTTTTCCAAGCACCAACACCAGCAGTAGAAGAAACTCTCGACGTGCGCAGATTGGCCGGCCTTTGTGACCGAGCGGTTCTAGGCGCTTCAGTCCGGAACCGCGCAGCTGCTACGGTCACAGGTTCGAATCCTGCCTCGGGCATGGATATGTGTGATGTCCTTAGGTTAGGTAGGTTTAAGTAGTTCTAAGTCTAGGGGACTGATGACCTCAAATGTTGAGTCCCGTAGTGCTTAGAGCCATTTGAACCATTCTTTTTTTTTTTTTTTTTTTTTTTTTGCGCAGATGGACGTTACCTTGCTCAGGACGGCTTGCTGTGAAGAGCAACAAAATGGGGCGTGGAATACCGTCGACGTACCACTATGCTGCAAGTGTGCTGCAGATGACAACCACTGTGGTTGCTGCTATGAAAAGAAACGGCACCCCAGACCATCACTCCTGGATGTGGGGCCATATGACAAGCAACAGTCAGATTGGTATTTCACCGCTCTCCAAGATGTCTTCAGAAACGTCTTCGACCTGAATCCCCATTGGGCGGAGTAAAATCGTTTTCAGTGATGAGTTCCGCTTCGAACTAAGCGCCGATGACCAGTGAAGACTTGTCTAGAGACAGCCCGGTGGAATACTAACCTGCCTGTCGATTGCCAGTCAGGAGTAATGATCTGGGGTGCCATTTCATTTCATAGAAGGACGCCTTTGATTGCCATCCGCGGCCTCCTTAGAACACAGGTATGTCGACGATATTTTACACCCCGTTATCTTGCCCATCATAGCAAGCATCCTGGGATTACATTCCAGGAAGATAGTGCCAGCCCGAAAACGGCGAGATTTTCTACGTCACATCTTCGTGCTTGCCAAACCCTACCTTGGCCAATTAGGTATCTGGATTCTCCGCAGTTGAGAACGTTTGGAGCATTACGGGCAGGGCCCTCCGACGAGTTGGGTATTTTGACAATAAAACGCCACTGCACAGATTTTAGCACGATAACCCTCTGGAGGATACGCAACAACTCTATCAATGAATCCCAACCCCGATAACTGTTTCCAAGAGGGCCCAAGGAGGAGCAACGAGTTACTGACTTGCTCAATTTGAGAAGCTTTCTCCCTTGAACAGATCAACCAATTTTTCTGAAACTATAGTCATTTGTTTCTTTGCACAAGTACATTATACCTCCCGATTACCGTCCCAAGCGCGTAATTCCTTCGTGCCCCCCCCCCCCCCCCCCTCATACGTCTCGAGAAATGGCCACGAAGAGAAAATCTGGGGTGCTAGTGCTCAATTTAGTTTTACCGACAGTATCTGACAGGATAGCTGTCTCTTTGAAGAGCCGCTTCCAGGAAGGTGAGACGCACAACCTCCAGATCGAACCCGCCCCGCGGGTTAACGACGAGGGCCAGGATGCCGACCAGCCTGGAAGTGGTTATGACGGTTTCCCACATCCAACTGGGTGAATACAAAACTGGAACCTAAGACCCACCTCAGCTACACGATTCGCAAACATTTAGTAACCTTTCACAAGAATAGCACTACATGCAGACGGTACACACATTCTATAACGGGGGGAGGGGGGAGGGGTGTCACGTGTGCGATAGGAACGACGTCCGGTCACGCCTTACAATTAACCGTGCCAAATTAGTTAATAATCACGCCAACCCTGCGCAAATGACGAACAAAGACAAAGAAGAATATTAGATTTGCCGACAGTCGTTCTGCCTACGCACATATTCGTCATTGGAGCAGGGAATGGGGAAAACAGGATACCAGCAGCACCCTTTCCCACACACCGAAAGGTAACATTAGGGGTATAAATGAAGATGTAAAACTGAAATTAAATTAGAATAAACGAACCACCAACACAAGATAAAGAAAGAAACCTACCTATATACTATACTTTATCTCGATTCTACACACATTCAAGGTATCACGGCCATCTACGGATGGCCTCAAGTCATACCTATCTATAATATACCCAACCTACACTTTACATTCCAGCTGTTGTATGTCTCGGAACTGCTGGAGGTTTTTTTAAGTCTGTGAGGGTCACCGCTCTTCTAATCTTCATACTAAATTCTACAAACTACTTACACTGCTGAGCCATGTCATGATTACCCACTTAATACCGCGTCGGTCCACTTTGTTAATGCAGTTCAGCGTCGATTCTGGGTAGCATGAGTCCGACAAGCCCTTGGTAGGTTTTCGTAGTTATGTGGTACTAGATGTCTCCGCACAGGTCACGCGGATCGTTTGTAGACACCGACAGCGCCCCACATGAATTCAGTTCGGTTCAGATCAGGTGAATTTAGCGGTCATCAAGAACTCGACATGAGCTCACTATCATGCCCTTCAAACCACCGTACCAAGATTCTGGCCTGGTGACATGGACAATTATCATGCTGGGATACGCCTTCGCTGTCGGAAATGGCATCAAACACGTAGGGGTGCAGGCGATCTGCAATGACGTTCGCGTAGTCCACAGCTGTGGCGGTGCCTTCGATTACTATCATAAGATAGAAGCCTAGGTGAATGTCCCCCGTAGCATAATATTGCCCAACTGGCCTACGTCCACGATGCAGTGCAAGTCCAGAACAGCTGTTCATCTGGGCGACGACGCATCCCGTCTGATGTAACACAAACGTGAACCATCCGACCAGGTGACACATTTCGATTGATCCACGGCCCTATCTCGATAATCACGCGCACACTGCATTCGTAATTGGCGATGTCGTTCGGTCAACATTTGACGGAGAAAAACATTGAAACAATGTGTGATTGCCCATATTCATCCGATTTTATCACCTACCACCGTCTTTTTGTTCCCTTACGTCAATCCAAAAATACGTCAAGAAATCAAGAAGGTACTGTATTCTCCCAGAACCATGTTTTTGAGGTATCAACACCAGAAAGGAAAAAACAAAGATTCCTTACATGGTTCCATAGAATGCAGATGTGCAGAAATTTAAAAGACGAATATTTCGAGGAACATTACAGCGATATGTACCACTTTTATGTTTCGAGGAGAGACTGTGAACCAGCACACTATTTTTGCTGGTGATTGTATGGAGCTGGTCCGCACACGAAGAAACGGTACCGTCGAATAATAACTTAGAAAGCATTAGCAACATTACTTCCGTTGGTTCTTAAGTACTTCAAAAAACCGAGGAAAGAGAACAAACTGCTCTCCGTTACACAACCTGTTTCCTGACACGTGAAGGTCACTCTTCTCCTTGAAAGATGAAAGTCTGGCGGCTTCTGGTGTGAGACGCTACGCCTCTGGAACGCAGACCTGGCCCGTTCTTAGTTTTATCCGACAGGAGAAAAGAGGGATCATCTATGACGCGATCGATTAATTGCGTTGGTCACTTTAATATAAGCTACAATTTTCGATTAACAAAAATGCAACAGTAGGTCACATATACAATAAACTTACGCCATGTTTGTAAATAAAAAGTACAAGAGCTACACATACGACTGTAATTTACTGTGATGGGTTTTCATTGCGGTTTGAACCGTAGGTAAAGTGGTTATTCGAACTTTGCTTATGGTACCAAGTTTGGATACCAATGTTCGTAGTTCTAATAGTGTGGTTGTTGCAATTTAGACATAGGCCTCGGTAAACTTTAACACTGACAAAACACGTAATTGTCTAGATAACGTAGAGCTAAAGCTGTCATCAACCCAAAGGGTTGTTTGAACAGCACAGCGCTTTACTAGGCGTGCTCATATTGGAGGTGGTATGACGTTGCCTTCCTTCGATCTTTGAACTTAGCCAGTTATAGGATCAACAAATGTAAAGATAATATCAGGAGCACCTCAGGGGAGTGTAATACGACCGTTACTGTTTACCAGCTTGGAAAAATTTGTAAAGGTGCTGCAGGAGAGGTTGTACTGAGAAATAATCATCAAGAAAAAAAAATTCGATACGTTGCGCCGTTTCAGAGATAATTTGCGTTGAAGTTCGCCAATAAGGCCGATGCGCGCCCAGATGTGTTCTTAGGTTGGTTTCCTATGGAGTGCGATACAAAAAATTGACACGGGGCCGTAGTGGGACTTGAATCCGAGCCAAAGGCTGAGGAGTCTCGTGCGCTATCTACTCTATGAGAATAACTGAGAGTAATTGTATCGGGCTGGCCGCTTGAATGTGCGCGCGCAGCAGCCTGATTGCCTAATTTCAATAATAATTAACTTGGAAACAGCGCGACGCATCGGATTTGTTTCTTGACAATTATTTCTCATCATAACGTACCCTGTGAGACTTTTACAAACTGTTCAGGCTATTCCTGACCACCGTGTATATAAATGATCTAGTGGGTAAGTTCGGAAAACCCACAAGGCTGTTCGGAGATGGTGTGGTTGTCTATATGAAGGTAGCAACGCCACAATACTGTAGCGAATATCAGGAAGACCTGCAGAGTAATTATGATTGGTACAGAGATTGGCTGCTGACCCTAAACATAAATAAATGTAATACATTTTGCATAAATAAAGGAAGAAATCCACTACTCTACGATTACACTATTGATAACAAATCTTTGGAAATAGTAATGTACTTAGAAGTAACCATCCGGGACGAGCTAAAGTGGAGTGACCACTTATACTAATAGTAGGAAAAGCAACCGCCAGGCTAAGACTCAAAGGAATAATATTACGGAAATGTAATTCATCGACTTACGAAACACTTGTTCTGCCGATTGTTGAGTATTACTCATCAATCTGGAACCCTCGCCAGATTGGACTAATAGAAGGGATTGAGAAGATTCAACGAAGAGCGCCGCGCTTCGTCAATTACGAAGACCCTCGACGGATTCCAGTGGCAGAAGCTAGAATGCGAGTATAAGCGTCATGCATCACGGAAAGGTTTACTGTGGAAATTCCGACACAATACGTTCGGGGAAGAGTGGGTCAACATATCACTTCATCTAACACATGTATCGCGAAATGACCAGAACGAGAAACTCCGAGAAATAAGAGCTGATAGGAAGGTTTACTGATAGTCCTTCTTCCCACGTGCCATTCTCGAACAGGCGTCACAAGCTGAACATAGAGACAGAACTACAGGGTAACGCGTACAACTCGAGATTCTTCGTACCAACTAGAGGTGAAAGTGACTGATAAAAATCACAGACATGAATGTAGTTCGAAACCAACACCTCTGAACTCGGAGACTGGCACAAAATCACTGAGCCACCTACACAAAGTGTTGGCTAAATAAGGTGAACCAAAGAGATCTCAGGAAGACATCGGTGTGACATGTCCAATAGGGAGCAGTTAACTAGAGCGGTTTTGATTCTCGTAATAGGTCACGGGGTACTGTGTATGACACATTCCGGACGGTCGCACAGAACGCAAGTACATGTATGCGGTTCCAGTCTGTTTAGTTCGCAGAGCTACGAAGTATGATCCCCCTAAAGGAGAGCTCCTGATTTGAATCCCGGCCCAGCACACGCTTTATATTTGTTAGGCAGTTTCAGTACAGCTTGAACTATGCCACGGAGGAAATTGCTCGTTACGGAGATTAACTTCACGGTTTACCTTCCAATAGATACAATCGGAAAATGCAAAAGCAAGGTTTTGTTCCTCGTTATACAAAGATTAAATTTTGTTTATAGTATTAGAACACAATCGCAAAACGACATCAAAATCATCCAGGTTATCTGAAACAGTTGCAATGCACAAGCCACCAGACCCTTTTCCTATTACATGAAACAGCGAAGCTATGGCAACGTCGAAAAGGAAATGGAGAAAGAAATTACGGAGCTGGCCCATTGGGCATATAACGGCAAGCAACAGTCCAGACTTGTGATTTACCTGTTCTTTAACCACTACACTGCTCTGTATAACCATTGTATTAATATCAATACGAAATGTCTACGGCGCGGAATGGAACTTCGTGCACATAATTCTTGTTTTCTTGTTTTTAAGACGGTGCTTCGAATGGTATATTTCAATTATCAACATACTTTTATTCAATCCAGTTCAACGACTACTTTTAGCGTCTGTTACTGGCTGTATTAAATGAACTATATTACATGAAATAAAAATATTAACGGTTTACTAGGGGATTTTGCGGAAACCTTTATTAATTTATTTTTCATCAAATCAAAGAAAATATTTCTGTAAAAAGTTGCGCCTTGTAATCGTTAGTAGCTATTTTTTGAATCTTCGTCTTTTGCAGACAATGGTCTATCACCTGAGCTGTCGAAGTACAGCTCTCGGAGCAGCCAATGCATCGCTCTCCAAAATTATTCCTCCTCTCCGTTCTAGAAGTTTGCTCTCTGGCTGTCGTTCCGATTCAGCAGATCCGGAAAACCAACTGACCTGCATATATTTTTGCACGCAGGCACATCTTAAGTATTAGACGCCGGCCCATTTTAAGTAAAATATTTTCGAAAAATACAGAAGCCCTGCTGAATATGAAATCGTTCGAGTAATGGACCTTATAAGAGAATAAAATAAAATTTATAAAATCTTACCAACATTCCTAGACCCGTAAAGTTTCTGAGATAAAAACTGTTCGAGAAAATTGAAAGTGCAAAGTTTCGTCTAACTTTAATCTCGAAATCAGTGGCTTCACTTCCGAATATTTTCCAAATATCGATGACCATTCGCCGGCCGGAGTGGCCGTGTGATTCTAGGCGCTACAGTCTGGAGCCGAGCGACCGCGACGGTCGCAGGTTCGAATCCTGCCTCGGGGCATGGATGTGTGTGATGTCCTTAGGTTAGTTACGTTTAATTAGTTCTAAATTCTAGGCGACTGATGACCTGAGAAGTTAAGTCGCTTAGTGCTCAGAGCCATTTGAACCATTTGATGACGATTCATGTTGATGATCCAAACAAAAGATGGAAATAAAGTACGATGTGCAATGTACAGCCACGCATAAAGTATTAACACTCTGTTCACTCTTTGTAAGGAAATATAGGCGACAGTCGAAAGCCGTTACAATATGGGAAACGATAAAAAGTGGCAGATCTTTCACACAAAGTAATATTATGTTATCAGGCTACTTCCTAAGCATATCGAGGTTCCTTATTTTAGAGTTCCGTGTCCAGTCGGCTACGATGTCAATATAGCTCACACAGGATGGATCATACACAAGATGCGGCACGAAATTTTAATCAGAACGCTGGTTAATGCAACTGTTTCCCTTCCGACATCGGTTGCAGTCTTGTTGCCACCTACGAGAGTGGATTAGCATAAACTGAAATGATTAGCCACTTTCAGATACGTGACCTGACAACAGAGGGATACATTAGTTTTTTGTTCTTATCAGTCGTGACACACTGACCTCTACATGTTTTTAAATGGCAATTACTGAAATGCTAAATTCACCGGAAATCATACACGGCTACTATGAATGACTCATTAGTTTTAAAAGCTTTATATCCTACAAGTATTATACGTACAAATATGACTGATGCATGAAACGGGCTGTAAACTCACCAAGTTTACTTTTTGCACTCAACAAATGTTCTATTACATTTTAGTACTTGTCTGGTCCCACGACATACATCAAAGGGATAGTAAGGTTCGTTTCGTACCTTATATAGCAATATCCTTCAATGGCCATCTCAGCAGCATTGTTCCCTGAGCTGTAGCGGTGTTCTTGGCAGTGGTGGCACGTAAACACGCTCCTTAACGCGTGGGGTTCAAATGACTCTGAGCAATATGGGATGCAACTTCTGAGGTCATCAGTCCCCTAGAACTTAGAACTAGTTAAACCTAACTAACCTAAGGACATCACACACATCCATGCCTGAGGCAGGATTCGACCTGTGACCGTAGCGCTCATGCGGTTCCAGACTGTAGCACCTAGAACCGCTCGGCCACTCAGGCCGGCACGCGTGGGGAATGAGTTGGTCCAAGGGAACAGATCCGCACCATCTTCACCATTATGCTCAATCCAGCAATGATGAATTTCGCCGTTTAACTAGAGACGAACCTCGATGCTCTGAAGTAGGCTGTTTAGGTTTTTATTGGTAACGCCACGTAGCGCTCTGTATGAAAATCACTGGCTGTGCTGTGTGCATTCTGTGGCTGGTTTGCATTGTTGTTCGCTATTGTAGTGTTGGGCTGTTGGCTGTTAACAGCGAGTAGCGTTGCGCAGTTGGAGGTGGATGTGGGGAGAGAAATGGCAGAGTTTTGACATTTGTAAGACTGGATGTCATGAACTGATATATATAATGGCTTTTGAACACTATTGAGGTAAATACATTGTTTGTTCTCTATCAAAATCTTTCATTTGCTAACTATGCCTATCAGTAGTTAGTGCCTTCCGTAGTTTGAATCTTTTATTTAGCTGGCAGTAGTGGCGCTCGCTGTATTGCAGTAGTTCGAATAACGAAGATTTTTGTGAGGTAAGTGATTTGTGAAACGTATAGGTTAATCTTAGTCAGGGCCACTCTTTTGTAGGGATTTTTGAAAGTCAGATTGCGTTGTGCCAAAAACATTGTGTGTCAGTTTAAGCACAGTCTTGTACAATTTTTCTAAGGGGACGTTTCATATGGCGACCCTGCCAGGATACCTCAGTGGAATCTTCTGATATTTTTTTTGTACTTTGTGTAATTAGTGTAGCTTTTGTTTATTGCTAGCGCGTAATTGTAGAGAGAATTTCCTTTCTAGTTGTATTTTTTCATTGTTGTACAGTAAAACAGTTGTGACTTGCATGTAGATTTGCACCAAGTATTTCGCAGCTGCGCTTACAATTAAGTAGATATTATTTTCAGTGCTATGTTAATCTGTTTTCTTATTTTGCTCTTCAAATTGTGCTTTTCTGTGTTATCGTGTGAAATACGTGATAATTATAGCATGTGAAAAACGTAACACTAGGCTCCAAAGTAAACTGAGAAATAATAGTGACGACGAGCGTAGCTTATCAGCACCACTGTGTAATGAATTAACAGACATTCAAAGTAGTAATTTGGTAACTGTGCATAGGGAAATGGAGCGGGCGGCAAATAATGGCGTAGACAGTGAAACAAATAGTGAACAGGGAAGCATTATCGATCGATCGGTCGGCAACAGCTCGCCTCAGGAAGCCGAAATGACAGGGCACAATCTTGCAAATACTGTAGATTCAGGTTTTGCGTCCTCACCGTTTTCTCAAATACGTCAAGACACATTTTCTGCTTTTCAAAATGCGAATATTGCCGGTTCAAATGCACTGCCGAATAGCACTGAGGAACATGTTTCAGACACCAGTGCATTGTTATTACAGTTAATGCAACAAATGGGACAAAGGCTACAAAAGTTAGACACAATGGAACGAAATCTTCAGAAGTTAGACACAATGGAACAAAATCAGAGACAGACACAGCAAAAGCTTCAAAAGTTAGACACAATGGAACAAAATCTTCGGAAGTTAGACACCACGCTTGAACAAACACGTGAAGATTTAACTAATGAGTTACATAACATTGAATCGAAATGTCAAAAAGTCTTTAATGACGTAAAAACACAAATTTGTGAGCATTTTCAACCAATTCTTTTGCGGCATGAAAATGCATTACAGAATCACGAAGCAACCATAAAAGAACTGCAAACTATTGTTCATGAAAATCATGAGACCTTGCAAGCTAAAACTGACTCAGTTGCATCTACCGATTCGGTTACGCAATTTGCAAAAACTCAGGAAAACTTAATTGACACAGTAGATACGATTTCAACACAAATGGACATTCTGAAACTTGGTTCAGAAAAACACACAGAGGAAATAATTTCACTATCGGATAAAGTAGCCGAACTTTCAGATCAGTTCACTAACTTATCTACAAAGGTAGATGATGATCTGAATGACACAAGACCTGTAGCCTTCACTGACACTGAAGAGTATGAACAAATTAGAAAATTCAAACAAAATCAAAATCAAATCAATACACAGTACAAATGAGAAATCCAGGAAGTACAAGATCAGTTGGCACAAGTAATACAAGAATTACATATTTCAGAGGACACTCGCGCTCCAGTACGGGAAGAGGGACATAGAAATACGGAACAACCACAAAATAATAACACAGGACACTTCGGAAATTATGAAAGAAATTGGCAAGGCGCATTGAATTTTGAGATGGAACCGCCGAAACGAAGTAACAATGAGCGATGTGCGACTCGCCGACACAAAGATTTTGACTATAAGCTGTTCATTAATACACGTAAATTCAAAACATTTAAGAATTCTGGCAACGACTTTCATCCACGAGCATGGCTTCATCAATTCTCTCATTGTTTTCCTCCCAACTGGTCATTGCAGCACAGATTAGAATTTATGTGTGGCTACTTAGAGAACGAACCAGCTGTAAGAATGCGATCGGTCATTCACGATTGTCACAGTGAAGGAGAATTTTATCATGCCTTCCTCTCAGCATACTGGTCTCAAGCTACACAAGACCGAGTAAAACATAGCAACATAATGATGAAACATTTCGAACAATCTGAATTCTCCAGTCTTGTGAAATATTTTGAAGACATGTTGCACAAGAATCAATACCTGTCAAACCCATACAGCCCCTCAGAACTCATCCGCATTTGCTTAATCAAATTACCTGAACATTTACGACATATTATTTTGGTAGGACGTTGCAAAGACGACATTGAAGCTTTTCAGGGACTCTTACAAGAATTAGAAATTGACACTAACAATCGCGGAACGCGAAAACAGGAACACAACAATTACAGGTCACATCCGTCGCAATTTCGCGATGAAAGAAATAATAACTGGACACGACAAGGCTATTCTCACAACACAAATCGTGACCAAAACAGACACCACCCGTATGACAACCGTTGGCAGAGTAGTCATAATCACAGGGAAAGATCACCTCTCCACGGTAGTGACTATCACAGAGACAATCAGAGAAACAGACAATATGGGAACCAAAATAATTATTATCAAGGGAGACAGAATAACTTTAGACGCAACAGTTCAGCGTGCAGTTACGATTCAGGGAGAAATTCTCCACCACGTGACCGACAAGAAAGAAACTATGGAATCTACCGACATGACGACAGACGATATGATCGTAACGACAGACCTGAATTGCATCAGAACTGGCGGGATTCAAACAGGGCAGGGCCCTCTCGACAAGGTGAATTTGTAGAAGTTAGGTCTCCAAATCCCAATAACGACACGCGCCAACAAAGAGATAATAGGCAATGACTCACACCGCTGGCAGCCACAAAACGTACTTATGAAACTGACGACGCAGCTGCCATAGCAAGTAATTATGTAAAAATGGAAGACATTAGGGACATCTTACTCCAGGAACACGACGTAAAACATAACAACATTGCATATCCTGTGATTCACATTACAGTAAATGACGTAAAATTTACGGCAATACTTGACTTGGACAGTCCCATTTCAGTAATTAGTGAAACAGCCTTTAGCAAATGCAACAAATCGAACGATTGCCCCACAATTCCGTTTCGTAAGATTAAATTACAAGGTGCAATCTTTGGAAAAAGTGTAGATGTACGCCAACAAACCAACTTAGAATTCTTTTGCCACAGCCACAGCTTCTCTATGAACTTTCTTATTGTTCCATTATTGTCGACGGAAATTATATTGGGAGTAAACTTTTTGAATGAATACAAAGCAATCTTAAACGTTCACGATGCTGAAATAAGTTTAGAGAAGGAAGGTAAGTCAATAGCTTTGAAATTTGAAGATTGGCTCTCAAACCATGACGAAGAAATTAATCGGCTTTACCTCCTGTTAGACAACAGTTCGGAATTTTCGACGGAACTTGACACTAACAATCACTCTGCAAGTACTGACAGGGATGATATCGACGGCGCATTTGATACTAATGAGTTAATTCAGAATAAAACAACTGAGAATTGTAATGACACTGATAGGCAGGACCTTTTTGAGATTTTACAAGCACATTCCACAGTTTTTACTCACAAAACAGGAACAATCAAGGGATTTCAATACCAATTTCGTGTTCGTGAGCATACCAAATTTTGTGTTAGACCATACGTAATTCCGGCACATTATACGGACCGTGTTAGAACAGAAATACAATCTATGCTTGACGAGGGCATTATTGAGCCTGCAGTAAGCTCATACAACAATCCATTACATGTTGTTGAGAAGAAAAATGGATCGATCAGGCTTGTCTTAGATTCGAGACAAATCAATACTATCATTATTCCTGAAAAAGACAGGCCGCAAACGTTGGAAGAACTTCTTCAAAATTTTAATGGCGTAAAAGTGTTGTCTTCTATTGATCTCAGATCCAGTTTTTACCAGATCGAACTTCATCCAGAATGTAGAAAATACACAGCTTTCCTTTGTTTCGGCGTTTGTTATCAATTTTGGAAACTTCCTTTTGGTTTGAACATTTCTTCGGCAGCGTTCATTCGTGGGCTAAATTCCATATTACCTGATTTCTTAAAACGTCACATCGCCTTATATGTGGATGATATTCTAATAGCAGAAGCCTCATGGGAACAACATAATCGCATCCTCAACAATTTGTTACGTATTTTTGCAGAATCTGGAATTACAGTTAACTTGGAAAAGTCTGAATTCGGTAGGACAAAGGTGAAGTTTTTGGGACATATTATTTCTTCTGAAGGCATTCAACTGGATCCTGAAAAGTAAGAAGCTATCAGAGCCATTCCAGTTCCATCCACAAAAAAACAAGTCCGCAGTTTTCTAGGTCTCGCAAATTTTTACCGTCGTTTTCTGAATATGCAGATTCTAGTTACACCAAAACTTTGTTCTCTCACTGGAAAAAATACTTTTTGGAACTGGGACGAACAAGCACAGGTGGAATTCAATTCTTTGAAACAAGCGTTACTTAACGCGCCTATACTAGCTCATCCAGATTTTTCACAAGATTTCTGCCTTAGCACGGATTCTTCTAAAGTCGGCCTTGGTGCCCATTTATTTCAAGAAGCCATAGAAAATCACACTACTGTTCAGAAAACCATTGCTTTTGCTAGCCGAGTGCTAACAAAATCTGAAAAAAATTATTCCGTTACTGAATTAGAAGCTTTAGCTATCGTTTGGGCATTTAACAAATTCCGTTTCTTTCTTTCCGGTAAGCACGTAAAAGTATACAGTGACCATCGTGCATTACAATGTCTTATGTCTTCAAAATTAAATCATGACAGGTTAAAACGTTGGGCATTGTTTCTGCAAGAATTCTACTTCACAATAGTCTACATTCCCCGCAAGGAGAACATTGTTGCGGACGCACTGTCACGCGCACCGGCTGGGCTTGAGAAAAGTAACACAGAAGGCAACCTCGAGAAAAATTTCAGTATTCTTTACATTCAGAAAGTCGCCTTTGAAAGCTTCATCTCCACATCTTTAAAGGACAATGCTCACGAATAAGATAAAGATCCGATTTGGAAAGACATCAAAAGCAAATGGCATGAAAACACACACACACACACACACACACACACACACACACACAGATTCGGCATTATTATCTGGTTAGAAACAACATACTGTTCAAACGCTGCACTGTTGATGACAAGCTATGGGTACTTTGCATTCCAGACGATTTCGTTAATAAGCTCATTTGGTACATTAATTTCAGCTACGCACATTTTGGTCCACGAAAATGTTATCATATTCTTCGAACGACTTGTTATTTTAACAATATGGAAAAGAGAATTCAAAGAGTCGTGTCTATTTGTAAACTTTGTCAAAAAGCTAAACCATCTACTATCTCACATCGTGCTCCGTTGTTTCCTATCATTCCTTCTAAATTAAAAGAACTTGCTGTTATTGACCTCTTGGGACCCCTTGTCAGTACATCGAATGGATTTTCGCACGTTCCAGTCGCTGTTGAACTTACTTCAAAATTTGTTTCTTTCACTCCGTTACGTAAAGCCACTGGACGGTCTGTATCCAACGCCTTTGTTAAAAAATTTCTTACGTTAAGTTGGCCACGTTGCTAAAGTCATTTCAGATAACGGACCGCAATTCAGATCTGCTGTTTGGTCACACATGCTTCGGAATCATAAAATCAAACCTGTTTTTATATCATTGTACTAACCACATTGTAACCCCTCCGAACGGATTATGAAAGAAATCAATAAGCTTTGCAGACTTTATTGTCACAGAAAGCATCAGCATTGGGACAGATATTTACACTTATTTCAAAACGTGCTGAATGAAATGCCTCATGACTCGACTGCTTTACCACGTACTCTTGTACTGAAGAATGAAGAACCACCGAACAGAATCAGAGAGCTTGTACCTTTCCCGAATACACGTAAACTTCGACACAAAGACATAATTGATTTGGCTATTAAAAACATAAAATCTGCAGCAGACAAAAGGAGAAAACTACACGGTAAAGTAAATGCAAAGAAATTATATATTGGTCAGAAAGTTCTCATTAAAGCTCATTCATTGTCACATAAGAAGAAACACTTGAGTCACAAATTCTTTCTAGTTTACAATGGACCTTACAGAAGCCGATGTATACCACATGATAATTGCGTGAAGCTGAAACTCTGAGTACTAGGAAGAGTAAAGGATTGCACCACGTTTCACATGTAAAACCGTTTATTGAGAGATAATCTGCTTTTTAACTTAGTCTTTGCTATAAAATTTTTCACTTTACATTACTAGTATGCTTTGTCAGACTTATAATCTGTGCAACAATGTTTGAAGTTAAAAATCCAGTCAAGAACCAAGAGAACTTACTTAAACGAAATTACGATTGCATTGTTATAGTGAACAGACGACACAGTGTTGTTATTTGTACATTCTTGCTTGTTAGTTGCACAATTACGTAACGAATATCAGGCTTATATACTTAGAACAGATACTGCTAATGAGATTTTATTGCAACATTTTGGTTTACTTGAAAAGATACTCTTTATTTGAAGTACTTTCTGTGAGATTAAAGATGACTTAGTATTTGGTTTCTTTGACAGCTACACGATTATATCACGACGCTACTAATGTGTGACACAATTTACATTGTTGCTTTTGTGGTGTATCTGTTTTATATCTGCACAGTTTTTCTGTATTATTCCGGAAAGTAAAACATGTTTTACTAGTAACTTTTGTGGTATAGCTACAGTGAGACAGCCTTTTCCGTAGCACAACAATACGTTACAGTACAGTACTTTCTTCATCACGGCAATAAGCATAATAACTACAATATCTATTACCAAAGCATTTCACTTTTGTTTATGATGAGGTGAGTACATTGACTTCTGCAGAACTTTGCTTACAGAGGACGATAACCATGACACTTCCACAGAATTATCTTATAGCAAGACGCACATTTAGCGCTAAAGGACACGTATTTGAGTGATTAATTTTGAACTTAAAACATTTATTTTTGAAGATTTTTCAATTACAAAGAAAGTTTTCCGTGATACATTTCATTCCATTGCTGTAATCTATAACATCTGAGGGTATAATTACATTAATCCTCAGGGGGGTACAGGCTTACTTTGTGTACCATGTGCGTGGCAAGCACAAGGAGCCCTGGCTAATATGGTATTTGCTTATACAACTTTACACATCGGTACCATATTTCTCTAACACAGAATTACACAGCTATCTGATCATCTAACTGGGAGAGACAAACATTTATTTTACTACATTAGTGACAGATGTTTACGTAATTACACAGTTGGATAACTTCACACTTATGAAACTGTATTTTGTCTGTACTTCGTGAAATGTTCATATATTTTTGGAACCACTGTGATACTATGAGAGCTTTGAATGATGTATTTGGTATGGGATCATGATTTTTAAAGTACGTTTGAGGTAGATGAAACTTTTGACATGAGCAGAGAATTTTTTTAGGTTTTGAAATTATTGGAGGAAGCTACAACGATTTTGAGATTTGGCTGAGGTTTTATGATGTTATGATGACGATGTGTATTACGCTGTTGCGGTATGTTTATGATCAATAAGCTGATGCTATATGAGGAATTTGATTATGCTACGTATTTATTTGATGAAATATTGAAGAAGTGTCTACAAATATGTATATGTGTAATAAAACAAGGAATAATGAGTAGTGGTTAGGGACTCTGGTTTGTGAAAAAGGATGTTGGAAACCGAGAATCGTACTTTAAGAGTTATGAAATGTGTGTATATGCGTAGTGTATCACAATGCCGACAAAAATTTTTTGGACACTGTTATATTTACAGGATTTTGTTTCTACAGATTTGCAACGCAAATTCTCGACCTGTGAAATTTTTATATGAGACTGTCACTGTAGTGCAAACTGGTGTCGTAAATGTTTCGGCAAGAAAGTTAAGTGACCACCTTCGTGTAATGCGTCGTGGGCACCCAGCTGGGCGACAGTCGCCTGGAAAAAAGCCATTAGTGTGTGCCTTTCAGAGGTACAGGTGGAAAAAAAAGAGGCCATTATCCTCGCTATCGACATTCCTTTGTAGAAAGCATTGCAAATACGACACACTCAAACTTGAAACATATGATTACACTGTGGAGCTCTTAATTTATGATATTTACTGAAATGTCTAATGAAATGACGAGAAATATTTTATGTCTATACACCTGATTATGACTACTGTATTTCTAGTTGAGAGATTTTTTTACTACCTTATGAAATGCCATATGGCTAATGAATTATGTTTCATGCCTTCCTTTGTACATATTTGCTCATTTTGTTTAATATCTAATTTCTAGCTGCACTGCAGCATTGGTTAAAATAAAATTCAATAGATGTACTAATATCACTATTTTCTGTCTACAGACCCAGGAAAGAGTAATTTTATGATGTACTTTCGTAGAAAAGAGAGCACAAATAGACATTTCCCTTCACAGGAATTGCATAAATAATTTTTTTAATGACTTGGTAACTTTCTTGCAGAGTAAGTTTTTGTGATGCATCACTCTAATGTTAAGATGTGACATAGGTATTAGACATTGCCATTTTTAGTGTAATATTTTTTCTGCTTGAGCTTTGTCATGTTTAGGTATAAGTTATTGTATTTGCTGCTGCTGTGTGCCAGGCATAGTGCTACTGAATTTCACTTTGTATTACTCCGTTAAGCCAGCTTTACTACTGCTTTATTTTTCTTTTTGCTGCACATTGGCTCATATTAGTGATAATGTTGCATTTGCTTTGCTAACTTATATATAACTTATATATATTGCTGCTTGCTTTGCCAATTTCCATTTTATTGTCATTGCTGTTTGTGCTAATTGTTTTGTGCTGCTGCATTGCGTCGTCCCTTAGTTTAGCATCTGAGCTCAGTAGATTTAAGTTAGCTTAAGAGGGGGTAGATTATATAAGAAACTAACTATGATGAATTGGAAGAAATGCATTGAGAAGCTATAAGAAAATGGTTTGGCCAAAAAAGTAGTGTACAGCGGAGAAAAACTATTTTTGAAAGAGGATGTGAACAGAATACAGAAAGCATGCTTGGATAGGATTTTTTTTTGGCTGGAGCAAATGTTGAAATAAGAGGGACGATCTATGGAATGAAGTTTTTGGTTGGACTGCAGTACCAAATGTTACACTGAAAACAAACCCTGTCCTTTCCCTTTGTGTTATCCCACTATGTGTTTCTGTACCCTTGTGTATTTGTTTTCTTCCTGTCTCTGTGTACTGTTTCATAGATTTTTTTCTCTTCTAGTACTAAGCTACATTCACTATGATGAGGAATACTGTTATCCTCAAATATAATTTGCATTAATAATATGTTATTTACTTTGTAAAGATATTTAGACATTATTTATTCTGTTTTGTTTTAATGCTCACATGTGAAGTTGATGTTTCAAAAGTTATTCTGATCTTTTATGTATTTACTTATGTCATAATTCCTGTAACACTGATGTATACGTTTATTTCTATTCTTTTGTAAAGCCTGTACTACTACAAATGTTATCTGTATTGTTATGTTCTTTAATGATGTATTTTGTACCTTTGTTATTCTTATGTTATAAAATTGTAATTGACACCACTTCATCAATTAAGTAACTTGTAAGTTACATTTCACTGCACACGTTTCTGTTGGTCATAGTATATGGACAATATGTGAGAAGTAGGGACTGATAGTGTTTGGACTTGTGTTAATAATTCAG
This sequence comes from Schistocerca piceifrons, assembly GCF_021461385.2. Classification (NCBI taxonomy): domain Eukaryota; kingdom Metazoa; phylum Arthropoda; class Insecta; order Orthoptera; family Acrididae; genus Schistocerca; species Schistocerca piceifrons. Next base: position 390,362,972 of record NC_060143.1, on the reverse strand, counting down.
CAAGGGACTGATTAACAGCATTGCTGGTTCTAAGGACAATTCAAAAACTTTGTGAGTGCACAAGTGGTGGTTTATGGACTTGCTATATTCTCCGCAAGACTCTTCGATGGTGATTGTGCACCTGCACAGTCGCAACAGATCGCTGTTGGCCGTCGCTAGAAGGTCTACAGTGGGTCTGCACCTCTGGTGGCCCACCAATACCATACTCTCTACCAGGACTACAGTGGGTCTGCTCTGTGATGACCTACCAACCAATATTCTTCAAAACTTCGACTGACTCTGCTGTGGGTTTACTCTGTTGTGGCCCACTACCTGTCTGCATGTCAAGAGTCAGCACTGTCTTTCCGTTGGAAGGACAACACTACTTCTTCAAGACTGCATGGAAATCCACTACTTCCGTGTGCATTCTCTTTTGCTGCTCAGACTTTGAGAAAAAAACTGCAATTTTACTGTGATGAACGATCAGGACTGTCTTTATGGACTGTGAGAAAATTTTAGCTTTTGACCAACATTGTATCAATAAGTGTGTGCATTTGATATCTTTGTTATTGTAATTATGAAAAATTTTATCAAATCATTATTGGCCACTGCCCAAAACAATTTGTAATTTTTTTTGTTGGGAGCATGGGGGCTATGTAAGTAGGCTGTTTAGGTTTTTCTTGGTAACGCCACATAGCGCTCTGTATGAAAATCACTGGCTGTGCTGTGTGCAGTCTGTGGCTGGTTTGCATTGTTGTTCGCTATTGTAGTGTTGGGCTGTTGGCTGTTAACAGCGCGTAGCGTTGCGCAGTTGGAGGTGAACCGCCAGCAGTGGTGGATGTGGGGAGAGAAATGGCGGAGTTTTGACATTTGTAAGACTGGATGTCATGAACTGATATATATTATGACTTTTGAACACTATTAAGGTAAATACATTGTTTGTTCTCTATCAAAATCTTTCATTTGCTAACTATGCCTATCAGTAGGTAGTGCCCTCCGTAGTTTGAATCTTTTATTTAGCTGGCAGTAGTGGCGCTCGCTGTATTGCAGTAGTTCGAATAACGAAGATTTTTGTGAGGTAAGTGATTTGTGAAACGTGTAGGTTGATGTTAGTCAGGGCCACTCTTTTGTAGGGATTTTCGAAAGTCAGATTGCGTTGTGCCAAAAACATTGTGTGTCAGTTTAAGCACAGTCTTGTACAATTTTTCTAAAGGGGACGTTTCAGCTCCAATGAAGGGGGTGCACCGTCATGTTGGACGATGAAATTCTCGGAATCAGGAGTCAGTTGTGCAAACAATCACAACAGCAACATACAAAGTTACGTGGCCTCCGTCACAGTCCTCTCATAGCGGAAAACCTGCCCATACACCTTCGCCTGCGACATTGCACGGAAAACGTTAACCTACGGTGAAGCTAGTTCATACGCCACAATTTCATGAGGATGTTCAGAACCCCACAAAAAAATGTTCAAATGTGTGTGAAATCTTATGGGACTTAACTGCAAGGTCATCAGTCCCTAAGCTTACACACTATTTAACCTAAATTATCCTAAGGACAAACACACACACACACACACCCATGCCCATCCCCGAGGGAGGATTCGAACGTCCCCCGGGACCAGCCGCACAGTCCAGGACTGCAGCGCCTTAGAACCCCACAATGGCACATTGTAGCGGTTAACCTTTCCAGAAAAATGGAAAGTTGTTTCGTCACTGAAGGTTAGGTTTGAAGCGAAATGTTCATTCTCAAGTGCTTCCTGTACTGTGAGGGAAAATTGAAGGCGTACGAGATGCAGACGCTACGCTTTCAAATCAAATGTAACCGTGGTCGCAAAATCGTCCACAGAAGAATCTGCTGTGCTCCAAGTTCGGGGCTTGCGCGGACCGTTGATAATCTTAGAGTGCTTACAAAACTTCCTCTCCCTCTCCATGGTTGCATCTGACGCGCTTGGTCCACCGGTACTTTTCTGTTTACAGAAACGACCAGTGTGTCAAAACTGTCGATACTATCGCACTGTGCCCTGGTTAGATGGCGGTTCTTTTCCATAATTGCTTCCGAATGATAGCTGGACTGTTGTAACAGATAACATACAAAAACTGTTTTCTTGCTTTGTTGCCGTTCTGCCAAGGCACTGCCTTCGCAGCGTCAGCTGGTGGGCACAATGCAAACTCGGCGAGTTTTCAGTTCTATTCAGGCTTCGGTCATATTTGTCCATGCAATACTTTGCGAAACATAGGACTCTGAAAACGAACGAATCATTGATTGTAGGCCTGTACTATGTATGTATGGCAAACCTACGTTTCTGCCAATTGTACACTTAGAGAAAGCTTTTGACGATGTTGACTGGAATACTCTATTTCAAGTTCTAAAGGTGGCAGGGGTAAAATACAGGGAGCGAAAGGCTATTTACAATTTGTACAGAAACCAGATGGCAGTTATAAGAGTCGAGGGGCATGAAAGGGAAGCAGTGGTTGGGAAGGGAGTCAGACAGGGTTGTAGCCTCTCCCCGATGTTATTCAATCTGTATATTGAGCAAGCAGTAAAGGAAACAAAAGAAAAAATTGGAGTAGGTATGTAAGTAGGCTGTTTATGTTTTCTCTATGTAAGTAGGCTGTTTATGTTTTCTCTATGTAAGTAGGCTGTTTAGGTTTTTTTATTGGTAACGCCACCTCTGTATGAAAATCACTGGCTGTGCTGTGTGCAGTCTGTGGCTAGTTTGCATTGTTGTCTGCCATTGTAGTGTTGGGCAGCGGCAGCTGGATGTGAACAGCGCGTAGCGTTGCGCAGTTGGAGGTGAGCCGCCAGCAGTGGTGGATGTGGGGAGAGAGACGGCGGAGATTTGTAATTTGCCATGAACTGCTATATTTATATATGATGATATCAAGGTAAATACATTGTTTGTTCTCTATTAATATCTTTCATTTGCTAACTATCCCTATCAGTAGTTAGTGCCTTTAGTAGTTTGAATCTTTTATTTAGCTGGCAGTAGTGGCGCTTGCTGTATTGCAGTAGTGGGAGAAACGAAGATTATTGTGAGGTAAGTGATTTGTGAAAGGTATAGTTTAATGTTAGTCAGGGCCATTCTTTTGTAGGGAATTTTGAAAGTCAGATTGCGTTGCGCTAACAAAATATTGTGTGTCAGTTTAAGAACAGTCGTGTATAATTGTTCAAAAGGGGACGTTTCAGGTATTAAAATCCATGGAGAAGAAATAAAAACTTTGAGGTTCGCCGATGACATTGTAATTCTGTCAGAGACAGCAAAGGACTTGGAAGAGCAGTTGAACGGAATGGACAGTGTCTTGAAAGTAGGATATAAGATGAACATCAACAACAGCAAAACGAGGATAATGGAATGTAGTCGAATTACGTCGGGTGATGCCGAGGGAATTAGATTAGGAAATGAGACACTTAAAGTAGTAAAGGAGTTTTGCTATTTGGGGAGCAAAATAACTGATGATGGTCGAAGTAGAGAGGATATAAAATGTAGACTGGCAATGGCAAGGAAAGCGTTTCTGAAGAAGAGAAATTTGTTGACATCGAGTACAGATTTAAGTGTCAGGAAGTCATTTCTGAAAGTATTCGTATGGAGTGTAGCCATGTATGGAAGTGAAATATGGACGATAAATAGTTTGGACAAGAAGAGAATAGAAGCTTTCGAAATGTGGTGCTACAGAAGAGTGCTGAAAATTAGATGGGTAGATCACATAACTAATGAGGAGGTACTGAATAGAATTGGGGAGAAGAGTAGTTGGTGACACTACTTGACAAGAAGAAGGGACCGGTTGGTAGGACATGTTCTGAGGCATCAAGGATCACAAATTTAGCATTGGAGGGAAGCGTGGAGGCTAAAAATCGTAGAGGGAGACCAAGAGATGAATACACTAAGCAGATTCAGAATGATGTAGGTTGCAATAGGTACTGGGAGATGCAGAAGCTTGCACAGGATAGAGTAGAACGGAGAGCTGCATCAAACCAGTCTCAGGACTGAAGACCACAACAACAAGTATGTATGTATGTGGATAACAGCATAGTGACGGCAAAAATTTCAATCCCTATAAGAAAATATTATTACATGTTACGGATGGCGACATCTGTGCCTTTACTGAAATAAATATATCGTTCCACTGCGACCATATGACCACACCTATTACAATATTACAAATGTGTGATCTACTAACCACATCTGGCATTAGGGGTATAGAAAAACTGTTTACCGAGGTAGAAATGGCACATAGAAGGCTTTTCAGCCTTGTAGCGTTTTCAGTCATTCATTCTCATTTTCCTTTTGAGTGAAACGGTGGGGGGGAGGGGGGCGGGACCGCACAAATGTACGAACATTACCAGCGTGCCAATACAATCCTGTGCAGAGCAGTACGGCTCTATTCAAGTCTGTCGCATCTGCGCGTCGCTTTTGCAGCAGCTAATGGGCTGGAATTGAGGCAAGCAGTGCGTCAGCTGGGAGCGCGATTTTGCTCATTAAAGCAGCCACGGAGCTCAGACCGAAACAACGGACGTCTCAAGTGGAGGGGCGCCCTTTTCCTGCGGCAAGCATCATTAGACGCCGGCTCAAATGGAGTAATTTAAACAGAAAAAAAAGAGTAGTCCGTAAAGTATGGCATTAAAAGCGACAGTACTGCTACTCCGTGCAGAATCCGTAATGATGTCTGTTGCTTTGCCCACGTCTTCCGCCGAATTCTCCGCGGAGTGCGTGAGTGGGTAGTGTAAAGTTTTGTATCCTTTCTTAGCAATGCACGAATGCCCTTCGCATGAAAATAATAAGCTGAATCCTGATCCCCTCTAAAAATTCCGAAAAATCCCTCATACTTCTTGAATAGGAGCTACTTTACATTAACATTATCAGACACTTTGTCAGGATACTAAACACCCCGCGCAATAGGATCTAAACGCCGTTCAGTTAAAATAAACTGATTCCACAAACGCGTATTCTAAATTACGCCAAAAAGAGAGATACAAAGAACCACAAACGTTCGAGGACTCTAGAAAGTGAGCTTCCCAAATCGATACAGTGGCAATTTGGTAATTTGTGTTAAGGTCTTATGGGACCAAACTGCTGAGGTCATCGTTCCCAAAACCTACACACTACTTATTCTAACTTAAACTAACTTAGCCGCTATGGACAACACACACACACACACACACACACACACACACACACACACACACACACACACACACACACGCCCGAGGGAGGGCTCGAACCTCCGACGGGGGGAGCCGCATGGAGACCGTGACAAGACGCCCCAGACCACACGGACCGTGACAAGAATTACACCATAATGTCATAGGAATCCACATCGCCCCAGCATGTTTTCTAATGCCATCTAGCTACTTACCATCAGGTCATCGTTACGGTCTTTTCTTACATCTTAGAATGCAGTAAAGAGCTTCCTTCGCCCACATACTATAACAAGAAACAAGACTAATCCGACCACGCGATACGTTTCAATTGATCGACGGTTCAATCGCGAAGATCACGTGCCCACTGCAATCATAATTGTCGATATCGTTGAGTCAACATGGGAACACTTAGAGGTCGTCTGGTGCGGAACCCTATTTTCAAAAACGTGCACTGAACGGTGTGATCTGAAAGACTTGTGCCTGCACTAGCATTGTGCGAGGGCTATTCGGAACGTAGGGTCCGATCAGTCATGAAATGGAAACCACATTGTAATCAAAAATGTTTTATTTGTGCAGTTACATCTTCCTGCTACTTCTCTACATAGCCGCCGCTCCGACTTACAAGATCGCAAGTTCAATCTTTAGTAAGGCTCATTTGAAAGTGTTGTATTAACAGTTATGACAGGAAAATTATTAGTTGTTAATGGCTCACCATATGCATCAGGAACCGACAGAAAACGAGTGTCCGGGAGGTGCGGAGATCAACTTTCTACGGGATGTATGTGTTACACTTCACAAATGGACAGCGTCGACAATCAAGATATGTTCAAAACAAACCATTAACTTGCACGATGAAAACTGAATAAAAAATGGCGTGGCACAGTGATCAAAAAGGTTCGCACCATCAAGATCGAAGGCGACCTCCTGGGATTTACAAACGTGTAGTTTATCGTGAAACTGGCTATCCTTTAAGGCGTATCTGCAGATAGTGCAATAATATGTTTTATAGGCACGAAAAAAAAAAACCGAACGTACAGAGACCGAATTCGTCAAGTGGTTCATTGCGGTATGAATTGCAGTGTCATATACTTTTCGGGATGGATAGTTTGGCCGGCCGCGGTGGCCGAGCGGTTCTAGGCGCATCAGTCTGGAACCGTGCGACTGCTACGGTCGCAGGTTCGAATCCTGTCTCGGGCATGGATGTGTGTGATGTCCTTAGGTTCATATGGCTCTGAGCACTATGGGACTTAACATCTGTGGTCATCAGTCCCCTAGAACTTAGAGCTACTTAAACCTAACTAACCTAAGGACATCACACACATCCATGCTAGAGGCAGGATTCGAACCTGCGACCGTAGCAGTCGCGCAGTTCCGGACTGAGCGCCTAGAACCGCTCGGTAACCGCCGCCGGCTATGTCCTTAGGTTAGTTAGGTTTAAGTAGTTCTAAGTTCTAGGGGACTGATGACCTCAGATGTTAGGACCTATGGTGCTCAGAGCCATTTGAACCATTTTTGGATGTTTGCTCTAAAGGAGTATGATTTTTATACGCAGACCAAGAATCACGCAAAATCAAATTATTTTGACCAGCTATTGACCAAAAGCAGTGCTCTACCATAGTTCGGATTCGCTCATTTTCCCACTCTTGCTTGCTGTAAAGTAAATATTCCCTATTATTCTTGCAAGATTGCGCACACGAGAAAGAAGCGTAGGGGGCAGAGCGCCTTCAACTTCTCGCAGCACAATAAATAACTTTCCAGCCAATTTACCATCCAGATTAACACTCGACATAATTGTATACGAATGCGTTAAGACTTTGATGTTAGTTGATCTTGACACAATTCTCTTGGTACCTCTTATTTCCAGACTTCCATTCACACGAATTTTTTCTTCAAATCCCGATTTGTCGGAGTTGAAAACACCTCGCTGAACGATGGGATTAGTTTGTTTCGTCTAAAAATTTTCAGGCCGATTCCGCAGTTTGCTGTGCATCGTCAAGTTGACGCTTTGTTTGAAATTTCGTTATTTTATGTCTTCCAGTTCTGTACAACCATCCACTGCTTCTCTTAAAATCATTGCGCGTAATTTGATGTGCATAACGCAACCTGCTATCATGCACATCCTGTAAATTGAATCGAACATCCTAGAAACGCACAAACAACAGTTTTTGTAACAAGTGCGCCTTATCCTCCCTTGAATATCAGTTGGTTTTTCTTATGCACTACACGGTTATATTGCTGCGGACGTATTCGAAATCTGTTGATAATTGTTTCGTTACTATGCAGCGGATGATCTCCCACTTATGTAATTATGTTCTGTACCCGCTCCTTGGACAATGATAGTCCTTTACTACGTTTCACTGGCGACGGGATTTGTGTCTCCCTGTCCAACAAGGATGATGAACTACAAGGCTTGACACCTGTTCCAGTATCACTTTCACTTGTTAAGTATGTGTCGTCATCATTTTACTCCTCATGTACAATGTCCGCACAGTAGAACGTATACGACTGACTCAAACTGCAGAAACGCAAATATTTCTTCTGCCACTTCCTTCTCACTCTGCGAAATTCCTTAGGTTTCTTTCTGACAATACGTCAACTTCGGCAAGTGGTATTATATAATGCAATGTTTGCTTTTTTTACCGTGGCCATTGCTCTGCTCTGTATCAACACCGTTAGCACTATAGCAATGTTGTGATTTACTCGTCGACTAAGCAGTTCAACTACTCGCCGTAGTCTCATGCTGTGCTCTCCACTGGATACCCCCAACCCGCCCCCTGTTGCCACCAGCATCCAAAATGGAATATTGTGGTTGCAGGCAGACAATATCTGGGGCGTCGAAAGCCATAAACACAATTGGCGTTTTGTGACCTCGTACTAAAGGGGTTCCTCATCAAACATTTGTCGTAGCGTTGTACGAATTTTCCAATACTCTTCGTCATAGAAGGCAGCCTCCTGTCCTTTTTTCCGATTCGCAACACTGGTCTGCAGCTCGTTGGCTTTACCAAAATGTTGTCTTCATAGGCAGCGGTTCCTGTGAGCAGGGATGCAACTCAGAGGGAGTCAAGTGCAGTCTGTGTGGTGGGTGATCAAAGAATTCCATCGAAAAAGCTGCATGAGCGTCTTCATCACCCCTGCGCTACCCAAGAATAGTCGTCAAGAGGGTAATGCATGGCAGCTCTTTTATGGTGGGCTGCGCGAAATCAGGCGAAATTTCTCAGCAGGCAATCATACTTGGCGGAAGACGTTATTTTCTAGGCTTCTTTACGAGCTCACTGCGCGTTTCGAACCGCGAAGAGCGATCTGATGCGATCTACGGGCATACGAGACACACTCCCCGACACATACGTGAAAACTTCATCATGTTTTCACTGTGGTTTCCATTTCGTGACTGATCGTATCTTACTTTCCGAATAACCCTCATACTCTGCCGTCAGATCTGCCACAGATCGCCAGCTGTCCTTTACAGAACGGGCAAGCCTCCTGCCTCCATATACTGCGATGAGCTGTGGACGTCCACCAGCATGTAGCCCCACGTCCGTCACCCATTTTCCATAGGTGCTCAAGACAGTATCACGCGAACAGCCGACCAGCCTCGCCGTTTCCGATATGCTCGTTCCCAAACACCGGGCCACAACAATTTGCCTTTTGTAACTTCTATTACTCGTAGTATCGAATGAAACAACGAGATTACTGCTACCAATCACAAGGAGCTTGTAGTAACTGGAGATATTTTTACTTTTAAATTTATACTGTCGTACTCGCTTTCAAAGACCTCAACAAAACCAGAAGCCGTGTACTGAAATAGTGTTTTGTTTTCGTCTTCTACTAGCCAGTGTCACAAGTTACCGCAAAGTCGTAATACAACTCATACCTGGTTCATTAGTCCACATAAATTCATCTGATGATGGGGGTTTAAATCTCTGAAACGCGTCGCAGAAATAAGTGAATTATCCTCGTAACAGCGAACTAGTTGGTTCACTCGACAGTGGTCATAACGTTTTTGGTCGTCAGTGTACACTCGTATTTCAATATAGTGTTTACGCAGTCTTAAATTAAACTGCCTCCCATCCCCCTCAGGACACTTTCCCCTCCCGTTTCTAGGAAACAAAGCTTCAATGTGCACACAGATCCAACTGAAACTTAATCAAAAAGGCACTTTCCTAGAAATGTGTACTCAATATGCGTAATATAACAGACATTTTAACGCCCCGTTCTTCCAGAACAGGAGTCCATCGTCCTAATCGCTGCGCTATCTCGCTCGGTTCCGATGCACACAGACTGACTGGCGACACAATAAGATAAGCACTGAAAACTCATTGATAACCCTGTACTTTGCACAGCAGCAGACGCTGCAGTCAGTAAGAGACATCAGGAAAAGACAATAAATATCTTCAGCATGACAAATTATACAACAAAATGGAGGCGCCAGGAGCTACGAAGTATAGGAAAGAAGTAACTACACTCTACGATAAAATAACAAGCTATGACCCCAATATGAACGCCTATGATGCATCAGTTGCAGATAAGATCCCTAAGATATTGTTCTCTTTCTAGTTCTATACATATTTCGCAGTTGTGGACGCGACTGTATTCAATACACTGAAGGCGTTCTCACTTCCAGTGTATTGTTTTCTTTGATGCACTAGCAACTTATCGTGGGTAAATAAGTAACTCAAGAAAGGCTCGAATGCGCTATCGAGCCAATAACTGACTTATCTGTCTGCTCTAACAACCCAGATAACGTATCTCTAGTACCCAATGCTGTGACGTGCACTTAATCTGTCCTACGAGTACAGAAGCTTTTCATCTGTTAGCTTCACAGTCTGTATTGGACCTTGCGGGGGCAATGCCCTTATGAATTCAAAACGTAATCTTTTTTTTTAATTACTAACAGTGTAGACTCTACTGGACATGATGGATTTCATCGCGAGACATAAACTGACACTGGATCTGAATTATTCAGCAATTGTGGTAAACTCAAATCTGGACAATTTCAATGAAACTGCATCTATGCTAAAAATTCAACTATCTCACACCATCGTTAATCTCTGTCCTACACACGCAAGCCGAAAATTTTGTAAATTCAGACGTAGTGACTTTTCTTCTTAAATTAGGTGACAATGTTTCCACGTAGGAAGAGGTAATTCATTGCGCTTTCTATCTGAATAACATGCGCTTTCTATCTGAATAACACGGAAGTTTCATGTTGTGTGCGTATGTTTTTTCGCTTTATGATATGGTCTCGGACAAGCCGTTACTTCAGACGTGACTTCAAACATAAGACACAAGAGGTTATAGAATTTAGAGTTCCGTGGGAATTTATGTCTAAACAGCTTTATGGTAGCTTTTCTGTCTAATAACGGTCTAACGCTCACAATACAAAAATAACATTATCTGACGAAGCTATTTACATCACGATTCTTAAAAATCGGGTACAGATTTGTTCCAGATTAATATTGTCCTTACATCAGTTTAAGTCAGCAAATAGAACAATACGTATTTCTAAATGAAAACATCATCAGCTACAATTTACTACACCACTCTTTCAAAAATGTACCATCAAAGGTTACCAATCGCAGGTTCGTCTCCAGCCGGTAGCACACTTAAAAAAAAAAGGCTCTGAGCACTATGGGACTTCACTTCTGAGATCATCAGTCCCCTAGAACTTAGAACTACTTAAACCTAACTAACCTAAGGACATCACATACATCCATGCCCGAGGCAGGATTCGAACCTGCGACCGTAGCGGTCGCGCGGTTCCAGACTGTAGCGCCTAGAACCGCTCGACCACTCCGGCCGGCAGCACACTTTTTATTTAACGTATTTTATGCTGTGTTAATAACGAAATATATAGGGTGTTTCTTGCTGGAGCCAAAGTTTCTAAAAAGGTCGGGCTGTCGAAAATTCTGTGTTGATTCTGAAAACCGACTTTTAGTGTCAGAAAGCCCAAAAAATGCACCAAAACGAACATCTTTTTTCACTCTACGTTTTGAAGCACGATCGGTGTACACCACTACAAATCCCTCAATGCTACGACGAACCACGGGACGTGTTGCAATATGAAGCATTTCAAAGTCAGACCTCATCCGTTCAGAAAGAACATTGGAATTTCGACGGGACAACCACTCCCAGAAACAATGGACAACCTTTCGAAACTCAGAATCAATCCAGTATAGAAGCCATAAAATAAAATACATGTTCGAAGCTGGTGCAGATCTATTTTGAATAAATTGAGTAACGGTGGTTGGTTGATATTTTTTAATGGTATTGTCGTGTGTGTTTCGCTCAAATGGATAAACTAGAATACCAAGCTGGCATACAATTCTTTATTTCGGACACTTAATCGCCAACGGAAAGTGGTCCAAAGATGGTGAAGATTTATAAGGAGTAAGCCACTTGATTTCAAACAGTTACGGAAAGGTTAGAACAACTCAAATGTGGCTGTACTTATTTCCAAGATGCTCCACCTGAATGGTGTCCCGATACTCCAAGAAAGCTGGGCGAATAAGGCATTTATTTAATGCCGACCACAGGCAAATGTGAAAAGAATTGACTGGAAACAGTAAACACTGCAAAATATCCAGCCGTAACCATCCGGAGCGACCTTAAGCGGAATGACCACATAAAACAAATAGTACGAAAAGCAGATGCTACACTGAGATTCATAGGAAGAATCTTAAGGAAATGTAACCCATCCATGAAAGAACTGGCTTACAGAATGCTTGTTCGACCGATTCTAGAGTATTGCTCACCACTCTGGGACCCATACCAGGTAGGACTAATAGAAAGTGTAGAGAACGTCCAACGAAGAGCGGCGCCTTTCGTCATAGGGTCCGGGTGCTTTAGCCGGCGTGAGAAAGTTTGACAGACATTGAACAAACTCCAAGTTAAGCGTTGTGCGTCACGGAGTGGTTTACTACTGCAATTCCGAGGCAGTACGTGCCGTGAATAGTCGGACAACATACTATCTCCTTACATACATCTCTCGAAATGACCAGAACGAGAAAATTCGAGTTATTAAAGCTAATAAAGAGACTTACCGATAATCAGTCTTCCCACGAGCCATTCCCGCCGGCCGAAGTGGCCGTGCGGTTAAAGGCGCTGCAGTCTGGAACCGCAAGACCGCTACGGTCGCAGGTTCGAATCCTGCCTCGGGCGTGGATGTTTGTGATGTCCTTAGGTTAGTTAGGTTTAACTAGTTCTAAGTTCTAGGGGACTAATGACCTCAGCAGTTGAGTCCCATAGTGCTCAGAGCCATTTTTGAACGAGCCATTCCCGAACGGAACACGTACGGAGAGATCAGATACTGATGCTAGAAGAACCCTCCGCCACACACCGTCAGGCAGCTTGCGAAGTATTCATTAGATATGACCCTACCGCCCCGACCTCATCCAGGATCGAGCCCTGGATCCGTGCCTGGTTGTTATGCAGAAACGACAAGGCTTGCACAGATACATTACCGTGGAGAGTTGCACCAAGCAGTTTATTGAACTTATGAGACAACAACATTCTTACTGCTTGCTGTCAGAATGAAAACCGAAGTATTCTTCTACATATGGAACACGAGCTCTGATTTGGCAAGGAAATATGTGCAAGATGAAAGGACAATGCCACTGCGGAAACGCACCTGTTGTCATGATAATGGGACCTGACAAGCTGCGTCCGCCGCTGCGTCCGCCGTCTCTCTCTCTCTCTCTCTCTCTCTCTCTCACACACACACACACACACACACACACACACACACACACACACACACAGGAGGGCGGTAGTAGGATCCTGTTTCCACGTCCGGGCGGCTTCCGTGAATGGTAAACTGTGGCAGACCACACACAAACACACGCATACGCGGACGAACAGCGACGGCTGAGTCCGGGATGCGGCGCTCGTCCGGTTTGTCAGCTCCTGCTACCGCTCAGCGCTTGCAGGCAATCCCACGCTACTCGGACCGGTTCTGTAGGCGAAGCCGCCACTCCGGCACAGCGGCACACGCAATCTCTTAAGTGCTATGGTGACGTGTTATGAACGAATCAAAGTTACGCGGCAATCGTTATCCTCACGCAACGGTGGCCACAACGACTTTAGCTCCTTACTTCTGACGCTGCACTCATCTCTTGTCTGAATATGTATTTTCACTGGTGAATACTTGCAAGTGTTACTGAACGTCATTCAGTAACTCTTTGAACGGGAGAAATCTTTCGCATAATACAGGCCGAGTCAAGAGTCTTTCGACACCTTCATATGTTGGAAGATTTAAGGGAAAATTGAAATGTGATGATGGGAACATAGGTTTGACGTGGGGCCGCAACTTTTAGAGTGAATGTCATTCATGGCCGCCATATTGAAATCCGCCATTTTGGATTCAAGTCTTTTTTTTATGGGAAGGGGGTTGTACGACACATCAAGTAACACTCGCTTGAGCTCTGGAATTGAGTGGTGTAATTTGTTTTTGTCTATCTTGTACAGTTTAGAAGTTATTAATGTGGTTGCGGCGACTACAGTTGTGCATTGCACGGGATGGACAGCACGTAGAACATGTGTTGTAGCAGTCGGTATGAAGGTAATTTCCCAACTTCGAACATTGATAACCTCTAAACTGTACAAGATAGACAAAAACAAATTACACCACTAAATTAAAACGTGTGTTATTTTATGTGTCATACACCCCCCTTCCCTTAAAAAAAAATGACTTGAATCCAAAACGGCGGATTTCAAGATACCGGCTATGAATGACATTCATTCCAAAAGTTGCGTCCGCACATCAAACCTATGATCCCATCATCACATTTCAATTTTCCCTTTAATCTTCCAACTTATGAAGGTGTCCAAGGACTTTTGACTCACCCTGTACACTCCTCACAGCGAGTTGCTACCGCCATCCATTCTATTGGGTTGGTGTTCTAAGTTGTAGCGTTTCTGTTTTGCAGGTTGGTATTCCGGATGCTACGGGTTAATTTATCGATTGTCATTCCTTATTTGTAGTTCGCTGTTGGTATCTGACTTTACATACTGTCGTTTTGAGATAATGAGTGGAACTGCGGACGCTACAAAATGGGAGTGCCACGTGGAGCAATCGGAACATTTCCGACGTATTCTCTTGTTTGATTTCAACAGAGGGATGGCAGCAGCGGAGGCAGCCAGAAACATTTGCGGCGTCTATGGGAATAATGTCATTGGACAGAGCACAGCAAGAGAATGGTTATCGGTTTGATATTAGTGACTCTGCGTCCAGGAAGACTTTCGGGGTTTGATGATGATTATTTAAGTATATTAATCCACAATTATCCACATCAGTGCACTCGAGAACTTACACATGAGATGAACTGCGATCATTCCACCATTACGCGACATTTGCATGCAATCGGGTGTTTGGGTACCGCATGCTCTAAGTCAAAATTACAATCAACAGTTGGTGGCCTATGTGCATCTCAGCTTCCCCGTCATATATTGGCTCGTGAAATACCGACCATTCCTATCCCGTATCTTTCGTGATGACCATAAATGATGTCTTTAAAGTAACACAAGGGAAAGAAAGGATTAGCTGAGCTCAAACAAAGCAGCAACTCACCGTACAAAAACCTGAGCGCCTTCACAAAAGATAAAGTTATACACTCCTGGAAATGGAAAAAAGAACACATTGACACCGGTGTGTCAGACCCACCATACTTGCTCCGGACACTGCGAGAGGGCTGTACAAGCAATGATCACACGCACGGCACAGCGGACACACCAGGAACCGCGGTGTTGGCCGTCGAATGGCGCTAGCTGCACAGCATTTGTGCACCGCCGCCGTCAGTGTCAGCCAGTTTGCCGTGGCATACGGAGCTCCATCGCAGTCTTTAACACTGGTAGCATGCCGCGACAGCGTGGACGTGAACCGTATGTGCAGTTGACGGACTTTGAGCGAGGGCGTATAGTGGGCATGCGGGAGGCCGGGTGGACGTACCGCCGAATTGCTCAACACGTGGGGCGTGAGGTCTCCACAGTACATCGATGTTGTCGCCAGTGGTCGGCGGAAGGTGCACGTGCCCGTCGACCTGGGACCGGACCGCAGCAACGCACGGATGCACGCCAAGACCGTAGGGTCCTACGCAGTGCCGTAGGGGACCGCACCGCCACTTCCCAGCAAATTAGGGACACTGTTGCTCCTGGGGTATCGGCGAGGACCATTCGCAACCGTCTCCATGAAGCTGGGCTACGGTCCCGCACACCGTTAGGCCGTCTTCCGCTCACGCCCCAACATCGTGCAGCCCGCCTCCAGTGGTGTCGCGACAGGCGTGAATGGAGGGACGAATGGAGACGTGTCGTCTTCAGCGATGAGAGTCGCTTCTGCCTTGGTGCCAATGATGGTCGTATGCGTGTTTGGCGCCGTGCAGGTGAGCGCCACAATCAGGACTGCATACGACCGAGGTACACAGGGCCAACACCCGGCATCATGGTGTGGGGAGCGATCTCCTACACTGGCCGTACACCACTGGTGATCGTCGAGGGGACACTGAATAGTGCACGGTACATCCAAACCGTCATCGAACCCATCGTTCTACCATTCCTAGACCGGCAAGGGAACTTGCTGTTCCAACAGGACAATGCACGTCCGCATGTATCCCGTGCCACCCAACGTGCTCTAGAAGGGACAATGAATTCACGGTGTTCTTATTTCAATTTCCAGGAGTGTATATCTGGTGGAACAACGACGGTGTGGTATACCTCGAATTGCTTCCCCGAAGGGGAACTACTGTATCACTGCTGGCATTTACTATCAAGAACTGAGACGTCTTAGCCGGCCTGTGTATCCGAGCGGTTCTAGGCGCTTCAGTCTGGAACCGCGCGACCGCTACGGTCGCAGGTTCGAATCCTGCCTCGGGCATGGATATGTATGATGTCGTTAGGTTAGTTAGGTTTAAGTCGTTCTAGGTTCTAGGGGACTGATGATCACAGCTGTTAAGTCCCATAGTGCTCAGAGCCATTTGAACCATTTGAGTCGTCTTATTCAGTCCAAGAAAAGCAACCAGGAAACAGTAACGCCCTCCCGCATTCTGTTAGGCTGCAAAGTAACACTATACAGGAGTGGGGTTGGGAACTCAATCCGTAGACACATTATTCACCTGATCTTGCACCTTCAGATTTTCAATTTTTCCGCTCTCTAACGAACAGCCTTCAAGAAACTTCCTTTTCGGATGAGAAGCGCTCCGAACATGGCGCGACGAGTTCTTCGCCTCAGAATCATGTGATTTCTACAGTCGCGGAATCGAAAAATTACCCCAGCTTTGTTGTAAATAATGAAGGAGAATATTATTGATGACTAAAGTGTTATGTGCATCTGTTGAGTTTATTAAATTTATGGAAAAATGCTACGAACTTGTGCACCAACCTAATACACCTCTTTGTCCCCTAGTCTGCCATAGTACTAAGTCGGAAGACTTCGGTTCAATATAACATCCTCATCTGTCAATCTCTACTGTCGAATAACGCGCGTTACCACATTAGCACTGACAGTAGCGTTGTGGAATTTGTTTTTGTTGTGTAGCAACTTACACATCCGTCAACTTTGGTTCAAAACTGAATGAAATAGTACAGTGTCCGTCATCTCTGCATGAAGAAAATAGCTGGGTTTCATTCCTCCTGTAGCCAACACGACAGATGTGCGAACGATCAGCCATCTGAACCTGTGACACTTAAACTCTAGCACACTTCGCCATGCACCAAGCTGCTTACATGAGCGCTCATGCGAGATCTAATAACAAAGAAAGAGACACCAATTAATTAAAATCAAATTTGTATTCCTACAGAATATTGATCTACTCGTTACAACTAATTCTCCGGTGCATTTATTTTTTTAATACCAATTTCATTTCAATATTTGTTTAACTTTAGGTACATACCTTTCTCTCAAAGAAAAGTCAATGGCCGATTCTTTACATAGCACCGAGCCATATCCCGAAATCTGATCTATGATACGACCATCATGAGAGAATGTAGCAATATCTCCAAAACGGTGACAATGGAAGCCGCCGAAAATTCGAACGGGTCCTGCTTCTTCAAAGAAGCGCGTTGATAAAGAAAATGTTCTCCTTTGGGTAGGTTGGCATCTAGGCAGGAGGGGATATCTCTGAGGAACGAAGGTATTAACTGCTTTCTACGTTCTAGCAGGTAGAATTACGTTCTGACTTCGGAAACTTGCTGAGGACCGATCATTCCTCATCCTTTTCAGACATCAGCTGTTGCAGTCAGATGGTACGCTCGGGAGACGCCGACGGTTGTCGCATTCGGCTGTTGGCATTTGTCGTCTAGACCAGAGGCAGTCCACCTGGTCGCTACCGCCCACTAGTGGCCAGTCCAGCTTTCACGGTGGGCGGTACGCGGTAGGACTGTTGATATTTTTATAAATATAGGGAATCTGATACACAGATATTTGGGAAAATGTCATTTCATGCCGTCGTTAAAAAGGCAAAAAGTATCGATAAATCGAAGGAAAAATATCGACGTGTCGGCCCATAAAAATATAGATTTTCAACAGCATGACTATACACACACACACACACACACACACACACACACACACACAAAGAAACTGAGCGCAACGCAGATAAGTAGCGACTTTCACTGTCCACGCAGGGTAAAAAAACCGCAAATCAATCGTGTGTAGCCGTCTGATGGTGAACCTGTCGGTGTGAAATCGGCAATGGATCTAATTTAAATAAGTAGATAGAGGCGAAATGATTTTTTAACTTCGGTACGCAATCACTGGTAACTTATTTTCTAGTTTATGAGTATATTGTTCTAAGAACAGTATTAATCTGAAATATATAGGCATCCTTCGTTTTTGAGATCCTTGATGTAAACTGCGTTGTTAAATTTTATGATTTTTGTCTTTTGAAGTAATGCTGAAAATGACGTGTACGAGGCGAGGTCATTACAGACGGATCAGAAACAAGATATGGAAAGGCTGAGGACTGAGAATGTTCGTGGTCTTTATTTTAAAGAATAATAATGGTCTCTGACTGAATTATTTAGAGAAACCGTGGAAAACGTAATTCGAGACGGTAGTGATGGGACCTGACACCCCTCCTTCTGGATTGAAGTCTTCATCACCACCTGATTTTGAAGAAAAATCATTTTTTTCACAGAAACTTTAACAATTGCAATTACACCTATGTTAATGTTAAATAAACGGCGCTGAGCTAAAAGAGCGTGTGCGATTCCAGCTAGCCACGGGGAATTTTTAGTACACTCCAGGCGGGTGGCATCATCGCATAAACCACAGTCGTTTATCTCTCCACACTTTTAACGGTTCTATTTACGAACTGTTTACTACACAACGGAGTTGACATACAAGCGTCTCCCTTGTCAAGGTCTCTCCTGTCAAGATCGCAAGGTCAAACAAGACTTTCCACTAGACGGATTTACAAACTTCGTTGTACTAATGTAGTCCTCTAGTCCCGCTAATCTAGCCTCTTATTTTTGACAAACACTGCAACCAGACTCCAATTTTGTCGCCTTCGGCTGCAGATCTTGTCAAGTGCTCATAGCCTCGCGAAGTTAAATTATGACGCGAATGAGTCGAGCGACACGGTGACACGAAACGCCATTTTCATGAAGTAGATGAAATATTGAGCACTAGAAAACGGCTCTGTGAAAGCTACAGTTATTAACGGTAGGATTGAGGAGGGAGGAAACTGGAGGATTGGTTAAAGTGAAGAGTTCCTAATTTGGGTTGGATGATCTCGGGACAGATTTCATGGTTGGGTACCAGCAGTTGGTTGAAACTCGGCAGGCGAGGATGGATAAGGCATGAAACTGAGATGTGGATGTAGTGACGTAAGAGGACTAGTGATATGTGATATATTGGGTAATGGGACTGATTTTCCGATTAATCTTTTGGATTCGAAGGTGCTCCAAGAAGAGAAGACAGTGCGGGAGAAGGATGCGCAAAACGAGATACAGAACTTATCTTTCTAGGATTACAAGGGATTTGTAAAATTTAGGAGAGGTTGAGATTAAGGCAACTTTGGCATAAGTAAGGATGAGTCGGATGACTTATTTAGAAGTGAGGATAATAGTGCCGGCTGGGGTGGCCGAGGGGTTCTAGTCGCTACAGTCTGAAACTGCGCGACCGCTACGGTCGCAGGCTCGAATCCTGCCTCGGGCATGGATGTGTGTGATGTCCTTAGGTTAGTTAGGTTTAAGTAGTTCTAAGTTCTAGGGGACTGATGACCTGATGACCTCAGAAGTTAAGTCCCATAGTGCTCAGAGCCATTTGAACCATTTTTGAGGTAACAGTAGTGGGATACAGACCCCAGAATATTTAGTTGCGTTCGGGTATTGTGATGGTTGGTAAGAAGGTGTGCAGTCCATGTGAGCTTTCTGTCAAGGGTCAGACCTAGACACTGTGTTAGTCAAATAATGACTTGTTTGTACGCGAAGAGGCGCGTAATCTACACTCCGGAATGGCCGAGTGGAGCGGCCAAAATTGGTGGCTTGCCTTTTCTGTTGATTTATTTGAAGTTTCCACTTATAAGACAGTTCGAAAAGGAGATACAAGTGACGTGGGAAGGTGACAGCTGGAACCTTTTCTTTAGAATTTAACTGTAACGCGTATTCCCCTTTCTGGGGATGTGCTGGCGGCGGCCAAATTGCCACTCTGCAGCAAGCTGGTTTCATAATTTATGAAAGTAATAGAAAATATTTGAGATCAAAAATGGTATGATCTACATCTACATATATACTCCGCAAGACACCGTGCAGTGCATGGCGGAGGGTACCCCGTACCACTACTGCTCACTTCCTTTTCTGTTCCACTCGCAACTAAAGAGAAACGACTCTCTAAAAGCCTTCGTAGGAGCCCTGATTTCTCGCATGTTTATGACAAGATGATGATGATGATGATGTAGTGTATAGTCTTTTAGTTATGAGGATGGTGAGATGGGGGCTCCTGATAACTGTGAGCAGAGATTGATATCTGACGGTATTGGAGAGGGTGTTATACAGTATTGGATATGGGATATGTATGTGGGAAGGAACTGATAGATGCTATGTAGGTGTTAGGAGATCAATAGGATGCCAGCAAGACAAGGAAAGGATGGCCTCCAGCATTCATTCCGAATGGGTGTGTAAGGTTATCGTTGGGAGGAAGGGGAGATATCAGCGAAGAATAGATTGTCTACGAGGGGAAGACTATTGAAATTTTGTTGGAAGGACATGGAGAGTTTGCGGATGAAACAAGGTGGGACGAGTTGGAGGCGTCCTAGCTGCCCACGGTTTGCAACGATGGGGGAGACTACAAGATTTTGGGGTTCAGCTTCACGGGGCATGTAAGAGAAGCAGAGGTGTCTTAGGGTGGTATGACACAGGAAAGTAGAAGAAAATGGTAGTCGGATGTTAGGACTGCGTGGCGTCGTGGATATCGTTCCAGCATTTGGAGGATGCGATAAAACCTGTAGACTAATAGTACCTACTGTTGGTAGAGTGACGTAACCTGGGGAGAGCCTGACATGCACAAATGCTCACTAAATGGACAGTGAAGCGAATGCCGCCCCGTCTATACGGGACAGATTTCGAGGCGGAAGGAGAACGGCGACCGACCGCAGCAGCACCACTTTCCTTTGAAATCATGTTTTAATTTTGATTCTAAGAGAATTATCCGTTTCTAGAATCCTGTCCCAGGCTCCACTAAGATTAATAGTCACTTTCTCTGTTGAATTTACTAATTCACATTTCTAAATCTTCTTGTAGATTAGATTAAAACTGAAGAAACTGCAAAAAGGTGGGAATTTAAGGAGATGGGACCTGGATAAACTGACTAAACCAGAGGTTGTACAGAGTTTCAGGGAGAGCATAAGGGAACAATTGACAAGAATGAGGGAAAGAAATACAGTAGAAGAAGAATGGGTAGCTATGATGGATGAAGTAGTGAAGGCAGCAGAGGATCAAGTACGTAAAAAGACGAGGGCTAGTAGAAATCCTTGGGTAACAGAACATATATTGAATTTAATTGATGAAAGGAGTAAATATAAAAATGCAGTAAATGAAGCAGGCAAAAAGGAATACAAACGTCTCGAAAATGAGATCGACAGGAAGTGCAAAATTGCTAAGCAGGGATGGCTAGAGGACAAATGTAAGGATGTAGAAGCGAGTATCACTAGGGGTAAGATAGACACTGCCTACAGCCCGCATCTCGTGGTCGTGCGGTAGCGTTCTCGCTTCCCACGCCCGGGTTCCCGGGTTCGATTCCCGGCGGGGTCAGGGATTTTCTCTGCCTCGTGATGGCTGGGTGTTGTGTGCTGTCCTTAGATTAGTTAGGTTTAAGTAGTTCTAGGGGACTGATGACCATAGATGTTAAGTCCCATAGTGCTCAGAGCCATTTAGACACTGCCTACAGGAAAATTGAATAGACCTTTGGAGATAAGAGAACCACTTGCATGAACATCAAGACTCAGATGGAAACCCAGTTCTAAGTAAAGAAGGGAAAGCAGAAAGGTGGAAGGAGTATATAGAGGGGCTATACAAGGGCTATGTACTTGAGGACAATATTATGGAAATGGAAGAGGATGTAGATGAAGATGAAATGGGAGATACGATACTGCGTGAAGAGTTTGACAGAGCACTGAAAGACCTGAGTCGAAACAAGGCCCCCGGAGTAGACAGTATTCCATTAGAACTACTGACGGCCTTGCGAGAGCCAGTCCTGACAAAACTCTACCATCTGGTGAGCAAGATGTATGAAACAGGCGAAATACCCTCAGACTTCAAGAAGAATATAATAATTCCAATCCCAAAGAAAGCAGGTGCTGACTGATGTGAAAATTACCGAACTATCAGTTTAATAAGTCACAGCTGCAAAATACTAACGCGAATTCTTTACAGACGTATGGAAAAACTAGTAAAAGCCGAGCTCGGGGAAGATCACTTTGGATTCCGTAGAAATGTTGGAACACGTGAAGCAATACTGACCCTACGACTTATCTTAGAAGCTAGATTAAGGAAGGGCAAACCTACGTTTCTAGCATTTGTAGACTTAGAGAAAGTTTTTGACAATGCTGACTGGAATACTCTCTTTCAAATTCTGAAGGTGGCAGGGGTAAAATACAGGGAGCTAAAGGCTATTTACCATTTGTACAGAAACCAGATGGCAGTTATAAGAGTCGAGGGACATGAAAGGGAAGCAGTGGCTGGGAAGGGAGTGAGACAGGGTTGTAGTCTCTCCCCGATGTTATTCAATCTGTATATTCAGCAAGCAGTGAAGGAAACAAAAGAAAAATTCGTAGTAGGCATTAAAATCCATGGAGAAGAAATAAAAACTTTGAGGTTCGCCGATGACATTGTAATTCTGTCAGAGACAGCAAAGGACTTGGAAGAGCAGTTGAACGGAACGGATAGTGCCTTGAAAGGAGGCTATAAGATGAACATCAACAAAAGCAAAACGAGGATAATGGAATGTAGTCGAATTACGTCGGGTGATGCTGAGGGAATTAGATTAGGAAATGAGACACTTAAAGTAGTAAAGGAGTTTTGCTATTTGGGGAGCAAAATACCTAATGATTGTCGAAGTAGAGAGGATATAAAATGTAGACTGGCAATGGCAAGGAACGCGTTTCTGAAGAAGAGAAATTTGTTAATATCGAGTATAGATTTAAGTGTCAGGAAGTCATTTTTGAAAGTATTTGTATGGAGTGTAGCCATGTATGGAAGTGAAATATGGACGATAAATAGTTTGGACAAGAAGAGAATAGAAGCTTTTGAAATGTGGTGCTACAGAAGAATGCTGAAGATTAGATGGGTAGATCACATAACTAATGAGGAAGTATTGAATAGGATTGGGGAGAAGAGGAGTTTGTGGCACAACTTGATTAGGAGAAGGGATCGGTTGGTAGGACATTTTCTGAGGCATCAAGGGATCACCAATTTAGTATTGGAGGGTACCGTGGAGGGTAAAAATCGTAGAGGGAGACCAAGAGATGAATACACTAAGCAGATTCAAAAGGATGTAGGTTGCGGTAGGTACTGGGAGATGAAGAAGCTTGCACGGGATAGAGTAGCATGGAGAGCTGCATCAAACCAGTCTCAGGACTGAAGACCACAACAACAACAAATCTACTTTTACAATAGGGACGGAGAAAGGCGAAACAAGAGATAGGCAGTCAGTTCCTGACGAAGAAAGAGATGCATATCTCAGAAATCTCAAGTTTTAATTCAACATGACGCGGCTTGTTTACATATATACTTTTCATTGTCTAGCGCATACGTAGAGCAGTTTGTTTGAGTTCTGTTACGACGTACTTTCGGAGGTAGACAGTCTGAAGGGTGTTTTAGTTAAGGTGTTTTTGTCTGTGACTTACAAAATAATATGTGAAAAGAAATATTTATTGTGATAGGTAAAGAAACGTTACTCTTTTGCGCACTTATGAATAAATTTTATCTAGTAATTTTTCGGGGACAATTTTTTAGACAGAGCACTAGTTTTTCTACGCTGTAGTAAATATACTTAAACCAACGTTGTACGAATCAATTTAATCCAAATTTCTATCAATTTCAGTTGGGAGCTAGAAACGTTCAAAGTTTTAGGGGTGGGTGCAACATGCTGTAGGTCTGATATAAAAGTTTTCTGAGTATGGTACCGCGTCATAACGCAAAAAAATAAATAAATATAGCCAGATCCAGAGGAAGGCCACTGTAACCGTGAACGAACCGTGGTTTCTCCAGTATAGTTTTTTATGTTATGATTCGGTACCATATCAGAAAACTTTTATGTCAAATTACTCTGGCCGCGGAACGCAACTGCACTACACTGTACATCATTAGCTGCGTTCAGATTAATGTTCAGGTGGCGGAATGTTCATCTAAGTAAGCTGTTCAAGCCCGCCCGGCTAGCCGCGTAGTGTAACGCGCTGCTTCCTGAGCGGGAAAGCGTGCACGAATTCGCCCGGCGGCTTTATGTCGAGGTCCGGTGTGGCGGCCAGCCTGTGGATGGTTTTTAAGGCGGTTTTCCATCTGCCTCGGCGAAAGCGGGCTGGTTCCTCTTATGCCGCCTTAATTACACTATGTCGGCGATTGTGCGCAAACACCGTCTCCACGTACACGTACACCATTATTACTCTACCACGCAAACATTTGGGGTTACACTCGTCTGGTATGAGACGTTCCCGTGGGGGACCACTGGGTTGGGGGGGGGGGGGGGGGGCGAACCGCACAATAACCCCGGGTTCGATGTGGGGCGGCGGTGAGGTGGGTGGACAGCTGTGGCCTGTTTGGGGTTGTGAACCACTGAGGGCTACGGTGGGACGAAGCCTCTCTGTTGTTTCTAGGTTCCCGGTTACATACACAACACACAAGGTGTTCAAACGAGTGATCTAGACGGCGCACTGAGTTGTGTATTCAGGAAAATGGCCACTCGTTAGAACACGTCACTTAAATTAACATCCCACCACCGGAACATCCTGAACACAATGACAGAGTAAACGCCATGTTGCCGTTTCTAGCTACATGACTAAAATTGCTAAAATTTGGATTTACATTGATTTCCTCACAGTTTGTTTAAATACACCAGCTACAAGATACAAAAATATAAAGTCGCACTTACAAAATCGTTGCTGTAGCTCTCTGCAAAATGACTAAAAGTACGCTCACAGCTCCGCAGAGAGAGTAACTTACCTAAATAAATATTCCTTTCACTTATTATTCTATAAGTTGCAGAGATAAACGTTATCTGACTCACCCTGTCTACACATCGTGTTCCAGGAGATATGGTCAGTATTCAAGCATATGACAGGAACGATCATTCGAAGCAAAAAAGTCAGCTAAACATGGGCTCTAAAGCTTAAGAACTAAGAGCACTTGTTAAGTAGAAGAGACGTGTTCCACTGTAGCGACGATAAACAAGTGCTCACAGCTCTTAAGGTTGCATGCTAGAGCCCACGTTTACTGGACATTTTTACTTCGGAAGATAGTTTCTTTCATATCTTTAAATACGGACCATTCCTTCTGCGACACCCTGTATAAGAGCTTCTCGTACTGGCCCTTGGCAGAATCAAAGTCTTTTCGCCCAAAGACCAGGGGAGTTGATAGCGTGGTACAGGGACTCCCAATTGTGAAATCCCTTTTCAATTTTGGAGGGAATTTTTAGTTCCAGCTTTTGTATTACAATCTCCCGAAAACCTCGGCCAAAACCGAGGGATGGAAGCTACTTTTAATTTAATTCTGGTACAATGTGCCCTATATATAAATACGTAAGTCTATTGTATGTGGCAGTGTGTTTATTTGTCTGTATAATGAGTAAGGCCAATTATTTGCTCGGCATCTGCAGTGTACCTGCGTCGCTGCTGATAGCAGGCGATGCGATCGACGGCGATCCATCCACCGACATAGCTTGAAAACTGAGAGTATTGTGTGCATGATGGATCTTTTTCTTCTTCTTCTTCGTCTTCTCCTTCCTTAGCGTTTGTCTTACACGGTGGCAGAGTTCGCTACTATAGTTCTTTGCCACCATTTTATCCGCTCTTGTGCCTGATCAGGACGCAGGTCTGAGATCTTGAGTTCCTTGTGCAGGGTGTCAATCCATGGCCACCTAGGTTGTTCTACTGCCCGTTTACCATTTACTATCAAACTTAAACCAGTTTTTGCCACTGTTGTTGCGTCTCCTCTAAGAACCATATCATTGTAGATGGCTGCCTCTCATCTTCTCTACTACTGGTGCTTCTCCATATAACTTACGAGCTTCATCATCTGCGACATGAAAGAGGGAGACCAAGAGACGAATACACTAAGCAGATTCAGAAGGATGTAGGTTGCAGTAAGTACTGGGAGATAAAGAAGCTTGCACAGGTAGGGTAGCATGGAGAGCTGCATCAAATCAGTCTCAGGACTGAAGATCACAACAACAGTTCTAGGCGCTCAGTCCGGAACCGCGCGACTGCTACGGTCGCAGGTTCGAATCCTGCCTCGGGCATGGATGTGTGTGATGTCCTTAGGTTAGTTAGGTTTAAGTAGTTCTAAGTTCTAGGGGGCTGATGACCACAGATGTTTAGTCCCATAGTGCTCAGAGCCATTTGAACAACAGTTCACTGTTAAACCAGATGTCCATCTCATTCTCGCTGTTTCCATGACAGCAAGTCGTTGTCCCATGTCTTTTGCTGAAGGGCAGCACCATAGAATGCAACTGAACGGATTACAGGTCGGTATACGTTCGACTTGTGCCTGGTTGGAGTATTCCGATCACAAAGTACGCCAGTCACAGAACGCTGTTTGAGCTATGTGTTGCTCACAGGCGGTTACAGATTACTACTCTGAAATTTCCATCTACAGCTACACGACCACTCTGCAATTCTCACTTAAGTGCCTGACACAGGGTTCATAGAAACACTTTCACGCTATTTCCCTACCGTTCCAATCTCCAACTGCGCGCGGAAAAAACAAACACTTGACGTTTCCCTGTGACCTCTAATTTCTGTTATTTTAGCAAGGTGATCATTTCTGCCACTATAAGTGGATATCAACAAAATATTTTCGCATTTAGAGGAGAATTGTGCAGATTGTAATTTCGTGAACAGGTCTCGCTGCAAAGAAAATCGCATTTGTTTTAATGACTGCCACCCCAACTCGCTAATCATATCCGTGACACTACCTCCCCTATTTAACGATATTACTCAACAAGTTGCTCTTCTTCTAACTTTTTCGATGTCCTCCGACAAAAAAATGGTTCAAAAATGGTTCAAATGGCTCTGAGAACTATGGGACTTAACATCTGTGGTCATTAGTCCCCTAGAACTTAGAACTACTTAAACCTAACTAACCTAAGGACATCACATACATCCATGCCCGAGGCAGGATTCGAACCTGCGACCGTAGCGGTCACGCGGTTCCAGACTGAAGCGCCTAGAACCGCACGGCCACATCGGCCGGCCTTTGCTTTGTATTTCCCACAACATTATGTATGTGATCGTTCCAGCTTAAGTTGATTCTAACTGTAATTCCATCAGCAGCGACTGTGGATCCTAGGTATCTAAAACTTCTTGTTGCTGGCCACTATTTTACCTGACCGTGTCTTCCATTGGTGGTGCAGCCCAGCGTCCTGCTGACAACCGCGTCCTCCGTTTAGTCCTAGAGTGCGAAGAGGTCCCGTTTAATTTAGAACGAGAGGCCACACGAACTGGCGTTCCCGCCTCCTTCGCGCCGCCCAGACGGGCGCTGCGTAGCCGGCAGCGGCGGCGATATTCCTGGACTGTTTACACTGCGCAGACCAGCGCTCGGCCGGTGTACGCGGCCAGCACAAACACAAACAGCGACACGCTTCCGGAGGCGGCCAGATGGCGCTTTTAATGCCTGCGGAGCCCAGCGTCACATCGCGTCGCGTCGCATCGCATCGCATCACATCACATCACACGAGGCGGCCGCTTGTTTTTCTACAAGTGACAGTCCTCGCTCGTCCGGCCGTGTTTATGCAGAAGCGCCACTATTTTGAGACCGGCGGCTTCGATCCAGAGCCACGTGCCGCGGCTCGTCGCATCGCTGTCTCTTTCCGCGCGGAGCGTCAGCCAACGCATCGCTGCTACAGCACCGCAACCGCCACCCACGCCATCCCATTCTGTCGCCGAGGGAACCTTCCTGCGGCGTGTTCCAACATTAGCGGTATCGCTGGCGCTCATTTGATCAGCATTATGCTCTTCCGATCGCTCTGCCGACTTTCCAGAATTTGCAGCCGCTACTTCTCATTCAAGCAGCTCCTCAACTGGCATCACGAGTAAACCCTTTACCAGTCCTCCCACCAAGGAAAAATCCTATACAGTACCGGGAATTGAACCCCTGTCCTCCTTTATCTACACTGACCACACAGATACGGAGGAGGTCTGGTATGAGTATATAGGGTATTATTACTATTCGTATTGCTTACAGGATCATTTTACATTCTTGTTTAAAGACTTCATACATAAATCGTTAAACAACATTAAAAACTACATAATATAAACAAACACACAACAATTTTATAACTAATTATCTAGAACCAGGGTGTATACGTGGACAAGGAAAAAAAATTCCCGGATTTCCCGGTTAAAAATACACTTTCTCCCGGGTGGAAACATAGTTTTTCCCTGTTAATTCAAATGGCTCTGAGCACTATGGGACTCAACTGCTGAGGTTATTAGTCCCCTAGAACTTAGAACTAGTTAAACCTAACTAACCT
The DNA here is from genome assembly GCF_021461385.2 of Schistocerca piceifrons. NCBI lineage: Eukaryota > Metazoa > Arthropoda > Insecta > Orthoptera > Acrididae > Schistocerca > Schistocerca piceifrons. Next base: position 390,334,684 of record NC_060143.1, on the reverse strand, counting down.
AAGGACATCACAAACATCCATGCCCGAGGCAGGATTCGAACCTGCGACCGTAGCGGTCTCGCGGTGCCAGACTGCAGCGCCTTTAACCGCACGGCCACTTCGGCCGGCCCCTGTTAATTGACAGTATATTTTCTCTCAGACCTGTATAACTTATCAATCCTGTGAATGGTTATGGTTTTATACACGCGTGTAGAATTTCCCGGCGCTTTAGAAAACGAAACACCTTTTGGAAAGATGTTTGATGTGCAGTAACATGTACGCTGCATATTTTCGTATTACGAAAGTATAAATTCGAACTCCACCAAGCATCGTCTGTTACTTTCCGAAGCATTGAAATCGAAATTGCGATGCGTATTTGTAAGACAGTCATAGTTCATGTCACGTGATCTCGCCAGCCGATGACAGCGTATATTTAGAGCTTCGGACACGTGGTGTAGTCAGCCAAAAGCAACATCACTGTTAAGTAGCGCGAACACACGAACAGGAAAAGTTATTGGTTTAAATTAATATACAGGGCTATTACAAATGATTGAAGCGATTTCATAAATTCACTGTAGCTCCATTCATTGACATATGGTCACGACACACTGCAGATACGTAGAAAAAATTATAAAGTTTTGTTCGGCTGAAGCCGCACTTTAGGTTTCTGCCGCCAGAGCGCTCGAGAGCGCAGTGAGACAAAATGGCGACAGGAGCCGAGAAAGTGTATGTCGTGCTTGCAATGCACTCACATCAGTCAGTCATAACAGTGCAACGACACTTCAGGACGAAGTTCAACAAAGATCCACCAACTGCTAACTCCATTCGGCGATGGTATGCGCAGTTTAAAGCTTCTGGATGCCTCTGTAAGGGGAAATCAACGAGTCGGCCTGCAGTGAGCGAAGAAACGGTTGAACGCGTGCGGGCAAGTTTCACGCATAGCCCGCGGAAGTCGACGAATAAAGCAAGCAGGGAGCTAAACGTACCACAGCCGACGGTTTGGAAAATCTTACGGAAAAGGCTAAAGCAGAAGCCTACCGTTTACAATTGCTACAAGCCCTGACACCCGATGACAAAGTCAAACGCTTTGAATTTTCGGCGCGGTTGCAACAGCTCATGGAAGAGGATGCGTTCAGTGCGAAACTTGTTTTCAGTGATGAAGCAACATTTTTTCTTAATTGTGAAGTGAACAGGCACAATTTGCGAATCTGGGCGGTAGAGAATCCTCACGCGTTCGTGCAGCAAATTCGCAATTCACCAAAAGTTAACGTGTTTTGTGCAATCTCACGGTTTAAAGTTTACGGCCCCTTTTTCTTCTGCAAAAAAAAAAAAAAAACGTTACAGGACACGTGTATCTGGACATGCTGGAAAATTGCTCATGCCACAACTGGAGACCGACAGCGCCGATTTCATCTTTCAACAGGATGGTGCTCCACCGCACTTCCATCATGATGTTCGGTATTTCTTAAACAGGAGATTGGAAAACCGATGGATCGGTCGTGGTGGAGATCATGATCAGCAATTCATGTCATGGCCTCCACGCTCTCCCGACTTTCTGTGGGGTTATGTGAAAGATTCAGTGTTTAAACCTCCTCTACCAAGAAACGTGCCAGAACTGCGAGCTCGCATCAACGATGCTTTTGAACTCATTGATGGGGACATGCTGCGCCGAGTGTGGGAGGAACTTGATTATCGGCTTTATGTCTGCCGAATCACTAAAGGGGCATATATCGAACATTTTGAATGCCTAAAAAAACTCTTTGAGTTTTTGTATGTGTGTGCAAAGCATTGTGAAAATATCTCAAATAATAAAGTTATTGTAGAGCTGTGAAATCGCTTCAATCATTTGTAATAACCCTGTATATAATGTTCCTACAAGAAAAACAAAGCTTTCACATATAATATTGATCTCTAAGGGCAATACGCTGCAAGAGAAGCTTTCACATATAATGTTAGGCTTTTATGCACGTATTACATTTTAAGATACATCACACAAATGTACCAGTAAATTTTTTAATAACGACATAAAAGTATGATCTTCTGGGCTATAAATTCTTAAGTAGCTCGTCATCAAAGAGCTGATTTTTAAATGAGTCCCAGATTCCCAGTGAAGTAGGCATCGATCTTATATTAAGCTTTTCAATGTTGTGTCAGGATGTAAATTTCCTTGGGTACCAGTACTTTGTTATCTCATGTCTGGTTCTTTGTTATGGCATAAGGCCATACGTTCTAGGGGATGAAAACGTGCACTTGAAATGCTCCGAACAGTTGAAACTAGCCAATAGTTTGAAATTAAACCCTTTGTTTCAAATACACTCCTGGAAATGGAAAAAAGAACACATTGACACCCGTGTGTCAGACCCACCATACTTGCTCCGGACACTGCGAGAGGGCTGTACAAGCAATGATCACACGCACGGCACAGCGGACACACCAGGAACCGCGGTGTTGGCCGTCGAACGGCGCTAGCTGCGCAGCATTTGTGCACCGCCGCCGTCAGTGTCAGCCAGTTTGCCGTGGCATACGGAGCTCCATCGCAGTCTTTAACACTGGTAGCATGCCGCGACAGCGTGGACGTGAACCGTATGTGCAGTTGACGGACTTTGAGCGAGGGCGTATAGTGGGCATGCGGGAGGCCGGGTGGACGTACCGCCGAATTGCTCAACACGTGGGGCGTGAGGTCTCCACAGTACATCGATGTTGTCGCCAGTGGTCGGCGGAAGGTGCACGTGCCCGGCGACCTGGGACCGGACCGCAGCGACGCACGGATGCACGCCAAGACCGTAGGATCCTACGCAGTGCCGTAGGGGACCGCACCGCCACTTTCCAGCAAATTAGGGACACTGTTGCTCCTGGGGTATCGGCGAGGATCATTCGCAACCGTCTCCATGAAGCTGGGCTACGGTCCCGCACACCGTTAGGCCGTCTTCCGCTCACGCCCCAACATCGTGCAGCCCGCCTCCAGTGGTGTCGCGACAGGCGTGAATGGAAGGACGAATGGAGACGTGTCGTCTTCAGCGATGAGGGTCCCTTCTGCCTTGGTGCCAATGATGGTTGCATGCGTGTTTGGCGCCGTGCAGGTGAGCGCCACAATCAGGACTGCATATGACCGAGGCACACAGGGCCAACACCCGGCATCATGGTGTGGGGAGCGATCTCCTACACAGGCCGTACACCACTGGTGATCGTCGAGGGGACACTGAATAGTGCACGGTACATCCAAACCGTCATCGAACCCATCGTTCTACCATTCCTAGACCGGCAAGGGAACTTGCTGTTCCAACAGGACAATGCACGTCCGCATGTATCCCGTGCCACCCAACGTGCTCTAGAAGGTGTAAGTCAACTACCCTGGCCAGCAAGATCTCCGGATCTGTCCCCCATTGAGCATGTTTGGGACTGGATGAAGCGTCGTCTCATGCGGTCTGCACGTCCAGCACGAACGCTGGTCCAACTGAGGCGCCAGGTGGAAATGGCATGGCGAGCCGTTCCACAGGACTACATCCAGCATCTCTACGATCGTCTCCATGGGAGAATAGCAGCCTGCATTGCTGCGAAAGGTGGATATACACTGTACTAGTGCCGACATTGTGCATGCTCTGTTGCCTGTGTCTATGTGCCTGTGGTTCTGTCAGTGTGATCATGTGATGTATCTGACCCCAGGAATGTGTCAATAAAGTTTCCCCTTCCTGGGACAATGAATTCACGGTGTTCTTATTTCAATTTCCAGGAGTGTATATTGACTGCCTCAGCGGAAAAGATTACTAAAAGAAATTTCTTCAGCAAACCGATAAAAATAACTTCATTGTTCTGCATGGCAATTAATGCTTGACTGTCAGAAAGGTGGAAATGAAATAAAATCTGAAACTAATAACGTATTTTAGCCATTCGTAATTATGTGAATGTATTTTAATTCACATGACAGCTCCCGGCCAAAGAAATCAATTTTGTTTTCATTTGACGTGAGTGCAGTAGACAAAGAGGAAACAGCAAAAATCACTAAATGTAAACACGGGTCACATGGAGACTATCCGCTTCCCTATTATAACTCAGACTGCTCTGCGCATCAGACCCGTATCTACGATATTTCCGAACCGGGGCAATAGAAGATAGTGGCGTCCCTCGAACGTTTGAGATAGGACGTCAAAAATTTAAAAAATCGAATTTTGAAAAATACGTTCATTTTGTAGCGCACATCTTTCTGAAGACTCTGATACATAAAACATACGTGTCCGAGGAATTGTAAGACATGTTATCTGACCTTAAGTGTGCCAAAGTGCAGCGCCACTCCTCTTCACACAGCATTCTTCTATCGCACCTCACTGTATTTCGGTCTGTGGAATTGAAACGTGTATATTTTGTACTGGATGCCATCAAACTATATTCAGGACAGCGGAAATTAAAATGTCCTATGGTGCCTCTCCTGCTTCCAGTCTGCCGGTTTGACATCCTGCCCCTCTTTTTTTTTTAAGAAAAAAAAAAACTCTTCAGAAAATTTGCACTCTTTATTCCATATTAGCTAACAACTTGCCGCTTTGTGTGACATAAAATTAAGTATAGGAAACATAAAGCCAGTAAAGAGAAGAGACAAGCAAGACAGTACACATTTCTTCAATTCTTAGCTCCTAGATTTTTTTTCTGCCTAATCTTGCTACAGCTTTCTGCGAAAGGATCTGTTACCTCATCAAAGTTCGTAAAACGTTCTGCTACATGAAAAATGGTTCAAATGGCTCTCACCACTATGGGACTTAACTGCTGAAGTCATCAGTCCCCTAGAACTTAGAACTACTTAAACCTAACTAACCTAAGGACATCACACACATCCATGCCCGAGGCAGGATTCGAACCTGCGACCGTAGCGGTCGCTCGGCTCCAGACTGTAGCGCCTAGAACCGCACGGCCACTCCGGCCGGCCACATGAAAAATCGAAATTTCGCTGTCTAATACTGAAAACGCTGTAATTACAAATAGGCCCAAGACTGGTGTGGTTTCTCAACCTCATTACCTATATTTTGTCACTGTCTGCGAGATAAAACAAAATAGGCCTTTATAATACTGCAGCAATTGTAACACACGCCAAATAAACGAGACCGTTTTGGCAGAAATGGTCGTTTTTATAAGACGGCAGATTATAATTCACAAAGTACCAATATCAAATGCCTATTAGGCCTACTACAAGCAAAAAGCTTTACGTTAGGAAATAGTTTTACACTTCATTCATACGCTCCAGTTTCTCAAGCATGAGACCGAAAATTAGTAGTGCGAAATTTTTATAGAGATTTGGAATCGTCTTATTCTTCCATAATTTGTGTGATGTATCCGTTTCTTCTCCTTCCTCGTTCTAACAATGTTGTCATCACTAATTCCGCATCTATTCCTGCCAATGTCAAAGCTTATTCGCCGGTTAACTTGACAACTCTGCCAGAATCACCAGTTTAGTTATCCCGCGATTATTCTCCGGTTAGACATTGTTACGTGTTCGTACAACGCGTTTTCCGCGCTACTTCCAGAATAGACCTTAAAGCGGCTGCTAGCCGGAGACTGTAGAACTGGCCCTTGCTAGTATTGCGATCTGGCCATAGATTTTCTGTGAAATTTCATTTTCTCGGATACATTGAGAAGATAATACGTAATCTTTCTTACCTGTTGTTCCTGTTAGTCGTTTATTCGCACTCTGGTAGTCTGAATATATGGATTTCGCTGGTAATCGTAACAACGCTCATCATTCGCAAACCCTATCAACCACATAATCAGACAGTGGTTGGCTTTCTTTCATTTGGCTATGCTCTGCTCAGCTCGTATAGCCCCCTTTGTCTGCAGGAAAGTTTATTTCTAGATGTGACGAGGATTCCACTGACAGAGACATCACGTAACAAATCAACTTATGATTCATTCAGAAATCAACTCAGAATGTGTTCAACAATGTTCACAAACCGACAGGGACATGTTTCAATGTCATACGAATAATCGATAGACCAACGTGCGGTGGATGCTAGGCGCTTTGTGAAACAAGTTTTATATGAATTTGCCTCCCCCCCCCCCTCCCCCACACTCCTAGATCCAGGGCTGCTGCGCCAGTAAAATTTTTACCAGTAGCACCTAGCTGCCTTTTTTTTCTGTAGCCAGAAGCGGAAGAAGATACTACTCAACTGCGCATGCGCATGATCCATCTCGTAACTGCTAAAACAAATCTAATGTTAACAGTTGTGACGTCATGCACATCGGAGGCAATTTGTTGTTACGAAGCACTGCATAGTCTTACTAAAGCGTTTGACACATTTTGCTGTTGGCAGACGCTTGTATGAGCCCTGTGTTCTGTTGCTGTATATGGCGCATTTCCTTTGCAATTTAAGTTTTATTTTAGTTTTTTCTCTCGTTCATGTTTTATAGCTGCAGTATTATTCTGCAGTAGCAGGATACAGTAATATCCTTTGTTAGAGTATTGGTTCTTACCAGTCAAAGTACCAAAAATTTAGCTGAGAACAAAAACAATGAAAAAATTCCCGGATTTCAAAAAAATTCCCGGGTTTTTCCCGGTTTTCTCCCGGATGAAAAAATTCCCGGGTTTTTCCCGGATCTCCCGGGTCGTAGACACCCTGAGAACTCTTATCCAGTCCACAGATCTTGGTGTCACCAAAAGCAGTTCATTGAGACCACCATGAATTTTTCGTAATAAACACTCTTCGATCACGTGCTGCGTATTTCGCACACAGAAATCCTACAGTCGCACGCCGGGGTATCCCTTGATCCCCATTTATTCAAACAAGCACCACAGCATCCATACTCAGTACGGAACCGATTCAAAACTACTCACTATTTCCTGGGAACACCAAGTCCATTTAGTAGGCTCAGTAATAAGACGAGAACTTGCTGGAAGAAATTTCTCCCAAACTTCTTTACATTCTTTGTACATATCATATACACGAGGCATAGCTTGTGTTGGTCGTGGTGGTTTTCTGAATTTAAGTCTGCGGTAGGTACTTCCTCTAGCTGTATATACAGAAAAGAGTTGTGATGAATAGTTATGCCGAAATGAATAAGTAATTGGCACGCGACATGAGTAGAGACTTGTTCAAATGGTTCAAAGCACTATGGGTCTTAAAATCTGAGGTCATCAGTTCCCTAGACTTAGAACTACTTAAACCTAACTAGGCGCTACAGTCTGGAACCGCGCGACCGCTACGGTCGCAGGTTCGAATCCTGCCTCGGGCAGGGATGTGTGTGATGTCCTTAGGTCAGTTAGGTTTAAGTAGTTCTAGGTTCTAGGGGACTGATGACCTCCGGAGTTAAGTCCCATAGTGCCCAGAGCCATTTGAACCAAACCTACCTAATTTAAGGGCATCACACACATTCATGCCCAAAGCAGGATTCGAACCCGCGACCGTAGCAGCAGCGCCTAGAACCTCTCGGTCACAAGGCCGGTAAGAGAATTGTATGTAGCTAACATAAGGGAGTATGAACAAAACACTTCACTATTTTTCTACAGCACTGAGCGTATACGTACCAGGCTTTGCGATTACCGGTTGATTCTTTACACAAATCTGTAGTTCATTCAGTGCAGGCTTTCATGGCCGGTATTTGCATCCTTAGGCCGTGGTCCAAGGCGTGTTTCTGTGCCGAACTTTTGGTCTCCTAGCGCTGGAGACGTCATAAGAGGGTATGAAGACCCAATTAGTAGTTTCAAACTCAAATACGCTCAACAAACAACGGTCCGACCGTGACATTATCAGGTCGCTTCGTAAGATCGCAGTGTCGCGCAGACGTATCTTTTATGCGACTTATAGGCCGAAGAGTTGGCGATGTTTGCTTCATTTAGCAACGGACCAACACCCACTACTTGCCACAGAAGAAGTATACCAAATGCCTTGCACATGTGGTCAAGTGAACAGCGGAATACTACATGGTCCAGTCATGTCCACTGAGTGCCGATAGGGGGCATTTTCAGATGATGGAAGCCGTTAACCGTGTACTGCGTGCGACGTCTGAAAGTAAACATCTTTCAACAATCGTCGGAAGGGTCCAGGCCGCGCAAGTAGCGTTATGGTCTGGGGAATGTTTTCGAGGAATTCCCTAGGCGATCTCGTCATTCTGGAACGCACAATGGACCAACACAACTAAACATCTATCCTTGGGGACTATGTCCACCCCTACACGCAGTTTGTTTTTCCCTAGTACACTGACAACTCCCGTGGCCACCAAAGTCGCCGCATTTACATTCAATCGAGAATCTGTGGGACCACGTCGACCGAACTGTTCGCGTCAAGGATCCTCAACCGAGATACCCAGACGGCACTGAAGTCGATATGGCTCTACATCCATGCCGGTACCTTCCGGAACCTCACTGAATCCCTTCCTAGAGATGGTCATACAGGCTTTGACAGGTGGTCACATTAATGTGAATGGACCGTGTAAAACAAGCATCAACATCCGGTTTATAGCAGATCATGCACTGGAATTGGGGAACCACTCAATTCGTTTCTCCAATACTACAGTTCAAAATGAAATGGTTCAAATGGCTCTGGGCACTATGGGACTTAACTTCTACGGTCATCAGTCCACTAGAACTTAGAACTACTTAAACCTAACTAACCTAAAGACATCACACACATCCATGCCCGAGGCAGGATTCGAACCTGCGACCGTAGCGGTCGCGCGGTTCCAGACTGTAGCGCCTAGAACCGCTCGACCACCCCGGCCGGCAATACTACAGTTCCGAACATGTAAAGAGAGGCTATAGAAATTCAATATCACAAAAACATTTCTAACAGAAAAGGAGGAGCATGAAAGTAGACAAGATGTGGACCTTTGTGCTAAATACAGCAAACAGCGCCAACTCTTCCTCACTCCATGCTCCAAAGTCACGACCCCATTGTAGTATGGATCCGTGAACACAGTTCGCCATGATGAGCTTGTCTGCGTTTGTAAATGATATCTGACTTTTTATAGCCTCAGGTGATGTCTCCATCAATTCACGCCGAAGTCTACCTGAGACACTTACGAAACGATTACAGCGTGTTTGTGTCCACAGTGCTACACACAAGTCTGTATGCCCAAGAGATCATGGCTATTCTTCAAAATCCGTCCTACAGTCTGCATCTCACGTCTCCTGACTTCCACTTCTTTGGCTCACTGAAGATGATGCTTTCTAAATACAATTATACTACTGTAACGCAACGTGGACTGAACGTGACGCAACTATTACGTTTTACTTGGGTACTATATAACTTTTAAATTCCGATTACAGATTCTGATCTAGAATCGCCTTTCATATCCTACTTTTAAACACGAACATAACTATGCAAATTATTTTTGATGACTGTCATATCCATTAACGTAAACTGCATCTGACTACTTGTAAATGAAACTGAATATCAAGAATATTTATCAGTGGTTTCCTCATCAAACAGTAACATACAATAGTTAACTGATACGTAATAAATGAGTGTCCTGTTAGAAAAACGCATTTACTGAGTTTATATGTAAATTTTGCTAATGAAAAGTGCTTCTCATTTCATCTCAGTAGGTTCGGTTAGGTCCTAGAACTGTTTCTTACCTTGCAACGGGTAACTCGGCTTTTTCTGCACACTGCAACAATGTGAAGTGCTGAATTACAGGTTTCTGAAATAAATCGCTACACGACAAACTGCCGTACCTTCCTTTATCTTACTTTTACAAATTAAACTTTTGTTCTTTTTCCGAAAATATGATTTGCTGCCACGCAGTATTTAGGTCCAATATTTATAAATGACAAAAAGGTTGTATTCTACAATTATACATAATCAACTTATTGAGATAGAAAGGAAATTGGAACCAGCATGAACGATAACATTTTCTCAGTACTGTCATATACCATAAGAATTACTTTTATGCATAATATTTAAATAATGTAAAATTTGCTCTTTGCTTTTTTAAATGAAATGCATTTAACTAACAATTATGAGAGGAAACTAATTAGTATACTGAACACTATGGATACCAACATGTTGATATTATAAGACACAACTAAATCTTCACACTACAATAATAACGGGAATATAAACGAAATGCAGATTACCTTGACGCTTCTCTCTAAAATCATCCTTTATCCTCAATCCTGGATTACATATAAAGGAGCACCTCAAATAAAATTCCATTCTCTATGCAGCACGTCCGCCATCCATGCTCTCCCCACTATGTGAGGACTCAACATTGTCCGTCTGTCTTTGGCCGACAACTGCTGACTCCCTCGCTCGCCCGCGCTCTGCTCAATAATACTTGTACAACTTCCAGTAGCCAAAGGACACTTCTCACTAATGCTCTTTACGGCAAATATTCCAAACAAAACTCTCAAATGTACCAAAAAAATGTCATTTCACGTGGTATGTACATCTTTCATAACTTGTCTCCTAATATGTACATCTTTCAAAGTATGGGCTCCACAGGAAACGCTACAGCAATGATGGGTAAGTTATTGACACAGCAAGAACGTGGTTGTGACGCCGACCAGTAGAGTATTATAACGAAGACATATAGGCTCTCATACTCCTATTAGGGTGACGTACGACCACAGATATGAAAGGAAATTAAGTTGAAAACGGTTTTATGGTTAAAGAATTGGGGAATACACTACTGGCCATTAAAATTGCTACAGCAAGAAGAAATGTAGATGATAAACGGATATCCATGGGACAAATATATAATACTAGAACTGACATGTAATTACATTTTCACGCAATTTGGGTGCATAGATCCTCAGAAATCAGTACCCGGTGCATAGATCCTGAGAAATCAGTACCCTGAACAACCACATCTGGCCGTAATAACGGCCTTGATACGGCGGGGCGTTGAGTCAAACAGAGCTTGGATGGCGTGTACAGGTACAGCTGCCCATGCAGCTTCAACACGATACCACAGTTCATCAAGAGTAGTGACTGGCGTATTGTGACGAGCCAGTTGCTCGGACACCATTGACCAGACGTTTTCAATTGCTGAAAGATCTGGAGAATGTGCTGGCCACGGCAACAGTCGAATATTTTGTGTATGCAGAAAGGCCCATACGGGACCTGCAACATGCGGTCGTCCATTATCCTGCTGAAATGTAGGGTTTCGCAGGGATCGAATGAAGGGTAGAGCCACGGGTCGTAACACATCTGAAATGTAACGTCCACTGTTCGAAGTGCCGTCAATGTGAACAAGAGGTGACCGAGACGTGTAACCAGTGGCACCCTATACCATCACACCGGGTGACACGTCAGTATGGCGATGACGAATACACGCTTCCAATGTGCGTTCACGCCGGCTGAAGTGGCCGTGCGGTTCTAGGCGCTGCAGTCTGGAACCGCGAGACCGCTACGGTCGCAGGTTCGAATCCTGCCTCGGGCATAGATGTGTGTGATGTCCTTAGGTTAGTTAGGTTTAACTAGTTCTAAGTTCTAGGGGACTAATGACCTCAGAAGTTGAGTCCCATAGTGCTCAGAGCCATTTGAACCATTTGAATAGACGCTTCCAATGTGCGTTCACCGCGATGTCGCCAAACACGGATGCAACCATCGTGATGCTGTAAACAGAACCTCAGAACCTGGATTCATCCGAAAAATTGACGTTTTGCCATTCGTGCACCCATGTTCGTCGTTCAGTACACCAACGCAGGCGCTCCTGTCTGTGATGCAGCGTCAAGGGTAACCGCAGCCATGGTCTCCGAGCTCATAGCCCATGCTGCTGCAAACGTCGTCGAACTGTTCGTGCAGATGGTGGTTGTCTTGCAAACGTCCCCATCTGTTGCCTCAGGGATCGAGACGTGGCTGCACGATCTGTTACAGCCATGCGGATAAGATGCCTGTCATCTCGCCTGCTAGTGATACGAGGCCGTTGGGATCCAGCACGGCGTTCCGTATTACTCTCCTGAACCCACCGATTCCATATTTTGCTAACAATCATTGGATCTCGACCAACGCGAGCAGCAATGTCGCGATACGATAAACCGCAATCGCGATAGGCTACAATCCGACCTTTATCAAAGTCGGAAACGTGATGGTACGCATTTCTCCTCCTTAGACGAGGCATCACAACAACGTTTCACCGGGCAACGCCGTTCAACTGCTGTTTGTGTATGAGAAATCGGTTGGAAACTTTCCTCATGTGAGCACGTTGTAGGTGTCGCCACCGGCGCCAACCTTGTGTGAATGCTCTGAAAAGCTAATCATTTGCATATCACAGCGTCTTCTTCCTGTCGGTTATATTTCGCGTCTGTAGCACGTCATCTTCGTGGTGTAGCAATTTTAATGGCCAGTAGTGTGATATGGTGGATTTAAATCACGAATTAAATCACCATACTTTGAGTACAAAAATGTTACGCATTACTTACTGAACGATCCTCGTAGAAAAATATCGCCACTCTACCACTATAGCTATCGCCCTGGGCCGCTGGCAGAGTGACCCGGAAAGCCGCGGTGTGTGTGCAGCTCGCTAGCCTCTAGCACCGCTAGCTGCTCGCTCCGGTGCCGTTGTCCAGCGGCCAGCCCCGGCGGTCGTAATAACGGAGATTACGATGTTGTCGTTGTTCCGCTGGCACAAGCGTTTTACGACCGCGGAGCTCATCCTCTCCCTGGTCACCAGAGCTGCGGCCGTGCTCTGACAGCGGACCCAGTTACACGCTCCGTGATTTACGGCGTCCAATAGTAGGGGGCAGGGGGGCGACGGAGCGAGCAGGGGGCGTTCACAACACAGTCTGCGGGTGGGCACTTACCCACGGGGCATGGTGCGAGTTTGTCATGACTCTCCCCAAAACACATTTCAGCAGGAGCATTTATATTTTTACACGTATCAATTTCCAAATTCCACAGCTAACTGTCTAAGAATGAAGTACCAAAACAACTAAGAGTCTCGAAACTGACAAATAATTCTAGAAATTACAAACTACATTTAACACACGATACTTCTGAGCCGCTTGTCTGGGGGCCTGCCCTCGAGGATAGGCTGACGACCTTACACGCAGCACTGCAACCTGGTATGGGGCACATTACCAGGCTGACTGTCCTTGCTATCAGCAATAAAAACCACATAGTTCGTAAGTATACAGGCAGAACCTACAAACAATAGCATTTTCAGCAAGGGCCCCCCAAACACAGGCAGACGAATCCGCCGGCGATGGATCCGCGATCGTGTCGGTGGTCCGGACCAGTTGGTTTGACTGGCAGATCTCTACCTGCTAGCCCCAATCGATACCTGCAAGCCCACATTGCGTCAGTGCAGGCAGGTAGCATCCTTCAAGCAGTCGCCGGTGGCCGGTCCACACACAGATTTGGACGAGTAGGCGGACCAGTCAGGCTGTGAATGGGCGCTTTTAAGAGAAGACAGAAAGGGAAAGACTCTCCATTAAAACTCTCTCTCTCTCTCTCTCTCTCTCTTTCACACACACACACACACACACACACACACACACACACACACACATACACACACACACACACACAATCGAGCAACTTCCCGAGCACAGCCTAGATGGAAACGACTGAAAGAGACAGCATCCCCTTGATATACACAACCACATTGTCATAGTTTCCAGACTTATGTTCGCAGTGATTGTGCTAAGTGAAACATTGATAATGCTGAGCACGCACTTCAATTTTATCTCACGTAAATTATAATGCTGTCAAAGTTGCGCAAGTTTGTTACTGTTACCCGTTAAACTAATTCCATGACACATATTCTACTCAAATTTTCGGATGAATGCTTTTCAAATGCTATACTTCTCTGAAGTGCTATTTCTTGGATTTTTACTAAACTGATGCACTAATTACTTATGTAAACATATTATTATTATTATTATTATTATTATTATTATTATTACTGCTATATTATTCGAATCTGGCCGAATCAGGACCACGCGAAACATCTGATTTTAAAAACTCATTCTTTTCCTTTTTTTGGCTACCAATACTTCTCCATTCTTGCTCACTGTTGTTACTGAATTTCTCCTACTCATGTCCTCCTCCCTGCTTTTGACTTTTTTTTAAACCGTTCAGTTTTTGTACCTTTTCCCTGAATTCATGCCTGTTTTCTATGTCTTTGTCTTTTATTTCCATCCCTAACTTCTGTAAACCATGAAATTTTGGTATAAAATATAAACCTCCGTTTTCTCATTGTACCTGCTATATTCTCAGTTTTTCATATCCTCCTTGTCCCTTCTCAATTTCCAAATCCCATTTTCATACTTTGGACCTAAAATTTGCCAAATTGTTTTCCTTTCTTTCTTCTTCAAATTATATAACTGTGAGGCTGTGTTTTGGAGCGGTACTCTGAGGTATAAACACATCCGGTTTCAATCACCACATTTATATATTTTATTGCTATTATTATTAACTCACATATGCAAGAAGGGTAAAAGAACGGAACCGCAAAATTACAAACCAATATCCTAAACATCGGTTTGCCGCAAAATTCTTCTCAGTTGGAATACAATAAATTTTCTCGAACCGAGAAGTTTTTTAGAAAGCATCGGTCACGTGACACTCAACTTACCCTTTCTTCACGTGATGTACAGCGAACTATGGAGGAAGGACAACAGGCAGATTCCCTATTTTTAGATTTCCGAAAAGCATTTGCAAACTCTTAACGAAGGTCGAACTCATGGAATAGGTTCTCCAATATTAAGTGGTTCGAAGACTTCTTAAGTAATAGAACCCAGTATGTTGTCCGTTTCGACGGTTTGCATTCATGAGAGACGAGGGTATCGTCAGGAGCGCCCCAGGGAAGTGTGATAGGACCGCTAACACTTTCTATATACTTAAATGATCTGGCAGACAGGGTGGGCCAAATCGGTGGTTGTTTGCCGATGATGCTGTGCTGTACTGGAAGGTGTCGAATATGAGTCATTATAGGATGGTACAAGGTGCCTTAGGCAAAATTTCTAGTTGGTGTGATGAATGGCAGCTAACTCTAAATGTAGAAGAATACAAGTTAATGAGGATGAGTAGGAAAAACAAACCCATAATGTTCGGATACAGCATAAGTAGTGCCCTGCTTGACACAGACACGTCGTTTAAATATCTGGGCGTAACGTGGCGAAGCGATATGAAATGGAACGAGAATTTGAGAACTGTGGTAGGGAAGGGGAATGGTCGACTTCGGTTTATAGGGAGAACTGAAGGAAAGTGTGGATCATCTGTGAAGGAGACCGCACGTACTGCAGAACGACCCTACAGCCGCCACTATACATTTCCCATAAAACCACGAAGATAAGATACGAGAAATTAGGGCTCATACGGAGGCATACAGACAGTCGTTTTCCCGTCGCTCCATGTGCGCGTGGAACAGGAACGGAAACGACTAGTAGTGGTACAGGATACGGTGGCTTGCAAAGTATGTATGTAGACTTCTAACTTTTTTTTAGGTTCGTCGCGTGTCTTTGTTGCCTTTTATTACTGTCTCTGCATACAGTGCTTTTCACGCCACATAACTATGGTCATAAAATATCGCGTTTATGAAATTCAAAGTACTGTCACTGTACTAGTGAACCACAGAAAATATTAAGATGAACAGTGGACTGCTGTTTCAGACTATCGTAATTAATCTCTTGAGCCCTTCCGAGAAAACGTTGCAAACATCTGGTACCAAGGTGCATATCCATGAAAAGTGTATACGGGGCAGTCAAATGAAAACGAGACAATGAGAAAAAATAAGTAAACTGCTTAACCAAAAGCAATCGATAACTGTTAATGAGTTTAATCGAATGAGAGACAAGATTGTCAATGTATCCATGGGAAAACAATTGCGGTTGCCTACAGAACAATAACTGGACTCATGCGTCTGACTCTGTCCGAAAGAAATGACGGACGAAAATATCTGTCTTCATGGCTCCGGAAATATGGATATAGCGTGGGGAGGGATCGGGACTGTAAGGAGGATGTGTAAGGACTTCCCAGCAAAACTTCTGCAGGGCACTCGAACAATTTGGCAACATGCATTAACGGTTACGGCGATTATTTTCGAAATAATGAACGCTTACTTATCTTTTCCATTTTTCCCTTATAGCTTAAAGAAGAACGTCAAATTTCTGTACGAAGCATCAGTAGCCAATGTTGCTGTAAGTGGTGTGCTATCTTTCATATTGGTATTGCTCGCGTCAATTCTCGAACCAGTTGCTTACACGACACATTCCAAAACGTATTACAACATTCTGGAGAAGACATGTCTCCAGCATCAGTTCATGAGTGGAAGTTTCGGAAGCAGTTAGCTTACTTAGAAGCGAACGAGCGAACAAACCTTCATTTCTATTTTTCTTACCTTTTTCCTTGTGAAATTCAAAACCAGGAGAGCGTCACTCCCGTCCACTAGCTCCTTCCGTTCAGTTTCCGGTGCTTAAGAACGCATCTGGCCCGGAGATGTAACCCTATTGCCGCAAACATTACGGAGCAACATGGGTCGGCAATGTTGCCGAACATGTGGCTGCAATTCGTGTGGCTGACGATAATGCTGGGTTATTTGTAGCCGAGTTCGACTCCCGGCGCACGCTCTGCCATTTGACGCTCAAGCTGACTGAACGCCCGAAATCACAACATTAACTCTCTTCTTGTCACTGGTTTTACATCATCAAAGATTCAAGACTTATAAGCATGTCAATTTAAAGGAGTGTTTTTTAAAAAATATTTATTCTTGTCAGAATCATCAGATTACAAATGAAAAGTAGGTGGTACAAGATATGAGAATAGAGCGGACAAGTACACTTACAACACTTATAATTTTATGTCGATCAGTTGGCCTCCGTAAATTCCGCTGTAAGGTATCTGTCTGAACATACGAACAGAACTGCACAGCATTTGATGAACGCAATTTCTAATCCAATCATGCAGTCAGCAATCAATCCACAACTGTTATCAGTTCATTTGGTTCTGTTGAAATAACCTACCAGTCATCTGGACTACTGTTTTGCAAAACGAAAAAAAAGGGTTCAAATGGCTCTGAGCACTATGGGACTTAACTTCTGAGGTCATCAGTCTCCTAGAACTCAGAACTACTTAAACCTAACTAACCTAAGGACATCACACACATCCATGCCCGAGGAAGGATTCGAACCTGCGACCGTAGCGGTCGCGCAGTTCCAGACTGTAGCGCCTAGAACCGCTCGGCCACTCCGGCCGGCCCTGCAAAACGAAAAACAGTTTTGGTTTACAGTTCACAATCAATGTTCCATGTCCCACCGTCATCTGCAGTGTACTTGTGCACTCTTGGGAGAACATGTGTTACTTGTCTGAGTGCCTCTTACGTTCGCTATCGCGGATAGCAGCGTCCATGATGCGACCAAGCTGTTTATCTCGCATGTTCACCTTTTGTTTGTACACGTCACACTTCTTCATCCACTCCCGAGCGAAGAGGCTGAAAGCAACTAACTAGGTTCGACTAGCAGAAAATGTCAAGGAGGTTGGGTGGGTAAGACACACAGTGTGCGCAACTTGCACTCTGCACGTGCAGTACTGGTGTACGCTTTGTGGCGACTTTTCCCCTTCCTTTTAGCATACGCTTTGTTGCGCGCTTCACGGAATGTTGAAACAGGCACTAAGTGACAGCGTTAGCAGAGGGCGGCAAAAGATACGTGCAGTAGGTAATAATATAGTTTGCTCTATTGCCCCACTTATCCGTTGGTGGAGAACAAGTAAACTGACGGAAAGTAGTTTAAGGAATAATAGAGGCAGCGTGTAGCCTTGCTGGGTACGAAGACCTTGAGATATGGCTTACACTTATGTTCAGAAAAAACTGAACGCCTTGAACGACTACTCATATTCACAGGACAAATACATTACTATGTTCTGCAGAAATGTTTAACATTTCCGTCACCTCGGTTCATCATGTGTCCTGTTGCCTAGTAGGCACAGGGTCCGCCATGGGCCCTGACAACTTGTTACAGACGTGATGGCATCGACGCTTATAAGGCACGAATGGCATCCTGTGGTTTAGTTATCCATGCTGCATTCACCTGGTTCCAAAGTTCTTTTATGGGGGTTGGCAACGAGTCACAGCGCTGCACCCGTCGTTTAACTATCTCCCATACGTTTTCCGTTGGTGACAAGTATGGTGATCTAGTGGGCCAGGGGAAAAGGCTGACATCCTGAGACACCAAGAGGGCACTTGTTCGTGCAGCAACACGTGGTCGTACATTATCTAGCTAAAAAATGGCGTCTCGGGTGTTGTGCAGAAAGGGTATAGCTACGGGTCACAGGATGTCATTCACGTAGGTCACACTTATCACAGCGCCCTGGACATGAGCGAACTAAGATTTGTAGCTGTACCCCATAGCACCACAAACCATAAGGCCTTGAGTCGGCGCTGTATGGCTTGTCCGAGTGTGATGTCGCTCCCCCTGTCTGCGGCGAACCAAAATGTGGCCATCATTTTCAAGCAAACAGAACCTGGATTCGTCCGAGAACACTATTGATGCCATTCCTGTCCTCAGTGGTGGCGTCCCATACACCGTTGCCGTGTAGCATGTTTCAGCACGTTCGTCAAAGGTAGGCAGAGAAGTGGACGGCGAGCACGAAACCCATGCCGTAATAAACGGCGCCGGACCGTCACCCCTGATAGTGTACGATTTGTTCCACTTTGCCGCTCTGAGTGGCCGTGCGGTTAGAGGTGCCATGTCACGGACTGCGCGGCCCCTCCCACCGGAGGTTCGAGTCCTCCCTCGGGTGCCGGCGGGAGTGGCCCGGCCGGTTCTAGGCGCTACAGTCTGGAACCGCGCGACCGCTACGGTCGCAGGTTCGAATCCTGCCCCGGGCATGGATGTGTGTGATGTCTTTATGTTAGTTAGGTTTAAGTAGTTCTAAGTTCTAGGGGACTGATGACCTCAGCAGTTAAGTCCCACAGTGCTCAGAGCCATTTTTCTTATTTTTAATTTTGTCTTAACCAAGCATTTATATGAGATTCTTTTACATTTTCCTCCTATCTCAGTACCTTGGAAAGTCGAATTGGATTGTCCTGAAGGACGCATCATAGTATGTAAAACCGTGGATTTTTTCCATTCTTCAAACTGATTATGAATTAGGCATTAAAAATTCTTATTTCGACCTCATAAATAGTTAAATTTACACAAAAGTTGATAACAAACATATACGAAAAATGTCTATACAACTCACAGGTTTTGAAAGCATTGTCTATGAAATTTATCCTAAAAATCTTTACTGCCCATTTTTATCGTCCTCTGCAGCAGCTGTTGTTGATCTCATCAACGCCTCCTCATGAAATGGTCTGTACTCATGTGGAATGTATGTAACTGTCTATCATACAGCCTTGATCTTCTTGTCTTGTATTGGAATTTTTACACTGTATGAAATTTATGGTGGAATGCGGAGCACTTTTTTGCCACACGATCACGGAGTTCAGGTGTGGTCTGTAATTTTTAGGTAGGAAGTATACTGATATCCTGTTTTTTGAAATCGAAAACGAGTAAATTTCCAGGGACTTCGTTGTCGGCAAACTAAAATTCTTTTAAACCACTTAGAATAGTTACTACATAAATTACTGTTATTCAGTCACCTTTAATGAAGGTATTTAACACAAAACAATACCCAGATGCACTGCAAACACGATGTTTTAAAAGACTGAACAGCAGATACGATCACCTGCTGTTAGTGCAACCACAACGTTGAGGGTGGACGAACTCGAATATACTCAAGTAAGAGTAAGCCGGCACATCAGTGGTCTTCGTTCACTTTTCAAAGCTCTACATACGAACATGTGTCTGGTGGAAAGAAAGGAAAAACATCGATTTTTTGACGGTTGTTCCCTTCTTCAAACTACCGACTTAATTGTTATACTCATCTGCACGGTATTACTGTAGCTTTGACGACAGCCGCCCGATAATTGAGCAAAACTAATCCAGCGAGCTTTCAAATGTGAAAGAGCGAGCTAGAGTTTCGCGCAGGGCGCAGGCCCTTATGAATCACGCTGACATTTACATCGAACAAATGAACGAAATTATGGCGGTCGTAAATCTAATGGCTGGAACGCGGATCGATCAAAGCTCTTCCGACACCTTGGCACAGTGCCACTGCGCCCTCGAAACTACACAACTAGCTTCCGTGCCGAATTACAATTCCCGAATTTCACAGATTTACGAGAGGAAAATATGCACTGGCGAGAGCATGAGGCTGTCATCAGTGGCACGGGATATGGAAATGACACTGAACTGTTGAGGGCAGCGGGCAGAAAATCTATTTCAACCGGACGTGCAGAACGGCCGTTAATAATCCCTGTTGTGAAATCAGGTACGCAAAACACGAAGTTTTCTGTGTACAAAAACACAACTTAAGGCGAACGAATGATAGCCCATTACTTGTCTCAGGTGCTGGAATAACACAGCAAGAGGTCACGTTCTCCTAAACTAGAGCCACCTTCACCTTTAAGAACGGCTATTTCCGTCTACAAAATTATGCATTACAGTGAAAGAGGATTTTTACTCAGCAAGAAGACATGCTCTTCGTCAGGCGTCACGAGATCCTGCACTAACATAAATAGCGTCCAGACATATTACAAAGTGCGTGACGTCGAAGTCGTCTTCTCTAGAGCTACCCTTGCATATACATTTATCGTTATCTTTCACTTCTCTGCCAGGTACTGAGATTAGTATAAAACATCAACAACGGCTGAAGTCGTATACCTCCCCTCCCCCCTTTCTCTCTTCTCCGTTCTGTGCAGCGAAATGTAATTCTTACCGAGAGGTGATGACCACAGAAAAGAGGAATATAAATCCTCCTTAAACAGCAGCGTGCAAGTAGCGTTTGCGCGTCGCCAGCAGCGAGTCTCTGGCATTCTCTTGCACGCATATATCGACAAATCCACTCGTCTTTCTCTATGCGCTCACTGAACCTCTGCAGTGTTCCCCTACTCACCTGAAACAAATGGAAAAGGCACATAAAAACACCATCTTCCTCGGCTATAAATACAGACATACAACATGGTAAACACTATATCATTAGACTAAATTTAATTACAACCTCTCTGAATGTACACAGAAGAGAGCGAGGGCCGTTATTATTGAACAATAATTTTTCGCTTAAAATGTCGATAGCAAAGGAATGAACTGTGTTCTGAGCACTGCAACTTTCGATCAAACGCCACAGAATGAATACATCGAAATAATTGAGATTTACACCCATAGGAAGAAATAAGATAAAAATTTATTCGATGACTCTTCTGAAATAAAATCACGATTTATTAAAAAAATTTCGACTCTGTATTGGATATTTTTTTAGATATTTAAGCAATTACATTGTGCTAATCAGGAACATTGCTATCGTCTTGTATCTATCGTTTATCGTAATAAATGTAATACAACCATTAAATATGATACCAATCTCGGTAAACTCATCGGAAATAACATTTATCTTGGACATATTTCATTGTCTTTATACAGGGTGAACCAGAAATCCACCGACAAATTTTCAGAGGTGGTAGTATGGACCAGAACAAGACAAAATGTCTCATAAAAATGGGATCTAAAATGTGTATCGTCCACGAGCACTTATTCAGTACAAAAGATATGTTTCACCGTAGAGAAGATGAACAGGTGTTCATATCTGATGAGGTATGCACTTTAGAGCCCATGTTTACTGGAGTTTTTTTCTTTTACAAAAAACTTTCCGAGATGAAAAAGAGCTTTGTTCAATTCCTACCGTGGCTGGACATGTAACTGGAAGTGCTCGTTGCTTCTCTTTGCCACAATTGAGTCTAGATTTATAACATCATAGAAAATGGATTTAAGAGAGTTAGTGACAAAAGTTTTAAATATCAACTCGAAAATTTTAAGTTGTGTATGGGAACCGCTGTTTATATGGGCTGGCGGATAGTCGGTCCACTTGGTGTTTTTCGGAGTTAGACAGCGAACGCATGAAAGGCTTGGAATAAAGCGCAGACATCACTCCGCCATTTGCTACAACCTGAGTGATGTAGCTGTTGAGTTTGTGTCACAAATAAATTTTATTTGTTACTGATTATACAAAGCTGATGAACGGCGTGACTTTTAGCATCTGTTTATACACTGAGGTGACAAAAGTCATGGGACAGGAAACTGCACACACACAGGGTGAACACGAATGAAACCGATAAACTGCAGGGACGGATTACTGACTAGAAATGGAAGGAAAAAGGTCTTCTGAACACGTGTCCGAAAATGCATCATTGCCGCGGTAGATGGTGCTGGCGAAAGAACGTCCCTCTCACCACGTGACATGTGTTCATTGTGCTTTGCAGGCTCTGTGACTGACGCAGTGTACTGTAAGCAACAGGATGGTATGGTACTTATGTCGAGAACAAGCCACGGTGGTGTTTGTGTACGGCCAAGCGTATGGAAACAGTCGAGAGCTAGCACGGCTGTACCAAAACAAGCACCCTCACAGACACCACCCACATCACACGCCATTTCAAGCCCTTTTTGGGCGTTTTTGTGATCATGAGTCCTTTCAGACAGATGAAATTGCAGGGAGGCGGCGGACTGTGCGTACACCAGATTTGGAGGTGCTTACATCAACATGGTGTAAGCCAAAGTACGATTATTACGTGTATCCTGCACGACAACCGCTACTATACCTATTACCTGCAACACACAAGAAACACACGGCACGTGGTCAGAGGAACTGTCATGCGTCAGTGCGATCTACCGTGCCAACGATGCATTCCCGATCACATGTTCATAGGACCTTTTTTCCTCCATTTCCAATCAGGAATCCGTCACTGAAGTTTGTCGACTTTATTAAGTTCACCCTTTACAAGTGGCGGTAGTATCGCGTACACATGGTGTAGAAGGACAGTGCATTGTCGGAGCTGTCATTTGCACTCAAGTGATTCATGTGAAAAGGTGACCGACGTGATTGTGGCCGTACGACGGGAATTAACTGACTTTGAACGCGGAATGGTAGTTCGGGCTGGACACGTGGGACACTCCATTTCGGAAACCGAGACAATATTGCGAGGTCCACAGTGTCAAGGATGAGCCGAGAATACCAAATGTCAGGCATTACTTCTCACCACCAGCAACGCAGTGGGCGACGGCCTTCACTTAAAGATCAAGAGTTGTAGTTGCTACCAGACAAGTGACACTGGGTGCAATAAGAGCAGAAATTAATGTGGGACGTACGATGAACGTATCAGTTGGGACAGTAAGTAGAAATCTGGCATTAATGGGGTATGGCAGCAGACGACCGGCGCGAGTGCCTTTGCTAACAGCACGACATTGCCTGCAGCACCTCTCCTGGGTTCGTGACCATATCGGTTGGATCCTAGACGACTGGAAAACCGTGGTCTGGTCAGATGAGTCCAGATTTCAGTTGGTAAGACCTGACGGTAGGGTTCGAGTGTGGCGCAGATCCCATGAAGCCATGAACCCAAGTTGTCAACAGGGCACTGTGCAGGCTGGTAGTGACTCCATAGTGGTGTGAACTGTGTTTACATAGAATTGACAGGGTCCCCTGGTCTAACTGAACCGATCACTGACTACAAATGGTTATGGTCGGCTACATGGAGACCATTAGCAGCCATTCATGGACTTCATGTACCTAAAGAACGAGGGAGTTTTTATGGATGACAATGCTCCACGTCACCGGGCCACAACTGTTCGCGATTAGTCTGAATAACATTCTGGACAGTTCGAGCGAATGGTTTGGCTACCTAGATCGCCCGACGTAAATCCCATCGAACATTTATGGGACATAACTGAGAAGTCAGTTTGTGCACAAAATCCTGCACGCGCAACACTTTCGCAGTTGTGGACGGTTATAGGCGCAGTATGACTCAGTATTTCTGCAGGGAACTTCGAAAGACTCGTGTCAGTGCCGCGTCGAGTTGTCACAAAAAATGGTTCAAATGGCTCTGAGCACTATGGGACTCAACTGCTGTGGTCATCAGTCCCCTAGAACTTAGAACTACTTAAACCTAACTAACCTAAGGACATCACAAACATCCCTGCCCGAGGCAGGATTCGAACCTGCGACCGTAGCAGTCGCACGGTTCCGGACTGCGCGCCTAGAACCGCGACACCACCGCGGCCGGCGAGTTGTCACATTACGCCGTAAAAGAGGAAGACAGTAGGAGGTATCCCACGACTTTTGTCACCTCAGTGTATACAGTTTGTCTACAGTATCGGCAACCACATGACTCTAGCAGTGAGAGAGGGAGAAATTTATTGCCATAATTGTAGGAAAGTATAATTTATCTGCGAAGAATATCGCTTACAATTGTCGCCCGATCGTTATTTTCAATTTTGTGTATCATTACGAGTCTATTAACAAATTAGCTTAACAGAAGAGTTAGAGAATATTCAGAGATCAGCTGCACAATTCCTGATTGCTTTCTCAGTGCAAGGAATTAACAGAAACGTTTAACAACAACGAACAGAAAAAGACTTGCATTAGCGACAGACTTAAGCTGCGTTTACACCTGCTCGCGTTTCGCCTATTCTCGCGCGCCTTACGTTCAAATGGTTCAAATGGCTCTGAGCACTATGGGACTTTAAACTTCTCAGGTCATCAGTGCCCTAGAGCTTAGAATCACTTAAACCTAACTAACCTATGGACATCACATACATCCATGCCCGAGGCAGGATGCGAACCTGCGACCGTAGCGGTCGCGCGGTTCCAGACTGTAGCGCCTAGAACCGCTCGGCCACTCTGGCCGGCGCGTCTTACGTATAAGCACGCTTGTAGTAGGTGCATGCCACTTTCTAAACATGTCTGCATGATTGATTCTATCCACACCCAGAGAGCAGTACGCACGCTATTCCAGTAATCAAGCTGCAGCTGCCCGGGCTAGCCTGTAGTTAAATGCGCCCTTGGAGGTGGACAGTGGGCAGTGGGATCGTTAGGCCGGTATTACACTATCAAATTTCTTTGTCAAAGATTTGACCAAAGATGTGATCAAATATTCCGTCAAATATATTTGACAAAGATCTTTGACGTAGCGCTTGACGGGGTATTACACTGTCATCAAATTTTCCGTCAAAGTTCAAGATGGCTGACAACAACTTGTTGCACATACCGCAATTGCATCGCGTGCACATGCGGAAAAGAAGTGGGGGAAAAAAGGAACCATACATACAAGGTTGACAGTCTTAAATTCCTGGGATTACAACTTGATAACAAATTCGGTTGGGAGGAGCACACCACAGAACTGCAGAAACGTCTTAACAAATCTATATTTGCAATTCGAGTGTTAGCAGACATAGGCAACATAAAAATGAAAAAGCTTGCATACTTTGCCTACTTTCATTCCATAATGTCATATGGTATAATATTTTGGGGTAAATCTTAAAGTCAAACAAAAGTTTTCAGAGTCCAAAAGCGTGTATTATTTGTGTAGTAAATTCACGGACGTCCTGCAGAAACTTCTTCAAAGAACTGGGTATACTAACTACTGCCTCTCAGTATATTTACTCCTTAATGAAATTTGTCCTAAATAATATATCTCTTTTTCCAACAAACAGCTCAGTTCATACATACAACACCTGGAACAAAAATGATCTGCACAAGGACTTAAAAGCACTTACTTTAGTTCAAAAAAGGGTCCACTACTCAGGAACGCTCATCTTAAATAATTTGCCAGCAAACATAAAAATTTTAGTTACAAATAAAGATCAGTTTAAAAGATACCTGAAAGACTTACTAGTGGCCAACTCCTTCTACTCCATTGACGAAATTCTTAATAGAAACAAATGATGTATTTATTCATACTATTAATATTGTTATTTCAGCTCAAAAAAATTGACATGTTCCACATCCACGAGGATCTCCTCAGCACGGATCTATGGAACGAAAAACTAATCTAATCTGGGTGAAGCCGTGGGTTTTACGACGACACAATAAAAGCATTCAACAAAACTTGTTAGGTGGGCTTACAGTGGAAGACGTCAAGTTGTACATCAATTACTTAAGAATGGATGAGCATACATTTCTGTATGTGCTCTGTGAGGTGTATCCTCATATCACAAAGCACAATATTCACTTAAGAACTGCTACATCTTCAGAAGACAGGCTCACTGTAACACTCTGATTCCTTGCTACAGAAGAGGGTTATGTTAGGTTAGGTCAGGTCAGGTCTCCAATCATTTAATCTATTTTTGTATTCAGGGTGCCTCACGTTGTAAAGCGCCTCATAAGCTTCATACATCTCTATTAATTTTGTAGTTGTCGGCACACACCAATTGTATTTACCGGCAATGTTTGTAAAAACACTACAGACGACAGAATGCAGCGATGCTAGCGCTCCATGTGGTGACATGTCACATTGCAGAGAACAGAAGACAGGCGATTTCTTTGATCAAATCTACAGCGAGGCCCTAGATTTGATCAAATATTGGATGACATTTGACAAAGTCCCTATTACACCATCAAATATCTTTGACAAAGATATTGGACAAAGATATAGGACAAAGAAATTTGATAGTGTAATACCGGCCTTAGTCAGGGTCAGCCAGGTACGCTGGCAATGCTGAGCATCGAGACTGCACCATAAACAAGCCGTCTAAAGGCACCCTGAGGACCACCCAATGCTACCTATCAGACTTACTGCGCGGAGCATAACACTTGTGAGATTCTTAACTTTTACAATGAACAGGTCAAGAACATGCAAGTACGTGTATTATACTTGTCTCGCAAAACGTGTAATCGTAAAGATGAACTCTATAAAGGAGAAAATTTTTGTATGAAGAGAAAATGTAACAACCATCAAATCAACGTGCTTATAAAGTCATTTATTTTATATTACGAATGCAAATTTTTGCTCCACTTGGAGAGTCACGGACTGAAGCATTATAAACAGTCCGAAACTTCGGTACCGTTTGTTGTTGCTCTGATGAAATCGATTCGCTGGGTAAGCCGCATGTGTTCGGAGTTGAAATTTGCGAAACATAGAGGGGAACAGTTTCCGCATAATATGGATGTGCTGGCGGCTAATGAAGTATCAGATATTAGATGTTACGATTCCGATTCCATTTGGAAATCAAAAGTCCGCAGCTCGCGGTCGTGCGGTAGCGTTCTCGCTTCCCACGCCCGGGTTCCCGGGTTCGATTCCCGGCGGGGTCAGGAATTTTCTCTGCCTCGTGATGACTGAGTTTGTGTGATGTCCTTAGGTTAGTTAGGTTTAAGTAGTTCTAAGTTCTAGGGGACTGATGACCATAGATGTTAAGTCCCATAGTGCTCAGAGCCATTTTTTTGGAAATCAAAAAGTACTTTATGAATCATGAATGCGCATTTCTGCTAGAGATTTCAGTCTTTTTTATATTTGCTTTCGTTGACACAAACAACATATTAACCAAAGCAGTTCGTAAGGGAACCAACAGGGCTTCGGCACGTCAAGAGTCCAAATGGCTCTGAGCACTGCTATGGTCATCAGTCCCCTAGAACTTAGAACTACTTAAACCTAACTAACCTAAGGACATCACACACATCCATGTCCGAGGCAGGATTCGAACCTGCGACCGTAGCGGTCACACGGTTCCAGACTGGAGCGCCTAGAGCCGCACGGCCACTCCGGCCGGCGTCAAGAGTCCCAGAATTGCTATTCTGCACTACATATTCTTCGGAACTACGAGCGAAGACTTTTCATTTTGCTCAGGTTTGCCGTTGTGGTTTCCAGGTTATTCTTCCTCGCGAGGAACTGCAGACAGTTATTTAGTTTCAAGCTGTCTTTATAAACAACAGAATTAACCATACAGAAAAAAGTAAATGCACGATAATACTGATTGCCCGTATTTATCGTTAGACCACTCGGCCAATGAGCTAAAGCAAAGGCAAATTTGATTGCGCGAGAAAAACTGGATCTTTCAGCGGGTAAAGCACCAAATGATGAGAACTGCGGACAGGCGCATGACTGTCGCACACGTAGGAGTATCTCCCCGTCTGGGATGGGTGGATTCCTGCGCCTACACACGGCGGCTCGAGCGCGCATTATCACAGGCATGCGTGACCGCACTTGTGCATGCGCCCCATTGCCCCTTTGAGCAATGGGCGCATGCACCTAGTGCGCACATGAAGTTACCCAGGTGTGAAGGCATCTTTATTCTATTAATTCCGTGAGCGTCCCTTACAAGATGACCGAAGATATATATACCACTTCATCCACATACAACTCTTAAAACGATTCAAATATTCAAATTAATAAAATTAAGGCACACTAAACGTCGAATGTTCGTCCTATGTCCTGTATTAGAAAAAGGTACAATGACAACTGTACTATTTTTATTGTATATATCTGTCGCAGATCGCAAAAATTAAGTCATTACCGGTTTCGATTGATTATCAAGTCCTCACCAAGTGAGTCAATTAACCCTAACTACTAAACCCTCGAAAAATTTATGATTGCCATAGGGTATAAAACAGGGCATTTTGTACCTAATTTGGTATGTAAACTACTACTGGAGATTTAATTATTGTAATTAACTAATTCCTTACCTATAAATTACGTCTTCCTTTGAACAAAATGTGGAGTAGTAATAGAGGGTGTCCGGGAACTAGTGACGAATGTTAAATTGCTATTGAACACACAAAATTTGTTGAAAATATGTTTTTTTTACAAACATATTAAGTAACTCCCCCCAGTTATGTACGAAAAACTGTATCCCCCATATGACCACCCAAGGCTGCGCAGCAATGAGCAATGCGTACATTGAAGTTCCCGATG
This sequence comes from Schistocerca piceifrons, assembly GCF_021461385.2. Taxonomy (NCBI): domain Eukaryota; kingdom Metazoa; phylum Arthropoda; class Insecta; order Orthoptera; family Acrididae; genus Schistocerca; species Schistocerca piceifrons. Next base: position 390,306,067 of record NC_060143.1, on the reverse strand, counting down.
ATGCGTTCACAAATATCAGGTGGGGTGCCATTAATAACCCTTTGAATTTCATCCTTCAATTGGTGTGTTATTTGTGGTTTGTTCACGTACAATTTTGATTTCACAAATCTCCACAAAAAAACAAGGTTTAGGATCGCATGATCTGGCAGGCTATTTCTGACTGTCAAGCAAAGAGATAATTTTTTGAGGAAACCTTTCAATCAGCACTGCAGTCGTTTATCGTTTGAAGGGATGCGTGACATGTTGCACCGTCTTGTTGAGACAAAAAAAATTGCCATTTTCATTAATAAGAGGAAAAAAACCCATTTTTAGGTAACGGTAGCCGTTCGCAGTGACGGCAACTCCATCATCATTTAAAAAAAGTAAGGGACGATCACTACTCCTGCCCAGAACCCACACCACACTGTTGTGCGTTGTGGATACATCTAAACTTCCACGGTCACTCGCGGATTTTTGCTACTCAAAATTCTGCAGTTCTGCTTATTGTCGTAGCCGCTGAAGTGGAAGTGCGCCTCATCCGGGAACATTATTCTTTTTGTGAAGTTCTCCGCTTGTCGAACCAAGACCCATTGAGCAAATAGATGTATCTTTCCATGATCTGCACGCTTCAACTCTTGTATAAATTGAATCTTGTACACATACATTTTCAGATATTTCAAAGGCTTTCATGCCGTGAACTTAGGGATAAGTTCAAATGTTGAGCTGGTCGGCGAACTGATTTTCTGGGGCTTACGGCCACATTGTCACGCACGACAGCAATATTTTCTTGTGTCCGAACAAAACGCAGTCGTCCTGTTCTCTTGACGTTGAAACGTAACCCATGGTCTGAAACTACCGAATCAACTTCCGAACTGGTGATTCGACTGTAGCAGCATTACTTCCGAGTGCCACACGCAATTCACAAACGGTTGCCGTGGGACTTGCACTGTTTTTGTAGTAACTTTTTATCACTTGGACGCGTTGCTCAGTTGTCATTTTCTGCCTCGGGCATGGATGTGTGTGATGTCCTTAGGTTAGTTAGGTTTAAGTAGTTCTAAGTTCTAGGGGACTGATGACCACAGCAGTTAAGTCCCATAGTGCTCAGAGCCATTTGAACCATTATTTTTTGTCATTTTCTACAAGACGAAAATAAACATCAAAGAACAATGCTCACCACACAAAAGCTATCAGGCTACTAATGGGAAGGATCGCAGATAACGAACATGAAAAAAACACGGCATATGACAAAATGGCACAAAATTCAAATTCGTCCTTACTTCCCGGACACCCGTTATTTACGATGGTTTAGCAGCACTGTAACATCTCCCTCCTCCCTTTAGTGTTATGGGGTTAAAAAGGAAAAAAGGGTGATTGCAGCATATAAGCAAATTAATTAAAAATACACAGTAATTGTCTTTTATATATAAGTACCTCAATGCGTTAGATGGTAAGTCGTCAACTGAAGAGGCCCAATGAAGCGCTTACAACGTAAACGGATCTACGCTATGGTTGTAGGAACTGAAGGACTGCTCAGAAATTCAGAGTTGGTAAATATTGATTGTTATACAGGAAGCGGACAAAAATATGGAAACCACGCGAGCAATGCATACATGAACATAAATGCAGCTATTGGCCAAGCCTGTAGGTTGCCCTGCTGTATGTGATCGCGAATGACATCCGTGCAATGTCCTCAATACGTTGCAAGTGTCAGTCGCAGTCGGAACAGTGTTCTGTGTACAACTGAGCGCATTATGTCGGAGCTCAGCGAAGTCAAACGTGCGCAGATTCTTGGTGCTCGTATGGTGGGTGCTTCTGTAGCCACGGAAGCCGAAGTGTTTGGTGTTTCAAGAGACACCGCAATGAAGATTTAAACCGCATACAGGGAAAAGGGGAAAAACATCATCAGCTAAGTCACAACACGGACGAAAGTGTGTGTTTAGTGATGCGTAAAAGGTAGTCACTGAAGAGGATTGTGACGAAAAATAAGACAACAAAAAAATGGTTCAAATGGCTCTGAGCACTATGGGACTCAACTGCTGAGGTCATGAGTCCCCTAGAACTTAGAACTAGTTAAACCTAACTAACCTAAGGGCATCACAAACATCCATGCCCGAGGCAGGATTCGAAACTGCGACCGTAGCGGTCTTGCGGTTCCAGACTGTAGCGCCTTTAACCGCACGGCCACTTCGGCCGGCTAAGACAACAGCTGCAAAGTTACTGCAGAACTGAATGTCGCACTCGCGAATCCTATCAGCACCAAAATTATACGAAGGAATCTCCATAAGTTGTAGATTGCAAGGCGGGTTGGAATTCAAAAACTACACATCAGTGATGCAAATGCCCGTCACAGGAAAACGTGATGCCGAAGCCATAAACTCTGAACTGCGGAGCAATTGAAGAAAGCCTCTTGTTCGGAAGAGTCTTGTTTCATACTGTTTTCAATTTCCGGCCGAGTTTACGTCTTAAGGATGAAACATGGTGGGCGTTCGGTGATGATTTGGGCAGTCATATCGTGCTATTTCATGAGTCCCGTGCGCACCCCGCGAGGTCTATATCTACATCCATCCTCTGCAAACCACCGTCAAGTGCACGGCAAAGGTTACATGCCAGTGTACCGATTATTAGGGCCTCTCCCTTTACATTCACGTGTGGACCGTAGGAAGAATGATTGCTTAAATACCTCTGTGCGTGCTGTAATTAGTCTAATCTTCTCTTCATTATGTCTGTGGTATGGGTACACAGGGGGTTGTAATGCATTCCTAGATTCATCATTTAACGTTGGTTCCAGAAATTTTGTAAGTAGGTTTCCATGAGATAATTTGCAGCCGTGGCAGCTTCAAGATAGACGCAAACTATTCCATGAAACAGCTCAGTTCTTCAGCATCTTCGTGGCACTGTCCCGTGGGTCCAACAAACCGATTACTATTCGCGCTGCCACTCTTTGTACCCGCTCAGTATCTCGGAAAAAAATGACTCTAAGCACTATGGGACTTAACATCTGAGGTCATCAGTCCCCTAGAACTTAGAACTACTTAAACCTAACTAACCTAAGGACATCACACAAATCCATGCCCGAAGCAGGATTCGAACCTGCGACCGTAGCAGCAGCGTGGTTCCGGCCGAATCGCCTAGAACCGCTTGGCCACAACGGCCGGCTTCAGTATCTCCTGTTAGTCCTAATTGGTATGGGTGCCCCACACTTGAGCAGTATTCTAGGATGGGCCAAACAAGTCTTTTGCATGCAGTCTCTTTCGTAGACTTCTCCAATAGTCTACCAATAAACCGGAATCTGCCACCTGTTTTACGTACGAATTAGCCTACGTGATCGTTCCACACCTACGTCTCTGCATGAGCTGACCGATTTCAACTGTGACTCATTGATATTATAGTCATAGGATGTCACATCTTCTTTCATTTCGTGAAGTGCACAATTAAGCATTACTAAACATTTCCAGTAAGTTGCACCACTTTAAAATCTTATCAAGAGCTGATTGAATATTTGAACAGCTTCTTTTAGACAGGACTTCACTACAGTTAGCTGCGTTGTCTGCAGAAAATCTTAGGCTATTATTAATATTGTCTGCAATGTCATTAATACAAAACGTGAACAGCAAGGGTTCCAACACACTTCCCTGCAGCACACCCGAAGTTACTTCCACATCTGTCGAAAACTCTGCTTCCGAGATAACTTTGTGTCCTCCTAGCAAAAACATCTTTAATCTAGTCACAAATATTGCTTGATGCCCCATACGATCATGCTATTTAGGTGAATGGCTTCTCTCCGAGCACATTATTAGAGTTTTAAGAGCTTTGATCACGATATACTTTTCATCTGATAACTAGATCCAACGTAAGCTATAATTTTGCAGCCATTTTATTTGCCTTTAATATCATTTGTGGAAATTGTTTCTAAAAGTCTTCTATTTTAGTATTTTCTTTATCATGTAAAGAATGTTAATAGAAGCTACATTTACAATATATCCAAAAGACAATGGGGGCGACTAAGAAAGCTGGTCATTCCAAGATCGCGTTACTGCCAAGGGCTGTGTAACCATTTTGGCTGATTCGGTTCAACCCTAGGTGTAATTTTTGTTCCCCAGTGATGATACTGTGTTCAGGACTGTGTTCACATCGACCAGGACTGGTTTTGTGAGCACGAGGGTGAACTGGCTTACATCCCCTGGCTACCACACCACCAGATCTCACTATTTTTGAGCAATCATGGTCTACTTTAGAGAAAAGTGATCTCTATCCACCTCCGTCATTGTTACCTGGACATGCCATTGTTGTGCAGGAGAAACGGTCTCAATTCCCTTGGAAAGCAAACAGGGCCTGTATTTATCCGTTACGAGGCGACTGGAAACTGTTTAGAATGCCAACGTTTTTCCTACACCGTATGTGCTGTGTTCTGGCGTTTCCGTATTTTTGTTCACCCCGTATGTACAGAAAGTCTTGCAAGATTTAAACCACCTTTTGATAACTCTTAAATCGCAAATACATGATTAACAGTATTTACCATGTAAATCTGACTGTGCGAGAAAGCCTTCTCAAAATGAAAGCCAAACACTGTTGTATATAAAGCTGGATGCGCCCTAGGTTGATGACGTCCCTCTGTTGTCGCGATCCGCGAGAAGCAGTTTGTTAGCTAGCGCTTGTACGTGTACACTAAACAGCGGATATGAATGGACTGACAAACCTATTACTATTATTAGGCAAAGAAAAAGGAGTCCCGATAAAGGAAAAAAAAGATAAGAAAGAGGGAGAAGTAGATAAGAACGTACTTCAAAAGAGCATTTGTTATGGAAATCGTTGTTAATGCACTGTACTGCATGTAGCCTCCGCCACACACCACACGGTGGCATGTGAAGGGCACAATATTAGGCCCGTATCACAAACGTTAATGCTGCGTCCATATTATTCTACTGACTGCACAATTAGGTGCAAGCTGCTTATCATTTCACGGCATTATCCTAACCCAAAAGTTCCCTATAAGAAAATATAAAAATAAGAAAATATATAATGTAAAATATTCTATAAAGCCAAGTAACACACACTATAAGGAAAGGGTCAGAGTTTGTTTGAATGAAGTCATTCGACACACAAGCGTATTTGCCGAATGGCACGTCACTTGTCGTGATATCCCACTATACACGCGAATGTTCGCACTGGTGTGATTTATGCCTATATTGGGCTTTTCACTCATTTAAAAATTGTATTGAAGGTTCTGCATTCAGAAAAGGAAAACATGTATGGTTAGTAATACGTTACGCCTGGCAGTGGATAAAGACTGAGTAGTACTTGACTCATTCCAATATGTGACATTTCGGAAAACTACAGTTTACCATAGAAAGTTTTGTTCAGAAGGCCGCAAAATGCTGCTTCATTGCACGCGATATAGCACGTTAGCGGAGAAGCTGACTTGGAGTGGTTGCAAGTCTAGCCGTCTAATGGAGCTTTGAGTGTCCTTAACAAGCGCCAATCATCAGCGAGACCGCTTGAGCGCTGCCTTCAGATTTCTCTTAATGGCTCTATTGCCCTTGAGTTTTGTACAACGCGTGCTTCCAAGCATCAGATGCAGAAAGTCTCAGACGCCTTGGTTCAAAAAAATGGTTCAAATGGCTCTGAGCACTATGGGACTTAACTTCTGAGGTCATGAGTCCCATAGAACTTAGAACTACTTAAACCTCACTAACCTAAGGACATCACACACATCCATGCCCTAGGCAGGATTCGAACTTGTTACTGTCAAAGCTCAATGACAAAGTGGGATCTTGCAAATGATCAATTCTGTGAGCGCGGTGAATTTCAAAATATGGATCATATTTTAAATTGTGTAATTTATGGTTCCAAAGGAAGAGGAATTAAAGACATCTTCAATGTCTCTGGCGAAGCCCTGCAGCGGCTTAGTAATCTTCAAGTTGCTATTTCACTGCAATGTGTATGGTGATCCTTCTTTTAAATAAGTCTTTTAAAATCATGATGTTTTGTGCTTTTCAGTTCAGATGTGTTATCTGTTTGCAGTGTGTATAGTGTATTCTCCTATTCGCTTAATATTTTTTCTGATATGTTATATCATTTATAATAATTTATGTTTTTCACTTTGTAATGTATATTTTCTTCGATATGTCGAACGAAAATACATTGGATAGTGTCTTGCACAATGGTTGTATGATGGACATCAGAAAAAGTAAGCCGGCCGAAGTGGCCGAGCGGTTCTAGGCGCTACAGTGTGGAACCGCGCGACCGCTACGGTCGCAGGTTCGAATCCTGCCTCGAGCATGGATGTATGTGATGTCCATAGGTTAGTTAGGTTTAAGTAGTTCTAAGTTCTAGGGGACTGATGACCTCAGAAGTTAAGTGCCATAGTGCTCAGAGCCATTTTGAACAAAAGTAAAACAAAGGTAATCTATGTAGCCGAATTAAATTTGACGATTCTGAGGAAATTAGATTAGGAAGTGAATCACTAAAAGTAGTAGATGCGTTTTATTATTTGAGCAGTGATATGACGATGTTATAAGTATAGAGGATATAAGTGGAAACTGGTAATTTTTTAGTATCTAATATAAATTTAACTGTCAGTAAGTCTGCAGGTTTTTTTCTGGAGCATAGCCTTGTACGAAAGTGAAAGGTCGACGATAAACAGTTCAGACAGAGAACGGAAGATTCTGAAAAGTGGTGTATAGGTGAATTCATTAGGTTGTATGGGAAGATCTGTTGATTAATGAAGAAGTACTGAATCGAATAGGAGGGCAAATAAATTTATGGCACAACTTCACTAAAAGAAGGTATGTGTTGAAAAGGCATATGCTGAGGTATCAAAGAAATCGTCAGGGAAGTGTGGCTGGGTTGGGATAGGTTGATATGGGGAGAGGGGACCAAATAGCGAGGTCATCGGTCCCATCAGATTAGGGAAGGAAGTAGGCCGTGCACTATCAAAGGAACCATCCCGGCATTTGCCTGAAGCGACTCAGGGAAATCACAGAATAGGTAAATCAGGATGGCCGGACGCAGGTTTTAACCGTTGTCCTCCCGAATGCGATTTAGCGTGCTAACCACTTCGCCACCTCGCTCGGTAGGGGAATGTGTGGGAGTAAATATTGCAGAGGGAGCCCTAGGCTCGAATTTGAGAAAGCAAGTTGAAATGGATGTGTGTTAAAGCAGTTAAGCAGAAATAAAAAGGTTTGCGCAGGAAAGACTACCTGGACGTCTGCATCAAACCAATGTGCAGACTGAAGGCCACAACAAAACATTTTCTGTGGCTCAAATCACGTTTTAAATTTTGTGAAGTCTAACGCTGAAGCGTGACTGTGTCCTACTCTGGTGATGCAAGTTTCCGTCGAGTGACGCATAAACGTCAGTTATATGATGCCCGGTGACGTGGGTTTCCGAGCAGAGTGGTGCGAACTTCCGTGTCGCTCTCTGTTCAGGAGATAAAGTGATAACGTAATAAAACGCATTGTAACGTATTTTTGCTCCGTGACGCAGAAAATAGTTATATCCGTGCATTTGTCCCAATGTGAGCTGTTAAGACTGGAGCAGCATGGAACCATAAAGAGTTGATGCCTACATCTGTGAGGTCAGTTAAGTACGAAAATATGACAGTTGTTACTTGAAAAAGGTCCGGGCCATTGTTTACGTAAATACAGATTACAAATATCTTTTTAGTCGCACCACTATATAACAGAAAGATTCGTTTTTTTTTATATAAATGCAGTGGAAGTTCCCGTAAGTCGCAAGCAGCAAACGCAAACGATTAATGGGCACTGAAGAATACCACGTAGATACAAACAGAACATGCCTGAATTAGAACGTATCTGTTGCTGAGTGTAGGGTGCATATCTGGATTTAAGAACACACTTCTAGATACTTAACAACAAGGACATGAAATGGTGGAAGAGAGATCACTAATAATGTTTCAATAATCTAAGATCTTTCAAAAGACAACGTTTTTTTTTTTTGTCGGCCACATTATGAGTTCGACCAACCACATTACAAGTAAGACATACAATTAGAACAACGAGCGAAGTGGTGCAGTGTTAAGACGCTGCAGTCGCATTTGGGAGTAAGATGGTTCAAAATCGCGTCTGGCACCCAGATTCAGTTTTCCGTAGTTTCCCTGAATGCCAAATGCTGGCTGGAATCGTTCTTCTGGAAATAAACAGTCTATATCCTTCCCTACCTTTCGAACAATCCGCGCTTGTGCTCCGTCTCTAATGACATCTCCGTCGACAATCTTCTTTCTTTTTTATCTGTATCTTCATATCGTAAGTAGACTAACGTTCAGAACTAGCTATCGATACAAAGTTGCGCTCGTTGTATTAGTTGCAGGAAAACGTTTTACTCCCTGACATGGGTTACAGAACTACTATGGGCCTACACCAAAGAATATCTCAATCAATTCACTGAATTTTAAATAATGATATAAGAAACAATTGCGGTGATAATTCATACCAGACGACGGTACGCAACGAGGACATAAATAATTTCTCAGACAAATTAATGCCTCCACAACATAGGAGTGCATTATCCACAGCGATGTTCAGGAAAAATCTGTGCCAGCACACGTGAACAGACGCTGCGAGACCTGAGCGTAGTTGGTTATCGTGGCACACATGTGGTGACCGTTAGTTCCCCCCTGGCCGTAACATATTGGGCTTGGCAGACCCAACTTCCAAACAGAGCTACGTTGTTTACGTTATGGATACAAGCGACGACGTCTTCGTACTTACTCGGGAATGTTCCAGCTTCAACAGCAGGTCAAGTAACACTTTTGGTGCCAGAGGGATAGATTCCCGGCTATAAGGAGTCTATTAGTACCAAACATAGGCCTTAATATGAGGAAGAAATTTCTGAGAATGTACGTTCGGAGCACAGCATTGTGTTGTGGTTACTAATGGTCTGCGGAAAAACCGGGAAAGAAGAGAATAGAAGTGTTTGAGATGTGTTGATACAGAGCGTGGTCAGAAACAGTCTGAAAAACTTGTAGGATGTTGCACGAGAGCTTAAAGAATTGTTAAGAAAAAATTCGGTACGTCGCGCCGCTTCAGAGTTCAAGCAAATTCAAGAAGCCTGCAAGAGACAGTTTCGCCAAACTTATTCTTCGTTTGGTTTCCTCAAACCGAACAAATGCAGTTTATGCTCAGCTAGGTTAAACTTATCATTTCCGAAAAAGGCACATTTTAACTTGTAATGGGCATTTGAACAAGTGGTAACTCATGGAACCACAGATGTCTGTGCATTACCGCATTTTAGCGCATGCAGGTGCTTGAATTTGCGCGCGCAACGACTTGACTGGCTACTTTCATTATAAAATAACTCCGAAACGGCGCAACGTATCGAATTTTTTTCTTAACAAATACTTCTTAGCACAACCTCCCCTGCTCCTCCGTTACAGTCTTTTCGAACCGTTTCTGATCACCCTGTAGAAGGAAGCTGAAAAGTAAGTAGACTAGTAAGATATGGACTAAGGAGGTTCTCTCCAGAATCGAAGAAGAAAAGAACGTATCTAAACTACTGACAAGAAGCAGGGACAGGACGATGGGGAATCTGTTAACATATCAGAGAATAACTTCCACAGTACTACAAGGAGGTGCAGAGGGTAGCAAGTAACAGCTATAGGGGAAGATAAGAGATAGGAATACATCCAACAAATAATTGAGAAAGTTGGTTGCAAGAGCCACTCTGAGATGCAGAGCTAACACTAGAGAGGAATTCGTGGCGGGTCGCATCAGACCAATTAGAATACTAATGACAAAAAAGTCTTTCTTCCCACACAGCATTCGCAACGAGAATGAAATATAGAGGGTTGGAAACTTTAGTGGTGGTAGAAGTATCCACGTGCTTTCGGAGTACAGATGTAGAATATTATGATTTAATGTCTCATAGAGTGACATCACGTGACAATCTTGATGATGATCTAGACGTCGGATGGGGCGTTTAGCTTGGTGGGCTAGTCAAGAGGAGTAAGCTACATGCCACCACTGGACTTCACCCCATTCCTTATATCATCATCAAAATTATTATAATGACAACAATAGTACTCTACATAACAATGTAGGCTTTATCGGTCGTCGTCGTTGCTACTGGAAGTACTTAGGTATTGGTATCGCGTCAATGTTCCAGAATCTTTCCATCCGGTGCTTCTTTCTTCTTGCTATCGCCTTCTTCCGTCCGGCAACTTGCTGCTACCAGTTTCTGGAGGAAGGCTTGGTTCAAATGGCTCGGAACACTATGGAACTTAACATCTGAGGTCATCAGGCCCCTAGAACTTAGAACTACTTAAACCTAACTAACCTAAGGACATCACACACATCCATGCCCGAGGCAGAATTCGAGCCTGCGACCGAAGCGGTCACGCGGCTCCAGACTGCAGCACCTAGAACCGCACGGCCACACCGGCCGGCTCTGGAGGAAGGTTTCAGTAGGGAAGACTCTACAAGAACGACACGATATCAAAACGCAAGAATTTTTAAAATCAATACGGCACTACACTACAATATACAAGTAGTCAATAACTTCACGAAAGAGCTATATTTAAAACATTTATATTCCCTGTCGCCCGCTTCGTTTGCTGCATTTTTAAATGTTCTCCTTTCATCAGTTAAATTCAATATCTCTTGTGACATCCCTGGATTCCTTTAGGCCTGTCTTTTTATCTATATGGTGAATGATGCCTTTAGTACTTCATCTCTTAAAGCCACCCATTCGTCTTCTACTGTATTCCTTCCCCTTCTTCTAGTCAACCGTTGCCTAATACTCCCTCTGAAACTCTCAACAACCTCCAGTTCTTTCAGCATATCCAGGGCCCATCTCCTTACATTCCTATCTCTTTCAAATTTCTCCAGTTTTAATCTACAGTTCACAAACAATAAAATGTGGTGAAAGTCCACATCTGCCCCTGGAAATGTCTTACAATTTAAAATCTGGTTCGTAAATCTCTGTCTAACCATTATATAATAAATATGAAATCTTCCGGTGTCTCCAGGTCTCTTCCACGTATACAGACTTCTTTCCTGATTCTTAAACCAACTGACTGTGATGATTAAATTATGCCCTGTGCAAAATTCTACCAGGCGGCTTCCTCTTTCATTCCTTTCCCCCCAGTCCATATTCACCTAGAACTTTTCCTTCTCTTCCTTTTCCTACCATCGAATTACAATTCCTCATCACAATTAAATTCTCGTCTCTTTTAAATACTTGAACAATTTCTTTTATCTCATCATACATTTCTTCAAATTTCTCCAGTTTTAATCTACAGTTCACAAACAATAAAATGTGGTGAAAGTCCACATCTGCCCCTGGAAATGTCTTACAATTTAAAATCTGGTTCGTAAATCTCTGTCTAACCATTATATAATAAATATGAAATCTTCCGGTGTCTCCAGGTCTCTTCCACGTATACAGACTTCTTTCCTGATTCTTAAACCAACTGACTGTGATGATTAAATTATGCCCTGTGCAAAATTCTACCAGGCGGCTTCCTCTTTCATTCCTTTCCCCCCAGTCCATATTCACCTAGAACTTTTCCTTCTCTTCCTTTTCCTACCATCGAATTACAATTCCTCATCACAATTAAATTCTCGTCTCTTTTAAATACTTGAACAATTTCTTTTATCTCATCATACATTTCTTCAATCTCTTCATCATCTGCGAAGCTAGTTGGCATGTAAACTTGTACTACTGCTGTAGGCGTGGGCTTCGTGTCTATATTGACTACGATAATGCATTCACTATGCTGTTCATAGTAGCTAACCCGCATTCGTATTTTCTTATTCATTACGAAACCCACTCTGCATTTCCCCAATTTGATTTTGTATTTATAAACATGTATTCTCCTGACCAGAAATCCTGTTCCTCCTGCCAACGAACTTCATTAATTCCGACTATATCTAACTTCAACCAATCCATTTCCCTTTTTTCACTTTTTAACCTAACTACCCGTTTCAGGGATCTAGCATTCCACGCTCCGATCCCTAGAAAGACGGTTTTGTTTCTGTTGATGACGACATCCCCATGAGTAGTCCTCGCCCGGGATGCAAATGGGGGACTACTTTGCCTCCGATGTATTTTACCAAAGACGACTCCATCATCATGTAACGATACAGTAGAGCTGCATGTACCCGGGAAAAATTACGGCTGTAGTTTCCCCTTGCTTTCAGCCCTTCGCAGTATCATGACAGCAAGTATAATTTGGATGATGTTAATATTATGGAAGAAGCAATGTTTAGTGTCTAATGTACGAAGTTTATAAACTTTACAGACTTTCGAAAAACTTTTGATAATGTCTCAAAAATTAAACTTTGAGCAGTACTGGAAAAGAAATGGTATACTCTGATATCCAACTGCATCAGTATTAAGTCTGTAGTGTAACACACGGGTAGTATTAGAGCTGACAGCACACCAAACAAATGAATTTACAACCAACACGGGAAGCAGGCAAGAATGCTGTACATTCCCTACACTTATTAATATTTACGTAGGAAATTGAAAGACACAATTACAATCAGATTTTATATGACTTTCTGACACGATTCCTAATACTGTTTTACATGACGATAGCATAATTATTTTACAGCATAATGAACTGAAAACGACTTATAAAGACCAGCGTATAATTTATTGAGGGAAAACATTTTCCTGAGTATGCTGTTGTTTTATTTTGAAATAAACACGTTAAAATAATGATCGACTAAACTTTGGTACTAGGACACTAAACTTGAAAGCTTGGTATATTATTAATATGTGAATGGCGATATTACACATGGACTGAAATATACAAATTATAACGAAAACTAAGGCAGCTTATAGCTCGGTAGCGTCTGTTACTTTGTTCGGTTACGTATTACACGAACTTGAGAGAAGTTTTCACGTCAGTGGATATCGCATGTTAACCATACATTACAGTCGCCTTGTTTTACGTACTATCATTTATGATTAGCCTTGCCTCTACCCTTCGAAGCGTAATATTACCGGCGTCCAGTGTACTTAGGAACTACTGCACAGCATCCGTTGTGTTTGTGTTCGTATCACGAAAGTGGTCGCTGCCGTTGAGTGGTAACGAAGCTCTTGCTGGAACAGCTGCCGTGCGCAGGCTGTGTATGGGCTGAGTGCACCGCCTTGTTGCGCGCTGTGAATCACTGCAGCTTACCTCACTGGTGGTGAGGAAATGCCACTGACTGGTTACCAGCGCGCCGGAGGCAGAACGCAGCCGGCAAATGCTGATACCATAACGTTTACCAGCCACGAACGTACCAGCGGTACAGGTACAGGTTCTCGCAACACCACGTTACTCTCCACTGTCTTCACATCTACATCGCCATGTTTTTATCAGTGACTTTGTACACAGTTCAAATTTAAACCAAACACAAAGTTTTCAAGAGTGAAATCCAGTTGTCGAAATATATAACAGGCTCTTGTTTATATACACTGATTTTGTATAGAGCTTGGTCTCAAGATAAAAATCTTTATGTGTAGGATTATACACCTATACAAAGGAAGAGACAGCCTGTGACGGACACTCGTGAACTTCTGTAAAAAACAAAAAAAAAATGTAAAACCTGTTCATAGATTCTCCCAGAAGAATTGTGGCAATACTGCATCATTTCAGAACAACTTTGCAGAAAAAAGTTTAATAAAATTTCGAGCTTTTATTAGACCTATGGCGTAATCCTAAAAACACGATGAGTGTAAAAAATTAGAACAAATACATATAACAATCTTGTATCTAGTTCAGGAGACGGATTCCTACGTAAACAAAAGTGTACGCTTCTACCTTTAAATGTTGTAATATTGATGTGACATGAGAAGAGCGGGAAAAAATTAAAAACTACAAAAATAACGCCCCATACAATGAAAATCTACGATTTTGTCAATTCTGACGCACAACAAATACTCATGCATTTAAAGAAAGAATTCAGACACCGAGACTCTTTTTTGAATTCTTCTGCTAACAGGAATCTAACGTACCTGAGAGCACACAGAAATCTTAAGTGCAGAAAGGTATTTTGACGTAGAAAGTCAAAATCAACATCCAGAGAAGACTGAAAATTGAAGCAGACGCGAGGTCGACACATATTTAAAATAATGGACACAGAAAACAACAAACAAGAAATAGAGCATATCAGAGTAAGTATCGCCATAAAAAATTCTATTTCTCCAGCGTAAGAAGTATTATTTGCAAACGGACGTTAATGGACGCTCCCAGTTTCGATTCAGATCGCTTTTGTTTGCATATGATCATTTGCGGTGCAGTATTTTAGGATTATGAAAAAAATTTTATTTGTATTTCAAAGAGCAGTAGATGCGTCTTGTCTTCATATGTCTTGTAACCGCGTAGAGGTATTAAATTCACATTACATCAGCACTCCATAATGCAATGGTTAAATTGTAGAATACAAAGGCCAATACATAACATGTATTCATCCGTAAAGGATGCAGTTGAACACCGTGACTGTTCCTTTACAGTATGCAGAATAATAACCGTTACCACTCACAAAATGTGATTTTATTTAGCGCACAACCGATTTCGGGCTTCAGTCCATTTTCGCACGGTGTACATTCATAAAATCCAGATATATCTGATAAACTTCACAACAAAAGCAAAGAGGAACAATGCCGACCTTACTAAATTAGATTCACAAGAACAAATACACACATTTGCTCGCGTCCCGTTTATAGGAAAAATTTCATACCACGTAGCTAACGCTTTCGTAAGAGTGGTATTCAAATATCCTTCAGCACCAACAATACGCTACAGTAGCACATAATTCACTGCAAGAAGGCAAACAGCCAGTGTCACGCCAGATAAAGTATTTACAAACTTTTTTATGACAGTTGCCCACAATTCTATGTAGGCCAGACGGGAAGTAGTTTCACTATAAGATACCGGGGAACACATGGATGCCTTCCGGCTAAACAATCCAATTTTGCAATACATCTGAAAGAACATGACTACCCATCCACAGCCATTAAAGAAAAACAACCTGCATATAATATGCACTGTCAGAAAACGAAAGAAAATGTATCTTATTAAAGAGCTGGAAAGTTACACTGTGATAGCTCTAAATCACAACACCTAATTCTCAAGGAACAAGTACACCTTGCAAACAAATCATTTCATGAAATATTTTAAAAATCAAAAACTGTAACTCCTGTCCCCCCTCACAATTAGCAACTTTTTGAAAAAAAAGGAAGATATTGCCTATTTAACCTTATATAATTCGCCAGCAGCCATTCTATATACTATAAATGGCACTGTGGTTCCACAATCATGAGACAATTTTATTTTCCTGAACTGTGTTGTCTGTTACGTATATGCTTGTGAAACGTCTATGTACTTCTTTGACCTAAACACTTTGATCATAACCTCTGTTTCCCACTGTAAACACGTTGGATGTTGTGACTGCATGTGCTACTGAAGCTAATAACATCTAAAATGCCACTACTTTATCAAAGACAAAATACAGAAGCACGAATAATTAGCATTGTGGTTAATATACAGCTAACGTGTAGAAAGCGAAATATTTTGTAAAAAAATGTGATAAATGTAATGTTAAAACGATATGGATACACCACCCGTGTGAAAGTAATATAATATTCTATAACACACATGTCGCTTTGTCACTCCCAAAAGTTTCACTGTGTCTGTATATTCATCATAACATTATTTGTTTTTGATCTAAACAGTGATTTCCAGCACTGAGTATGGAAACATATACATGAATGTAAACCACAAGCCCGAAATTGGTCATGTGTTAAATCACCTTCTATTGTGATGCTTGTGGTTATTATTCAACATCCAGTACATAATAATTCGTGAATAGTTAATCATGTTAAATCAGAAAGAAAATGATGTCTTTTAAGTATTTTACGATCGAGATTCTTGATCGTCTCCAGCGCCATTATGCAGCAAGCGTACGCGAATAAGAACAATAGGACGAGTGCAGGACTGTCTCGAGAAAGGTGAAAGCGGAGAGAGCCGCTCGGCTTGACCCCCCCCCCCCCCCCTTTCGTAACCCCTACCACGCTCCGTCGCTAGAGGTCACGTGACGTAGCGTCGCCGCTGGCGCGTGAGCCAAGCCCGACCAACGCCCAGCCGGCACAACAGACTTTCGTGATGCGGTGTGGCTCCCTCAGAGAAACACACGAAAAACAAAATCGGTGCTCCTACAGTGATGGCGGTGACCCTTTGGACACGTACTTACGGACACCACGTTAGGTGGAACTTAAACGTCCGCTTGCTTTAGAGTCGGCACGGTTGCTCAGCGTGTTGGGTCAGAGAGCTGGCTCGACCCTGTAATAAAAACTGAGTGAAGGGATCAACAACGAGCTTCAACACGTATGTCATGTGACATCCGCAACAACCAAATAAAAAATTTAAAAAGTTGAGTGGTAACCTGCTTGCCTACCATGCAGTGGGCCCGGCTTCGATTGCCGATGGGGTTGGAGATTTGGACTAGGTGTTGAGTTGTCACCATCATCTCATCATCATCGACGCGCAAGTCGCCCAATGTGGCGTCACGTGAAATAAGACTTGCACCCGTCGGCCGAACTTCCCCGGACGGAGCTTCCGGCCAACAATACCATTGGATTTTTTTTTTTTTTTTTTTTTTTTTTTTAACTTCAGGGAGAACATAAGCAATCCAACTGCAAACAAGGCAGGTGTTCACACGTCAAAATATTATCAGTTTTATTAGTCATGGTTGTAAAATACTGACAAAATTATGTTCAGTAGAATAGAATGACGGTACAAGCCGGCACAGAGGGAGATCATTTTGGATTCTGGATACAAGTACCACAATGTGGGGCAATACTGATGCTACGAATTAATCTTACAAGGTAGACTAAAGAGAGACAACCCGTCTATATTTCTAGCATCTGTTGTTGTTGTTGTGGTCTTCAGTCCAGAGACTGGTTTGATGCTGTTCTCCATGCTACTCTATCCTGTGCAAGCTTCTTTCTCTCCCAGTACCTACTGCAACCTACCATCTGCTTAGTGTATTCACATCTTGGTCTCCCTCTATGATTTTTATCCTCCACGCTGCCCTCCAATACTAAATTGGTGAACACTTGATGCCTCAGAACATGTCCTACCAACCAATCCCTTCTTGTAGTCAGATTGTGCCACAAATTTCTCTTCTCCCCAATTATACTCAACACGTCCTCATTAGTTATGTGATCTACCCATCTAATCTTCAGCATTCTTCTGTAGCACCACATTTCGAAAGCATCTATTCTCTTCTTGTCTAAACTATCTATTGTTCATGTTCGACTTCCATACATGGCTACACTCCATTCAAATACTTTCAAAACGACTTCCCGACATTTAAATCTATACTCGATGTTCACAAATTTCTCTTCTTCAGAAACGCTTCCCTTGCCATTGCCAGTCTACATCTTATATCCTCTCTACTTCGACCATCATCAGTTATACTGCTCCCCAAATAGCAAAACTCATCTACTACTTTAAGCGTCTCATTTCCTAATCTAAATCCTCAGAATCATCCGACTTAATTAGACTACATTCCATTACCCTCGTTTTGCTTTTGTTCATGTTCATCTTATATCCTCCTTTCGCGACACTGTCCATTCCGTTCAACACAACGGTGTGTGGCGGAGAGCACTTTAAGTGCCACTGTCATTAACTCCCTTTCCTGTTCCGGTCGCGTATGGTTCGCGGGAAGAACGGCTGCAGGAAAGCCTCCGTGCGCGCTCGAATCTCTCTAATTTTACATTCGTGATCTCCTCGGGAGGGATAAGTATGGGGAAGTAATACAGGGCTATTACAAATGATTGAAGCGATTTCATAAATTGACTGTAGCTCCATTCATTGACATATGGTCACGACACACTACAGATACGTAGAAAAACTCATTAAGTTTTGTTCGGCTAAAGCCGCACTTCAGGTTTCTGCCGCCAGAGCGCTCGAGAGCGCAGTGAGACAAAATGGCGACAGGAGCCGAGAAAGCGTATGTCGTGCTTGCAATGCACTCACATCAGTCAGTCATAACAGTGCAACGACACTTTAGGACGAAGTTCAACAAAGATCCACCAACTGCTAACTCCATTCGGCGATGGTATGCGCAGTTTAAAGCTCCTGGATGCCTCTGTAAGGGGAAATCAACGGGTCGGCCTGCAGTGAGCGAAGAAACGGTTGAACGCGTGCGGGCAAGTTTCACGCATAGTGATGTGAAAGATTCAGTGTTTAAACCTCCTCTACCAAGAAACGTGTCAGAACTGCGAGCTCGCATCAACAATGCTTTCGAACTCATTGATGGGGACATGCTGCGCCGAGTGTGGGAGGAACTTGATTATCGGCTTGATGTCTGCCGAAACACTAAAGGGGCACATATCGAACATTTGTGAATGCCTAAAAAATCTTTTTGAGTTTTCGTATGTGTGTGCAAAGCATTGTGAAAATATCACAAATAATAAAGTTATTGTAGAGCTGTGAAATCGCTTCAATCATTTGTAATAACCCTGTATATTCGATACCTCATACAGAAACGCACCCTCTCGAAACCTGGACAGCAAGCTACACCGCGATGCAGAGCGCCTCTCTTGCAGAGTCTTGCCACTTGAGTTTGCTAAACATCTCTGTAACGCTATCACGCTTACCAAATAACCCTGCTCTTCCAGGTCCTTTGCTGTCTCTGACAGAATTACAATGTCATCGATGAACCTCAAAGTTTTTATTTCTTCTCCATGGATTTTAATTCCTACTCCAAATTTTTCTTTTGTTTCCTTTACTGCTTGCTCAATATACAGAGCGAATAAAATCGGGGATGGGCTACAACCCTGTCGCACTCCCTTCCCAACCACTTCTCCCCTATCATGCCCCCCGACTCTTACAACTGTCTTCTGGTTTCTGTACAAATTGTAAATAGCCTTTCGCTCCCTCTATTTTACCCCTGCCACCTTCAGAATTCGAAAGAGAATAATCCAGTCAACATTGTCAAAAGATTTCTCTAAGTCTACAAATGCTAGGAACGTAGGTTTGCTTTTCCTTAATCTTTCTTCTAAGATAAGTCGCAGGGTCAGTATTGCCTCACGTGTTCCAATATTTCTACAGAATCCAAACTGATCTTCCCCGAGGTCGGCTTCTACCAGTTTTTCCATTCGTCGATAAGGAATTCACGTTAGTATTTTGCAGCCGTGATTTTGTCAGGGCTGGCTCTCCCAAGGCTGTCAGCAGTTCCAATGGCGTGTTGTCTACTCCCGCGGCCTTGTTTCGACTTACGTCTTTCAGTGCTCTGTCAAACTATACACGCAATATCATATCTTCCATTTCATCTTCATCTACATCCTCTTCCATTTCCATAATACTGTCCTCTAGTACATCACCCTTGTATAGATACTCTATATACTCCTTCCACCTTTCTGCTTTCCCTTCTTTGCTTAGAACTGGGTTTCCATCTGATCTCTTGATATTCACACAAGTGGTTCTCTTTTCTCCAAAGGTCTCTTTAATTTTTCTGTAGGCAGTATCTATCTTATCACTAGTGAGATATGTCACTACATCCTTACATTTGTCCTCTAGCCATCCCTGATTAGTCATTTTGCTCTTCCTGTCGATCTCATTTTTGAGACGTTTGTATTCCTTTCTGCCTGCTTCATTTACTGCATTTTTATATTTGCTACTTTCATCAATTAAATTCAATATCTCTTCCGTTACCCATGGATTTCTACTAGCCCTCGTCTTTTTACCTACTGGATCCTCTGCTGCCTTCACTATTTCATCCCTCATAGCTACCATTCTCCTTCTACTGTATTTCTTTCCCCCATTCCTGTCAATCGTTCCCTAAAGCTCTCCCTGAAACTCTCTACAACCTCTGGTTTAGTCAGTTTATTCGGGTCCCATCTCCTTAAATTCCTACCTTTTTGCAGTTTCTTCAGTTTTAGTCTACAGTTCATAACCAATAGATTGTGGTCAGAGTCCACATCTGCCCCTGGAAATGTCTTACAGTTTAAAACCTGGTTCACAAATCTCTGTCTTACCATTATATACTCTATCTGAAACCTTCCAGTGTCTCAAGGCCTCTTCCAAGTATACAACCTTCTTTCATGATTCTTGAACCAAGTGTTAGCTATGATTAAGTTATGTTGTTTGCAGAATTCTACCAGGCGTCTTCTTCTTTCCTTTCTTATCCCCATTCCATATTCACCTACTACGTTTCCTTCTTTTCCTTTTCCTACTATCGAATTCCAGTCACCCATGACTAAATTTTCGTGTCCCTTCGCTATCTGAATAATTTCTTTTATCTCATCATAAATTTCATCAATCTCTTCGTCATCTACGGAGCTAGTTGGCGTATAAACTTGTGCTACTGTTGTAGGCGTGGGCTTCGTGTCTGTCTTGGGCACAATAATGCGGTCTCTATGCTGTTTGTGGTAGCTTCCCCGCATTCCTATTTTTTTTTAAATTCATTATTAAACCTGCTCCTGCATTACCCCTATTTGATTTTGTATTTACAACCCTGTATTCACCTGACCAGAAGTCTTGTTCCTCCTGCCACCGAACTTCACTAATTCCCACTATATCTAACTTTAACCTATCCATTTCCGTTTTTAATGTTTCTAACCTACCTGCCCGATTAAGGGATCTAACGTTCCACACTCCGATCCGCAGAACGCCAGTTTTGTTTCTCCTGATAAGGGCGTCCTCCTGAGTAGTCCCTATCCAGAAAGCGGAATGGGGGACTATTTTACTTCCAGAATATTTTATCAAAAGGACTCCATCATCATTTAACCACACAGTAAAGCTGCATGCCCTCGGGAAAAATTACGGCTGTAGTTTCCCCTTGCTTTCAGCCGCTCGCAGTACCAGCACAGCTAGGCCGTTCTGGTTAGTAAAGACTGCTGCGCTTCTTCAGGAACCATATGTTTGTCTGGCCTCTCAACAGATACCCCTCCGTTGTGGTTGCACCTGCGGTACGGATATCTGTATCGCTGATGCACGCCAGCCTCCCCACAAACGGCCACGTCCATGGTCCAAGGGGGCGGAGGGGGGAAGAGTTACAGAAACCTTACCTCAGTTATTTTGACTGGATTACGTTCTTCGAAACTCTGGAACTAGTAGGAATAAAATACAGGAGGCTAAAGGTTATCTACAATTTGCACAAAAGTGAGACTACAGTTATAAGAGTCGAAGGAAAAAAAGGAACGTTTTTATAGCTGAGTACCCGGCATTGCATTCTTCTATTAGACCATCTCCTCCTCCCCCCCCCCCCTCTCTCTCTCCAACTACTCCTCTCCGTCTCTATATATATTCCTCACCTCTTTCCTTTCTCTTCCATCTTCCCCTCTTCCCCTGTCCATCTCCTCACCTTCCCCTTCTACCCATTTCGCCTTCTCCTCCTCTCAGTCCATCTGCACCTCCTCTTTGTTTCTGTACATCTCCTCGTCGTTTCTTTCTCTGTCAACCTCTGCCTCCTTCTCCCTCCCCCCCTCCCCCCTCCTCTCTCTCTCCCCCCCCCCCCTCCCCGTCCTCACTCCCGCCCCAATACGATGTTGCTGGTTGTTACACCACAAAGCATTTCTTTCCAGGTAGTAAGTAGTATCTGCACAAAAATTGGTTGAAATCAATTCAGGAATATTACGAAGAGCTTTTTACCCATGGCCTTTCCCGCATACGCACGTTACAAATATGTCACACATATCGGTGCACGTGTTCTCTTGTAAATCAACGAATTCCGCCCTGTAGTTTCGGTTTCACGCAGTTAAATGTTTATGACGTCAAATCTCTTGAACAATATGTCGTACAATGGTAAAATTTTGTAGGTACATTCAGAAGTTTACATGGATGCCGTCCGCGAAATATATTGCGAACGGAGTTAGTAGAGAAGAGTAGTAATAAATTTAAATGTTGAAGTATGATCCGGCTGTTTTTCGAGCAGCTTTGTGTTTATGACGACATATCTCCTAAACTATGAGGCGTACAATGATATAGTTTTGCAGGTACATTCAGTGCTGTACCTAAACACTGTCTGCAAAATATGCCGCGAATACATTTAGTACCAAATAAGTAATAAATCAAAACGTCATGCCTGATGCGACAGCTTTACTGGATGAACAGAGAAAATGTAGTAAGAGCTAAACTTTCTCGACAGCTTTACTGGATGAACAGAGAAAATGTAGTAAGAGCTAAACTTTCTCTTTTCATTATTTTGCAGGAATTGTCAGCGAGACCAAGTTTCGTAAAGGTTTTAAATTATGTGTAAAGGTTGTTGCAAGTTGCCAAGTGCTCTCATTCTCAAATATTGAAAGAGTAAAGTCGGGTATTAGCGCATCTTTTTCTATACCCAAACCCACCCCTTTCCTAGATAGGTGGTTCTTACCCCCACAACAATTCTTTCCAGACAGTAAGTAATGTTTTAACCAAGTTTGGTTGTAATCGGTCCAGTGGTTTAGGAGAAAATGTGGAGCAGACATACACTGAAGACCCAAAGAAACTGGAACATCTGCCTAATATCATACAGCGCCCCCGCGAGCACACAGAAGTGACGCAATACGACGTGGCATGGACTCGACTAATCTCTGAGGTAGCGCTTGAAGGAATAGACACCACGAATCTCGCATGGCTGACCATAAATCCGTAAGAGTACGAGGGGGAGGGGATCTCTTCTGAACAGCACGCTGCGAGGCATCTCTGACATGTTCAATAATGTCCATGTCTGGAGAGTCTGGTGACCAGTGGAAGTGTTTCAACTCAGAAGAGTGTCCCTGGAGCCACTCTGTAGCAATTCTGGACGTGTGGGATGTCGCATCGTTCTGCTGGAATTGCCGCAGTCCGCCAGAATGCACAATGGACATGAATGGATGAAGGTGATCAGAATGCTTACATACGTGTCACCTGTCAGAGTTGCATTTAGACGTATCAGGAGTCCCAAATCACTCCAACTGCACACGCCCCAAACCATTACAGAGTCTCCACAGTCTCTTGCTGACATGCAGGGTCCATGGGTTCATGAGGTTGTCTCCATACCCGTACACGTCCATCCGTATAGATAGCACAAAGAAGTAGTCAAACTGCACTGGGGGCTGGCGGTGTGACAGGAATAACAAGATATCTGATGTGAAGAAACAGCACACCATTTGCGTTAAAAAATTTTTTTTAACGCAGCTAGTGTGTTATTTCTTCACATCGGTATTCTTCAAAAACAGATGTTGAAACTGATGAACAAAAATCTAAATGTCAGGATTGGTCTTTATGGTGGGCGGAGACGGCGGAGGGGAATTGCTGACGTAATCGGCGTTCGGCGCTGCACACACAAACTGCAACGTTTAACTTCACCATGCAATTTTGACACTGCACCTGCTAGTTCGCTGGCGTTTGAAGAAGGAAAAGAGAGAGAGAGAGAGAGAGAGAGAGAGAGAGAGAGAGAGAGAGAGAGAGAGAAGTCGACATGAAGTTTTTCCATACAAATCCGATATTCGACGAAACCGAACGACGGACCCATCAGATACCTGCTATTGTGCAACTTACCTGCAGTTACCATTGTTAGCCAAGTGGTTATCGTCAAACGTGAACGTGCATCTTCTTGCTTTCAATTTTTGCTAAGGTGGATAAGCAGGCTGCTAGCTTTTTGACGTACAGAATATCTAACAATAAATCAATACTTAAATATACAGCTCTGAAACTAGCAGCATATTTACAACGTGCAGCCGATACTTGTTTTGGCCGGTACGTCGATATTTTTCCAGTCCACATATCGATAATTTTTTATATATGTACATGTCAATAATGATACTTTTTAAATATCAATATATCGGGTTCCCGATGTTTTTAAAAGTATCAACAGTCCTATTACATACTCAGCCTTTACCTTTAATGTGCAAAGTATGTTTTTTTACGGTTGTCTCTCTTTGGCGATTTTTATGTATTGTGGATATCCTTTTTAACGTTGTGAATATTTGAACTATGATGAATTCAAAATTTAAAATGAAGCTTAATGTAGGACAAGTAATACTTACGAGGGTCATTTAATAAATAAAACATATAATTTTTTATTTGTTGCTACGATTATTTTTTTGTTACTTTCTCTACAGACCTTCAATATTGTCTCCTTTCTCAAGTGATGCATTCCAATGTTGCGGGAGTTTCATAGTCCCATCTAACACAGTATCTTTGCTAATCATAGTTCAGGTAAGGGTGACAGAACGCTCTTCCAGAGATGAATGCCTGCATCCTCGCAACGAGTGTTACAACTTTGGGTATAAGTCACTGACTAGGGTACTCGCATTAGGACTGGATGATTCATGAGGCACCACATTCGCGCAGATTTTCTGGTACGACATTGGCGGTGTAACGGCGATCGTTATCGTGGAGACGGACCTGCCGAGACTCGAGCAAACTAAGTCCGGTTTTGTGGATTTTTTTGGTCAGGTGTTGCACGAATTCAGTTTAACACATTTATTTGACACCATGTCAACATGGAACGCTTTCTCTACTGTTGATTCTATGGTAATCGTCATTTGTTTAATCTTTAATTGAGGCCGACATTTTTGTTCGTGAGAAACATTGACCTCTCCGTTCTTTCGACTGTACTTTCAACTCTGCCACAAAGTCTCTAACAAACGGTTCATCAATAACAACGATACGATGCAAGAAAGCTTCAACTTCAGAGTGAAATACTAGTTACAGCAATGCCCAGAAAGGTTTCTCTCATTCAACTCACTTGTCAAAATACGGAACGCTTTATGTTGACAGTATCACTGTAGCTTCACAATTTTCCTCAACTGTTGCATGACGGGCTTTTTCAAGTGGATCTGCCACAAGTTTCTGATTTGATCATCTGTTAAATTCTCCAGCCTCTGTGCTATTTTGTCGTTGTTCATGTTCAGACGACCTTCACGAAAACGATTAGAAAAGAGAGAAACTATATTATGGTACAGCATTAACTCATCACAAATTTCACTTAAAGCTGTGTGGATTTCGTTCGGATTATTGTCACGTACAGTTTGAATCTTAATGTGCGATTTTTTATCCTCGGCAGTCACAGTACCCTATGAGAGTTCGGACGCTATTTATAACTTCCTTCACAAAAGAAAACATGATACAGATAAAACCAAAATACTGGCTTACTCCGTAAGTCTTGCTCTACAGGTGACTTAACTAACAATATGGACGTGTCATTCATTTCGCACTGTTGGTGACCTGTGCATTATTGAAGAAATAATTCAACAGCCATACGCTTATTTTACGAGACACAGAAAATTTATCAGAAAAAGAGAAAACATAACATTTTCTTTCATTGTACAGCATTGATAAAAGAAATATTACGTTTTCGAAACAATCTGCTAACAAAGTTCATAGAAAAATTGGAGTTTTTAAATGGTACTTCCCCCCCCCCCCCCCCCCCCCCCCGCAAATGGATTACATAGCTGCGGACGCAATCAAGTATCCACCATGTAGTAATGTCTCAAAATAGGTAATGACTTCAGAAAGCAATTCACACAACTAAGACCATTGCGTAACAAGAGCGGCGCATTCTCAGAAGAGAGTACACGTTTTGGGTTTCAATGAGAGACAGTTCTGCTGCGGTACATATAGAAGGTGCATCACAATGTCTGGGTGAAATGGCGCAGCAGCTGGGAACGAACTCCAAAGTTGAAGTACGCGGGGCAGAACGATTCTTATGGGCAAAAGGTCAGAATTGTACACAGATTTATTGTGAAATTCTGGCGATATAAGGACCAAATGCAGTGTCGTGTCCATCCATAGTGAATGGTGCGAACAATTTTACCAAGGCCACATAGACGTGAGGGACACTGATCGAGAAGGAAGGAAGATCTTGCACCATACGATTTCCTTTTTCAGTACTCTCATAGCACATCCATGGGGACAGAGATTTTCCAACTATTTTTCAACGTTGAAAAGATTCCAATCGTTGAAAAACTTCGTGACCTCCGTAGCCGGCGTAGTTCTGTGATGGAATCACAGGAAGACAATCGAATTGACATCGATGCGGCGAGTTTCCACCACGGAGGGTGAGCGGCGTAGCAGAATCGAACGCGCTCAAGTAGCGCACGCGCAACGTCAAGTGAATCTACCACGCATGTGTCGGTGGGGCCTTAGATACCACAGCTCAGTACATTTTCCCCAGTATCACCTGAAGATGGCCAGAAGACTCTGCGCCGCAATATTGTGGCAGGAAGTTACAAACATCCGGCAGTTCGCCCGAAATTTTGTGGAACAATTTTGTAATTGGTGGAGGGGTTGTTTGTGGGAGGAGACCAGACAGCGATGTCATCGGTCTCATCGGATTAGGGAAGGAAGTCGGCCGTGCCCTTTCAAAGGAACCATCCCGGCATTTGCCTGGAATAATTTAGGGAAATCACGGAAAACCTAAATCTGAATGACCGGACGCGGGATTAAACCGTCGTCTTCCCGAATAAGAGTCCAGTGTGCTAGCCACTGCGCCACCTAGCTCGGTGTAATTGTTGGAACACTAATTCCATTAATTAAATTATTCAAAAATAAAAATAGTTCTTATTGCCCATAGAGTGTACTAATCATTTATTTACCTTCGCATATTGCCACTTCAGTGCTTTATAAATCGCTTCACACTTTTCTGGAATTATTTTGGTTAATGTGCAATCTGATATTCCAGTGCTGTGTTGTAAACTTGAGTAGATCTCTCCTGTGCCAAGAAACCCCAGTGTCATAATTTGACTGTCTTCTGCATATACAGCATTTCTAAAAAGAGTATTCTGTTTTGTAATATGAGAAGCCACTTTACTGAGTAATACTGAAATACACTCTGATCCATTCGTAAGTAATTTATATACAGACTTGACGTCCTCCTTTAGCAGCTCTCGTAACAAATTTTGCTGAGTGCTTTTACTATTTCGACGTAATACCTATGGCTTTATCCACGTACGTTTCCTTTTTCTCCGCCGATTTTGTTCCAAATACACACACACAGCGCAACTGTGGTACTAGCAACTGCAGCGCATAATAATAAGTTGTTGTCTGCCAGCTTGATATTTGATGGAAAATACGACGACAGTGTAATAAGCCTTTATAGCGTCACGTCAAAGGACTTTGTAAAAGAAATTTGACAAATATTTGATCATATGTCTTTGTCAAAGAAATATGATTGTGTAATACCGGCCTAAAACGGTTCTACACTTGCTAAATTCTTAAGCGATCTATCTCCATTCACTGCACTTCCCTGAGCGGGCAAGCACATCGCCATGTGGAGGCTTTAAAATTCTGATAGCCTTTAAGATTACGGCAGTGACACGTCATAAAAACCGCAGTAGGTAGTAAAAACACTAGCTTATGGGACTCATGTGCTAGTGGCGTAGTTACGTCTTGACAGTCAACGTCCAGTATTATTTACAGGATTCGGCGGTAGATGGACATATGGACAGGTGAGGTAAAGGTGCCATAATGGGGAAGAAGGAAAAATGAGACGAAACATTTAAGTACCACTGACGAGACACTATCACTGTACGACGAAACTGGGGAAGGAAATGATTGCGAAGTCGCTAGGCGATTGACTTTAAACGTTAAACTGCAGCTCGCAGTGGCGAAGTCAAGGTCTGGAGTTCAACACCCACTGAGAGAACCAAGCCTATTGAAAATCTCAGGTACTTACGCCAAACTCGAGAGCCCATTACTGAATTTCTTATACAAAACATTCCTCATAGTGTCATAAGTAACGTGAGAAGCAGTTTTGTTACGTTAAACGTTTAGCCTCGACTCTGTGTTTAATGTAGCCTGTGGCACGCTTGGTCGCCAGTCAATTGTGCAGCGCTGGATATTATTATAAGACGCATCGTAGCGAGCAGTTGAGTTTTCAGAGGAGGAGATCTGGTATTTGTGAATCTGGGGGAAATTATCTGGAGTCCCTTATTATGGAGATGAAAACTTGTTTATAGTTTATTGACTGTATAGGATGGAGAAGATTTTTGGGGGAATAGTTCAAGGTAATCCATGCATGCGCAAGAATGAAATGTTTGTTTGTCAAAACTATCAACTGAAGGAAATCTTTGACCATTAGATAACTAATAATATTAATGATTTGTGTTAATGTGATCTCTCTTTTCATTATATCACAGATTACGCTGTTGGTTGAAATGCCTAATTTTTATAATGAGATAATTATGTAATTGTCAGAGTCTTCTTATGCTGTACAGACTTTTTTGACAATAATCAGACTATAATTTTTCAAGGACGATTTTCTTCTAAGTAATACCCTCCTCCATATTTTGTCGTGCGTGTATTGCAACTCATGCTATATGCAGAGGCAGACTGTTTCTGACAAGCAAAGAAAAATGTAGAGATTATTTTGCCTGCTGCATCCGCTGATTTTTACTCGCTTTCGAGAACGTCAGCACATGAGACATAAAGCAGTATGCTGAGCATTAGGTAAGTTACTTTTATTTCACGGCAGATCTCACTTTGCATTCTTGTGAGTAAATAGTACATAGTCAGAATTTACAGGTATTGTGCTAAGTAGGCAGATTAATTTATAGCGAACAGCATAGCTAATCTTAAACAGTTACTTTCTGTTGCGTTGAGCTGTATTTTATTTTGTGGATATTTTAAATCTGACATTGCATTTCATGTTAGCTAACTTCCATAACCTACAACCATATCGACTGTCAGTTAAATAATTTTGACTGGGGACATAATTAGTTTCTTTTGGCATTTAATTACATTCATTTTCATTATTTCAAATTCAGAATTTCAGTAAGATTTGTTTTATTTCCGGATGCTGTTCACATGCGCAACACAGGCCCTACCAATAGTTAGTTTTGCTGAGAAGTTGAACACTATGTCTAAAGCACACGTTTCACGAGAAGAACGTTTTTGAAGAAAGAATATTCAGTACTTGAAATACAGGTTACAAGCTTTACCTGCACGGAAAATGTAATTCCACGTGTAACGCTTCATCAACATGCATGGTTAATAAAACACGACGCTAGAAAGCGCAAATGCTAGACCTGTTTATAACCTAAAAACTACAATGTTAGAGTATATACCTGTATATATTTCTGGCCACGGAAGATAATTCTTAATAAACTTAGGCAACAAGCGTATGGAAAAATATAAATGGCATAAACATCTTGGTTTTGAAGTTTTAGTAGCAGCCTTATTTGCAGACCAAATTATGGGAATTCAGGTCCACCTGTTATGTAAACAACTGTTGTTTATAAATGTCCGAAGATGTTTCATCACTTCTGTGTCATCGTGGGTACTTTTAATAGTTCTTATTTTCTAAATAAAAGTACCCACTGATGGATGGCATATAGTGTTGAAACATGAGCGTTTATAAACAACAGTTGTTTGCTTCATAGGGAAGCCTGAATTCCCATTATAAATAGCATACATTTAGTTAAATATATTTGCATTACAGTTTGATTTTTATTCCACACTTGCTGTGTTCATAACAGAAGCAAAAACAAAAGCAGAGAAGCATTAAAATGGAGAAGATTTTAATCTGTTAACGAGAGAGCCGGCCTCCAGTGACCCACATTAGGAACTGAAATTTAGCTTGTGCAAGCAGACGAGAGAGAGAGGGTAAATGGATCAGTTTTGCAATCAGAATGTCATTAGGAGTCGAGCAACGCCCGCCGGCATTTGCACAGCTGGGACGCTGCCCTGTCCCCGCAGCCTTAATGTCTTCTGTTGCCACAGGACCCCCCGAGGGGCAGTTGGTCACGGGGACCACCAGAGGAGAGATGTCTTGGGCGGTCCCGCAGCGTCTGCGCAACTTACTAGCCTCTCTGATCTGTACGCGGCCAAGCTGACGACGGTGCTGCTCACAAATGTTTTACACTACCCACATGATCTGCAGAGCCCACGTTTCCAGAATGAGATTTTCACTCTGCAGCGGAGTGTGCGCTGATATGAAGCTTCCTGGCAGATTAAAAATGTGTGCCGGACCGAGACACGAACTCGGGACCTTTGCCTTTCGCGGGCAATTTCTCTATCAACTGAGCTACCCAAGCACGGTAGGAGACTGGCAGAAGTAAAGCTGCGAGAACGGGGCGTGAGTCGTGCTTGGGTAGCTCAGTTGGTAGAGCACTTGCCCGCGAATGGCAAAGGTCCCGAGTTCGAGTCTCGGTCCGGCACACAGTTTTAATCTGCCAGGAAGTTTCAGAGTCCACGTTTATTTATTTTTACTGATAACCTCTCTCAAAATTCTTCTGATCACAAGAAAACTCAATATACAGGGTGTTTGGGGAGGAAAGGTCAAAAATGGCTCTGAGCACTATGGGACTTAACTACTGTGGTCATCAGTCCCCTAGAACTTAGAACTACTTAAACCTAACTAACCTAAGGACATCACACACATCCATGCCCGAGGCAGGGTTCGAACCTGCGACCGTAGCAGTCGCGCGGTTCCAGACTGCGCGCCTAGAACCGCTAGACCACCGCGGCCGGCGAGGAAAGGTCAATATTTTACACAGTGATAGTATAAGTAATACTGAACAAAAAAGTTATATGAACATAGGTCCGCAAATGCTTCGTTATGGAGGTACTGGTACTGAAAGGAACTTTAATTTTGCAAAATTGATGTGCACAACGTGAACGAATACGCAATACAACTGAACCGTAACGTGATTTTCTTGAAAACAATGTTACAGAGAAGTACAGTTATGTTACACCTTTTTACATAATGTTTATTCACTTTGCATTTGGTACATAATGCGTTACAACATGCATGTTACAAGTATTCAGTTGAAAAAGATGTACCACGTCTTTTACAAACGGCTTTAACACCTATCGTACAGATGTTGTACAGTTCACAGAACAGTTTCGAATACCCCACCATGACCGTCAATGCACTTTTGCGCTCTAGCGATAACATGTGTTGCCTGCAGTTGGTTCCTAATCAATTCAGCAGCGTCCATGATGCGACGAAGCAGTTCATCTCGTGTATTTACCTTTACTTTGAGTACCTCTGATTTCATCTAACCCCATAAACAAAAATATAAAGGTGTAAGGTCAGGTGATCTTGGAGGCCAGTTAATAGCACCGCCACGGCCAGTCCAGTGATTAGGGTAGGTGCGGTTGAGATGGCCCCTCACACGTAAGGTGACTTGTGGAGGGGCACCGTCATGTTGAAAGTACATTCCAGTCCGCTTGGCCACAGGAACGCCTTCCAATAGTTCCACAAATGAATTTTCCAAAAAACTGCAAGTACCTCTCTCCCGCCAATCGCTGACATAATAAATGGACCTATCAAAAGGTTATCGATCACGCCGCACCAAACATTTATGGCAAATCGAACTTGGAAATTGCTATCCACTGAAGCGTGTGTATTTTCCCGTGACCATCGATGATTATTGCGTGTGTTGTTTATTCCATGTCGTGAAACTGGGCTTCGTCAGTGAATAGAATGTATGGAAGCAAATGACTATTGTCAGTTACCCAGTGGCAGAATTGAAGACGTTGGGCATTGTCGCCAACGTGGAGATTTTGGAAACGTTGTATGTGAAATGGATACAGGTTTTCCGCTTGTAGTGTTTCCCATACACGTGACTGTGGGACATTTATACGCAGGGACATTCTAAGTATGCTCGTACCGGGATTTCGCTCAACACTTGCGATAATTTCTTCCTGTTCTTGCAAAGTTTGTTGAGGTGTACGCTCGGACGAAAGAACTACTTGGAAGAGAGCCAGTTGCACGCAAACCAATACACACATTGGTAAACAGCCTGTGATCAGGTAATCGTCGAGTCGGAAAGCGCCTGTGGTATTCTTCTCTTGCAGCGGTAGCACTACAGTTGCAGAAGCCATAAACATACATCGCATCTGCCTATTCCTCACTGTAGACATGTGGTATTGTTAGCAGCGCTTGAACGAACACAGTTAACACTATACAGCTAACCGATCCGTCGCCGGGACACTACACAATGCGGCTTACACGGCACAACTGCGAAAACAACTGGTGACTGTACTACGTACGCCACATGACCATATTACGTCGTAGGTCGCATAGCGTAAATACGGCAAGTATCCGTGCGTCGTTTACAAGAAAATCACGTTACGGTCCACTTGTATTGCGTATACGTTCACGTTGTGCACATCAATTTTGCAGAATTAAAGTTCCTTTCAATGCCCATACCTCTCTAACGAAGCATTTGCGGACCTATGTCCATACAAGATTTTTTGTTCAGAATTACATATACTATCACTTTTAAAATACTGACCTCCCCCCCCCCCCCCCCCCACACACACACCCTGTATAGCATCCTGCGTGATGGAGGTAAAAGAAAAACCAGATTCTCAGTTTGCTTTGGTACAGCTGTTATGCCTCTAATCATGAACGAGGCAATGCGGCTACTGTATGCAGTTCAGGCAGTCAATATGCCTCGAAGAGCCCTTTCAAGCTTAGTTGGTGCCCATATTGTCGCCTTAGAGCAAGGGTTGCCACGACTTCGGCTCGAGAGCTGTGGCCTGGCAATTTTACCACAGCGCACAGCCTGGCTGGCATACTTCCCCCACTGCCTTGTCACCCTGTCTAATGGTTCAAATGGCTCTGAGCACTATGGGACTTAACATCTGAGGTCATCAGTCCCCTAGAACTTAGAACTACTTAAACCTAACTAACCTAAGGACATCACACACATCCATGCTCGAGGCAGGATTCGAACCTGCGACCGTGGCGGTCGCGCGGTTCCAGACTGAAGCGCCTAGAACCGATCGGCCACACCGACCGGCTGTCACACTGTCTGAGAGCGAGGTGGGGAAGAAGGGGAAATCACAAACGCGCAGCATTTAAATGGCTACGCATTGCACTGCAAACTACGTGGTTTTGTATTTCACCTTGCTCAACAACATACTGTAGATCAAAAACAAAACAGATTTTCAATATTATTTATTTTTGACGCACTGAAGACATAATATTATTTTGTTTGGTAGAAACTGTCGGGATACGGACACATGCAGACAAATTCATAGATTTTCGCACTCACATTGCCTTGTAATCGTGATTTGTTTAGTTTCATAATCGAAAAAAAGGTCTTTCAAATACATTAGAATTCCACACCACAGCGTCAATAAGTCAGAACTGGAATTAGTAGCTCAATAAATATGTCGTTGTAACAATTTGTAAGGATATGAAATGGAATTACACATCTTCAGCAGTAGGTAAACCACGTGGCAGACTTCGGTTCATTGGTTTTGGATAAATGCAGTTAGCCTACAAAGGAAACTGCTTGCAAACTACTCGTGCAACCCGTCTTTAGATGTTGCTCAGATGTGTGGAATACTTACAAAATAGGGCTAATGTGAGATACGGAACGCATGTAAAGAACAGCAGCATGAATGGCCACAGATCTGTTGAGCCCATGGCCGCGCGTCACGGAGATACTGAAAAACCTCAATTGTCGGGCGCTTCAAAATAGATATCAATTATTCCACATCAGGCTACTTGAAAAGGTTCAAGAACTAACATTAAGAGGGGAATCTACGAATATAGTACAACCGTCTGCGTAACGCTCCCGTAGGGATCGCAAAGACAAGATTACATCAATTACAACGCGTACAGAGGCATTTACGCTATCATTGTTTCCGCGCTCCATACGCAAATAGAATGGGAAGGGTCTACAATAACTGGTACAATGGACAGTACCCTCTGCCATGCATTTCACAGTGGTTTGTACAGTATAGATGTAGACGTAGATAGGGAGCGGGTTCGGAACCCCATACCGCAATCCATTGCTGAAAGCATGACAAACTGTCGAAAACGGAGCGAAATACACTTGTCAGTCTCCAAAGGGAAGACTCTTTATCACACTGTTTGAGGGTTACAGTACATGTATCTCACGTGATGACGTAAGGTGCTGAAGCTACGTATAATTATAAGTACTGGTAAGACACGTACCGAGCTTTATTCAGGATACCTCCAAATCGGATTTTGTGAGAAGGTGCACGTTGTTGATAGATTAATTTAGGTTGGAAGGGAAAGCTATAAGATCACTGATACGAGTACTGTAGTACGGTAAACAGTCAGTTTCAGAACTCCAGAGATGGAGAGTAAGCGAAGAGGGAACAGTAACGAAAGTGGTTAGGCAGAAAGAGACGAAGTGGAAAGGCCGACTAGACATAAAAGTCTGCAGCGAGAGATAAGAACGAACGCAGTGTCGACTAAGTAGACCGGAAAGGTTGTCGAGAAACCAAGAGAGAAGTTCAAATAAGACTCGTTGCCGGCAGACTCATAAAATACGTTTTATCTGTTCTTTGCTGCTCCTCCGTAATCGCATCATAAAGATTTCTGCTTCACAGACTAGTCGGACGCAGCAGGAGAATAGGTAATCTACGCAAAGAAGCTCGTGCCCTCTTTCAGATCCTAACTTCTATCTTGACATCATATGTATTTGGGGAAAAAACAATAATTCGTCAATATACTGCCTTAGTTGTAATGTGATCTGAAAACTGTTGTTATGATGACTGAAACCTCTAAATCAAGCCAATAGTTGTGATTATGTACATTCTACAAATATTAAGAAAAAACAAAAAGTTTGTCTCCCAGGAGACATCCAGAGTTACGTTCAGCCTATTCGGAAAGATTTTCTTTCTTCGAGAACAGTGACATCTTTCCTAAAGCGAAGTGTGAGAGCTGTGTCTCAAGGATAGGTGACAGGTGCAGGAGAATGTGATGAGTACATATGAAGTTTAGTATCAAATTTTTGTAGTTGTCATTAAGAAAGAGACGGCCGCTGTGACCGAGCGGTTCTAGGCGCTTCAATGGGGAACCGCGCTGCTGCTACGGTCGCAGGTTCGAATCCTGCCTCGGCAATGGATGTGTGTGATGTCCTTAGGTTAGTTAGGTTTAAGTAGTTCTAAGTTCTAGGGGACTGATGACCTCAGCAGTTAAGTCCCATAGTGCTCAGAGCCATTTTTTTCTCCGGCAACTCGGCACAGCGAAATAATGCAATTATGACTTATTCGGTTTATTTTCCCGGCTACCCTAATTGAACAGTGAAAAGCCTGTAATTGACAACCACCAAACGTACAACACAAAATAGAGAGTAAAACCGGGTTTTCACAGGCATCAAGTACATCCACGTGCATACCCCATCACTCGCGTAAGTCACCTTACATGTAAAAGCACCCAAGTTGCACACAGTCATGCCAACTTGCGCGTAAGTCATGAAAGAAAGTTAAAAGATGTTAAACTTTCTTACAAGATGTCGCTTCCCCCCACTATCGCCCATGAGCGCCAGCCACTGTTGCAAGGTGGACTTACTCTCATTCTACTCTGGTTCGTTCGCCAGCGCAGTTCTTGACACGTTTGTTTATGCACGTGAAAAGTTAGGGTTATCCCAAAATAATAGTCTTAGTCTTCAGCTAAGTAAATAAATACTTCGTAAACTGCTAAATGTTTTTAAACCGTGTGAGAATGTGAAATTGCTGAGGTTGATATCGTGCGACAGCCAGTATTGTAAAGTTACTTTTTATTTCAGTTTAATGATAATTATTTTCGCCACTGAGTGTAAATATTGGGAAGAAATGGGAAGTTATTAGTGGCTTTAGAGATTTAAAACTACTCTTGATCCTCGTTAGGATCCTGTGTAAACTCAGCAGTGTTCGTATTGGCGTTATCTTTGAGTAATAACTGTTCTGCACAGTACACTGAGATGACAAAAGTCATGGGAAAGCGACATGCACAAATACAGATGGCTGTAGTCTCGCGTACACAAGGTAGAGAAGGGCAGTGTATTGGCGAGGCTGTCATGTTTACTCAGGTGAGTCATGTGACAAGATTTCCCACGTGATTACGGCCACAGGACGGGAATTAAACACGGAATGGTAGTTGGAGCTAGACACATGGGACATTCAATTTCGGAAATCGTTAGGGAATTCAATATTCTCAGATCCACAGAGTTAAGAGTGTGCCGAGAATACCAAATTTCAGGTATCACGTTTCACCACAGACAACGCAGTGGTCGACGGCTTTCACTTAACGACCCAGAGCAGCGGCGTTTGCAGAGATTTGTCAGTGCTGACAGACAAGCAACATTGTGAGAAATAACCGCAGAAATCGATGTGGAACGTACGACGAACGTATCCATTAGGACGATGCAGCGGGATTTGGCGTTAATGGGCTATGGCAGCAGACGGCCGACGCAAGTGCCTTTGCTAACAGCACGACATCGCCTGAAACGTCTCTCCAAGGCTCGTGACGATATCGGTTTGAACCCAGATGGCTGAAAAACGGTGGCCTGGTCAGATGAGTACCCGATTTCGGATGGTAAAAGCTGATGGTAGGGTACGAGCGTGTCACTGACATCACGAGTCCATGGGCCCAAGTTGTCAACGAGCAGGTGCTGATTCCACACTGGTGTGAACCGTGTTTACATGGAATAAATTAAGTCCTCTGGTCCAACTGAACCGATCATTGACTAGGAAACGGTTGTGTTCGAGTACCTGGAGACCATGTTCCCAAACAGCGGTGGAATTTTTAAGCCTAAGGACATCACACACATCCATGCCCGAGGCAGGATTCGAACCTGCGACCGTAGCGGTACCTCGGCTCCAGACTGTAGCGCCTAGAACCGCACGGCCACTTCGGCCGGCCCACTGGCCCAGGACCGATGGTCACCCCCTAGTCCTTTACACTAAAATGCTCATGAAATGTCCCCGAATATCTTCTGACATGTTTTTGGTGGAGTTTGGTCGGGCTACGCCCGCACATCTGTGCAGGTTTGCATATTGTAAGCGGTCATGAAACTAGAAAGTAATCTTTTCTAGCATTAAACACATCCGTCTGTGAACTATTCAGGCAGATTAGCTTGGAACATACTGAAACATGAATTACTCTTCACACAGGGAACTTGGCAACGTTTGTGCGCTTTCTCTCTGTCTGTCTGTCTCTCTCTGTACGACCATATTTGAGCATGACACAGTGTTTCGTCGCTCTGTTGTTTTCACCATTGGGTGTCGTCACTGTAATTTCGGTCTATTATTCTGTCGGAAGGGAACAACTAAAGGCGCGGTCTCGACCAGAGTTTTCCACGAATGTAGCGAACCTAAGGCGCTGACCAACTGCGGAACGTGCTTTCTGTAGCTGGGCTGCAGGAAAACAGGGCTGAGTGACGCGCGCCTGGGTGACCTGCGAAACGCGATCGGCGATGTTTTCACCAGACGAGTCACGTCCGACTTGTGAGTGTGCCAAGGCGCCGCGCCGGCCGCACGCTCCTTTCCTTTTCCTTTTTCCCCTGCGGCCCCACTCCCACCCTACGTGCCCCTGTTAGCTGCAGGGAATAAGCGCCGGTGATGTCATCAGTCATGCACAGATTGCCGGCTGGAGCTGCGTGGGCGCTGTGTAGTGGGGCATCTGGCCAGCGCCACGGTCAGCAGTCGGGGCCACGCTTGCAAGGCTCGCAGGCCGGCGGCCAACTGGCGGTCTCGTGTGTTCGTACCAGGGCCCCTGCATACGGCGAGTCTTTGCATTGTTAACGCTAGAGTAGCACTCCACCAGCACTAGAGTTCAGCAGTTTTGATACACTACACAAGTCACGTAGTTAATGGTAGGATTACCGATAGTACTGACAGCATTGGTAGGGAAAGATAAATAAATGAATGTGTAAAAGAGAAACAGGGAGCCGACAGCTTCTCATCGGTTTTTTGTTTGCTTTACATATACTTATAACCGTGCGTCCTTCAGTGTTAGTCCACTGAATATCTTACAGCTTTACAAAATATAAACTACATTTTATAAGTAATGGAGGCGCAACTTCTGCGCTTTTATGTAACCAAAGTAATTACATTTGATGCAAGTACAGTTTACATCCAGATACATAAACAAATCTGTTTAACTATTGTTGTTATTTTGTGGTCAACAGACCGTTGATCATCATGATCAAAGGCAAGAATTTCCTGTATTAGTGATAACTGCGAAAGTTGTTTATGAATGACAGAAACATGTACGAAGTACTGAAGAGACGTCTAGTTTGTTTTCGTTGTGCTTTTTTTTAACTTTACTTTTTTTAGTAAATTGCGTTTTCTGGCGCTATATGATAAACGTGTCTAGTTTTCTTTATTTTTATTACAACATCCCTCTGTTCCACGTAACAATGGAACAATTTTCGAATAAAACCTGAATTAACTACTGGCAGTTTCAGTGTTGCTATAAATATCGTTTATTTTTACGTAACACACAGAAGAATAACTCCGTACAACAAAAATTTTCCTTAGATTACATAGTTCTTTATACATCATCACTCATTTTCTACACGATTCACGGCTCCCGGTTTTTAGGGGAATCCAGTAAGAGACTGATCGCATACGTAAAGAAAACGAACGTTATGAGGCAACGCACAACAAATATGCAACACACCTAAGGTACAGCTAACGCAGGCAGAACCTTAACCGACCAAGGCTACAAAGAAAACTACGGTTGTCTTCGGGAGTTTTACAACTCCAGTTAAGACTTTATGGGACATCGAAAGATGAATATCGATATTAGCGAATATCTCTGTATTAAGCATCCAAATCGACACTTAACTCATTCAAGAATCGACATTTTTACATTCAGTTCAATTATAATTGCACGAGTTATTTAAAACTGTGAGGGGTGAGTTTCATGAATTAATGAAAAATTTAGGAAAAACCAGCCGGCCTTAGTGGCCAAGCGGTTCTAGGCGCTTCAGTCTGGAACCGCGCGACCGCTACGGTCGCAGGTTCGAATCCTGCCTCGGGCATGGATGTGTGTGATGTCCTTAGGTTAGTTAGGTTTAAATAGTTCTAAGTTCTAGGGGACTGATGACCTCAGCTGTTAAGTCCAAGAGTGCTCAGAGCCATAGGAAAAACCAAATTTAATTATACGTTATTTTACACATAGAGAAATCTTTGGAGAAATGAAAAATATTATACTACACATACAAAAAAAAACAGAAAAAATCACTCAAGTACATACTATACCGTGCGGTCTAAGGCGCTGCAGTCATGGACTGTGCGGCTGGTCCCGTCGGAGGTTCGAGTCCTCCCTCGGGCATGGGTGTGTGTGTCTGTCCTTAAGATAATTTAGGTTAAGTAGTGTGTAAACTTAGGAATTGATGACCTTAGCAGTTAAGTCCCAAAAGATTTCACACACATTTGAACATTTTTTTACACACAATAAAAATGAAAAAATATCAATTCCAAAACTTCAGTTTCTAGACAACTTACAAAATTTATTTGTTAGTATGTTCCCCTTTTAATCCACTTGTTTGGACAGGAACCACATCACCTGATTTTGAAAATAATCTTTCAGCTGGAACTGAAGTCCCTACAACAGACAAATAATTCTTAGCTATCTGATTCAGAAAGGAACTAGGTCGAGATATTTCGCTTCAGATTGTGAATAAGTTACCTCCTAACCGTCCAGGGTACGGTATACCGATAATTCCGGAGAAGTGTGTTCAACGTTCAAGACTGATCTCTTTTATTTAGTGTCACATTTCTAATGCATGTCCCAACTTACTTTCGAGTGACAGAAGGTTACGAAAGTACACAATTGACAAGAGTCAAAAATTCTCTACGTATTTCAAGATAAAACATTGTAGGTACCATTCTTATGTTGTAAATATTTGAATATTAATAAGAAAGTAGAGTTGAGTTTTCTCTAATACGAGTTAAATGATTATAATAACAATATTATCTGATTATACTGCCACCAAATATCTATGTTACCGATATATTTTCTTGACAAATATCGATTAAGTATATCGCTTAACTGAACTCGACTTATCGATATTATGATGTAGCACAGTCCGGTATAAAACCCATAGCCTCTGTTACGTCATCCATTTTCTCGGCTAAAAGACGACTCGTAGTGGGTGCGCGTCAGTATTCAACGTTTTGATCTGCCGCCAGTCACAACGCGAATGGCTCGGCGTCTTCAATGATCAATTGATTGCAGCGTGTGTGGAGTACTAAAGGGCCCCCACATACGAGCAGACGCGAACTCAGGAGAGAGCGTCGACTTGCTGCACTATGCCGGGCATAAAGAGGTCCAACACGATATCAAGATGTATCCTATTACTTTTGTAACCTGAGCATAAATCACCGTGATTCACTGGGTCAATGACGAGCCCACATCGAATCCGCAATAACCCCCCCCCCCTCTAGACGGGTACGAAACAGAAGACCACAGCATAATAGCAAGAATAATAATTTTAATAACTTTTCCCTCGACTAGTAGGCAAATTGGAAAGGAGAGGAAATCGGCAATATCAGTATTATTTATCCTCCGACATTGCGGAGTATATACGTAGGTCTATTCGGCGATCCTCCCACATCCCTGGGAGAGCATAATTTAGAGACATACTATTTGAATTTAACTTGCAGCTTAGAAATGATTCCTATGGTTTACACCGACAAGCCAGAGCCCAGCGCTGCTTGTATGCTTGCTGAGAAAACGCCGTACCCACTGTGAGTCGAGTGTGGCGACACGCGCATACAGATTTAGCAGTCCTGTCCGTGCCGTAACACGTGGCCGCGCCATCCCGGACAATCACCTGCGAGAAAGCCCGCCATGCCACACGTCCCGAGGTCATTAGCTCGCACGTCGTGGCGCTGCGCTGCTGCTGCGACCAGCTTCGGCTTCCATCGGGTTGTCCTCGGATCGCTGCCAAACTCAACGCCGGCACGCCTAAATGTATCATGGGGGCACAGACGCTCGGGTGTTCCACAGTTTTCCTTATCACTGACACCCGTCTTCAAGAACGCCTCACCAAATTACGCCGACTTCCCTACTTCGGATTACAACTACAAATCATTCGAATTTTGTACGCTGCAGCAGCTGGGTGGTTCAACGTGTCTGAATGTTTCCCATTTTAGACTTTCGCTTAATTAGTCGACTTGAATTAGCCATCAGTGTATGAGCGCGTTAG
Source organism: Schistocerca piceifrons (assembly GCF_021461385.2). Lineage (NCBI taxonomy): Eukaryota > Metazoa > Arthropoda > Insecta > Orthoptera > Acrididae > Schistocerca > Schistocerca piceifrons. Next base: position 390,265,249 of record NC_060143.1, on the reverse strand, counting down.
CAAATGAACTATTAGTTGTATGAAGTAGGGATGGATTCACAGACGTCCACGAGCTCAATGCTGTTTATCATTTTATGGCCGTACCTTTGCAATAGTCCACTTTCGACTTGTGCTTATTTGGCAAATTTAATTGGAATCGACGCCGTAATATTAATGTAAGGTATGGGCAACCTGTACATAGAGTAATCACCTGTATTACCATTTCTGTCAATTTTTCATCGACACGCAGTACACGTACGAGTGAACACAACAGGGAACAGGTTGAACAGGGATTTCAGTTACAATACCATACGACAATACAATAAAAGTACAAAGACTTCACAACAACAAAAGAAACAGTGTATGTACACAGACTGTAGGATGTAACAGAAAACAAAACGAGGTATTCCGAGCGCCTCATATCCCTGAAAAACAACAGCGCACATTCCACATTCGCTGATCACTTAATGACTTACAATCAAACTCCAACAAAAATAGAGACTAAAAAATTACATTCGGCTGTAGCCTATACTATGCTAACAGTCGAACAAAATTTACGCACAAAGAGAATTCATCAAATATAAGCCAAGTAACACATCTAACTGTCATCTCAATGAGAAATAAACGTCTTCGTATTTCTAATTATATACCGCACACAGAAATCCAGTTTTCACTGCAAACAAAAATTCGTATTTGCCGGTCTCTTGTAAAAGATTGTTAATCAAGATTGTATACTTAAAAAATTATAAATTAATTTTTTCTATCTTTTTCTATTTTAAGCTGAATGTAAATGCCCGTAGAATATGCACCTTTGTTTAAAAATTTGATTTCGCTGGGTTTCGAAATCAGACCCCCCCCCCCTCAAGCGTCAGGGAAGCAACATACGACATTTGCACGCTCCTTGTCAAAACACCACCACCTTAGTGTAGCATATTAAAAAGTCATGATTCTCTGGAGTATTTTTGAAAACTTTCTCTGATTGCTTTGGGAGATGTATATTTGAGTTCTGAACTTCACGTGCCAAAATTATATTAAAAAAAATACAAAAATCTGATTGCCGTGTAGTGTCTCTTTGCTAGAAAGACAAGAGCACAATCAGTAAAAATTCTAATGAATTTAAGTTGTTGTATTATTATTTATAAAGCTTTGTCCAGCACCTTTCCTAACCGAATGAAAAAACAGGATGAACTTGTTACACTACTTCACTGGACAAATCTTGACCAGTTTTCTTTATCGTGGGGCGGCGTTCTTATCTTGTATACAACTTACAGCGCCATTTAATGGGACCTGGTCCCGTATCTCATTATTATATGTAGAAGACACAGACATCAAAAACAAAATCTACTATTTACACCGAAGAGATGAGCACCCCCTGCTGCTGCGCCCCTTGCTGCTCTCAGCTCACGCGCGACTGCTATTTCACTGTTGCGAAATGTCCCCATTCTGTTACACACCGTGACTGATTGTTGCATACGAAAGCCGCAAGCACTAACTACGGCGGGTTAGACAGCTTGTCAGGTTTGCATGATAATCTTGAAAGTCGAAAGAGCCTTGAAAACACAGTGGCACAGCACTTATCACAACATTGTTGGGAACTAGTTCGACTCCCGTAACCTGACTAAGTAATGAGGCCAGAAACAGAATGCGGTTCTTTTTTACCCACCTCCATTGCCAACAGAAGAGCTATTTCAATAACGGACCAGTAACTTCATTTTTCAATCATCTTGGTTAGGGTATTCGGCCCGCCAACACAGTGTTCTTACACTATGAAGTAAATATATTCGCATGTCAAAATGTTGCTATTATTGAAAATTCAAATGATACACTCTTGATAATTTCCAACTTTCACGGGCGCGAGAGCAAACCGAATTTTAAAATTCGGCAGTTCCTGTAGTTTGAAATTTTGTTAGCACACCTTTATTTCACTGACCAGTTGATTCACAGTTGCGGCGATATTATGTGAATGACACTGACATTACGTATGCAAGCTGTGCTGACAAGGTGTTACAGTACTGGAAAGCTCTACAACAAATTCAGAAAAAGCATGAACAGCAAAATTTCAATTGTATTTATTCAGTTGCATGAAGATGTAACCTTACAATCAGTAATACGATGTGTGTTGTTTATTACGGTCCCCATCTGCAACGCTGAGGCCATCTAGAGGCCAACCACTTTACTACGACAGCTCCGCGTGGTTGATTGTAAGATTTTATATAAAATAACAACATACAATCAGGATTTTTTTTAACAGCATTAACTTTTAATTAACACTATTGGCCCAAAGTATCATCTACAATTTATCTTACATTTTCCCACTATTGTAAACATAAACGACCAAGTACTGTTCCAAATGTTCGGTAGTAAGATTGTGTCTTCGATCACTCAAAACATTTTTATAAGCAGAAAACGACCGTTCTACCTCAACTGACATAACTGGGCAGTATTTGAATTTGGGTGCTATGTTAGCACTTATTGTTTCTGGTAAAAAGTTCACCCGTCCCATTAATAAAAACCGAGCGAGGCGGCGCAGTGGTTAGCACACTGGACTCGCATTCGGGAGGACGACGGTTCAATCCCGTCTCCGGTCATCCTGATTTAGGTTTTCCGTGATTTCCCTAAATCATTTCAGGCGAATGCCGAGATGGTTCCTTTGAAAGGGCACGGCCGATTTCCTTCCCAATCCTTCCCTAACCCGAGCTTGTGCTCTGTCTCTAATGACCTCGTTGTCGACGGGACGTTAAACACTAACCACCACCACCACCCATTAATAAAACTATCAATTTGGCACAAGGGTGCAAAGCCTAGGTTATCGTTTAAAACGTTTTCAAACTTTTCTTGTGTTTTCTTGGGAATACCTCCGCCAATGAGGAATTCACTAGAATAATTTTATTCATTAACTGAATAGACTCATTCAACGCCAAATCTAAAGTTTCGAGCTTTTTAATACTTGCAGGTCGGCCGTTGAGTCAGAGCGGTTCTAGGCGCTTCAGTCCGCTGCTACAGTCGCAGGTTCGAATCCTTCCTCGGGCATGGATGTCTGTGATGTCCTTAGGTTGGTAAGGTTTAAGTAGTTCTAAGTTCTAGGGGACTGATGGCCTCAGATGTTAAGTCCCATAGTGCTTAGAGCCATTTGAACCAATACTTGCAAGTATATGGGAAAAATGAGTGCCAATCACAGCAATGTCTTTTTTAATAAGGAATCATTAAAGATTCCTTGCACTGGCAAACTGCCAAAGCTATCGAAGTCGTCTACTACCCCTCTAATGGCCTCGAAATGTTCGTTGTAAAACGACACTGCTTCTACCCACGTACCCCAATGAGTTATCACTTGTTTGGGAAGTAAAGGCACATTTGGTAGTTTTTCTTTGTAAGTCTTGATGAGAGCAGGAGCCTTTAGAAACATTTTATTTGTGGATGAAATTAGTTTATTTACATTCACAAACGTGGAACGTTGTTCTTCAGCAAGACGATGTACTCCATGAGCAAAGCACGTCACATGAATCAAACTGGGATAAAATACTCGGACGGATTTTCCCGCTTTAATCATATAGGGAGCAGCATCTGAAAAACACAAACACCCTTTCATCTACAGAAGATTCTGGAAATATTTTTCTAATACTCTCATTTACAAACCTGGCGAACGTAGAATGATTTACTTTTTCAAGTTCTTTGCAGGCCGCTAAATAGGAAGGAGAAAGCTCTTCTTTTAAAGCACCAACAATTAAATTTGCAATGTAACGGCCACAAGTGTCTAGTTTCGTCAACTGAAATACAGTTAATGCTGTCCTTGAGTTGACTGCATATTTCTTGCGGAACATTTACGTAATTTGTTGGTATGTAATTTTTACGCTATGTTGATTCATCCCGTATATTTTTATTTAAGCAATATTTGCGCAGGAAGCCTTTGAGGATAGGGTTTGTAAGTTTCTGAAGAGGAATATTGCTTACAATGAATGCTTCACATAGATCCATGTTAAACAGACTTTTCTTTGTTACCTTTGGACAAATCCCTGCTACTGCAACTTGCTGTTGTCAGAAGTTGTAGTGGTTTCTTCTGCATTCCTCCCCCGCCTTGATATGCTGGTCTATTTGAAACTTTTTTTGCACGAACCAATTCCGTTATATGTAAATGTTCCAGAGTGGTCAGCTATCCACGAAACGTCGTTTCTTTTTTCGGGCGGCATGGCGCACAACACGTTACACACTACACGTCGTAGAAACGTTCAACTGTGCACAAGTAAACAGACAGCTAAACTAAAACAATGGACGTACGACTAAAAGCTTGTGTAGTTTTAATTGTTGTCGACGCTTACGGTATGACAGCGGGGGGGATTAACGGGGGCGCGGGCGCAGGAGCATTGACTCTTTCTGCCTGTTCCTGTTCCTCTTCTGTCATGATTGCGATAGGCAGTGGCCTCTATGTTAGCAACTGCACGAAGTTCTAGGTCGTGGTCAATCTGTGAGACATCAAAACTAGATCGAGCTATATTTTTAAAATATTGTAAACATAGAGCGAAAATATGCATCGTTGCTCGTTTTTAGTTTAAAAAAAGGCAATAACCGCTTAAAAAGAGTCAAATATGCAAATGCATATGCAACATGCAAATGCATATAATCCGGTCTCTAGTTATAGCTATTAGTAGTGGCATGTTTTCTGGTTGGTTAGTACCTCTAAGGACATGGGATAAGAGGAAGCCACTAATGCTTATTTTCCTCTGGGCAGCAGGTCAAGTACTGAAGTGTGGACACGTCGACGCAACACGGTTAGTGTACACTGACAGACGTAGTCCATTTAGTGGTTTAGTTACGGCCATGCAGAAAACATCAGGTCATAAAGTTTGTGACGTGTCTGTGGCAAGACTGTTCGACGAAGAGAAAAAACAACCAACACGATGGAGTATTTACATAATAAGGTGGTACCACATATAAAAATATCTCCACTTTTACCCGTTACATCCTCTAGAGCAGGAAGGATACAGGATTAAATTTGTAGGGTGTACACACAGTATACACTGTTAAAGCAACAACGGCTCTAACACGCTGAACGTCGAGTAGCACTGAGCTTGGATAACAGATGTGGGTGTGTCATTCCAGTCTGCTTAAACTCTGTGTAAGAATTCCTAAATCGTAGTGGTTGCAGAGTGGTGGCGCGCTAGTCTCTCGGTAATCGACGACCTGATGTTTTTATTGAGTAAGCGTTCTGGAAAACATGCTAGGCGCGGGCAGTAGTTAAACATCCTTTAATCGAGGTAGATCAGGACAGAATTGGCAATATGCGGTCTTGCGTTATTCTTGTTGAAACATAACGTCATAGAGACTTCAGAAAATACAATTCTGATGTGTTGCAGTGCTGTAAGGCCTGCCAGACAGATATGTGGTCGTGTTGTGTACGAAATGGCACCTCATACGATCACCCTACGTCTGGGCTCATATGACGATGACGTATGCAATCTGGCAATGTTCGTTCTCCATGCAGCCTCCACATTGAAATATTCATCGTGATGCTCTACGCAGAATGGGACTTACCTGAAAAAACAATGTGGTGCCACTCCTGTCTCCAGTGGTGTCTTTGGGAACACCACTGTCAGCGTGCATCTTTCTATTGCCGTGTCAAAAAATGGTAGTCGCAAAAACGATCGCCGTGCTGACAGCTCGTGGTGATCCAGATGTAACTGCACAGTCTGTGTGAACAAGCCCATTTACTGACATGACAGTAGGATCCTGCACGGCCTGTCCTCTCGGGTGCTAGTTGCTTGGGAGTGCTGAAATACTGCACGGTGTTGAGTAAATGTATACGGCCCTCCTGAACCCAACAACACAGTATTCTCATGACAGTCGTGGAACCCTGACCAACAAGAGCAGCAAGATTCGAGAACGATAATCCAGTCTCGACAGGCTACAATCTTACCACTGTAGAATTTCGACACGTGTTGCTAGATATTTTCCTTCTTAGACGCGACATAACAAGATCTGACAACCAACCAAGATTTGAATTAGATTTCCGCTCCGTAATCTTTCCTTATACACGGTGATTCAGCTGCCTCTACTGCCGGGTTTTACACAATACGAAATACCTTCAAAAACCATGTACGAGATTTTCTTATTCTTTCGCTCACTACGCCCTATCTATTAGTCCCACAGAAAAAATGAACAGGCCCTATTCGTAGAAAATTTAATGCGTTTCTAGAATAATTTGAAAACTACGGTCTCTGGTGAAAACGTATCCCATTAGGAAATTTAACTTCATTAGGTTTCCCACAAAAACGTCCTGTTCATTTATTCTGTAGGGCTAATAGTTTGTCCGTAGCAAGTGAGAGAATATGAAAGTCTTGCACTTGATATTTGAAATTGTTGTGGGTTGCATAAAACCCAGTGGTAGGGGCAGCTGAATCGTCATACTGTATACAGAATGGAGATGGCGTTACTCATACCTATTTTTTGCGGTGGTGTTGAAATGCTAATCCCTTTAATATCGAAGTGTGTAGTACATTGCATTGTCAATTTAACGTTTCCTGCATGCAGTCTTCATTGCGCTGCAATTTTAATGGCCAGCAACGCCACAGAAAATCAACCAAGCCTCAAGCAGCCTTAACAGTGAATGCCAGAGCATAGGAACCCTACAGAAGGTCACCCACGCTTGCACACAGTGGCTGATCATGAATGCTTGTCAAGCTTGCTGTTACGTTTGTGGCCGTCTTCAGGCTCCAAGATTGCGCAGGCGTACTTCGATTACACTGTCTTGGAGACCATCAGCTTCGATAGGCCGTTACGGCTATTTCACTCGTGTATCTAGTCGGGTGCTAACCTTGCTTTGCCTTCCCGACTCTAACTCTGCAAAAAATCGCCAATTTCAACGCAGCGCAGCCAGCGCGAAACATCTGTGTCATTTCGGAAAATACGTGTTCCAAAAACACGGATCATACGAAACTCAACTTGTCGTGTTCACACATGACCTCATCGGTTGAATTAGGTTGATTCGGTGTTTACAAACTTTCGAAAAACTTCTGATTCAGTATCACATCGATGACTTCCATAGAAAATAGATTAATGTGGGATTTCGCGACAGAATCGAAAATTTCCTGATACAGAAAACACATACACAGACATTTTGTAGTAATATGTGGTGTGCCGCAGGGAACCTTAACAGGCTCATTACTGTTGATGTTATACTAGAAATAGTATTAGTTGCAATTTCACCTCTTTCGCAGCTGATTCTGTTACTTACCTCGGAGAGAATTCTATCCGATAAAAATTGTAGTGCATTAGAAGCTAATTTATCCAGCTCTCCTTAATGGGGATCTCTGGTTCATTCGGATCGACTTACTTTTTTCCATTACAGTTATTGCCGTAACTGCATTAAATATGGTTAACCGGTATACACTGAGTCTGGCGCAGTGTCAGTTGATAACATTGGGCTGCCTACTACTGAATTGCCCCCGTTCGTTGCGAGTGTGAAACAACTTCAAAGAGTAAAAAGATGGTAGCGTTCACGGACAAAAAGTTACCGGTTGTATACAGGATGAATAAAGAATTGCTGGATAACGTTGCTACTGAATTTGGTGTTTGAAATACAACGGTGACAGAGTCGAAAATTAATCAGAAATATACTGAAGGCCTTCGCTACAAACTGATGATATGATGAAGAAATTATCGTTATTTTCGTCTGCGGATAACGGCGATAGTGATCATTATTCAGCTGACGATGTTGGCGCTCAATGTAAAGACAATTGACCCTTTCGGGTCTGGGGGTAATGTAAAGCGTGTGCGCGGAAACCGAGACGCTGCGGGATCGAATCCCGGTCGGAGCACTGAAGTTTCCATCCTGCCTTTAATCTAGCCTTTACCTCTCATCGAGGTGTGGAGTTCCCAAGAACAACATGTATTTCGGATTCCACGTTGATCTGTAGGTGTCCTTTCCGCGGATGGATAACTTGGGTAGATTAGTGACGAAAAGCTGCCGAAGTGGCGTCCAATTAAAAAATTTACACCTGACCACTGGGTTACATACATGACATTATTATGGTACCTAGGGAGTTAACAACGCAGACGTACAAAACAATGGTTTATTTGGAACGCCAGGCGGAAACCATCTCAGCAGAACTGTGATTTTTTTCTTAATTGCCGGATTATCTGGATTTTCGATAATTATCTTCGGTCTCGCGTCAGTTCTGGTGAAACGAGGCTCCACTGTAGTGTTGCTGGTGCGAAGACCGCTCTCAGTGTAGATACTTACGAAGTTGTGCACTTCACGGAACGTAAAATCGTGAAATGAATGCCGACCGCTGTAGAGGCGCGTGACGGCGCTGTCAGAGAGAGTTGGGTTGTTTTGGAGGAAGAGACCAAACATCGAGGTCATCGTATTAGGGAAGGACGGGGTAGGAAGTCGGCCGTGCCCTTTCAGAGGAACCATCCCGGCATTTGCCTGGAGCGATTTAGGGAAAGCACGGAAAACCTAAATCAGGATGGCCGGACGCGGGATTGAACCGTCGTCCTCCCGAAAGCGGGTCCAGTGTGCTAACCACTGCGCCACCTCGCTCGGTAGCGCTGTCAGAAAATGCAATGACGGCGGCCAGACGGGAACGGGGCCAGTGCAGGCGCACTCTTGAGCTGGGCTGCTCTGGCCGCAGTGGCTGCCCCGTCCGAATGAGGCCACGGCGCTAGTCGGACCGGTCTGCCGTGTCCGCCCATACCGTTACGTTACAGCACATCTGCCCCACGTCGCGCGGAGGCCTCGAGAGTCTATCCTACACCACAGCTCACACCACCCGGCGAAAGCAACAGTCGACGCTCTCACGTTCCGAAACACACTGTTCGGAAGCGTGTTCCGCACTTTCGACTCCAAAAGGCAAGACACGAGAAAAAATCTGACCTCAGAGTTTTCATGTATCGCTTCACAAGCCGAAAAATACGATTGCTAGCCGTTAAGCTTTAATTGTCACCTCAAAAATTAAAGTTACGTAATTAATGTTTGGTTTGGGTGCAGGCACACATCTGCCGCTCTAGAACACGCTGAAATCCTCGGGCCACAGTACACCAATGGAGGAATCAAAACAAAATGGCCCAGCCCACTAACAAAGCTAAGTATTGCGAAGTAATGTTTTTCTACTTTTGAAGGGGGAACTATTGTACAATAATTCACGCTGAAAGCGTACAAATGTACGGAAACAATACACTACCATATAACAGGGGTTAGACGGCGCAGACGCTCCCAGTGAACAAGTCGGGATGACGAAGAACGAAGTGGCTGCCCGTCTCTCTCTGTGAAGAAGTGAGTTTGCAAGAGTCGTAGAGGCCTTGATGCTGGAAGAAGGGCGTACAGCAATCCAGGCAATAGTGGAAACAGTGAAAATCTCTTATGTGTTAGTTTTCAATATCTTCCACGACACTTGTCATCATGATAACAGTCATTTTTAATATAATTATAAAAAACTGATAGGACGCAAAAAATAGTCCCTAGATTTTAATGGCACTCCTTTATTTTCATAACACATATTAGGTGTACCCCATCATCAGATGACCTGCTAAATTAATAATACAGTTGTACATTATAAATGTGAACACATGCAGTAACTTATTTATACATATACACAGGTATGAATCAATATTCACAAAATTTTCCTTTGCATAAATACGTATCACAATGAAATACGATTACAATGCTGTGACAAAGAAGTCTTTCGACATATAAGGCCACTTAGTTACTTTATTCACATAAAGACAGCTAGCAGACGAATGGCCAACGGCCTTGCCGCAATGATAACACCGGCTCCCGTCAGACCACCGAAGTTAAGCGCTGTTAAGCGCTGTCGGGCTGGGCTAGCACTTGGATGGGTGACCATCCGTTCTGCTGAGCGCTGTTGGCAAGCGGGGTGCACTCAGCCCTTGTGAGGCAAAGTGAGGAGCTATTTGATTGAGAAGTAGCGACTCCGGTCTCGTACACTGATATACGGCCGGGAGAGCGGCGTGCTGACCAACTGCCCGTCCATATCCGCATCCAATGACGCCTGTGCGTTCAGGAGGACACGGCGGCCGGTCGGGACAGCTGCGCCTTCCAAGGCCTGTTCGGACGGAGTTTACTTTCGTTTTAGCAGACGAATGAGTATAGCGGCCCTCAACGCCGCATAAATAAGCTCGCTTACATTAGATGGCATATGGTTGGTGGCGACGCATCTCGCCAATACGGGATAGTAAGCCGTTACATTTTAACAAGATTTATTTTACGGTAATAACAAAAATTAATACAATTTAAAGTGATGTATTATTTCATGTCAACATTAAGGATAAGTAGTAAAAGACATAAAAGGTAAAATAAAAAGATTAAATCCAAGCATAAAATCTTAGTTATAAAGTAATTCGTTTTATTTTACTTTGTGTGTCCGTCACAAACAAAACGTAAGAAAGAACATTTGTATTAGTTAGAAGTGCAAAAGAGAAAAGAAACTAGTAGCTCATCAAAACCATTGTCTATCACTTATTACTTGTTCATTGATTATACTATGTGGGTTAGTACTACGATGAACATAAATGTCAAGGTCTTCTGTCCAGATCCCTGCCGTTGGGTTCAAAATGCACAGTATTTAAACTATCCTCAATAGGACGTAAATGGTGGCCGTTGTTTCTCAAATAACAGCCTAGGACACTGCTATTACTTGCATAATTGTGCTCCCTGAATCTTGTTTTAAAATCCCTTTTCGTTTGGCCAATGAAGATAAACGCGAAGCGATTTTAAAACATAAAGCAGCACAATTATATCGGGTGTCAATGTTGCCCCTTAGACGTACACACTATCGCCAAATACGTAAATGATTAGAGTTGCAATTCTTTGTGACAGGTGGGACGACCACCAGAGTACATTAGTGTTGTCCTTGTTTAGTGATTTACTGATAGGGTATACAAGGGGCGTGCACAGCGGCAGATGTTGAGTGGACATTGTGTAGGACACGGAGATGCTGCGTAAGACAGCGTTATCAGAGTTTGAAAGGGGCGTCATTGTGCGTCTCGATGTGATTGTCTGGTTGGATCGTGCAATATTCAGATTTGTGGGGCATTCAAATGTGACAGGAACCTGACGTTGGACTTCATGGGAACGTGAGGGCAGACACAATCGGTGTTAAAGGTTCCAGTCGGCCATGTCTGACCACCACAAGGGGGGATCGCTGAATTGTACGCCAAGCACATCCTAACCCTCTTCACATCTGGGCCTGTCCAGTGACAACAAGTAATGGACTCTCTGCAACATATAGTGTCACCAAGTACCCTCGGACCGAGACTAGCAGCAGCCTGACTTCGAAATTATTGTCCCTTCCGTAAGCTGCCGTTAACACAACAACACAACGGGCTGCATTTGGAGTGATGCAGTGACCAGGAAACATGGACTGTTGATAAATGGCGTCGCATAGTGTTCAGCGATGGATTGCAGTTCTCCACTGCATCAGATGACCGTCACCGGGGAGTGTGGCAATGACCTAGGTAGAGGTCCCATTCTTCCAAAGTTTCGGAGAGGTACTGTTATGTTACTCCTGCCGTCATTGAGTGGGGAGCCACAGGGTATGACTTCAGGTCACGGCTGGTAGTAACTGAGGGAACTCTGACGGCACAACGGTACGTCACAGATATGCTGCATCCTCATGTATTATCTCTCATGCTACACTATCGTAGTGCCGTTTTACAACCGGGCAATGCTTGTCTACACATGGCACGTATCTCTATAAACTGTGTAGGTGATGTTGAGGTACTTCTGTGGCCAGCAAGCCCCATAGATCAGTTCCTGATAGAACATCTGTTGGACCAGCTCAGAAGTAAATTTTTTCCCACTGCCAGTACCCAGGAAGTCAAGGACCAGTTACAGCAGTTATGTGCCAACTTGTCTCAGGAAAGGATACGACGACTTTATGGTTACTGCTTCCAACCAAACCAGTGCTTGCTTCCACTCATATTGTCAAGTTATCACGTACTCTCCGAACTCGCTTAGTTCCATCTTGTTTCTTCCTTCCATTCTGCGTGTTTCTTTCTTTCATGTCCAACAGTGTAAATGTAATAAATGAATATGTCGTAACTAATGAAAATTGATGTCAGAGTGGAACTCGAAACAGAATTTATTGCTTTTCGTGGTCAGTCACCTTGACCGTTGTGGATCTGAGCACGCCAGGCCTAAGTGAAACTTTCATTGTCGCTGATGCTTTCACCTCTACTGCAGTAACGCCACTGGGGGAACGGATCGGTTGTAGGAGCACGTCATTGTAACTTCACTGACTTAGGGCACAACATTCATTTCAGTTCAGCGAATTCAATTCAGTTCTGACGTACGCCCCTTATGGTAGGGTAAGCTACAGTGCTCTACTGACTACGTCCCCTTAAGCGTGCTATTCCCACATATCCTGTAGGACCACATATCGCGTAGCTGAGTACGAAAAGCATTGGCAGAAACATTGGTGACAGTTAAATTCAGAGCTAGACATGGAGGTATGCTCGGTTAACGTAACAGAGAGACTTGGTTGGTTGCGAAAAATCCAGATGTCACGGTTTGACTCGAATTCTGGTAAAATCAGACACAGTTTACTAATTACAGTGAAGGTTCAGCACCAGTTTTCTCAGATATCATTTCATGTCAAGTCATCTTTGATTGCATCCCGTACAACTCAGCACATCCAGTTCAACTGCTGTACTCGTTGTGTGTGGTAGGCAGCGCTTTCCCTCAGTCTCAGTAGTCCACTGGCCCTATGTATAACCTTGTTTGTTGAAAAAGGTAAGGAAGGGAGATTAGAGTTTAATACCCTGTCAACAACGAGATCACTAGAGACCGAGCACAAGCTCGGATTAGGGAAGGAAATCGGCAGTGCCCTTTCAAGGGAAACACCCCGGCACTTATTTTAAGCGATCTAGGGAAAGCAAGGAAAACCTAAATCTGGTTGGTCGGATGCGGATTTGAACCTCATCCTCCATATTGGGATTCCAGGGTGTTAACAACTGCACCACTCGCTCGGTACTATTGCTTGACGTTCTACGAGTACTTTGATTTATAACGTCGCTAGTTAAGCGATTCATCTTTTCCCAGTTAATGCAATCAGGCTGATGTCTAGCGGACAGACAGACTCAGATGACCTCGTCCAGTCTCCAACATGTCTTGGTCTCGTCCAAGGGCGAACAAATAATTTTCTGTATGCTACCGCGATGGAACACCCTATTTCTGTACGACGTTTATTACACTAAAGTCTAGTATGTATCAAACAGCCAGGTTTAAAGTAGCGTTCATTCGAAAACAATGCCTCTTACCAACCCGCGGACCAGATCTTCAGTTTATGCGCCCAGTCTAGCCACAGTTGTCAACTGTTCAAGGTGAAAATACATTATTCGCTTCAGAGCGTCAGAGGATAAGCGACAGGCATAAAGCAAAGGGGAATGAACGAAGCGATTTTAATTACCTTGGTTCCTATAAAGTGCAAATAACGCTACTTTACGGAATTTCTAGAGACCGAAAAAATCTCCTTCCCGACAGCGCGTACTTGGTACTGCGTCCCAACTGCACACCACAGTCACACGCTGACCAGAGCACCCAAGGCATCCTCCCATTAAAGGAAATCGGTGTTTTTTCTATCAATTCTTTCCGCCAAGCATTCCTCTGATCATATATTATCTACAGGTAAAAATCACTCGCCAACCGTCGATCGACGTGCTTCAACAGTCAGCAGCTACAGGATGTTGTTGTTGTTGTTGTGGTCTTCAGTCCTGAGACTGGTTTGATGCAGCTCTCCATGCTACTCTATCCTGTGCAAGCTTCTTCATCTCCCAGTAGCTACTGCAGCCTACATCCTTCTGAATCTGCTTAGTGTATTCATCTCTTGGTCTCCCTCTACGATTTTTACCCTCCACGCTGCCCTCCAGTACCAAATTGGTGATCCCTTGATGCCTCAGAACTATGGCGCACGAAATTTCACATACTGACACTGTATACCATTTTATTTACAGGTTGGCAACGTTGGAATGTTGTGACGAGTAGCCGCAGTTCGAATAAGATTCACGAGAAGACAGCACTTGTCAATGGCACGTATGCGTGTCACCACCGCTTCAGTTTATGGCAACGTCGCACAAACTGAGTGAAAATAACGAAGTATGGCGATTACTGTTTGTAACTTCGGCTCTTGCAAATGATGATGCCATAATTCGTAACACATGGTTCTCTGATAAGGTGTACTTTCATCTGAACGCCCTGGCGCCAATTGGCAGAATCTCAGATTTTAAGCAAGAGAAGCTCACCATGACGCACGTGAGACTGAAAATTACGGAGAAAAACTGAGTGCATGGGGTGCCATGTCCAGGCTTGGAGTCACTGGGCCAATCTTTTTTAACGACACAGTTAACAGCGCGCACTACATGCACAAGTCACAAAACAATTATTTTCTGCAACTTTAAGCAACAGGGTTAACAATAGAGATGCAATGGCTCATGGAAGATCGGAGCCCATCCTCACACAGCTAACTTTATTCTGGATTTCCTGCACGAACCTTTCGGGCGCATTTGATGTCCCATAGATATGCAGAATGTTTTCAGAGCGGTTCGATATGGCCGTCACACAGCCCGCATATTAACCCCTATGATTATTCCTTATCGGGATATTTGAAGGAGACAGTTTATCGCAACAAACCATGAATCGAATGCAACTGCAAACGGCTATCAAAAGTTTTTACTACGGAACCACTGACGGTTTGCGTCATAGGGTGGTCGGAAACATCATAGTTCCGTTTCGAGGAGGTGGTACGTTAGTTAGCTTCATGTCCCATGGATCATTTTGAATGCTAAATAGTAATGACGCAGAACGAGTCATTTTGCATTCACATCCAAAAGTAATTTGTAAACATAGTTACATAATGAACACTTTTTTTCCCTTTACTTTCATCTGAACAGTAGCGTCAATTGGCAGTATCTCAGATTTTAAGCATGAGAAGTTCGTAATGTTGTACGTGAGACTGAAACAACGTAAAAAAATTGAGTGCATGGGGTGTCATGTCCAGCCATGGAGTGAGTTAGTCATTCCTATCATTACAGCTCGTGGTCTCACGGTAGCGTTCTCGATTCCCGAGCACGGGGCTTCGGGTTCGATTCCCGGCGAGGTCACGGATTTTCACCTGCCTCGAGATGACTGGGTGTTGTTCATCATCATCACTCATCCCCATTACGGTCGGAGGAAGGCATTGGCAAATCACCTCCACTAGGACCTTGCATAGTACGGCGGTGCGGGTCTTCCGCATCGCTCCCCCACACTCCGACAAGGAGTATGGGACTTCTTCATCGTCATCACCCTTTGCACATTATTATACTACAAATTCTTCTCTGGAACAGAAGTAATTCTCAATAGAAACTTTTTTCAGTTTGCTTTCAAATTTTACTTTGCTGCCTCTCAGACATTTTATATCAATGGCTAAATGATCAAAAATTTTTGTTGCAGCACTGTGCACACCTTTTTGTGCTAAAGACAACCTTAATGTGGAGTAACGAATATAATTTTTCCTTCTGATATTATAATTATGTACATAATTGTTCCTTTTCAACTGTAGTGGATTGTTTACAACAAACTTCAAGAGGGAGTAAATATAATGTGAAAATATAGCCAGAATGCCCAGCTCCTTAAAAAGGCGTCTGCAAGATGACCGTGGGTGATCACCACATTTTATTCTTACAGTACTTTTTTAGAAATCAATACCTTCTTTCTTAAAGATGAGGTTATCCCGGGACACTATTCCAAATGGCATTATCGAATGAAAATATGTGAAATATGTCAGCTTACTAATTTGTCGCACCCTAAGATTTGCAATTATTCCAAGTGTAAATGTGGCTGGACTAAGCTGCTTTAGGAATTCCAAAACGTGCTTCTTATAGTTTAAATTCTCATCAACATGGAACCTAAGAAGTTGAAGTTTCCATCCTGTTTATTGTTTTCTTACGATGTGTTACACTTATGATTGGTTTAGCACCCCTAGATGTGCAGAAGTATGTTGTGTCTTTTTAAAATTGAGGGCGAGACAAATTGCAGGAAACCAGTCAATGATGCTTTTAAGAACACTCTTTACCAACAAGGAGGACATATTGAACATGCACTGTACGCTCACCGAGCATACACGTTCTGATGGTTAATGTAAAAAAGAACAAATATGACGCGATATATATACTTTTTATGCAATTCGTAAGGCTTGCGTTATACTGTATATCGGTTCTGTGACAATAACGAGGTTGTGGTGGCATTAAGAGTTTTACGTGCATTTACATCAATATTTTAAATTATTATCGGAGTTAAAATTTTCACAAACGTCTAATTAGAGGGCAGCGACGCCTAAGCTGCACCGTCGTTACTCAATTAACGCTGGTGTCCGAGTGAGAGCAGTTCTGAGTTTGTGTGAATGTCCTCAGCGCAACTATGAAGTATGCTTTGGAGTCAATTGAAAACCTTCTAGATTTCCTTACTTACTTCACTCTTCTTTGAATGCATCTGGAAGAATTATGTCCCATTTTGGTAAGTTTGATAAAATCTTATGTTCCTCTTTCTCAGGCGCGTTTCTCTTCCACCTGTAGCATTCCGTTCAACTCAGATTTTCCTCATCTTTCTCCGTATAAGCTTATCTGAAAGTTTCTTCCTTATAGTCAAGTAGTTCCTTGTTGCTGGAGAGCGAGTGCAGCTACTGTCGGCCGCTCTGTTTGTCCTTCTCTTAAAATCTGCCATTACATCCATTTTTTGTGTTCTCCAGAAAGCGATTAATAGGTGAGACAAATGAACTGGCAGGATAAAAGTCGTGAGGTAAGTTATGGCGTAGACGTTGGATAACATGTACACGATTTTCAACAATTTGCGAAACTACAGCCTCGTCACAGTACTATGGTTACATCGAGTAAAGACAAACTAGGCCGTTTATGGCAACATGAGGCGTAGCGTTGTTTGAACCCCATCAACTGCTTGTTGATAAAGGCAACTGGGATTCCGTATACCCATTAGGATTTTTCTCGCTGAATGGACTGGCTCCCCTGATATTCCTGAGCAATCCGTTCTACAGCATGCATCAACTGTCAAAATTGATTTTATTAGATAATCGAGTACCATAATCGATGCAACTCAATATGCAGAGGCACTCATTGTACGCTCAAAGGCTACGGGTTATGGAGACTTTATATTTGACGTTTGTATACACTTGAAATAACCAGTCTTTAACATTTCACGTGTGGAATACTAATGAGTTACTTACAAAGTGATCCATTTAAATAAGGCTGGATTTTACTTCTGCGATCAGGCAGAATACGACCAAGCAAAGTGCAACGAATATGAGACTACACGGCTGCAACTGCTGATGGAAAACGGTCGAGGCGTCCAACATATGCTGCTGTTCACATGCGGCTGCTGAGAAGGAATATGTAGCTCCACAAATGGTATAACGAAGAAGGAAAGGGCATTAACGCCCCGTCGACGATGAGGTCATTCCACACGGAGCACAATCTCGGATATTTGCCTTAAGCAATTTATGGAAACAACAGAAAAACTAAATCTGGATACCCGAAAGGAGATTTGGACCGGCGTTCTTCCGAATACGAGTCCTCCGCATTAGCCGCTGCGCCACCTAGTTATGTAATGGTTTACAGACTAGAACAAGATCAGCTTGTAAGTCTGACCACAAAGAACCATTCAGCTGGCTCTAAGAACATCCAGGTCCAGCACGCGGCACGCTGCCTTAACATGCAATACATCTCACAGTACCGCAAAGGGCGTATTTCATACTTACGTATCATTTTCAACGTTTGCCGGGTCTTCCGCTTATCGATCAACGAACTGGTGCCAATGGCTTGTTGCAGAAACTATCAATTAGTTCCTTCTATCTTCAGTTTTATCTGCAGATGAAGCAACGTTATGGAAGAGATAGATTAACAAATTTTTCTAACTAACATTTGTGGAAGGGTGAAAATCCTCATTTTACTATTCATGCTGGCAGAAGTTTAATTATTTGTGTACGGACTGGACGTGATTGGCTTGAAGTTCAATATATTCTACCAGCACGTCTTAGAGGATCTGCCTAAAAGGGTTTTATTTAGAATTTACTTCCAAACTTATTACAGAGGATGCTTCCGAAAATAAGCGGAATCATATGATTTATGCATGATGAAGCTTTTGGCACAACGCAACCGGTATTTTTCGGTATTTGATTGGTCTCGCTTACAATAGGTTTTTTTCGTTTTTTACTAATAACCAAGTAAAAAATCGCCACATCGACTTGCCACAGCAGCAGTAGTAAATTTTTGGTTTTTAAATAAACTTTTTTTTTTTAAAAAAAGATAGTGATGTTTATTCGTAAAACTTCCATTGCTTTAAAATATTGGATTTTATAGAAATTTGGAAAACCGGAACACAATCTTTTAATAACAACGCCTAAGGAACGCATTAGGAACCAGCAACAAACACAAGACATACGAATCGGTACAGCGTCGCGGAAATAATAATGTATCTGTTGCCTTGTGGCGGTCTAGGGTTGTCAGATCCAGAAACAGAAAAGCTGAATTCGCAGATATATTTACCCCAGCTGGACTGTTGTTGTTGTTGTTGTTGTCCGAAGACTGGTTTGATGCAGAGGCGGATTCAGAAAAACCTCAAGTAGGGGGCGCTAAAGTTATATTGAGCTACCCTTACTTTTACCGTAATAAAAAATAATCAAGTCACATGCAAAGTTAAAGAAAGTTTTATTTAAACTGATTATACACATATACAATACAGTGCCATCTTATGACATAAAAAAGTTACAATTATGGTTCTCTTCGTTAAATGATGAATTCTATGCGCCTATACTTCCTGGAAAATTGGTTAATTACATCGTCAATAGGACAATTAATGTCAGGATGAGTGTTCAACAGAACTAAGCCATTAACTCGATCCTCATCCACGACGTGAGACATGTCTCTGTACGCTTCTACTTTCTTTCTACTCTAATAATAGGTGCAGGTAGAAAAGCAAATATTTTGTACGGCGTTTGCAAAGTAAGATAGTCAGATCTAGGACAAAGAGACAACCTTTTATTTATTCATTATTCAGTTTTAATAGTTCTGCTTCTGAATGTAAACAAGCTTCCTATTCTGCAAGTAGTCCACATTTATAACGCTACGTTCTCTGTACAAGAAAACAATAGAATATTCGTGACTTTTCTAGAACAATTGCCAGACAGAATAACGTATCGAGATCACTAGAATGGCAGCGACTTTTCTCGTAGGTATGCGTTAGCTATCTATGGGCCAGACAGAAACGTATAAAATACGATGAAGCGGACGCGCGTACTACATAGGAAAGTACAGCTACTCGATAACTCGATTTAGTCGAGTCGACTGACGAAAGAAACGAACGAATAGCGTGCGGGCTGACTGACGGGGGCGGCAATGCGGGCGGCCCCGCAAGGGAGGGGGGAGGGGGTTGCCCCCCACTTGTATCCGCCACTGGTCTGATGCAGCTCTCCATGCTACTCTACCCTGAGCAAGCCTCTTCATCTCCGAATAATTACTGCAACCTACATCCTTCTGGATCCGCTTCCTGTATTTGTATCTTGTCTCCCTCTACGATTTTTACCTCCTACGCTTCCCTCCAGAACTAAATTGGTGATCCCTTGATGACTCAGAATATGTCCTCCCAACCGATCCCTTCTTCTAGTCAAGTTGTGCCACAAATTTCTTTTCCTCCCAATTCTATTCATTACCTCCTCATCAGTTACGTATCTACCTGTGTAATCTTCAGCATTCTTCAGTAGCTCCACATTTCAAAAGCTTCTTGTCTAAACTGTTCATCGTCCATGTTTCACTTCCGAGCATAGCTACACTCCATACAAATACTTTCAGAAAAGACTTACTGACACATAAATCTATACTCGACGTTAACAAATCTGTTTGTCCGCCTGCTTAGCTGAGTGGTAACGTGTTTGCCTACCAAACAGCAGGCCGGGTACGATTCCCGGCCCGGTTGGAGATTTTATCTTCTCGTGGAATGGGTTTGTGTTGTCCTCATCATCATTTCATCACCACCAACACGCAAATCGCCCATTGTGGTGTCGTCGCCTGAAATAAGACTTGCAACTCGGCATCCGAACTTCCCACATTACTAAACTAACTATTCCTCGATGCCTCGTGATGTCTCCTATCACGCGACCACTTCTTTTAGTCAACCTATAAATTTTCCTAATTCGATCCAGAACCTCCTTATTGATTATCCGATCGCCTATCTAATATCCAGCATTTTACTGTAACATAGAATTTTAAATTCTTTTATTTCGTTTTTGTCTGTACTATCTATCGTCCTCGTCTCACATCCGCAACATACCTGACAAATACCGCCAGAAAAGATTTCCTACCACTTAATTTTTGTATTCAGTGTCAATACATTTCTCTTTTTTACATGAACTTTTCTTGCTTTAGATCTTCTATACTTTTACCGCCATATGTGCCTCACAAATCAAATAGAAAAATTTGCGAACTACTTTTGCGCCTCATTGCCTAATCCAATTCCCTTGATATCACCTGATTTAATCCGATTGCAGTTCATTAACTTTCCTTTATTTTTAACGATCTTCATCTTGTAACATTTTTTCAGTTCACTATCCACTGCGTTAAATTGAGCTTCCAAGTCCTTTACTGTCTCTGGCAGAATCACAGTATCTTCGGCAAACCTAATATCTCTATGGTTTCCTTTACTGCTTGTTCTCTGTACAAACTGAGTATTACAGCAGACAGACCACACACCTGTTCCAATTTCTGCGGCCCTTTCAGGTCCCTGACAGACTGCAGACTGTTTGTTGTACAATTTGAGGATAACCTTTCGCTCCCAGTATATTATCTCTAATCTTTCAGAATTTGAAACAGTGTATTCCATACACGTTCCCAAAAGTTTTTTCCTGTAAACACAAAACTTACAAATATTGGTTTGTCTTTCTTCAACCTACCTGCTTTCGAAGGTAAGTTGCACGGTGAATAATGTTGCTCACGTTCCTGCGTTTCCCGTGATTAAAGTTTATCTTCGTCCTGTTCAGCATCAACCAATCGCTTCATTCTTCCGTAGATAATTCAACCGTGACTTACTAAACTGAACAGAAGGATAAATACCTAATGGCTTTAAGCCAGCCAATGATATGCGAAAACAACGTGGCTGGTCATCTACATCTACACTCCACAATCCACCTTACGATATGTGGTGGAGGTATCTCTACTACCGATATCTTTTCCTCCATTTCCTGTTCCATTCACGAACAGCGCGGGCAAAGAACGACGCGGATCGCAGGACCTCTTAATTTCCTTGATTTTCTCGTCGTGCGCCAGGTCTGTGGGACAGTAAATGATATGTTGGCCGACTCTTCTTGGAACTTAAGCTCTCCGAGTTCCAACAGGAAACCTCTACGCGATGCGCAACGCCTCTCTTGCAGCGTTTGCCACTGGACACACACACACACACACACACACACACACACACACACACACATATATATATATATATATATATATATATATATATATATATATATATATATATATATATTGTTGTGGTCTTCAGTCCTGAGACTGGTTGGATGCAGCTCTCCATGCTACTCTATCCTGTGCAAGGTTTTTCATCTCCCTGTACTTACTGCAACCTACATCCTTCTGAATCTGCTTAGTGTATTCATCTCTTGGTCTCCCTCTACGATTTTTACCCTCCACGCTGCCCTCCAATGCTAAATTGGTGATCCCCTGATGCCTCATAACATGTCCTACCAACCGGTCCCATCGCCGAAAAGCGATCGCTATCACGTGAGGACACGTGCAGCTCTACCAAGTGCACATCCGAGAGGGGCGGTAAGGGGTGTATGTCAATAAAAGCAAAAGCACTGTAATAACCGCTGATGTAAACATATTATTATGATTATACTGGAACATTTTACTGTCATTTACACTGTCCTTTCACATTACTGTGGCCGCCTGTTAAAAAGCCTGAATAACCACCTCTTGCAGTGCAGGAAGAGAGTCAATGAAGTTCTGCATGGTATCGGCAGGGATGTGGGGCCATGACGACTCTAGGGTCGTGGCCAGCTGCGCAAAGTTTCTCGGTTGAGGATCAATGGCGACAGCTCGAGCGAGTTGGTCCCACATATTGAAGACTGGTTTCAAATCCGGGGAGTCTGTTAGCCACGGGAGTACGGCAAACTCATCTTGGTGCTCTTCGAGCCACGCACGTACACTGAGAGCAGTGTGACACGTTCATTGTCCTCCTGGTAGATGCTACCGTGCCGAGGAAAAAAACTTGCATGTAGGGGTGCATATGGCCCCTAAGGGTAGATGCATACTTTGCGTTCATCCAATTTGCATTCCAGAACGACGAGGTCATCCAGAGAATGCCACGAGTCCATAACACTCCCTCCTCCGCCGTGGACTCCTTTTTCTTTCGGACATTTCACGCGGTACACGCTAACGGCCATATGTCCGATGGGGCATAAAACGTGATTCATCTGAAAAAAGCCATCTGTCGCCGCTGAGTGGACGTCCATTTGCGATACTGGCGTGAAAATTCCGGCCTTTGTCGCCGATGAACAGCAGTCAGCATGAGAGCATGAACGAGACGGCGGCTGCTGCGGGGGCTCGTACGTTCGCTGAGCGGGCGTTGAGGCGCCACTGCTTGTAGCCCACGATGTGATATAACACGATACAAAGTGCAGGTGGCGGACATTGAGTGGATTGTAAAGTTGAAGGTATGCAACTTTTCCATATACAGGGTGTTACAAAAAGGTACGGCCAAACTTTCAGGAAACATTCCTCACACACAAAGAAAGAAAATATGTTATGAAGACATGTGTCCGGAAACACTTACTTTCCATGTTAGAGCTCATTTTATTACTTCTCTTCAAATCACATTAATCATGGAATGGAAACACACAGCAACAGAACGTACCAGCGTGACTTCAAACACTTTGTTACAGGAAATGTTCAAAATGTCCTCAGTTAGCGAGGATACATGCATCCACCCTCCGTCGCATGGAATCCCTGATGCGCTGATGCAGCCCTGTAGAATGGCGTATTGTATCACAGCCGTCCACAATACGAGCACGAAGAGTCTCTACATTTGGTACCGGGGTTGCGTAGACAAGAGCTTTCAAACGCCCCCATAAGTGAAAGTCCAGAGGGTTGAGGTCAGGAGAGCGTGGAGGCCATGGAATTGATCCACCTCTACCAATCCATCGGTCACCGAATCTGTTGTTGAGAAGCGTACGAAAACTTCGACTGAAATGTGCAGGAGCTCCATCGTGCATGAAACACATGTTGTGTCGAACTTGTAAAGGCACATGTTCTAGCAGCACAGGTAGAGTATCCCGTATGAAATCATGATAACGTGCTCCATTGAGCGTAGGTAGAAGAACATAGGGCCCAATCAAGACATCACCTGCCCAAACGTTCACAGAAAATCTGTGTTGATGACGTGATTGCACAATTGCGTGCGGATTCTCGTCAGCCCAAACATGTTGATTGTGAAAATCAACAATTTGATCACGTTGGAATGAAACCTCATCCGTAAAGAGAACATTTGCACTGAAATGAGGATTGACACATTGTTGGATGAACCATTTGCAGAAGTGTACCCGTGGAGGCCAATCAGCTGCTGATAGTGCCTGCACACGCTGTACATGGTACGGAAACAACTGGTTCTCCCGTAGCACTCTCCATACAGTGACGTGGTCAACGTTACCTTGTACAGCAGCAACTTCTCTGACGCTGACATTAGGGTCATCGTCAACTGCACGCAGAATTGCCTCGTCCATTGCAGGTGTCCTCGTCGTTCTAGGTCTTCCCCAGTCGCGAGTCATAGGCTGGAATGTTCCGTGCTCCCTAAGACGACGATCAATTGCTTCGAACGTCTTCCTGTCGGGACGCCTTCTTTCTGGAAATCTGTCTCGATACAAACGTACCGCGCCACGGCTATTGCCCCGTGCTCATCCATACATCAAATGGGCATCTGCCAACTCCGCATTTGTAAACATTGCACTGACTGCAAAACCACGTTCGTGATGAACACTAACCTGTTGAGGCTACGTACTGATGTGCTTGATGCTAGTACTGTAGAGCAATGAGTCACATGTCAACACAAGCACCGAAGTCAACATTACCTTCCTTCAATTGGGCCAACTGGCGGTGAATCGAGGAAGTACAGTACATACTGACGAAACTAAAATGAGCTCTAACATGGAAATTAAGCGTTTCCGGACACATGTGCACATGACATCTTTTTTTTATTTGTGTGTGAGGAATGTTTCCTGAAAGTTTGGCCGTACCTTTTTGTAACACCCTGTGTATGGACACGCCAACTGTTTTCGGTTACACCTTTTGTAACATCATTACCCTGTCAATCTGGTTCTGTCCTTGCAAATCCGACGATGGTAAGATAATCTTATCGAAACCGGTCATCCAGATAAACGCATTATTAGTGTACCTGGCTGCTTGGAGTTTTTACGGAGTTCATTATATTACAGAACGCTCTCCTTCTGGTAATGTCAGGAATATATATTTATTTTTTAATATGTCTCATTATTGTTTGCAGTGATACGGTGAACAGCCTATGGTTTCGGAATAGCTTCTGAATTTTTTGGATACAAGTCAGTCAAGCAGAAACAGATATACACTGTTTTTCTTCACTCTGTTGCCAAACGTGCGATTTGGCAGTTACAATGTTTACCATTTTCACTCTTCAACTGTAGAAGAGTGTTTCTTTATCCAATTAAATAGTGATTCTACCTGTTCTTCTAAAATAAGAAATCAGTAGTTTGCAGATATCGGTAGTGACAGGAGATCAACTAACATTGCAAGTTAACGCTATGCAGTGTAACACAGGCCGTTTGATAGTTCTAGCAGCGACAGACGTTCCCACGCCTGTTTCATTCATTGAGATGGGCGGTGCTGTCGCACCTTGAACCCTGGTGCGGCGGAATAACTTTAAGCTTGGCGAAGGTACAGTGAGGGGGACGGGGCCCCATACAATAAGCGGCGAGGCGGAGGCTGCCGTCCCTGGCGACCAGCTGTGGCGTCTCTCTTTTCAAAAGCGACGCTCCGGCGCAGTTGATTCGAAAAGCGGGACCGAGGGACGGCGCTATACAGCCCGTACACTCGCTTTAAATTGTCGTCCTTCATTTCCCAAAGAGAAACAGTCCCTTCATCTGATACATTCACAAGAGATACGGCTACGAAATGAAACAATTCCACATTCCTTTCTTATTTTTATTTTTAGGACGAGTACATCATTAAGATGATTAGTTCTTGCTAGTACGTAAGTCGGTATCGCAAGAACTGGATTTGTGCATTGGCCAGATAGTCCAGGTCCCTGGGCGTCGAGAGACCTCTATCGGCACTTATATTTTCGGTAGACTTAATTTAAAAAAATGTATATACGAGAGAGTAATACATAGCTTCAGAGCTGGGAGGTCAACCTCATATTTGCATCAAGGTAGCTCCAGGAACACCACTACGATGGCCTTTCGCGATACGGAAAAGGCATTTGATAGCCTCTGTAGAAGAAAGGTCTGGGAAGCACTAGAAAAGAAGGCAGTGGAAAAAAAAGACTACAAGCACAGTGGAGGACATATACTGTGGAAGTTTGAGCTGTGTATAAGTGGGAAATGAAAGGACGGAATGGCTCCAGCAAACATGTGGGGCATGGTCACCTCTCCTCTTCACTGTGGTCTTATACGAGATAATGACTAAGTTTGCATAAAAACTGGAGCAGATAAGATGAAAGCAATGGTCTTGATGTGGGAAAACAGGGAGCGGAGGTTCAGGAACAGCTGGATGCTTGGGAAGAAACTCTTGAGACAGTATGGAACCTGAGATCCTGGTTACAACGACAACTAGTGGAATAAGGATGGAAGGTGAGCAGTTTGAGAAAGGTGCAAAGTGTCAAGTACTTGGGAAGTCTGATAGAGTAAAATGGAAGAAATGAGAGGTCAGTGAATGTGACAGACAGGCAGCCTAGCCTGGAACAAAGATGTCCCACAAAAAAAGCAAAGAAGTAATATACAGACGTTTCTACAACCCAATACCGACCTATGCATCTGAAACATGGGCAAAGAAGAAATGAGATGTAAGCAGATTACCAGCATGTGAAAGTTTCTCAAAAGTGGGATAGAAGTGCCAAGGACAGACTGGAAGAGGAACGAAAGGGTAAAGGAAATAGTGAATGAGTAACCCTTGCAGAGCAGGTTACAAACATCTATTCTAAAATGGTATGGTCCCTTAATGAGAATGGAAAACAAGAGGACTCCCAAGAAGATACATAAAATGGAGATGAGAAGGAAAAGACCAAGAGGAAGATCAAAGGATAGATGGCCGAAAGGTGTGTGTTTAAACAAGGGCGACGACATGACCACAGTGAACACATGACAGATGGTAGGAAAACAGGACCAGATGACGAGGCTTATATTCCAAACAGACCCAGCCTGGGGCTGGAAACTGTTCAACCTGATGACATACGAGGCACGTTCAGAAAGTAAGTGTACTGTGACCATTAACGGGCTACGGTTTTTTGACGATTGGCAACACTGAGTGGTAGAAGCAGATTCCCTGACCAGAGTGAGCTGAGCATTGCAGGGACACGGTAGTACGTAACCTCATGTTGTAGTGTCCAGCTGCGTGAAAGATGTCGGTAAGAAATCTCGCCCAGTGCGAGCCGCGTGCTGGGATCTGCTTCCTATTCGCGGGATTAACATTTTCCGAATTTTTTTTTCGCGAATCAAAACGGTTTACGGCGAAGCTGTTATGAACAGAACAAGTGTGTTCAAGTAGCGTAGGGAGCTTCGTGGAGACGGAACAAATATTCATGACGAACAGAGGGGAGGATGACCTTTAATTTCGGGTGGTGAGTTGGTGCAAAAAACCGTGGAAACTGTTCGTGAAGACCACTTATTGACAGTGGATGAAATTTTTGCTATGTTTTCACAACTCTCCGGAACACTCTAATATGAGTCACTCACTGAAACGTTGGGATACCGGAAAATGTGCGCAAGATGGGTCCCAAACAGCTGACAGCGCAGCAGCAGAAAAAGAAAAGTCGAGTGAATAGCGCCCGCGATTTTCTTGAGCGCCTCGAGTATTGGAAGGCGAGGATTTTCTGAACTGTACTGTAACTGGAGATGAAACGTGGGTGGCTCATTACACGACTTAGACAAAAAGACAGTCGTACAGTAGCGTCACACCAATTCCCCATCCGCCAAATTCTCAACCATAATTTTGAGCAAAAATAATCATAGGCTCAATGTTTTGGAACCAAAAAAGCTTCATTCTGATAAAATTTCTGCTTCAGGGTGACATCATGAATGCACAACGATATTGAGAGACCCTAAAAAAACTCAAAAGGGGCACTGAAAACAAAAGGAGGGGAATTCTGTAGACGCGTGTGCGCTTATTGCACGGCAACGCTCGTCCTCACACTGTCTTAGGCACCAAGGCGCTCTTGGACTCATTCGGCTGGAATGTTTTGAACCATCCCCCGCCTTCAGGTTATATTTCCACCTTCCTGAAGACACGTGCGAGTGGAATTAAATTTTCAACCGACGAGGAGGTGCAGAAAGACGTTCTGAAGTGGGGGAAGGAGCTGGAGGGAGAGCTCGGGGCATACAGAAGCTTATGCCACGGATCACCAAATGAACTGAAAGGGATGGCAATTATGTGGAAATAGTCAACAGTTGTATCTGCAATATCCTGTAATTTTTTTCAATAGACTTTTTCTTTATAAAATGAAAATCTAGTACACTTGATTTTCTGAACATGTCTCATACATAGAAAGTACGAAGACAAACCACAATCCAGCTGCAGTGTCGCTAACGTAGCGTTTTGTTCATTGTTGAGTTCAGTTAGAGAGCGACTGTTAATCCCCCAGGGAGTTATGACTCCTTTGGAGCATAAATGGCGGTGTGGGGTCCGAAAGGATACTACTTTTTTCCGTGGAAAGTGGTCTATTTTACTTCCACCACAGACATTGATTCATGCAAAAAAACCGGAAAAACATTGCGGTGGGCGGGGCTTGTGTAGTACGCATTTCTGCCGCTAGGCGCGTATAGCGCACCTCAATGCCAGGTCAGTGCCGCCTGTGTTGTCCACCTGGCTTTCTGCTCTTCCACAGTGATAATTTTTGCTAGCTCTGTTTCGTTTTTTATGATGGCAAGTTTGAGTGCACAACGTGCAGCTGTGAAATTCTGTTTTTTTTTAGTCGGTAATAATGTTGCTGAAACTGTTTTAAAGCTGAAAACAGCTTACCAAGATAACGCTATGGGAATAACTCAGGTATACGAGTGATTTGCTCGATTTGAAAATGGCGACACGTCGATTGATGACAAACCCCGTTTTGCACGTCCATCAACTGCCCGAATCGACGAAAATATTGAAAACATTAGAGCCTGTGCTCACCTTTTATTTGGAAGTATTAAGAAGATTGCGCAACAGAGTTCGTCAAAAAGACAGGATTTGTGGCAGACAGGAGACTTCTTCCACCACGACAACGCACCTGCACACGCAGCCATCTCTGCTGGACAGGTTTTGGTTAAAAATTGTATGGTTCCGCCGCCCCACGCACCTTACTCACATGACATGGTTCCATACGACTTTATTTCTACGCTGAAAAGGGGCATGAAAGGACACCGATTTGACAACACTAAAGAAGCCAAGAAGAAGAAGAAGAAGGAGGAGGAGGAGGAGGAGGGAGGGGCTGTAAGCCATTTCTAAAGACGAGTACAAAAAACTGTTTCAAAGCAGTGGAAGCACCGATGGGACAAACGTATTAAATGGAATGGAGAGTATTCTAAAGGGGATAAAGTTGTTTTGTAAAAAATTTGAAAATACAGGGTGATTCAAAAAGAATACCACAACTTTAGGAATTTAAAACTCTGCAACGACAAAAGGCAGAGCTAAGCACTATCTGTCGGCGAATTAAGGGAGCTATAAAGTTTCATTTAGTTGTACATTTGTTCGCTTGAGACGCTGTTGACTAGGCGTCAGCGTCAGTTGATGCTAAGATGGCGACCGCTCAACAGAAAGCTTTTTGTGTTATTGAGTACGGCAGAAGTGAATCGACGACAGTTGTTCAGCGTGCATTTCGAACGAAGTATGGTGTTAAACCTCCTGATAGGTGGCACTTATCTGTCCGTAACTACCTGAACGTCAACTACCCGAGGCGATGGATCGACCGCCAGGCAGCCCGTGACAGTGCACTTCATCACTGGCCTCCAAGAAGCCCTGATCTTACCCCCTGCGATTTTTTCTTATGGGGGTATGTTAAGGATATGGTGTTTCGGCCACCTCTCCCAGCCACCATTGATGATTTGAAACGAGAAATAACAGCAGCTATCCAAACTGTTACGCCTGATATGCTACAGAGAGTGTGGAACGAGTTGGAGTATCGGGTTGATATTGCTCGTGTGTCTGGAGGGGGCCATATTGAACATCTCTAAACTTGTTTTTGAGTGAAAATAAACCTTTTTAAATACTCTTTGTAATGATGTATAACAGAAGGTTATATTATGTTTCTTTCATTAAACACACATTTTTAAAGTTGTGGTATTCTTTTTGAATCACCCTGTATATACACTCCTGGAAATGGAAAAAAGAACACATTGACACCGGTGTGTCAGACCCACCATACTTGCTCCGGACACTGCGAGAGGGCTGTACAAGCAATGATCACACGCACGGCACAGCAGACACACCAGGAACCGCGGTGTTGGCCGTCGAATGGCGCTAGCTGCGCAGCATTTGTGCACCGCCGCCGTCAGTGTTAGCCAGTTTGCCGTGGCTTACGGAGCTCCATCGCAGTCTTTAACACTGGTAGCATGCCGCGACAGCGTGGACGTGAACCGTATGTGCAGTTGACGGACTTTGAGAGAGGGCGTGTAGTGGGCATGCGGGAGGCCGGGTGGACGTACCGCCGAATTACTCAACACGTGGGGCGTGAGGTCTCCACAGTACATCGATGTTGTCGCCAGTGGTCGGCGGAAGGTGCACGTGCCCGTCGACCTGGGACCGGACCGCAGCGACGCACGGATGCACGCCAAGACCGTAGGATCCTACGCAGTGCCGTAGGGGACCGCACCGCCACTTCCCAGAAAATTAGGGACACTGTTGCTCCTGGGGTATCGGCGAAGACCATTCGCAACCGTCTCCATGAAGCTGTGCTACGGTCCCGCACACCGTTAGACCGTCTTCCGCTCACGCCCCAACATCGTGCAGCCCGCCTCCAGTGGTGTCGCGACAGGCGTGAATGGAGGGACGAATGGAGACGTGTCGTCTTCAGCGAAGAGAGTCGCTTCTGCCTTGGTGCCAATGATGGTCGTATGCGTGTTTGGCGCCGTGCAGGTGAGCGCCACAATCAAGACTGCATACGACCGAGGCACACAGGGCCAACACCCGGCATCATGGTGTGGGGAGCGATCTCCTACACTGGCCGTACACCACTGGTGATCGTCGAGGGGACACTGAATAGTGCACGGTACATCCAAACCGTCATCGAACCCATCGTTCTACCATTCCTAGACCGGCAAGGGAACTTGCTGTTCCAACAGGACAATGCACGTCCGCATGTATCCCGTGCCACCCAACGTGCTCTAGAAGGTGTAAGTCAACTACCCTGGCCAGCAAGATCTCCGGATCTGTCCCATATTGAGCATGTTTGGGACTGGATGAAGCGTCGTCTCACGCGGTCTGCACGTCCAGCACGAACGCTGGTCCAACTGAGGCGCCAGGTGGAAATGGCATGGCAAGCCGTTCCACAGGACTACATCCAGCATCTCTTCGATCGTCTCCATGGGAGAATAGCAGCCTGCATTGCTGCGAAAGGTGGATATACACTGTACTAGTGCCGACATTGTGCATGCTCTGTTGCCTGTGTCTATGTGCCTGTGGTTCTGTCAGTGTGATCATGTGATGTATCTGACCCCAGGAATGTGTCAATAAAGTTTCCCCTTCCTGGGACAATGAATTCACGGTGTTCTTATTTCAATTTCCAGGAGTGTAGATTTTAAAAAGAAAGCACGTTTTTTTGGGTAATCCCTCGTACAAAAATTAGAAAACAAAACATTTTAACATAAAAAACTCAAAATAAATCACAAAAGGAAAACAAGTGTACCTAATCCTGCATAACAGTCAAGCGAAATGGAACACAAAAATTCAAACTAGTGTACTTCATTAAGAAATAACATGAAACAGTGATAGACTGATGTAAGATGAACGAATTGGGTGTGAAAAATTAGCGGCAGATAATGGAATGGCACATACGAACAGAAACACAATGTTTCACCAATACTCAACATTCATCCACGTTATTCTCTCCACACTCACTGATCAACATATTTGGGAAATATCTTCTACAAATCTAACGTATGTCTGGTAAATCAACATTCCCACGCTTCCAACGGACTGCACCAGTCTCCTAATCTTCTTGTAGTGCCTTTCAGTATAGAAACTTTCATGATCAAATTGTGGACTGGTGTTCTCACATTCCTTTGAGGCTCAATAGGGGACTACTTATACCTGCTTCTGCTACTAGATGTCTTCTCTCTTTATTCATTTCTCTCTTCAGTATCTGATTCACTAGTCACAGCTTTGTTCGTAAGAAGTTTAATGTCAACTGGGTCATTTTCATCTTGAAGATCATTTGCGCCGCTACCTTGATGTGCTTCTAACGTTTTCCTCACAAGCTCGAAGCCATAATAACATTGAAAGTAAATGAAAACACTAATTAAGCCTAAAAATGGAATGATATTAAGTTGATAACTAAATTTTGACCACACAGTAAACAAACACTTCTGGTGTCATGGGATCAATAATGGCACCATCCAAACTTAACGCCGGCCGATGTGGCCGAGCGGGTTCTAGGCGCTTGTCTGGAACCGCGCGACCGCTAGGGTCGCAGGTTCGAATCCTGCCTCGGGCATGGATGTGCGTGTTGTCCTTGGGTTAGTTAGGTTTAAGTAGTTCTAAGTTCTAGGGAACTGATGACCTCACATGTTGAGTCCCATAGTGCTCAGAGCCATTTTGAACCAAGCTTAACACCTGTGCGCTGAGAAAACTGACAACTCGACAGTGCTTTAGTATTTCTGCAGAACAGATACGTAGAACCGCCAAAAGTAGAATGTTAAACAGAAGGTCAGGAGGAAGTTGATGGCACGTTGGGTACAGGAAACCTACTTACACTGACTTATATCTACAGGCAGTTGTTACCGTCCCGCTGAACATGAAGTGGTACTTATATTTTGGTTCGGAGGGCCCGTCATCTCGGACCATGTTAGTTTGTCAGTCGATTTGGCCCATCTTGAGGTCATCTTTCGTCAGAATGGTTATTGTGAGAGACAGATCTCACATGCTTTGCCGTATCGACGAACCGTGCACCGGATGAGCGACGCCCCAGACGCTAAGCCTACGCCCTTTTTGCTTCTGCAGGGAGAACTTCCAATAATCACTTTTATGGAGTTTGATGCTGAAGAGTTCGCTACTTGTGTCATGCAGTAATTTGATTTTCAAGAAGGCAATTCTGCAGTGGAGTTGGTACTGGCTGAGTTTCAAAATGATTCAAATCTCTTTCTTCAAGCTCTGAACATATTTAACCTCTTGTTCCTAAAGAAAAAAAACTTGATTTTGGTCCAGGTTCGACTGAAAATGAACGCAGTTTTCAGCTTTACATGTGTGTGAGGTTTCCTTTTCTAGTGTGCAATTTATAATAAATACAGTGCAGACTGACTGGCGGACAAAATGGTTCAAATGGCTCTGAGCACTATGAGACTTAACATCTGTGGTCATCAGTCCCCTAGAACTTAGAACTACTTAAACCTAACTAACCTAAGGACATCACACACATCCATGCCCGAGGCAGGATTCGAACCTGCGACGTAGCAGTCACGCGGTTCCGGACTGAGCGCCTAGAACCGCTAGACCACCGCGGCCGGCGACTGGCGGACATTTGGACAACTGTATTTGAATGGCAGCCACTACCTACTCCCGTTAACATCAAAATAACTTGCTGCTGACAGAAACGAGTAAACAATTTTGATTAAAAAAAATCTGTTCTTATATCTGTATTGAAATCATTAACTGCACTTCAATTTCTTTCTTACGTACAATTGAATCAGAATTTTTTCCTATTTACAGTTAAATTAAAATTCATTTCATATTTACTAGAAATGTAAGTTTAATAACAAACAAATGTCAGATCTTTTAAAAAACACTTATTTCTGTTCTACTTTCTTTTAGTAGCCAACAACAGGATTTAAAAACGGCACGGTCGTTCATAACACTTATAAGTTTGGCGACCACAGCTCCAGGGGATCGAGAGCATAAGAATTTCACCGTGCCCTTCCTTCTCATCTCAGTGCTCTCAAATATCGAGTGCAGCTTTGCCTCAAATAATGTAAATAACATGTATTCATTTGGTAAACAGGCTATTTTTCTTAGACAAACACAAAATTTTGCTTCGGGATATACGTATGTGCTTACAAACACGCTGGAAGAAAATGAATCAGAAACCAAGCATTCAGCTGCATCGTCTGCACGATGAGGAAAACATTACAGCATTAGACTTCCAAGTGTTCGCGTTACGTCATGGAGACCTGCAACTTCAAAAACAAAAAATACAGCATTACATCCTTTTTCAAGCATGACAAACTGCTCTATTATTTCCGGAGATAAAAAAATAAGGGGAGACAAGACGATGAATCATTCTTCTTTTGGCAAAAGGATGTAAATCCAGAAAGAGAAAAGATGTGAGACAGTAAAATTCTCATCTTTGTTTGAGGACAAGGATACGTAACTATTTTGATTACTTTAACAACATGGGGTTACGCAACTGCGGCTAACACCCAACAATATAAATACAAAGGTTACTAGGAAAGTTTTGCAATACGACGCAACAATGAGTCGCAGGAGGGTGACTGTTGCTGTGTTCTGATAATACATCATACTTGCATTGTAGCCGCTGAGCCGTGGGCGCAGTCGTTCACTAGCAGGGTTAGTTGGAAGTGCTTGCTATGGCATCGTGGTCACGGAGTGAGATTTGGGCAGTTTTGCGGTGCAACTTTGCGCATGGTTTAAACATAAACCACTGCTTTGAAGAAATGACTCTTGCACTCAGTGATGTGTGTCCACATCGTACAACTATATTCAGATGGTAGAGTGAACTCTTAAAGAGAAAATTTCACTCTGGAGGATGGGAAGGCCACGATCATCAGTTAGGGAGGAAAATATTGATGCCGCGAGGAAAATGCTACACGAAGACAGGCAAGTGATCTGCAAGCAGACAGAGGATGATGATGAGTCCCAGACTTCTTTACAGAGCGTAGGAGACACGCGCCGCCTTACTAGGCAAGACAGAGGATACCTTAGGACTAAATGCACCAGCAATTCGTTCTGTTCTGCATGATCATTTGCAAATAAAGAAACTTTGTTGTCTCTGGGTCTCTGCAGATGACACGGCGTGAGACTTGATGCAGGGAGATGTTAAAGAAGTCTTCTAAGGGGCAATCTCAGTAAGTGAATAATATCGTGATAGTTGACGAGACTTGGGGTCCTCTGACTCAAGACAAGGTTGAATCTTTGAAGATGACGACACACCCGTAGCCGTCAGAAAATCCCGATCAGTAAAGAAGAAAATGATAGCTGTCTTTTTTTTTCAAATGCAACGGAATTGTGGTGAGCGCTGTTTTGGACACACAGAAGGCTGTCACAGAAAAGTGGTGCACTGAGCTGTCTCTGCCCAGTCTTCCAATCTTTGAAGAACATGCGATCGACGTCAAGAATGAGCATTTGGTACATCCATCATGACAACGGCGCTAAAGCATGTGGTGAATATTTGTGGCGAACAGGACTAAGACTTCTTGAGCACCCTCCTTGCAATCCAGACCTGGCTCCTTGTGACTCTGCACTGTTCCCACATGCGGAAAAAAAAAAAAAATTGCTCTACCTAACCACTGCAATATATATCACTTGAACCTATTCTACTGCAGCAAGCCTTGCCCCCCCCCCCCCCCCCCCCCTTCGTCCGTTACCAAATTGGCTATTTCTTGGTGACTCGGGACGTGTCCTTATCAACCGATCACTACTTTTACTCAAGTTGTGCCATAACGGTTTTTTATTCCTCAATTTGTCTCAGTACCTCCTCACCTTCAGCATTCTGCTGTAGCAAGAAATTTCAAGTGCTTCAATTCTCCTCCTGTCTATACCACTTATCAAGCACGTGCCACTTCCATACAACACTATACTCAGAAAAATATCTTCAGGAAAGACTCCTAAAACTTATTCTTATACTCAATTTTAACAAGTTTTCCAGAAGTGCTTTACTTGACCTTGTATCCTGTCTACATTGATCATTCTCAGCACAACATATAAACTACTTTCAGCGTTTCAATTCTAAACCAAATTCCCTCAGCTGCATATGACTTAACCATTCCATTACCATTCTTTCACTTTTGTTGATGTTCATCTTATAACCTCTTTTCATGACACTATCCATTACAGTCAACTGATGTTCCAAGTCCACTGCAGTCTCTGACAGAATGGCAGCATTTCTTCGGTTTCCTTTACTGACTGCTCAGTCCACAAATTGAATAACACAGGGAATAATCTCCAACCCACTCTCCCTTCTCAACCACTTCTCTTTCGTGCCCTTTTGACGCTCACGTCTAGTTTCTACACAAGTTGTAGATGGCCTTTTGCTCCCTGTATTTTATCCCTGCCACCTACAGAATTTCATAACGTGTGTTCCAGTCAACATTTCTCTAAATGTACAAACTCTAAAAATGTACTTCTTAAATAACGTTGAAAACGTAAAGACGTAAATATTCTGTCGTATTTCCTAATGAGTCATGTAGTCACGGTACACATAATTACGCAACAAACCAAAACTGACGATCGATTCGTTATGAGTATAATCCCATAGTCTGCTTCGACGTATTTCGTAAAAAAAAACATTGCTACGTGTCTAAGTTTTTATTTAGATTACTCAACCGCTGAACCCAACCAATACCTTGTAACAACTAAAATCAGTAGGCACCTGCAGTACTGCCCTTGATGGAATACGAGTGATATGACCCCAATCCAGGATGATGTCACTGGCGACAGCGAACACTCCCTTGCGCCAAAGGTCACGGCTTTGATCACGGTTGCTGGGTCACAGCGCGTAATGCTGCAGAAATGCCGCACATGCGGCGTTGTGTCACAAGCTGTCATTTCAAACGTCACATCCCGAGCCGAAATACAACTTGTGGAAATGCCGGTACGGAATAATAAGCCTTTGAATTTTGTGAAAATACCGTTACGGGATAAGGCTTTGAATTTACTAACTTTTCTTTACCTCCAAGATTTAACTGTAAGAAAACTGAGACCCGCCGAATTTACCAAGTCGCCTATGTGTATTGTTCAGTGCAAAACGACCAATTGTATTTATAATATAACAACTAGCATGGGGTTTCACGTAAATCTGTCGTTAACCTGAAGGTTGCTTTGAAAAGCAAAGCCGGCCGAAGTGGCCGTGCGGTTAAAGGCGCTGCAGTCTGGAACCGCAAGACCGCTGGTTCGAATCCTGCCTCGGGCATGGATGTTTGTGATGTCCTTTAGGTTAGTTAGGTTTAACTAGTTCTAAGTTCTAGGGGACTAATGACCTCAGCAGTTGAGTCCCATAGTGCTCAGAGCCATTTTGAAAAGCAAAGTGCTTACTAACATGGTTTTCGTGGGGACAGTAAGCCATTGCCTTCCTCCTCCCACTAAAACAGACTTAACTACACAAATAAAAACAGTTTAACATGGATACTGAACGTCGGTGGAGCTTCAAATTATTCATATTACTAAATCACCACCAGTGGCCCAAGAAGGGATATGTGACGGAAAATATTCCAAGGCCGACTTAGGATTCACCCCTGGTCCCCCGGACCTTTTGCCTTTTAGTCTGACATCCACTGACACTCAACATATATAAAAGAAATGGTTGTCATACTAAAGAGTAGAAATACTACGTACAGATCATGACTTCATTTTTTTGACGATGTTTATCGAGTAACTAGTTCCTCTCAAGGCGATCCTTTCCCTATATACAGTCTACATATTGTAAGCATTTGTGAGTTCTTTCCCAAATTTAAAAACACAACAAAATAATATACATCACAGTTTTCTCAAAGAAATCTGTATTATTTACAGTATTTTTCCTGTTTATGGATAACAGTTGTTATATTTGGCAACATGATTCAATAAAAGGACAAAATCTGTGTTTTTGCAAGGCAATGTCATCACTGAAAAATCAGTTTACAGCATCTACAAATAAATGATCTGCTACATCTCTGTATGAGACCACAACTGTAATCCATAATCATGTAGTACTCATTACTGTGTACGTCGATGTGCTTAAATAATCTGCCCTATAGGTTTCGCGCCAATCTGTATGACGCTTGGGTCGGTTTGCACTAAACAGGTGCAGCTTCATGTTTAACTGTAAGTCCATTGTGAATCAATTATGTTCATCTTAGCTCATACTCAAAAATGCAGTTGTTTTGTTGCATACTAGAGTAGTAGTAACAAGTCAGTTTGATTTCTTGTACGTATTAAATCTGTAGATACGTTGCGCTGTCAATTTTGGATCACTGCATGATACACACAATTAGCGCAGGGAAGGGGGCTGTGCTACCCATCGGTAATAAGCACTTTTCCTTTCAAAAATTTAGTTTAGTTTCAATAAGCATTTAACAGAAAATTACAACACAAACTGATATTGCATTGATGGTTCCACATATACATACGTCACATGGAGTGAAAATACTGTATCAAATATTTTTATTCAGGTCACACGCTTCTTACAGCATAAAATAAAATTCTGAATGATGTTTACATGTTTCGAATGAGGTGCACCTCAGTTAACAGTCTGGGAGGAAAGCCGCCGTCCGGTACCTGATGTTTATATTTTGTTACTTAATGACATTCCACACTTCGTTCATTTATTTAATGACACTCCGTTGAAGCGTTATTTTTGTTTATCACGCTACGTGGTTAGTTTAATTTATTCAACACAAATGAGCCTTTTACATTCCATTCAAACGCATCAAAACAAACCGCTGTTCGTACTTACACCTTGAATATTATTATATTAAAAGCGTCGCAATGTAACAGTTTGCTGAAAACTAACGTTAAATTAAATAAAAATGGTAGTTACCTTAATTGATAGTCGAAATCTCCATCAAACAACAACAAAAACAGAGTTCTGACACAACCGCCAACTTAGATCACTAGTTCGCCGATGGGTTGGGCACGAACACGGACGCCACTCGCTGCCGCAGCACAAAATGTTCATCCGCTGCATCGTGCAATTTTCAAACTTTCACAAAATGTAAAACCATCTTTCATGGATGCTATCAATAAACTAACTTACCTCTAATGTCAATTAACAGATTCGCGCTTTAAACACACACGTCGTCAGCAATACAATCAAAGAATTACCCGTACTACATTTCGACATTAAAA
Organism: Schistocerca piceifrons; assembly: GCF_021461385.2. Taxonomy (NCBI): domain Eukaryota; kingdom Metazoa; phylum Arthropoda; class Insecta; order Orthoptera; family Acrididae; genus Schistocerca; species Schistocerca piceifrons. The sequence goes on along the minus strand of NC_060143.1, from coordinate 390,226,777 downwards.
TTCCACGCGATCACTGCGCCTGTGCAGATGGTACCGTCCACAATCACGCAAACTGACGTCATCCACTATTTCTGCATTGTGCCCCACGTTGATAGAATGGAGACAATATAACTGGTAAAAGACGTCGTATGAGGGTTTAAATAAATCATAATAAAAGAACACAAGGCCCACAAAATAATATTTACTGCACCACACCATCTAAAAACAGTTACAGTGTTTTTTTTTTATACAACTGGCCGTAAAATAGGAATTATACATGTTTCATATTCTCCAACGTTCATAATACGTCGGTAGATGTCAATATACACAAATATAAACAACCAAATATTGTACTACCGGTCCACTGCAACGACTTCATTGATCAATAAAATTGCAAATCACAAAACTGTACATATTCAAATAAGGAACATATTTCGATTTGGTTGCTGCTGTTAGGGCACACAAACCGATGACATAACAAAATAATTAATATACATCACACAACAACATTTAAAGCTTTATTTTGCATAACACAATTGCATGCAAGGACGACTAGGATCGAATTCTGTTTCAATAAACAGAAATCTGCAGCACAGTTTGGAACACTAAGTGTAAAAGATTGCTTACCATACTCTATGTGATTTGTACTTAGGTGAGAATTGCATGGCATTCACATTACAAAACTATTAAAGATAATTATAAAGAACAGACAATAAGATGCACTTTTTGAAAGTGAATGCTTGAAAAGGACTTTCAGTGTACGTCATTAGACTTATGAATGTTTGGTTTAGTTACATCCACAGTTGTGAAAACTCAGACAATTGTGAATCATGAATCCATATGTCCTAATTTGAAATTAGTCACATTTGACGAGTATCAAAGGAAAACACATTAGAATGGACTGGTTTCTTTCTGCATTGTGCCAAATTCTTCCAAGCAAACATAGTAATAACATTTTGACAGAATAAGTGTAGTTTTTGTGAATTAATTCTGCACTAATCTAAAAGTAACATGTTATGAAATATAATCTTTATTACAATTTGGCAGGTTTTTGTAAAAATAATGGACGTTTCTCCCACTGATTTTATAGCCAATAATTAAGAGAACAGACTATTTACACGATTCTAGCAGAATGTTAATTTTCTATTCAACACCAAGATCTCTCTTTAACTGAACAAAGCAATAATATTCTATTTGGAGATGAAATATTTGCAGTATGCATTATGTCACAGCCTTATTTCCCACCTCCTACCATTTAAGACAACTTATGTTTTTTCCTCTTTATGTTTCATATCTTCATTTCGTCTGTTGGCAAGTGTTTTAATCTAAAAGATGATCTATGACAATAAAAATGCAAGAAAAGGGAACAATCTCTAATAAAATGTTAACTTTGAAGTCTAGCAATGAAAATAATAAATTTTTCAAAATATATTAAAATTGGATAGATAAAGAAGCTACTTACCAAGCAGCAGCAGCAGGAGGCAACATATATAAAGGGTAAGCAAATGTGCAAGCTTTTGGAGCCAGCAGTTACTGGTAGAAGGGTTGAAGAGGAAGGAAGAGGGATGAAGAAAAAGGACTGGCTGGCGAGGTTTAGGAAACGGGAAGAGTTCAGAAAAGTTGCCCAGAACCCCATGTCAGAGGCAACTTACCAGACGGGATGAGAAAGAAAGACAAATTGTTGGAGGCTGCACCACACTTAATCTTTATAAATGTTTTCGTCTGTCACCGTTTGGTGAGTATATCTTTTATCTACGCAATTCCACTTTGAAGTCTGCAACTCTTTCGATGACCTGCTACAATGACAGCTAACATAATCTCAAGTCAGCTTGTTCTTACAGAATACAAAAATAAGAGGGAAAATCTAGTATTTGACCCAAGTATGGGTGCTATAGACAATTTCGACACCTTGTTCTATTCAGAAAGTTGATCACAGAGACAGGTCTCACTTTTTTTTCCTTAACTTATTATGTGTAACTGATTAAAAGAATTCAACTCTGCACACTATTCAAAATAGCAAACATGTATGTGAATGGAAAATCAGCAACCGAGTACAAAGCTTGTATTAATACAATCAGATTAATTATGTATAAAATACTTTAACTGTAACAAAATTTATTCTCTGGATGCAAATAAAGTTCTGAAGTTTAGCACACATTATTTTCTTCAATCTCAAAATCACAATAATGGACATTTTTTTGCACCTGATCCCTATTCCAAAACTTCAACATACCTCCAAACATCTTCTGGAGTACCTCCAATTGTTTATCATGAAATTATGCCCTATAAACAATACTATATTGTGTTTCTATCCAAGTATTCGGTTATGTGATCCACTATGAAGACAAATGTTCCACTGGTCTTTCTTTAAATATGCAGATCACTTTATGGAGAGGATCGTATTGAGCAGCTACGTAAGTTACATACCTTGCATAAAACTGATACTTTACAATTTCAGTTTGGTTTACTAATACATTACAAATTGGGCAGCTGCTTGTTTCATTGTTCGAGCTGCAAGTAGATAACCTACACTTGTGTTACTAATCTATGGAACATTAACCACTGTGTGTGTGTGTGTGTGTGTGTGTGTGTGTGTCCTTTGTCACTTTAGATCAAAATAATACTGACAGAGATTTTAATGTCTTACTCCTGTAGGACAATATGAATAATTACTAGTGTCATCTGAACAAAACTTTTGGGATGCAAACATACTTTTTTAAAATATGTATTTAAGTGATCCGTCAGCACTGAATGTAATGCACACACATCCCATTTCATAAATTCACCCACATTGGAGGGGCAGGGAGGGGGAGTGTAACTCGATAAAATAATGTGATAAGAAAAGATTTGAAATCCAAGATCATTAAGCACAAGAAGTAATAATTTATGCCTGTCAAATTTGGAACAAATGAAAAGCTCAGTGATTCTAACCTCAGATGGGCCAATTTGGACCGACTGCTGTGTCAACCTCAGCCAATGGCATCACCTGGACGCAGTATGAAGGGTGTGGGGTCAACACACTGCTTTTCCAGTTATTGTTAACTCTGCAAGCCTTGGAGCTGTTATTTCTCATACAAGTAGCTCTTCAATTGGCATCATGAGGCTGAGTGGACTCCGTTCCAGTCCTCCAACTGAGAAAAAATCCCTGACAATACCAGGAACTGAACTGGGTCCACTGCGTGGCAGGCAGCCACACTGACCACTAATGTATGAAAGCGGACCAAATTTGGAGTAGTCAGATATAACGAATTCATAAAAATAAGACTACGGTGCTTATGAATGCAAAACATTGCATATGTCACAGTGTCATACACAAAAATTATGTTACTTTCATTGAAATTACAGATTATTGGGCACATAAATACTGGAACTACTGGTAATGGTTTCTTCCAATTATTTTTGAATATGCACAGTTGCAATTATGAACAGTCTTCAAGGTGGTACCATCCTTTATCATAACTAATGTTCTGACGAAGAAAAACCATGTGGATTCTGTGACTGCCAACGCCATGTGTCTGCACCTGCAACAATCAAAGTGCTAATGACAGGCTGTGCTTGACTGCTAACAAATTACTTTTTTAAAATAGAGAATAGTGAAAAAAACTCTGAAATGGCTACGAAGAACACACAATACTGACCAGCTGCAGCTCATCAATTCAACTGTCACTCCTACATCAAATGCTTTCTTCCTAACAGTCTACGCATCCATGGAGAACGTATCTCCTCCAACACTGAACCGATGAAAGAATCTTACAAACATCTTTCCCAGGTTTCTCTCTCCTTGAACTACCCCACACACCTTGTCCACAAACAATTATCTTGGGCAGTTTGTGCCTTTCTCCCCCAACAGACCTCGATACAGTACTCTGCCAAGGTTACAACTTTGTCAGGTCAAGCCTTTAAATGAAATCATCCCTCCAGATACCCTTCCCACATCACTCACTGATGCCTTTCATTGCCTTCCTAATCTCTGTAACACTGTTCTCAGATGACATATTTCCAGACTGAGCCCAGTACCCACTTACTGAGCCTGTTGTACAGCATGATTCATGAGACTTTATTGCCTGCTTCACCACATGACATTTTGATACTTCCATCCTTAATTATGGAGATGGAAACTATGATCTCTGATACATCCTTGCATTCCACCACACTCCTAAACTTAAATTCTATGAACAATCCTCCTCCTTCCTACCCACTGGTAGAATTTTATTATTTAGTCATTTATTTGCTTGCTTGCTTTTTTATCTCAATTTCCTGCCCCCCTCCCTATTTTTGGTTTCACCCAGTTTTCTTTCTTCTTAGTTATTAATTACACTTCTCAATTTTCTTCCTGTTAGGCCTCAATTCTCTTCCTGTTAGGCCCTTCTACAGGGTGACAATTAATGAACTATATGAAATAAAACCATCATCATTTCTGAACGGTTGTGTTAGTACATTCAAACTGCACAGTTGACCGCGGGGCATGATGGGAATTAGTATACACATATACAGTTTGGTTTAGCAACATAGCCCACCCATTTGGAAGGGTTAATCAATAAGCAAAATTGGCACGTTTGGGGAACAAAAAAATCAGCATTCCATGATCGAGAAGTCTCTTCACTCTCAACGGGTGACTGTGTGTTGTGCACTGCCCAGTCATGGAATAATCGGTGTGATATTCCTTGATGGCACTGTGACTACTGAAAGGTACCTGAAGGTTTTGGAAGATGATTTCATCCCCATTACCCACAGTGATCCTGATTTCGACAAGATGTGATTCATGCAAGATGTAGCTCGACCCCATCAAAGCACGAGATTTCCTGGATGAGCACTTCGGAGTCCGCATTCTGGCTCTGGGGTATGCATAGGCTACTGGCATGGACCTCGATTGGCCGCAAGATTCTCCAAATTTGAACACATGCGACTCCCTTTTGTGCTGTACAAGATGTACAGCAATAACCCCAAAACCATTGCTGAGCTGGAAACAGCCATTCAGGAGGCCAACAACAGCATCAATGTTCCGGCACTTCGGCGGGTCATGTGGAATTTTGGTATTCGTCTGCACCACGTCATCGTCAATGATGGCAGGCACATCGAACATGTCGTAACCTAAATCCGAATATCTATAGTGACGTTTACATATTGAATGAAGTGTGTGGACGCCATAGTTTGTATCTAATTTATTTATTTATTTGTTTTTCATATAGTTCAATAATTGTCACCCTGTATCATCTCTGGGCTGAAACTAACACACTCCTTTGGTCTCTTACTTCCTGACATGTCCCCCTTCACCTATGTCCACCTGATCTGAATGACCTGATACTCCTTTCAAACCTTTTCCAATCTGTACCTCTTTCCTACCTGAAGAAGGAACTAACATTCTGAAAGCTATGTACATTTTATTTAAAAAAAAAATTACATGTGTCTGTTAGCAGTATGGTGAACTTTGCTTGAAGGTAAGTACTGGCCGGACATTATGTCTCTATGTAATTTAAAATTTTTCTCAAGTGAATTTTCCTTTCTTCATCTTCAATTCCCTTATGCTTTCAAGCATCACAGTTAAAAGCAAAACGATGAACAGTAAGACTTCAAATGACATAACTTACGTGCAAAGAAATTAGTAAAACTGCTCGAAACATTTCTAAACAAGTGAATCAACTTAATCCTGTGGTTGGTACATAGATTATTTCAAATATAGGTGCTATTAAGCTAGTTATGTGTTACAAGAGTCATATAGATGACATATTTTGAGGTAGAATCAATCAATTTATGGTCTATTAAACACATGAGGATCTCTAAACTCTAAGTGATGGAGGTATGTACAATGGAATAAAAATAAAAGAAGGGTGAAGGCTAATGTTCCAATTGTGATATTTAACTCTCCAACATGATAAAAATGGGAACAAATTGATAAACAAGTGATATGTGCAGACTTGGCCATAAAGACGAAAATTTTTTATTATTGTATCATATTCTCCAAGTGATGAGAAAGACGACATGATAGAGAAATTTTATCAAATAATGATAAATACAAAGGGAATGGCAAGTCAGAATTAGGAAAAGAATCTCTATTAGAAGGATCTAAATGACCCCACAGTAAGAAAATTTAACAGCAAAGTATTTGGTCCATAAGGTGAAGACAAAAGTGAGAGAGTAGCAGACTTGTGTGACACAAACTTACGAAAAAATCTTAAATGAATATCTTAATCACAAAGAAATACACATATATCTGGCACAAAAGGAACAATACTTCACACCTGAGACTGATTATATTACAGCAAAACAGAGTTCATAGTTAACAATAAGTATTATGAAAAGGTTTGACATGTACACCTTCATTCAAACAAGTATGCACACATCACACACACATGACCACTATTTCTGGTGGGTGGGTGGAGACAGTGGCCATGGGTGCATGAGGTGTGCTTACTTGTGTGTATGTGTGCATGTCCTTTCTGAAGAAGGTTTGGCCAAAGCTCAATGTGTAACAGTCTTCTCATTGTGCCTGTCCACAACTCAACATCTTCACGGTGAGTAGCAATCTATCCTTTTCATAATACAGTTGATATTCCAACATAGAATTTCCATTGTTACAATTCATAGTTAAAATTTCAGGACGTAAGCATGCACAGTGCAGAGAATGTGGAACAGGTAAGCATCTGATACAGGCAAAAGTATCCCTATCACTTCAAAGACAGCAGAAAGCTCCTAAAATGCAACAATTCTTGCAAAAAGAGATTTAATACTGACGATGTAAGAAGAGTCTATTTGACTCTGCTACAGCTAGAAATTAAACTATAAATTAAATGATGTAGCAACAAATGTAACTCAAAGCTCTAGTGCAACAGAAACACCTCACAAGGAGAACTGAATCTGTGGAATGTAGTGGAATAATAAAATGGAACATCAAGTTAAAGAAATGTTGAGGGGAGTATCACATAATAATCTATTGAGGTGCAAAAACAGTTGTCTAATGCAAAGGGATTTCCCAACACTACTACCTGTAGTGTTTGAAAATCACAGGTGGAAACATAAGTGACAATAATGGCTTCAGGAATACTCAGGGGATAGCCTAATGGATAAGGACACTACTCATGATAGACAGAAATCCTGGTGAAAGGTCCAGGTCTGGCACAAATTTTCAGCTGTTACAATGTATTCAGTTCCATCCCTTACTATATATCAGCATGAAAAACTGTATTATTCCGAAAAAAACTATTATCCTACTGCAAACAAATTTGTGTGTTGGTACAAGTGAAATGACTGTCTGAAAGTCCTTCCTTCTGGTTTATATCTAAACTAATAATGAAACTGTAAAACCATAATGCCTTTCTGTATGAACACGCTAATTTCTAAAACTAATGAACAAATTATCAAAGGGGTTTCACAGGTAACTTTGCCGTAGCTTGAGGCAATGTATAAGCTTCACTTTGTCAAAATTAGACCACAGAAATGAATGATTCTGCAATTTAAAGTTTTTGGAGTCTGCTCAGCTTAGTAGTTCCAATGTTCAGGTTAGTGACTTAGTAGTAAACCAAAGAAACAATTGACTGGCACTGTTAAGTTTTTTTAATTTTTTAATTTTTTTTAATTACCTCAATGACAGAAGTATTTTTGGAAGTTTATGTCACTGACAGAATTAACACCACAATCTTATATTTATGAATACAAACTAATCCTGAATTTAGTTGCCTAGGATATACAGATTTGCTCATTTTGTGTACTGAAAACTTAAATGAAATTGCTGTGCTTCTTTTGATGGGTTTCATTAACATTTGACTTCCTGGTTAGGAAAAACGAATTTTCTGACAAAATGATCTTGCAAAGGTTCTGTTTTTACTGATTGAGGTACAGAACCCTGAAAGGTGTTGGTATCCAAAGGTCCTTCTTTAATTTCCATTGCAAACCATGGACATATAGCTAGTATAATACACCATTTGCAGCTCTACCATGAAGGAGACACAAAATATTAAATCAACAAGAGGTACATGTATAGACTGCCTCTGCTACAAGTGCCTAGGTTCAAATTAGGTTTTTCAGTGCTCTGTCAAATTATTTTTACTGTATCATATCTCATCTCATCTCCATTCACTTTCTCCTCCCTTTCAAGGCTGAACTGCCTCTCTCTAAAGAATATCTTATCTATAATATATCTGACACACAATGATAATGAGGGTTTCTAGAATATCCATCAGCACTGCCAATAAAAAAAATAGAAAGCAACACTCGTACCTCTCAGAGCAATATGTTCCTTCTTCAAGGAGGAAAAAAATATTTGTTGGGGGGAGGGGGGGGGGGGGGGGGGGGGGCGAGAAGCTGGAAAATAAGGGAGGGCAGGCCACTCAAATCCTAGGGTACGAAGGATCTCTCTGTTATGAGGAGCAAGGGAACAAGGGAGGTGCAGATGAGGGAGACGGCTTCAGACTGTATGTGGTCAAGCTCTGTGCCAGTCCCAGTTCAGAGATGATAGATGGGACAGAGCCTGAAGTATAGGTGGATTATGAATATAAGAGAAAGTAGAAAGATTAATGCAAGCAAAGAGTGGAAAGAAAGGGGAGGGTGGGTGGATTAAAATGAGACACAAAGAGGAGGAAAATAAATAATAAAAAAATAAATTACAACCAATATAAACATCACGGGAACTGAACACGCAGAACACCATGTTTATTTCTTGGGAAATTGGTGCTCAGTGGGAGTATACAAAGGACCCACGTGGTATAGTAGCAATATAGATAACTTCATTCATACTGAAGAGTTCGCTCTGTAACTTGGCATTGGACATACCCAAGGCTAACTGTGCCTTCATTTCTATTCAGTGATTATCCCTAGTTTTTCTCTCCCTGTCTGCCTGTTCCTTATTTGCATTACTAATATCACTCTGCTCAGCAGAGGCACGACTAACTGCAAAAGCAACCACATCATACATAAAAACTGCACCATAAACAAACTCCTCTGTAGTATTGTTGCAAACAAACTATACACTCTGATGAATAACCCACAGTCAAAATATGGCCAATGTTCAAATGAACCACATCGTTTGGAGCATGCAACGCACTTTAATATGATGGTACTGTAAATTACAAGAAAGTATCAGCACTGAGTGACTGTAGAAGGATACAGGATGACAGACTAAATTTACATTTAGTGTGGTGAATGGTAGCGTGCTCAAAATGTAGAAAAATGTAAGTTAATGCAGATGAGTAGGAAAAGCAATCCGATAATGTTCACATGCAGTATTAGCAGTGTTCTACTAGACATTTTCATGTTTATCAAATATCTAGCCCTAATGCTGCAAAGCAATATGAAACGGAATGAACAGATCAGGATGGTAGTATGAAAGATGAATCGTCAGCTTTCATTTACTGGGAGAATTTTAGGAATGTGTATCTGTACTATAAATCAGACCACATTTGCAACACTTGTGTGACCCATTCTTGAGTACTGTTGACTACTGTTTCAGGTCAGATTAAAGGAATGGATCGGTGCAATTCAGAGGCGCACCACTAGTTTTGTTACCGGTAGGTTCAATCAACATACAAGTATTATGGAGACGCTTTGAGAACTCAAAGAGGAATTGCTGGTGGGAAGATTATGATATTTTCACAAAACACTATTGTGAAAATTTACAGACTGGAATTTGTAGCCAACTGTGGATTGTTTATGTTTTTGCCGATGTACATTTATATTAAGTATCAAGAAACTAGGGATTGTATGGAAGCATACAGACAGTCACTTTTCCCTTGTTCCATTTGCAAATGGAACAAGAAAGGAAATGATTAATAGTGGCACAATATACCCTCTGCCATGCACCATTTGGTGCCTTATAGAGCTTGTAGGCAGATTACATAGTACACAGATACGTTACTACTGTAGCTCTGCTGTGGTTCTGGGTACAGATTTTAAATTACGAGACATAATTGCTGGCCATCACTTAGCTTCAGGTGCAGAAACACTTAGTTCTGATGCTACACACATATAAAAGAAAAATTACACAACACTATTCTAGTTTTTGGAACTAATAGTTCCTTCCTTAGTGAGGAGAGAAGGATAGGTTGGTGAGAGTTCAAAAGGACACTCAGACTCCAGGATGAGAGGAAACCACCTGTAGTGAGGTTGTGGAAGGTTAATAATCTTTGAGTGATTCGACCTTTGTTTTTAACCTTCCTCAATCTATCCCTCTTTCCTCCCTGAGGAAGGAACTAACAAATCCAAAAGCTATGATAGTGTCGTGAACTTTTACACTGATGAGTGTCTATTGCCAACACTAAATATTCCAGCTCTTTAAGATAAGTACTTCCTGGCAATTCTCTTGTAGGTTAGTAGTTTTCTGTATTGAATTTTCCTTTTGTGGATGCATGGCTATTGTGTGACCTGGATACCACTCGTACTTGTTTGAATATTGGAATGGTAGCTGTATTTATACCTGTGTGCCTAACTGTATCAGTATGCATACAACACTATCAGCTACCTAACATGTTCCAAAACACCGTGCATACAAACAGGATTCTTCTTTTGGTGATACGAAGGTAGGAGCAAGAGTTTTGGATAGCCATTGGGTAACGGGCAGTTTGTGTACCAACAGATGGATCATCTTAATGTCACTATCCTAAAGCACAGGAACAAAGTTTGAATATTACACACTTCCTCCAGCTTAGGCAAATGGAGCAAACCAGTTGGATTCTTTTTGCATTTGATGAGGTCTACAATGGGCCTTACGAGGCTCATCAAGGCCCCATTAGAGACAGTAATATTAGTTGGTTATGGGAGTAGTATCTTCCAATATAACATGTAATCGTTTATGAATGTTTGTTTGTGGCAGTATACAGATTTAATTGGAATCAATCTACTCTTTATTTAAGTAGAGAAGCAGTGTTTTGTTTTATAGCCACTTCACTTATAGAAATCTGCATGGAAGAAAGAAGTTTAATGCCGAGGAAGAGCACGACACAGCATAGCTGGACTCATGATTTATCTCAAGAGTTGCAAGGTTGATTCCTAAACTAATCTAATAATGGAGCATTAAAGTGGTAGTGTTAGTTGTAGCTGCATGGATTAATAGGTATAGAACAGACATTGCTCGAGCAGTCAAAACATTGCCACACAACCTGAATACAGCAGTCATCAGCCACTAAAATACACTCCAACTGCAGATACCAAGACGGCTACTCACAGCAAATGAGTTTAATTTTGACGATATTTTCTAATATCTTGATCTCAAATAATCTTGACTTCTTTATCTTTTTCTGAGATGCAGAGATTTGAAGTTACCCTACTTGTACACATAAAATACAGTATGAGGTGAAAGTGTAGTTTATAAAGTGATGCGACATGAAAGATATGCAGTGAAGTATCTCAATTATCATCACAAGGCTTCTGGGAATCCCATGTTGCAGGACTGAAGTACATGAAAAATTTTAGTGCATGTAAAATCTGGTCTGAGGTATAAAATTAGTTTTCCATTATTTCAATTTCACACATAAGTAAACTATCACAATTTTACTGATCCATCAAATTCTTCTCATATGAGTGACATGCCCTGCTGTGGCAGGGAAAGATAGGCATCAATGGAAAGTAGCTCCTATTGGAGCACAAAAATATGAATATGTTCCTTTTTGTAGGACTCTTGCTGAAAAGTGTGGTACAAGCTTCCTCAGCACCTTCATAAATGTCCCCAAAAATTTTGTCATGTCAACATACTCATACTTTATTATGTTGAGAGAGGAGGAGACAGTGGCATTGGGAAAGAGATGGGAAGTTAATAAATACTGGATGATATTAGACAGTTGTTATGGTACAGAAAGAGCAAAGGAGACAATGGTAGTGTGAGAGAAACCCAGTGATTCAGTGGCAGTAGAATGTAGTTGACAGTGACACAATTGTGCTCGTAAAAGAGTGAACGAGACAGTGCCAGTGGCAGAGGAATAAATAGAAGTAGAAAGTGAAAGTGGGCGAGAGCCGCTGACAATCGGAGACAAAAGCCTGTGACAATGACAACAAGGAAGAGAGAGAAAGTGATAGTGAGAAGAAGCAGGAGTAGTGGGAAGGCATGAATGAAATAGTAGCAATAAGAGATAGCAAGAGAGAGACAATGACTGTGAAATAGGAGACAGTGACAGTTTGGAGACACAAAGAGATAATGACAATGAGTTGGGCTGAATGAGAGTGAGAATGGGCAAGTGGGAATGGATGAGTATGAGCGACTTCTAGTGATGGCCTAGTGAGTGTGAGAATTACAGTTAGGGCAGCTTGTGGGAGTAAGAGGCTAGATTAATGTTAGAAAAAATGCGGGTATGTTCACATGCAAAAATTTTTTGTAGGTGGTGAGGAAGATAGAATGATGCAGCTGTTACCCCACTTTTCAGTCGTCTCTGAAACAGAAGCATATTTGCCTTTCTCGTGTTCCCATTTTTGATATTTGCGTGGAAAAGAGTGAGGCTGAAAATTGCAACTACAATAAATAATTTTTAAGAGCCATAAGAAGTAATTACCATGCGCCATGACATTTTAGGCAAACTGATGAATGTTGGTTACTTGCTGCCATGATCTTCTGGCCATCTTCACTGGCGAAAGTACACTGATCTTCCCTGCAGTCAGCAGTACACCCTGAGGAAGGCATCTTGCAACAGTCGCCGAAACATTGAAATTTTATATTTGATCTTCCCTGTTTAATACACTGCCAGTGCATGCGTGGTGTATACAGCTGTTACTGCGCAAGCATTTGCTAGAGTGCATAAAGGTCTGCTGCAAGTCTGTACATTGCTGTGAGTGTCCTCCATGATGAAAGCTCAGCTCAACAATCTAAGATCGACCTTCTTCACACGGCAAATTCACAGAGTGGTGCCGACCGTGCAGGGCGTGAAGGTTTTTATAGCAGGATGGCATACATTACCTAATTGGAAACTGCCATCCTGACTGATTAGGGCAATGATAACTGTGTACACCATGCATGCATCAGCAAAGTTCTAAACCGGGGAAATCAGTGCACTTTCACCAGTGTACACCTGAAGATGGTCAGAAGACTTTGGACCACAATATCATGGTTGCATGTTGTTTTCCATCTTGCAGTTAACGCAAAATTTCACAGAACAAATTATATGCCATGAAATTTTTATGTGTCACAGAAATTACCTTGTGTTTAAAAAGAAAATAGAATTGACTATAATAAAATGATCAAAAATATCAGTTCGCCTTGCTCAGGCAGAGTCTAGAGTGGAGCTTTACTACATGCTGCAAAAGACTTTAACAAGCAGCCCAAGACAAGAAACTGCAAATCTCTGAAAATTCTCAAGTAGGCCTATTTAAAGAGCTTACCTCATTACACACTCCTATAAGCTGCACAAATATTAACATAGAGAGGATGTGGTGTTTTGAATGGTACGGTAATCGGTTATGCTTACTGTACCTGGACGTTCATTCTTACAATATGTGTGTAACTGTTCACCTTCGATAAATATCAGTACACTTGTGTAAATGTTTTGCCTGCAGTGTTAAAATGACAGCTGAACAGTGCATTAAGAAATGCGAAGCTCTTTTTATCTACATTAGGGGCTTCTTTGATAATTGTGTAAGATGTTAAGGGCTTTTGAAGCAAAATTTGCTACAACAAGTTGTTACTGACAATAGTTAGGATCTACAGCAAGAGTGTTCACATTAACAACTAAGTTTTCAGTAGCAAACACAACTATTTGCTCAATCAAAATACCATCGATTTGGATGGACACAATTTTAATGGTTACACTGTGCACTCAGCTACCAGTGAATATGTTCATGTGCTAGAAATGTTTCATACATAACAGCACTCTTTTTATCTTCTAGTCTTCAAAGCCATTTTTAAAAAATTTTAGGAAACTGTATCCGTATTATGACCTTCAAATCCTAAAAGTATGAAGAAAAATGTAGCACCAACCTACTCCACCCTTAAAGTCTGGTAAGTTCCACTGCAGCACTAGCTTATGAGCATGTATTTGAACCATTCTTGTATTAATTCCAGTGCCATTTTGACGGTGTCCTTGAATCAATTTCAATACGTCGTCTTCTAGTTTTGGTCATTTTGCATTCAGTTCTCTATTTGCACATTTACTCTTCCTCATTTTCTTCAGTTCTTCTTTACTAGTCCACCAGTTGTGAATGTTTTTTTTCTTCTGTTGGTGGAGGGCCGAAATCCCACTCAGTTGCTCTGTTTCCATGTTCTTCTGCTTGTGCTGTTACTTTCGATTTACAGGCCGTATCATATGAATGCCTTTTATATTTTTCCATTAAAAAAGTAGCTACTAGCAAAAACATTGTACTGTTATCGATGACATAAATAATTTTCAATTAAAGTTCAATGGCACCGCAGACTGCAATGACACATCACAGGCTAGACAGTATTCTGGGTTTGTGATGGTGATGTGGGAGGTAGACTGCTTTGGCAAGCTTGTGAATCCAAATACCTCGTGTTCGTCGCACCGGTGCACTGCTGCTACCAGTTGAATCCAATGTTGCCAGATACAGACAGGTTTCCCAGCACCGAATATATAGCCATTTTTAAGACTGGTAGGAATTTTAATACAAACACTGGACATTTTGTATTAATTTTGAGTATAAGATGCACCTGAATTTTGGAGGCAATTTTTTGAAAGGAGGGTTGGGGGGGAATAAAAATTTTGTCTTATAGTCCGTACAATACAGTATTACAGATTGTTGATAATGGATTTAGGCATCTTTCTGTGTGAATGAAAGTCTAATAGTTTGCTGATTTTAAAGCAATTGTCATTCAATGCTAAAGTAACTACTGATGCAGAGAAGAGCAGAAGTATACACTTACATTATCTGTTTACATACAGTTGTCATCAGCCTGATAGTTGGTCGTGAAAACCATAGCGATGTACTTTGTTCTTTTGGAGGTGGTATACCCTTGCCTTCCTCAGGTCTTTAAACAAAGTTATTCATCCCAATAAATGGGCACCTACAGTTTAATGTGGGCTCCAAACCGTGATGCAATTCAGCATTTTGCACATTATCAAATGTTGCCAGAGGCGAAACAAGTGGTAAATACAATACATACTCACAGGACTGACCCGAGATTGAACCTAAACATTACAATCTCCAATCCAGCATGTTACCACTGAGCCACAAAAACACTGCTTCAGTTCACTATTGGCCGATAAACATGACTTTGCTAATTGACGTACAAATGCTGATATTTCTGTTTATCAATGAGCATACAGTTGTCATAGCAATTAAGAAGTGTTTAGCAGTTAAAAATGTGATATGAACTGTCTAGTTCATCAACCCAAGTGAGCAGTTTTGGAAATTGAATATATTAATTTTATCCTACATGCAGTTTCAAAGAAAAGCATTGGCCTGGTGCTGTGAGCAACATAGCACTCGTAGTGCCAGAATGGATGACATCACAACAAACAAAATCCTTTCCTTTGTAGTGTCACTCGGATGTGAACTGATGAATGCAACTGAACTAAACTTGATTCTCAAAATTTTACTACTCAAAGTTTATTATTTCTTGGTGAAATAGTCTGAGATTAACAATTATATAAAGCAGGCTTCTGAGCTCAGCTTGACTTGATTTCAGTTTTTGTGCTACTGTAACATCAATTGTTTTCAATAATTTACCCTCAGCAATGTATGTTCATATGAACACTACTGAACTAACACCTATGACAACAACATTCTAAATTACTGATCAAATTGATTTTTCAGAAGCAATTATTTCTTTCTTAGAAGATTAAAGACAATTAGCATCCAGAGGAAGGCTGAAGAGAAACATCAAGCACTTGTGGAACGTGGGAAAAACATGTTCCCAGTCAAGATATTGCGCTATGTTCTAGGAATAATGTTGTATCCACTGTGTGTCTTACAGATATCAGTAAGAGGCATGACTAAAGCGGGAATGTATTCCAATTCTGGAGCCCTAGGATTTATTGACGACTGATGTTGGATTTCATTTTGATACAGCTTTGTTTCCTTTGATGAGTTGTTAATATGTCAAGGTTTTCAACAAATGCATTAATACTTGCAGCAAGTTTTGTGGTGCATAGCCAACTGAAATCTGAATGCAAAACATCAAAATATTGTGACTATGAACAGATAGGAAAGTGTTTCATGTGACAGCAGAAGATAAATCCTCATGTTATCTGAATCACTTCTTTGGTGGCTCAAAGGTACAACTTCTCTGATATTTTGTTTGCTACATGCTAGTGTCACTCGTGTTTCTTTCCTGTCTGCAGATGATAATGATCATAATACCTACTGAGTCCACACGACAGATAATTTGCTATTCAGCGAGGATACCCTGCTAACAGACTAATCAGTCTACTTCCTAATTGAATCCTACTGAGTGAGCGCCATGTGCTTTGAAGATGTCCAACAGTTAAGCCAGCAGCTGCCCCATTGATGTACATGTAAGATGGCAAGTGGTGGGGTTATGTGCAGTAGCAAGGGGAAGTGTACCATGTGACTCACCAGCCAATAGTGTCAATCTGCCACATCTGTCTGTAGTATTTGTGTAAAACTTCTACCATTTACATTTGTGTTCATTTGAGCTGGTGTGATTATTTAGTCTGATGCAAAAGAAATGTGATAAGTGTTATGTTAACAAGCAACTGTGTTAGTTTTCCAAAGATGTATATAATTTTTTGAGATGGTAAGAAATGGAAACAGTGGCCCTCGTAAACAGAATTATTACATTCTTCTGAAGTATGATGTTATTACACCAGTCTCGTATACTGTATCTTGCACACCATGTGGGATAGTTTTTGTTGTAGCTGGGTCTCCCAAGGATATCAATAATTTCAAAGGAAAGATGTCTCCTCCAGGAGCCTTGTTCTGACTTAAGTCTTTGAGTGCTCTATCAAATTCTTCTCACAAATCACATCTCCTATCTCATCTTCATCTACTTCTTGTTTCCCTTCTGTAATAACATCTTGAAGACCATTACTCTTGTATAGCTCTTTTAAATATTCCTTCCACCTTTCAAGTTTCTTTGCTTGGTACTAGCTTGCCACATGTGATCTTGATATTCATACAGCTGCTTGGCTTTTCTCCAAAGCTATCTTCAATTTTTTCCCATAGACATGCATGCTTTTACAGCCTTGCATTTGTCCTTTAGTTTCTTTTGCCTGCTTGATTTTTATGTTTTCTCCTTTTGCCAATTAAATACCTTCTGTATTATCCAAGGATTTCTGCTAGAGCATGTCTTTTTGTCCATTTCATTCTCTGATGATTTCACTATTTCATCTCCCAAATATATTTGTGTTTCCCCACTTTACGCCAAGCAAATGTCAACAAGTTCCCACCAACTTGTGCTGCTGATGGTGTGGGGAATCAATGTCTGTAACTTTTCCCACTAACTGTACTACTGATAATGCAACAATTTACTACTGATATACTATTGTATAAAATATCGACATTATGCAGGCAACTGAAAAGGATACAGTAGTTACAAACAGCGACTATTTAATGCTAGAGATACAGCAATAGAAATTACCCAGAACATAATAGAGAGTTTGAAACTTCAATTGTAGTACAAAGGCAGTGAACCGGATGCTGGTAGCTATATGGGCAGTGCTGCGCAAGTGAAGTGTCAAAGGATTTCAAAACTGTTATTCTGTCATCACAGTGCAGAGATGGCTTTGTCAGCGATACAGTCAAGCACTTTCAAATGCCAACAACATTTGCAGATAGCAATGGCAATTTACCGAAATAGTATGTTTGGATGAGTCATACTGGACATGATGACACTGTAATCTGCTCTTGTTCACATAGATCTCCAGACCTGACATTCTAGGGTTTCTTTTCAAAGGCTTATGCAAAAAAACCTTGTGCATGTGCATACTTTGTTGCAAACAAGTTCAGAACTCAAAATTTGCATTGTTGAAGTGCTAGTATCAATGACTCCACTCATGCTTACGAATATATAGTGCAAAATACACTCTCACATGGACGTAGTCACTGTGACTAAGAGTTACACAGGACAGCTACTATGTATGTAGAAAACATTATTGTCTTACATTTTCTGTCACTCTTATCAATGTACTGCTATGCATTAAATAGTCATAGCCATTTATAACTGCTATACTCATTTTGAATTGCCATGTATAAATACCCATGATGCAGCTTTCATTACACCTGGACAGGACAGCTGGAAACTCAGAACTAAAACAGGATTCAGGCAAGGACATTCTATTGCACCAAAACTATTTTCAGCAGTCCTAGAGCAAATTTCGAAGTTCTTAAACTGAGGAAACAACGAGGAATACGTGCCAATGAAACAGACTGAATACAAAAATACATATGGAAGTGTGCTGAGAAGTCATGCCTCTGAATTTTTTTATTCTTTTCTCAATACCGGTTGAGGTATTACATGTCATGCATATAACTTTGTGAATTTTCTTGCTTTGCTGACGCATGTGGCAACACTCTGCAACTATGTCAATGCTTGAGAAACAGTGTGCTGTAATTGAGTTCCTAGTCACAGGAAATTTGTATCTTATTATATCCATAGAAGAATGAAAGGGTATGTACAGTTATGATTGTATCGGCATTAGTAATATGTGATGTTGCGTTGTTCATAATTGTAATGAAGGAAACAGTGGTGCTAACCTCAACATATGTGACAGAGCTCAGAGTGGACACTTCTTACAGCAATCGAAGACTCATCAGAATTGGGCTGATGAACTCATCAGAGAAAATTGTTGGATAACACAATAATAGCTCTCACTTAAGTGACAAAATAATTTAATTGGATAGATAAAAAAATCTACCACCAAGTGGCGGCAAAATACACACATAAAAGATGGTTGTAACTGGCAAGCTTTCAGAGCCAGTGGCTCCTTCTTCAGGCAGAAGGGTTGAAGGGGAAGGAAGAGAGATGAAGGAAAAGGACTGGACAGGTCTAGGAAAAGGGGTCAGGGGAGACTTACCACACGGGATGAGAAGAAAAGACTGACTGTTGGGGACTGCAAAGGGTGAGATTTGAAAACTTCAGAGCTAAAAGGTGGGAGACAGATCTCAGGTTTTCAAATCTCATACAATGCAGTCCCAAACAGTCAGTCTTTCCTTCTCATCATGTGCAGTAAGTCTCCCCTGACCTGCGGTTCTGGTTGACTTTCCTGAAATCTACCTCTTTCCCTACACCTGTCCAGTCCTTTTCCTTCACCCCTCTTCCTTCCCCTTCAACCCTTCTGCCTGAAGAAGGAGCCACTGACTCTGAACGCTCGCCAATTACAACCATCTTTTGTGCGTGATTTCTGCTGCCACTTGGTGAGTAGATTTTTTATCTATCCAATTGAATTATTTTGTCAATTATTGATTGTTTTCATTGTTATATCTCACTTAATTTAGGGGTATCAGGAGTTTGTGTGCAAGTCATCACTGCAGAACTGCGGTACAGAAAACTAAGTACAGTGTCGTGTCTCGAATGCTTACTCCCAACATGAAACAGAGAACAGTAGAACCTGTCAACAATTTCTTTTGCGTTTTAAGTGTGAGGGTGATGTGATCCTTAACAATATTGTGACAGGTGATACAGGTTTGTTCACCATTTTGACCCCGAAAACAAGAGAGCATCTATGGAGTTCCAGCACAAAGGATCATGCTATCAGCAGGTAAAGTCATGCTCACAAAGTTTTGGGATATTCCAGTTGTGGTGGATTTGAAATTCATACCTGAAGGAATCACGATAAACTCTGCAATAAACTGTGAGATCCTCAAAAAAATGGAAAGCGCAATTTCAAAGAGTTTAGCCATGCTTGGAGCACTCTCTCCTTCTGCACCATAATGCCAGACCATACACAAGCACTGTGATATCTCAAACAATCCAGCCTCGAGATCACTGTCATCAATCATCTTCCATACAGTCCCAACTTGGCCCCATCTGATTTTCATCTTCAAAACTTAAAGAACACTTTTCAGGCCTACACTTTGATAGTGATGCAGCAGTGCAAGCAGAGGTGAAGCAGTGGTTCTATCGACAACGTCAACCATTCTACAGTGACAGTATCAACAAACTGGTCTCTTGTTGGGAGAAATGTGTTTGTCATCAGAGTAACTTTGTTGAGAAATAAATATGTAGACATGAAGAAAAGACGTGAAATGTTAGTAAAGTTCTTTTATCCAAAAAGCTTTAAGAGTTTTCACATAAAAAATAATTTGGAGGCATTAATTTTCAGCACGCCCTCTTGCTACTGTTTGCGTCTACTACACAAAAAACTTCAACAATTACCTGACCTTAGCAGAGCAAGATGAAAGAAGTTATATTAATCAAATATAACATGACCAATGAGAAAGTGCTCCTCTCTGAGCACAACAATTGCTCCTATCGGAGCAACATATTTGTGCTCTCTTTAACATGCAACTCACCTCTCACTCCCACACGCAACCATAACTGCCCTAGCCCAAGGCCTATCCAAAATACTTTACACTACCTTTCTCTCACCAATAGAACCCTAGGTATAGCCCTAGAAGAAAATCATTTTTATGAGTGGTGTTTTTAAGATGTTAGGTAGCGCATGCTGCCAGATCCATACTGACTAAATGGTATGTAATTCAGATGTATGCAAGGAAATGGTATGAATGAAGAAAGAATTCACAGAACAAATTGAAGACAGTGACTGGAGGAACAGCAAAAGAAAGTAACACAGATGGAAATGTGAGCTGTAGTGCTTTTGGTAAACTAAACAGTTTTCAAAACTAAGCTTCTGATGCACCTGAAATAGAAAATTTATGGTAAGTAAATATTACAAGTTTTGACATTTGGCACTGAGATGTGAACTTTTAGTAATGAAACCTTCCAGAACTGAGGATTACTTAAAAAGCAATGGGGATATGCTTCTTGCAAATTATTAGTAGATACAGAAAAATAAACAAATGGATCACGGAGCAGACTACAGTGGAAGATGTAATTATGATTGTAGTGAAAATAAAATTTGGTTTTGTCTTTGCTAATGATAGCAACATCAGTCAATGATAAAACATCGTAGCTCCTAGTAGGCAAGGCAGATAAAACCCTCAAGGATATATAAAACTGGACAGTGTGTAATAAATTAATACTGAACATAAAAAACAATCAGAATGAATTTCAGCTTAAAGGGAGAAAAACAGCTGTTGCATTAAATATAAATGATAAATCTAAAGACTGGGTATCAAACACTTTTTTTAAAGGGGGGGATATAAATATTGATTACACTGGCCAACAATGAAAATGTAACGGGTTCAAAAATAGCTGCTTATATGTATTTTCACCTGCTGAATACACGAATAACCATAAAAATGACCGACCAGCTCTTGTTTTGGCGATAAAGTAAAGTAGCATATCGTTTTCTTAGTCTACATTTTCTATTTGGAAAACAATTTCTTTTGAAATTGGGACACCTGTAACTGCAAAAAATATTTTTTTTCTGTAGTCTGTAAATTATAAACATACATATTGTTTCTGTTTTAATTAGTGCGGAAATTATGATATTTTGAGTCTTAAGGTGTAAACTTTATGAAAATGTGTAAATTCAGTGAATAACATTTCTTACATTTGTGGTGAATAACATTTTCATCACAGAAATGGAATCTGACACCTCTTGTGAAGAACGCCTATCGGTATTATTTTGTTATGAAGGTAAGGGACTGGGATACGTCACGGGCTCCAAATATATGTTGCAACTCTTCTTCTGCTATACGTTATGAATGGCTGAAAAATAAAGACTGATCTATGGCTTTTGCTGTACCTATGGTTTATCGAAACCCTACAAGTCGCATAGATGACTGCTATTTCTGCTTGATTCCACCTATAAAGGCAGGATTGTCAACAAAATACAGAAAAACAATTCAGTACCTGAATCCTCCATCTGCTATGCGACCTATTTCACATTCAGATACTTCACTAGTTCCTACTCTACCCCTAGAACTTTGGGGTGGAAATAGAAGACGAAGGCAGTGTGGAAGAAGAACCTAAGGAGCTTTACGCATCCCATGACCCCGATTTTGTGGAAAAAGATAGTAAACCACACCAACTGAATCAATTGGAATTGAGTGTCCTCATTCAAAATCTTGGGTTGTCAAAGGAGAACACTGAACTTTTAGGATCAAGAATACAGCACTGGAATCCTCTTCAAAATTAAGGTCTCATATTGCAGACAATGTCTGAGGAATCTGCTTTCTCATTTTCAGAAGAAAACCAATATTCTTGTTTGGTTTTATATTAATGGTTTGATGAAATCTTTGCATGTGAACCATGATCCTAGAGGCTACTCACAGATTCCTTCAAGCTAAGTTTGAAAGGTGTATTGCTTCACAACAGCTGTATTGCTTCTGAAGTAATGCAGTTCACTGAAGGAGACTTATGCAAACATGAAAGCTCTCCTTGACTCAATCAAATATTCTGAAAACAAGTGGAAAATATATAGTGATTTAAAATTCATCGCTGCTCTCTTAGGAATACAACTAGGCTACACTTAGTACTGTTGCATTTTACATATGCAGGACGGTAGGGATAGAAAATCACATTATACTCAAGCACACTGGCCTGCAAGAAATCTTAACCCTAGAGTGAAAAATGTCAATGCTGAACCTCTCGTGGATCCAAAAGACATTATTCTTCCACCCCTATATAAAGCTGAGGTTGATGAAAATTTTGTCAAAGCAATGAACTAAGATAGGCAGGCCTATGTTAAGTAATGCAAAGGTTAAGGAGAGTACAGTGAAACTTCGTTTTAACACTTTTCAGGGGACTTTAAAAAATGGTGTAAAATGTGGGAAATGATGTTTTAAGCTGTGAAAGTTATGTACAGGATACCTCTTGCATTTTCACACTTTATGCATAATATATGTACATAATGGGCATCAAAATACTTGTCAGGGACTTGTTTATTACCTATTAAAGATTCATTTCTAATAAAAACTGCTGATGTAATTGTAACTGGAACCAGAAACTTATTTCCTGTATCATAACTGATGTTTTTAGAAAGCCTACAGCTGCCATTCATTATTTAAATAATGAAACACTGCACCAGTTATTTATTTTTTGTGCTTAGGATGATGCGTTTTGAGAATTTTTTTCTGGTTGTCAAGTGCGCATATTTACATCAGTATTTTGTGTGGAGTTTGCATCTGTGTTGTTTTGCATCTCTTGCATTGTAGCCATATTTTTGAAGTTATCAGGTACTGTGCCTCCTCAATTATGTAGAAAACCACACACAAGCAAACTCTCACTCACATTGTTTGTTTGTGTAACACCACAAAAAATACATATGTAAATACTTCATTTGACAAAGAGAATAAATCTCAAAATGCATTTTGCTCAGCACTAAAAAATAGGTAATTGGTGCTGTGATTAAAACTAAAACATCTGAGCAACTTGTAGTAAGTGAAGGTGTCAACTAGTGCTACAAGTGGCCAAATGATGAAATGCGCTAAATGTGATTTGATAAAGGTGTCACGATGATCATAACACTCACGAAGCTGCGCATGCACGGTCAGCACACTGTGGAAATGCTTGTGACTAGTCATGATGTCTTTATTCGAACGAATCTATAGTTACTCCCATCAGCCACCATGCCGAGTAGAGCTTGGCAGCAGCAAGAGATATCCATCCGCACATACACAGACCAGATGTAATTGGTCTGTGTATGTGCGGATGAATATGTGTGTGTGTGTGTGTGTGTGTGTGTGTGTGCGTGTGTGTGCGCGCGCGCGAGTGTATACCTGTCCTTTTTTCCCCCTAAGGTAAGTCTTTCCGCTTCCGGGATTGGAATGACTCCTTACCTTCTCCCTTAAAACCCACATCCTTTCGTCTTTCCCTCTCCTTCCCTCTTTCCTGACGAAGCACCCATTGGTTGCGAAAGCTAAAATTGTGTGTGTATGTATGTGTTTGTTTGTGTTTCTATCGACCTGCCAGCGCTTTCGTATGGTAAGTCACATCATCTTTGTTTTTAAATACATTTTTCCCGCGTAAAATGATGTTTGAATGAATAAATTACTACTACTGTCGTGATTGAATGAATGGTAGAAGTCTAATGAAGCTATTCACTAGATTTCAAGGTATAAGAATAGACTGAGACAATGACCATATGGAAAGGAGATACATGACATAAGAAAACACACAAGGAGCTAAATGGATACATATGGCTGAAGACTGTATTATGTGCAGAAGTCTGGAGGAGGCCTTTAGCCAGCAGTGGTTGTGAAATGACTGACTGACTGACTGATTGATTGATTGATGATCGTCACGCGGAAACTGAGATGCATGAACCACATACCTTTCTTTTTTTAATGCATTCTACTGAATTCTTATTATCTAATATCCAGGTATTATATTATGAGATTAAAATTTCTTTAATTTGGGAGTACATAGGCTTATGCAGGCCACTTCTATGTTGCATCCTTCACAAACTGTTTACTTTAGCAGTTCATGGTCTGAATAAAGGGCACACAACAATGAAGGAAAGGCAAGGTTGGAGTGTTGATTGTGAACATGTCTAAGACCGTAACTCATGTCATCTGACCTGACGAACATCAATTGAGAAGCCTAGAATCCTGTGACTGTTCGCAACAACAACAATCTTGCAATTCACTGGAAATGAGTTACAAAAACCATACATGGATTTCATACTCATTTATGTCAAATTTAAGTAAGCAACCATATCACTGTCCTTTTTGCTTAATAAAACACAACAAATGCCATTATTTCATAAACATGAGAGAGAGAGAACCTAGTCATATTTTAACAGACTGCATGTTACCAACTGCTTCATGATAACCTATATAACATCATACTAGAAAGCTTCTGTCCATAGTCTGGTAGACTTACTTACAGCAATTATAAATAAATAAAAAAAAGCAAACCACTGTTCTGGCAAAATGATATTCTCCAAAATACTGTTAAATTATCAGATTTCTTATGCGATGCCAATGCTCTAAACATTCATGTTCTAATTAAATATGTATATTACCTCACTGCAAATGTTACAATTTGACAGAGTTAGAGAGGCTTACGGGTTGCAAAGGCAGTGATTTATCTAAAATTTTTGTGTTTATACTACATGTAAATATTTTACAAATCGTAAATTATAATTACAATGCTAATGGAAGTTCTAGGATGGCAACAACAGGTAGAAATGAGGAAAGGCAACCACCAAGCTGCAGATGACAGCAGGATGGCACACCCATGTGACAAATAAGGGGCGTTATGTGTGTAAGCACCACCGATCAATCATCCTGAGGATGTAATTATAATTCCTGTATGTAACTGATGACCGGTGCAAAATTCCAATTAGCAATGTATCATTAAAATTACTATTGTGTCACTGTCAGCAGGCAATATGTTGTTATAAATCTGAATGCTAATGCACTTCTATCAATAAGATGTTAAGGCCAACAATGTACACACATCAAAAAAAGTTTTGCATCACCTCAGTTCCAAGAGTTCCAAACCTGTACAGAAAATTGGAATAGAGATCAACATAAACGTCATTTCTGCCCTTTTTAAAGCTCATGAAAACCACACGTTGCATATTGTACCACCATACAGCGACACCTTCAGAGGTGTTGGTCCAGATTGCTGTACACACTGGTACCTCTAACATCCAGTAGCACGTCCTCTTGCATTGATGCATGCCTGTATTTGTCGTGGTATACTATCCACAACTTCATCAAGGCATTGTTGGTCCAGACTGTCCCACTCCTCAATGGCGATTTGGCACTGGTCCCTCAGAGTGATTGGTGGGTCATCATAAACAGCTCTTTTCAATCCATCCCGGGCATGTTCGTTAGGGTTCATGTCTGGAGAACATGCTGGCCACTCTAGTCGAGCGATGTCGTTATCCTGAAGGAAGGCATTCATTCACAAGATGTGCACGATGGGGGCATGAATTGTCGTCCATGAAGATGATTGCCTCGCCAATATGCTTACACTATTGGTCAGAGGATGGCATTCATGTATCATACAGCCTTCCATGACCACCAGCGGCATACGTCAGCCCCATGTAATGCTCACCAAAACAGCAGCGAACTTCCACCTTGCTGCACTCACTGGACCATGTGTCTAAGGTGTTCAGACTGACTGTGTTGCCTCCAAACATGTCTCCGACGACTGTCTAATTGAAGGAACATGCAGAACTCATCGGTGAAGAGAACGCGATACCAATCCTGAGTGGTCTGCACGGCATGTTGTTGGGCCCATTTGTACTGTGCTGCATGGTATCATGGTTGCTAAGGTGGAAACTCGCCATGGACGTTGGGAGTGAAGTTGCGCATCATGCTGCCTATTGCACACAGTTTGAGTCTTAACACTACATCCTGTGGCTGCACAAAAAGCATTACTCAACATGGTGGTGTTGCAGTCAGGGTTCCTCTGAGCCATATTCCGCAGGTAGTGGTCATCCACTGCAGTAGTAGCCCTTGGGCGGCCTGAGCGAGGCATGTCACCGACAGTTCCTCCTTGTCCGAACAACGTCACTTTGGTTCATTCCGAGACGCCTGGCCACTTCCCTTGTTGAGAGCCCTTCCTGGCATAAAGTAACAATGTGGGCGTGATCGAACCATGGTTTGACCGTCTAGGCATGGTTGAACTGCAGACAACACGAGCCGTGTACCTCCTTCCTGGTGGAAAGACTGGAATTGACCGGCTGTCGGACCCCCTCCGGCTAATAGGCACTGCTCACGCATGGTTGCTTACATCTTTGGGTGTGTTTAGTGACACCTCTGAACATTCAAAGGGGCTGCGTCTGTGTCAACGTCTATCTTCAGGAGTTCTGCAAACCGGGGTGACGCAAAACTTTTTTTGATGTGTGTATGTATACATATATTTCCTTCCCATCCTGTATGGTACTTCTCTTCTAACCCAGGGTTCTGGGCAACTTTTCTGTAATTCTAACCATACCCTACACCTCACCAGCCCTTTGCCGTCATCTCTCCTCCTTCCCCTTAAACTTTTCTGCCAGAAAAAGGAGTCACTAGCTCTGAAAGCTTGCATATTTCCTTAACTTTTGTGTGTGTTTTCTCCTCCTGGCACTTGATGAATAGATTGTCTTGTCTATCCAGTTCTATTATATTTAAAAAATGAATTATTTTCACTGAAATATTCATATATATATATATATACTAACACATATCGTGAAGAGTTTTTGCAGCAGTCCAACCCAGCTCTTTGTTAGCAAGCGAAGCATCTGCGTACGATGCTGCTATGTCACCTGGTCTTCTGGGGCAGATGGTATATGGAATTTTACGACCACTCGCTTCTTCAAATGCTTTAATCACCTGAAAACAAAATGAAACAAACAATTAAAAATCCAGTTAAGAATCACAATAGAACCATACCATAACAGCAGTCCCAACTGGGAACTTAGGTTCATTATCAGCAAACTGGACAGCAGAAGTTCTGCACTCTTCTTTTTCATGAAATCTACCCATGGATACAGCAGTAAAATCATGTGGCTCTCTGCAAAGGTATTATTCATTTATTTTATTACATTCACCACTAGCAATCGATCTTCTGTGAAAAGCCCCAGCTTTATTTTCTGCATTTATGAAGTAATCGACCATTACTCATATTGTACAGCATCTGGAAAATCTCAGTTTGGAAAGAGAATGCGGACACCTTTCAAAACTGTGGTGGTGTATCATTGTGCTCATTAACTGTTGGGTAGGTGAGAGATCTTTATAACATGTTGTCACATACAGCAACAGAGGACTCTGCTGTGAGACTTGCAATACAAACACATACGCGCAAGCCAATTCCAGCAAGGTAGTTGCTGGGAGTAGCAGAATCAATAGAAACCGAAATGTGTTGACCAGTTGGGCCTATGATTTTTAGTTGCTGCTGTCTGTAACTAGATGAGGACATACTGTTTAATGTGTCTAGTATGACAATAAATGATTTAAAAATCAGTTACGCTCAACAGTTATCATTAATTCACCTTGTCACTTTTGGTTTTGTAGATTTAGTCACCCTAAACATAATGTTGTCTGTCAGCCAAAGTTGGCAGTGACCAGAAAGCAATCGATATGAGTTGATATTATTCAATTTCTATCGACTCAGCTGCTCTGGTCAGCCACCATGCCTAGTCTTTCTAGAATATGCTGGTATAGCTCTGCAGTTCAGTTCGGTTCTGCTTCTACTACCTTGTCAGTTCTGTCTGCCGTATTGTCAAGTATGGGTCATTCGTCCCTTCAGCAATATGCTAGTCATGGCTTATATGCAACAGATTAAAAAACAGTTTAGTAAAGATTTTGCCATTGTCTAGTTGGCCAACAACAGAAAGACATTGTCAAGAAACATTATATACGAGAAGCACTCTGTTCACCAACGAGAAAAAAGCTGCTGCTTCTCATTACTCATATAAACAATCATCAGTTGTTGAAAAACCTAAATAGTGCCAAAAGAAGAAAACAATAAAAAGACTGTTTTGGGAAAGGAACTGTTGAAGTTTTTGCAAAAGCTAACATCTCACTAGCAAAGTTGGAAAATCATGTCATACAGTCATGGATTGCCAAATTCTTGAATAAAAATCTACCTTGATAGAGTATTTGTCTGAGAAATATTTAACAGATAAGTTATTTGCTTTTGAGACTTGAGATTATGATGTACGTTAGAAATAACAGGAGAAACAGCCCTCAGGTCTGGTGCACCAACTCTAATACGTATGATACAGATCTATAAGCACAACAGGAATGTCATATTACTTGCAATCCCTGTTGTGAGATGAACTGCAGTTTGAAGTCTTCTGGTTAACATTGATAGTTATTCTTAAATTTCATAAGCAGAATTATCAAAGTGAAAAGTACATGCCTATAATTCGCATTTTTTGTCTATAATGGTTCCACTTTTTTGGGCACACATGACACTGTGACATGTGGTTTACTGCACCTTGCAATTTTAAATAAGCTCCCACAAAAATTGAGAAATTCAGAAACCAGATGCATACAACAGCAGCATACTGCATTTACATTTAAGTGTTTCCTACCCTACTTTCCAGATTTTTTTCCAATAATTGTCACAGACTGCACTGTAATTCACTGCATAATATCTATGAAGTAATGGGAAATTTTAAGTTTCACAACATAAAACTTAAAAAGATTATATAGTTGGCTCACTTTACAGGCACTATATAAAAGTAATTTGTTTTCTAAATATGGTATGGGAAACCCTGGGAAAATGTAATAAGAATGATGCCTGGTGTGATATGTGCAAGTTTCTGCATTGTAGGGGTGACTTTAATGTAAATATGCAAAAATTGTTATGTATGTTGCCATATCTATAGCTTACTGGCATACGGAAAAGTAACTGTACTTGCAAAAAATTTCAAATGTCCTCTCACACAGAAATTCATATTCTAATCATCACTTACAAAATTCAGTTCAAAGGTCCTTAAAAGTCATTACTTTCAAATTTTGCACTAAAGAGAAGACACGTCAGTAATGGTAAAATTTTTGCATGTTTACACTGTAGTACAGTCGCTATGGCGACATACGCAGCACAAAATGAAGTAGTTGAAGTCACACCTAAATCATCTTTGTTGTCCAAAGTAATGCCTAGAAACTGTGATGATTATTTTGCGACTATTGTCTCGCATGTTACATGATAGTTTATTTTATTCCTGGAAATTTTTTCTGAAAATAGTAAATTCACCAGTGAAGTTATAGACGGAATAAAGACAAACATCCTGTATGATGAAACCACAAACAGAATGGGAATTTGTGTTTTGATTGTTCCATAAAGTTCCCAGAATCAGCAAATACAACAAACCGTTCTCGCATAATGTTACAGTAGATACACTAGTTGAGGACAAGGTGCCATAATTTATGATGCCATAAATGTGTTTGTAACTGACAGTTCTCCAGATACTCAATTTCTGAAGTCTAAAAACATAAATTTAAAGGGAGCAAAACTTTTTATGATACCTGCATACTTAGTGGAACAGATAATTTCAAGAAGTAGTCTATTTGGAAAGCTATGTCTACGAAATTGTAGGCTCATTATACTGGAAGTAAGATGGCTGAAGCTGATTATCTTCTTCTGAGTTGTTAATATTTCTGTTATCATCTGTGGACAATAGTTAATAGTTATTATTTAAAGGAGATAGTTCTGTTCAAAATAACAACAAGCCAAGTATCACTGTAAAAATAGTGGTAATACAACCTTATTTTATTCTAGTGCTAATTCTATTTCAAACATCATCAAAAATATCTTCTAAAATACTGCTATGTGTGTACCAGTGTCCACCAGCACAGTCATGAAACCACACTACAAGTCCGCCTAGTGTAGTTCCACAATGAAAGAAACCAACAGATGGCAGCAATGATGGACAGTTCATCATGCTTACATTTGCAAAGTCAGTAATTTACTAACAAAGTTATTTCACCCTTTACACTAACGGCACAAATTGCTTCAGACAAGTAGTCTAGTCCACAGCTTATAAAAGATTAAAATTAAATTTTGTGTGTCCAACCAATAGAGTAATTCAAATTATATGGTTTTGATACACAGTTCAAAGAGATTTACTGACAGTGAAACAAGAAGAATAACCAGTCTGCCCAGAAGCAGCTTAACAAGGTTAATGTGTAGATGTTAACATGAGACAGGTGACACAAAAAAATCAGGTTTTTAAATTCAATGCCAGAGGTTGCTTCTTATGACAAAAGAGACAGCTGGGACTGTAAAATGGTAAATTATCGAGGATTGTGGTCAAGAGTGTGATGGCAGGACATGACAATCAACAGTAGAAATGACATCCTTTGCTCAAGTGCATGTCTGCTAGTGTTTTGTTAGGAAGGATTTTTCTTTTAACTCTGATTATTTTATTTTGGACATCATTGTTTTTAAAAATTAAGTACTGCAGCATACCTCAAGAACAGAATTCCCACGACCTGTTCCAAGGTTATAGACCTTGAATTGACCTGACAATGAAGATAAAAGCAATTTTGCAGCTGCTATATGTCCGAGAGCCAGATCTTCTATGTGAATATAATCACGGACACCTGGAATAAAACAGTTTTTTGTAATTTTGATGCTGAATATAAGGTATAGATTAGGATAGTGCTGATGATGGATAAGTGTGACTCTATTCTGTCAAAATATGTAAATAAATTTTATGTAATTGTTACAAAAGTGCCATTTATACTGGTTCTAGGGAATAAGGACAAAAATTTTGTGGAAATCATCTGTTCCATATAAGAAATTAACAACTCACAATATGGGGCATGTGCTGGTATCATAATCACCACGCATTTTTGAGTCACTTTTTTACAATCTTAAAATACTGCTTGCTATCGATGATTGCAAATGAATCAAAAAAACTGCTTCACATTTATGTGGCATTTTAATGCTGGCCTTCAAAACACTAGTTCAAAACGCAGTGGATGTGACCAAACCATTATTTAAGATTCTACACTGTCCAATAGAAAGTTGTAAAGATGTGGAAACACAGAAGAGAATTCCAGTTACCCTACTTTAACAGTGATTACGTATTACATACAGAACATACATGAAACATGAGGAATGCAATAAGATAAAAATTATGTTATACTTTTTTTTAGGAATTTTCAAACAGTTTTTGTCACTCTGACTGACTACACTACAAGAAAATTCCAATACCTTAATATTAGCTTTCATTCTGAGACAGCAATCCTTAGAGAAGCATGCTTATTAACTAGCATGTGGAAACAGAAGTCATGAAACCAAGTAATGTTCTAATTTACATAGATTTCACTGAAAAATACAATAAATAATATGTGAAGTACAGTAATTTACAGCTGAACTTCATTCTTTTTACAGCAAGTTGGTTAGTTAATTATTTTCATTTTGTGTTTGGCCAGTGCTAGCTCAACATTCAGAGATGTGTGACAGGGTGCAGTTTTGATGGAACATTCAGGTACCAGTGTTCTCCCTTTGAACAGAGTGCAGCCAAAATTCTTACACATTCATGCACTTATGCATACAATTTACTATTGACTGTTCATCTAGCAGACATAGATTTCTTTCGGAGCACACTTTTAATCTCAAACAAGACAATGAATATCTGTTACACTCTCATTTATTCAAGAATTCTTTGATCAAGTAGAGGCACTTGTGTGCTACTAGAAACTTTTGCCCTTTACTCATGAATCATACTCACAAATTTAAGGTTCATCAACAGCTACAGCTCTGCCCAGAGGACCTGGATTGGTCTCCAAAATGTTCCAACATTCCACAAAAAAACTGTTACACAGTGTTTCTTTCATTCATCAAGACAACCTTTGGCACAACTTCTGTATTTGTAGATCATCAGTCACAGGTGAATGCACAGCTGATACGTCCAGCACATTGTTAGTATTCAACTTCTTCCTTGCAATCTCTGAATTTTGTATGCCAACCAAAAACACACATTCTAGACATGGTTTTGTCATTCTAAGCCTAACGATAGTTATTAAACCCTGAAACTGGATTTTGACTTTCTTTCTCAGCACTGAGAATTGTGTATAAATTGACAGTTGATTTCTTGCATAGAGAACTATGGTTGTTGATGTGGCACCAAATGAAAAGATGCTACTTCCAACTCTATTTATACCAGTAAAAATTTTATTCACCAACGTGACATTTCAGACCACTTTTACACAATCTGTCGCACAAAAGAATGTCGCATTTGGATGAGATCTTTAATGTGGCACATCAATTAAACTACACATTTACATTGCTCACAAGATATTAGAAACAGCAAATATAGAACCCTATTCCTTTTTTCATTCACAAAATAGTAACAATAACATTGAATAAATATTGAAACAAACATTCTCAGTGTTCTGTTTTACTGCCAGAAAAATTTTGCAAGACATTACGTGTCCTGTGTGCTGATATGTTGACCAAGTGATGTAGATTTACAAGTTTGTGGAACTCAAGTGCCATTTGTTATTTTTGTATCTATATTCATATACTACAAAAATATACAGTTTAACTGATGCACTGCATTAAACACCTGCCCAACCACATCGATTTTGGTACAATCTAGTACATAAAAATATCATGAATTTAGAAATCCCCATATAAAACCATTACCTGCATTCCTCTTTAAAACTGAAGATTGCTTCATTATTGTGGGAAAATGAATTGTGGTGGTTAAACCAGCAAACTTTTGAGAAAATGAAGGGATGTACACTTCAGACAGAAGTGAAGGAAACAATGAAACACACAGGGTTGCATCATCTAGTTAAGCTAACAACTTCTATGGCCTCACAAACATGTAATGTGTGTTCACAGTTCTAGGTTCTTCTTTCAGCCATGGTATGATAATGAAATCTATTAAAGCTGACTTGGAAAAAGATTCTCTTACATGTACCAAGAATGGCAAGCCTACGTTATGAAAATGTTGTAGGAAAGTTCTAGTAAGATGTAAATACTTTAGGATTAAAGGAGACCACTCACCAAAAAGCAGAAGCATTTTGCGGCAAGAGCTCCCATAACAGTCCCAGCCTCAATATCAGGTAACTCACTGTCTTTCCACCTTCCACCCAACAGTTTCCCCTTCCTCCATCCTGTCACCCCCTCCCAATTCATATTTCCACATAGCCTTCAGCATGTGCCGCTTCCCTCCAGCTGCTACAACTATACCTGCCACGCCTCTCTCCTGTGTTCCTAGCCAGCAAACAAGCCTCCCTCTGAGCTGTTATTCACCCACCTCCATCCCTCTCCCTGCCTCTCTTTCCCTCTACCCCCCCCCCCCCCCCCCAAGTCCCTCACCCTACTTCTCTTATCCTCTACCCACTCCACCTGACAGTACCCCATCACAAGCAGCCCACCTGTGACAGAATAGCATTGACATGGTCAATCTCACCAGTACCACATAGGGGCATAGGCACGTATACGAGGTCAGTTCATGAAATTCTGGAACATTCGTAATTTCGTGCCAATGGTGTGTTGGAGAAAAATGCGGCTGGCACCCCTGCACATGCCTGTGTTTAATTTGTAACTGCCAGAAGTTTCATTGTTGTATGTTCGTTAGTTATTGTTCGGTGCTCTATTGAGTAGAACATTGTGTCACACAGTTTGCGAATTTCGAGATGGCAGAGTTACAAGAGCAACACACCTGCATAAAATTTTGCGTGAAACTCAAGAAAACCTTTACAGAGACACACCAAATGATGCAGGAAGCCTACAGTGATGAGTGCTTATGCCATACTCAGTTTAAAAATGGCCAGATGGAAGATGAAGATGACCCACATTCAGGACGCCCTTCAATGTCTACCAATGATGCTCATGTCAGGAACGTCAATGAAATTGTGCATACCAATCGAAGACTGACTGTCAGAGAGACTGCAGAAGAATGTAACATTTTGGTTGGATCATGACATGAAATCCTGACACAGCATCTTGGAATCCATAGTGTTGCCACCCAGTTCATCCCATGGCTCATGAGTGAAGACCAGAAAGACCGCCGCCTCAAATCTATGAAGAGCTTTTAGATTGTGCAAATGAGAATGAGATGTTCTTTAACAGAATCATAACTGGTGATCAGACATGGGTCTACAGTTGTGATGATGAGACCAAGCTTCAGTCTTCACAACGGTTTGAGAAAGGTTCCCCCAAGACCAAAAAAAAAAAGCTCGTCAATTCAGGCCAAATGTCACAGCCACGTTGATAGTTTTCTATACTTTGAAGGATTAGTTCAACATGAGCTCGGGCCAAAGGGGGAAACTGTTAATCGATGGTACTATCTGGACGAGTTGCTATGCCTGTGAGAAAATGTGAGAAGGAAACAGCCTGAAATGTGGCGAGAAATTTCATGGCTCTTGCATTATGATAACGCACCTGCACATTCATCCCTGTTGGTGCATGACTATTGCACAAAAAACAAAATAATTGTGCTGCCTCATCCTCTGTACTCTCCAGACCTGGCCCTTCCGGACATTTTTTTTTATTTCCAAAGTTGACAACCCAGTTGAAAGGACAAAGATGTGCAACGATAGATGAGATAAAAGAAAATTCATAGACAGGGCTTCACTCAATACAGCAAGATCCATACCAAGACTGAAGTGGAAACGGTGTTGGGAATGGTGTACCAATTTTGGAGGAGAGTATTTCGAAGGAGACCATTACCAATAAGTAGAAGGTGAGTGCAGAAAAATTTGTGGAAAAGTTCCGGAATTTTTTGAACAGACCTTGTATACATGTGTGTGTGTGTGTGTGTGTGTGTGTGTGTGTGTGTGTGTGTGTGTGTGTGTGTGTGCGCGCGTGCGCATGTACTCTAGCTTGGCACAGGATAACTCCAGAAGTTACCAAGTTTTCTTCTTTTCCATGTGCCTATTGACAACTCAATGCTTCTGCTTTTCAGTGAGTGGTCTCATTTAATCCTTAAGTCTCAGCTGTGTAAAATATTCTGAAGGGATACAAATGCCTTCATAATTTAGCTGAAAAGCAACTTTACATGCCAGTTAGGGTACACGAATACTGTCAAATATCTGCTCCGGTGCCATAGACATTTTGTCTTTTGTGTTCAGTTTTACGCTGTGCCTGGTTGTCTTCACACTATTTTGAAGTGTTGATGAACCTGCATCACAATGTCCCAAAAGGGAACTTTTGAAGTTATGACAATAATCTCTTTTTCAAAAATATTTTTGTTTTGTTTTGTGGATTGATTGGATTTAATGGGTTCAATAGATAAATTTTCTTTTTTAATAATTTAAATAAATGTGATGTCAGTTAATAGAATGTAATCAATGGGTATATTTTCAGCTTCAACATAACAAAAAAAAACAAAGAAATAAGCCCAAAATAAGAATCACATGACACTTAAAAAATAACCTGTCAAAAACTAAAAACAAAATCAGCAGAAAGTAACACAAAAATTGGCATACTATAACAGCAAAATTTGCAAAATGTAATGCCGAAGGTGGAAGGGGGGGGGAAAAAAAAAAAAAAAAAAAAAAAAAAAATCTTCCCCCTCGACATACTACACCTGCCATATATTCTCAGAAACCCCCTCCTGCCACACTACAGAACCCAGAACCTAAATAGACCGGCAACACACTTTTGAATCTATTCCCCAGAAGCCTCAATCCTACAGAAGCATCAGTCCTTTCTAAAGGCCTCATCGTTTTGCCCCAAATTCAGTCATGCTGAGTTTGTTAAAGACCACTCCTACTCCTGGTCCCTACAGAGGAAACATTTCTTTCTAGCAACCCTACGAATCAGACTCAACATAAAACCAATACTGAACCCTGTCTTATTCAGTTTATTCCTCCATCTAACTGTACTTTCCCCACTCCCCCTGAATCATCACCTGGTAACTCTCCAGAATTTTCTAAACTCAAAATGGCTCACTATTGTCCACATGGAACTTACGTACCACTAACAACACTTCCACACAGTCTAGCCACTTGGGAGGGAGTGGAGGAGGAGGTTGTTCTCCACATAAGGAAAAAATGATAAAAGTACAAAATCTTGAAAACTTTATTTTCATATCCTAAGTGTACCTACACACCAAACATCATTCAACAGCAAGTGAGTGGTTGCCTTTCCTCATTATTTGTTTGATGTAATCTCTAGAAGTTTGTGGAGTACTCACACAGTTTGTTTTACAGGCTAATGGTATTGCCAGATAGAAACAGAAATCCATACATTACAGCAAGGTAGAGAGGAGAGGAATAAGCCTGTATGATGTAATATTGCAACAAGACAACACCAGTACCTATTAAGATGATTCTTCCTTTTCTCTGCAAGCCCCTTGTCCCAAAGCCCTATCGCTCCCTTACTCACTCCCATTTCCTTCCCCAATTCCCCAGGTACCCAACCGAAGGAGTGATGTGCTCTGTGCCAATGGGTATGCGGCACATAGGAACATGTGTCATTAACAGAGCCTCAGGGATACCAGGCAACCTCCCTGAGTAATTAACTTCGCACTGGGTGGGGTTCTGTGGTGTCGACTGAGCAATTAGCAATTCTCATGGGACCAAAATGGAGAACAAGCAAAACAAAACAAAAACTGAGGGTCTTGATGAGACCTCAAACACCCAAGCATCAGGGTTGGAACTGATGGAAGTTGTTTCCGCAATTGGACTAGGTAAGAGACTAGTTCTAGAAGTGGAAACTGTTACTGAGAAGTTGGATTAGGTCAAGAACAAATTCATGTCTGGGTTCAGAGGAGAACACTTCTCAAAGAACAAGAAGAAAAGGAAGGTAAAGAATGGCGTTCTAAAGATCAATGGGGGAACTAAAAGGTCTTGGAGAGAGAAAAAAAAAAGACTCCCTCGCAATGAAGGTACAACCATGTCCCTTCTACTCTAAGACAGGGAACAAGGGAGGAGTCTAATACTCCCACTTATCAACATAAACAGATCAAGAAAAAGCCAAGGTAAGAAATAGGGAAACACCTATAGAGCTGCTGTCTCCATTTTCAGGATGGCAGTTACCCAACAGGGGTATCCACTGGTCAATATAACCTCGCAGCAGAATGGAGCTTGTTCAGATGACACTCTTTGAGAAGATTGGGGAGGATGCATGTCCAGGCCCAGAGCCAGGAGGGTTTATCTGCTCAAGGGTGCTTGTATCTTTGCCTGCGAGGTGATAGAAAGAGCGGATTGGCTTAAGGAGGTGGTACCCAAGATATCTCCATGGGAGGAGGTGAAGTTGCTGGTCAAGACAGCGGCTGATCTTCCAAAGCCTGCAAGGATAACTATTTGGGTACTGAAACTTCTTAAGGAACTCCTCCTAAGACTGTTTGAGGAAATATGGGCACATGACCAGAAAGTCTTGAAACCGGACTGGAGGGTAATCAATCAAAAAGTTGTAGCAGTTGACCAAAATTTATGGTTAAAAATCCAAGGCCTAAAACTGTACTTGGGTTCTTGCAAGTTTCCATCATGGCAACATGTTCGAGGCTGCAAAACCTGCAGATAAACCTGGAGCACAATAAAGGGGCAGCTGCCACCCCAACTCGTCTTCTACGAAGACAGGAGATTGACATTGCCCTTATCCAGGAACCTTATTAATATAAAGGGGGTGTTTCAGGCACTGGAAGAACTGGACTTAAGTTGATTTATGCTATGAATCTAAAGGATTCCAGAACATTCATTTATGTTAAGAATGGAACTTCATTCGTCCTGATGGCAGACTTCAGTTCCAGGAACTTAGTGACCACCAGGATAAAGCAACATGAGGAAGGAAGACAAGGGAAATGGAATTTGCCTCAGTTTGCCCTCCTTGTGAGGACAATACTCCTTGAAGTGCATGTCTGCTAACAACTGCTGGTAGGTTCCGATGCCAATGACCACAACCTGGTGTAGGGAAGAAGCGACACCAAGAACAGAGGTGAGCACATTCTTGAACTTTTATTCGAGGATAAGCTGGAGGTGCTGAATAGAGGCAACAAACCTTCATTCAGGAATGTAAGAAAAAGGGAAAAAACAATTGATATAACGGTTGGGTCTATTCTAATGGGCACCTATGTCAAACAAGGACATGTGGTCTTGAAGCCACCCTTTCCTGAACACAATATACATGCAGTCTGAGGTTGAAATGGGTGTCAAACATACCATGGCCTACAGGAATCTTAGGAAAACATACTGGGACTCTTAAAGGAAAGACCTCAACTCACACTTATCTGAAGTCAAAACTTGGATAAGGAATCCAGTAGATTTTAAAGAAATGGCAGATGCAGTGTTGCCTGCCATTATGACCCCATATTTCGAAGAGTGCCTAGTCACCAAGAAGCCGACAAACAGGAATGTATCTTGGTGGAACAATAATGGGGAATTGCAAAGGAAGCTGGCAAGAGGACTGTTCAACCTTGCAAGAAGGAAAGGACAATGGACAAAATATAGAGAGGTTCTTGCCATACAAACTTGTGATTAAGCAAGCAAAACTATAATCCTGTATTCTGAAGGAAAGTGGAAGGTACAGCTGCTTACAGTAGACTTCACAAAATGCTCACCAGAATACCAACTAATCCAATAGGTACTTTTCAAGCTTTGCTGCAACTGGTAAGAGAGTTTAATTAGGTTCCTATGTAGGTCCCAACGATATGAGACTCGTCAGTCTGTCCTCCTTTCTTTTCATGACATTAGAAATACTGATTAATGAGCACATTTGGGAAAGGAGTCTAACTAAGTTTTCTTTACATGTAAACCAATATGCATATAA
This sequence comes from Schistocerca piceifrons, assembly GCF_021461385.2. NCBI lineage: Eukaryota > Metazoa > Arthropoda > Insecta > Orthoptera > Acrididae > Schistocerca > Schistocerca piceifrons. The sequence continues at coordinate 390,187,722 of NC_060143.1, read as the reverse complement.
ATCAGGCAAATTATGTGGAACAGCACTTCTTCACCAACTTGTTGGGAAGGTGGAAAAAGCACTAGACTTTCAGAAAAGCACTCTCTGCATCTTCCTGACTATCAAGGGAGATGTTAGCAACACATGAATTTGTGGTTTGAGCTGCAGAAGAGTATAGCAATGAGACTGCCATATGTAGGTGGATGAAGACTATATTGAGCAGGAGAAAGGTAGAAGTCACTACGATGAATGAACATGACGAACAAATGAATTAATCTTTGTACTTTGTGGGAGAACAACACTGGATCTATAACATTAGCAAATCCAACTTACTCCTCTTTTTCATCCCCATCTCTCTCTCTCACTCGTGTGTGTGTGTGTGTGTGTGTGTGTGTGTGTGTGTGTGTGTGTGTGTGTGTGGTCATGTGTGCACGAGTGTATGTGCATCTCTGTATTAACTATGAGTTGTCTGAGAGCTTAGCAACATTGTATGTCTTATGTGCCTATCAGCCATTCAACACCTAAACTATAACGTAAGTTGAGAACTTTACTCCTTCAGTTATTTGTACATCAATCTTTCATAAAATTTTTTTACTTGGTACATGACAAGAGAAATGCTGAATGAAGCGAACACAAGCAGAAATGTTAATATAATACACAGACACTTTAGAGTGTAACATTTGAAAGAAAACAAAAGGATAATGACATACCTGTACCATCTGGTGTTTCATAGTCAGAACCATATACAGACAATGAAGGTCGACGACCAACAGCCACTTGAGATATGTATGGCATGAGGTTGTTGGGTATCCCACTAGGATCTTCTCCAATATGACCTGATTTGTGGGCACCAACAGGGTTAAAGTAACGCAATGAGACAACTGACCATTCCTAAAACATAACAGTACAATGCAGTGCAATTTTTATGCTGCAAGCAAATGCACTTATAAAAGATATCAGAAAGGCATAATTAATATGGGATGTTACAATAATACAGAAAATACCCTCTCCTTCTGTTATTAACTTTAGTTGTATACAGTGAAACATGAGGCATGAAAATGACAATCAAAAGTGTTGTGTGGTTTCAGTTGCTATTCAAAAAGATAAAATATGAAGATGATTCAAGTATCTCCAAGACAATAGAATAATTGCTTGGGATTGTGCACAGCAAAGGAGAATGAAGAAGCACAAGTTAATTACCAGATTTAATACATGCTTGACTGTAACATACCATGGGGATGGAAGCAAATACATCACTGGAGATATCATAACAGAAAAACCGTTTACAGCTTTTGGGACTAATTACTTCCATTGGAGTTTGTCAAGGAAGTGAGAAAATATCTGAAGGAATGACACTAATGGTCTATTGGAAGGAGTAATTTTGTTGATGTATGATTGTAAAGAGACACACACACACACACACACACACACACACACACACACACACACACACCCCTATCCCTTCCTTACATATACCTATTTGTTGGGCCTTTCAATAACTTAGTACTGTAAAATGGTAGCCTCTTTTTGTAAATTGCTATATACAGGGCGTTTCAAAAAGAAAGAGCAGATTTCAAACATTTATTTCTCAAAAACTACAAATGATAGAAACACAATTCAAACGTTTCTTGTCAGAGAAAGGTTCAAAGTTTTTCAATGGTCCGCGCAGAAGTTCCATGCAAATCCGCAGTGGCGCTGGCGTTTGTTTGTAGGAAAATGGCGACGACACCACAGGAACGATCATTTTGTGTGCTGCAATTTGCAAAGTTAGAGTCCATTGTTGGTGTGCAACGTGCATTCCGCCGTCAATTCAACAAACAGCCGCCTCGTCATAAGCAAATTTATGAGTGGCATCACAGATTCGTAGAAGATGGTTGCATCTGCAAGCGAAAAAGCACGGGTCGTCCACGCACATCGGATGAAAATGTCGAGCGTGTCCGTGCAGCTTACGAAAGGAGCCCTAGAAAATCCACGACACGGGCAAGTCACGAACTAAACATGTCTAAAACAACGGTATGGCGCGTTCTGAGTAAGCGTCTGCACATGAAGCCGTACAAACTGCAGTTATTGCAAGCATTGCGTCCTGACGACCACAACAAAAGGTTCGAATTTTCAACTGCAATTCTACAGGACATGGAAGAGGACAATTTTGCCGAACGATTAATTTTTTCAGATGAATCAACGTTTCACATTTCTGGTAAAGTTAATCGGCATAACGTACGAATTTGGGCGAGTGAAACTCCGAGGGACGTTATTCAACATGAAAGAGACTCACCAAAGGTTAACGTCTTTTGTGCAATTTCGGTAAACAAAGTTTATGGACCTTTCTTTTTCATGGAGAAAACTATCACAGGAACCATTTACCTGGACATGTTAGAAAACTGGCTATTTCCTCAACTTCAGGAAGATTCAAATCACTTCATCTTCATGCAAGATGGCGCCCCACCACACTTCTCTGAACCTGTACGACGGCACCTAAATAACACCATTCCAGGACGGTGGATTGGAAGAGCAGGAGCACAAGATCAATGTCATCGTCTGTGGCCTCCCAGGTCACCAGACCTTACTCCCTGCGATTTTTATTTGTGGGGGTACATAAAGGACTGTGTTTATGTCCCACCTATGCCCGCTACTCTTCAAGAGGTACGACATCGAATTGTTGCGGCCGTGAATTCGGTAACTAAAGACCAGTTGCGTCGTGTGTGGCAAGAAATGAGATACCGGTTTGATATTTGTCGTGTAACAAATGGTGCTCATATTGAGGTACAGTTTTGATATTTGTTGTGTAACATTTGGTACTCATATTGAGTGAAGGACCGTTGGAATTGTGTTTCTATCATTTGTAGTTTTTGAGAAATAAATGTTTGAAATCTGCTCTTTCTTTTTGAAACGCCCTGTATTAATACATTTTATTTGTATTTTAACCTCTGTAAGAAATGCACCAGTAACACAAATGCTCACATCACTATGTACATAACACGGCACTACCACATTATCGAGACAGTAACATAAACTCTGTGACATACTGTCACATACAATCACGGAGCTTTTCATGGTTTCTTAGTTGTAATGGTGCGCACCCGCTATTGCCGATGGTAGCAGCTGTCCCGCATTTTAGGTAACGTGGAATGATGGCTTCTACAGGGTGTATCTGAATTCCAACAAAAAACTTCAGGGGCTGGTCAGGGATATTTTCTGTGTATTTTGGTATAAGGCATTTGTGGTCTCTAGTGGCTCACTACAGAATAATAATTTAATTATGAATTACTCAGTTTGTTAGCCCAATTACCTATGTTTCTGTTTAAATACCTCCATAACAGTGGGTTAGCCCATCATATGCAGTCACGAATATGTACAACACAAAACTCGGAGTAATGCAGCTACATACAGATGCGAAAGTACTGTGAGGTGGTTGCCTTCACTGCAAGAACAGCCCAGCATAGCATCATCATTCGGCTCTTCCACTGCATACTTGAGATGCATACTGATCAACCCTTCAGCATTAAACCTATCTATACTGCTTTGTGTCACTGTTAATGTACAACTAATACTGCTGAAAAAACAAACCCTAAACAGAAACGAAATGCAACAAGTTTGTTTCCAAACAAGACACACAGCACATGCCACTGACTGCATCCTGTTTGTGCAGTTATTTGTGTTGCAATACAGAAAAAAAGATAAATAATTGTAGGAAATGATAATCCGCTATGAAAAAAATGGGTACCTTGTGTCAAAATACTTAGAAAATATCTTCGCTCAACCTCCAAAATTTTGTCGATAAAAATGAGGTTCTTCCTGTATTTTCCAGTTCCTTCTTACTATAAATAACTTAGCCATGCACAGCACACTGCTACAAGACCACACCAATTGTTGGTGCAGCATCTCTTGTTCCACATTACTCTCATCGATATCATTAATCCTGTACCTTCAAATTGACCAATCTCCCCGAGTCACTTTCGCATATTTTTGTGTGTTACTTCCCATACCTTTCCTGTGTCACACGAACTTGTATCTCATATTACCAGTCCCTCCTGATGCCCACTCCTGCTCCTCTTGATTCCAGTTTGCACCTACTAACTTCAGCTAATCTAGTAATATCTGTCACCCTCCTTCTTCACACTTATTAACCCACACACCTGCAACCCCTATTACAATATTTTTATTCATTTTTCCTTCGATCTCATTGCCTATTTCAGTTGGTTTTCACCATTTTGAAAATACACCCAAACACATGGTGAAAATCACGAAAAGGATGAAATAGATGAAGTACGGAGAAACTAGATGAAATCTGAGGGAGTAGGCTGATATTGCAAGGCAAAAACCAACTGAAATTGGCATGATGACACAATAACATGAAAGGAAAAATAAATAAAAAGATTGTAATGTGGGTTGCAGGTCTGTGGTTGAAGAAGAGGGGATCACAGATGTGACTAGATTAGGTGAAGTTAGTAGGTGCAAACTGGAATAGAGAGGAGGAGGAAGAGTGGGACTGGGGAGGGGTTGGTAGGATAAGATACAAGTTTGTGTGACACAGGAGAGGTAAGGGTGTATGAGTTGTGGTTGCATGAGTGTGTGTTGTCCACTTTTGACAAAGCCCTTGTTGGCCAAAATCTCACTTTACGGCAGTCTTTTTGTTGTGCCTATCTGCGACTCACCATCTGCGCTATATGGTGAGTAGCAATTATCCTTGTCATAATACCGTTACATCCCATCCTGGATTTTCCATGTTTGATTATAAATAACTTAAATGACACAAAGTAATTATTAGATTTGTTTTTGTTTGTTGTAATTTTTGCTCTGAAAATTGCCTAATTGGGTTTGAACTGGTAATTACATTTGAATAATAAAAAAACTAAACTGCTATCTATTGCGACATGATTCTGCCTTCTTGTTTTAAATTTATATACAAACAAGACAGAATTTGCATTATGAAAGTAATTACAGATGAAATAGATAGATGCTGCATATCAATAAGAGAGAAGAAGAGTGTCTCAATAAGCTACTGGCAAGGGTTTGTAGTTTTAATAGACTAGAAAATTATGCAGATACAAAAGGTTTAATCATTATTAAATATTTGGAACAATGGAGAGAAATTCCACCTTAAGCAAGGCACTGTTTGTTTACTTCTGCTTTATCCAAACATGTTTCAGCACTTTTTGTGCTATCTTTGGTGGTCTTTTGTTTATTATTCTGTGTCACATGTAGCTATCAGTTATTTAGTCCTAGTTGTTTTATATCTACCATACATTTTATACCTTGTCATTGTTTTTGACGCTGTTGTCTTGTCTTCTATAGTTTTATGTGATTTAAAATACTTTATTTTCTTCACTGTCATCTTTTTAAATTATTACGTGTGCATTTTATTTATTTTATTGCAAAGCAAATGTTTCAGTTCAGGTTTATTGTAGCCGTGTGACGTTAACACAGTAAGATGGAATACTGTGTGACTGTTATATTTATGGGATCAGAGAATTCTAGTAAGTAGTTATATGGTATGTCAGGTGATGTTCCTCCATTGAAGAAAGAGGTAGTATAAAGGAGGGGGATGGTATGTGTGTGGTAAGCTACTATGGAGTTCACTGTTTTAGGCTGGCTGGGTCAGAGAATCCTGGAACACATGCATGGGAAAGTGAGGAAGTTTCTTTTATCCAGCTTCTGCTGGATTTGAAAATTAGTTCATATGTGAAAGTATATTAGACCAAGACAAAAGTTTATGAAATTAGAGATTCCTGCTAATGAACAGTTATTAATTGGTAGTCTGATAGCATTAGGCCACTGAGGAAGCATCACCAAATTTCAGCAATCTGTTTAACTATAAGTAATTTATTAATATTTATAATTTGTGATTCATAAATTTTGCAACTTGACTTTGCGGGAAATTTTCAAGTTCATAGCTGGTATAATTGAGAATGGATTTACACTATTTTTAATAGATGAGTTGTTGTAATTCTGTATGAGTCCTATCAAAGTTTCTATGCACTGGATGAAGATGTTAGGTTATAGGTATAAGTATAGGAATCCATACAAATGGTTACCTCTCTCAGTATTAAGGACTGAACATGAGAAATTCTGTAATACAGAGGGAAGGAAGGGTTGCAAGGTTGCTGTTGACAGTGCACTCAAAATAGCAGGGAACTGGCATCCTACTAGACTGATATGAAAGAAACGGCTCACAGTACATGATGCATAGGGTGAAATAACAGCATTCCTTTGCCCAGTGAAGGTAAGCATTTCCACAAAGAATGTCCTTAGGGGGGCGGGATGGTGTAATGTCTCCTGGAAAAATTTAGTGAAAAATATAAGTGAATTGTGTTAAAGTGATGTAAAACACAGAGACACAGGTCATAGGAATTCTATCGCAGTTTGAAAATGGATATACAAGTGGCATCTCTGATGTGACCGAAGCATCAAATACTGTTTCTTTTGCAATTCAGAAATGTCTTCTTTGTGATAATTCTGCTTTGTCTTATTGTAATATCTGGATGCTCTTATTTTGCTCAGTTGAAAAAAAAAGTCTGAATTGCTGGAAATTATGCATTTGCTATCTTTAAAATACATGTTTTGTTTCTTAAAATGATACACGATTTTATTTATGTAAAAATTAACATCCTCTCTCTGAGTATTGGCACAATTAATTTCAGTTGGAGATTTTCATTGTTGGCAGCCATTACTGTCTGGATTAGTAATTTGTTTAAATATGGCCACAGTGGCCAACTTATTCAGAAAAAAGCTAATCGTTACTCACAATGAGTTCTTACGCTGGTACTACTATTAAGAGTTTCTGGAATTTCAGAAAATTTTAGGTGCACCAGACTGCAGACAGCTGACTATGTTCCAGCGTTGATGCAGCTAATACTTTTATCTTCTGTCAAGAGTATAAAATGTTCTCTTAGGTTCACGCAAAAGCAGCATTACATATGCAACAACATAGAGGAGCATATTTTCCTGTAAATAAGAGAACACCCTGCTCTTGACAAAGAAATTGCTGTTATGTAAGAGGACAGCATCTCACTTAGATCACTGCTAGCCATTCTTTAAGAAATCCTCCTTACTGTGAGAAGAACAATATTACATTAGGAAATATGTAATAGGGTTTTAATCTTATCTCTCTTATAACTATGTGAGCATAAACTGTTGGACTTCTTGTATAAAAGCCCACAACTGCAAATAACATTAAACTAATGTTGAATATCATTTCATATTATTATATTAGTAAAATCCTTTTTAGAATTAGAATTGGGGGCTATTGTCTTTCCTTTTTCAGTCCCATTTTCTTTGAATCTGTCTTTTCATTTCCTTATCTCCATCTGTGTGAATTTGTTAATAGTTTTTTCTCTCTTCTTACATTCAATAATTTAGTAACTGGCGCATCTTATGAGGACATCACAATAAATAATCTTGTCAAAGCTCTTTCCTGGGAGTAAAACAGTGGGCAATAATTTCACGGTGAGGAATGAAAATCTTAACTACAAAAATTAGCAAACTGGGAGAAAAACCACAAATTTTTTTTTTTTGGTATGTACTAGTAATAAGAGGAATCCATGCTGGCAAAATGGACAATAATGTTCTGCATTTTGTGTTATATATAGGGATAGGAAAAACTTGTTTTATTTTATGGCCAACTCAGTGCTATTTTATGCTAATTTCTAAGCTTTTTAACCAAATTTGCTGTTTTCTGCTAATTTCTTTATCAGTTTCTGATGGCTTATTTTCGAAGTTCTGCCTGTTCCTTATTTTTGCCTTATTTGTTTTTCAGTGAAATGTTAAAAAAGAAAATATACTTATCAATTTCACATTCACTGACATCAAAAATCACATATTTTTACATTACAGAAAAAATGGAACACATTTATGTAAAACCCATTACATCTAATCAATAAAAGGAAAAATAACTCAGCAACCACACGCCACTGGAAAGTTTTTTGAAAAGGAAGCACTGTCATAACCTTATTTTCTTCTCAAATATTATCTGTCAGTACATCAATACTTCACTATAGTGTGGAAACAGCCACTTGTATTCTACATTTATGATCAGTACAACAGAAATCATTTGACAATGTCTACATTTTCCACAGGAAAAATTGCTTTTCCACTACATTACAGATGAATTTGTATCTGTTTAGAATACATACATGGCTTAGACTCACAATTCCAGGTACACTTAATGGAATCTTTGATATATCGGCATTAATGGAGTTCATCATTATCATACTATGATTGAAACAAGACCCTAGGGCTGTGAATCTGGATCTGTAACTGTAAGAGAATTCCACCAAAAAATCCTTTTCCGAAAAAATGAAAAATCTTTTATTTTGAAATAGAGGCAATAGTTGCATTTTGTGAAATCACATTCCCTGATATGTTTGCACTAGAAATGTACCAAAAACAACATGGTTTCGAAAGATCTTAGTGAAGTATCAAACGGCATATTTTGATAGTACACATGCATAAATACAAAATCACAAATATGGCACTTCAGCTGTGCTAACATGTAAGTCAACATAGCCCCTACTCAGTTTGGTTCACTAGCAAATCACAGCACAGGGTACATGACGTCATACACACGTTTTTTAGGAAGTAAAATAGACCATCGACTGTGTTTCTTCCAATATTTATTTAATATTATTTTTACAAAGCCCAAGGTCTAGGTCATTCTGAAAGGTTATGATTATGAGTTGGCAAAAACAACGGTCATAATTTCTTAAGAAGCGATCAATCTTACTACTTGTGCAGTGTAATTTAAATTCTTCTGTCTGTATGTCACAAAGAGACAGTTTCTTTGGTCCATCATATTTGATGACTGTCATATTTGTGCAGTATCATGTACGCTGTGCTGTCATTAGCTGGCAGAGAGAAATTGAGCTGAAACAATGATGATATGCAAAGCTGCCGTGTTTGATGGTTTTCTCATTTACACTTGCACACTACAAACGTATGCAGTTTAATAGATGAACCACGTTTAAGATCTCTACAAAATACATAATCTTGTGTACTATTTGTAAATGTGTTGTTAAAACTGGAATGGAGTTTGTTGGAAGAAAGGTATTTTTACTTGATGTCACATCATAGTTCATTATGTGAGAAATGAACTGCCCACTCCAGCTGAGATTGCTACTTCTTCTGATGCAAGGGTCACATAGCTAATAATATCGTACAGTCTGTTTTCACATAGTGCTTGCCCACTGCTCAACACCTCATCTATGTGGTGAGTAGCAGTCGATCGCAAGTCAAAATCAAAAATTGCTTGATGCAGACATAAATGCGGGAAACATATACCAGAAATGTAGGCTATCACAAGTGGTGGAGCAGATGGATGGGCAGGGGGAGAGAAATAAACACAAAAAGAATCAGTAAGTATATGTTAAAACAGGGAAGGCATACAATTATAGAGAGGAAGGACCTGGGGGAGGGGATCAAACAGCAAGGTCATCGGTCCCATCGGATTAGAGAAGGATGGGGAGGAAGTTGACCATGCCGTTTCAAAGTAACCATCCTGGCATTTGCCTGAAGTGATTTAGGTAAATCACAGAAAAAATAAATCAGGATGGCCGCACGCAGGTTTGAACCGTTGTCCTCCTGAATGCGAACCCAGCGTGCTAATCATTGTGGCACCTCGCTCAGTAGTACAAAGGAATAAAGCAACAAGAAAATATGGTGACAGTGGAAAGACTGAGGATAGATTACACATCACACACTTCATGATGAGACAAAGCATATGATCAATGCTCACCTTCCTTTCCTCGAGTTTGGAGGCACCGGTATCAAAGGGGAGCAAAATATGTTTCATTACACCACCAGTGCACTCCAAAAAAAGTTCAACATGTTTAAGAGGGCAAGCAAGTCTTCTGAATCATAAATTTGTGTTATCCATGACAACTATTTTACATAATTTTATAGATACCTTATCCGATATAACTAAGTCCTTGAGTATTTCTTCCACGAAGTATTTACTTTTTCCATATGGATTGGTGCAGCCTTGACCAGTGGGATGATCTTCTGTTAAGGGCAAACTCTGAGGAGTTCCATAAACTGTTGCAGATGATGAATAAACTAGTTTCTTCACACCATGAGATTTCATTACCTGGTAACCAATCAAAGTTGACAAGTAAATTAGATTTATTTAGTAAAACACACACACACACACACACACCACCACCACCACCACCACCACCACTACCACTAATTCATAGTCTGCACATGCTTCAGAAAGCAAAAAAAGATCTGTTACAGAAAAAGCAAGAAACAATACTGACAATATATCATGCAAAGATGGAGTAGATGACATTCCCTCAGAATTATGAAGTTCTTTAGGAGAACGGGCCTTGACAAATATATTCCACCTCGCATGGAAAATGCACGAGACAGGTAAAATACACTCAGATTTCAAGATTAATGTAATAATTCCAATTCCAAAGAAAACAGGTGCTGGCAGGTGTGAATATTACTGAATCAACAGTTGAATAAGTCAAACAATGGAAAATCCAGGTTTCAAAATACTGATACATATATTCAAAAGAATGGGAAGACTGGTAGAAGCCAGCCACAAGGGATATCGGTTTGTGTGACTTATTTTGGAAGATAGATTGAAGCAGGCCAAATCTACAGACGCTGAAGGATGTTAAAAGAAAACAGTGGTTGTGAAGGGATTGAGATAGGGTTGTAACTGATTCCCAATTCTGTTTGTATAATAAGTAATTTGGAAAGGAAAATGAACTTCATGGAGAAAACTTTGACATTTGCTGACGACACACAAATTCTGTCAGAGATGGCAAATGGCTTGGAAGAACAGCTGAACAGAATGGATAGTGTTATGAAAAGAAGTTATAAACTGAACATCAAGAAAGCGAAAAAAGGGTACTGGAATGCAGTTCAAATTAAATTCTGAGGGGATTAGATATTGTGGACAGACGAAGGCAAGAGCACAAAACATTCACGAGGACTTTTCTACTCTTGATTTATACATTATCAATAATGCAATAAATGTAAGTTTGAATTCCAGTTACAGTTCATCCCTTCTTATTGTCTGGAGTGCTGTTCCTTATAAATGTAAGGGATATACAGGGTTATTACAAATGATTGAAGCGATTTCACAGCTCTACAATAGCTTTATAATTTGAGATATTTTCACAATGCTTTGCACACACATACAAAAACTCAAAAAGTTTTTTTAGGCATTCACAAATGTTCGATATGTGCCCCTTTAGTGATTCGGCAGACATCAAGCCAATAATCAAGTTCCTCCCACACTCGGCGCAGCATGTCCCCATCAATGAGTTCGAAAGCATCGTTGATGCGAGCTCGCAGTTCTGGCACGTTTCTTGGTAGAGGAGGTTTAAACACTGAATCTTTCACATAACCCCACAGAAAGAAATCGTATGGGGTTAAGTCGGGAGAGCGTGGAGGCCATGACATGAATTGTTGATCATGATCTCCACCACGACCGATCCATCAGTTTTCCAGTCTCCTGTTTAAGAAATGCTTCTGCTTTAGCCTTTTCCGTAAGATTTTCCAAACCGTCGGCTGTGGTACGTTTAGCTCCCTGCTTGCTTTATTCGTCGACTTCCGCGGCTACGCGTGAAACTTGCCCGCATGCGTTCAACCGTTTCTTCGCTCACTGCAGGTCGACCCGTTGATTTCCCCTTACAGAGACATCCAGAAGCTTTAAACTGCGCATACCATCGCCGAATGGAGTTAGCAGTTGGTGGATCTTTGTTGAACTTCGTCCTGAAGTGTCGTTGCACTGTTATGACTGCCATTTTGTCTCACTGCGCTCTCGAGCGCTCTGGCGGCAGAAACCTGAAGTGCGGCTTCAGCCGAACAAAACTTTGAGTTTTTCTATGTATCTGTAGTGTGTTGTGACCATATGTTAATGAATGGAGCTACAGTGAATTTATGAAATTGCTTCAATCATTTGAAATAGCCCTGTACAAAATCCTAGTACAAATTCCTATCCCACACACAGGAAGGATGAAGAAGTTGAAAGAAAGAAACAAACAAACAAAGAGACGGAGAGGGAAGGAGGGAGGGAAGGAGGGAGGGAGGGAGGGAGGGAGGACAACACAAGGGCTCTTGTCACCATTAAACTATATAGATATGCTTATTGCAAAGACTGGTGTGAAAACATATAAAACTAGTCAATCAATCATAATATTAATACAAAAAACACAAAAATTAAAGTACTGATTTTTTAATATTAATTATACAAGGAGGCCAATGAAACTTACATAATTTGAAAGGTACTTTGCCATAGATGTGCATAAAGAAAAAAATAACCTGTACCTAGCTGTTGAGAGTGGTAAAACAAGATTGATGTTTTCACATTCATAACATTGATAATACCTTCTCTATTGTGCATTAAAATCTGTCTAGTCTACATCTTCATCTATACTCTAAAAACCACAGTGAAATGCTTGGCAGAGGGTACACCCCATTGTACCAGTTATTAGAGGGCTTCTTCCCATTCCATTAATGTATGAAGCATGAGAAGAATGATTGCTTGAATACCTCTATGGATGCTGTAATTATTCTAATCTTATCATGATTTCTATGCGAGGGATGTATAAGGATTTGTAGTATTCTAATCTTATCATGATTCCTATGTGAGGGATGTATAAGGGTTTGCATGTATTCCTTGAGTAATCATTTAAAGCTGGTTGGTTGGTTGAGTGGAGAAGGGACCAAACTAAGCAGTCATCAGTCCCTCCAACCTTGGAGTAACTAAAGCCGATAAAATACCATATTAGAAGAGGGAACTACAATGTCCATAAAATGATAAACTATTAACAGGGAAGGAAGGAAAAGGGCAGAAGAAAAGGTGAGGGAAAGAAAGTGACTAATGACAGGGACATGAAGGAAGAAGAACAGGAGACAAGAGAGATGCTTAAGACATAAAAGACACCATAAGGAAAGGAGTGGGAAGGCAGAGGACTAGGGTGAACCACCAAGCCCAGTTGAAGCCAATATGATCGGAGAGAAGTGGGGAGTAAGAGGGCCTGTCATCCCCCCCACTCACTGATAAGGTGGAAGGTCCTACCCTTAAAGTGATAAAAACCCTCATCATGAATAAAATGTAAAATGAGATCCGCTGCTGAGGCAGTCTCAGCCAACACCAGGGGTAGCGAGTCTGGAAAGCTAAAAGTCCATCGTAGGGCAGCTAATTTGGGACAGCCCAAGAAGATGTGGGCCACAGTCAACATCGATCCACAACGACAGAGAGGGGGGTCCTCGCAATGTAGGAGGTAACCGTGAGTCAGCCAAGTATGGCCGATGTGGAGCTGGCTCAGGATGACAGAATCTTATGAGAGGTCTGTAAGGAGGACCACCACAGAGTTGTATATTCCTTAATCACCCTGAGCTCGTTCGGCGAAGAAAGAGTACGCCGTTCTGCATAGGCCCAAAACCTGATGACGTAATGCCGAGCGAAGGTCTATTTCCGGAATGTCAATAGCAAGAGATGGCCTAGTAGTAGCCAATTTAGCCAGTTGATCAGCAAGTTCAATGCCAAGAATCCCAACATGGCCTGGGGTCCAAATGAAAACCACTGAGCACCCACGTTGAGCAAGGAGAGAAAGGGAGTCCTGGGTAGCGATGACCAACAGGTGGCGAGGGGGGCACTGGCCAATAGCGTTCAAATCACTCAATGAGTCACTACAGATAGTGAAGGATAGTACTGAGCAGGAGTGGAAATGGCCCAGTGCACACAAGATGGCTACCAATTCTGCAGTAAAAACACTACAGCCACCTGGCAATGAATGAAGTTCCGTGCGTCGTGCATAGATGTAAGCAAAACCAGTGCGGCCAACAACCATGCTGCCATCAGTATAGATCACTTCTGAACCCTGAAAGGAACTGGGGAGACAGTAGAACTGGCGGTGAAGAGCAATCGTAGGGACAGAACCCTTTGAATCAATCGAGCGACCAAGACACAGCTGTGGCCAAGGGACGCACCACGGAGGGGTACGTGTGTGAGTGGAGAAAAGAGGTGGTAAAAGGAATTGCTGGAGCTCAGAAAAGAGTGATTGAATGCAGACAACCATGGAAAGACCAGATCGTGGCTGCCGCTGCGGCAGGGGGATCTCCATGTCTGGATAAAGGAGACCATAATTAGGGTGCTTTGGGGGTGCAGCGAACGTCGAGCGCATAAGATATCAGCTGTTGTTGGCGCAAAACTCACAGTGGTGGAATCGCCGCCTCTGCAAGAAGGCTAAGCACGGGGCTAGTCCGGAAGGCACCAGTCGCAAGTTGGACCCCACAGTGGTGGATGGGCTCTAGTATCTGCAATGTCGACGGCGACACAGAACAATAGACAGGACTTCCATAGTCTAAACGAGAGACTGGACTAGCGTTTGATACAATCGCAGGAGAACAGAGCGGTTTGCACCCCAGGTGGTATTGAACAGACACCTAAGAACATTGAGATGGGACCACCACGTCCTCTTCAGCTGGCGAAGATGAAGGAGCCATGTCAACCGGGCAGCGAAGACCAGACCCAAGAAGAGATGGGAGTCCACCACCTTGAGGGGCTGGCCATCGAGGAACAAGTCCGGATGGGGATGGTCTGTACGGTGACAGCAGAAATGCATGACACACAACTTGGCCGCTGAAAACTGAAAGCCATGGAAGAAAGCCCATGGGTGTGCCCGGCAGATTGCCCACTGTAAACGGCTTTCTGCACGGCCCATTACAGAGGAAGCGACATAGATATAAAAATTGTCAGCATACAAAGATAGGGACACTGTCGGCCCAACAGGCATCACCAGACCAATAATGGCTCTGAGAATGATAGGGATGCTCAGCACTGAAACCTGTGGAACCCCATTTTCTTGCCGATAGGGAGTGCTGTAGGAGGAGTCAACTTGGACCCGAAAAGAGAAGGGCCCATTCTTGGAGGGTGGAGAGGATATGGTGGCACCAGGTGGTGTCTAGGCTTTATGCAGATCAAAGAAGACTGCAAGGAGGTGTTGCCAATGGGCAAAAGCCGGCCAGATAGCAGACTCCAGTTATCCACCATATGGCGGCCACGGCGAAAACCACCTTGAGTAAATGACAAAAGGTTGTGGGACTCAAGGATCCAAAACAGCCACCAGACTCTGCAGGCATTCAAGGAGCTTGCAGAGGGTGTTGGTAAGGCTACTTGGATGGTAGCTATCCAACTGAAGAGGTGGCTTCCCAGGCTTCAACAATGGAATAACAATGCTTTCCTGCCACTGGGTAGGGAAGAGTCCCTCACTCCACAGACGGTTGAAGAGGGTCAGTATACAATGGTGGCCAGCCACCGATAAGCATTGGAGCATTTGGTTATGTATCCGATCCGGTCCAGGAGCCATGTCTGGACAAAAGGCGAGGGTGCTGGCGAATTCCCACTCACTGAATGGGGCATTATAAGGCTCCAAGCAGCGAGAAGCAAAAGACAAAGGCAGTCATTCTGAGTGCTCTTTCTAGAGAAGGAATGTGGGCATATACTGAGCTGATGGCGAAGCTTGAGCAAAGTGTTGAGCGAAATTTTCTGCAAAATGCCGGATTGGTAAGGACAACACAATGTACAGAAATTCCTGCAACCCGGTGGGAGGACGGTGGCCAAAAATTCGCCTGAGTTTTGCCCAGATTTGTGAAGAGGGGATGTGTGGTCCTATGGTACCAGCTACATATCGATCCCATCAAATCCGTTCCTGAAATTTTTTAGGTAGCAGGTCCGGGTGCGGAGTTGTTTAAAGACCTCCTTTATGGCTGCAGCAATTTCCGGAGTTCACCAAGGGACCATCTCCCGATGGGGGCAACCTGAGGAGGAAGGGATTGCTGAAACAGCTGCTGAAAGGATGGTGGCAGTCAAAGTCTGTGTAGATTCATCAACACTGTCGTGTGGCAGTATAGGGGGAATGAGAGCAGAGGAGAAGGCACCACAATCAGCCTTAGAATGGCACACCTGGGAGGGTGACGGAGCGAGAGACACTGAAGGAAGGTCAAAACAATCAGGTAATGGTCATTGTCACATAAGTCATCGTGGACACCCCACTGAATGGAGGGAAAAAGGCCAGAACTGCAGATGGAGAGGTCAATGGTAGAGAAAATGCTGTGCGCCACACTAAATTGTATGGGAGCACTTGTGTTTAGTAAAAAGAGGTCAAGCCCTGCCAGAACAGCTTCAACTGTCCTGCCCAGAGCAATAGTCGTATGACTAACCCAAAGAGGGTTGTGGGCATTAAAGTCACCTAGTAGCAGGAAGGGAGAAGGGAGTTGTTGAAGAAAGGTGGTGAGGGCAAGGGATGTGTGCAGTCTGTTAGATGGAAGGCAGAAATTACAGATTGTGATTGGAGTGGCCAGATGGACCCTGACAGCAATGGCTTCCAGAGTGGTAACAATGTCCTTGCGGACCAAGGTGCAAATACCACCAGAAGGCTGCAGGGGGGCAATTTGGTTCCGACAGAAAGCGTGGAACTCACAAATGGCAGCTGAGTAAGAATTGACAAAATGGGTTTCCTGGAGTGCAATGCAAGCAGCAGAGTAGAAGGAAAGAAGGGGCTGCAACTCTGGAAGGTGACGCAAATATCCCTTACAATTCCACTGGAGGGTTCTCAAGCCAGAGTCCAAATGGGAAGCGAACGGACCGGAGTCAGTCATGCCACCGAGTCGCCATTTGTTACCGATAAGGATGGGGTAATATCCATATACATGGGGTCAGACTCTACTGGTTCATTGACTGGAGGAGGGGAAGGCTGCACCTCAGGGGATACCAGATGGCCCTTGCCCTTGTTCTTGTGTTTCTCCTTCTTCTCTTGGGAAGGAAGAAAAGGGAAGACTTCAGTGAGGGTGGGCACAGAATTAAACCTGGCAACCTTGGCACCCACTGGCTGTGGATCGTGCTGCCGATGCGGAGCAGCAGATTGCCTTTCAGGCGGGTGACGGGAAGAGGAGTCCCGGGAGAAAGCTCCAGTACCGGCGGCGGCCGAAGAAGGGGAGCACTTCTCCAGTAGGGGAGGGGGAGCAGCACCCAAAGGGGTGGGTATGGGTACTGACGGGGAGGTGGAGTGGGAGAGTGAGGAGGAGGCGGCTGAAGGTATGGGGCGAATGGGATGGAACTGGAAGAGGAGGGGGTAGGAGGGGGAATGGATGTAACTGAAGCAAAAGTAGAAGTCATAGACACGGGATGGAGCCAGTCATACTTTTGATGAGCCTCGGTGTAGGTGAGCTGATCTAAGGTTTCGTACTCTTGAATCCTTCTTTCTTTCACAAACACCGGGCATGCAGGCAAGTGTGGAGAATGCAGTCCATGACAATTTACACACACTGGGGGAGGGGGAGCACAGGCACTTCCTTCATGGAGGGGCGCCCACTGTTACCGCAGAGAGGATCATTGCTGTTGCGGGAAGACATGTCCAAACCATAAGCATTTAAAGCATATCATTGGTGGTGGAATATAAGGTTTTACATCACACTGATACACCATTACCTTGACCTTCTCTGGGAGGACATCCCCCTCAAAGGCCAGGATAAAGGCGCCCGTAGCGGTGCGATTCTTTGGAGGGCCTCGCTGCACACGGCGAATAGAACGAACCCCTCGCCGCTCAAGGTTAGCATGGAACTCCTCGTCAGTTTGGAGAAGAAGATCTTGGTGGAAAATAATTCCCTGTACTGAGCTCATAGATTGGATGGGGCGTGACGGAGACTGGGAGATCACTGAGGTCACAAGAACATAGGGTGTTAGATTGGGCAGCAGACGATGTCTTTATGAGCAAAGCACCGAACTGCATTTTACTCATCGATTCCACTTCGCCATACTTATCTTCAATCGTATCCATGAAAAATAAAGGCTTGGTCATGGCAAAACTTCCACCATCCATCCTGGTACAAACCAGGTACCGAAGGAAAGGTTTCAACCCAAGCCGGCAAGCTTGACTCTCCTCCCAGGGGGTGGCCAGGGAAGGGAATACCGAAGGATCAGAAGAAGCAATCTCACATATGCTATCTCTCTTAGAGACAGCCACTGAATGGCCAGAATGGTGAAGCTTTTGTTGCTTCATGCTCAAGGCATCCGCCCTAGTGCCACCCACTCCGATCAGGGGCTCATCTCATGGGTGCCAGCCAGCCACAGCGAGGGCCGCCTGGCACGGCACCATTGCCGGGAGATCTGGTGGCCCAAAGTGATTAGCATCGACTCCTGGGCATACACAAGATGTTAACAGCTCAGGTACTAGCAGTGTGATCCCTGTGGTTTCAGGGGGCTCAGCCAAGTGGGTACATAACAGCCCCAACACATGGACTGGTTACCGTGCTGGTGACCTAGTAGGAGGGGGGCCAGGGTGCAAAGGGAAAGGGGAGGGGAGGGGGAGAGGAACCTGCACCATGGAAGCTAGACAGGGAGTTCATCCCCAAATGGCTCACACTGAACAGAAAATTTTGGAAATGGAGGTCAAACCCCAAGGGGACCAAAAACGCCAAAAAGGAAATGGAAACAGCAAACTAAACAATAGCACAGACCAAAAGAAAGCCAGGAGGATAGCCAGGTCGACAAAAAGAAGTCCACTAAGAGGGTAGAGAGGGGGCAGGGACAAAGGAGAAAGGATAGGGAGGGAGAGAAACTGGGATGGTAATGCAGCCTGGAAAGGAAAGGAGACTGCAGTAGCTTGGGGGGGCCCATGCGCGCCACACACGTACCCACAAAAGGACTGTGGGACCCCGGGGGGGGGTCATTTAAAGCCGGTTCTTGAAACTTTGTTAGTAGACTTTCTCAGTACAGTTTACATCTATCTTCAAGAGTCTGTCAGGTGAGTTCTTTCAACATCTCAGCAACACTCTCCCAAGGGTCAAACAAACCTGTGACCATTCGTGCTGCCCTTCTCTGAATACGTTCAATATCCCCCGTTTGACTGATTTGGTATCAGTCGCACACACTTGAGCAATATTCTAGAACTGGCTGCACAAGTGATTTGTAAGCAACTTCCTTTGCGGACCAACTGCAGTTTCCCAATTTTGTACCAATAAACTGAAGTCTAGCACCTGCTTTACCCACGACTGAGCCTATGTGATCATTCTATATCATATTCCTTCAAAGGGTTACACCCAGGAATTTGTATGAGTTGACCAATTCCAACCGTAACTCACTGATATTATAGATGTAGGCTACTACATTTTTTTTTTTCATTTACTGAAGGGCACAATTTTACATTTATGAACATTTAAAGTGAGTTGACAATCTATGCACCACTTTGAAATCTTACCTAGATTTGACTGAATATTTATGCAGCTTCTTTCAGAGTGTAATTCATTATAGATAACTGGATCATCTACAAAAAGTCTGAGGTTACTATTAATATTGTCTGCAAGGTCATTGATACACAACATGAACAGCAAGGGTACCAACACATTTCCATGGGGTACATCACAAGATATTTCCACATCTGTCAATGACTCTCTGACCAAAATAACATGCTGCATCCTTCGTACCAGAAAGTTATCAATCCAAGTCACAAATTTCATTTGATACCCCATATGATTTTTATTTTGACAATAAGTTTAGGTGTGGTGCTGAGTCAAATGTTTTTCAGAAATCAAGAAATACGGCGTCTGCACGACTGCCTTGATCTACTAAGGCAATCAGTATGTCACATGAGAAATGTGCAAGTTGGGTTTCAGACGACTGAGGTTTTCGGAATCCTAGCTGGTTGGCACAGAAGAGGTCATTCTGTTCAAGATACCTCATTATGTTTGAGTTCAGAATATGTTCTAACATTCTACAATAAATCAGTGTCAAGGATACTGGACGGTAGTTTTGTGGATCACTTCTACTAACCTTCTTGTAGACACATGTGTCCTGTGCTTTTTTCTAAGAACTGAACGCTTTTTTATTAGAGGGATCACAAAAGATTACAGTCAGAAGAGGGGCTAACTCACCCACAAATTTAGTATAGTTTCTGATGGGGTTTACGTCAGAACCTGGGGCTTTGTTCATTGTTAACAATTTCAACTGTTCCACAGCACCACTGATACTAATACTTATTTCACTCATCTTTTCAGTGGTATGAGGATTAAACTGGGGCAATACTCTGGGTTTTCATAAAGAAACATATCAAAAATGGAGTGAAGCATTTCAGCTTTTGCTTTACTACCCTCAATTTCAGTTCTGGTCTCATTCACCAGGGACTGGGAACTAACTTTGGTGCTGCTAGTAGCCTTTACATATGACTAGAATTTTTTTGGATTTCGTGAAAGATCATTTGATAAAAATCTGCTATGGTACTCACTGAAGGCTTTACGCATTGCTCTCTTGACAGCCAAACATGTTTCATTCAGCATCTCTGTATCTATAGCTCTATGCTTTGTTTTACAGCTATTGTGCAGTAATCTCAGTACCATTAGAAATTTAGTTACAGTGACTGTATACTATGTGCAGGTCCCTCCCATTATGGACTGTTCTACTCGGTACGCATTTCTCCAGTGCACCGTCAATTATTCTTTTAACCCTTTGTTGCCTGACGGTACTTAAAAGTACCAGTAAGTTTTGACTCTCATTATTTTCTCGTGGTGCAGTTTCGTGATCTGAGAGCCTGTCGGTGCTTAACAGTAACTCTGCTCTACTGTTTCATAGTTGTTATTGTGCAATACATAGACCTCTCTGGCGGTCAGAGCTTGAAATTGTTTTTCGCGCGCTGCTGTGAAAACAGAAGATTGTATGTGCTTGTTTCCATGGTGTTGCCTGAATTTGTGGGCAATTTATTGAAACTTCCGTTGAGTTTTCCATTGTACATACTTATCTTCTTTGTTTTTTTATAACAGTTTGAAGCATTACGTTACAAGTGAATGAGATAAAGTGGAAAATATAAGGCGGACTTATTAGTACCGTCAGGTTGTGCGAACACTTTAATGTAGCAGCAACGCATTACCTCTCACTAGTTGTTCTGTCCACTTTTTCTCACACAGAAATCCGTAAATACATTTGCCTGTGGAACAATTAGAAAAAACAGGAAAGGCTTGCCAGGGAATTTACCTAAAGAAAAATGTCTAAATCAAATCACAGAGTGTCATCTCTAGAACTAACAGTATTTCAATGGAAGGAAAATAAAGTAGTGTATTTTGCGTCAAACTTCCATTGCACCGAACAGAGCGTAGTGACAAGAAAACAGAAAGATTGAACTAGTGTGACTATACCATGTCCAGTTATTGTATGTGATTACAATAAAAAGATGGGTGGTGTGGATCATGCAGACAGATTACGTTCAACTTATGGTCTTGACAAGCGATCAAAGAAATGGTGGCACCGTCTCTTCTGGGGAGCAACAGAAATTGCTTTTGTCAATGCTTACGTCATTTTCAGTGATCTACATGGGGCACTGCCACTGCTGGAATTCAGGCGTGCTGTGGCACTAGGGCTAATGAATGAACAGCAAGTGCCAAATCTCAAAAAGAGAAACTCTGGTAAAGATGAAATAACTCTCCCAAAGAGAAGGAAGGATAACTTTTCTGTTCCGAAGGATGTACGTCTTGGCAACCGAGGAAACCATTTTGTAGTGTTCAGTTGTAAAAGAGGACGATGCGAAATGTGTGCAAAAAATAAAATTCAGTCGAGACCACATTCACAATGTAGTACATGTAAAGTGTATTTGTGCTGCAATGAGAAAAAGAACTGTTTCCTACAATTTCATGAGGTATCACTAAATATGTGATATGTATATACTGTCAAAAATGTATAGCCAAGTTACCATGTATTGTGAAGTTGCTCTAGAATAAATTTATGCGAAATTTAAAAAAAAAATTCAGAAATATCATATTTCTGTTAATTTTCTAATGTAAAAATATTTAATATTTATGTGGAATAAAGTACAAGTTATAAAAATTGGAGCATTTTTCTGCGCATGTTGTGATTCTGTCCATGGAGTCTGACGGTACTTCTGAGTACCAGGAGAGAAAAAAGTTGCAAAAAATAAAATAAAATTTTACAAAAAATCCTACCGTCATTTGAGGCCACAATAGCATAAATTCTGCAAAGAAAATGTTAAAAAGTAAAAATTTTCTTATGTCAGGAAACGAAGGGTTAAACTTGAGCCATAGTTCCTCTACATGCTCTTGCTTTGTGCTAAAAGTTTCAAATTCCACTTTGCAATATGATACCATTGCTTTTTTATCTAGTTTACTAAACATGTATACCTTTCTGCTGGTTTTTGATGTACCTCCACTCACGATGTGCACAATTTCAGAAATGATGTGTCCATACAGTTCACATGTGCACTTGGAGGCCACCTAGGTCAGCCCCCTGGTGTGCTTTGATGAGTCACCAAAGAAACAGTATTATTTAAGGGATCGCAAATGAGTGCTTGGCCTGTTCTGTACCCTGTATAGCTGTTGTCCATTCAATGTGTTCAGCGCTATGCACAACCTGTGCTTAACTGTATCTTAAGTTGGCTGTATGAAGTACTAAGTTCCATAAATCATGTTTTTCCTCGCTATAACAAACTTGGCGACGAGAGAAGATTATGTTTCTTCTGTGGTTAGTGTCTGTGCTAAGTCACCCGACAAACATCTTGATGGAAGAAACACTCCAACGTATCGTTGCCCAGCAAGAAGCTTTCACAGATCAACAGCAGGTTCTGACCATTGCTCCCAATCAAGTGGCATCTGCACACTCGCGGCACGTTTGTCTTTCGTCTGTGCAACTGTTGCCCCTTCCCGCACATGATGAATTGGTCGAAGACTGGGACTCCTACGAGACACTGTTACACCAACATTTCCAAGTTTTCAGCATGGGAGATGCCAACCTGTGTAGGGCTTTCTTACTTTCCTGGCTTTCACTGCATGTGTATCAGTTGTGCCAACTTGCATCTTAGCAACAACCGGCCACCTTATCATTTGATGAAACATGCAAGCTTTTTTCAATTTATTACTGTGACAATACACAGGTCATTGTGATGGACATAGAATTTTACTGTTGTCAGAAATGCCCACTCTTATAATGTCTGGACAGCTGAATTACATGGGTTGAGCTGTCATTGTAACTTTGTCACTAGTACCCATCACGTATCCTGTGCTGATCAAATGGTGTGTGTGACATTATTATTCGTCTGGTCCTGGATTGGGAAGTCCACGAAAAAGAACTTCAGTGTGAGCATCCGACACTTACAGATGTGCTCAATATAGCACAGTCCTTTGAGGTGTCACGAGTCACAAGTGATCAGATTGCTGAGTAGGGGGAGGTACCGGAAGTTGCTCAGTCAAACCTGTTAGGCAAGCTGCAATTGTTTAGGACAAAGGGGCAGCTGTTGCAGCAGTGCAACACTCGACTCAGCGTCACATGGGGCAGCGTTGGTTGTGGCCTCAGCAGCAACAGGCAGCGTCACAAGAGCAAATCAGCAACTGGAGTCATTCTACTCTAAGTTTTCATTGCCATTTTCCCCTCGGGTCAGTTGTGCTACCGGTTGGTTGGACTGGAGAAAGAGACCAAACTACACGGTCATCAGTCCCACCGACCTTGGAATAACTAAAACCGATAAAACCTCACACTATAAGAGGGAACTACAATGGCCATAAAATTACAAATTATTGACACAGATGGAAGGAAGAATATGGAAGAAGAGAGGAGGGAAAGAAAGTGACTAATGACAGAAGCGTGAAGGAAGAAGCACAGGTAAATAAGATAGACATTCAAGATAAAACAGACCCCATAAAGAAAGGAGTGGGAAGGCTGGGGTGAACCACCAAATCCAGTCGAAGCCAGTCCAATCAGGGGAAGGGGGGAGCAAGACGGCCTGACAGCCCCTCCACCAACTGATAAGGTTGAAGGTCCCACACTTAAATAAAGTGATAAAAACCCCCATCACAAAGAAATCGTAAAACTAGATCAGCCATTGAGGCATTGTCAGCTAACACCAGGGGTAGCAAGTCTGGGAAGCTAAAAGTCCGTCGCAGGGTGGCAAAGTCGGGATATTCCAGTAAGAGATGAACCACAGAACATTGATCCAAAACGACAGAGAGGGGGGTCCTCACGACGGAGGAGATAACCATGAGTCAGCCAAGTATGGCCGTTGCGGAGCCATCAAAGGATGACAGAGGCTTTCCGAGAGGCCCATAAGGAGGACTGCCACATAGTTGTAAAATCCTTTATCGCCATGAGCTTGTTTAGGAAAGAAAATGTGTGCCATTCTGCATTCCAAAGTCCCAGAACCTGACGACATAACACCGAGCGAAGGTCCATTTCTGGAATGCCAACAGCAAGAGATGGCTCGTTAGTAGCCAATTTAGCCAGTCGATCGACAAGTTCATTACCAGGTATCCCAACATGGCAGGAGTCCTACAGATAGTGAAGGACAGTCCCGAGCAAAAGTGGACATGGTCCAGTGTGCGCAAGACGGCAACCAATTCTGCAGTAAAAACACTACAGCCATCTGGCAAGGAATGAGGTTCCGTGTGTCTCACATACGTATAAGCATAACCAGTGTGACCAGCAACCATGGAGCAATCAGTAGAAATCACTTCTGAACCCTGGAATGAACTGAGGAAACAGTAGAATTGGTGGCGAAGGGCCTCTGGAGGGATAGAATCCTTTGAATTGATGGAGACATCAAGACAGCTTTGGCCGAGAGATGCAACACAGAGGGGTACTTGCGTAAGCAGAGAAAAGAAGCAGTAAAGGGAAGTGTCAGAGCTCAGAAAAAGAGTGACTGAATGCGGGCAGCCATGGTAAGCCCACATCGTGGCCACCGTCGCAGGAGGTTGATCTTCATGTCGGGTTAAGGAGACCATAATTATGGTGCTTTGGAGTGCAGCAAATGCGGAGCGCATAAGGTATCAGCTGTTGTTGGCGCAAAACTCGCAGTGGTGAAATCCCTGCTTCTGTGAGAAGGCTAATCAAGGGGCTAGTCCGGAAGGCACCAGTCGCAAGTCGTACCCCACAATGGTAGATGGGGTCTAGTATCTGCAATGTCGAAGGTGACAAAGAACCATAGGCAGGACTCCTGTAGTCTAAGTAGTCTAAACGAGACTGGACTAGTGCTTTGTACAATCACAGGAGAATAGAGCGGTCTGCACCCCAGGCGGTATTGCACAGACATCTAAGAACACTGAGATGTAACAAGCATGTTCTCTTCAGCTGGCGAAGATGAGGGAGCCATGTCAACCGGACATTGAAGACCAGACCCAAGAAGTGATGGATGTCCACCATCTCGAGGGATTGGCCATCGAGGAACATGTCCGGATGGGGACGGAATGTACAGCGACGGCAGAAATGCATGACAGAAGACTTAGCCACCGAAAACTGAAAACCATGGGAGAGAGCCCATGATTGTGCCTGATAGACTGCCCCCCCTGTAGATGGCGTTCTGCAGCACCCATGATGGAGGAAGCGATGTAGATACAAAAATCATCAGCATACAAAGAGGGGGACACTGTCGGCCCAGCAGCAGCCACCGGTCTGTTAATGGCAACGAGAAAGAAAGGGATGCTCAACACGGAACCCTGTGGAACCCTATTTTCTTGCTGATGGGAAGTGCTCTAGGAGCAACCAACTTGGACCCGGAAAGAGTGACAAGAAAGAAAGTTACATATAAAAACGGGCAGAGCACCATGAAGGCCCCATTCGTGAAGGGTGGTGAGGATGTGGTGGCGACAGGTGGTGTCGTAGGCTTTATGCAGGTCAAAGACTGCAAGAAAGTGTTGCCAATGGGCAAAAACCAACCACATAGCAGACTCCAGGTGGACTAAGTTATCCACCGTGCAGTGGCCACTGCGAAAACCACCTTGTGTCAATGACACAAGGTCGTGGGATTCAAGGATCCAAAACAGCCGCAAGACTCACCATGCATTCAAGGAGCATGCAGAGGGTGTTGGTAAGGCTACTTGGACAGTAGCTATCCAACTGAAGAGGTGGCTTCCCAGGCGCCAACACCAGAATAACAATGCTTTCCTGCCACTGGGTAGGAAATACCCCCTAACTCCACAGATGGTTGAAAAGGGTCAGTATACGACAGTGGCCAGCCACCGATAAGTGTTGGAGCATTTGGTTATGTATCCAATCCGGTGCAGGAGCCGTGTCAGGACAAAGGGCGAGGGCACTGGCGGATTCCCACTCGCTGAATGGGGCATTTTAAGGCTACAAGCAGCAAGAAACGAAAGACAAAGGTAGTCATTCTGAGCCCTCTTTCAGGAGGAGGAACGTGGGTGGATACTGAGTCGATGCAGAGGCTTAGGCAAAGTGTTGAGCAAAATGCTCTGCAACAAAGTCCGGATGGGTAAGGATAACACCACGCTCAAAAATTCCTGCAATGCTGGCGGTAGGACGATGGCCAAAAATTTGCCCGAGTTTCGCCCAGACTTGTGAAGAGGGGGGTGCGGACCTATGGCAGCCACTGAACAAAGGTCAAAACAATTGGGTAATGATCGCTGTCACATAAGTCATTGTGGACATCCCAACTGAATGGAGGGAAGAAGGCCGGGACTGCAGATGGAGAGGTCAATGGCAGGGAAAGTGCTGTGCGCCACACTAAAGTGTGTGGAAGTGCTGGTGTTTAGGAGACAGAGGTCAAGCTCTGCCAGAACAGCTTCAACTGTCCTGCCCAGGGCAAAGAGGGTTGTGGGCAATAAAGTCCCCTAGAAGCATGAAGGGAGAAGGGAGTTGTTGAAGAAGGGTTGTTAAGGCAAGGGATGTGGGTGACTTGTCAGGCAGGAGGTAGAGATTGTGGTTCGAGTGGCCAGATGGACTGACAGCAATGGCTTCCAGAGTGGTATGGAGGGGAACCCGTTTACTAACAATGTCCTTGAGGACCACGGTGCAAACATCACCAGAAGCCCGCAAGGGGCCAATTCAGTTTCGACAAAAAGCATGGAACCCACGAAGGGTGGGTGAGTAAGGATTGATAAAATGGGTCCCCTAGAGAGCAATGCAAGCAGCAGAGTAGGAGGAAAGAAGGGGCTGCAACTCTGGGAGATGACGCAAATAGCCATTACAATGCCACTGGAGGATTCTCAGGCTGGAGTCCAAATGGGAAGCAAACGAACCGGAGCCGGTCACGCCACCGAGTCGCCGTCCGTCACCGATAAGGATGGGGTAATGTCCATATAGGTGGGGTCAGACCCTGTTGGATCATCGGCTGGAGGAAGACAAGGCAGTACCGGAGGGGCCTTGCTCTTGTTCTTGTGTTTCTGCTTCTTCTTTTGTGAAGAAAGAGAAGGGCACATTGCAGCGAGCTCAGGCATGGAATTACACCTGGTAATCTTAGCGTCCACTGGTCGCGGATCGCACGGCCGATGTGCAACAGCATATCGTCTTTCAGGGGAGTGCTGGGAAGAGGTGTCCTGGGAGGAAGCTCCAGTACCGGCGGCTACCGAAGAAGGGGAGCACTTCTCCGGCAGAGGAGGGGGAACAGCACCTGAAGGGGTGGGTATGGGTACTGTTGACGAGGGGGAGGGGGAGGGGGAGTAAGAATGGGAGAGTGAGGATGAGGCTGAAGGTGTGGGGAGAATGGGTTGGTGCTGGGAAGAGGAGGGGGTCGACGGGGAATAAGACATGACTGAAGCAAAGGTAGAAGTTATATGCACGGAATGGAGGCGTTGATACATTTGACAAGCCTCGGTGTACGTAAGTCAATCTATGATCTTGTACTCTTGAATTCGTCATTCTTCCAAATACACTGGGCATGCTGGCGAGCATGGAGGATGTTGCACATTACAATTTACACACGCTGGCAGTGGAGCACAGGCACTCCCCTCATGGAGGGGGTGCCCACAGTCAACACAGAGGGGATCATTGGTGCAGCGGGAAGACATGTGTCCAAACCATAAGCATTTGAAGCATCTCATTGGTGGTGGAATGTAAGGTTTTACATCACACCGATACACCATCACCTCTACCTTTGCTGAGAGGGCATCCCCCTCAAAGGCCAGGATAAAGGCACCTGTATCGGTGCTATTGTTTTTAGGGCTTAGATGTACATGACGGATAAATCGGACTCCTTGTCGCTCGAGGTTTGCACAGAGCTCCTCATCAGTTTGGAGAAGAAGATCCTGGTGGAAAATAATTCCCTGTACCTAGTTCAAAGATCACGGACGACTTCATCAATACAACTTGGGAAATAATGTGTAAATATGACTTCGGAGGTATATACAGGCCAATCAGCATGATGTAAAGCCCAGCAGGGTAACCTGGTCATCGGATGGTGGGAAGGGAATGAGAGAATCAACAGGAAGTGGTCACTATCACAGCAGTCATAATGTGGCAACCAGCAAAACGAAGAGAGGAGAGAAAGGGAAGAAAGTGAAAGATCAGTGGCAGGGAAGTTGCATACATGGCACTAAAATGAGTAGGGGAACCATCATTAAGAAGGCACCGGTCGCCATCCGCAAGAAATGGGTCCATGAGGAACCCCAGACAAGACAGCAGGGCAGCAGACATAGGTGGCCTGTCAGGAGGGAGATAGAGATTACGGACTCCAATTGGACACAGACGACAACTGCTTCCAATTTGGTATGAAGTGGGATCCATGTAATAACAATATCTGTATGTACCAACATGTAAATGCCACTGGAAGCCCTTAAAGGGCCAACCCAGTTCCAACAAAGCACAGAACACATGAACGGTCGGTTAGTGAGCATCAGTAAAATGAGATTTTGGAGAATAACAGAAGCTGCCGAGTAAAAGGCAATAAGGAACTGCAACTCTGGGATGTGACAGTAGTAGCCATTGCAGTTCCACTGAATAATCATGGAGTGGGTATCCAAATGGGAGGCGAACAGGCTGGAGCCAATCACACTGGCAGGTCACCATCAATCATGAGGATGGGGTGACATCTGTAAATAAGAAAAAAATGGTTCAAATGGCTCTGAGCCCTATGGGACTTAACTACTGTGGTCATCAGTCCCCTAGAACTTAGAACTACTTAAACCTAACTAACCTAAGAACATCACACACATCCATGCCCGAGGCAGGATTCGAACATGCGACCGTAGCAGTCGCGCGGTTCCGGACTGCGCGCCTAGAACCGCTAGACCACCGCGGCCGGCTGTAAATAAGAGGTCACACTCAGGTTGCGAGGGGGGGGGGGGGGGGGGGATAGCACCTCCAGTGGGCAAGCCTTGTCTCGAGACTTACATTTCTTCTTCTTCTTTCATATGTTGAGGAGGGCAGGGTATGGAGGAGTATCTCGAGGGGAGGGCATGGGAAACGTGGGGGAGTGGGAGATGAGGGGGGCACAGGACTGCAGTAAGGAAGAGGGAGGAGGGGGAAAGAATGTAACAAAGGCAAAAGTAGAAGTCATCGACACAAGATGAAGTCTATCATATTTCTGACGAGCCTCAGTGTAAGCTAAACGATCAAGGGACTTATACTCTTGTGTCTTCTTTTCTTTCTTGTACGCCAGGCAATCTGGTCAGTGTGGAGAGTGATGGTCATGACAATTAATGGACGTAGTTGGGGGAACACAGTGCTCCCCTCATGGAGTGTGTGTCCACATTCACAGCACAAAGGGTCCTCCATATATTGGGAATACATGTGCCCAAAACACAAGCACCGAAAGCAACTCATGGGTGGTGGAACGCGTGGCTTCACAACACACGGGTAACATGTAACCTTGACCTTCTCTGGGAGGATATATCCCTAAAAATCCACAATAACGGCATTGTATCTAGGCAATTGTCCTTATGACCTTTCTGCACACAATGAATGAAACGAACACCTCATCATTCCAGATTGGCATGGAGTTCCTTATCAGTTTGAAGGATGAGGTCCCTGAACCACATTTAAGGACTGGTAAGGTGTAATGGACACCGGGGAATCGCCAAGATGATAAAGCGTGATGGGCTGCAGATCAGGTGGCAGAAGTAGTTTTGATCAATATGGAACCCGACAGTGCCTTACTGAGAGACTCCACTTTGCCAAACTTTTCTTAGATATTTTCCACAAAATATAACAGCTTTGTGGTGGTGAATGTGTCCCTATCCATCCTAGTACAGACCAGGTAGTGGGGAAAGTGTTTCACCCCAAGCTGGCAAGCCTGGCCCTCCTCACAGTGTGTAGCAAGGGAAGGGACGGTTGTGGGGTCAGAAGAGGTAGCATTCAACGATCCATTACCAATTAAACAGAAGCCCACAAAAGAATGGTCAGATTTTTGGAACTTGATACATTTCATATGCAACACATCCACCCTGACATCACCCAATTCGATCAGGGGCTCTCCTCATGGGTGATCCAGAATGACAAGCAAGCATTCCTAGGCACACTTGGGAAGGCAAAAGCCAAGATATAAGAAGTGTGATCCCTATGTTGTCAGGGATACATAACAGGCCCACCACATGGACTGGCTATTGGTGCTTGTGACCTTTGGCAGTGGAGTAGGGATACAGAGAAGGAGGGGGAGGGGAAAGGGCAGGGGGGGAGGGAAAAGGGCAGGGGTGAGGGGAAAGGGCAGGGGGGAGGGGAAAGGGCAGGGGGGAGGGGAAAGGGCAGGGGGGAGGGTGGGAGGGAGGGAGGAATCCATACCACAGACACAAGGGAGGAAGTTTTTCCCCAAATGGCTCACACTACAGAGAGGAAATTTAGAAACAGAGGTTGAACCCCAAAGGGGGACCAAAAACATTGAAAAGGAAAGACGAGAAAGAAAAGGCACGCAGAACAAAACCGGAAGGAATACAGTAAACAAGGTGGACACCACCTCGACATAAGTAAGAACGCCAAGAGAGGGGAAGGAGGAGGCAGCAGGGAAGGAGCAAGGAATGGAAGGGAGGGGTACAGGAAAGGAAGAATGGGCTGCAATAGCTTGGGGCCCCATACATGAACTCACGAAAGAACACCTGGGGGGATTTTGTAATGCTAATCATTTTGCATCTGAGGTTACTGTACACGACACAATGGCATTCACATTGTATTGTTATAAGGGAAAGTTAATTTGCCACCATTAACACAATTTATTTTTCAATGCACCGTACCAGGGACTCACTTCAAATGATAAAACAATTACAGAGAACCTGAAGAATTATTTCAAGAATGCTTGTAGCTACAATGCAACACTTGCTATGGGTCAGATCTGAGGCTAAAATTTGAAACACAGTTTTATGTGGAGTATATCGCTTTAAGATAAATGACACTTATCATAGATCAGATCCACTGTCTCAATTGGTGGAATTTAATTTCAACCACAGGCAATACAAGTGATAAATTAATTTCAAAAATTTAAATAATGAAGGATATGTAAATCATTATCTTAGCAATATACATTACAGTCTTGTTCAACTATCTACCACAAGATAATCAGTTTTCAGTATTTATAAATAATTAATGGACTAAAGGTAACGATCACCAAACAGCTGAGGTGCCGAGTCTCAGATATATACCATTAACGCAAAGCATAATTGGAATATATATGTAAAGTATTGTGAGACTCCAAGAGGAAAGTGAGCACCTGAACCTACTTATCAATTACTAACTCCATCTGATGTAATTTCCAACTCTGAATTAAATTTGTGGCTCAGCTGACAAAGATTGGTTATAGACTCGTTTAATGCTCCCCTCTGTGGAAATCTTCAGTAAGGATGAAATTATATACATCTCAACAGAGCACAAGGCGAGGGAGTGATGTAAGAATGGACTAGGATATTGGAGGATTGGATGGGTAGTGACATACCACTCTGGGAGGGTGGGAGGATTGTAGGCAGGATATTCCTTGTTCTGGGTGTGGAGATAAGCAGTCAAAGCCCTGGTGGAGGATATGGTTCAGTTGTTCCAGTTTGGGATGATTCTGAGTGGTGAGGCAGATGCTCCTTTGTAGTTGGTTCCTGGGGGTGGATAGAGTATGGGAAATCTGTCTGCCTGACTGGAAGTCTTAGTAAGGCTTTCAGCACACTGGGCAGATTTCCCATCACTGCAAATGTGTTGACAAAGGTTGGCCCTATTTTAGTACGCAAAGGACGGTAGCAGGCACTGTGCTTGACATGGACAGAGGTTTGGATGCTGTCGACAAGAGAGGTGGAGGACAATGTGCCTACTTTCTCTCCTCACCCACTCTATCTGGTACCAAGTGCACGGGTTTTGAATACGTGCCAGATGCCATGGACCTCGATTACCACTAGAGGTCTCTCCAGCCATCGCGCTGTAAGCCGTGGCTACGAGCGCACTCCTAGCCCGCGTATAATGTGAGGGCGCCACAGTGGAGCACGTGGTCCAAGCGGTCAATAGCAACGTACTCTATCAGGTATTTAAGCGCCTGCCTCTTGCTCAGCAGGCAGTCTGATATTCGCGTTAGTCTATCGACATCTCGCCTACAGACAGCATGTCTGCTTGGTTTCCGTGTATGAGTGGACACTGTGGATTCGTGAGGTTTCACTTGTGACTCCGTTGCTATTTGCGTGTTGTTGTTCGTTAGGTCTTGCTAGGTCATTCATCGTTGTTTATGTAAGTCCTTCCCCTTTCGTTTTGTTTGTTCACGGGCCGCTCCCGTTTGGTCCCACCACGCTTTAGTTCCCGGCAACCCCGCAACCGTTCCGCTTGCAGTTACAGCACTCTACCTGACACAAACCCTTGATCCAGGTGAGCTACAGTCCTCGCAAAATGTTGTCAGTCACGATAATGTAGGCATACAGGAGTATGTGTATAGATCTGAAGAACTGTTTGGGAGCTAGCAACATTTGACATCTTGCAGGCATCACCTGCAGGGAACAGCGACCATAAGGAATAAAACTGTGGAGCGGCCACAAGTTGCATACAACTTCCTTTTATTACAGGTTTTGCTCATCAGATGCAAGCATCTTCAGAAATTTGGTGGCCAAATGTAAAATGTCATTTTACGTCTGATGTCACCACTGTACACAGTGAGATACATTTAGTATGTTGCCGCTAGATACTAAATTTCTGAAGACATTCATGTCTAATGCATGAAGCCAATAATAAAAAAGTTGTGTGTGACCTGCAACTGCAATACAATTTTATTTTTAATCACAGTCTTGTTTATTTGCTTATCGAAAATCAGAACCTCAACTATGTAGTGAGTTATTACCTTTACTCCTTAAATTATTTGTATTCCACCAACACTGTAATTAATTTTAGAACTGCAAAGCTACTGAGCCATTAGTTACAAAAATGTAGTGTGTAAGAGAACAGAAATGTCTGACAGTTTATGGTAGTGAACAGCTTTAAAAGAGGACAAACTGAAATATGCAATGTTAAATATTTTGTGCCTATAAAGGCGAATTCAAATGCACACAGATAATGAAGCAAGACCAAGCAATGTACACTCAGTCTAAAATTGGCAATGAAAAAGGGAGCTATCCACTGCTATCTGTGTCCCTGACTGTGATAGTCAAATTCAAATGGCTCTAAGCACTATGTGACTTAACATCTGAGGTCATCAGTCCCCTAGATTTAGAACAACTTACACTTAACTAACCTAAGAACATCACACACATCCATGCCCGAGGCAGGATTCGAACCTGTGACCCTAGCAGCAGCGCAGTTCCGGACTGAAGCACCTAGAACCACTGGGCCACAGCAGCCGGCCTGCGATAGTCAATAAATGCCCAGAGGAGGTTGTTTTGTCATCACTAACATATTCTGCTTCATTCTCTGTATGGAATCTTGCAGTTATCCTTTACTCTGGTTGAAGCAGTAATCTTAGTGGAAAAACATCCACAACTGGAAGATCAGCTTTCTTAAAGGTTCCAGATAATTTGTAAATTCAGCACCGTGGAGCTGCCAAAAAGATGGAAAGGAGGAATCGGCTAGGAAGAGTAACTGGCCAAACCTCATTGCCTATGTTGAACACACATTATTTGCAACTTATTAAAAAATCCGTGTAAAGTGTGTTTCCATTTCAATATTTCCATTTAGGTAACAGTTATTAGTGGCAAAATGTTTCAGGACTCTCTCACTCTTTTGTTCTATTACATTGAGGAGAACGGGGAGGACAGGACTGACTTACCTCCAAACACAAATTACAGTTTAATCCATAATATTGGCAATGCCCCAGTCTGACTTACCAAACTCATTGTGTCTGACTATTTTTTGCCACTTGAACGGAGATTCCCTTGAGAAACTATAAGCCATTCTTTCAGCTACATGGTGGTCTGTTACACAGCATTTCCTGGTTATTGCTTATTACATCCACTACAGTTATAAAGGAATAAAGTGTCACAAAAAGAGAATTTTCAAAGCCAAGCCAATCATAATTAGTAGGTAAATAACATACCTCAAGGAGAATGATTGAACCACTGACATTGTTTTTATAGTAAGCAAGAGGTAATGACACTGACTCTCCAACTGCCTTAAGTGCTGCAAAGTGCATAACGAGGGAAATTGGATGCTGAAACACAATAAAAATATCTTTAAATTCCAGTATCTTACACATGATAATAAAATGGGTGAAAATTAAATCTCCTATAATTACAAGCCAATTCATCATACATCTCATGCTAGTAATTAAATTTTACATTACATGATATTGCTAAATCCTACAGATTATACTGATAAATGTACCAGGAATTTCCACTAGCACGTACAGGAAATGTAAAAAACTGAATTATTGTACATGACATCTTAGCAATATTAGTTATACAGTAGAGTCCAAGTAAAATATCAGTACAATAACATATCAAATTTAGAAGCATAAATAATTTAAAAAGTTCTAAATTTGGAATGTAACTCTACTCTGAAAAAAGATGTCCAAATGGACATCAGTAAATATGAGCTTCAATAAGCAAACATCTGGGTTGCTTAACCTGGCTGCTGTACACTACAGGATCAGCACACTGCCGGCATCAGTATGTTTGTATCGGAGGACACAAGCATCTAAATTACAGTCCACACTGGACATCAATACAAAAAAAATCAATGTCAGAATCTGTTTTGTACTAAGCAAGATATACACAAGTACCATGAGACGCCGCTAACACACAGGCACAACACTTGTCTCGTGCCTCCCAGTTTTGCGCACTGCTCTCCAGATCGCACTCAAACACTCAATCTCTTTCTGCTTCAGTGACACTTCCTTCAGTGCATCATTTACACCCACCAATAGTGTGATCAGTTGCTACAGAGAGCACTGTCAACCATGGACTACATCGCTTCTGCCTTGTACTGGCAGACAAAGAAATTCTTCGACAGACAGGCACAAAATACGTGTCGCAGACAAATAATGTTTTGAACCAGCAGTCAGACAATTCAGTTCAGTGCCTGCAGCCAGTTTTGTACAGTTCTATGAAGACCACCTTCTGACTTAGCAGTTGCTTTTTATGGAGAACTAAGACCATTAACAAAGTGTCTACACAATTTACATCTCATTGTAGTGACTATATGGTAGACTACCAAGAGACAGCAAAGTTATTTGGATATCATTGTATTAGGTTTAGGACATCAAGTGCCATGCACCAAATTGTACCCAAACTAACTACTATGTTGTAACATACTCTTTATAAATGTTATTGGTTATTTGTTATTCTGTTGCCACATTTCTGTTATAATGCCACCCTTTCAAACAAGTGTTTAATTGTACAGTCAGCCACCTTTACAGGACTGGACATTTCACCTGAAATAACAGTAGCATTCACTAACTTCATTCACAACATTTTGGCAACAAGGACAAACTTTAAACATTGTTGACAAATTGTCTCCAATATCCAACATTTGGCGGGGGAGTGGGATTTAAAAAATCAGAAATTTTTGACAACTAGACAGTGCAAACACACAGCATTCTCTTTACTGGGTGACAAGTAAAAATAAAACAATACTAGAGAAAAGAGATAAATTACTAGGTATGAAAATTTTTATTTTCACTTGTTTCTTAGAGTTTGTGATCAATTTCACCATTTTTGTGGCAACACTGCATGGCTTAAAATATTCTGTTCATAGTAGATTCAAGGGTTGCTAATCCGTTTCCTTTCCAGGGTAAACTTCCATTAATTTTGTAAACTGTTCTTAGCACATTTCTGAGACATGGCCCAACCAGAACTCGTCCTACAGACAATGCTAAATTTACTACAACAGCTGTCAGCAAACCAAGAACTCCTACGGTTGAGCAGGCAC
Source organism: Schistocerca piceifrons (assembly GCF_021461385.2). Taxonomy (NCBI): domain Eukaryota; kingdom Metazoa; phylum Arthropoda; class Insecta; order Orthoptera; family Acrididae; genus Schistocerca; species Schistocerca piceifrons. The sequence goes on along the minus strand of NC_060143.1, from coordinate 390,151,763 downwards.
AAGTTGATCTCTGAAAATTGCAGTGGGCTAGAGGTGGCAGCTTTGTGGGCCTATCTCAACCAATAACGTAACGCAATTTTGCAAACGTCTCTATGGCAGTGCTCCAGTGTTGTCACAGCTCTGTAGATGGTTACCATTTTCGCCTGCAGCCATTAGCTCTTTACAGCTGAAAGCTGGTAATAGTGCTGTGAGCTTTCAGGGATCATCTTACGCTGTCTTGACTTTAGCAGTGTGCTTGGCCAGACTTGAAGAAAGCAATAACGAAGGCCACAAGCAACCACTTCAATTAAACATGCTGCAACCACCCTTTACAGCATCTGATTGGAAAGCTGTGACCTGGAACAACTACATCCAGCATCTGGAGCAGGATTATCTCATTAGATTTCAGGTGATCTGAAACGAAAATCACCTTTGGCCAGGAAACGAAACCTGGCTTACCTGGAGTGCTGGATACCCAATCACCTTCAAAGTAGTTCTCTTGGGACTCCACACACTTCTCCCAGCTGTGCTGCCTTGTTCGAAGCATGCCAAAAAAGCCTCTTTTGGAATGGAATTTAGTTCAGCTGTTATTGCTGCCATAATGTCCTCTCTTGTCTGAAGTCATGTACCTTTCAATGGCATCTTGAGTTTGGAGACCAGCCAGAAGTCACAGGAGGCCAAATCAGGAGAGTAAGGAACCTGCTGAGACACAGTAATCTGTTTTTTCTCAGAAAAAGTCTGAAACAAGTGTGAGGAATGTGCTGGAGCATTGTTTCAATAGAAGCGTCAATTTCCTGTTGACTGCACGTCTGGTCTCTTGCGCCACACTGCATTATGGAGGCAAAGAGGACTTCCCTGTAGTTTTCTTTGATGAGTATTTGACACTGTGGTGCATACTTATGGTGCACCACATCACAGGAGTCAAAGGAATCAGTCAGCATCACTCTGACATTGCTGCATACTTGGCAGGCTTTCTTTGGTCTCAGTGATGAGGAATGTTCCCACTGTGATGACTGGGATTTGGTTTCCAGGTCATACCTGTGCACTCAGGACTCGTCACCAGTGATTATGGTGTTCACAAAGTTCGGGTCACTGTTTGTGGAGTCCAGAATGTCCTGTGAGACTTCAACAAGAAGTTGCTCTTGCACCGCCATCAGCAGTTTTGGCACGAATTTTGCTGACACTCTCTTCATGGCCAAACCTATGATCACAATGAAATGCACTGAAAAGGTGATGATGCCCACCTCTTCCACAATTTCTCTGATAGTCACACGATGGTCCTTCATCACAGCATTCGCTTTGGCAATTACCCGGTCATTTCAGCATGTTGATGGCCGATCGGAGCATGGCTTGCTCTCCACCGATGCGTAACCGTCTTTAAACCAGCTGCACCACTCCCTAATCTGTGTGATGCCCATAGCTTCGTCACCGAAAGTTGTCTGAATCTTTTGAATTGTTTCCACCTGACCGTCACCCAATTTCTGGCAAAATTTGATGCAGTAGTGTTGCTACAGTTTTTCCTTCATTTCCTTTGCAATGAAAAACCAACACAACCATTACACACTACCTCACTCAACTACTGCTTGCCAGCAAATGATGCTTTTGTCCGGTGGGAAAAAATTCATGCATGCACGTGAAAGTTCAAGGTTGGCTCATGCAAGTATGCTAGATTCATTTGGATCACGTCTTCAGAAAAAAAGGTTCAATACTTTTCTAACAGACCTTATATTTCAACTTATCCTGAAATTGTCACCTACTTGTGAACTGGTGACATTTTCATAACTGAAATTAAAGACATGCTTGCCAAATATCTTGATTTGCAAGGTCATGCTGCTGCTGCGGTCAGATAATGATCTTTTCAATGTTTCAATAATTCAAATCAAAACTATAAAGAGTGGATTACTCAATTGTAGGGCCTGACTTGGGAATGTAAAGTTCATTGTGTAAATGATCAGTGTACGAAACATTATGCAGACTCACTAATTTGTGACCAGCTCACCACACACTCTCATGACAAAGTAAGGAAGGACCTGCTTAGTCTAACAAACCTGTCTTTACAAGACTGTTTGCCACTAATCTGGGCATATGAACAGCACGTATCTGCTGAAGCAATACAGTGCAAAAGATTACACATCAACCTCCAGCATGGTCATACAACCTGTAGGGCCAGATCCAGAAGATACTGGGAGTGCATACTACTTGACTGAAACATTCGTAAACAAGTTCAGAAATACATACAAAATTATGATCTTGTTCATGCTGTGGTGTAAACCACAAAACAGAACATTTTTCCTGTCACAACACATACTGCAATTACTGTGAAATGAAATGATTGTATGGCATTATTAGCCAGGAGACCTCATACAGGGTTGTTTGACCACCGAGTGCAAATCTTTTTACTTGATGCCACTTCAGCGGCTTGGGTATCTATGATTATGATGGTGATGATGATTATGACAATGATGACACTTATTTCCCGAGCAGATAAAATCTCTAACCCAGTTGGAAATCAAACCCGGGGCCCTGCATGGCAATCAGCCGTGCTGACCACTCAATGTAAAAAGAGCAGACAGAGGTGAGGTGTACAAAATGAAGCACAACCAACAAAAACAGCAGACACTCATGTGTCATGTGATGGTTACAAATAAAAAGTGAAAAATAGATCAAAACATGGACAAATTCAAAAACTTTCACAGGTGAAACATCTGGCATCAGTAAGTCGTTATCTGTGACTCTTTGAGTTAACGAAATGCCAAGTGAATTTCAAATTGACACAGTGTCATCAATTTCAATTTTTAATTTGCAGGCGTACCGAAAAGTTTGGAATGCCGAAGTTAACAGATATTCAAAGTTCACTGTTCAGTTACAGTAATTAGAAGATTCCAGTAAGAGGATAATTTTCAACAGATATAACGTACAAACAATTTACAAAATGGGCTACATTTGTAGCTGTAAATTCAAATAACGCAACTAATCTTCTAGGACTGGATCTCTTCAATGCTTTGGGCTTCACCACTCATGAGCAAACAACTCAAATTCAAATTGACATTTGGTAAAAGTCTAGAATAAGGCCAGGGTTGTACTTAATGTGGTTCGTGCAGGAATGCTGTCAGCACTTCTGTGATGTATGCTGGGAACAAAAGCAGGTGTTTCAGCTGTTTGTGTTATTCAGCCAATAAGACAGACAACGTGTTTCAAAGTAATATATTCAGAAGAAATTGTAAAACATTGCTGTAAATGCGGATTATAAATTTCATAGCTTCTTGTTTGACTCGCAAATCAAGGACAGCATTGCAACCCATGATATATTCAAAAAAGCAACGAAATATTTTTCTGCTATGCTTTGCTACGGACTCAATCTGTGTCAGCACACTAGGGGACTGATGACCTCAAAAGTTAAGTCCATAGTGCTCAGAGCCATTTTGTGTCAGCACACTGAGTAAGTGGATCAATGTTTTTTAAGTAAATCATGGGACAAGGTAAGTGAATCATTGTTTTTCAACATATCGAATGTGCAACTCTATTATTAATAAATGTTGATCCACCTACCTTCTCTCATGATCTGATTAAAAAAACATTGAATCACTTACTCAGTGTGCTTGCACATTCACCAACACATTTGATATATTTTCATGTCTCTGCACTTAATCCATAAGACATACACCAACAGACGATGTCACTGTACAGAACTAAATCACTTAAATCAGTCCATTTTATGCACTTGCTGCCATAATCACAAACTATTTCTTTTGAAAGTCACTGATACACTGAAAAACAGCAAAGAAGATGGTGCTATAAATACATTGCCTCTCTTTTCGTCTCTCATTGGTTATATTGAAGAATCATCCCACTGGCTAAGTGAACTGATGTATTGTCAACCTATGGGCAGTAGATAAGCACAACTGTGGCTGCTGCTGACCCTGATCTATACTTTTGCCCTGACATTCAGAAAGGCAAGTTAAATTAGCTGTTGCAAAAATATGATGATATTTTTTTCTGAAGCAACAACAGTATCAAAAGTTACAAGGCACACATTTCACTAAAGCTGAAGGCATTGTCACAGTTTTGCAAAGCACGCAACATTCCTTTTGTGTTAAAAGATAAAATAAAGCAGGAACTCTCCCATCTCGATCAGAATGATATAATTGAGGCCATAATAAGCAGCCAAGGGCAAAATGGATCTTAGTTCTACAGAAGCCAAATGGCTCACTTTGCATCTGCGGAGATTTCAAAGTGACAATTATCTCTATTATTGATTCATATCCTATTCCCTAGCTGAAAGAAATGATGTCCATATTAACTGGTGGTATGTACTTTGCCTAGCTGGATCTTAAAGAAGCCTATTTACAAATATCTTTGGATGAAGACACACAGATATTTATGGTGATAAATACTACATTTGGTCTCTACTACTACAAAAGATTCTTCTATGGAATAGCCAGTGCACAAAGACTGGTCCAGCAGTATTTAGAAGAATTAATTCAGAAAGTTCCGATCACTGTGAGCTACCTTGACGACATAATTGTCTCGAGCACAACTCCACTGGAATTGTTACAGAATTTGGAAACTGCTTCCAAAATTCTAAAAGCAGCCAATCTGAAATGCAACAAGGCATGCATCTTATTTCAAAGTGAAGTTCAATACTTGGGTCACATTGCTCATGACACAGCCAATGCCACAACATGTTGACACCATTAAAAACCTTCCAGCTCCCATAGATGTCACACAATTATGTTCTGTATTAGAGCAAATAAATTAGTATCAGAAGTTTCTCCCTCATATACCTTCCATTAGTGAACCACTGAAGAAGTTGTTATGATAAAGCACCAAACGGAGCTGGGACAGAGAATGCTAACGCACATTTAACGAATTATCTGCTTGATTCCAAATGTCTTCCAACATTCGATTCAAGCAAAATGCTCACAACTGCTGTGGATGCATCAGATTATTGCATAAGTGTCACTCTGTCACATAAATGTCATGGGTTTGAACAACCAATTGTGTTTGCTTCAAAGACTCCGACAGTGGCACAAAGAAATTACACTCAGATCAAGAAGGAGGCTCTTGTGATTATATTTGCAGCCAAGAAATTTGATGATTGTATTTATGGACATAAATTTATCCTCCTTGCAGGCCACAAACCTTTAGTGGTTACCTTTGGACTGAACAATACTGGTCCTATATGTACAGCTCAACGTTTGCAGTGCTGGAGGCTATTTCTGTTGAATTACGATTAAGAAATTATATTCACGTCCACAGAACAAAATGTGAACATAGACTTTCCTTCACATTTGTCATCAATGCCAGACATAAACTTTGACTCATCAGTTAATTTTTGTTTTTCAATAGTTGTCAGTAGTTAAGACACCACGGAAAATTTCCCTGTAAACTCAAATTTAATTGCCAAACTTGTGCCTAAAGATCCCATTTAGCCCAAGATGAAACAGTATATTCAACTGGTGCAGCCCAATAAGAAGTTATTTAATCAACCAGAAATTAAATCTTATTAGAATATAACGTATGCAATTATAGTGTACGAATGTGTCATTCTGATACATTAAGAATCAGGCAAGACACGAGTGGTTATTTCTGCAATGTTTAAATGTAAGTGACTACAGATGCAACATCAATGCCATTTGGGCACAGTTTGTACCAAACATTGGCAAACAACACTGTTACTGGAAAAATATTGACAAAGTCATTGAAATGATGTTGTCTAAATGCCACTTACATCAAAAATACCATTTAGCTCTGCCTCGACAATATTTTCTGTGGCCATAAGCTTCAGAAATTACGTCACATCTGCATATTGATTTTCCAGTACCATTTCTCAGAAGCTACTAGCTCATTGTTGAAGCTTCCTCCAAATTTCCGTTTGTGATACAGATGTCCTTGATATCTTCAGGCTTTGTAGTAGTAGTAGTAGTAGTAGTAGTAGTAGTAGAGGGGTTTTCTGGGCGCACGACATCAAGGTCTTCAGCGCCCGTGCAGTATCATAGTGAGGCGGGTGTCAAGAAAAAAAAACTCAGAACATTGACATAAAACGAACATAAAACATGGGGAACAATCATTGAAAAATATGTGCTCACCCACACCGAAGCGTGGGATGAAGCAGGGCGGCAGCAGTAAAACATGGACAACACAGGAAGAAAATGGTAGAGGGAGCTAAAACAATGTAGCAGATGGAAGTGGCTGGCTGACCGCAAGGAAAAAAGGGAGGAGTCAGCCACTCTGCAATACACTAAAACCTCCAGCCTAAAAGTTTAGGCCAGAGTCCAGACACATCACAAAACTTAAAAACCCTAGACACATCACAAAACTTAAAAACCCTAGACACACACGTCTCATCATTAGCTAAAACAGAAGGCAGATCCCCATCAACTTGTGCTTCTGCCCTTGCATCACGGTATAAAATGCAGTCTGTTAAAATGTGCCGGACAGAGATGTGCACACCACAAGCATCACAAAACGGAGGATCCTCCCGCCATAATAAATAGCTATGCGTCAGAGGACAGTGCCCAATCCGAAGACGCGTGAGGGCCACCTCTTCCCGCCTGAGCAACCGGCAGGAGGAACGCCACGGCCGAGTGGTTGACTTGACCGACCGCAGTTTATTGGCCGTCACCGCCAGCCATTCGTCCACCCACAACTCCATGCACTTCCTGTGGAGTGCAGCGATGACTGACTGCAAGGGGATAGGACACTGGACCACATCCTGCCCTCTGCAGGCCTCCTTGGCAGCCCGATCAGCCTGTTCATTGCCCCATATGCCGACATGACCAGGCACCCAGCAGAAGGATACCTCCTTACCCCGCTGTTGGAGCAAGTACAGTTGGTCATGTATCAGCTGAACCATCTCCTCAGTCAGGTATAGGTTCTGCAGTGATTGTAAGGCACTAAGAGAATCGGAGCAGAGAAGAAATCGATCGCCCCGAACACGATGCATCTGCTCCAGTGCCTTCAGGATCGCGTGGAGCTCCGCTGCGAAAACGGTATATTCAGCAGGGAGGTGAATCCGGGTAACATGATCAGGGAACACCACAGAATAGCCAAGGAAAGTCTCCTGTTTGGAGCCATCAGTATAAACGACAGTGAAACCGTGATGCACATCTAAAATGGTAAAAAACAGAGATTGGAACGTAAAATCTGGTGTGCCATCTTTCTTAAAATTAGTCAAATATAAAATAAGTTTGGGTCTCCGGAGGAGCCAAGGTGGAGATCTGCTCCAACCGCGACGTAAAACACGAAGACCAGCCATAGACATCGCACCGAGGCAATCCTGTGCGCGAATTCCATAGGGCTGCGTCGCACGTTGCCGGTTATGAAACAATCGTGCCAGAGGAGGCTGAGCAACGGTATGGTAAGCAGGGGTGTATTGTGTGGACAAAGTTTTATACGCCTGGCGCACTGTAAGTAACCGTCGCCGCATATGAAGTGGCGGTTCACCAGCCTCTGCACAGAGGCTTGGTATGGGGCTAGTTCGGAATGCCTCAGTGGCTTGGTATGGGGCTAGTTCGGAATGCCCCAGTTTGTCAAAGGTCTTTTCTACTTAAGGACTGAAACCTATTGTCACTGGCAACAGCACACAATTTTCTTCTCAGAAATTTAAACTGTTCTTTGAAACATTTCACACTTCAGGATCACAGTGTTTCATCTTGAGGTCATTGCACTCACTGCAAGATTCATAAGAACTTTCAAACAATAAAGAAAATTCTTTATTGATCTTCCTCTCTCAGTGCAGGGTCACTCCATACAACACTCACTCAACAGTGCAAGAACCCTATGGAAGACTGCACTGAACATTACTGTCAATTTTAAAGCCACTCGTGCATCCGCAGGCTGAGTTTTGAAAACAGTCCAAAGAAATTTTTTTAAAACTGAATGATCTGTCACTCATTTCTGTGTAAAAGTATGGGAAAACGATGGGGAGACCAGCCATAATTGTAAAGCAGCTGACTACCTTCTGACTTCGGAGACAATATTTGCAGTAAACTAGGACCATTAACAGAGCATCTGTGCAATTGCCTTCAGCTACAGTGACAATATCGCAGGCTGCCAAAAGGCAGCAAAGTTATTTAGATATCACTGTATTAGGTTTAGAACATCAAGTGCTGTGCATCAAACTGTACCAAAGTTAAGTACTATATTGCAACGTATTCTTAATAAATGTTAATGGTAATTTCTTATTGTGTTGCCCCATTTGTGTTGCAGTGCAATGTTCTCAAATGTAAGTGAGCAATCAGTCACTATAACGGGAAAACACTTTTCTGCTACAGTGGATGATTAGGCTGAATTAATAGTAGTATTCAATTATTGCATTTGCAACAGAATCATATTTTATATATGACAGATGACACAATATCAATAAGTTTCAATAATCCATGTGGAATAATGTTCTGCTGTAACTCATCTTTCAAAAAGAAAGTCTTCATTCATAAAAGCATGCTGTAAGAATAATATGTGGTGCTCAGCCATGATCACCTTGTAGACATCTACTTCAGGAGTTCGGGTTTCTGACTATTGCTTCACAGTACATCCCTCATGAATTTGTTGTAAGTAATTCACTACCGTTCAAAAGTAACAATAATGTACACAATTACAATACCAGAAGGAAAAATGACATTCATTACTCTACTTTAAGATTGTCTTTAGCTCAAAAAGGGATGCACAATGCTGCGACAAAAATTTTTGATTACTTATCCATTGATAAAAAATGTCTGACAGACAGCAGAATAAAATGTGAGAACAAACTACAAATGTTTCTCCTTTACAATTTCTTCTATTCTGCAGAAGAATTCCTATTACCATAATGTGTAAAAGGTTGTGGGTAGGAATTACTACTTCACACCTGCATATCTTTTTTTCACAAAAACCGCCCTTAAAAATGTTCAGAATGTAGCCACATGTACAAATTAATTTGTGATGCGAGTGTAAAATGACTCATTCCACATCATTATTATCTATCGTGCAAAATGATTCCTGGAACATATAACTATCAATTATTACGAACTTTGCTCGAGATTCACTTGGTTTCTTTTTTACAAGACAGGCCGTCAGTTTGAGCATAACAATAGCAAGATGTCAGTATTCTTTTGTTATTAAAGTAAAATAGTGGCTACAAAGCTATTTCATTTTCTAGTAATTCTATACACCATAAATACCTACCGCAGAAAAGACTTTGTCCAGTTCATCTAACTTTAACAGGTCAACATTGTAGAATTTAACTTTCTTTCCTGTGATCTTCTCAACACGTTTCAGGGCCTCAGGTTGGCCATCTTTTCCTGTAACAATGGATTTTATTATCTAATTATTATTAACTGCTGATGTTTCAAACATACTATAAGTTGAATTTCTCAAACTGAAGAGCATTCTACATTAGCAATTCGATAACTGAAGACGTAATTCTCACAGAAAAGTGAATAACTGTGTGTGGACGATACCTTCACTTGTGAACATTTCTTCAACTGTACATCATGGTTTTCTAAGCCAACCAAGTGCAAAAAGGTATTTTTTGTTGTTGCTTCAAGTGACTTTCATATTTTTAATGCACTACCAGAAGAACTGTCACTTATCAGCCATTTGACATCCACTGTTGAATAAAGACCTCCTGTAGACTACTTTTCACTACAGATATGCATGGTGTCTAATGTCATCCATCCACTATCTGTAGAGGTACCAATATCAAAATATTGCATCTTTTAACACAATGGCTGCCATGGCATACTTTGGTTATCAACCCCCAAGGATCTTTCTTCATTTTCCCCTTCATTTTGTACCAAATAAACTATTTAGGCATAAATAAGCTGACAATATTTCCGCTTAGTACTTTATTATTGAGCCTTTTTTTAAAGTCAAACATGACACAAATGGTGTCAAAGTATGCTCGGACAGAGATATACTATGTGGCTAAAAAATTTGGGTTGGCACTCTTGCCAGTCTTTCAGTTCATAATATTATTTGTGTGCAGTTACATTAGTGCTTTCCTACATTGTTGCTACAGTCTTTATTTGATGTTGTTTGTGCTGTAACCAAGAAATACTGAGAAGAAAGAAAATGTCTTGCAGAAGTTATGAAGATAAACAAAGGAATGTACAGAAACTTTTAGATGAAGTTATGGGCATAAGTGACAAAGCTACTGCGTCATTATTTAACATTAACTCTGACAGCTTTTTACCTGACAAGCCTGGAAGTGAAACTGAAAGTTCTGAAGGTGATATTCCACAATTGGTGATGGGAGGAAGAAAAGTTTTATATACACAATCAGTCAATAAGTCAGGCTACAAAGCTGTAAAAACCAGTCAACAATGTACCTATAACCATGTTATTCACACTGTTTCACATTCCAATGAAATATATGTAATATCGGGAATCTCTGAAGATGGTGACAACCTTGAAAAAATTTTTAATGAGATTGTCTGGAGACCAGTTATATGCAAAAATATGAAATATTTTGTGTTTCTTCATACCAATTGGAGTTTAAATGCTTTTGTTGCACTATGTCTCGAAGACAAAACCTGATTGATTGTTTCAAATACTTTGTAACTGATGATACTTTAGAGTATGTGATGCAACAAACTAATGTATATACTAAACAAATATTAAAAAATAATTCAGTCAGTATTAATTCACGACTGAATAAATGGTTTGATGTCGGCAAGATTAAAATTCAATGATTTTTAGAATTTTTGTGATGGATGTCACTATAGCCAAATATTTCAAATTACGGATCAAAAAATTTGCTCTATCAAAACAATATTAAAAAAAAACCTTGTGTCACAAAATCGGTTTGAACTGCTGTTACATTTATGACTTTTTTCAATAACCCTGTAGGAGACTGTTTGTTCAGAACTGAATTAATTATAGAGAAATTACTGCAGAGATTTCAAAGGGTAGTCATGTCAGGTAAAGAAGTTTCCACTGATGAAATACATGTGTCATTTTGAGAGCAACTAAGTTTTGTTCAGTACATAAAGGAAAAGTGTCATTAATTTAGAGTAAAATTATTTAGACACTGTCTAAAGGGTGGCTACCCCCTGGAATTTAAAAGTGTACTGTGGAAAGGATACCAAGCTTGGAGTTCCTCTACCAGTTGTTGGTATGACCCTTATGGGTGATTTATTAAATTAGGGAAGGATTTTATAAACACACAGTTTTTACTGAAGGGCTCATCTGGGTCACCAACTTCTTGAATGATCAACACATTTAGGTGGCACTCTAAGAACAAATAGAAAATTCAGTCCACAGGAAATTGTACAGGCAAAACTGAGGAAGGATGAACACTTAGCAAAAGAAAGTAACACAGGTGTTGTCATACTGAAATGGAAAGATAAGCTGGATGTGTTAGAATGGTGAAGAAGAAGAAGAAGACATTGGGTGAGGGACAAAGAAAAAAACCAGCAATAATAATCAAAGACATTTACATATCTCTCTAATCATCTACATCTACATCCATACTCAGCAAGCCACCTGACGGTGCGTGGCGGAGGGTACCTTGAGTACCTCTATCGGTTCTCCCTTCTATTCCAGTCTCGTATTGCTCGTGGAAAGAAAGATTGTTGGTATGCCTCTGTGTGGGCTCTATCTCTCTGATTTTATCCTCATGGTCTCTTCGTGAGATATACGTAGGAAGGAGCAATATACTGCTTGACTCCTCAGTGAAGATATGTTCTCGAAACTTCAACAAAAGCACGTACCGAGCTACTGAGCGTCTCTCTTGCAGAGTCAGCATTCAAGCAGTGGGCGAACAAGTGTACTGTAACCTACTTCCTTTGTTTACGGACTGCATTTCCTTAGGATTCTTCCAATGAATCTCAGCCTGGCATCTGCTTTACTGACGATTAATTTTATATGGTCATTTCATTTGAAATCACTCCTAATGCCTACTACCAGATAATTTGTGGAATTAACTGCTTCCAGTTGCTGACCTGCTATATTGTAGCTAAATGATAAAGGATCTTTCTTTCTATGTATTCGCAGCACATTACACTTGTCTACATTGAGATTCAATTGCCATCCCCTGCAACATGCATCAATTCGTTGCATATCCTCCAGCATTTCAGTACAATTTTCCATTGTTACAACCTCTCGATATACTACAGGATCACCTGCAAAAAGCCTCAGTGAACTTCAGATGTTATCTACACGGTCATTTATATATATTGTGAATAGCAACGGTCCTACGACACTCCCCTGCGGCACACCTGAAATCACTCTTACTTCGGAAGACTTCTCTCCATTGAGAGCGACATGCTGAACTCTGTTATCTAGGAACTCTTCAATCCAATCACACAATTGGTCTCATAGTCCATATGCTCTTACTTTGTTCATTAAACAACTGTGGGGAACTGTATCAAATGCCTTGCGGAAATCAAGAAACACGGCATCTACCTGGGAACCCGTGTCTATGGCCCTCTGAGTCTCGTGGACGAATAGCGCGAGCTGGGTTTCACGTGATCGTCTTTTTCAAAACCCACGCTGATTCCTACAGAGTAGATTTCTAGTCTCCAGAAAAGTCATTATACTTTAACATAATACGTGTTCCAAAATTCTACAACTGATTGGCGCTAGAGATATAGGTCTATAGTTCTGCACATCTATTCGACGTCCCTTCTTGAAAATGGGGATGACATGTGCCCTTATCATTTGGAACGCTACGCACTTCTAGAGACCTACGGTACACCGCTGTAAGAAGGGGGGCAAGTTCCTTCATGTACTCTGTGTAAAATCGAACTGGTGTCCCATCAGGTCCAGCGGCCTTTCCTCTTTTGAGTGATTTTAATAGTTTTCTATCCCTCTGTCATCTATTTCAATACCTACCATTTTTTCATCTGTGAAACAATCTAGAGAAGGAACTACAGATGAAGACATACTCCCATTGTCTAAGATGGAGAGTAAAATGGTACAGGAAGCTAGCGATCGAATTAATGACAGGATCAGCAATGGTAAACACACATGCTGTTGACTGCTACATCAACAATAAGAAAACCTCAATCCCTGAGTTAAAAGAGAAAGCGACAAACTGCTCCGCACAAAAGATGCATATGAACCTAAGACATCCCTCACTAAAGCTATTGCATTGCTTGCAGATTGTGCACTTGTGAATGTGGGAGTAGCCAGACACAGTGCTGCAAAAAATGATGTATGAATATGGATGAGAGCAAGCTATCAAGAAATGCCCACAAAACTGCATGGAACTGTAAGAACTGTGACCCACAGGTCTGTGCAGTTTTTTTAAGCACAGTGCATATACGTGTTAGATACAGAGTGCCCAGAGCATATAGGCGTTAGAGGAACAAAATACCATTACCCAATTTTTTCAAATCCAGTTGGAAAATGTAAATAAAAACAGTACGTAATTTACATTCTACAGTGTAAGTAATGTTTAATATTAAATTACAAAAGGAAGAAAAGTCCAGGATGACTGAGTCATGTGAGTTGTGTAGAACTCATGAATACCAATGCCTATAACTTTTCTTGCACTCTAGATAACCGTAGGCCACACATATGATTTGTTTCACCGTATGCCGCTGAGAGTTAGCATGGAATTTTAAATGAGAATATGTTCATGAGTTTTATTTACTTCATGTGGCTCAAAGAGAAAATTATCTGCGAGTTATATATAACTCATGTGGTAGTCAGTGTGTTAATGTGGAGAAATATATCCAATCTAACCTTCAGCAACATTCTCGTCTGCTGCGATGAAGTCTGCAAAGACTTCTTCACTTTAGACAGTCTGTAGAGTGTTGCTCAAGTGTAAAAATGTTGTGCTGATGGGGAGAAAGGTATGAGAAACACTCCAAAAAGTTTCAGTTATTAACTCATAAAAACAAAGTTACGTACCCAATTTTCGGCTTTTTTGCACGTACATGTCTACAGTTTTGGTACATGTTGAAATTACCAAGCCACTGTATGCCTCTACAGGTACCAAAACAAAATCGCACAGCCCAGCAGTGGAGTATCACAAGGTACTTTATTTCCAGCAGCAGTGGAATTGTTGCAGTCATGTCAGGCCAATTCAGAGGTTAAAGAAGTTATCTGGATTTGCCTGCGCATGGTACTTTATTTCCAGCAGCAGTAGAATTGCTGCAGCCATGTTAGGCCAACCCACACGGTTAAAGAAGTTATATGGATTTGTCTGAAACAGCAGCAAACTTTAAGCTGCTACCGCTGAAAATGAATTACCACATTATAAATTATTTTATCAATGGGCTGTGGCATTTTGTCTAGTCTCCACCAGTGGTGTGCTATTATACTGTGGCACAGTGGTTTCAACATTTACCAAAACCGTAAACATGTACCTGCAAACAAACAAAGAATAAAGTACATAACTTTATTTTTGTTGTGATAGTTAAAACTTCATGACTACCACATGTACTGCAGTTTGCAGGGTGTTATGGAAATGTTGAATCAGCAGTGAGCACATAACTGGAGTGGGGGGTCTAACTGCACTCAATCAAGAAAACTAATAAATTATAAAACAGATTTACTGTACAGTAATGCCATGCAGGAGGCAAAGTGTTTAGTACTACTGATAGATACATATAAATGTGATGACACTATCTTAGCTTGTTCCCCAGTGAGGAGACATAAATAGGTTGGGAAAGATCAAAAACGAAGGGAAGGTCACTCTGTTCCCAGGACGAGTCGGACCCACCAGTAGTGTGGACAAGAATAAACAACAATGAAAGGGCAGGAGTCAAAGAGAGCATCATATCAGAAACAGTACAATGGTAAGCACTGTGCCCACTTCAGTCCAGACGTAGAAAGGACAGTGTGTGAAATATAGACTGATTAGGGGGAAGAGAAGTGAACAGTGTAGTTAAAAACTACAACAGTAGAAACAAAAAGAAGAAGGAAGGAACAAAGGTGAAAAACTAAAACCAATAAAGTAGAGCAATGGAAACTCTAGGTAGGAATATCAACAATGTAGGAGAAGACAGATTGCTGTTAGTCTAAAGACCTGTTGACATGGGGATACTCAAGTCTCTTAGTGACTGAGATACTCTGCAACCAAGAGACCCGGCATGTGTAATTAGGTGGGGTCGTCCACGCAGGGATACTTCAGTAGCAGCATTCCAGAGTCGTCACAACTTGGATACTATGTGACCCGACATGTTAGTCACCTAGTCTCCTAGTCTCTCAGTTGCATTCGTACCATTGGCTTGTGCAATGTATGAACAAATGTTTAATTTGAAATTCGTGGGAGAAATATCCGCAACTATAAAATTACAAATTGAAAGGGTATTAAAGGAAGGAGGTGACATGAGAGAGCATGGTATGAAGTAGCCAAGGAGGTTGATCTGTCAGGTAAGTTCATTATCAGTCATTAAAATTTTTAACATAAAATAAATAAGCCCTACGTACTATGCTTTAAGATCCATTTTATTGAAAAACTACTCAACGATTTATAAGCACCCACCATACAATGAATTTAATAAATATGTAACTAAAACATTTTTAATTATGTATCAATATGTAAATAAAATCATACAGAAATTTATTTATAAGTTTTACAGAAATACACATTACAAATGAATAATTTTGTGAAGAAAGACTATTATAGTAGATCCTGATTACTATTGATCCAGTACTTCCACTGCCACGGGAGGGAAGCACGAGGTGTCAGAAGGTAGTTGGCTAAATAATTCCTTACTTCATAAGCAGCAGAATGAGGATGCAGTGCAATGTCTTTCCTTGGCAGGATTCTCACTATTGGCGTTTTGAAGTTGTTGCATTGTTGTTCACCACAACTGTATTGGATACCCTCACATTTTCGAAAGAAATTATGTGGCATGCACACGAATTTTATTATGTCACTACACTTCCTGTAGTTCGAGAATGAAAAGGACTGCTCAGGACTTGAAACTTCTGTGTTAGCATTCCAAATAAGCATTTAACAGATTTTCCTCCTCTACTTTATCTATGATAATAAATTCTCTTAGCGTTATTGAGTGTTCTTTGTGTATATGGTGGCATCAAGTAGTGTAACAACGGAAACACTAAATCCCCTACAAAATAATAAGGGACATTATATTCATTTTCATCATCTGGTAGCCTCGAAGGGAATGGCAAATTTAATCTTCCATTTGTAATCCAGTTTTTGGTTGCTGAAGCACGAAATATTCCTCCATCACTATTTCTACCTGCATAATCAGTTTCAATGATAATGATTAAAAAATCAGCATGCCAACAATACCGTGGAGTGGACTGTTTATAATTGAAGTTAGTTGAACATGTCCCAGGTAATTTTTCAATGTGGACATGTTTCCTGTCCAATGCACCCAAACAATTAGGCAACTTGTAACCTAAAATTTAATTTATTCTCAGTGTAAGGATGAACCCACAGCTCTTTTCTCTTTCTGTACCGACGGTAATAATAATACTCTATTATAAGATGATCATCACTAATAGAGTCACTGAACATTGTATTACTGGGGCCATAGCACACAAAAAAGCGCACTACATACATTCGTTGCCCACAGCCAATGGAACTGCTTTAATTTTCTATTCACGCCACAAGTGACTTGGCAATAACGGACTCTCATGTCGTGCCTATGTGATTGTGATCAGCTACTCGAGTCATCCATTCTCCCAGTCTCTTCGTTGTCAGGTAGCCCTGGGTGAATAGAGCCTAAAGAAGTCATGTCAAGTTGCAGGCAGGCACAATTAAAAGACACTTACATAAAGCTTTCAGTCACCACAGCCTTCATCAGTGAAAGAGAGGCACACTGCAGCCACATACACAAGCAAGCACACCTCATTCACACATTATCACCAACTCCAGCATCTCGCACATTCCGGCCTGAGATGCTGTAATTGGTGGTCGTGTGTGTGTGAGGTGCGCTTCCTTGTGTGTGTGTGTGTGTGTGTGTGTGTGTGTGTGTGTGTGCAGTCTCTTTTACTACATTGTTGTTAAAAACAATAAAGAAAATACAGGCACTCAGGTCACTTGATTCATGCTGTAGACCATGTTCAGGAACTGCATACTGTGTGTCCTCGAGATGGACAGTGTTTTTATCCTGTTTAGTGGTGGTCATGTGTATATTAAATACCTTCTGTGCAGTTGACACAAGTCTGCCGATAAAAAAGAAAAAAAAAATGTAGTTTTGGAAGTAGCTCTGCCTCTGATATTGCAGATTTACCAGTAGTGGGCTGGGGGTATGTTTTACAGGGGAGGGTGATTGCAGTGATAGGAATCTTGCAGTTGGGATAATGGTTTGGTGATGTTATATAGCGTGACTATGATGTTATGGAGGTTAAGAGGGTGATGAAAGGCAATAGTGGGTGATATAGGGAGGATATCAAAGAGAGATTATCTTATTTCAGGTCATGACTGAGAAAGTCCCACCCTTGGAAGAGTAATATACTGAGGCATTCAAAGCCTGGGTGGCAGTGGAAAACAGGGGTGTGGTTCTGAGGTTTTTAGAAGAGGTGGCTGTTTTAATTAGAGGGTGAGTAGATGACACTGTCCAGGAGATTTGTTTGTAATTAAGATCTGCAGGGTAGTTGTGGGAAGAGAAAGCTTGGGAGAGATTGTTGGTGTACTTTTTGAGGGATTTAATGATGGAGTAGATATGTTCGCCGCAGATGTCTAGGCTGTAGGGGTTTTATATGGACTACGGTTGGAATGCGGACTTGAATATGGTTGATGTCAATGACAAGAAAGCTAAATTTGGAAAAGGACCAGGCGAATCCGAATTAAGCCTTTGCAGGAAGAGGAGGAGTTCAGCCAAGAAAGATCTGTACAAACACAATTGTCTAAATGCTTCAAATTTTTCACTTTGTTCAGTAATTATTTGAGTAACAGCAAAATCATGATGAAGTTCTTCTTAACTGTATTTCTGTTGGTGTGTATGGAAGGGCGGTTCAGGGGGTGGGGGGTGGGGATAGGGAAGGGTCATGACTTTTACGAACATAGAGTAGTATTTTTCATATTAATTTTGATTTAATTATTTACAAACCTAGTTTCATTTCTGTACATGGAAGAAGATTAAAACAGAAACAATAAAAATATAAGGACAGCAACACACAGTATAAGAACATAAAACACAGTTGGGAACTCCCTCTCTCCAACTAAGTAGTTCAATAATTGATGTTATAGGAATATGGGATAGGGTGTTTGCACCTCCATTGTGCTGTCATGTGAAGCGTTTTATTATCTCTTGGAACCCAGCACAGTAACTGCTTGGGACATTTACTATTCACTTGCTTTGCTGTATGTCCTGCTTATCTACATTTCATTTCCACTACATTCATAACTATATCTTCCAATGCAATCTGTTCTTTGTGCATTTTCTCAGTTTCCCCCATCTCTCCTAGTAATCTCCAACATGAAACTCTCCATTGCTTGCTGAGCAACCATCAATTTTTCAATATTTTTTGCAGTAAAAAATCAATCTCTCACTGCCAAAAATCAAAACTGGTAATACATACTGACTGTAAACTTTTTATTTGAGACACAGAAGAAGACTTGTTCTCAAAACAGGTCAGTTTACCACACAGATAAAACAGCCCATTTTCAATCTTCTCCTTATTTCTTATGCTGTCCATGTGGTTGTCTTCACCTGCCCTAAACACAAAAACTCACTGAATTGTTAATGTGTATTATTTTATTTCTGCTGTGCCTAATGTATATTATTTTGGTCTTATTACAAAAAATTTTCAGGTCCACTTTCAAAGTTATTGTATAAACTTCTCCTATTAGTTGCTGACGGTTTTCTGCATTAAGAGGCAAACAGCACAATGTCAACAGTAAAACGAAAGCGGTTCAGATACATTTCACTAACAAATACCTTGTCACTCTTTTTCTTGGTGAAGGACATGAAAATTTCTCTAGGGCTGCTGAGAATAAGTTTTCGTGATATGCAAGCTCTTTTGCCCGACTCCTGTTTCAAATCCAAATTTCCCTCTATTAACATTACGTATATATTCGTTATTATACTAATATAGGCATTTCCCTAAAAAAAAGAAAAAAAGGTTGACAGAATTAGGAGAATCCTCGACAATGAAACTGTCTACTGAGAGACTGATCCAATTATTGTATCCTAATAGCAGTGCTGAAGATGCAGAGACATTTGATCTACTGCTGGGTGAGGATATCAATACAACCAGCATAGGGCATATTGATGGGAGACAGCCCAATAGATGCAGCGAGCAACACTAGCAATGACTGCAGATAGCACTTGCAATAGGCAAGACCTGTGGCATCAAGGAGTCTACAAAGTCAGGCACAATGTATGCCAGAGAGATCACTCTGCTACATGAAGCAGTTCAGAATCTGCCTTACTACCTAAGTGTTTATGACATCACTGTGAAACCAGATTCTGTTTTGTGTCTCTCTTTGCATGGCTCATACTTTGCTGTTGATGGACGTCTCCATCCTTACGGAGCGGTTGGCTTGCAACCTTTCCTGTGAAATTGACTGGCCATATTTCTGAGCCAGTAAGAACTTTGAACACAACCTTTATGGTCCCCAGCTAACTGATTGGCGTTTTGTGGTTGTGGACTCATCCTCTAGCATCACTTTGTGGGACCGACAATTCACTGATTGTGGACTCTAATGTGAGTAGTGATCTATGTAATTCTTGTTTGCCTGTGTAACATACAGTGTTTGTTTGTACCTTGCAGAATTCAAAAGCAATCATCACTACAATGAAGAAGGAAATAATCTCTTGTTTCTTATATTTCTTCTCCCTGCCAGAAAACAGAATCTTACAACTACTGATGAGAAATCTGGGAAAGAATATAGGGGGACATGGACTTAAGAAATGCAGCACAATTTCAAAGCTTTTAAACTTGAGAAAGTGATGCAGAGAACCAAGATAAAATTAACACCCTTCTTAATACACACATTTCCTGCAGAAAGGACACACACAAAGGTTACAAAGGTTTCAGATGAATTGAGGAAATCATGATCAAAACAAATGAAAAGCTAGTGGGCAGACCATAAGAACCACACACTACAACCTTCAAAGAAACTGTGGATATGGTACAGCTCAAGTGGTCCAATGTGACAAATAATAAAGATGACAATAATAACTTGCTTCTTGAGGGTTGCTACTACAGATTCTGCTGAAACTGAGTCAACAACTTTCTCTAAATCTACGAATCTCAAGTTAATGCCTACCTTGTTGATGACAACTTTAGTCACTAATAAACTAATAGCTCTATAGTCTACACCTGTCTGCCTCTTTCTTGTAAAGCAGAACAAGTTCAGACACTGTTTTTGTTTACAGGATTGTCTTCCTCCAGATATAAAAATAATTTTAGAAGCTTGTTTTGAGATTCACAGTGCCAGAGACAGTGTTCATGTGTGTGCTAGTTGTGTGTGTGTTTTTTACTTCAGAAGAAGGCCTTTTGAGTGAAAGCTAAAATATACAGCAGTCTTTTTATTGGCCTATCTGTGATTCAATGTCTCCTCTATACAGCGAGTAGCAATCTATTCTTTTCACAATACTGTGTTATTCCCTCCTCGACTTTCCATTGTTTGATTTTGTCTTTCCTTTTTTTTCCACACATATGGTGGCTTTGTGCACTTCTTCTCTCACTACTTATAGGATCTACGTCTACATCATCAAGTTAAAGAATTCTGCTACATGTGCAACAAAATAACCCACGATAGATGGAGTCAGAAGGACATGTAAAGCAGACTATCACTGGCAAAAAGAGCATTCCTGGCCAAGAGAAGTCTGCTAGTATCAAACAAAGGCCTTCATTTGATGAAGAAATTTCTGAGAATATACATATGGAGCAGAGCGCTGTATGGGGAAGAAACGTGGGTTGTGGGAAAATGGAAACGGAAGAGAATCGAAGCATTTGAAACGTGGTGTTGCAAAAGAATTTTGAAAATAAGGTGGCCTTATAAGGTAGAGAATGGAAGGTTCTCCACAGAATCATGAGGAAAGGAAGATATGGAAAACACTAGCAAGAAGATGGGACAAGATGATAGGACTTCTGTTAAGACATTGTGGAATAACTTCCTTGATACTACAGGGAGTTACATAGAGTAAAAACTGTAGAGGAAGACAGATATTTGAAAACTTAAGAGCAATTAATTGAAGACATAGGCTGCAAGTGCTGCTCTGAGATGAAAAGATTGACACAGGAGAGGAATTTGTGGTAGGGTGCAATAAACCAATCAGAAGACTTAAAAAATGGCTGAAATTTCTCTTGCATTTTTGTTATGGTCGTATTGTGAGGTCCATGTGATGGGAAGTAATACATTACCTGACTGTTCTTGGAACATAAACTTTCACATTTTGACAATAATCCTCTCTGTGAGAGCATCAGACACTGGTATTTGACTAGCATTTCTGTGACACTCTGGCACTTATTAAAAAAATCTGTAGAGAAATTGGTCATGTCTCTTAAAGTCTTCTCTAACTTCTCATCTTGAGATCATCTACAGCTCCTCAAACATTCCTACAAAATAAGCATCCCTGGCTGAAGAGCAATACTCAAGAATCACTAGATCCACAGTTTTTAAGCCATTTATTTCATGGATAAACTTTCAATAAATATCTGTCTTATACCTTTGCCACAACTAGTTTTATGTGGTCATTCTATTCACTATGGACACAAACTCCCTAGGTATTTTATGGTTGTTACTGTTTGCCATGGTTAAACACCGATAAAGTAATAGAATAATAATGGGTCTTTCCACCTGTTTATGAGCAACTTATTAAACTTATTTGTGATGAATACTGACTGCCAACCCCTGCACCAAGGGTAGATCCTACCTTCTGCCTTTCACTACAACTCTCTAACACTGCAAAATTTCCATACACAACGCTATAATCTTTCAGCAGCCTCACAGAGCTTCTGATATTATGCACTAGATCATTTACAAGGGGTGTCCCCGGAGGGATGGTCAATATTCAGGGATATGATGAGAGGATCATTCAAAGCAGAAGACTAGAGTAAACATGGGCTCTAAAATGCACACTGTAAGAACTGTTAACACTACTTCATCTTCTATTGCAAGTTCTTTGCTTTCCATATTTTGAGAGGAGGTAAGGACCAAAACAAGACAAAAATGTCTGATAAACATGGGCTCTGAAGCACATAAATTAAGAGTTTTGAGCAATTGGTCATCTTCAGACTGTGAAACATGTATATTCTACTGAAAAAATGCTCATAGCTCATTTGCCTGCCGGAGTCTATGTCTACTATACAATTTTTTCTTGTTTTGGTGCATTCTACTTCCTCCCAAAATATAGAAAGGAAATAGCTTACAGTAGAAGAAATTTGTTTCCCAGCATCAGAGATGAAGAAATGCACATAGCTCTTAAGGTATGCATTTTAAAGCCCCTGATTACTAGACTTTTTTGCTTCAAATGATCGTTCCTGTCATACCTCTGAATACTGACCATTCTTGCTAATATACCCTGTACATATCATGAACAGCAATGGCCATTAAATGCTCCCATCGTACTACTGAAGCTACTTTTACATCAGTTAATTTTGTACCATTAAAGATGACACGAGAAACTCTATATGCTACAATGTCCTGAATGCAGTCACAAATTTTTTCTGAAACTTGGTAAGCTCTTATTTTGTTCACTAAATGTGTCAAGTACATTCTGGATGCCATTATCTATCGATTCCTGAATTTCAGTGACAAACAGAATGTGCTTTGTTCCACATGCTCTATCCCTGTGTAATAGATATTGATTCCTACAGAGTGTCATTCTGAAGAAAAGCAGTAATACTCAAACATAAAACTTACTCATGATTCCACAAAATAGACAGATGTTAGTAATACAAACCTACAGTAATGTGTATCTGTCCAATGATTCTCCTTGAAAATGGGAATGATCTGCATTTATTTATTTATTGCTACTGCCTGGAGCTCATTATGTCTCTAGTGACTTATGATAAACTGTTGCTAAAAAGCCGAGCAAGTTCTTTTGTGTAATCTAAACAGAATCCAAACTGATGGTCATGTTTGAATAAACCAAAGCCAAATTAAAAATATGCCTTTCCTGTTCTGAATGATTTTAGTTAATTTTCTATTCCCAATAACTTTTCAATCTCTGTCACTCTGGCATTTTTAAAATGATTGAAAGGAGGAATTCTATTACAAACCTTCAAAGCGAAAAAATATCAGAAGACTAGTGTTTCAGCCATCTCTGTCAACATTCATTTTGGTGCCAGAGTGATCACTGAATGACTGTATAGTATAGATGGTTCTAATTTGTTTACAGACTTGATGTAAGTCCAAAATTTTGTTAATATCTTGACAGACCAGTAAAAAAATTATTTTCAAATTCACTGGCCATTTCTTGCATTACTCTCCTTCTTACACCACTGATTTTCAAAAAGGCTTTAACTTTATTAACATCTAAGATGTAGCTGCTTTCTAAAATAGTTACTGAGTTACAGCAGATATGGGTCATCCCCCACAAACATGTACACTCATACACATCTAAGGTGTATTATACAACACTGTTTAATGTTATTCATCCGTACTTAACATCCTTATTTACAGAGAATTATGTTTCATGCTGATATTCAGATAATCTGCAACATGGATCCTGGCATACTTGCTATATATGTAAATCATTACCTTGTCATTGCACTTTATTAAAATAAAATACGTAGCTACCCTCATCACGTTTCAAGAGGCATCTGTAAAAACAGTCATGTTGTATCAATTACATTGTAATAACTATCTTATTATTATTACTATTGCTGTTATTATTTTGGACTAATGCCAAACAGAGACTAATACTGTGTACAAGAAACCTGAAGGATGAAATCTGCAGCTTAGGAAATGAGATTGGAGTTTCCATTATTAATAAAAAAATCAGAATGCATTTCACTTTAACAGCTTCCATTGCCATAGGTATTTTCAAAATGAGGAGCAATCTAACCAGAATGATTATTCCATATATTTGTAGGTTAGCACATATGAGAAATGGAGTGCGCATTTTATCAGTAATGAACAGACAGCTTAGATAATTTCTCAACAGAACATCTGTTGCCACATTTATAGCTAATCTTATCTGCAGATGTCAACTTCCCTTTCTCAAACACTTCACATTCTTCAGGCATGACATGAGCCACTACTTCTATTTTTTCCACATTCATCTTTACTATGTAGTCTTCCCATGTCTGAATGGTCATGAGAACAGTGTACAATTTCTAATAACATGCATCACAACTGCTACTATTCCAATACCCACAGATCAATGAAAGAAGTAATATTTAGATAGGCACTTCAGAAGCACTTTTTCAGATACGTCAATTATTATTTGCCAGTTTTCTACAAGTTTGGTTAAACAGTCCCTTAATGTTCCTGCCATCCTTGATAGCTTTCAGTACAAGCTTGTTAACAAGTTTTCTATGTTACTTCCGACTTTCAGACTTCTTCATAAGTAAGCTGTGTAATAATGCACAGGATTGTAGTAGAAATAAAATGTTGAAAACAACCTTGCTGACACTATGGATGAATAATAGAAATGATCATGTCTCCTCCACTGTGTGAGCAATAAGGTGAGGAGCCTGTAAAAGAACAGTTGCCTTGCACCTGATAGACATGTACCTAGTAGAACAATTGACAATGGGAGGGACTGTCTGTGGCACACATTCAATGTAAAGAAACTCCCTAAAGATACAGATTACCACATAATAGGAGTAAGGCACAGCACAAGACTACAGATAAAATGACCCCAAATGAAATGTGTTTGGCTGCCAAGCATGCAATTAGTGAAACTTCTATGATACCATAGCATAATACTATCAAAAGGTCTCTCACAAAACCCAAAGAAATTGTGATCATATGTAAAGACTATTAGTGGCACCAAAGTAAGACAAGAATTGAAATTGAAGGCAGTAAAAGAAAAGCAGAAAAGCTGAATTCTATTTTCAAACGTTCCTTTAAAAAATTAAAATCTAGGAGTAGTGCCCCATTTCTAATTCTCACATCACTGCAAATATGAGATATATAAATATTAGTGTCAAAGGTGCTGAGAAACAGCTGAAATCACTGAAACTGACAAAGCTCCAGAGACCAACGGAATCTCTACCAGACTCTATAAAGAATTTATGGCCAAGTTAGCTCCTCTTTAAACCAAATATACCATACACCACTCAAAAAACTGTGTCACTAGTTAGAAGAGAGCACAAGTCACACCTGTCTACATGAATGGTAACAGAAGTGATACATAAACTACTATCCAACACCCCTGACATCCATTGTTGTGGAACCTTAGAATATATTCTGTGCTCAAACATAATGACGTTCTACATGCCATTCACCATGGACCCAAAGAAACTGATCATATGAAACCCGACTCACACTTTTTCTTACATGACATTCCAAGTCCTGGATCATGGCAGCCAGGTAGATACAGTATTTTTTGACTTCCAAGAAGCATTTGACTTGGTAAAACTCCTACACTTTTTGTCGAATGTAAGACTGGATGGGGGTACTGAGTGAAATTTGTGACTGGTAGGGAGGACGCAGATGTTATGTTGGATGGAGATTCATTTACAGTTGTAGAAATAACTTCAGATGAGTCCCAAGGAGGTGTGTTGGGATCCTTGCTGTTCATGTTGTATATTAATGACCTTGCAGATTAACCTGACTTTTTGCAGATGACGCAGTTATCTGTAATGAAGTACTGTCTGAAAGAAACTGTGTAAATATTCAGTCAGATCTTGATAAGATTCCAAAGTGGTGCAAAGACTGGTAACTTTATTTATATGTTCAGAAATGGAAAATTTTGCACTTCACGAAACAAAAACAAGTGTAGTTTCCTATGACTACAATATCAATGACTCACAAATATAAATGGTCAACTCGTCCGCATACCTGGATTGAACAATTTGTAGGAATATGAAATGGAACAATGACATAGGTTCAGTTGTAGGTAAAGCAGGTAACAAATCTTGGCTCACTGGTGGAATACTACGGAAATGTAATGAGTCTATGAAGGAAATTGCTTAAAAAACATCTGTGTGACCCATTCTGCAATACTGCTCAAAAAACATTCTTGCGACTTATTCTACAACACTCCTCAACTGCATGGGAGCTGTACCGCATAGTGCTAACAGGAGATATTGACTGTATACAAAGAACGCCAGCACAAATGGTCACAGGTTTGTATGATTATAGGGAGAGAGTCATGGAGATGCTGAAGAAACTGAGCTATTAGACAGTTTAATATGATGGAAACTATACAAAAAAAAAAAAAGACTACTTACAAAGTTTCAAAGACCAGCTTTAAGTGGGGAATCCAGGAATATACTACAAT
The DNA here is from genome assembly GCF_021461385.2 of Schistocerca piceifrons. Classification (NCBI taxonomy): domain Eukaryota; kingdom Metazoa; phylum Arthropoda; class Insecta; order Orthoptera; family Acrididae; genus Schistocerca; species Schistocerca piceifrons. Next base: position 390,125,526 of record NC_060143.1, on the reverse strand, counting down.
CTCTTACATACCACTCACTTGATGTTATTGACTTCAGCCTGAGGAATGGTTAGATGCAACTCTCGATGCTACTTAGGGGCGTTTATGTCTAAAGTGACAAAGTGCTAAAAGTCTGACAGGCAGTATTCTTAAGAACCCAACATACAGGGCGTCCAATTGAGTACTGCTATGGGAGGGATAAAATGATCAGATAGTGATCACTGTCACAAAGATGTGTAACTTTTATTGAATAAATGGGTAAATTCAAAACAAAAAGCTTAAGACTTTATAACACCTACTCTAAGAAGTTACCAAGGTTTGTGGTCTCAGAGCTGCACCAGAAAGGGTTATGGGCATTTATGCCGAAAAGAAAAAATAATGGGCGGGATTAACTGGCAGATAAAATCAATAATCCCACAGTATGTCATCAAAACCTCGAGATGAGGACATATGTTGCAAATGTGATTTCTACACTCGTCTGTGTGCACATTGCCACAACTTTAGCCATGGTATCAAGTGGTGTTTGGTTACTAGAGGTAATCTCAAGAACCAGAGTACACAACCTGCCAGATGTTCTTTCAGGCTCAATTCTGTTCAGTAATTACGTATAATGGGTGAATATGTTGTGGGGAATTTGGCTTCCTGAAGCCACAGTGTAAAGCGACAGCAAGTGCTCCAGTTTAGCTAGGTAGTGACTAACTATAAACAATTCTGTGTGTGTGTGTGTGTGTGTGTGTGTGTGTGTGTGTGTGTGTGCGCGCGCGCACACATGCACTTATAGGGCAGCTGGGCCTGCCATTGTCTGTGGTTTCTTCATTTCCTCCTTCTCTTTATGGTTTCTCCTTTCCATCCTCTTACTTCTAATTGAATCTGGATTTAGGAGAAAAAATATCCAGGCAGAGTCTGGTACAGATGACAAAAGGCTCCTCTGCGGCCCAATATTCACCTTTTTTGCAGCCACTGGCTGTCATTAGGGTGTGGAATTGTGGGGGTTAGGGTAGTAAGACCAGGAGGGGGGAGCCCTCTGCTAGAAGTCTTTACTGTATGGGTGGATAGAGTTGAAGTCCCCAGCACATACATAGAAGCAGTTGGGGGGAAGGGGCGAGAGTGAGGGTAGCCTTCCTTATATGAACGGATGAAATAAAATGGCTGCTAGGGACCAGTGACCAGGAGGGGGATGCAACATTTCTCCTCACTGCACATGATGTAAAGGTTACATTTCAGGAGTAGCTTATAATCATCTGGACAGGGTAAAGATGCTCCACTTATGCCCGATTTCTTTGATGTGTTAAAACAATAATAGATGATGATATCTTGCAACAAGGCAGGCTGGTGATCGGTGGGAGTGATCCTCCACAAAATTTGTGCAGTGAGCCAGTTGCAAAGCGGTCATACATGTGTAGGGATGCCTGTAATCTCTACAGGTAGGTTGATTTGTACAAGATGACACGTGGTCAAATCTTGTGCACTTGGTGTGGGAGGTACACAGATTTTTACATAAAATCTGTAAACATAATCTTAACTCTCTGCAGTGATAAGTCACCCTCAAGTCACAGTGTATCAACGCAAATGAGTGAGGGAGAAAGCTGTTTTAATCAGCACAGATCTGTTCCACACTTTGTTTATTGAAATACCTTATTCTACATGTCTTCAATTTCTTCCACAAAAAATAATAGCTAGGAATTTGAAAAGGATTCACAGTCAGTCATAGTATGGATCAGGAACTGAAGCACGTATCTCTCTCCTTGTTTAACAGGTTACTTTTCATTTCAATTCATAGCTAATGAGGGGAAAAATACTGGGATTATATTCTTCTGTGTTAAAGTAAGTCAACTGATCTTATGAGACTGCTGGGGCTGTACGACTCCAGAGTGGTTTAACTTGGTTCTCTTAGTTGCTATTTGTCTGTCATGGTGCCTCTCACTCATTTCCCCATGAGTGCCACCCTACCAAGGCCATGGCCACTTGGCATGGAGGTCATTGCTCTGAAGTACCAAATAAGACAAACAATATAAACTCATACTCCTGAGCATTTACTGGGAGTGATCAGCTCAGGCATCGACAGTGTATTCCCTGTATAGTCAGTGAGCTACACTGTGGGAGTTCCTGCTGACACACACACACGCACGCACGCACGCACGCACGCACGCACACACACACACACACACACACACACACACACACACACACCCACCCACCCACACACACACACACACACACACACACAGAGTGACATTCTCTGAAGGGCCTGGAATACGAAGAAATTTGGAGGACAGTAAGTAGGTGAAACTTGTTAATGGCAGCCATTTGTAAATGAACTGAATGGGGTGCAAGATCTATCAAATAAGGCAAAGTTGAATAACCAAAAATGACTGGAGGTCGGTTCAAGTCAACATTAGGTAGGGCAATTGCTGGAGGTCAAGCTGAAGGGAATGAAACAGTCATAGAATAGTTCCTTGGCCCGAGAAGAGGAGATATGCCGAGATGGCTTGGGTCTGGTGTTTGCACACACATACTCCAAAAGAATTGTGAGCCCCTGGGATACATAAATTTTGAAAGAATTATGGTACAATGGCATCTTTATGTTACTTCACATAGAATGGAAGTAAATGATATTGGATTTACAGAAAATATACTTGTAATGAAAGCTAGACTGAAAAATCTTGTGAATAAGACTCTACAACTGGATCTGCATAATGCAATTATTCTTGAACAGGGATCATGAAGATAATATTAGTTTAATTATAGTGCACACAGAGGTGTATAAACAATCATTCATCCCACACTCCACCTGTGCACAGAAAGGGAAAAGCCCTAATAACTGGCACAATGGGAAGTACCCTCTGCCACACACTTCTACATCTACATAAATACTCCTCAGGCCACCATACGGTGTCCTCTCCTGTTCCACTCACAAAAGGAGTGGGAGAAAAACGACTGACTATAACACTCTGGACAGGCTGTAATTGAAACTTCCTGGCAGATTAAAACTGTGTGCTGGACCGAAACTCAAACTCAGGACCTTTTCCAGGAGTGCTAGTTCTGCTAGGTTCACAGGAGAGCTTCTGTGAAGTTTGGAAAGTAGGAGACGAGGTACTGGCGGAAGTAAAGCTGTAGGATAGGGTGCGAGTCGTGCTTGGGTAGCTCAGATGGTACAGCACTTGCCTGCGAAAGGCAAAGGCCCCGACTTCAAGTCTCGGTCCGGCACACAGTTTTAATCTGCCAGGAAGTTTCATATCACCGCACACTCTGCTGCAGAGTGAAAATCTCGTTCAGGCTGTAATTGCTCTAACTTGACTTCGTGGTCCTTACATAAAATGTGCATTGGTGTCAATAGAATTCATACTGCCTTAATGTGTATATAAAATAAATGTAAGATTAAGTAAATTATTATTAGTATTCTGGATTAAAGGAACCTGAAGTGTTGACTTTTCAGCACTAAAGGCAACATGGGATGTGAATTGGGATGGGCGGATAGGAGGGAGGAAGGAAGGGGAAGCTGTTGGGTGGAGGGTGCGGAGGCATTGATTTAGCTGAGACTGAAGCCAGAACAATAACTGGAGTGCAGTTGTCTAGTTCAGAGAAGCTGATGGTGGACAGATCCGGATGGCATGATTTGTGAAGCAGTCATTGAAATTGAGCATGTTGTGCCACCAAATGGTCAACTTTGTTCCTGACAACAGTTTCGCAGTGGCCACTCATCATGGTGGACTGCTAGTTGGTAGTCATACCAACATAAAAAGCAGTGCAGTGTGTGCAGCGTAGTTTGTATACAATGTAGCTATTTCTAAAGGTGGCCTGGCCTCTGATGGGTTAGGATAAGCCTGTGACAGGACTGGAGTACACCATGTTGGGTGGCTGTATTAGGCATGTCTTACAGGGATATGATCCCTGTGGCATGGGGTTGTCAGTACAAGTGGCTTAGGGATGTGGTAAAATGACATGTAGGTTGAGTGAGTGACGGAACACCATTTTGGGAGGGGTAGAAAGGATCTTGAATATGGCGTCCCTCATTTCAGGGTAGAATAAGAGATCATCAAAGACCTGGCAAAGGACACAGTTCAGTTGTTCTAGTCCAGAGTGATACTGGATGAGGAGGAGGGTGCTCCTTTATGGCTAATTCTTGGGGGTGGTGGGAGGATTGGGTGTGTGTGAGGATACAGCATGGGAAATCTGTTTGTAGACTAGGTTTCGGAGGTGGTGTCTGTATATGAAGGCCTTTGTGAGGCCTTCACCAAGATTGGCAAGGGAGTGCTTGTCACTGCAGATATGTTGTCTATTAATGGCTGAGCTGTATGAGAGGGATTTTTATGGTGTGGAAGACATGGCACCTGCCAAAATGAAGATACTGTTGGTGGTGAGTGGGTTTAATGGGGTCAAAGGTATGGATGGAGCCAATATAGAGGTGTAGCTCAATTTCCAGGAAGATGGTGCATTGGGTAGGAGTATAACAAGGTGAAATGGATGGGAGAAAAGGTACTGTGGTTATGAAGGATATAGATAGTGTGTCTTGGCCCTGAGAACAGATCTTGAAGGTATCATCAATGAACCTGAACTAGACTAGCAGTTGGCAATTTTGGGAGGCTAGGAATGTTTCCTCTAGCTGGTCCATAAACAGTTTGGCACAGGACAATGCCATGTGGGTGGCCATGGCTGTGCTGTCGATTTGTTTGTAAGCCTCCCCTTCAAAGAAAAGTCGACGTGAGCCAGAATATAGTTAGTAAGCTATATAAGGAATAAGTTGGTTTGTTTGGAGTCTGAAGAATGTTGGGAGAGATGTTGTATGACAACAGCAAGGTCATGATGGATGTTGGTGTACAGGGAAATGTATCAATTGTGATGAGTAGGGATCCAGGAAGTAAAAGGGTGTGCCACTTCCAGCTGACTGCTACAATTGTGCCAGCCCATCTGCCAGCCACCGTCCCTCCCACATTCCTGGCCGGCAAACTGGCCACCTCCATGTGAGCAGCTAGCCAGCCACTCTCAATCGCTCTCCTTACCGGCCACTTACCTCCCTCTCTACCTACCCCATCCCACCCAACACTACACCCACCAATACTAGTGTGCCCGCCAAAATATAGCACTGACTTTGTTAATCCAGCCAGCACCATGTAGGAGCATATGTATATCTGTGTGTGTGTGTGCGTGTGTATTTTACTCTTGCTGAGCAAAGGATAATTCTGAAAATTAGCCAGCTTTTTTATTTTGTGTGTGCACCAATCAGCAGCTGAACGTTTCTGCTTTTCAGTGAGTGGCATCCTTTAATCCAAATGTTTTATATTCTACAAGAGCTTTCCAACAACAACTTCACAGTGCACCGGTAAGTTAAAATATAAAATATTTTTACAGCTAACATTGGAAAACCAAATTTTTGTCTAAACAAGAAAGTGCAAATCTAATAATGTAATAAATTGACTAATGAAATAAGAAAATAACAGTGATTTGGCTGACTCTGGCATTATTAATGACTCCAAAGTCCTAACAATTATGCTCTGGATACCATGCTTAAATGTAAAGTAAAATTTAAGCAACTGGGTAAAATTTAGATAAAAATTATTGTTGTTGTTGTCTTCAGTCCAGAGACTGGTTTGATGCAGCTCTCCATGCTACTCTATCCTGTGCAAGCTTCTTCATCTCCCAGTACCCACTGCAACCTAAATCCTTCTGAATCTGTTCAGTGTATTCATTTCTTGGTCTCCCCCTACGATTTTTACCCTCCACGCTGCCCTCCAATACCAAATTGGTGATCCCCTGATGCCTCAGAACATGTCCTACCAACCGATCCCTTCTTCTAGTCAAGTTGTGCCACAAGTTTCTCTTCTCCCCAATTATACTCAATACCTCCTCATTAGTTATGTGACCTAACAATCTAATCTTCAGCGTTCTTCTGTAGCACCACATTCCAAAAGCTTCTATTCTCTTCTTGTCTAAACTATTTATCATCCATGTTTCACTTCCATACATGGCTACATTCCATACATATACTTGCAGAAATGACTTCCTGACATTTAAATCTATACTCAATGCTAACAGATTTCTCTTCCTCAGAAATGCATTCCTTGCCATTGCCAGTCTACATTTTATATCCTCTCTACTTAGACCATCATCAGTTATTTTGCTCCCCAAATAGCAGAACTCCTTTACTACTTTAAGTGTCTCATTTCCTAACCTAATTCCCTCACCATCACCCGACTTAATTCGACTACATTCCATTAACTTTCTTTTGCTTTTGTTGATGTTCATCTTATATCCTCCATTCAAGACACTGTCCATTCCTTTCAACAGCTCTTCCAGGTCCTTTGCTGTTGCTGACAGAATTACAATGTCATCGGTTTGTTTTTATTTCTTCTCCATGGATTTTAATTTCTACTCCAAATTTTTCTTTTGTCTCCTTTACTGCTTGCTCAATATACAGATTGAATAACATTGGGGATATGCTACAACCCTGTCTCACTCCCTTCCCAACCACTGCTTCCCTTTCATGCCCCTTGACTCTTATAACTGCCATCTGTTTTCTGTACAAATTGTAAGTAGCCTTTTGCACCCAGTATTTTACCCCTGCCACCTACAGAATTTGAAAGAGAGTATTCCAGTCAACATTGTCAAAAGCTTTCTCTAAATCTACAAATGCTAGAAAAGTAGGTTTGCCTTTCCTTAATCTAGCTTCTAAGATAAGTTGTAGGGCCAGTATTGCCTTGTGTGTTTCAACATTTCTACGGAATCCAAACTGATCTTCCCCGAGGTCGGCTTCCACCAGTTTTTCCATTCATCTGTAAAGAATTCGTGTTAGTATTTTGCAGCCATGACTTATTAAACTGATAGTTCAGTAATTTTCACATCTGTCAACACCTGCTTTCTTTGGCATTGGAATTAATATATTTTTCTTGAAGTCTGAGGGTATTTTGCCTGTCTTATACATCTTGCTCACCAGATGGTAGACTTTTGTCAGGGCTGGCTCTCCCAAGGCTATCAGTAGTTCTAATGGAATGTTGTCTACTCCCGGGGCCTTGTTTTCACTTTTCAGTGCTCTGTCAAAATCTTAATGCAGTATTGTATCTCCCATTTCATCTTCATGCTCTTCCATTTCCATAATGTTGTCCTCAAGTACATCGCCCTTGTATAGACCCTCTATATACTCCTTCCACCTTTCTGCTTTCCCTTTTTTGCTTAGAACTGGGTTTCCATCTGAGCTCTTGATATTCATACAAGTGGATCTCTTTGCTCCAAAGGTCTCTTTAATTTTCCTGTAGGCAGTATTTGTCTTACCCCTAGTGACATATGCATCTACATCCTTACGGTTGTCCTCTAGCCATCCCCGCTTAGCCATTTTGCACTTCCTGTCGATCTCATTTTTGATGTTTGTATTCCTTTTTGCCTGCTTCATTTACTGCATTTTTATATTTTCTCCTTTCGTCAATTAAATTCAATAATTCTACAGTTACCCAAGGATTTTTACTAGGCGTCTTTTTACCTACTTATCCTCTGCTGCCTTCATTATTTCATCTCTCAAAGCTACTCGTTCTTCATCTGCTTTATTTCTTTTCTCCATTCTGGTCAATCGTTCCCTAATGATCTCCCTGAAACTCTGGTTCTGTCAGTTTAATCAGGTCCCATCTCCTTAAATTACTACCTTTTTGCAGTGTCTTCAGTTTTAATCTACAGTTCATAACCAATAGATTGTGGTCAGAGTCCACATCTGCTCCTGGAAATGTCTTACAATTTAAACCTGGTTCCTAAATCCATGTCTTACCATTATATAATCTATCTGAAACCTTCCAGTATATCCAGGCCTCTTCCATGTATACAACCTTCTTTCATGATTCTTGAACCAAGTGTTAGCTATGATTAAGTTATGCTCTGTGCAAAATTCTACCCAGCGGCTTCCTCTTTCATTCCTTACCCTCATTCCATATTCACCTACTACATTTCCTTCTCTTCCTTTTCCTATGACTATTAAATTTTCATCTCCCTTCACTACATGAATGATTTCTTTTATCTCATCATACATTTCTTCAATCTATTCGTCATCTGCGGAGCTAGTTGGCATATAAACTTGTACTACTGTGGTAGGCATGGGCTTCGTGTCTATCTTGGCCATAATAATGCGTTCACTAAGCTGTTTTTTAGTAGCTTACCCACAATCCTATTTTTTATTCATTATTAAACCTACTCCTGCATTACCCCTATTTGATTTTGTACTTATAACACTGTAGTCACCTGACCAGAAGTCTTGTTCCTCCTGCCACCGAACTTCACTAATTCCCACTATATCTAACTTTAACCTATCCATTTCCCTTTCTAAATTTTCTAACCTACCTGCCCGATTAAGGGATCTGACATACCACACTCCAATCTGTAGAACACCAGTTTTCTTTCTCCTGATAACACCGTCCTCCTGTGTAGTTCCCGCCTGGAGATCCGAATGGGGGGACTATTTTACCTGCGGAATATTTTACCCAAGGGGACACCATCATCAGTTAAGCATACAGTAAAGCTGCATGCCCTCGGGAAAAATTACGGCTTTCAGCTGTTCGCAGTACCAACACAGCAAGGCCGTTTTCGTTAGTGTTAAAACAAGACCAGATCAGTCAATCATCCAGACTGTTGCCCTTGCAACTACTGAAAAGGCTGCTGCCCCTCTTCAGGAACCACACATTTGCCTGGCCTCTCAACAGATATCCCTCCGTTGTGGTTGCACCTGCGGTATGGCTATCTGTATCACAGAAGCACGCAAGCCTCCCCACTAACAGCAAGGTCCATGCTTCATGTGGGGGGGGGGGGGGGGGGAACAGAAAACTGAAACTTCAAAATGTAAGTCAGACTATCTAAAATATTGTAATCTCTCTCTTTTAAAAAACGACTAATTTTTTTAAATAAAGGAAGACTAACATGAAATACATAAAAAAATCTTACATTTTAGATCGTCACCCAAACAATAAACATCAGTGTTCTGAAAAAATCATAATTTGAGACCTCAAGGTCCAATATGCTGGTTACATTCACAGAAAATGATTTTCTATACTTCAATCACAAAGCAACTACAACTAAATTAGCATAAAATTTCAGCAGTAGTGTTAGAATAATGAATCTTCACAAATCATTGATTTGCTTGATGCAGTTCTGTGGCATTATGAAGCAAATTTGTCTGGAGAAAACGTGCTCTATACTTTGGAATATCACTGCTAGAAGTTATCTATTTGTAATAGTTTTGAAATCTATTTGTAACAGTTTTATATGAGATTTTTTGGTTATTGTAATTAGTAAGGTATAGTATAGCTTCAGAATCTACCCCCAGACACCACATGGAACCTGAAACTGGCTGTCCTAAGTTTTCTTTTCATCATTTTTAGGGAAATGTGAATAGCAGCGTTAAGAAAGAAAATAATAAATTAGCGCAAGCATAAAATGAAGCTGCTAAAGTACAGTACGGTACAAGTTAAAGTGTAAAATATTACAAGACAGTGGTGTTAAGATACTGACAACATTTTCACGATGTCATTCACATTTTAAAGTGCAGCAACTATTTACATGTTAATTTCTACAACCTCTCACCTTGGCAAGCATTCACTAGATTGTCAACGACCACCACCTCATACCCGGAGTTTAGTAATTCAATTACTGTGTGTGAGCCCACATACCCAGCCCCACCAGTTACCAGTATCGTAGCTGCCATTCTGTCACGTCCACCTTCAAGTGATGCTTACGTTGCTGTGCCAGCAAAACGATACGTACACACATTCTTGTCGTGCCATTGTTTCTTTTATCACGTGCTTATCGCGATTTTTATTGGGCCGCCTACATGTTTGATAACAACACTGTCAAACATCAACACAAAGAAATAACAACTATCAGTTTTGGATGCGACATACCTAAGAAGTTCCTATGAAGACATTTCAATCTAACATAGTAACGATTTAATCTTTGGAAGCTTCAACATTCTTTAATATCTTTGTTCGTATGAGAGAGAATATGCGTCAGATGGCGCTTGCAGTACGCCGAAAGTGATATTCGTTGACAGTGGACTTTAATTTTGAAACCGGAAACGAGTTCCCAGCGATGCTGTTGAGTTGTGGTAGTGTACAGTATTGAAAGTCATACTCAGAAGATTGAATTAGGTACGTAAGATTAAAAAAGGGTGCTTGGTGTTATTATGATCTATGCGCCCATGGCGTATAATTTCGAAAGTTCGCAGATTTTTCCACTCGTAATATCACAGTCAAATGTAATTGAAATAATGTTTCAGAGTTCAGTATCACTATGTCTGGCGACATCTCGGATGACAAAAAGGTTGGTCAATGTACTATCACGAACTTAAAGAGCGTTTTGCATTAATTCAATAATTTTACAACAGTTTCTGCCTCCCTTAGGATGAAGAAAAGGTCTACGGCGGGTGCGAGGGCCCCGATGCAATGTATGTCAAACTGATATCGTCGGATGGCCACGAATTTATAGTCAAACGAGAACATGCCCTGACGTCGGGAACTATTAAAGCTATGCTCAGCGGACCTGGACAGTTCGCTGAAAATGAAACCAATGAAGTTAATTTTAGAGAAATCCCGTAAGTTTTCAACTGTTTATATCTCTTGCCTTAATTAGAAAGATATGGTTTTGTTTGTGTGTCTGTAAAGTAGATACTGTCAGACGTTTATTGACACGTTATGTTGTTGCTGATTATCTGTTTTTTCTCTTTAAAACTAGGGTGAGCACTGCAGTATTTGTTAATTTGCAATGCGACATAGAATATATTGTTACAATGGTGCATTGTGTGTAGAATTTCACTTATGTCAGAACTCTAATTTTCAGCTCTCATGTTCTGCAGAAGGTGTGTATGTACTTTACGTACAAAGTACGTTACACGAACAGCTCAACGGAGATACCAGAATTCCCTATTGCACCTGAGATTGCTCTAGAGTTGTTGATGGCTGCTAACTTCCTTGATTGTTAATTTTTGCTTTCATCATATTACATTGTGTGATGTTGGTTACTCTTTGGTAGTTCATTAATACCCAGTGATACTGTTAGATGAAACGTATGTTCCAAATTATGATTCAGTGAGAATGAAACTCAGTACAACCTTGTTGTTTAATAGGTAGTATGTAACTTAAAAACAAATGTTAGTTGCCAAGTGAAGAGGTGATTGTTTAGGAGCAGATCATGTTCAGATGTAACTTTCATCTTTGTGGCTTTGTGTTTTGGCCACCAAGTGAATTGAATTAATAAGTTAAATTTTCTGCTCCAAGAAATAGTCAGCTTTCATTTTGTGCATACCAGAGCAGATTTTTGTGTACTGTCAGAAGGTCCCTCCAAGAGAAGCCAGATTTTGTAGTGTTCAGGTGTTTTGTTAATACTGTCTTGGCAATCTCATTTTTCAGTGAAGCGGAACATTCATTTTATCTAGATAAATATTTATGTTAAATGTGTAGAATTTTTTCCTCCCATTTTTGTACTGTGATACTGAGAGTGGGGCTGCAGATTATTCAGTATAGAGCCACATAAGTTACAACTAACTGTAAGAACAAATTAGTTCATTTACAGCCATAAACTAGTGCAGTATTTACGGTATTTAACAGATACAGGTGAATATAATAGTCACCTTATTGTTTGAATTTAAACATTTCAGGTCAAAATCCTTCAGCTAATTTCAGTAGCAAGAAAATGAGACCTCACAAGAGGTTCTTTTGTGTTTAAAAAAATGAACTTTGTAAGTTACTACCGTTAGTAAGTGGAATTCACTTTTTCCAGGAGAATCTTTTGACTTCTAGATTTGCATTGTAACTCAAGGAACAGCTCATAAATTATTTCCACACTAAATCAATTCCTGAGAGACTGCTTGAACCTGCATTGAGCCATTACTTAAGAACAAAGAGTAATTGGAAAAAATCATGTTCCATGTACTAATCATGGCATTGCTGTTTAGTTTCCATATCATTAAGTGATCATTTGCATGTACAAAATATAAACTTCTGTAAATGATCTGTTGAATTTTATACTTCTTGTCATGGCATTTAAGTTATTTTTGTTATTATTTTAAGCAACTCAAAGACTGTATCTTTTAAATTGATTAAATCTGTGAAGCTTCTTTAATGCATCTGTTACAAATTGTGATATTCTTTATTTTATCATACTGTTTGTGGAGGAAAAAGTGGAAAGGTTAAAACAGTTGATACTGATTGGAGCAAAGTCTGGAATAATATTTAATGTGTACATACAATTTTTGGTACCTTTTTGTAGAGGAAATAGAAGTGACAGATTTATTGCAATCATGCTAATGTGGTGTGCAGAAACTGCAGATTGAAATTCTCTGGCTAGTGTATGTAGAATTGTGTAACAGTTGAAGTTTCTGTTCCAACATTTATTCAGAAGGTGTGACACATTCAGCGCGCTGTTCTAACTAATTGATATCCTGTCACCCTGAATTTAATCCCACTCGTGAACCTTACTTTTGTTTCCACCATTGCTTCTTTGATGTGTAGATTGAACAGCAGGGGCGATAGACTCATACTCCTTCTTTAATCTGAATGCTTCTTCCATTCTTAGTGTTCCCTCTTGGTTTTTGTACATATTGCATATTACCACCGTTCACTATAGCTTACTCCTATTTTTCTAAGAACAGCATGCATCACTTTGTGTTGTTGAGCCTGTTTTCCAAGTCGACCAAACCTATGAAGCTCTTTGGTCTTGTTTCTGTTAAGTGCAATGTCAGGACTGCCCCTCTGCTGCCTTTACCTTTCCAAAGCCCTTCTAACAGATTCTCAACTCTTTTCTATTCTTCTGTGTATTATTCTTGTCAGCAAATTGGACGCAAGTGCTATTAAGCCAATTGTGTGATAGTTTTTGCACTTACAGCTCTTGCCATCTTCGGAATGTGTGGATGACACTTTTCTGAAATTGTGATACAATGTCCCAAGTCACATAGATTCTGCACACAAACATGAATAGCGGTTTGGTTGCCACATCACCCTATGATTTTAGAAATTCTGATGGGATACTACCTATCCCTTCTGCTTTATCTAATCTCAAGTCTTCAAGCTATTTTAAATTCTGATTAAGTCTAGATCTCCTATCTTCTCTTCTGTATCGACTGCAATTTCTTCTTCTATATCATCACATTTTTTCAGTTACAGGCCACATGTCTTCTGGATACACCTTGTGCGTCTTTAATGCAGTGGTTTCCATTGCCTTCTACCCAGGACATTTTTATTATTAGTCACATTACCTCTAGACCACATGTTCTCCACAGATGTTGCTCATATTGGCAAACATTCCCCAAAACACTACCTACTCTTCTACATTTACATAACTTGGTTTGTAGATACATAATTCTGCTTTGGTGTCCCTGCTAACAAATACTTGTGTGGCATTGTGAGTTTGATTCACAGCTATTTGTAGAAATAAGTTTTAATCTGTTACCAAAAGTAAAATTATCTACTGTTACTAGGAAAAACTCATTTGCAGAGTATAACTTAACCTGTGTATTCTTCCCAGCGTGATTGGATTCTCATGATAACTTTCACTTGCATTCAGAGGTGTTTTCAATAGCCATTGTTTTCAGCTGCAGGCATTTTTAGTTTTGCTATCATAATCCATTAATATTTTAATTAAGTTATGCATAGAATGTAGTTGTTTATCATATTTTATCCTCGAATGAATAAGGGTCGAACGTAAATGGACAAGTGTCCTTCATTTTAGTACATCACGAGTGCGGTACAGTTTTTAATTCTCTCTCTCTCTCTCTCTCTCTCTCTCTCTCTCTCTCTCTCTCTCTCAATAATTATTTCGGCAGATTAGAAATATCTTAAATTGTGTAACCATGCCAAAGAGCAATCGCAAACAAAGTTAAGGCAAAGCCTTCAAAAAATTCGTGGGTCAGTTATGTTTAATTGCCAAAACGACATATGGCTATTAAGTAGGACAACATTTTACACTCAGAATATTTTAGCACAAAGGTGCTGGTGGACATACCAACCCAACCTTTCAAAATTTGAAACATTGAACTAATTACAATAAAATATTTTTGACACCTGCCTATCAAAAGCAACACAGTCTACTAAGCCTCTGATAACTGAGACAGTAGTGTCAAGATATGTATATTTTTTTTTCATAAATTAAGATAGATGAAACTTCCAGAGATGGGTGAGGTAACACTGGTCGCAAATGAAAACTAAAATGCAAAATATTTCATAAAAGCAAAATAGTATCACCACTGTTTAAATTTCTGTAGCACTATTTTATGCACTGTATTTTACAGGCATTTATTTTGGTTTACTGTTGAAAGCTGTGGTGAACCTTAATTTTTCTCTTCATTGTGTGATTTTTGTATTTATACTAAGAATCTAGGTCTTTAATTTTTTTGTGTATTACATGGCATAATTGCTTGAACATTTCACAATGTCGTAACCAGTTTTGACCAGTTATGGCCATCTTCAGACTAAAGTTACATGCTGCAAACGATGGAGTAAAATTTCCGTTTCATTGTGAAGTATCATGACAAGGCAATGTGAATGTTAAATTACAGCTTTTCATATATGTGGCTTTAGTTTGACTTCTGGCTGGTTGCAGTGGGATGGAGAATTGAGATGCTGCTTTAACTGTGCCATACAAAATACAGTAAATAAAAGAACATAATCACTCCCACTCCCATTCTCATCTAAAAATGATCTAAGCAGCAAATAATTATGTTTACTAGCTCACATTGACTTACTGCTTAAGTTCACCATATGTCTGGGATTAGACCAGACAGTCCTGGATTTTTAATGCTGTCTGGGGCTGCAAAAAAAGAATATCGGGGTTTCATTATTTTATGACACGAGAATTTTTTAAATATTATTCTTCTGTGTTGGACATCCCATTTTTTAAACATTCTCTTATGGTTATGCCACTCTTGGCCGACCTTGGAGCAAGCGCTGGTGCCAGTGGAGAGGCATGGCCACAGGTTTCATCACAATGTTTCACTTATTGTCAGTCACTTGGCAACACAACAGGGGCAATGTGTTTGTTTCCATGTTAGAAGTAATTTGTCTTGGTTTTCAATCATTTTATCAGTGTTCATTTCTTGTTTCATTATTTAGCAATGGGCAAAATTGTGTGTTTAATGTTAATCAGCAACAAGGGTACAAATTTTTGCGACTGTATATTGATTGTAGTGCTGAAAATGGTTATTCCATGCTATGTACTGGAGAATTTTCTATTGCACATAAAGGAAGAGTGATATTAAAGTCCATGTAAAAACAGCTAAATGAAAGAGTGCTATCATTGCTGCTGCTTCAGCAAACATGAGATTTTTTTAAAGCCAAAGTAAACATGAGACTTATAAATGGTATCAAAAGTATGTGTGAATGTCTTCTTTTCCTTCAGCGTTTGTCCCGCGTACCTGTGGGGTCTGCTACATGGGTATGTTGTTCCCATTTCACTCTCACAGGCTGCATCTGGGTGGATGTTCATCCATTGGAGGTCTTTATGAATCTTACCAGCCCAGCTGGCAGAGCTAGTTGTCATAAACTTGTACTACTGTGGCAGGTGTGGGCTTAATGTGTATCTTGGCTACTGTGGTGTCACCGCCAGACACCACACTTGCTAGGTGGTAGCCTTTAAATCGGCCGCGGTCCGTTAGTATACGTCGGACCCGCGTGTCGCCACTATCAGTGATTGCAGACCGAGCGCCGCCACACGGCAGGTCTAGAGAGACTTCCTAGCACTCGCCCAGTTGTACAGCTGACTTTGCTAGCGATGGTTCACTGACAAAATACGCTCTCATTTGCCGAGACGATAGTTAGCATAGCCTTCAGCTACGTCATTTGCTACGACCTAGCAAGGTGCCATTATCAGTTGCTATTGATATTGTAAAGAATGTACAGACAAGAGCTATCTTCAACATTAATGGATTAAAGGTAAGTATTCTACCAGTTACCTCCTTTTTTCTAAGTTCTAATTACCTTGTCCTGTTCCAGACCTCACGCCAGCCTGCGTGAGCTTAAACGCGTGCCTTTCTGCTTCCTCTCAATTTAGTGGGTTGGTCTCCTGCCAATCCACAACAGCTACAATAATCCGTTCACTATGCTGATCGTAGTAGCTTACCCGCACTCCTTTTTTTTTTTTATCATTACTAAACCTACTCTTGCATTACCCGTATTTGATTTGTATTTATAACCCTGTATTCACCTGACCAGAAGTCTTGTTCTTCCTGCCACCAGACTTCATTAAGTCACACTATTTCTAACTTTAACCTAGCTATTTCCCTATTTAAATTTTCTAACCTACCTACCTGATTAAGGGATCTGACATTCCACGCTCCGGTCCGTAGAACACCAGATTTCTTTCTCCTGATAACTGAGTCGTCCTGAGTAGTCCCTGCCCGGAGATCTGAATGGATGACTATTTTACCTCCAGAATATTTTACCCAAGAGGACACCATCGTCATTTAAGCATACAGTAAAGCTGCATGCCGCCAGGAAAAATTATGGCTGTAGTTTTCCCTTGCTTTCAGCTGTTAAGCCGAGATCAGTCAATCATCCAGATTGTTTCCCCTGCAACTACTGAAAATGCTGTTGCCCCGTTTCAGGAAACATACACTCCTGGAAATGGAAAAAAGAACACATTGACACCGGTGTGTCAGACCCACCATACTTGCTCCGGACACTGCGAGAGGGCTGTACAAGCAATGATCACACACACGGCACAGCGGACACACCAGGAACCGCGGTGTTGGCCGTCGAATGGCGCTAGCTGCGCAGCATTTGTGCACCGCCGCCGTCAGTGTCAGCCAGTTTGCCGTGGCATACGGAGCTCCATCGCAGTCTTTAACACTGGTAGCATGCCGCGACAGCGTGGACGTGAACCGTATGTGCAGTTGACGGACTTTGAGCGAGGGCGTATAGTGGGCATGCGGGAGGCCGGGTGGACGTACCGCCGAATTGCTCAACACGTGGGGCGTGAGGTCTCCACAGTACATCGATGTTGTCGCCAGTGGTCGGCGGAAGGTGCACGTGCCCGTCGACCTGGGACCGGACCGCAGCGACGCACGGATGCACGCCAAGACGGTAGGATCCTACGCAGTGCCGTAGGGGACCGCACCGCCACTTCCCAGCAAATTAGGGACACTGTTGCTCCTGGGGTATCGGTGAGGACCATTCGCAACCGTCTCCATGAAGCTGGGCTACGGTCCCGCACACCGTTAGGCCGTCTTCCGCTAACGCCCCAACATCGTGCAGCCCGCCTCCAGTGGTGTCGCGACAGGCGTGAATGGAGGGACGAATGGAGACGTGTCGTCTTCAGCGATGAGAGTCGCTTCTGCTTTGGTGCCAATGATGGTCGTATGCGTGTTTGGCGCCGTGCGGGTGAGCGCCACAATCAGGACTGCATACGACCGAGGCACACAGGGCCAACACCCGGCATCATGGTGTGGGGAGTGATCTCCTACACTGGCCGTACACCACTGGTGATCGTCGAGGGGACACTGAATAGTGCACGGTACATTCAAACCGTCATCGAACCCATCGTTCTACCATTCCGAGACCGGCAAGGGAACTTGCTGTTCCAACAGGACAATGCACGTCCGCATGTATCCCGTGCCACCCAACGTGCTCTAGAAGGTGTAAGTCAACTACACTGGCCAGCAAGATCTCCGGATCTGTCCCCCATTGAGCATGTTTGGGACTGGATGAAGCGTCGTCTCACGCGGTCTGCACGTCCAGCACGAACGCTGGTCCAACTGAGGCGCCAGGTGGAAACGGCATGGCAAGCCGTTCCACAGGACTACATCCAGCATCTCTACGATCGTCTCCATGGGAGAATAGCAGCCAACACTGCTGCGAAAGGTGGATATACACTGTACTAGTGCCGACATTGTGCATGCTCTGTTGCCTGTGTCTATGTGCCTGTGGTTCTGTCAGTGTGATCATGTGATGTATCTGACCCCAGGAATGTGTCAATAAAGTTTCCCCTTCCTGGGACAATGAATTCACGGTGTTCTTATTTCAATTTCCAGGAGTGTACATTTGTCAGGCCTCTCAACAGATACCCCTACGTTATGGTTGCACATACGGTACGGCTATATGTATTGCTGAAGCACGAAAGCCTCCCCACCAGCGGCAAGGTCCATGGTTCATGGGAGGGGGTGCAGACAGTATAAATTGTAAAAAATCAAGCTTTTTGCAGATGCACTGCAAAGTGGTACAGTGATTAGCACACTGGACTTCCATTGCGGAGGACAATGGTTCAAACCTGCGTCCGGCCAGCCTGATTTAGGTTTTCTGTGATTAACCTAAATTGCTTCAGGTAAATGCTAGGATGGTTCCTTTGAAAGTGCGTGGCTGACACCCTTCCCCATCCTTCTCTAATATGATGGGACCGATGACCTCGCTGTTTGGTCTCCAAGCCCCAAATCAACCAACCGCTAATCGGACAATGCAGTTCTATACAATGAAGTACTGTCTGAAAGAAGTTGCATAAATATTCAGTCAGATCTTGACAAGACTTCAATGGCAACTTGCTCTGAATGTTCAGAAATCTAATATTGTGCACTTCACAAAAAGGAAAAAAAATGTATACTGTGATTATAATGTAGTCAGTCACTGTTGGAATTGGCCAACTTGTGCAAATGCCTGGGTGTAACACTTTGTAGGGATATTAAAGGAAATGGTCACATAGGTTCAGTTGCAGATAAAGCAGGTGGTAGATTTGGGTTTATTGGTAGAGTACTGTGGAAATGTGATTGATCTATAAAGGAGATTGCTTACAAACCAAACATGTGACAGGTTCTAGAATATTGCTCAAGTTTGTGGAACCTGTACCAGGTAAGACTATCAGGGGAGATTGAACATATACAGAGGAGGAGAACACGAATGGTCACAGGTTTGTTTAATATGTCAGAGAGCTACTGAAGGAACTGAACTGGAAGGCTCTTGATCATAGACATGCGCTATCCCAAGGAAGTCTGTTAACAAGGTTGCAAGAACCGGCTTTAAATGGTTACTCTAGGAATACACTAAAACTATGTATCGGTCACATAGGGATTGTGAGGATAAGATTAGAATTAGATAATGCAAATATAGACCACACGTTAGAGCCTGAACTTAGACCATTACTACTACTACTACTACTACTACTACTACTACTTAATTTTTAGGTTAACTACAAAATGTCTGATTATAGTTGCTACAACAGTAAAGATGTTCTAAAAGGTAAGATACCGTTAATACTGCGTACTACAGGGAAGACTATTTGTAAATCTATAAATTGTATAAAAAAAATGAATCCACACATGCAAAAATTTTCAGGTGGTTGAAATGGAGTTTATGTTGGCTACAATCACATGGGACAGTGAACTAAAGTTGCAGTTTTGCAGAACAACTGATTTGAACTGTGGAACTTCTGTTTCTGAATTTTCTTTGTTGTATAAAGCATTAGACACTACACTGCAGGAATGCACATCTACAGCATAACTAACTTGATATGAATGTTGTTCCATATCAGAAGCAACACAAGCCTGCACGCGCGCACACACACACAGAGCTGCTATGGCAGTCACAGCATCAGAGCAACAAGTGTTCCAGGCCGGGCTGCGTCTGTCCTATTCAACTACAGCTTACTCACTCAGAGCATTCATACTCGAACAAGACATGCCCGAGCGGCTGCACTTCCACTCTGCAGACCTCTTAGTGCCAGGCATAGTAGCTGTGATGTTGGCAGCCCCCCTAGGACAACTCTAGTATTCACGTAAGTTGCTTCTGCGTATACTGAGGCACACATTTATGACCAGACCGTCATTTTAGGTTTCATATCTGATGAAAGCAAGTATACTGAAAAAGTTTTTCACTTGTTTATGCACTATTTGTTGGTTACCATGATCAGAACCCTGACTATTCTCAACAAATGCAGCAATTTTATGCATAGTAATTCAACATGTAATTCGCCATAATCAAGTTTTAAGTTAAAAGTACAACAGTATAAAACACTCACATGTCATCCTCTATGGCGATTCTGGATTGCTCACCAGAGTTTGGTCAATGTTTCACAATATCTGAGTTATTGCCATCCCAGGTTGCATGAAATCGATGAGGAGTACCTCCTTCGAATCCCAAAACACAGTCACCATAACCTTTCCAGCCGATTGCATTTGTATGAATTTCTTTGGCGGCGGTGAACCGGAGTGACAGCACTGACGAGATTGCTGTTTTGTTTCGGGGGGGTGTAACGAAACACCCACATTTCATCTCATGTGATGATAGAGTCCAATAACTTCTCCCTATTGCCTCCCCCCTCACGTTGTTGAAGAAACTTGCGAGCACAGCCCCTCCTTGTGTCCATTGTTCAGCATCCAGGGGACACACCAAGCACACACATTGTGATAACCCAACTTTCTGCTAAAGTTCTTTCAATTGTGCCATGTGAAGCTCCAGGAATGTGTTCAACAAGTTCACAGACAGTGACCCTCCAATCTTTGAGCAGCTCGCTGTTGATATTCTGGACAATCGCATCCGAAACTGGCGGTCTTCTTCTCCATTCTTCATTGCGAACTTCCTTGTGACCCTCAGCAAAAGCCCTGCACCATTTGCGGACATGCAATCTTCACCTTAAACCTCAGTCAGTTGCTGATGGATCTCCATGGGCTGTAACTTCCATGCATGGAGAAACCGGATTACTCCTCGAACCTGGCACTTGGCGGAAGTGGCAATCAACACTTCCATCTCTGATGGCTGCCAAGCCAACAGTGACATAACGAATTGTGGATGTGCTGGCTCGAGAGTGGGGTTACCACTGCACACGGCACTGTTGTCAGATTGAGCCTAGCACCTTCCCTCAAGGCTGTAGCTCATTGGGAACCTTACTTTTGGTACAACTCTTGTAATTTATATTGTATAAATCTATCAATTGCCATCTATACTATTTATTTAAATTTAAGCTACATGTGATCTGCATTTAAGTAGTTCTTTTGGAAGGAGGTAGACTGTCACTGAGGGAGATGTCAAGTAATTTTTATATGATTTTTTAAAAATAGGTATATTTTGCAATGATCTAATCTCTGCATGCTCCGTCAAGGAGTGATCACTTTTCTCCTCCCACTCATACCCTGCTATTCCTCCCCCTTCCCCAGCCCGCTCCAGATTGCTGGTTCCATTCCATACAGTTGCAGTATGACCAGAGCAACTGGTGATCGGTTTTTTTTTTTTTTTTTTTTTTTTGTGTGTGTGTGTGTGTGTGTGTGTGTGTGTGTGTGTGTGTGTGTGTGTGGGTGGTTTTTTTTCCCTCTGAAGAAGGCTTTGGCTGAAAGCTTAGTGTGTAACAGTCTTTTTGCTGTGCATGTTTGCAAATCAAAGTGTCATCTCTACATTGAGTAGCAGTGCTTTTCATAATATTGCTGGAAAACTTCATCCAGTTTATTGAAACTAGTGCCTTATAGGTGTAACAAGTTAGCAGTCTGCATCACTTTCAAATCTTATCATGATCTGACTGGATATTTGCATACCTTTCTTCAGGTGGTTCTTCATTATAGATAACAGTATTAGCCACAAAAAGTTTGAGGTTACTATTAATATTGTCTACTTTACTTCTACATCTATCAAAAATCCTGTAGCCAAGATAATGCGCTGTGCTCTCCCTGCAAAGAAAACCTTAGTCTAGTCCTAAATTTTGCATGACACCCCTATAAGATTGGACTTAATAATAAGTGCAGTTAGGATATTGAGTCAAAAGCTTTTCAGAAGTCAAAAAATACTGTATGAATGTGACAGCGTGATCTGTGTGTTTCACGATATCACGTGAGGGAAGTGAAAGTTGAATTTCTCAACATTTTCGGAATCCATGCTGGCTGACATGAGCAAGGTTATTTTGTTCAAGATACCTCATTATGTTTAAGCATGGAGTTTGTTCCAATATTCTACAACAGATAGATGTCAACAACGTTGGACAGTAGTTCTGTGGATTACTTCTCCTATCCTTCTTGTAGACGGGTGTAGCTTGTGCTGCCTTCCTTATATGCAGAGATCTATTAGGGATTCCATTAGTTTTGTTTAATTTTAGCTATTTCAGCTGTTTTGGAATGCCACTGACACTAATATCTATATCATCTTGTCATTGCAGTGATGTGTGAATCTGGGGCACTACTCCATAATTTTCCTATGTAAAGGAACATTTGAAAATTGAGTTAAGCATTTCTGATTTTGCTTAGCTACTTTCAATTTCAGTTCCTGTGTTATCCACGAGTGTTACTATGGCAGTCATTGAAGGCTTGACTCTTTTTGTTTTTTCTTCTTCTTCTTCTTCTTCTTTTTTTTTTTTTTTGGCTGCCGAATGGATTTCATTTACAAGTTTGTTTGGGTGGTCATCCTCCGCAGCAAGCATAGAAATATTTGTTCTGTAAATAAAAACCATGTCTTCTTGCTGCACTGTATTTTACTTCTCCTAGATGCATTTTGCCTTTTTCACTGTAATGTGTCATTAGTGGGATAGTTCTTCGCATTTTTAGTTGGCATCTGTGTTTCCTCTCATGCGGTCACATGCTGGAGATCACACATAAAAACATGCTTATGTTTCGTAAATAGAGCTGTAGTCCGACCTCCAGCATGTGACCAGATGAGAGGAAATGGAGATGCCAATCAAAAACGCGAACTATCCCACTGATGATGCCTTAAAGTGAAAAGGTGAAACGTGCCTGCGAGAAACAAAATACAGTGCAGCAAGAACAGGCCGTTTTTATTTACAAAACAAGAATTTCATTTAGCTTATTCCTGCCTGTAGCCATATTCTTTGTTTTACATCTATTATGCAGTGGTTGTTTCTCTGAACTTTCTTTACAGTGACTGTGTACTGTGGAGGGTCCCTGCCCATCATGAAACATTCTACTATGTACATGTTTATCCAGTGCACACAGTTCTTCCACATGCTCCTGTCCAGAACTATAAGTTTCAAGTTCCTCATTGTGAAGTGACTAATTTACTGAACATATAAATCTTTTTACTTGTTTTAGTTGCCCTTTGTAGTTTGGTAATCACTGTTGCTACAACTGTCTCATGGTCAGTAGTGCCAGTTGCTATGTGGACATCCTCAAAGGGAAAACACATTTCCATCATGCATAGCCTCCCAAACTATCTGTTCTAGGTAAGTAAACAATGGAAAATCCAGAATTGAATAAACAATATTATGCGAAGGAAAGTTGCTACTCACCATATAGTGTGGTTTCAGTTGCCCGAGAGTGCGATTTGCAAGGTGTCTTGTCATGCTCATCACATAAAACTCTAAACTACCCCATTTCCCCAGTTGATTATTAGACAGTTAAAGTCTTCTGCAGTGATGACAGTATGAATTGGAAATGTATGCACTAATTAACTGAGGTTTACTGTGAAGTTTTCAGTTACCTCTGCGCATAAGTCTGGCAGTTGATAGAAAGATTCATTTACAAGTTTATACCCACTGTTGATACTGAGTTTTACAAAGTCGGTCTCATGTGCTTTCTTACCTACCTTGCTCGCATGCTGTTTTGGTTTCTATGTCTGTGCATTGTAGTGTCATGTCTATTGTGACAAATGCATTACCTCTATGTTCTGTTAGCCTATCCTTTCGATATACTTTTAAATTTTCCATAAAAATTTCACTGCTGTCAGTTTTGGGGTTTTTAACAGATTTCTGTACCTAGTATTTATTATGTGAGCTCCGCTGCTTTTTGGGGGTGCTTTGAAACATATCAGTTTGTTTATATAAAATAGAGGATGATGAAGTAAAGGGAGAGGATGGGTGGGAAACTCATGACTTCCAGCTGGACAGAGCAGTGTGATAATGCAGTGGCGAAAAGTGAAAATTTATGCTGGACTGGGATTCAAACCTGGAGTCTCTGCTTCTCTGGAATGGTTGTGCTAACTGCCTTGGCCATCCAGACATGCTTTTCATCTGACCAAAATTTCCAACGTATTGCATGCTGCAGTGCAGCATCACTCATCCATGAGCGCCGTACACGCAAATTATTGATTCCCACAGGAGTTCAGATGGTACTAGTGCATCCACAATTAAACAGACATCAAGGATCCGTTGCATTCTTACAGGAATGTATATGTCTGAGTCACTCAGGTATATACATTTCTATCAGTTTGTTGTGGATGCTTTGGCAGTTGATCACTAGGCTTTTAATACTTTCACCTGTGGGTGGCATTTCTCTACTCTTATGCTGATGCTTCGGGTCTGTCATTATATGGAGCGGATGGAAAGTTGTCTAATCTAAAAACACCTCGTGTACACCTCACACCCAGTGAGCTACCTGGGTAGCAGCCTCTGATACATGTTGCACACCTGACCCATTTATGGGACTCTGTAGTTGTTCCACCTTGTTGCAGTACACAGAGTACTATTTCGTGAGATTCACAGAGGCTGAAGAAACCTAAGTATTTATATCAACAAAATATCGTGTGGATATACATTCTCTGATCAAAAATATGTGGACACCACTGAGTAATGCAGAATTGGCCACTAGACATCATGAGAGGCAGAATTGCCAGTATAAAAGAAGGTGGGGAGTACTGGGTTGTCAACAGAGAAGGAGTGACAGCAGAATCTGTGCAGTGGGAGAGCTCAGTGACTTTGAATGTGGATGAGTCACTGGATGTCACTTGAGTAACAGATCCATCAGGGACCACTCGTGGATTCCAAAACGGCAAGAAGTCAGCTGTACAACTAGTGTCCAACAGTGTTTTCCAGAGATGCTGCTCACAACCAGATGAAATGGCAGAAAGATTTGACTGAGTCACCAAATTCAACATTTGGGATGACTTGATGTGTTTGGTAAATGCACTCCTGGAAATGGAAAAAAGAACACATTGACACCGGTGTGTCAGACCCACCATACTTGCTCCGGACACTGCGAGAGGGCTGTACAAGCAATGATCACACGCACGGCACAGCGGACACACCAGGAACTGCGGTGTTGGCCGTCGAATGGCGCTAGCTGCGCAGCATTTGTGCACCGCCGCCGTCAGTGTCAGCCAGTTTGCCGTGGCATACGGAGCTCCATCGCAGTCTTTAACACTGGTAGCATGCCGCGACAGCGTGGACGTGAACCGTATGTGCAGTTGACGGACTTTGAGCGAGGGCGTATAGTGGGCATGCGGGAGGCCGGGTGGACGTACCGCCGAATTGCTCAACACGTGGGGCGTGAGGTCTCCACAGTACATCGATGTTGTTGCCAGTGGTCGGCGGAAGGTGCACGTGCCCGTCGACCTGGGACCGGACCGCAGCGACGCACGGATGCACGCCAAGACGGTAGGATCCTACGCAGTGCCGTAGGGGACCGCACCGCCACTTCCCAGCAAATTAGGGACACTGTTGCTCCTGGGGTATCGGCGAGGACCATTCGCAACCGTCTCCATGAAGCTGGGCTACGGTCCCGCACACCGTTAGGCCGTCTTCCGCTCACGCCCCAACATCATGCAGCCCGCTTCCAGTGGTGTCGCGACAGGCGTGAATGGAGGGACAAATGGAGACGTGTCGTCTTCAGCGATGAGAGTCGCTTCTGCCTTGGTGCCAGTGATGGTCGTATGCGTGTTTGGCGCCGTGCAGGTGAGCGCCACAATCAGGACTGCATACGACCGAGGCACACAGGGCCAACACCCGGCATCATGGTGTGGGGAGCGATCTCCTACACTGGCCGTACACCACTGGTGATCGTCGAGGGGACACTGAATAGTGCACGGTACATCCAAACCGTCATCGAACTCATCGTTCTACCATTCCTAGACCGGCAAGGGAACTTGCTGTTCCAACAGGACAATGCACGTCCGCATGTATCCCGTGCCACCCAACGTGCTCTAGAAGGTGTAAGTCAACTACCCTGGCCAGCAAGATCTCCGGATCTGTCCCCCATTGAGCATGTTTGGGACTGGATGAAGCGTCGTCTCACGCGGTCTGCACGTCCAGCACGAACGCTGGTCCAACTGAGGCGCCAGGTGGAAATGGCATGGCAAGCCGTTCCACAGGACTACATCCAGCATCTCTACGTTCGTCTCACATGGGAGAATAGCAGCCTGCATTGCTGCGAAAGGTGGATATACACTGTACTAGTGCCGACATTGTGCATGCTCTGTTGCCTGTGTCTATGTGCCTGTGGTTCTGTCAGTGTGATCATGTGATGTATCTGACCCCAGGAATGTGTCAATAAAGTTTCCCCTTCCTGGGACAATGAATTCACGGTGTTCTTATTTCAATTTCCAGGAGTGTATGTACTTTTACTTAGATGGTACAGCTTAGCAGCATGGGGAGAACAGTGGGGAGAGGCACAGTGGTTGGGATAAACTGCAGGCCAAACTGAAGAGAAAAAAAAAATTGGTGACAATCAGCAGCAGGTCTGTTTAGTGGAAGAACAATTTAACAGGGTCCAGTGTCATGAGGAAGTGACATGGTCACCCACACAATATATTTTGGCCCTATGTCACATCGTGAATCCTAATATGACAAAGGCCAACAAAATTTCACACTCGATGAAGGGAGTCGCAGAAGACATGTATCAGCTCTTCTGGTAAAGGATGCTATAACGACAGAGAAATTCATCAGGTGTTGCCAGCAAAACAAGGAAATGCAACAGAAAAAGTCAGATGAAAGAGTTGAGACCAGTTGTGTGATGTGGTCTGTATAGCAGTTATGGGAGACCACAGTGAGCTCACCTCTCTCATACTCCAGATAGTAAGTGAAGTGTTACAGCAATGTGTAGCAGCTAGAAATATCGGACTGAGTATACGAGAGATAACAGCCTTGAATGTCGATCTCATATATTGGGAGGTAATAAAGAATGCTAAGAAGATGAGTATTGATTCTTATCAAAAACCTGTGCCACCAGATGAAGACACCACGAAGAACTGACCTGGTCAATTCAGATTTATGCTGCAGCCATCAAATGATGACCCAGTTTCTGACCAATACAGGTACAACCAACTCCTATGGTAACTCCTATAGAAAAACAGACATTTGGAGGACAGAGAACAACAAACTAACGTGTTTCCACTCTGGGTGCCCTAAATACATTGCATAGTATTACACTGAAAGAAGGATGTTTTTGACAACTAATACACCACCTAATATCAATGAACAGTTCTATTCATGCCTATCAACGATTATAGTTGACCTGTTGAACAAAGCCCATTACCGGACAAAGGCACTTGTCAACATGTTGTACCCATACAGAGGTACCAGCCACTTACCTAGCTAACAGCTAAGTGAGATGACTGTCTGTGGGGGTGAGTTCAGCACAGATGCAAATCCTGCATGGTCGACAGTCACGGAGCTGTCAGGAAATATCATTGACGTCATAGATGGCCAACCTGTGCAGGCGCTAGCTGACTTGGAACTTAATTTTCCATAATTTTGGATGTTTATTGTCGTCACCCAAAGAAGATTGTCGCCCATGATGCAAAAGCAATTGTGGTGAAAGTCAAAAATAGGAAATACGTCAAGCTGATGGGAACATTTATTGCAAGAATAACTATCAATGAAAGAACACAGCCCTTCAGATGTGTTGTTTTAGGAGAATGTAGTTATAATTTTTTTTGTTGGGAGGAACTTTTTGCAGGCAGTGCAAGTAGTCATACTGTGGAAGACTAGAACTCCAAACTGGCAAAGCTATTCCAACAAGAACACATAATAAAGATTGCTCTGGATGGTTGTTGATGGGACGATGTTTGTATCCCTCTTCACTGAGACAAGTTCAGTTTTCAGTCAACATGTTGTGTTAAACAGTGAAGCCTTTGTTGGATGCAAAAGATACTATGCTCATACAGAGAATCTCCATACCAGTGATGATTATAAACATTGTATATGGTGAAGGAGAACTTTGAAACACTGTTGCTAGCAGCTACAGCTCATGTACTATGCTTCACTGAGCATCACACCTGCTCAGGGATGGAAAGGCTGGTAATACCTGACTACAACCTGACGTCTTCATACTGCAGAAACCAAAGAAAAGGTGGTGGTGTTGCAATTTTTGTTAAGAACAGTATCAATTGCAAAGAAATGTATGTTCAAAATTTTTGTTTGGAGCAACATTTTGAATCATGTGCCATCGAAATTTCTGTAAGTAATTCCACCCTATTAATTGTGGTAATTTATAGAGCACCTTCCGGAAATCTTGACCTCTTTTTGAAGCAGCTCGATTTGCTTTTACTGCACTTATTCAACTATAAAAGAGATGTTGTACTACTTGGAGATTTCAATGTCAACTTTCTTACACATAGTAGTGGGAAGACAGACCTAGAAAATCTTATGTACACCTACAACCTTCTGCCAATGTTCAATTTTCCCACCAGAGTAACTTCATATTCAAGCACACTAATTGACAACATTTTTGTAGACCAAGAGAAATTGGGCAGTATCAGCATTAGTAAAATAATAAATGGTCTTTCTGACCATGATGGTCAAAGACTTACCATCAAAAACATAAATGTTTGTCAGAATAAAACTGAGCCAATGTGGAAGGTCTTCAGGCCCATAAATGTACTAACAATCAAAACATTCAAATCATGCCTCTATAATGTAAATTGGAGTCACATATATTCTGAAACAGATGTAAATTCCAAGTATAATCTGTTTAGTAAAGAATCTGCATCAGTATTTGAAACCTCCTTCCCAAAAAAAGTTTATAGGAATGTACCAAAAGAAAACACAAAAAAACCATGGATAACAAATGGGATTAGGACATCTTGCAAGCAAAAAAGAATTTTGTACATAACAGCAAAAGAATCCGGAAACCCCAGTCAAATAAATCATTATAAAAAGTATTGTAAAACTTTGAGTAAGGTAATCAAACTTTCAAAAAGCATATATTTCGGATCCAAAATCAACCAATCCAGTAATAAAATTAAAGCAACCTGGGACATAATAAGGAGCGAGACTGGTACGAACAGTGCCAGTAAACCAGTAGACATTGTTCTAAACATTGATGACAATACTGTCAGCAACCAAGAGACTGTTGTGAATGCATTCAATGACTACTTCATAAGTGCTGCAGAGCAAATAGGTTGCAATGGATCCTTAGAAAGTGCCATGGATCTACTGAAGCACAGTTTTCCCATTCCAGTGAGTGAGATAAGGACATCCCCCATAACCAGATATGAAATTAAAAAAACCATTGCCTCATTAAAATGTAAGGGATCATCTGGTGTAGATAATATCTCCAGTAAGCTGCTAAAAACCTGCTCTGACCAATTAAGCAAAGTATTAGCCCATATATTTAATGCCTCTATGTACCAGGGTGTTTTCCCAGAGGGCATGAAACTTGCTATAGTGAAGCCTCTCCACAAAAAGGGAGACACAACGCAAGTCTCAAACTACCATCCAATCTCCCTCCTGTCCACTTTCGCTGAAGTCCTTGAGAAACTACTGCACTCCAGAATTGTAAGGCACCTAGAAAACTTTGGCATCATAAGTGATAGACAGTTCGGTTTCTGGAAAAGTATGTCCACAACTGAGGCCATATTTTCTTTCACAAATGATATACTGGAATCCCTAAATAATAAAATGAAGGCAGTTGGAATATTTTGTGATCTGTCCAAAGCCTTCGACTGTGTGGACCACAAAATACTCCTCAACAAAGCACGCCACTATGGGATCACTGGGGCACTGGGAAGCTGGCTAAAATCCTACATCCAAAACAGGAAGCAGAAGGTAATTCTCAAGGGGAGCAATAAAGAGGGAGAGGTAGTAGAGTCAGACTGGAGCACTGTACTCCATGGAGTACCCCAGGGATCCGTCCTTGGTCCGTTGCTGTTTCTGATATACGTAAATGACTTACCTTTTTCATGCAATACATGCAAGTTCACCATGTTTGCTGACGACACCAGCGTTTTGATTAGTAACAAACAGCTCACTGATATAGAGGTTGATGCCAACAAATTACTTACAGTACTATTAACCTGGTTCCAAGTGAACTCGCTCACAGTAAACCTGAGCAAAACAAATTATATCCATTTCCGCCTTGACCACAAACTCCCCCAAGAGATTACTGTTTTAAATAACAGTAATCAGATAGAAAGGGTACACTGCAACCAAATTCTTAGACCTCCACATAGACAGTAGGCTCAACTGGGACCACCATGTCCTCGAGACTGTAAAAAGGCTGTCCTCAGCAATTTTTGCCGTTAGGACAATCTCACAATTTGGAGACATAAATGTCACGAAGTCCACATACTTTGCATACTTCCAGTCCATTATGTGTTATGGCATCATCTTCTGGGGCAATTCACCCTCATCTAAAAAAAATCTTCCTCATGCAGAAAAAAGTAGTACGTATAATGTGCAGAGTACCCTCGAGAACCTCCTGCCGTACGCTCTTTAAAAAACTTGGAATACTTTCCACAACCTGCCAGTATATTTTTTCCCTAATGAGTTTCTTGGTTGAAAATCCTGTCCACTATGAAATCAATGAAAGCTTCTATTATCACAATACAAGAAAGAAGGCTGACCTCCACTTTGAACTAAAAAGTTTAACTCGGGTACAGAAAGGAGTGCATTACTCCAGTGTCAAAATATTTAACTTATTACTGAGCTATATCAAAAGTCTACGTAGTAACAATGCATCATTCAAAAACAATCTAAAGACATATTTAATCGAGAAAACATTTTACTCACTTGATGAATACTTCAACAGAGAAAAGTAGTCTTTGTATGTATGAATATTTACTGTTGTTTGTTTATGTTCCTTTTGTTCCTATTTGTAACCATATACTTACTGTGACAAATAGGCTTTTGCAATGTGATAAACTTTGCATAATGTATTATTCCTACGACTTTATTTTAGTTCATTATTATTTTTGCAAGTCTTATGTAATTTATGTCTAGTTCTGCTCTTGTAAACTTATTGATACCATGGTCTGTGAACATATATTACTCAAGTCGTTCTACATCCTAGCTTCATACACATAACAGGATCAATGGAATTTGTAGATAAATAAATAAAATAAATAAATAAATAAATAAATCCATAAAGGTCTGTGTAGAGGAACAGCAGAACCAGTCCAGGAAGGGTAGCGCAGTGTCATTGACAAAGAGTAGTGCTTCACTACCACTGCAGACAAAGCAGGAGAAGAAGATACTATTGAATCACCAATAATATCTGGCAAGACTGTGAAATAACATCAGTGAATGATACCCATTTTGGGTCAGTTTTTGGATGCTTTCGAATCTTGGAGTGGAGAGAAAAAGAACAAGCAGCCAAAGGAAAAAAAAACCATATTAACAATGGGATCATTCATCAACTAGCAAGCACTGATATAGTTTGTCGCCTGTTGAATGAAGAGTAATCCAAAAGGAAGTGTAGCTTATGCCGCAAGGTGACATCACTGAACCTTCGAAGGGTCCTTGGCCCCCGGGGTCATGAAGAAAGATGGCATTACTGTTTTGACTACTGACAACTGAAAAAAATCATGAAGAATTATGTCTACCCATTGCTCCACATTGATGGTGCAGTAGATGGCTTGAAGAGAGCAAAGTAGTTCTCTACTATGGACATGCAGACAGGCTATTGGTAAATCGAGGTTGATGAGGCGTTCTGTGAGAAGACTGTCTTCATTACTCCTGATGGCTTTTGAGTTTAGTTTTTTTTTGGACTGTCTAATGCTCCAGCCACCTTCAAACATACTTTGACACCTTAAATGGACAATGTGCCAATGCTATCTGGATAACACTGTATTTTTTCAAAGACATTTTAAGAACATCTAAGCCATCTGACATCTATGTTGAAGAGTGTTCAGACTACAGGCATCCATCTGAATCGGAAAAAGTGCATCTTTGCTGCCAAAGAAATAAAAATCTTGAGGCATCTAGTGAATGGTGACGGAGCCCATCCTGATCCAGAGAAAAGAAGAGCAGTTACAGCTTTTCCAAATCTCAGCACATTCATGAAGCGAGAAGTTTTCTCAGAATATGCCTGTTCTACTGACGAGTCGTAAAGTACTTTAGTACCAATGCATGTTCTTTGCAAGAACTACTGAAAGGTGAAGACAAATTGTCCTGGAAAGAGATGCAAGAAAGATCTTCCCTTGTCCTTAAGAAGATGCTAACACCTTCTCCAGTCTTTGCATTGTATGACCACTTGTATTGTATGGCCAAACTGTATTGTTTCTATTTGGTAAGCCATTCACTGTTGTGGTAAACCACTATTCTCTATGCTAGCTGACTAGCCTCAATGATGCATGAGGTCAACTGGTAAGAAGGGGACTAAAGCTTCAGGAATACATCTCAATGGTATACACAGCGGACGCTGAAACAATCATTCGTCCCTTGCTCCATAAGTGAATGGAATGAGAAGAAGCGCTAATGACTGGTACACGGGGTATACCCTCTGCCATGCAGAACATAGATGTAGGTGTAAATGTGGAAGGATGCTGACTGCCTTTTAAGAAATACTTTGACAGAATACAGCAATGTGGATGAAATATTAGTCATTGCTGCATTAAATGACATTGCTGGTGAACAGGGTGGATCCAGTACTGTTGAAAACCATATAAGTCGTCAAGGAGGAGGAACCAAGCAAAGGATAATAACATAATAGCTAATAAACTGGATATTTTGTAAGAGGAAGTATGATCCAATGGGATGGAAATGGTTCCTCATCATCCCAGCTCATCTACGGCCAACTATCCAGAAATGTACTTCAAGGGTGCTCCAAAATCTGGTCACCTGGGACTCATGAAGACTCTAGACCGAATCAGAAGTGGGCATCACTCACTGGTACCAATCCCACCTGCAGCAAAGCCATACCACCCAACTGGAATCAACTTGTTGGGAGGTTCCCAAAGCTAACAAATGGAAAACAATGAATAATATTCTGCACTGACTACCTCACCCACTATGCTGTCACCAAAGCTGTGCCAACTGTTGAAGCTCTGGAAAGTACAAGGTGCCTTATAGAAGACATAATTTTAAAGCACAGAGCAGCCTATGTGATGAGCTATGATTGTGGAAATATTTTCCTGTTGAGACTTGTATCTGACTTAATTTCGCATTGTGACATCATCCACAGGATGACAACTGCCTAACACCCACAGACAATTTGCCCCCCAGAATTTATTAATAAGATGAAAACAGATAAGCTTTCAATATAGGTTGCTGAACAGAGAGATTGGGATACAATACAACCTTGTCATGACATTTGCATATAACACAGTGAAGCAAGATACTGAAGGCTCCCTACTGTTCTTTCTGCTCCGTGGTCACAAGCCCGAAACAACAGAGAATACACTGTTCCTGTGTCAACTGGATGATACTCAGGATGACTATGTGAAACACCTCATCACCAGGTCTGAAGAAGTAAGGCAGGAAGGAGAAAGACCAAGAGCACTATTAGCCCAGTCAATGAAGTAAAATTTATGGGGGCAAATTCATGTAGCTGCAAATTTTCGCATAGTGGTAAGGGGGAGTGTCATGAACAACATACTTAAGATCCTACGAGTGAGGTGGGCGTATGAGTATGGAGGTAGGTTGGTATGTTAAGATCACTTTTTTGAAGATCTCAAAAACAGTGGATTCTAGGGAAAATTTTTCCTATTACACAATTGAACTACATTAAATTTCCTACAATAAAGACCAAACCAGTTTTTCTCTGCAACTAATAGTTTCCAAATTGCAAGGGATGGTAAAATCACAGATTATTAAAAATAGTGTTTTAATGGTATAAAGTTAATGTTTATCATAAATGTAGTGTCTTAAGAATGAATATTAAATGTGTGTACCACATCTAAGTAGAACCATATTAAGGGATAAATTGTGTCTTGGGAGTGCAGAGTTGAAAGACTGGGGTGAAGGTTAGACGTGTGAGGGAAGGTAGATTGCCAGATTGTGGTTATGCACATCCCTCCTTCATAGATCTGCAAAATGAAGAGGAAGTGGGCAATTCCCAATTTTCTCTATCACACTGTGTTACAAAAAGTGACTAAAGGTTATTTTACAAAGTTATACTAACCATTCCACAGCTCGTCTTAAGAATAACTGGTGACACAGTGTGCACACGTGGTCGGGAGTGGTTATTTTCCACAAGGTGCATTAACACTACACAGAATACAGATATGAATTTTTAATAACATTTATACTGGGAATCCAAATGGAAAGAAGCAGTGTAAATCTCTGCACATTGTTTTACAGTGTTAGAGGAGAAACTAATTCCTAGTCATTCATTTTTCCAGGAAAGACAACTTTCTCCATCAGCATGCTTTTCAGTATACAGATTGACGATACTTCCCCAGCATTTCCTATCCAGTTCTGTCATGTGAGTAGACACACACACACAAAAAAAAAAAAACCTTTATTAAGCTCGTGTTTATAAACTGGTATTATTTTCAGTTTATTAAGTGAGTGTGAGTGTTTATTTGCATTATGAAAAGAGCTATTATGTAAAAAACCTCAGCACCTGGATGCAGTGATGCCTGCATGTACTTTCAAAAGGCCACACTTGTGACAGTACTACGTCATTCACAGAGAGCCGATTTCATTGTCTCCACTTTCAATGGCAATAATACAATACAGCATGAGGATGTTAAATGAAGCACCCCAGCCTCAGCTCTCTCAATATCTGAAGAGGCCCATAGGCTTAAATTGGCTCCTTCTGTAACAGGAGGTCACCTAGGTGTAGATATTTCAACTCAAGTCGTGCAATGTAGTGCAGGCAATTACTGCTCTAGATTTGAACATGATCAGTCCTGTTCCATCAGATGTATTGACATCCATGTTGTAAGACAAAGTGTGGATCTATGGTAAGTGGTCCACTCAGTGCATGTGTTC
Source organism: Schistocerca piceifrons (assembly GCF_021461385.2). NCBI lineage: Eukaryota > Metazoa > Arthropoda > Insecta > Orthoptera > Acrididae > Schistocerca > Schistocerca piceifrons. Next base: position 390,090,807 of record NC_060143.1, on the reverse strand, counting down.
AGCACACTGCTCTCCTGGTGCTGCTACTGCTGCTGCCAGTTTTCAAGATTGGGGCCCCAAGCCGCAACTTCTCAGTCAAGTAGCTCCTCAATTGCCATGACAAAGGCTATGATTACTCCACTTGCCAACAGGGCTTGACAGACTGGACAGTCACCCATCCTAGTGCCACCCAAGCTCAACAGCACTTAACTCCAGTGATCGGATGGTAACTGGTGTTACCACTGCAGCAAGCCCATTGTCCAAGTAAAGACTCACTTAATAGACTGAAAATAACACTGCTATATAACCATGAGCTCAATGAAGATATTTTGATGTCTTATGTAAGAGTACTGGGCAGGAGATGCTGTGGGTGGGAGTTTATATAGTCCATCTGTAAACTGAAAAGCAAGGAGCACTTGTTGTGGAGGAAGGCGCTTTTCCCAGAAGAACTCTAAAACTGCTCTACGGGTTGAATAAGAATCAGTTTCCCTTTTAGCAGTGTAGAACAGTGTGCAGAGATTTATGTAGAATCTGTCCATAGGCTTTTCTTGCCTTTATATTATCAGCAACCCATTTTTGTAGCCAATGTAATGTTATCAAATTTTATTTGCCGCAAACATCCCCCCCCCCCCTTCCAACTCACACACCCCCTGGGAGTGTCTGCTCACTGTGTCACCGTGTCACCATTGATCCATAAGGCAAGCTGTAGAAGGGTCGGTATAACTTTGTGAAATATCCTGTAGTTGGTTTTTGTTGTGATGTAATACTGTAGAGAGAATTGAGAACTGTCTGCTCGCCTTTCATTTTGCAAACCTGTGAAAAAGGGAATTGCATGACCACAGTGCAGTGACCTACCTTGCCTCATGCTTGTAACCTCCATTCCCACCTTTCCACTGTGTTTAATCCCCAGAACCCAAGTTACTGCTTAACTTAGATTTGGTACTCACATTTACCATTTGTTCTTAATCCACTTCATTTAACGATAAACATCAATTTTATATGATTAAAAAACTATTTTTAATAATCTGTGATTTTTCTGTCCCCTGCAACGCAGAAACAGAAAAAACGGTTAGGACCTTTTTGTAAGAAATTTAATGTAATTTGATTTTCTACTGGTAAACATTTTTGGTAGAAGCCATGGTTTTAGAGATATAAAAGAAAAATGTAAAAATGTTGTCTTTACATATCACCCCACTCCACACTCACACCCCACTGGTCAGGATTTTTAGCATGCTGTTCATGAACAAATTTGTGACTACATGAATTTTTTTCCCTAGATGACATTTTTTGATTTTTGATGACTTGGCTATATATAACGCTATGTACCGACCAATGAGATGCTGCTGGTAAGATTTAGTATGGATTTTTATTCCTCTGTGGAAAGAGAGACTACCAGAAAAGTTACTAAGGCATTGCTTTGGGCTGTATCGTATCCTTTGTCACTTGTTATTCATCACATACTGAATTTAAGATTATCACCATTCATCAAGAAGTTAAACTGCATAAACATCAACTGTGTCCTCCGTATGAAGCTCTACTAAGGTCCAGAGATGCAGACTGATGATGGAATGTTCGAGGAAACCGAAGAACCACCAACGATTGCAGAGCTTCAATGGGAGGTGTACTTTCAATGCTGCTTATTGCAAACATGATGTAGTGGGTTGGAGCATAAGTTTGTAGTGTTTTTCTTTAAGTTTCGTAAATGCAACAGATACACAAAGGGAGACTTAGTCATCAACAATATAGTCTCCTTTTCTAGTTACAACAGTCTGTCAATGCTGGAGTAACTGTTTGATTCTGCGACTGTAGAAATCACATGGTTTTGGGGCAAATACTCATCAAGCCACATTTTCATCTGGGAGGAAGTTCCTTGCAGGTTGATCAATAGACAGCAGAAAAGTGAAAGTCTGAGGGTGCAAGATGAGGTGAATAAGGCGGTTGCAGAATGACTTCCCAACCCATCTCCTGTATAGTGTTTTCTGTCAGTCTAGCAGAATGTGTGTGGTCATTATTGTGGAGTAGCATTGCTTCACTCAGTCTTCTTGGTCATTGTTCTTGGACTGTGTGTGCAAGATGCCTGTGTTGTTGACAGTAAATGTCAGCACTGATGTTTACACATCTGGGAGGCAGTTCATAGCACCCCACACCATCGCTGTTCCACCAGATGCACAATGTTATTTTTTGTGGACAGATGCAGGTTCTTGTATGGGGTGTTACTGCTTTGTTTGGGCTAAACCATTCTTTTCCTTTCCATATGTTAGCATAAAGATATCACTTCTTGTTACCAGTAATGATACAGGATGGGAACAGTCAATTGATGACGAGCAAGCAGAGATATGGCTACCCGCTGATTTTTTTCATTTTGGCTTAGAACATACAGTACCCACACATCTGAATTTTGAACTTTCCCCATTACATGCAAATGTCACATGATTGTGGAATGACCACAGTTCATCACATTTGCCTGTTCTCAAGTACACGACATGGATAATTGTGGATTAAAGAAGAATGCAGGGGACTTCAGTTTATATTTCTAAAGAGAGGAAAACTTAAATTTTATGTTTGCATGCATTAACGTTCCTCCATTATGCCTTTGACGAATGATGATGTGTATGTTTAAATAGAAAAATATATATTTTTATGTGATATGTTACAGTTTAGCAGGTTTCAGATTTTTTCCTTTACTTGTACTGTGAAAACTGACTTCTTGCCAAATTTCACGATTCTAAATCAAAAGGAAGCAATCTACACGCTTTGATGAGTGCATTTTCAAGTATCAAAATACGTGACATAAATTGCCATGGGTTTTAATTGCATTGATTTAGAAGCTTACAGTTTTTACCACCAAGGGAACGTAGACCTCAGTATATGACATAAATTTGAACTTGGTATGCCAAACTGTTGCAGAAGAAAAGGGTCTTAACAGACAAATGGATAAAAAAGTGACAAAAGTATTTTTTTCCTTTTACATAATTATAAATTATGAATTTTCGGATTTTTGCTCTTTACTTGTAATGTGAAACCTTGCTTCTTTCCAAATTTCACCATTGTAGGTCAATGGAAACCACCCTATAGATTTTGATGAGTGAGTTTTTGGGTATCAAAATGCATGACCCAAATGGCCGTATCTTTTGAGTACACTGATTTAGAAGCTTCATTGTTTTACACCTTCAAGGGACCATAGATGTCAGTATGTAACATAAATTTCAACTTGATATGCCTACCTACCTGTTCCTGAACAAGAGGGTTTTCACAGTTTGGCAGATGGGTGGACAGACAGACGAGCAACAAAGCGAACCTATAAGAGTTCCAGTTTTACAAATTGATGAACAGAATCCTAAAAACATTACTGTAGTACTTCTCAATAGATTGGTTGCATGCAGGAGAGAAAATAATGTGTATTCTGCATTCAAAAGATAATTAAATGAAAGCATAACAGACTGGATGCCATGTATAGATGTTACACAAGACCTTGCAATGCAAACTGATTCTGTCCCTTAACATATATAATTGTTTGCTATGAAAGGGTTAGCTTTCCCCCCCCCCCCCCCCCCCCCCCTCCCCACGTGTGTGCAGTACGCACAGAGGAACTGAAGGATTTCGCTGAATTTGTTGACACAAATTACCAACAACTCCAAAACCATTCCAGAACCAGATGGCTGTCATTGTACCCAGAAATGAGGAGGATTCTGAAGTTGTACTCAGCACTTGAATCTCACTTCTGTTCTCAGGGTAAAAAAATATGTACCCATAACAATTAGAAATTTTTGGAGTAATATCTTCTGCTTCTCTCCTTGAGGATCACATTTTTAATTGCAGAACGATGTCTTTTTGAAAAAGAACACAATTCTATTGTAGAAGTGCATGACTTATATGAAAGTGTTTTAATTTCACTGAAAAACAGGCTTAAGAATAAGTTCATCCCTCTCAGTCAGAGAAGCTTTAAATTCTTTTACACAAGCTTTCTTGGAAAAGGAGTGCCATGTGTACATGTAAAATGTATCTTGTTTCTATGAAACTTGCTCTGATTATCCAGAAAAATGTTGCTACTAATGGAAGAATTCAAGGGGTTCAAATGGCTTAAACCTGATGACTTAAAGGACAATTGCTTTGAAGACATTCTTCCATGTCTTCAGTACTTACAAACCAAAGGTGTGAAAATAGATGATTCAGAATTGTTTGATCAGTTCTACAACATCAAGAATGGTTCCATATTTATAATGTTAGATGAAAACTCTACCTAGACCAACAGTAGTGACCTTTATTTAAAAAGTGTCAGAATCTTGAAACGTTTTCAGAAATTTTGAAAAAAAATTGCCACTTTTTTTTGCATTTCCTGCTAGCAATGCATCTGCTGAACCAGTGTGTCCTCTCATTGTTGCTCAGTGGACAGAAGAAATGAGCTCTTTGTTGATAGACTCAGCTAAGGAATTTTATAGGTCCAGTACAGTTTCAAGGATGTGTCTTGTGATGAATTTTATAGCTATATTTTTCGAGATAATAATTTTGCTCTTCTCTCAGTAGTACATTCTATTGAAAAATACACTTTCAAAGGAAGCACAACTGTGAAAGACTGTAAATTACTTCAAGGTAATTATATTGTATTGAACCAATTAAATACCACTATTTAATACTATAGCATATTTTCGATGTATTATCTTCTACTCATATTGAGATTAGAGCACATTTATTACCCCACTACATAAAGGATAAATAATTTATTGATTACATATAAATTATCAGATTTTTTTTAAAAAAAAAGTCCTGCTTTTTGTGAAGTACTGTTAGTTGATCACGGTAACCGTGGATAGGAACATTCAAGAAACTGTGTTATTCAAGTCACATGGAGTTGGCCAGGATGCTTAACAGAGAATTCTTCAAACAGTAGAAAATGAGGTAATTATTGCTATGGTTCATCAGTAAGAGTTGTTATTTATCCGTGTAACGTACACTTCAAAGAATATAGTGTTAAAGGTACTGGTGAGCAGCAAGTACACCTGAATCATAAACATGTGCAAACAACTGGGCCAAATAATTTTGAATTTTAAGTGCAGTTCTGTCTGTGAATTATCCCTTATGTACTTTCAACATGATGATGCACCATCTCCCTTCAATATTTATGTCCACGAGCATCTGAACAATAGGCAACCTACTTGTTGGTTTGGAAAGGGATGTCCTGACACATGGCCAGTGTGGTTACTGAATCTTACTGTTGTGTCTTCTGCCCTGTTGGGCTACATCAAGTCATTAGTAAAGGAAATCTCAGCTGAAACTGAAGAAGGGGCTAATTGGTAGGGTCCTGCTTGTCTGGCTCATTGTACAGCACTTTACAGGAATGTTTGAGAATGTACAGCAATTTTTTATGTGACGTTATAGAACAGGCTTTTAGACCAGTGCTTGTACGATGTATTATTCATTCAGCAAAGTGAACTGAAGACTGGACAGGGTGTCAGCATTGTTGTGGTTTAGAAACAAGGGTGGAGGGGGCAGTGGTTATAGTGTACCCTCCAGTATTCTTACAAGTAGGCCCCTGTCACACAGTACATGTGTACTGTTTGTCATCTTCATTCGGAAGACTGGTTTGATGCAGTTCTCCACTTTAATCCATCCCATGCAAACCTCTTCATCTCTGTGTAACTACCTGAATCTACATCCATTAGAACATGCTTACCTTATTGAAGCCTTGCTTTCTCTTGGGGAGACAATTTATCTAGCAATCAACTTTGCTGTGTATTACCTTTGATATAAACTTGTATCTACAGATTTTCCCTGAGTGCTTTGTGCTCTTATGTAACAACATAATGTGTGTCATGTGTTGTGAGTAATAAATGTATTTCTGTACTTAAAGGTCATGTACATTGTTACATGTGCTGTTCCATATTTCTGTAGTCATGAAGCTCATGTACATTATTACATGTCATGTCCCAGTATTACCCATGTACCAGTAATTCGGACTCCAAAACTGAAGAAACGAATTTCAGTGTGGACGATTTATGTTGTGGTCAGCAAAATTTGGCACCATAATGGAAAACAATCATAACCTGTTGCACACCATCAATGTCAAGGTTCAAGAAATTTGCAGTTAAATACAGGTTTTGGAGATTACTCTTCCTGGAACGCAAACTGTGGACACTGTGGTGTGTAAAGAAGAAATCGCTGATAAAATTGAAACACCTGTATTGGTTAGACAAACACAGTGCTTTGGATATTTCTGCTATGGAAGGATGCGAGTTAAACCAAATGTGAAGAAATTGACTGTTCTGGTGATTCTTCTGCATCGCAACCACACTCACGAGCAGTGAACCGTCCATCCATCAGATCAAGTGATTGTTTCACACCCTGTTTGCTGTTACGGGTTCCACCATTTATACCTGACCAACCACAAATTTTATTCACTGTTACGGAATATATTTTCACTCTTCAATACATCTCAGATGATCACAAACAATTTATGTCAGCGATCAGCAATTCGTAAAAGGAAGCAGCTGCATTGGTGTTGGACATTATTATGTGCCCACCTCACCAGCAAGCTTACTTTATCTTAAAAACTGAATTAATTGCTCGCAGCACCAAATTGCTAGGCAAAAGGTTCAGACAACAGCTTTATCAGGAAGAACAAAGTGACAAAACACCTTCATAATTCTTGCAATATCTATGAGGTATGATAGTCACAGTTACAGTTTCCAACTTGATAATGCTTGGCAAGGACTATACCTATAGTTAATATTATGACACAGTAAATTGTACTCCTTACGCATTGCTGATTTCTGGAATTCACATAGCTATGCATGCCTGTTTCTGACAAGGACGTTGTCTCACTACTAACATTAACAAAGCCCATGCCTTACTGTTTGTGTGCCTGTAGCTGAGTGGGAGAGTCATTGTCAGGTTTCATAAAGGGTGCTCGCAAGTAGTCACGTCATGTATAAATTATCTGAAGAGTTTGCTAAAGTGATGATTAAGAATTTGAAAGTATGACATAGGTTCGTAAGGCAAAAGTAATTAACAATTCAGTTTATTCATCGAAAGGTGGATGTAAATATATATTAGATCTGTGGATGAAACACCATCATCATTATCAACAAATAACTTCCATAGGTGGAACATATTACTATTTGAACAGTTATGAAAAAGCTTCTGTGATCAGTGACAATGTGACAGATTAATTTGGAAATGTAGTGCAGCAATGGCGACTTCAGCATGAAAGTGGAATGAAGTCAGCTGTTAATATAAGTGTACTTGAGCCTAGGCAAGGGGGGATTTTAGGTCCAAGCAACAAAAGCAGCCACTTGGGGTGGCTAGATGAGAGGGCCTTAGAGGCACCACAATTGCAAGATTTTCAACCGGTACAGGATGTATCACAATTAATAGCAGTCTCTTGGGGCCCCAAGCTGAGAGTAGTGCCAGGAGAGCCTAAGTGTATATCACAATTAGTAGCAAAAATTGACAGGGATGAAAATATATGAATGAAAAGGGAGGAAGGAGGAGGGGGGGGGGGGGGGCACTAAATGAAGAGCGGCTTTTGGGGAAAAATATTCTTGAACTGGTCCAGACCCAGGCATTGTTAGGAAGTGTATTGTGTGCCAAAAGTAGTATGATTTGTACTGTCATTCTTTCAAAGTGACAGTTTTCCATTCATAATTGAAGAACCATAATATTCGTTAAGTATTATAAAAGAGACACTTGTTCGTATTTGGCAACACAGTTAGGTTTATTTAGTAGTGAAGCCTTTTGTGTCCTTAAAGCATCCCATTACTGGAATCCAATAGCCACAACAAACAATTAAAGGGGAAGTACATGGGGGTTATGCAGCTGGTTTGCTGTTGTAAGGACTAATGCTTTTTGGTGAAGAATAGTAAATCGAACACAATAATGTGAAACAGCTACAAACGATAGAGGGGACGAGTTCTTGAGTGGAGAGAGTAAAAAAAGTGTCATCACAAAGGAAATCGTGTGTGACATAGCAGTCTACAGTGTCTTGGATTGCAGTGGTTTGAGACACCCAATTCGTCGATGCACAGGGACCCGTGCAATTTCAGCAATACACAACGGCACAGCAATCATCAGCCTTAGAAAGAAACAGCAGTATTGTTAGAATGCCAATTACACATAGTTTGAATTTGCACCTTGTAACAGGACATCCTCCTCTGGCATTACTTTCCCTCAGCAGTAGTTGTCGATACCAGTATCATTTTTCGAATTTTGGGCAGATCAGTATTATCTCAGTTGCTTGTTTGAAAACTTTCATATAAATTTATACACAATATGTTGCATTTCAAGCTGAAATTTATGAAAATGAATTACTTTATAAATTGTTTTAGTCTTGATGTTATAATCGAAAAGTACTAGTTCTGAATGTTAGAAAAATTTGAAATTATGAACTATTGACACACTTAAAATTTCTGTTATTAATTATGCAATACTGTACTGGTTACTACGTTTATTTCTGGATTCATTTATGAAATAATAATTGAAATTAAGAATGTAACAGAAACTAGTAGAAATTCATCTGTTAAGGAAAATTGTAAACCAATTGGAATATCATTATTTCTCCAGAGTGTGGGAATCGTAAGCCTGCCTCTGATGTGACTGGATGTATTTTTGTATTTTGTGCGAACAATGTAATTTTGGCTTTGTTAATGTGAAATTCAGAATACTGTATGATATACTAAAATGTGAGATAATATGTCTATGTAAAAACAAAAATTCTGAAACAATAATCTTCAAATTTATATTTAGATCAATTTAACTGTGAGGCCCTAAAATGTGACATTTGCAGCTTCAAAAATCAGATCCCTAGACAGGAAATGGAAACTGTGAGGCCCTAAAATGTGACATTTGCAGCTTCAAAAATCAGATCCCTAGACAGGAAATGGAGCCAACTCTACATGAAAGCTAAGTTAACTAGAAAGTTATTGTAATCTTAACTCTTCTCAAATCTTTATAAAAGAGTAATGTGGACAATAGATGGAATTAGGAAGGAGGGTCCTGATTAAAAGCTGTAGGCGAAACTTTCGAGCCATTTGGCATGTGACGAATTCTGTGTGGAGGATGCTCATTAGGCTTGTATTTTGTACTTCTGATTTTCAAGTCTGAAAATGTCTTTGGTAAAAGAACAAACAAAAGTAGACAGTATTGTGGATCCTTGGCTCCATAAAGAGGAAGAATACAATAGAGCAGGGCTCAAAGATTCCAGTTTTGATGACGTGACTAAGGGAGAACCAATGCACATGGAACTAATGGCAGAATTAGGCACAATTAAAACTTCGGTGCCACAGATACACCTAGTAACAAAACCGAGTATAATTCATCTCCAGATAACAATATCCTTTGGAGTGGAAGGTTCAGGGAAACTAAGCAATGATAACTGCTATAGAGAAACCGAAACAGACTGTTAAAAACCAAAACGAGATTTAGAAGAAAAGTGCCAGAGATTGTTAAATCGTGAGAAAACGCTTGATATCTTGTCTTTGAAGCAGAAACAAAAAAAAAAAATAATAATAATAAATAAATAAATAAATTATTGTATGTGGAAGCTGAGATGACGTTCCTGGTGGAATACTGGACAACAGCACTTACGACGAGAGTTCAAAGTCGAGTTACAATCGTCTGTACAACCGGAAATATAGTGAAATGTACTCAGAATTTCTGGAAAAGGAATTAGGCCTACAGAGAAATAGGTGTATGGGAGTACTGGACGAAAATAGTCACATAGTATGCTAGGTGACAAAAGCCTACTGTGCAAAGTTCATAGTCATCTGATTGGCACGATAACTGAAACTAGAGCAGGTACAAAAAATATTTGTACAAACTGAAAGAGAGGAGAAACTGCTGGAGATGAGAGAAGACGTGAACCAGGTTGTAGACTCCAGTTTATTTGTAGAATGCTTGGAAAAGTCTACGAAGGAAATTTCTTACAAACCACATCTGCGACCGATTTTGTAGTATTGCTCATGTGTGTGGGACCCATACCAAATAGGACTAACAGGAAATATTGAATGTATATAGAGAAGGAAAGCGCATTTGGTCACATATTTGACCCATGGGAGAATGTCACAGAGATGCTGAAGAAACTGAACTGGCAGACTCTTGAACTTAGAGGTAAACTATCATGAGAAAGCCTACTCACGAAGTTTCAAGAACTGCTTTTAAATGACGACTCTAGGAATATACTACAAGACCCTGTGTATTGCTCACATAGGAATCGTGAGGATATGACAAGATTAATTACGGCACACACACATACACGCAAACAATCATTCTTCCTGCACTCAGTATGTCAATGGAACGGGAAGATACCCTAATAACTAGTGCCATGTGCTTCACAGTGCAGCTGTAGATGTAGATTGCCGTCACGGATGCACGCGAGATAATTACGGCTTACCTGATTACAGAGAGCGGCATAGAAGAAGGTGGAATGATAGCAGAACACATGGTTGAGATTGACCGTATGCTTGCAGACGTGTGTGAAACATAACAGGTGAACCGGAAAAGGGTGTGTGCCTGTCTGAATGTTTAAAAGATGTAAATATGAGGATGGAAGAAGAAGCACAAGATGATGTTCAGGTCAACATCGATGCGATTCAGGAGGATGTAGGCCGACAAGAAGACCGAGTGTTACCCACAAAGTAAAAGAACTGACAATTTTGTAAACTGTGGATCGTCTAGTGTTTCATACTGTTTATGTTAATGTTCTGTGTCTGCAGCACTAGCAGTAATGTAGTCTGTCGTTTTTGTGACCAGTGGAATTTCCTTTTTTTTCGGCATCTAGCATTTGTGGCACTTACAAAGCTAGAGATCGAGAATGTAGTAGTTTTATGTGGTGTGCATATTTTGATTCTTGCCATGTGTCAGGACACTAAGCTACTCTGTTTTTACTCGTCTGACGACCTGCTGAGAGAACAGTCATGTGGGGCGATGGTTTGTTTGTTTGTTTGTTTATTGAGCACCCGTTTTATCATGTACAATGATATGGGATTTGTCATATGTTACATACAGAAAAAAATATGAATAACAACATATTATGTAAAAACTATCAGTGAACAATCTGAATTAAATATATGGGCAAAACAATTATAGCTTACATGATATAAATTTGTAACAATATAGGACACAAATAAGTTACATATATTCTGTGTATAATGGACAGCAACAAGAAATGATTATAACACTCTATATTGACAGATTAATTAATTTTTGTGTGTACATAAAAGAGTCTACCCCACAACACAAGTTTGTATATGAGTAACTTATAAGACAGGTGAAGGCACGCTATCTTTCTGAAGAATTCATATATTCACTAACACTGTAAAAACTATTACTGATTAACATTCTTTTGAGTTCACTTCTAAAACTGCTCAGCTGCTGAATCCTTTTTATTTTTAAGGGAAGAGCACTATAGAGAATTTTTGGGTGGTATATTGCACTCTTGTTGTAATGGGCTTTCTTATGCACTTCTCTGTGAAATTCATTACTCTGTCTTGTTGTATAGTCATGGAACTCACTGTTTAAAGAAGAAAACTGGGGGGTGAGACTTCAGGAAGCATATACTTTCATAGATGTAAATGGATGGAAGAGTCATGATTTTATATTCCTTGAAAATGTCCCTACATGGATCTCTAGGTGCAGCTCCTTTTATGATTCTTATCGCTCGTTTTTGAATAATAAAGGAGCGTTTTGCCTGACTTGAATTGCCCCAAAATATGACACCATGTCGCAAAAGACTATGCATAAATGCATAATATGTACACAATACTGTTTGATCACTGCAGCAATTTTTGAGCATTCTAAATACATAGCAACATTTACTGAACTTTTTATTGAGCACATCTATATGCTTGTCCCATTTTAGATGCTCATCTAACCAAATTCCTAAGAATTTTGTATTTGGCGTTTGTAGTATATTCTGTTGGCCTAGCTTCACAGTTATATTGGGCTTCATATTATTTGAAACATGTCTGTAATTCATCCATAATGTTTTTTTTCTCATTCACAAATAAACTGTTGTCCCTGAACCATTTACTTGCTTCAACTGTTGTTGTTTCAATTTTGCTGTTAAGGTCAGTCTCATTCTGAGCTTTAATAAAGAGACTTGTATCATCAGCAAAAAGTACACAATCAGCCTGTGTTAAATAGTTTGGCAAGTCATTTATAAAGATCAAGAACAACAGGGGTCCCAACACCGAACCTTGGGGCACCCCATAACTAACTTCCTTATAAACAGAAAAGTATGACTTTCCATCATGAACTATTTCTACTTTCTGGCATCTGCCAGATAAATATGACTTAAACCATGCATGAGCAGTACCACGGAGTCCATAGCAACAAAGTTTTTCGAGCAGTAGTTTATGATCAATAACGTCAAAGGCCTTTGATAAATCTAAAAAGACCCCACAATTTACTTCATCATTATCAATGGAATTTAGGACAAGTTTTAGAAAGTTGTATATAGCTGTTTCAGTTGATCTATTCTTTCGAGAGCCATTTTGTTCATTGACCAATATTCCACTTTTTTTTAGGAAAGTAGAGAGTCTTCCATACATTACTCTTTCTATAATTTTTGAAAAACAAGATAACATTGATAAAGGCCTGTAGTTTTTTACATCATAATGATCCCCATTTTTGTATAATGGTTTTATAATTGATTGTTTCAGCTTTCTAGGGAAAGTGCCAGTACTGAAAGATGCATTAATTATATCTACAAGAAGAGGAGAAATATATCTGCTGTGTTTAATGATTTTGTCTGGAATGCCATCGGTGCCACAGGATAATTTATTTTTTAGTTTGCTGATGGGATTCTCTACCTCATGTACTGTTACAGGATACAAAAACATAGTTTCGGAATTCATTGTGATGTTATGACTGATGTCTGTACTACTTTGGGTTTGTATGAGGTTTTGAACTACACTTGTAAAATGACAGTTGAATATATTGGCAATTTGTAATGGATCATTTATAGTTTTGTCCTCAGTTTTAATGACAATGTTGTTTCTTACTTTGCTTCTTCCTAAGTTACTATTGATCACTTTCCAAACTGATTTCATTTTTTTGTTGCCATTATTTCTACTGATATATGAATCATTATTTAACTTTTTTGCTGCAGTGATTACTTTCTTGTATAATTTCCTATAACACTTAACACGTTGTTTCAAAGCAGGATTTTGCCTTGCTGATTTACTTAACATTCTGAGTTGCTCTCCAGATTTTCTTATGCCCTGTGTTATCCATGTGTTAATTTTGCCTTTTACTTTCATTTTCTTAAGGGGAAAAGCAATTTCAAAGTTATGTTTGTAATCAGCTAGAAATGACTCAAACTTCATGGTGTGCCGCAGTCCAACTTTACGCCTTGCCTCATTCACTGTCAAGGCCACAAAAGTGTGGGGTGCACAGGAGAGCTGTGCATTTGCCTTTTTCACTCTTCATTTCTTCCGAGCAGATAAGTCATCATCGACATCACTCATGCAGCTGGCCGCCAATAAAGTTCACTGGCTGCTTGTGATGACTCGCCCCGCCCTGATGTATAGGCTGCATGTTCTCAGCAGTAGCAGATGTCAAAATCAGCTGCTACACCCATCTGACACTGACTGTCAATGTTCTTTAAAGTGTTGAGACTCAAAGAAAAACGCCAATTTCTAATTGTTTTGTGAGTGTTTTTCTTTCAGTAGTCTAATCACAACTTGGATTACCCGTCTTTTTAAATGTTTCCCAAATTTAAGTAGCATATTTGTGTTCCTGTTCACAGTAATTAACACACAAAACAGTTTCATAATGTCACTCTAGCCAGTATGTTTGAACTATGATCACATCAGATTTATTTATGTTCTACTGTTATCTTGAGATAAAAATGTTTTCAATTTTGCTTCTGCATCTATAGATGTTGTGATATATAGTCAAAATTTTCTTCTGTTTGATTAAAAGTACTGAGGTAGATCAGGGTGTATACGTCCCGGGACAACCGGAAGATACGGGAAAAATCCGGGAATTTTTTCATCCAGGAGAAAACCGGGAAAAAACCCGGGAATTTTTAGGAATTCCGGGAATTTTTTTGTTTTAGTTTTCAGTTAAATTTTTGTAATTTTGGCTGGTAAGAAACAAAACTGTAACAAAGGATACTACTGTAGCCCGCTACTGCAGAATAATACTGCAGCAGTAAATGAACGAGAGAAAAAAAAATACGAAAATAAAACTTAAGTTTGCAAAGGAAATGCCCCATATATAACAACAAAACACAGTGCTCACACAAGCGTCTGCCAACAGCAAAATGTGTCAAAGGCCTTAGGAAGACTGTGGAATGCTTCGTAACAACAAATTGCCTCCAATGAGCGTGACACCACAACTGTTGACATTAGATTCGTTTGAGCAGTTGTGAGCGGGCTTATGTGCATGCGCAGCTGAGTTGCGCATTTGTAGTACCTTCTCCCACTGCTGGCTACAGAAGTGTGGCTGTTAGCTGTATAAGCAGTAGGAGCAAGATGCTACCTGGAAAAATTGTACTGGCACACGGAAGCTGCTAGATTCACTGGGGGCAAACCAGGTTAACTGCCCCAGGTGGCAATTTCAGGGGAGGGGGTGCGCCAAATTCACATTATTGAGGAAAAAACCTTGTTTCACAAAGCGCCGAGTATCCAGCGCACGGTGGTCTATCGATTATTCATATGTCCTGTTGGTTTTTGAACATATTCTAAGTTTATTTCTGAATGAACCACAAGTTGATTTTTGAATGTGTGCATAGTGTGCGTAATGTCTCTGCCAGGGGAATCCCTGTCGCTTTAGAAATAAACTTTCTTGCAGACAGAAGGGGATCGGGCTATGCGAGCTGAGCGGAATAAAGCCGAACGAATGAATGCCAATTGCTGATTATTTGTGTGGTTGACTGGGTCTGCGAATGATCGGTAGTGTTATAATTACCAGCGAAATCCATAGATTCAGACTATCAGAGTGGAAATAAACGACTAACAGGAATAACAGGAAGTAAGGTTACATATTATCTTCTGAGTGTATCCAAGAAAATGAAATTTTGGTAGAAATTTTTTGGCCAGACTGCTACACTAGTAACGGCCAGTTGTACAGACGCCGGTAGCAGCCGCTGAAGTTCTTTTCTGGGAGTAGCGCGGAAAACTCGTTGTGCGGACACGTAATACCGCCTAACCAGAGAATAAATGCGGGATAACTAAACCATTGATTGTGGCAGGGTTAGTGAAGTTACCAGAGGGTAAGTTTTGACACTGGCAGGAATAGTTACAGAATTAGTGATGACAAGATTGTTTCTTAGAATGCGGAAGGAGAAGAAATGGGGACATCAAACAGATTATGGAAGAATATGAGGAATCCAAATTTACATAAAAATTTCGTACTACTACTTTTCGATCTCATGCTTGGGAAGTTGGGGCGTATGAATGAAATGTGAAACTATTTTCGAACATAAAGCGTTTTGCTTGTAGTAGGCCTAATTAGGTATTTGATATTGGTACTTCGTGAATTATATTCTGACATGTTATAAAAATAACCATTTGCGTCAAAACAGTTGTTTATTTGGTGTGTGTTACAACTGCTGTAATAATAGACAGGCCTACTTCGTTGTACCTAGCAGACAGTAACAAAATACACATAATCAGATGGAGAAACCACACTGGTTTTGTGTACTGTTTGTATTAACAACTTTTTCAGCATTAGACGACAACATTTGGTTTTTTCATGTAGCAAAACGTTTGACGAACTTTGATGAGGCAATAAATTCTTTCCCAGAAAGGAAAGCACTCCATGTAAAGCTATAGCAAGATTAGAGAGAAAAAAAATGTTAGGACTTAAGGATGGAAGAAATTTGCACTGTCTTGCTTGTTTCTTGTCTTTACTGGTTTCATGTATCCTATACTTAATTTTACGTTACGCAAAAAGCAAGTTATTAGCTAATAGGCAATAAAGAGTGCAGATTTTCTGAAGAGTTCTTGGTCTCCCGGTTAGAAATAATCCCATCCAATATTATTTGCGAGTTTTTTTTTTAATTTTTTTAATTTTTTTTATTTTTTTAAGAGAGGGGCTGGATGTCAAACTGGCAGCAGGAGAGCAGGAGAGGCACCATAGAACATTTTAATTTCCACTGTCCTGAATATAGTTTGTTGGCATCCATTACAGCCGCGCGGGATTAGCCGAGTGGTCGTAGGCGCTGCAGTTATGGACTGTGCGGCTGATCCTGGGGGAGGTTCGAGTCCTCCCTCAGGCATGGGTGTTTGTGTGTTTGTCCTTAGGATAATTTAGGTTAAGTAGTGTGTAAGCTTAGGAACTGATGACCTTAGCAGTTAAGTCCAATAAGATTTCACACTTTTTTTTATGGCATCCATTACAAAATATTATATGTTTGAATTCCACAGAACGAAATGCAGTGACGTGTGAATGAAGAATGCTGAAGTTTGACACACTTTAGACGAAATAACATGTCTTACGTTTTCTCGAACACATATGTTTTATATATCAGACTCTTCAGAAATGTGTGCACTACAAAATGAACAAAGTCGATTTTTTTAAATTTTTGGTATCCTATCTCAAACACTCGAGGGAGGTAGTGGGAGGGGGCAACCACTATCTAGTACTGCCGCAGTTCGGAAATATCGTTGATCCGGGGCTGATGCACAGAGCAGTATGAATTGTAGTGGGGAGGCGAGTAGTCTCCATGCAACGTTTAGTGTTCGTTTATTGCTCTCACATCAATTTAAAACAAAACGGATTTCTGTGGCCGGGAGCTATCAAGTGAATTAAAATTCATTCACGTAATTAAGGAAGGCTAAAATATGTTATCAGTTTCAGATTTTATTTTATTTCCACCTTTCTGACAGTCGAGCATTAATTGCCTTGCAGAACAATGAAGTTATTTGTGTCGGTTTGCTAAAGAGATCTGGCTTTTATTAATCTTTTCCGCTGAGGCAGTCAATTTATGTGAAACGCAGTGTTTAACTCCTCTCTATTGGCTGGTTTGAACTGTTCAATGCATTTCAAAAGTGCATGTTTTCATCTTCTAGTGCGTATGGCATTATACCATAATAAAGAACCAAACATGAGATAATACAGTACTGGTAGTCCAAGAAAATTTACATTCGAGTCTGGACATACGAATGTGCACTTTAAGCTGAATTATGCATTTTAGTATGGTTCACGAAATTCCTATGCTCTTGGAGTATCCTCTGATGTCTTGTTTCTTTTATGACAATGTAAGAGAATTGTGAACCTGCAAAACGACTTGAGTCCACATTTTCATGGTTCAGAGTTATCTGCACAGCAATGTTCCAATACCCAAAACGCATCACTTAATACCAAAGAGACTTTAGTACCTAACTTCTGTACATTATTTCCAGTAACAGAACATTCGTGTTTACTGTCAAAACAGCCTTAGTCCAGGACTTGAGTTGTTTTGCTTGTTAGATAATGATGATTGTTAACAGATTCATGTATAGCTTTAAGTTAGTGAAACGTCTATATTACTTTTGTTTCTGGGGTAGCCCTGCGATACGTTAGTTGCAAACGAAAATGGCGTCTACTAGCAGTTCTTTATGTATTGGTGTTGTTGGAAATGAAGAAAATAATGACCAAAATACGAGGAAAGGAATGAAAAGGGCTGCAGAATACAAGAGAGCTACAATAAAGTGTACCAAGGTTAAAGGTTTGGAGCATGTAAATCTTATGGGGAAGCTAGTTTCAGCTACACAAACAGGACCTGCTTGGGGGTTAAGCAATTTGGATTTAATTTTGTTTCATAATATTGTTCTACACAATATTCTTGTACACATCATTGTAGCTTACTGAGACTGGTAATTATTAGTAATGTAGACTCTTGTTTATAAAAAAGTTGTCATATATTTCAGATGCAGGAAACAATGTCTCATCTTGATTTCCGAAAATGCATAGTTAGAAGCAGTTAATTACATGAAATATTTTCACACTAAGAATGAACAAGATGTGTTCTTACAGGGATAAACTGAAAGTATTACCATAAAAAGACGAACAAGAAGGAAAGACGACCCTGGTACTGAGGCAGCTATGTTCAAGTATTACGTTAAAGATTCAGACAAGTAGATAGAGGAATGTAAGAAAGCCTTCCTCAGTGTTTATTGTGTTACCGAATCCAGGGTGAAGAGATTGGGTAAGTTGCTGCTTCGTGACAAGTCTCCTAAAGACAACCGCAGAAATCACAAACCAGGGAATGCAAAAGAGGCTGATATACTTGCTTCTGTTCATGCCCATATTGAATCATTTCCAACTACACAAACCCAGTATGGAAATACAGATGTTTTCTACTTAAACATTGAGCTAACTGTGAAATCTATGCGTGACATGTTTCTTGTCAAATATCCTGAAAGTAATGTGTCTTACCACTATTATCACAGATATTTCAATAACCATTTCCGTTTGAGATTTGGTGGGCCCAATGTAGACACATGCATTACGTGTTAAAGTGCTAAACGTGTAGCTGCAGCAGAATCCCTAGTTCAGAAGTCACAGCAAAAAGTCCTACAAAACACTAGAAGATGCAACCACATTATACACTGAGAGAGAGGATTTTCTTGCTGTAACATTTGACTACATGCAAAATGTATGCTTGCCTAAGATACCAGTTCAGGACATGTATTATTATCATCAACCGACAATTCCAGTTTTCTCTGTGCATAACATAAAACTAATTCAGTATACTTCTACATCTACCATGAAGGGAAAGCTGAGATAAGTCCAAATGAGATATGCAGTTTTCTCCTCCATTATTCAATACCTGTACCTCATCTATAGTGTTAAAGAACATTGGTTGTTTTGTGATGGCTGTCCAGGCCAGAATAAGAACAACACTCTCATCAGGTTTTTAATGGCTATAAGTGCTCAGAGCCGTTTTTTGAACATCAGACTTATTTTCTCTAATAGAGGACAGTCCTTTCTGCCAAATGATAGGGACTTCGCAGTAGTGAAAAGACGATTGATGAGTGTGGATAGACTCTACACAATGAAGGATATGTGTATATACATAGTCCAGCACTAAAGGAAATTTTACATTTACAATATTGAAAGTGAGGATGTTTATGATTACAACAACTGTTGGCCACATTATTACAAAAGAAATGCCAATTCCATAGAGACGTCTGTTAAGGATGTTCCTAGAGATAAAAAGGTATCTTTCACTGTTTCAACTTTTATGGAACTCTGCTTTCTGCAGAACAGATCGGAATAGTTGTGGCAAAACTATTCATAGGAGGAATAATTCAACACTCTTCATCCTTGGGCCAACATATCCACACATCCCTGAACTATCACACAGACATGCTTATCCAAATGGTGTGCGTCCAATCAGTGAAAATAAAATTAAAAACATATGCAAAATGCTGAAGTACATTCCCAACTGTAATGAATCTAAAGCATTTTATGTGAAAATTGCAGCTTGGGAAACAAAGGAAAATGAGTAAAATAAATAGCAATTTCGTTTTGGAAATTTTGTCCAGTATGTTTATTTCCCTGGATGATTTACCGTTCTCTGTATTCTGAATGTGTTTGTCAATAAAGAAAATACAATATTATATGTTTATATGCCAGAATTTTATCACATAAGAAGCAAAACTGAAGTTAATTTGAAAAACGACTTTGCCCTCCTTTTTTAAACAAAACTTTGAACATGGAGGAAGTACAAGATAATGCTTTTGTAATGACAGTCTTATGTAGTTTCGGTGTATGTAACATATAATGCATTATTTTAGTGCAATATTCGCTTCCATAAGATAATGGACAGTTTTTTTTTGTTTCTGAAAACGTACCTCGAGGGACTTAAGTCGTTCTGCAAATTCATGATTCAAGATCTTTCAATGTTTTACACATCGGCTTTGTGTGTCATCGTAGGTGCGCAAGCATGGTGACACCTAGTATCTGGCGCTCTCTGGCACCTGTTGAAACAAACCTATTTCTAACAGGTCGCGGGAAAATATTGCGAATGGTTGTTTGAAAAGCATTACTTTCAAAGTAAATTTCCTGTTATGCAAGATGATCTATGTGCGAGAATGTACAATGAATTTCTTAAATCACAGAGCATTTAACTCTCATTTAAAAATAAACTCTTTGAGGACGACCATCTAGAAAAATTTCGAGGCCAGAAGATCAGACGTTTATGTCGTTATTAAACATTTTACCAGCACATGTGTGTGATGTATCTTAAAGTGTAACATGTGCAAAAAAGATCAATATTATATTTGAAAGTGTAGCTTCTCTTGCATCTTATTTATCCTCAAGACCAATAGTATATGTGAAAGCTTTGCTTTCCTTTTAGCAACGCTATGTATATTAATTTAAATCATTAACGTTTCCTATTTGTGTGTACGTGCTGCTTAACAGTGATTTTGGTGTTGGCTTACTACATCACGTGTCTTATGCTCTGAATATTTGTTGTCATTGGCTGGCGAGATCACGTGACATGAGCTATGACTGGTTTAAAAAAAGCGCATCGCAATCTCGAGTTCAATGCTTCTGAAAGTAACATGCGGTGTTTGGAGGAATTCAAGTTTATACTTTTGTAATACAAAAATATTCAGCATACATGTTGCTGCACATCAAAGATCATTCCACGACCTGTTCTTTTTCTTTTTTTACTGTGTTTGGTTTTCTAAAAGGCCGGAAACTGTACGCCGGTGTGTAAAACCATAACCATTCAAAGGATTGATAAGATTTACAGTTCTGAGGAAAGGTATACTGTCACTTAACATGGAAAAGTTTACTTTCACCCTGGACAAAGCATATTTTTAACTGGGAAATCCGGAATTTACTTTTTCTTGTCCACGTATACATCCTGTAGATAATAAATATTCTTGTGCTTCGTTTTTCTAGTTTATCCTATTGACATAATCTGAGTAAATTGATTTGATTTTCATTTGAGAAAGGATTTTCTATTTCAGATATAGTCTTGAGATGGTTTACCTCACTAGACAAACAGCTGGTAACTACTGATCCTTCCAGTTTGCTGAATATGTATGTTGTGGTGATGAAAGTGATATGCACACATATGGATGGCGGTAATATTACGTACACAAGGTATAAAACGGCAGTGCACTGACAAGAGTTGTTATTTGTACTCAGATGATACACGTTAGAAGGTTGCCGATGTGATTATGGCCAAATGGGATTAACATACTTTGAACCTTTGAACACAGAATTCTAGTTGGAGTTAGACATACTGGACATTCCATTCGGAAATCATTAGAGAATTCACTAATCCAAGAGCCACGGTGTGTGCCAGGAATACCAAATGTCAGGCATTATTTCTCTCAATGGACAACCCCCCCCCCCTCCCTCCCTTCCCCAGGGGCTCACTTCTCTCCAGGAAGTTCGTGCTTGGCTATGGGGCCCCACCTTTTGCAGCACTTCTTCCCCTTCTGTTCTACATGTCTATCCTCCTGCTATTGCTTTTCTGCTCTCTTGGGGAAATGTGTCTTGGATATTTGTGCGAATGTGTCCAAAGTTTCTATAGCCCAGAATTTAGACAGCTCCTCATCTGTTTTCCTCTTCCTTTCTTCATCTCCATCGCCTCCTCTTCCTATACATCAGCGTTTTGGGGTTCCTCTTTCTTTCGTCCTCCTCCCTGTGCAATCCTTGACACCGGCCCATGCACTTGAAGCATAACATGTGAGTGGATAACATATAACACCCAGCCAAAGGTCGACAGGTAGGAATCGTATATGCCCCTGGTATAGGTCAGACCCAGAGAGGGATGATTGCCTCAGCTGTTACTTTCCCAATTGCCAATTGGCACCTCTTTCAGGAGAGTTGTGGGTCAAAATATGTTCTGGGGCATTTTGTTAAAGCAGTTGCATACATTAAGGGTCAAGCATACATTCAGAGGCAAATCTGATTGATTTATGATTTTAATCTATTGTTCAGCTAAGTAATTTATAAGCCACTGATTTACCACCCCCTGGGATAATCTGTCCTTCTGAGAAACCCCTCACCCCTCCTCCATCGCTCTGGGAAACCCCACCCTAACTGAGAGAAGCACACTTTTGCTGTTAAATTAATTGACTAATTAATTAATTTGTCCAATTAATTAACCTGTCCTCATCTGGAAAATCCCCCAGCGCTCCCTCCCATCCTCCACTCCTCCTCCCCTCCTCCATCTGGAATTGGTGAGTCAAAATCTCAGTCTGTGCTGGAGAGGAAGGCTTTGTGACAAGAAAATGAAGTCAATGTCAATTACATAGTACAGGTATATACTGTTATTATAAAATTCAATTTTCAGGGATTGAATCTCCTTACTTGGCGGAAAAAGTCACATCCAGCAATTAAATGTCCTAATTATGTAATTACACTGTTGCAGATCAGTTGTGTTGTCTCTGTGGATAATTTTTGTTCGTGTGCTCCCTTGACAGACATGGATTGACTGAGCTAGTACACAATTCACCACAGAGGACACCCCACCTGCACCCCTCCCAGAAAAAAATTGTTGGGAAAAAGACCCATTCTGTGCTGGAGAGGAAGGATCCCACAACACAAAATTCAAACCAGTGACTATAATATATTGATGCATATTCTTCATTTAATCAGTTTGCCCCACTTGGGTAGAGCTCATGCCTGGACTCCCCACAGCTGCTTCCATGATGTAATAACTGTAAGAACTGAGGAATGGAATGAAGTGTGGTATAGTAGCCACCATTTGGGGTCTCCTGCATGAGTTTTCATCGCTTGGGCGCCACCACGAAGGTAAAAACATCACAATACTAAATACCACTGACCACGGACCTATATTGGCCTCCTTTGATCTTGTGGCCCCAGAAAAGCATCAATAGGCAGCATTATGTTGATTGGGAACTTCCAGACACACTTCCTGTCTCTGTGTCCTCTCAAGACACCACTTCCTGCTTTTTTTTGTGTGTGTGTGTGTGGTGTGTGTGTGTGTGTGTGTGTTGACACAATTTTGATATCCAAATAGAGAGGGAAACAGTCAATGTGTGGTGTGTGTGTGTGTGTGTGTGTGTGTGTGTGGTGTGTGTGTGTGTGTGTGTGTGTGTGTGTGTTGACACAATTTTGATATCCAAAATAGAGGGAAACAGTCAATGTGTGTGTGTGTGTGTGTGTGTGTGTGTGTGTGTGTGTGTGTGTGTGTGGTGTGACACAATTTTGATATCCAAAATAGAGGGAAACAGACAATTTGCACCACTCTGTCAATTTAATTGTGTAATAATTTACACGAGTCAAATATATCACTTAAAACACTTGCCACCATCTTATACTAGGTATCATGTTAAAAATTCGGTAATACCTCTGATTTTGTTACCATCGTCTTCTCTCCCTGTGTAGGAGGGTGATTGAAATTTCATTAAAACATATTGTTGCAACAAAAAAAAAAAAAAAAAAACGCCCAAGTACCACTCCATCTCCCGAATCATATCTGTAGTGCCATAGTCATTACTTCCACCTGCCAGGCAGCACGTCATTGATATCAAATTAATAGGCTAATTAATTAAATTGATAATGAGAGTCACTTTGAATGCCAAGTAATTTTTTTTTTTCAGCAGTTGGATTACACTCACCAGGTAACTCAAATAGGAATCCCTGGAGGGAAGACCATGTCCTTTTTGAGGAACACTATTGAGATCTGACATTTGAAGCTGACTGCAGAAGAGTACTACCACTACCAACATACATTTCACATAAGGACCATGAAAGTAAGATACGAGAAACTGGTACTCAGAAGGAGGCATATAGGCAATCTTTCTTCCTCACTCAATTTGAGAGTGGAATAGGAAAGGGAATGACTAATAGTAGTGCAGGGTCTCCTCACTGCACAATGTATGTTGGCTTGCTAAGTAAGTATATAGCCCTAAATGTAAATTTGGTCTACGTATTAAGCTATTAGTCCATCCATTTATAGGCAGACAGAACTCAGTTATGTTCTCTCTTACTTATAGAGAAAACAAAGGACAGAACTTCTGCTGATATTTGTCTGTCAGTAAAAACCTCCATATTAGCTCCTTACTATTCACTGCAGTCACTTCACGAGAGGTTGTAATATGTTTGACTACAACACTTCAAAAGATGTGGTACAGAGCTCACCTCTCAACTTCCCTTTCACCAGAGTATCCCTTACCTACGGTATTCTCATGAATCTTATAGTCTTTGATATATAGCATTTGAATCCACATTATTTCCATGAGTAAGAGATACCCCCGGTCGAATCACAGACCCCTGCTAATTCTCTTGAAATTCCATTACATTTTGACAGCACTGTTCCATTAGTTAGAAGGCCGACAGCTTTCACATTGAGAAAAATAGCACACTAACATACACGAGGAAATTAACAAAATGTGCACAGAAATTCGGAAGCATAACACCTACAATTCATCAATATCACTCTGTACATGTCCTAATCTCCTTTATCGTGTTCCTATGATTACAACGCTGGAAACATGGCAGTGTAATAGTGCCTAAGTCTTTGTTGACAGCACAGTATCTCTGTCTCCCCCCCCCCCCCCTCCTCTCTTCTCTCTCTCTCTCTCTCTCTCTCTCTCTCTCTCTCTCTCTCTCCTCTCTCTCCCCTCCCTCCCCCCCCCCCCCCCCCCCTCCTCCTTATTTTGTAACATCCAATGGAGTAAAGCTATAAAAACTTCACCATCATCACCTGGTAGAGAACTCAATAAGATTTTCCGTCATCTCTCTCTTCCAGAATATTGGGACACCAAATGCCATCTGTGTGTTGACATCGACTATGTGTATTGATCCGGTTAAATATACAGGTATTTGTCCATTGGTGCAGGTGACCAGCGATACATGTCACTTACACAGACCATTTTAAAGTTTTGCCGCCCTTACTGTATGTGGACCATATACCACAGAACAATCCAATAGAGGGTTCCTTTGTTGTTCTTTCATGAGCAGTGTGATACATTTCCCTTTGTCGAAGCTGTAGGCTAAGGACCCTGAGCAAAGCTCTCTATGGCCTGTCTCTATGCATCTCGTAACTCTTCCTCTGTCTTCAACACCCACCCCCCTCCGCTCCCCTCCCCGGACTGTCTCTGATTTAATTTGAAATTGACCGGAAGTAGGAGGATACTAGACCAGCCACATTCGTTGTCTCTTGAAGCAACAAAACAAGCTGAGTTTCATGTAATCAAATACAGTTGGATATTTTGATTTTGCAAAGAGTTACAAACTATTAGAGACAGGCAACAGTGGTACAGAGCAGTTTTCTCATTCCAGTATTGTAACTACCATTCTTCAAAGTCCATTCCGTACCAGTCTTGTGTCATCTGTCCAATTACAAATCATCTCTCTATATGCCTTGCATGCTGAGACGTTTAGTAGTCCTTAAAGGTGTATGGTAGATAGGTGCCTGATACATTTGAGAGTGTTGTGGTGATATAAATAAGATTAAGAAGAAGAAGAAACATTTGAGTTTTGCATGATGGAGCTCCAGATGGAAGGAGTTGGAATAATGTTATGTAAATCACTTGTGCTGTCAATTCTGTAGAGTTGTTATAGTGTATGAATTCTGTACCAAGAAGGTGCTGGGAAGAGAGGAATAATCATTTAACACATACAAAATGCGTAGCAGCAGTGTTTGATATGTGAAATTACATGCCATATTGCATTAACTCCGTTAATGGAACTCACTCTCTTCCATACAAACAACAGTTGTCAACCAGATGTATACACAGGAATTGCAGTAACTCACAAACATGTGCCACTAACTTAGAATCACCGCAGTTATGAAAATGAAGACTTCATTTATGTCCAAGATGTGGCATGGGAATGGAGTACATTGCGTAAATCTTCATTCATCTAATGGAGTGTATTGAAACAAGTTTTCCATCGTTTGTCTGATGGAGTGTATTGAAACAAGTTTTCCATCGATGGACATGTTTCATTACAAAAAAATGGTTCAAATGGCTGTGAGCACTATGGACTTAACATCTGAGGTCATCAGTCCCCTAGAACTACTTAAACCTAACTAACCTAAGGACATCACACACATCCATGCCCGAGGCAGGGTTCGAACCTGCGACTGTAGCAGTCTCGCGGTTCCGGACTGAATTGCCTAGAACCGCTCGGCCACCGCGGCCAGCTGTTTCATTACACATGAGCTGGAAATGCTCTGATGACTGTGGTATGGAGAAGTTTGCTATTAACGATTGCAGATAGGTAGTGCTCTATGTCACACACAGAACACCCTGTTCTATATGAGCTGGATGCAGGCTATACCCACACAACAGATACACCCTGAGAGAACAACAGAAAAAATGGTTAAATGGGTGATAAGTGACCTGCAGCAATGTCTCCCTCTCCTGAATGTATCATCAGTCCTGCCATTAAATCATACCTCATTACAACCCCCATCACAAGTGTCACTCCATCTACTTTCTGTCATCCTTCAACAGAGATGCAAGTCAATTTAGAAGCAAAAGGTTCTCTTTTCCAGGAAACCATCGAATACAGCAGTCAACTTGCCTGTATCCCTATTACCTCAATAAACATATAGCAGAATGCCATTAAAAATGCAATACAATGCGATTTAGCTAGGGACACTTTACAAAATTATATAAGATCATTGCTGATAACTTTTGCATCACATCTGGGCTTGTGATCTGACATATATAAATTTATTACTCTACATATGGTGATCATCCACTTTAAAGATCTGTTCCAGTCATCTTATTGCGTCCACGAAAAATGGCTGTTTCCCTGTTTACCCAGTGCTTCCACGTCAACTTTTTCTCATATTCCTCTTGCTGTCGCATGCTCGTTTCCATGTAGAAGAATTTTCTTGCACCAAGCAGAAGACATCCAAGTACTCTGTCATCCCCATTCCATTTCCCTGCATTTTGGCGTATATTCTCTCAATTTATACATGTTTTCCTTCAATTTAAGTAACTTTATCTGCTTTGTCACTTTTGCCCATGCTGGAATAAATTGTTTAACGTGGATGATCACCAAATGTAGATTAATAAATTTATATTTGTCGGATCACAAGCCCATATGTGATGCAAAAGTTATCAGCAACCATCTTACAGGTTTTTATAAAATGTCCTTAGCTAAGGTGTGTTGTATTAGCAACTGGGGGACTGCAATATACTGTATAGCTACAGAATGGATTGTGTATTTTACCCTGTGCAAGACTGTTTAAGTATTTTAAAACCCTAAAAACATTATTTACAATGTTGTGACAGTGCCACAACATTTAACAGTGCCGCCACGACAGTACGCGCAATCGGCGATAGAGGCGCTCCGCAACTCGGCTGAGCGCGGGAGCGCCACCTAGCTACGAACGGCGCCGGCCACATGTCACGGCACGGCAGTCGAATAAGAGATGCTGAGTTGTTATCATGTAACGAGCTATTGTTCCTAAGTGAGTGTGTTTGAATATCCACGCAATTATTGGTGATTAAAGGTTATAACACTTTTTGGCGACGAGGTCGGATATTTTCACTGGGTTGTGGATTTGTGTGTTCGTGACGGGGCAGACATGGAACAGTTTATGCAAGCGCTCATTGAACAACAAACACAGCTGACGGCTGCTATTCAGGCGTTGTCGACGTCGCTAACTCATCATCTGTCTTCCTCTTCTCCGCCTCCATTCCCTCCTTACGATGAGGCCGCTGAAGACTGGGAGGATTATGAGAAGCGTTTGCAGCAACACTTCTTGGCTTTCGGCATTGTCGACGCTCCTATGTGTAAGTTGTTATTTCCATCTTGGATATCCCCACGGATCTATCAGCTGCTATCTCAGTTAGCCCCTCTGCGGGAACCTGCCTCTCTGTCCTTCCAAGAAATGTGTGACTTATTGTCTAACTAACGAAGATGTGGCGGTGGTTCACTCGCGTAAACAACGTTGCGTTGGGCCGCAACACTTGCAGCGACAACAGAAACCACAGAAGCAGGTTCGTTCCGCACTTCCTTCTTGTCCACGTTGTTTCGTACAGCATGACAGGGCCGCGTGTCCAAAACGTTGGGCCACGTGTAATTCATGTAGGAAAAATGGCCACATTGCTTCTGTGTGTCAGTCCCCTAAAGTTCCTGTTGACGAGGACGAGGCATCGGACATGGATGTTAACTGTGTGCTTTCTCAAACAAATAAGTTGTTTGTTACTGTTCGTGTTCTGGATAAAGACATTCGCATGCAAGTGGACACTGGCTCTACAGTAACTCTCATTAATTCTTGCACGTATTTGGAGTTGGGCTCCCCTCCCTTGTCTCCAGTTACGCGAAATCTGAGAACTTATAATAAACAGAAAATTCCTATCATTGGCCAGTTTGATGCTTCCACTGCCTACAAGTCTGTTGTTAGGCCCATCACGTTTTATGTGGTGGATCATGCGGGCACTGAAAACCTGTTCGGTTATGATGCTTTCCAGTTGTTCGGGTTCTCCATTGATGATGATGTGCACCTCATATCTGAGGATATTCCGTATCAACAGCTGGATGGATTGTGTTCTGAATTTTCGTCTGTTTTCTCTGCTGGTCTGGGTCGTGCCAAGGATTTTGAAGCCCACATTACTCTTAAATCTACAGCTCACCCTAAGTTTTTCCGGGCACGCCCTATTCCGGTGGCATTGCGTGAACCTGTCAAGACTGAGATAAACAGGTTAACAGCTTCAGGGATTCTCCTTCCTGTTACCTCCAGCGAATGGGCATTGCCAATCGTGGTGGTTTCTAAACCAAACGCGAGTCTGCGATTGTGTGGTGATTTTAAAGCCACTGTCAACGCTCAGAGCCTCATTGACACTTATCCTCTTCCCCATCCTGAGGAGTTATTTACCAAGCTCGCTGGGGGCCAGTTCTTTTCCAAACTTGACTTATCGGAGGTGTACCATCAGTTGCCGTTGGATGCTTCTTCCAAGGAATTTCTCGTCATCAACACTCCGTGTGGGTTGTATCAGTACCAGCGGTTACCATTTGGCATCGCTAGCACGCTGGCCATTTTTCAGCGGTTTTTGGAACAGCTCACGGCTTCCGTTCCCAGCTGCATAAACTATCTGGATGACATTGTTGTCACGGGGGCCTCCACTGAGGGGCACCTTCGCAATTTGCGTTCACTGTTTCGGGTTTTGCATTCGGCTGGGTTGAGGTGCAATCTGGACAAGTCACAGTTCTTCCAACCCTCCATTGTGTATCCGGCTGGGTTGAGGTGCAATCTGGACAAGTCACAGTTCTTCCAACCCTCCATTGTGTATCTTGGTTTCCACTTGTCCCGTGAGGGTATACGTCCTATACGTCACCACGTTGCGGCCATTAACGCTCTACCCCGGCCGTCTACGGTCAACGAACTTCAGGCGTTTCTAGGCAAGATTGCTTATTATCACAAATTCATTCCATCCACGGCGGCGGTAGCTCATCCTCTGCATCAGCTGTTACGCAAAAACGTCCCTTTCTGTTGGTCCGACGAGTGTGAGCAGGCTTTTGTCCGCCTGAAGGCTCATTTGCAGTCGGCGCCTTGTCTTGCCACATTTCGTCCGGGTCAGCACTTGGTTCTGGCGACTGACGCGTCACAGTATGGCCTAGGGGTCCATCGGTATGAGGATGGATCAGAACGACCCATCGCCTATGCTTCCAAGACCCTCAACGATGCGCAACGGCGTTGCTCTCAAATCGAAAAGGAGGCGCTCGCTATCATTTATGCTCTAAAAAAGTTCTGCATTTTTTTGTATGGTTCTAAGTTTCACCTCATCACCGACCACAAGCCGCTGGTCTCTCTGTTTAGCCCATCGGCGTCGCTTCCGGGTAAGGCAGCTCACCGCCTGCAACGTTGGGCCTTATACTTGTCTCGTTTTCACTATGAGATTCACTATCGCTCCATGGCCCAGCACGCCAATGCTGACGCATTGTCGCGGTGGCGATGGGCCCCGACCCGGTTTTCGATCGTGATGAACTACTCTGTTTCCACATTGATGAGGAAGAACGTCGTGCGGTCGAGGGTTTTCCCCTTACAGGTTCGCAGGTCGCGTCGGCTACTGCGCGGGACCCGGTCCTGCGTAAGGTGATCGGTTTTGTTCAACGGGGTTGGCCGGACAGGGCCAAGGGCCAGGCATTGGATCCCATTCGCAACTACCATGCCTTGCATCTTGGTCTGTCTGTTCGTGATGGTGTTGTTCTTCTGGCCACAGATGGCGCATCTCCATGGGTCGTGGTGCCAGCCTCTCTTTGCAAAGATGTTCTCAAACTGTTGCATGAAGGCCATTGGGGTATTTCTCGGACTAAGTCCCTGGCCCGCAGGCACGTTTATTGGCTCGGTATTGATTTGGACATCGCCCACATGGTTGCTGCGTGTGGTCAGTGTGCTCAACAACTGGCTGCACCTCGTACAATGCCCTCTCCATGGCCTGACCCGGAGTAGCCATGGGAACGGGTGCATGCTGACTTTGCTGGTCCTTTCCTCGGTACTTATTGGCTACTGTTGATTGACGCCTTCTCGAAGTTTCCGTTTGTTGTTAGATGTCCGTCGCCCACCACTGCGTCGACGACGCTGACTTTGTCCAAAATCTTTGCGCTAGAAGGTCTTCCATCCACGATCGTCACGGACAATGGCCCTCAGTTCTCTTTGCAGACCTTCCGTGATTTTTGTACTGGACAAGGGATTCATCATGTTACAGCACCGCCCTTCCATCCGCAATCGAATGGGGAGGTCGAGCGCCTTGTACGCACTTTCAAAAGCCAGATGAAAAAATTCCTTAGTGATTTTTCCACAGATGATGCTCTGCTGCAATTTCTGAGTTCTTATCGCTTCACGCCTCTGGGTGATCGGAGCCCTGCTGAACTCTTGCATGGCCACCAACCGCGCACTCTATTGCACCTGCTTCACCCTGTCAGGCCTTGTGCTGTGTCCCATAGTGCGGGAAAATACTCGGTGGGCGCCGACGTGTGGGCACGAGGGTATGGATCTCGCCCTAAATGGATTCCAGGGGTGGTCAAGGCTCTTCGCGGCCGCCGGCTTTGTGAAATACGTACGGACGGTGGCATGGTTGTTCACCATTACGACCAGATGCGCCCACGAGTGGTGGCCACGCCGGTGCCACCGCCCCTTCCTTCACCTCCACCAGCCCGAGAAGCCCGTCCTGTCGCTGCTGCCGATCTACCGTACGTGTTGCTGCAGCCGACGTCGCTACCGCTTCCGAGTACGCCGGAACCGGCCCCAGTCGTGACGCTGCCTTCTCCGGGACCCCTCTCGCTGGAGCACACCCCCAGGTCCACGACACCTATGGATGCTGCTACGGAGTTTTCACCCATCATCTTGTCTAGGAAGCACGTTCCACGCACGAGCTTCCGTCCTGGACATTTTCGACCATACTCTCGTGTCTCTCCGCGGGATCTTCTCAGGGCCTCACAAGAGGCCATGGATGTCTCCGCACTGTCCATGTCTCCAAGGAAGTGAGTGTTTTTTTTTTCAAGGGGGGAAAAGTGTTGTGACAGTGCCACGACATTTAACAGTGCCACCACGACAGTACGCGCAAACGGCGATAGAGGCGCTCCACAACTCGGCTGAGCGCGGGAGCGCCACCTAGCTACGAACGGCGCCGGCCGCATGTCACGGCACGGCAGTCGAATAAGAGATACTGAGTTGTTATCATGTAATGAGCTATTGTTCCTAAGTGAGTGTGCTTGAATATCCACGCAATTATTGGTGATTAAAGGTTATAACATACAATGTGCTTCTCTGTACTCTGTATCAATCACAACCATGCAGTGTCAGCTAACAATAACATACAGAACAGTTTCTGTATGGCTTTTAACAACATTCTGCTGCATGTCTATTCAGGTACATGTAAGTTAACCGCTGTATTTGATAATTTCCTAGAAAAGAGAACCATTTAACTATAAATTGACTTGCATTTGCATTAAAAAATGACAGTGGTGGATGGAGTGATCGCTCGAAGTGGGTGCGTTTATAATGATGTATGATGTAATGGTAGACTGACGATGCACTCGAGAGAGAAGGAGATGTTACTGCAGGTCATTTTTCGTGCACCTTGGACATAAATCGAGTTTTCACTTTCATAACTATGGTGATTCTAAATTAGCGGCAGATGTTTGTGAGGTACTGCAATCCCTGTGTATGCATCTGGTACACATCTGTTGTTTGTATGGAAGAGAGTGGGTTCTGTTTACAGAGTCGGTGCAGCATGGGGTGTAATTTCACATGTCAAACACCACTGCTCTGCATTTTGTCTGTGTTCTATGTTCATTCCTTTCTTCCCAGCACCTTCTTGGTATGGAATCCATACACTACAACAACTCTACAGAATTGATGGCACAAGTGATTTACGTAACATTTTTCGAACTCCTTTTGTCTGGAGCTCCATCATGCACAACTGAAACATTTCTTTTTCTTCTTCTTCTCCTTAATCGTCTGTTATATTATCACAACACTCTTAAATGTATCAGTCTCCTATCTACTATACACTAGTAAGGAGTACTAAACTCCTCAGCATGCAAGCATCTGGAGAGATGTTTTGTAATTGGACAGGTGACATAAGTCTAGTACAGAACACTGTTTGAAGAATGGTAGTTACAGTAATGGAATGAGAAAACTGGTATATACCACTACTTCCTGTCTGTACAAGTTTGGAACAGGTGTTATACTCTTTGTGAAAGCAAATATCGAACTATATTGATTACGTGATACTCAGCTCGTTTTGCTTCAAGAGACATTGAATGTGGCTGGTCTAGTATCCTCCTACTTCTGGTCAGTTTCAAATTAAATCGGAGACAGTTTTGGGAGGGGGGGGTGGGGGAGGGGGGGTGTTGGTTAAATATAGAGGAAGAGTTACGAGATGCATAGAGACAGCCCATATAGAGTTTTGCTCAGGGTCTTTGGCCTATAGGTTCAACAAAGGGCTAGCTCATTTCAAAATTGAGGCTTGAGTGCTAGAGCTTAGACTGTCTGACTTTAACCCACAAATCGGAGAATACATAGTCACTCCGTCCCATAGGGGGGGAGGGGGGGGGGGAGACGGCAAATCGCAATAAAATGTTACCGAGATTATAAGGTGTTTTGACTAAGGAACATTGTTCTTGCATCTCCTCTATGGTGATGGCTATCTACTACTCTAAGGAACAATATTTGTGTAATTTGACATAGGCTGTGTAACAGGGTTCGCAATATGTTGACATGTACACGGTCCTTGCAAAGTAATGGAGGGGCAGTTTAGCAATGATACAGAAGTTGAGAACCATGCAGCAATGTCATTGGCTGATAGACTCTAGAGATTGACGCAGTGAGACCTTTTGTTGACATGATAACTCATCGAGAGTGTTAGTTTGGACTTCATTTACTTGGGTAAATTCCATTGAAATTGCGGCAAACCTGATAAAATAAAGAAAACTAAAATGAAAGACGCAGTGTCCATTGATTTGGGGGACAGGATGACTACCACTTAGAACACCGAAACAGTGATCATATACCTGGGTGCAATATGCACCCACAATAAGAGGAATCAATGCCTAGGGTCTCTTCAAAAAATGAAACACAGAGACATCTGCTACCCCATCGCTGTGGAAGATGAAATTAAATATAGATATCATCACCTTCAAACAACTATTTGGAAAAGTTTGACAATGCTGCAGAATCTTCCAGTTTCCATATGTTGCAATGTCTTCCACGTTTTTTGTCAATAAGATACACTGCTGCTGTCTTATTTCAACCATCCTGTGTGTTATGCGAGCAGCTTAGTTTACACCATGCGAAGTCCAGCTTTCTGTGAGATACAATAGATACAATGTATCGAAATGTGTTAATGTTGGTTTAGCACCTGATCACACCTTCCAGTCGTAATGAAAAACAGAATGTATGGCAGTGTCCAAACCTGTAGTCCTACACTCTTTGGATGTGTAACAGCAGAAAGACAATGTATTGAGCTCCTTATTAAAGAAAAACACAGGAACCCACTCTTGTGATTGTTTGCGACACATAGTCCTCCTGCAGTACAGGTGGTGAAACTTTACAATAGTTTGTGCAAGCGACTTGGATCTCTGGCCACCTGCTCCAATGGAGCAATACCTGTATATTTAATAGGATCACTACATATGGCCAATGGCAGCAAGCAAACAGTGCATGGTTTCCATATATCAGAAGAGAAGGGACATGGTAATATCATATCGTGTTCACTATTGGATGACTTTAGCGAGGTTTTTATAGTTTGTTGTTTTTCTCTGTTGGATGATACAAAATAACGAGGAGAGGGAGAATGTTTGGGTGACAGATATGAAGGCGCCCTGAGAGACGCAGATATCCTTCAGACTGCAGTACCTGTATGTCGTTTGGAAATGCTCCACAATGCCACAAAATCTTCCAAATTTTTTGTCAATAAGGTACACGACTTCTGTATTTTATTTAAACCATTGTGTGTGTTGTGGCAACAGAATAGTTTATGCCATGCAAGTTCAGCTTTCTGTGAGAGCCAGTGGATCGAAACCTGTTAATGTCAGTTTAGCCCATGACACAAACCTCGAAGTCATGGTAGAAAAAAAAAAGTATGGCAGTGTACAAAACTGTAGTCATACACTGCTTCGATGTATTAGAGCAATAAATAATGTATCAAATTGCTTATGAAACAACAAAACCTCTCCTTATGACTGATAGTTGATATGGCCTTCCTTCAGTGCAGGCGACAAAACTTTACACAGGTCCGTGGAAGTGACTTCGATCACTGGTCGACTGCTCCAGTGGACTGGTACATGCGTATTTTAGCGGGATCACCACACATGATCGATGTCAATAAACAGATGGTTTTTGTTTCCCAATATATTGGAAGAGAGAGAGTTCTCTACCAGGTGATGTTAGTGAAGTTTTTATAGTTCATAATTTTATGAGAGAGAGAAGAGAGAGAGAGAGAGAGAGAGAGAGAGAGAGAGAGAGAGAGAGAGAGAGAGAGAGAGAGAGAGACAGAGAGAGAGAGAGAGAGAGAGAGAGAGAGAGAGAGAGAGAGGGGGGGGGGGGGGGAGGGAGGTGGGGGGGGGGGGGCGGATGGGCTGTCAGCAAAGTCTCCAATACCATTACACTGTTGTATCACTAGTGTTGTAATCATATGAACATGATAAAGGAGATTGGACATGTACAGAGTGATGTTTATAGACCATCATTTGATATCGATTAATTGTACGTGTTATGCTTCTGAATTTTTTTTTGTACATTCCGCATATAGCCTACTCTGCATGATTGGAATTTCCTTGTGTACGTTAGTGTGCTATTTTTCTTGTTGTGATAGCTTTTTATCTACCAGTCTTCTAACTAATGGAACAGAGTTATCAGAACATGGTATTTTGAGAGAATGAGTAGCAGCCTGTGACTTGGCTGCAGGTGCATCTTACTCATGGAAATGATGTGAATACAAATGCTATATATCAGGACTGGAAGAATCATGAGGGTATGGCTGTAAGTGATACTCTGTCGAAAGGGGAGTTGAGAAATGAACTCTGTAACACTTCTTCAAAGAGTTGTGGTCAAATATATTACAACTTCTCACATCCATCTCTCGAAGTGACTGCAAAGAGAAACTTAGGAGCTAATATGAAGATTAGTACCGAGAGAAAATCAGCAGAAGTTTCATCTTTTGTTTTCTCAATAAAAAAGAGACAACATTCCTTCGTGAGTTTTGTTGTAAATGGATGGACTGATATCTTAAAAGGTACAGTAAATTTTCTTTTTCATCTATATGCTTACTTAGCAAGCCATCATATAGTGTGTGTCGGAGGGTACCGTGTACATCTATTAGTCATTCATTTTCCTGCTCCATTCACAAATTGAGTGAGGAAAAAAGACTGTCTATATGCGTCCTCATGAGTGCTAATTTCTCATATTTTATCTTCATGATCCTTATGAGAAATCTGTGTTGGCAGCAGTAGAATCCTTCTGCGGTCAGCTTCAATTGTTGGATTTCAATAATCTTCCTCAAAAAGAACATTGTCTTCCCTCCAGGGATTCCCATTTGAGCTACCTGGCAAGTTTATTCTGACTGCTGCAAAAAAAAAAAAAAAAAAAAAAAAAAAATACAAGCCATGCAAAGTGACTCTCATGATTTAATTAATTAATTAAGTAGCCTATCAATTTGACCATAGTGACGTACCACTTTGTGGATGGAAGCAATGGCTAGGGTATCACGTATATTATTTGAGAGCTGTAGCTGGGGTGTTTTCTTGTTGTGACAATATTTCTTAAAGAAATGTCAATCTCCACACTACACAGGGAAAGATAAACACAGTAATAAAATCAGATTTATTGCTGAATGTATATAATGGTATGTAGAAAAACCTAATATTCACAACTTTTCTAATTTCTTTTGTCTTAGAAAATAGCTCGTATAAAGGAGAGAAATCTACATTTCATGTGTGAATTTCGAGGTGTAAGGCAGCAACATCCCTGCCTCGGATTGGGTAAAGTGGGTTTTTTAAACTGAGAGCTCTTTGTTGGGGTGGAATAGGATAGAACTACTGTATTCATCGAAGCCACTGGTGCTTGGCCCGGAGAATGCCACGGCTGGCAGCAGGAGTGGTCACGAAGAGTCGGTGACTGGATGTTGTGGATTACCTCAGCCTGTGATGGGCAGTTAGGTACAAAGAATGTCCGCTCTTGCCCATGGCAGTGTGGGCTAATGAAGACACCAATGTGTTGGGTGAGGGCCATCAAAAGTGGGTGTGCGTCTTGTGTGAGAAGATTGAATATGATGGGTGGATGATTATTCCCCCATGTAAACTGATTGACTGATTGCTTGATGACAGTCTCTCAGACATCTGAGCATTCAGTAGGGGTGGAAAATGGATGTCGGGAGGGGGAGGGGGCAGCGTGTCACTGCCACCATGACTGATAGGTCAATTGGGGAAGGGTGCCTTACTTGGTGCATTGTGTCCATCGTCTATTGAGACCTTTAGCCAGCTTATTCGTCGTTGCATTGCAGTCCCGCTCACTCTCCATCTCTTGGGCGAGGATACATTCCTGGGTGCGATTTCCGCCATGCACTCTGCAGTGTCGCTTTCTGCACTGACGACGACCATGGACCACTTGTCACCTAATATCGAGCATGGTAGCCAGTCCATTGTGGGGCCACCAGGTACCCTTTTTGTTGTAGCCCTCTGACAACATAGGAATCACTCTACTGATGCCTGCGCTATTAACTCCCCACATATGCCAAGGAGTAGATGCCTATCTCCCTGGGGCATCGGGACTTCCAGCGATGGCCATCCTGCCAGGTGGCCCTTGCTGTGGCTGGGTGGCGCCCGTGGGCAGGGCCCTTGGTCGGAGTAGGTGGCATCAGGGTGGATGACACACAATGAAGCGTGGCACCTTTTCTCTTGCTGGTGGCCAAGCACCAGCAGTCTCTAAGCGTTCAATGACTCACTTTAATGCAAACATGTATGACCCCAAATCATTCTCCTCCCTGGCCTCACCATAGGAGGAACTAAAGGCTATGAATGACAGCAAGATGTATTTGCCCAGGTATCTAGTCTGTACGAGAGCTGATGGGGAATCCTTTGTGTCCCTGAAGCCACTGTTCGTTGTAGAGCATTTAGAGGACAAGTTTGTCTAGGTGGAGGGCTTGTAAAAAATGCGGTCCGCGTCAGTCTTGGGAAAAACAGCATCCTCTGCCCAGTCATGGGCATTACTCACTTTAATGAAATAAAAATATATATATAAAAAATTGATTTGAAAATGTTGGGGGTGGAAATGTTGCTTTATATATTTTTGTTATTTTTTCTTTCAGTATGAACTTTGTTGTAGAACCCCTTATTTATAAAAATTCATTTAGACAGAATCAAGCACATTTAAAATTACGTGAACCTTAGTCAACCCTCTCATGCTGATAAATTCATATTAACTGATTAAGAACATTTAGCTGAAAATTGTATAAATTAAATTTTTTATGTATTTTGGCCTTGGCACACATTTTCTAAATGCAGTGGTTTTTTAAATATTTACTGAATTCTTTCCCGGCGTTAGCTATGGAACCCAAGACTGTCTCTGTTAGCAGAAAATGGTTAAATATTGCCAAGCTGACCTGAACGTTTAATTATCATTGATAAAACACACTTCACTATACGTTTAAGTTATTTGCTTTAGAAATTGAAAGAACCAACAGATTGTTAAACTTCAACGTTAACTATCCGCCTATGATTGCACAAATGTGAAACCAGTAATAAATTCCGGCAGTCTCAGGATTGCTGTAAAAGAAAAATATTTTCGTAATTCACCGCTAATTTTATCTGCTCCCGATTTACGAGTTTGGTTAATTTTTCTTAGCGGGACAATTTTTCAAATGTGCCGCCGCTGAAAGTCGTTCGGTCGCGGCACAGTCCAGCAACACCAATGATAATTGCTAAAAATGCTGAAAATTCTTTAAAGAAATATTATAGATGCCATGGGCAAGCTAATTTACATTAGTAATACACAGTTTTGATAAATTATAATGTATTTAGACCACAACAATAATTCAACTTACATTAGTTTGTAATTTCTCCTCTAATGGCGGCTAAAGATAGATACAGACAAAAGAAGTCTACTCATTCATAAAATGCTACGTCACAGGTTCCTCTCTCTCTCAGCTCTCGAGGAAGACGACAAAGAATGCACATTATGTATCCCTATTTATACTATTGCTGCTTGTTAATTTCTCTTTGTAATCTTACAACATTATTCCCCTCTGTGGCTGTATTTTACATTTTTCTTATCGCAGATATTGACATATTTCGTAATTACATTATGAGTATAGAAATATTACAATCATAAATACATCGAGAATATTATTACAGAAAATATTACAATAATAACGAATGTCCTTTATACAAAATTAAATAATATTTTTTTGTTAAACAATTACAGTACATACGAATTGCTTCATAGCGTACATAGTACAATCAAATGTCATTTCCTTAGTGTGTGTGCTGCCAGGGAACGTTACATCACTTGAAAGAAGCTGGAGGAAGTTTCTGTTACTATCACACCCCATAAAAGCTTAAATATGGTCCAGGGCATTATCTTCCACAGGGACCTTCTTCTACAGTCTGATGACGAGCTGGACGCCAACTTAGAGTGACGAGGTGTCCATTTCGTCCAGCATGTCCACCGGGGTCCGAGGTATCAGGTTGCCACTGGTGCCTTCATCTTGGCCTTCAAGGGTGACACATTACCCGAGAAGGTGAAGGTGATGGTCTACCGCTGTGATGTGAAGCCATATATCCCTCCCCCGATGCGGTGCTTCAAGTGTTGGAAGTTCAGCCATATGTCTTCTCGCTCTACTTCCAGCCTCATATGTCGCGATTGTGGTCGTCCAACCTTTTCCTGATACTCCATATGTCCCGCTTCCCATCTGTGTCAACTGTGGAGACCACCATCCCCCTTGCTTGGCAGACTGCAAGATTCTACAGAAGGAACGGAAAATAATGGAATACAAGACCCAGGACTGACTGACCTACACTGATGCTAAACAGAAATTTGAACGGCTTCATCCCATGCACATGACGTTATCTTATGCCGCCACTGTCACTCCTGTTACAGCTCCATCCGTTGCACCATATACAGTCAGCTCTCAGAGCTGAAGGACCACACCTGCCCCCTTGATGGTGGGGGACACTTCCGTCCCTGTTGCTTCTGCACCACCTACTTCGGGGGCAGCACCCCTCCAACCATCGGGAACACTAGTCCCCGCTTCTAAGCCAGAGAAGAGTAAGTCTTCTTCGGCTTCTCTCTCTAGGAAGGGATCCCTTGGGTCACTCATCGAAGACCCCTAAGACCAAGGAAATCGTGATGGCACCCACTCCACTGCTACCTACAAGCTCTGCATCTGAGGATGCGCTGGAGATTCTGGCGTCCACCGAGGGCCTAGATCTCGCCGGTCCCTAAGACATGATGGATGTCGCTCCCATCGGTACTCAATCGGTGGCAGCAGGTGACCCAGTGGCGTATTCTGCCTCCACAGTCCCTTCACGTCTTTCTCGGCCATGGACAATGTCATCCTCCAGTGGAACTGCAGCGGTTTTTTCCACCATCATGCTGAGCTCTGACAACTTCTCAGCCTTCACCCTTTCCTCTGCATTGCTCTTCAGGAAACTTGGTTTCCGGTGATGCGAACCCCCACCCTCCATGGCTATCGGGGTTATTATAAGAACTGGGCAGCTTATGAGAGGGTATCTGGTGGCGTCTGCATCTACGTCCTTCAATCTCTTTACAGTGAGTCTGTCCCTCTACAAATGTCTTTAGAGGCTGTCGCTGTTCAGGTGTGGACTCCTCACGCTGTTACTGTCTGCAGTCTCTATCTTCCACCAAATGGTGATATCCCACAGCATGTCCTGGCTGCGCTGACAGCCCAATTGCCACCACCTTTTCTCTTACTGGGCAACTTCAATGCGAATAACCCTCTATGGGGTGGATCAGTGGCAACAGG
The DNA here is from genome assembly GCF_021461385.2 of Schistocerca piceifrons. Taxonomy (NCBI): domain Eukaryota; kingdom Metazoa; phylum Arthropoda; class Insecta; order Orthoptera; family Acrididae; genus Schistocerca; species Schistocerca piceifrons. Next base: position 390,050,461 of record NC_060143.1, on the reverse strand, counting down.
CTGAGGCTGCATTATTGAGCAAGTACTGGCACAGCTCGACCTTTCTCTTTTAAATACTGGTGCCTTCACACATTTCAGTGTGGTGCATGGCACGTACTCAGCCATCGACCTTTTGATCTGCAGCCGTAGCCTATTACCAGCTGTCCAATGGAGTGTGTATGATGACTTGTGCGGTAGTGACCACTTTCCGAACTCTCTGTCACTGCTATAGCATCACTCTTCTGGGCGCCCCTGCAGATGGGCTATGAATAAAGCAGACTCCATTGCCACTATTGAGCCTCTTTCCATTGACATGGTTGTTCACTCGGTCACTACTGGCATCGTTACTGCCACAGAATCTGCCATTCTCTGTTCTTCTGGGTCCCCTCGGCGGAGGACTGTGCCTTTGTGGTCACCCGAGATTGCTGCGGCGATTATAGATCGCAGGCGGGCACTCCAGTGTCACAAACAGCATCCCTCATTGGCACACCTCATCGCCTTTAGTTGGCTCCGTGTGTGAGCCCGTCGCCTCATTTGCCAACGCAAGCAGGAGTGCTGGGAAAGGTATGTCTCCACCATTGGCTTCCATACCTCTCCATCGCAGGCTTGGGCCAAGATTAGGCGACTCTATGGCTATCGGATCCCCGTCAGCGTATCTGAACTTTCACTGAATGGAGCAGTCTGTACTGACTCCGACACAATTGCACACCGCTTAGCGGAGCATTTTGCTCAGAGTTCCGCTTCTGGAAATTACCCACTGGCCATCTGCTCACTGAAAGAGCGACTGGAACATCGGAGCCTTTCATTTCGCACGTGCCACCCTGAATCGTACAATGTTCCATTCAGTGAGTGGGAATTGCAAAGTGCCCTACCCACTTGCCCTGATACGGCTCCCGGGCCAGATCGCATCCACTGTCAGATGCTCAAACGCCTCTCGGTGGACTGCCAGTGACGCCTCCTAGAACTTTTCAACTGTATCTGTGTTGAGGGTGAGTTCCCGTCGCAATGGTGGGAAAGCATCGTAGTCTCCGAGTTGAAACCTGGAAGAACCCAGTGGAGGTGGGCAGCTACCGCCCCATTAGCCTCACCAATGTTCTTTGCAAGTTGCTTGAACACATGGTGCGCCAGAGGTTGAGTTGACTACTTGAGTCGCGCAGCCTTCTGGCTCCGTCTCAGGGTGGGTTCCATAAGGGCTGCTCTGCCGCCGCTAATCTGGTGTGCCTGGAGTCTGCCATCTGTACGGCCTTTGCCTGCTGTCAGCATCTGGTCGCCATCTTTTTTGACATCCGGAAGGCTTACGATATGACATGGCGACATCACATCCTCTCTACATTTCATGGTTGGGGTCTTCGGGGTCTGCTACTGATTTTCGTACAAAATTTTCTCTCACTTCATTCCTTCCACTTGCAAGTTGCAGCCTCCCATATTTCCTCCGAAGTTCATGAGAATGGGTACCGCAAGGATCTGTCTTAAGTGTCTGCCTCTTTTTAATTGCAATAAATGGGCTCGCTGCGGCGGTGGGAACGTCTGTCTCAGCTTCCTTGTATGCTGACGACTTCTGCCTATACTTTAGCTCCACTGGCATTGCAGCTGCTGAACAGCAGCTGCAGGGCGCTATCTGCAAGGTGCAGTCTTGGGCTGTAGTACATAGCTTCCAGTTTTCGGCTGCCAAGACCTGCGTTATGCATTTCTACTGGCGACGCACTGTTCAGCCTGAGCCATGGCTTTTATCTTGACGGCGAACCTCTTGCTGTGGTGGAGATGCATCGGTTTTTGGGATTGGTTTTTGATACCTGGTTGACTTGACTCCCTCATGTTCGGCAGCTTAAACAGACGTGCTGGTGGCATCTTAACGCTCTTCGTTGCTTCAGTCACACCAGCTGGGGTGCCGATCAGTCTACCCTTCTACGGCTGTACCAGGCATTACTTCAGTCCCTTCTAGATTATGGGAGCCTGGCTTACGGTTCGGCATCACCTTCCTCATTGCAGTTGCTTGACCCCATCCTTCACAGCGGGATCCAACTCGCCACTGGAGCTTTTCAGACAAGCCCTGTCAACAGCATACTTGTGGAGGCAGGTGTCCCTCCATTACAGTTCCGGCGCCAATGATTACAGGCCGCTCATGCTACATACTTTTGTTGCTTGCCCGGGCATCGCAATTATCGTCTCCTGTTCCCTCAGTCGATCGTCCATCTTCTGGAATGGCGGCCCCGGTCAGAGTGTACAGTCACAGTTTGCGTCAGAGCTCTTCTCTCTGGACTTGAGGCTTTCCCTCTTCCACCTCTTCTCCAGGCCCCTCTGTGTATACCCCCCTGGTGTGTGCCCTGCCCATCCCTTCGGCTCGATTTGGTACAGGGCTCAAAAGACTCAGTCCCTCCTGAGGCCCTCCAGCGCCGCTTTCTTTCAATCCTTGCACATTTCAAGGCTCTGTCGTTGTCTATACTGATGGTTCAATGGCTGCTGGCTGTGTCGGTTATGCTCTTACTCTAGGGGATCATTATGAACAACACTCACTGCTGGCCTGCTGCAGTGTTTTAACTGCCAAACTGGTCGCCATCTCTCGTGCCCTAGAGTATATCCGCTCCTGCCCAGGAGAGTCCTTCATTCTATCCCCGTAGAGACTCCCTGAGCGGTTTACGAGCTATCGACCAGGGTTTCCCTTGCTCTCGTCTGGTGATGGCTATACAGGCTCCATACTCTTGCCCGTTGCGGCTTCTCTGTGGTCTTTGCGTAGACCCCGGGTCATGTTGGCATCCCGGGAAATGAACATGTTGACAAGCTGGCCAAACAGGCTGTTGGTGCACCAGCCTTGGAGATTGGCGTTTCGGAGAGCGACCTCAGGTCAGTTATGTGGCAGAAGTTACTTCCCACTTGGGGTGAAGAATGGCGCACCCTTCCTTCACCCAACAAACTTCGGGCCATCAACGAGGCTACCGGTGCGTGGCGCTCCTCCTTGTGGGTCTCTCACAAGGACTCTGTTGTCCTCTGCCGGCTACGCATTGGCCACACCTGGATAACACACAGCTATTTATTGCACCGTGAGGACCCACCTTTATGTCGCTGTCTGTCAGCTTTGACGGTGGTTCACATCTTGTTGGACTGCCTGCTTTTAACTCTGCTCAGGCAGTCGTTTGCGTTGCCTGATATGCTTCCTGCACTTTTATCAGATGACATTGCGATGGCAGATTTAGTTTTGAGTTCTATTCGTGCAGGGTTTTTTTCGCTTGATCTAAGTGTTTGTCCTTTTTTTGTGTTGAGTCTGGCCTTTGGCCTACGATTTTAGACTGGAGTTTTTAGTGCGTTTCTTGGTGGTTGGCTTTTCCTTTTTTTTCTATGGTCGGCCAACCACTGTCACACTCGGTGTGATTTTAATTCCTTTTTTTCTGGTCTGTGTCTGTGTCTTTCTTGTACTGTGTCGTCTGTTGTCATCTCCATTGTTTGTTCTTATTCTTTGTGGGTGTTTCAAGTTCATGGAAAAATGGACCGATGGCCCCAGTGGTCTGGTCCCTTCAATCTCACAAACAAACCAACTTTTATGAGCAACAAAAATGGCGGAAATGATATTTATGTTGACTCTCTTCCAATTTTCTGTACAGGTTCTGGAACTCTCCGAACCGAGGTGATGCAAAACTTATTTTGACGTGTGATTCATGGCTGACTGGTATGGTGGCTTGAGTCTCGGAATATACTAACCACTGCACATTGTGGATTTAGAATGTGCTGTTCTGCATTTGACCATCTGGTTACTTTGTCAACCCATGTCATGAACGGTTTTCTGTGGAAATACCAGACTGTGGCCATGTTTTCTTGATTTGGGGAAAGTCTATGACACCTGTTTGGAAGACTGGTATACTCTGTACTCTACATGTGGAGCTTCCAAGACCACCTGTCCCATTTCCTTTAGGAATTTTTAAAAGAGAGTGTCTTCCTGGCCACATGCTCTACCTGGTCCCTCAGTGTCCTAAGTTTCCTAAGTGGTACTTCCTGGGGAGTGGATTGGATGACCCTGCTCCATTTGTACCAATCCCTTGTCTATTCGAAACTAGGCTGTGGGCGTTTCAATTATTCATCTGCATGTTCGTCCATCTTCCATTGTCTTAACACAGTCTACCATAAAGGACTACATTTCGTCACTGGCGCCTTTAACACTAGCCAAGTTCAGAGTCCCTATGCAGATGCTGTCGAACTACCAATATCTTACTGGCGTGATGTCCTCCTCAATGGCCACATATGCAGTTTATCTGCCATGCCTGACCACCCATCCTAAGCCCTCTCTTTCTGTGACTCCCTTGACTAGCAGTATGGGGTGCTCCCATCTTCTTTGTTATCTCCTGGAGTTGGCTTTCAGATACTACTCCAGCAGCTTAATTTCACACTACCTGCCACATTCCTGATGGGAGTGAACCCTTCACCACCATGGCTTCGTGCGGCAGCCCACGTTAATCTCGGACTCAATTCACTTCCCAGGTGCACTACTGCCATTTCAATCTATTGCTGTAAGTTTATCGACCTTCGCGTGCAACTTAGCGATAGCACCTTTACGTGCACTGTTGGCTCTAACATTGACCACGGTGCTGCATGTACCTTAATCATTGACACTGATCATTTTCGGTATTGGCTTTTAGAACACTGCTCTATTTTTACACAGAGCTCTTAACTTTCTGTCAGGCCACCCAGTACATCCGGTGACACAGGCTTTTTAATTATGTGCTATTCTCCAGTTCTCTCAGTGCCCTTCAGAGCCTCTGTGTGCTGTACACAGTCCATCTCGTAGTGCAGTGGGTCAGTGAAAGCTTCCAATTGCTCGCTCTTGAGGAGACCACTGTGATGTTCAAGTGGGTTCATGGTTTTGTCAGTCTGATGGCAAGTGAGGCTGCTGACGCTGCTGCAAAGGTTGCAATCTTCCTGTCTCGATCTGCTAGCTCTTCCACTCCTTTGGATGATCTCACTGCCGTCTGTTGGCAGATGGCGTCACTTTGGCATCACCACTGGTCTTCTCTTCCGAGAACAAGCTGCGGGGAATTAAACATCTCCGAACGACTTGGCCGACCTCATATCAGCCCTCTCGTCGTGAGAAGATTATTTTAGCTAGGTTTTGTATTGGGTTAAGTGGTGAACCCCGCACCTCTTCATGCCTATGGTCATCAACCTATGACACTTCGCCATTTTGTGACCGAATGCCTTTTGTAAACCTTTTACATTCCACTGCATGTTTGCCATCTGAGTTATCAGTCCTTTTAGAGAACGATGCGCAGGCTGCCGACCGCGTTTTACTTTTTTCTGCTGTAGCAATATGTCAAAGTACATTTAATCTTTGCTTTGGGACCTCCACTTTCTCTATGATGTACTTTCTGGACCTTTCTCCAAGAGGAAGTCCTTATTTTTACCTCTTTATTTCCTTTGATTGGGCTGAACGTGTAGTCGCTTCTTTTACTTATTAGTTTTCTAAGGTTATGTTCATGGCTCTTATGACCTCAATTGTTTTTGCGCCTTAAAACAAAACAAAAGAAAACCACAGAGAACAAAGTGGCCAGTAGCCTTCACTTAAAGGCTGAGAGCAGCGGCATATCCATACAGTGGTCAGTGCTAACAGACAAGCAACAGTTCGTGAAATTACCGCAGAAATCAATGTGAAGTGTATGACGAATGTATCCACTAGGACAGCACAGCAAAGTTTGGCGTTAATGGGCTATGACAGCTGATGGCTGATGCGAGTATCTCTGCTAACAGCAGAACAACAAGGCGCTGTGCAAGCAGAAGGTGACTCCATAATGGTGTGGACTATGTTTACAGGGAATGGACTGTGTCCTCTGATCCAGCTGAACGTATCACTGACTGGAAATAGTTATGTTCGACTTCTTGGAACCCATTTGCGGCCATTTGTGGAGTTAATGTTCCCAAACAACGATGTCATGTCACTGGGCCACAATTATTCACGATTGGTTTGAAGAACATTCTGAACAATTCGAACGAAGGATTTGGCTACCCAGATTGTCCGACACGAATCTCATCAAACATTTATGGGACATAATCGAGAGGTCAGTTTGTGCACAAAATCCTACACCAGCAGCACTTTCGCAATTATGGACGGTTGGAGAGGCAGCATGGCTCAGTATTTCCGCAGGGAACGTCCAACGACGTCTTGTTCAGTCTGTGCCAAATCGAGTTGCTGTCCTATACCAGCAGAAGTAGGAGTGACACGATATTAGGAGGTATCTCACCTCAGTGTAGGGTTCCCTTGATTGCTTGAGAGTAGTAAGCTACAGTTATAGTATAGTCAAGAGACTGAAGATTATTTTTGCATAGCCTGACCAGCTAGGATGATTGCAGGTACTAGTAGATGGGAACAATGGCAGGAGGGCGTCCACAATGAGGAAATCAAAGAAGAACTGGGATTGAACTCTATAGATGTAGCAGTCAGGGCGAACAGGCTTAGATGGTGGGGTCATGTTACACGCATGGGAGAAGCAAGGTTACCCAAGAGACTCATGGATTCAGCAGTAGAGGGTAAGAGGAGTCGGGGCAGACCGAGGAGAAGGTACCTGGATTCGGTTAAGAATGATTTAGAAGTAATAGGTTTAACATCAGAAGAGGCACCAATGTTAGCACTGAATAGGGGATCATGGAGGAACTGTATAAGGGGGGCTATGCTCCAGACTGAACGCTGAAAGGCATAATCAGTCTTAAATGATGATGATGATGATGATGAGCCTGACCATTGTTTACATAGGTATAGGGGATATCTGAAGTGTCATAACTGCTGAGCTTGTAGAAATATGTTCGAAGGAAGTAGACGTCACACATCATTGCATTAGGAGAAAGTATTTTTAGTGATGTTGAGCTGGACAGTAGGAAAGATATGCAACATTTTGAGTCGTTTAACAGCTGATGATATCGCAATGACACTGTTTTTCACACTGGTTCAAAAATGGTTCAAATGGCTCTGAGCACTATGGGACTTAACTTCTGAGGTCATCAGTCCCCTAGAACTTAGAACTACTTAAACCTAACTAACCTAACGATATCACACACATCCATGCCCGAGGCAGGATTCGAACCTGCGACTGTAGCGGTCTCGCGGTTCGAGACTGTAGCGCCTAGAACCGCTCGGCCACCGCAGCCGGCTTTTCGCACTGCCTGTGCCCATAACATTTGTAGATTTGTATGAATATGCCTTTACAATAGTGAAGTATCATCTTCCTCATGGAAAAGATTAATGATCTAGATGAGCATTATAGTAAACAGATTTCACTGGACTGCCTCAAGTAACTTTTTGACACTATCTTAACGAATACTGATAAAGTAGATATGTACAAGGGAATTGTGAAATTTTACTGTTTAGTCTGTATGTACTGTATTAAATTGGTTAAATTTGATTTCAATGTATATCCTACTACATACACAGAGTGAAAAAAAAAATGCTGCAGCTGGTGTTTGCCATCTGATTTCTCATCCAGATTCAAGGCAAAAGTTTATCTATCAGAATCAAATTGGTTGCGTTTTGAAAACACATACATGAAAACGATGAGCTGCCAACACTGTCACATTATGCAGTACATCAGAATGTACAAAGGAACATGTAACACCCCAGAGTACTATACCAGCTGTCATAGCTTTCCGAGTAGTCTGTTGGGACATGAAAGCCATATCCACTATGTAGCTATGGCTGGAATCCTTGTCAGGGTCCTTTTTTTATTTTTTAGACGTCCGTTACCTAGCTCTCGTCGTTTATAAGCAGGACATTATTTTATTGCATGACAGTAGCCCATCATATGGCAGTGGGATCCATCATACTGTGTGCATCTGTCTACTGACTGTGCAGTGCACAACCATAACTAGTACTGTCGAGTTAATGTAAGGAGGATTCCCAATGAAGTACATGAACAATGAATATGCCAATATGCTTTTGATGCTGGGTGCATCCGATAACCAAGCTGTTGCTGCTCCTGCTGCTGCTTGTGCATATGCTGCACGCTATTCTCAAATGCGCCATCCCAATAAGAATGTTTTTTGTCACCTAGAGCAACGCCTTCAGGAAACCAGTGATCTTTGTCCGCAGGTAATGGACAAAGGTCTACAAACAGAGGACACGATTCTTGAAATAGCTCACCAGTCACCTCAGCAAAGTACCTATGGTAGTGCAAGGCAGTTCCACGTATCTCTAGGTCTAGTTTTTGAAGTGTTGCCCGATGAAGAACTGCATCCATATCATTACACTTAAGACAAGCAGCCAGAAGTACAGTTTTATGAATGGCTTTTGCGCCAAGTGAAAAATAACAAACATTTTATAAATAACATGATATGGTCTGACAAATCTAGCTTCTACCATGACTCCACAACAGCCATTGTTGATAAGAACACAATCCACATGTCACCTTGAATGTGGATTTCAGGCATGCTTTGGCTGAAATTGTGGGAGGAGTGCTTTTGGGTCCCTACTTATTGCTGGACAAGTTTAATGCACCCCTGCACTCATGTTTCTTTGCAATACTTTGCTTGATGCATCCATTTGTTGTTCGGCGATAGCTATGATTTCATTAAGATGGCACACTTCCACACTTTGGGATTAATGTGTGTAAATATTTAAATGAAGCGTTTCCAGGGAAATGGTGCGTCATGGAGCTCCAATGCTCTGGCCTCCATGTTCCCTGCACCTTAATCCACTAAACTTTTAATTAAGGGGACACTTAAAGGAAAAAGTTTCTAATAATCCACCCATGGATATACATGACCTAATAGCTCACGTACGTGCTACTTTGGTAATGGTGGATATGGGTGGGTTGCATAGTGTCCAGTAAAGTATGATCTAGCGAGCGGCGAGATATTTGCAAATGCAAGGTTGTCGCTTTGAACTACTTCTCTAAAGTGAACGTTGCTCGTACGTGTATGTACCCTCTCAGTGCAGATAAGCCAGCATGTCAAATGAACAGAGTGGAATTATGGTGATTAGAATAATGCGCAACCTAGTGTTGCCTACTGATTGTATATTTTGTACTTCATTGGATACTGATGATGTTACTGTATCCATTATTATTTTCTAATGGCTTCATTTATGTCATGGACATAGCACAGTGGTCATTTAAGTCTGCAAGAAGTTCGTGTTATGTTTTAACATTTAAATAAAGGTAACAATAACAGAAAGAAACCACAAGATACTACATTGGGATGTGTAAGTTGGATACAGTCTGACGTTTTAACTGAAAAAAAAAGAAAAAAAGAAATTTGGCACGAAACGAATAGAATATTGGCGAGTCTGCACATCTGTTCCCATGTATTGCTTCATCTCACTGAGCCAGTGGGACAGCTCCAGCATCTCAAAGAGTTCGTGCTACCTGTTCTTGGCCACGCTGCACGCTGTTACAGCATTGCCAGAACCTCTTTTTTTAAGAACTGCTTTTCTATTATACCTATTGTCAGGACTAGATTTTACTAAACACACTTTTGTGTTGAACTCAGATGAGAAATCACATGCCATCCACCGAGTACGGCATTTTTTCTTCACTCTGTATCAAGCAGATCTAAACAACCGGTAATTTTTGAAGAGAATACGAGATGCACTTGTATTATACTAGGATGACGGAGGAGGGGGGAGTAATTGCTGGTTGTTCATCAGTATGTGGTTATTTGTTTCTTTATTGAAATTATTATTGGTTAAAAATTTTCTTTGGGATTTCAAGTAACCTTTACGGTTTTCAGAAGCTTTCTTCGGTTGTTTTTAGAAAACTGCAATAGTTGGTGCTATGACAGTAAAACGTACTTACTTCTTAAACGTCGTTGTTTTTTTTTTTTTTTTTTTTTGGAGCTGAGCGCACCTTTTCTGGCTTCGGCATTGTCTCGCTATTAACACCAACAATGTTCAAGCGCTACTGGCGATGTGCATATATGTGCCCCGAGTGAGAGAGTTGTCTGGGTTTCATAAATTTTCTGAAGAGTCTACTGAAGTGATTACGTGATTGAAAGTCGGTTGGTAGGAAAAACTAATTAATTGTTCAGTTTATTCATTGAAAGGTGGTTGTAAGTATTTATTAAATGTCCCGCCAAACAGCATCACCATTGTCAATCAGTAACTTCTGCTGGTGGTACATATTACTATTCGAACAGTTATGAAAAGGCTTCTGTGAATAGAGACAACATGACAGATTAATTTGGAAACACAGTGTAGCAAACGCAAATATCTGTACGAAAGTGGAATGCACTTAAGTTTTAATATAAGTATGGTTGAGCCTAGGCATCGTTATGGAGTGTTGTTACATCTTAAATGTTCGATTAAACGAATTAGTATGATTTTTTTTGTTATTGTTTCAAGATGACATTTTTTCATTCACGAAAGAGGAAGTCCAATATTCATAAAGTTAAAGCGACTCATGTTCATATTAGACAACATGGTCAGGTTAATTTAGCAATGAAGCATGTTCTTCCTGTAAAGCATCACATTACTCATGTCCAATAACATAAAAATGAATGTAAAGGGAAGTATATGGAAGTTTTACATTGTGATTAGCACTGGTAATGCAAGGTGGTCAGCCATTATACAAACTGCTCAAAGTGACTGAAAGAGTGCACACACAACAATGGAGTTGCCAGCAACAGTTGCCATGATATCAGCAGGAAGCAATGCACGTATTGGCTCGACAAAATTCACACCGAATTCAGGCAAAAAGATGACACTGCTCTGCGCCGCCACCATTCAGCAACACTTGACAAACGTTTCCGAAGAGCTACTGAGTTTATGCACCACACTTCAGATACTGGCCGGGCCATCAAACAGTCAAATTCCTGCACGCTACATACAATGCCTCATCCATGAATAAGAAACAACACGTGAGCAGTTTAATTAACGTTTGCTGGAATCAAAGGCATTTTGGTCAACAGGCATCGAAATGCAAGATGTCGTGCACCTACCAAAATAATTGCAAGTGGAACAGAAAGTACCATCAGTTACTAGGAAAAGATATTCAACTGATAGAACATCGTCACACAGCAGTAAACAAACAGTACGATAACATCTGGTAGCTCAATAACAGCAGTAAATTGCCTACACAAAGTCCACAAGCATTACTGCCACCAACATATCCCACTACATCACAAAAGCTGTACATATCACTTAGGCTATGGAACGATCGCTACCTGAGAAGATAGAAGGAAAATAAAGAAAGTAAAGAATAAAGATTGTAATTAATATCGCCTCTTCAGGAATTCAGAACTTAATTTTCTGGAAAAGTTGCATGGGGGCTTAATTAAATATTATTGAAAATACTTTTTTAGTTTTTAGTAGCTGTTATGTCTGATTACGCTGTGTCTCATAAACGGTTGGCCCTGACTAGTATTATTACGCTATCTGACTGCAAAGAACAACAACAAAGAATGAAATGAAAATTTTCGTAAACACAGTTAATTAATTAAGTCCCCAGCAACTATAAAACCTACGAAACCAAAGCACAAGTATAACTGTTCTGTATGTGGGAGTGTGACTCAACGTACACATCTGGCACGGTTCTATTCCAACAAGACAAGAATTTTTAAATACCAATTATACTGACGTGATAAAAGAAAATTACAAATACTACAATTGCGTAAGGAAACCAGAATTAAACTCTAATACAAGAACACGCGCCAGATGATTTGTTGACTGAACCTGTAATGACGCATTATTTAAAACATGGAATTAATGAAAAAACACACAATATTTTACCTTCATATATATTGACGAAAAGCACTCTGATCGTTACAGTATTTCCATTAGAATAACATCTGCTATCTCTCCCATCAAATAACTGCATAAAACATGGAACAACACACTCCACTATCACATCTCACTCCGACTTCACGACAAGCAGTGCCCACTACAACTTCTCGGCAAGAACTGCCTGCCGCTACTTCTCAATAATCACTCTCTGCTACAACATCTCAATACAGACTACCACGAGCTCTGGACAAGCACTCACTAGTACGAGCTCTCCCCAAGCACTGTGGAGGCGGCTTAATAGTACTCTTTGGCGCAATCTCTGGCGCAGTGGCTCAGTGTAGCCACCTTTCATATGCCCCTCCTCCACAGGCCAGAATTTGATGGTATTTTTGCCAGCATTGGTGGTGAAAATACCACCAAATTCGTCCAGAAAAATACAGACAAAAATAAAAGATAATATTAATACCTAAACATCACATAATTAGTTAAAAATTTTGGCTTTGCACTGACCTTACAATAACCTAATATATGAAATACAGTAAGCAATACAACTTCTTTTCATTCATGTGACTTTACATAATAGTTTACACAATACACAAAAAATCAGTTTATACAAATGTTCACATAAAATGCTTTCAATGATTAGTTTATACAAAAAAAGACACCAACAGGTGACATCTTTTCAGTAGAAGCAGTCCATCAGTGGCACCCAGTAAAGTTTAGCAGGTACACCCAGCAACAAGTCACATTAGTTCAGTAGAAGCAATCCATCAGTTGCACCCAGCAATGTTAAGCAGGTGCAGACACCAACAAGTGACATCATTTCAGTAGAAGCAGTCCATCAGTTGCACCCAGCAATGTTGAGAGCAGGTGCAGACACCAACAAGTGACATCATTTCAGTAGAAATAGTTCATCAGTTGCACCCAGCAATGTTGAGCAGGTGCAGACAGCAACAAGTGACTTCATTTCAGTAGAAACAGTTCATCAGTTGCACCCAGCAATGTTGAGCAGGTGCAGACACCAACAAGTGACATCATTTCAGCAGAAGCAGTTCCATCTGTGGCACCCAGTAAAGTTTCAGAGGTACACACAGCAACAAGTCACATTAGTTCAGTAGAAGCAATCCATCAGAGGCACCCAGCAATGTTGAGTAGGTGCAGACAGCAACAAGTGACTTCATTTCAGTAGAAACAGTTCATTAGTTGCACCCAGCAATGTTGAGCAGGTGCAGACACCAACAAGTGACATCATTTCAGTAGAAGCAGTTCCATCTGTTGCACCCAGCAATGTTGAGAGCAGGTGCAGACACCGACAAGTGACATCATTTCAGTAGAAGCAGTTCCATCTGTGGCACCCAGTAAAGTTGCAGAGGTACAGACACCAACAAGTGACTTCATTTCAGCAGAAACAGTCCATCAGTTGCACCCAGCAATGCTGAGTAGGTCCAGAGAGCAGTCCATGATATTCACTATCACTGATCACACAGTTCATCAGCAGAAATTAAACATGTCCTAGTGGCACCAATCATGTACAAAAAGTACAAGTAACAGTCCATAATATTCACTATCACTGATCACACAGTTCATCAGCAGAAATTAATCATTCCTAAGTGTCACACATTATATTGAAAAAGTGCAGGTAACAGTTCACAATATTTACCTCACTAATCAGACAGTTCAGGCATGAACAATAGTTTGAATGCACATACAAATGCTTTTACACTAAACATACAAATCATAACAAACACACAAATGATGTCAGATAATTTTCATATTAACTATTACAAATACTCAAATATCAGTAAACCTATAATATTTATGGGTGTCAGTGCAAGCCACTACAAACAAATAAAATAATATTCAGGAGATAGGTGGGTAGGATTAGGAAAGGAAAATACACAAAACACACTCATTCATCTTTCATCCACATTAAATACTACTGTGTAATTGAATAGTGTTAACTGCGTAAATGTAATTCTGTCAAAATCTGATGTTCATCATGTGTATCAAGTAATAGTGGCAGCAATGTGTAACAGTCAATAATAGTTAAGTCAACGTCATAGTGATCATGTCAAGACCAATGTTCGCCAAGCCAGATCAAATGTACTGTTGTTGAACAACTGTCAGTGAGCCAAGATATGCAAATACTTCCTCTCTTCAAAAAAAAAGTATATACTGCTTAGTGATTTAACAAAGTGTGTGTATAGACTATCTTTCTTCTACTTTAGTGTTCTAGTCTGCTATCTTCATCCTCCTTGATCCATTAAGACCAACAAAAAAAAATATGCTCCTCACTTACTTTACCTCTTATACACTGAAACTCCAATAATCATCAGCATCACATAATCTCAATACTTCACTAATACTTCTTACGTCGATACATATAAATCTTACCATCAATATCATTTACCTTACCTCTTGTCTACAAAAACTCCAATAATCATAAACTTCATATAATCTCTATACCTCAATAATACCTCTTTAATACGTCGATAAATATGAACCTTATTACCAATATCATTTCACTTCCATAACAACTCTTTCCTCTAGTCAGTCTCCTCGAACAAGTACAGATAAAATCCTAATGCAGACCTCATCATCCCATACAATCCGAAGACACATTGCCAACACACAACCTCTGTGTAATCCATCTGAGCCCAATCTTCTACTCATTATGAATTATAAACAAAGAAATGCATACATGACCTCTAACAGACTTAGTTCGAATAACTCTCAGTAATTAAGTACGATTACGGAATGTGAATGATCACAATATTTCACAGTGTGTACACCACTTCAAGAATTATGGCAGAAGCAAACATGTGGAGTATTTCTTGTATCAAGTGTCACTGCCTATTTCAATCGCTCACGAAAAATGCAGTGTAATAACTGTCAATGGTCTAAACCTAGTTTTGGTATGTCATGTCATTAGCTTCCTTCCTATTAGAATAAAGTTATACAGCTTCCATAAAACCTCAGCTCATGTGACTTCAACGAAGTTCTTTGTACTAATGTTGTTCGTCGAATTATAGCAGTTCATTTTCCTATCTTAAAAATATAAGGCACTTAGCGTAAGCAAAACATGCAATAGCGAGTAAATATACCAGTAGTGAACAGAATGCCAAAAAGTGGATGCAGCACAAATCCTACAACGAGGCTCTGCCAAACAAACAATCTATAATTAACACCATACTGTAACCTAAACTCTATGTTCGTACACTGTACATCAGCATTTCTATACACCAAATTAAAGAGTAGTTATGACAACAAAACAGAAATGTATAAATATGCAATCCATACGCATAGCAGTAAACATGTCATTAGCATCATATCAGCATAAGCAAATAAATGTTCATATGTCATCTTAATAAGTAAACATGAAGGCGCAAGCAGATAAATCACAAAGTATAACTTACATACCTATCAGCACAACTAATCAGGTGAGAATTATAATTTAAATAAATAAGCACAGCAGGCACATAGTTAAAACGTATGACATCAGTGAAAAAGCAGTGCAGCCAAGCGATGCATAATATATACAAATAACAATCCTGTTCATTAATAAAACATTGACAAAAATCAGAAAATGTACGCAAGCACGTCGCTTCACACGTAAATTCATAGAACATGAAATTAGCACAAAGTATGAATCACGTAATCGCGAGCAGCAAATTACGTCTAAAGTACGTACCCAAGTGGAAATATGTTACCTGAAAAATAAACTCAATTAATAGTTACCTTTTTTTTTAGTTTATTAGTTTCTTCTTCGAAATTACATTCTTCCTGAAAATTTCTCGATAGCAAGTCGTCATAACGTCGGAGACACACAGAATTTACCTGAAGTTCTCAAATATTTTATAGAACCGTATCCTGAAAAATACTGAATGTTAATAACATAATTCATCAAGTCACTATAGCTGTATACTGAATTTAGTCGGAGAAATTAAACTGTGTATTTGTTTACGGCTGTCAGTGCATTCGCACTGAGCGCTCGATCAGCTGTAGGCGCGTGACGTAGGAAGCAATTGTTCGCGGTCAACGACTGCCTTGTGCGGCGCGCAGACTTCACTGTTGCTTTGAGTATGTGCCGCCGCCAAAACACAGCGCGGTATCCTTGTACTCTCCGCATGTTTACATCTAGCTGTTGGTTTCTCAAAAGTATGTCATTTCACAAAAATTTTTACGTTAGATATGTGATGTATTCCCTTAGAGCGTCGTGATTTAAGAGTTTCTACTTCGACAGTGTTATCATGAATAATTTTACGAATTCTATGTGGACCGTTAAAAAGCAGAAAAAATTTGCGACACAAGCCTTTTCCTTTGTGAGACAAACGATGAGACTTAATTAACACCTTCTGACCAACTGACAAAATTTTTAAACGACCAGGACGTTTAGCTGATCTCTCTCTTCTAGCAGCCGCAGATGCAATATTTCGTAGAGCCAGGTTGACAACTTCAGAATGCCGCAGTTCCCGTGAAGGCGGAAAAGGAACGATTTCAGATATGCGATTTGTCGGTGCTTTATTTTTTAATACCAGTATAGGCGGTAAAGAAGTTGAATCATTAGAGAGTTCATTCAGAATGTTTTGAAAAATATGAAGATACTGATCCCACGTTCTGTGATTCTGATGACAGTAAAGACGACACAATTTATTGATTTCCTTCATCCATCTCTCTGAAGCGTTAGATTGAGGGTGAAAAAGTGAAATGAAGATTGGTTTAATTTTACGACGCTGTAGAGTACGAAGCCAAATTTTAGAACGAAACTGTGATCCATTATCTGATATAACCTTATCAACATGACCCACTTCTTTAAGAAAATGTTTGATGAAAGCGTTAGATACTGAACGAGCTGTTGCTTTGCGTAAAGGTGTAAAACACACATATTTTGACGTCAGTTCCACTGCTACGAAAATGTACGCAAAACCATTGGTAGAACGAACCACTGGACCGAACAAATCGACTGCAGCCATGTCCTTTAATTTCGCTGGAATGATAGGAAACAACGGTGCTCTGTGAGAAATTGTTGGCGGTTTAGCCTTTTGACATAATTTGCATTTGGCCAGAACAGATCGAATACGTTTTTCCATATTACTGAAATAACAATTTTCTCGTAATTTATGAAAACATTTTCTGGGACCAAAGTGTGCATAACTGAAATGCGTATACCAAATCAGCTTATTAACCCACTCATCAGGAATACAAACTAACCAAACAGAGTTGTCGACCGATTTTCGTTTAAAAAGAATGTCATCGCGAACTAAATAATGCTGTCTAATCGCTGCGCTTTCCTTTCTCCTCCACTTCTCCTTAATGTCCTTCCAGATTGGATCCCTATTTTGCTCCTTAGCGATGTCCTGGAGCGAAGACGAAATAAAGTTCTCAAACGCAACACCTTGAATATACATCAAACAATAATTGTTTTCCTTGCAGTCCTCTTCAGCACTTTGTTTCAAACCCATAGGTGCACGTGATAAAGCATCAGCAACAATATTTGAAGAACCCTGTATGTAAACAATACTAAAATCAAATTCCTGTAGGTACAACGCCCATCGTGACAATCTGCCATGAGTTAATTTTGTCGACATGAGAAATTCCAGAGCTCGATGATCGGTGTAAACCTTCGTATGTTTACCAAACAAAAATGTCCGAAATTTTGTAAAAGCCCAAACAACAGCCAAAGCTTCAAGTTCCGTAATCGAATAATTCTTTTCTGATTTAGAGAGAACACGACTTCCAAATGCAATAGTCTTCTGTACTACAACGCCGTTTTCTTCTATCTCTTGAAATAAATGTGCACCTAGGCCCTTGTATAATGAGTCCGTCGCCAAACAAAAATCTTTAGATAGATCCGGATGTGAAAGAAGTGGAGCAGCAACTAAAGCATCACGAAGCTGTTCAAATTCTGACTGAGCTTCCTCATCCCAGCACCAATTAGATTTCTTTCCAGATAGTTCACATAAACGAGGTGTGGCCAAATCGTCCAATTTAACAAAGCGTCGAAGAAAATTACAGACACCAAGGAAACTACGAACATCACGTTTTGTAGTAGGAACAGCATAATTACGAATAGCGTCTAATTTTTCTGGATCAGGAAGAATACCTTCTGTAGAAATAATGTGACCGAGAAATTTCACCTGAGAACGACCAAATTCAGATTTTTCTAAGTTCACTGTAATGCCAACTCTTGCAAAGATACGTAACAATGAATCCAAAATTTTGTTGTGCTCACTACAAGAATGTTTAGCAATAAGACTATCGGCAACATATGAAGTAATATTGTCACGAAGAGAAACAGGTAAAATTTCGTTTAAATTAGGAATGAATGCTGATGAAGATACATTAAGTCCAAACGGTAATTTCCGAAGTCACTTTTGGGTAACATAGTCATATCCGGTTAATGTTTACTTACTCACTAGATAGATTGATAGTCGAAGAGTTGGTTTGACAGATGCAAAGAATAGTAAAAGAGTAGGCAGCGGTACAGAAAACTAAAAGAGAAATAGCACCACTACAGCTCGGGGCCCTATGCTCGCTATGGCACATATTCACTTAGAGTAGTGAATCCCCTGAGGACTTTAATAGCCGCACATAATTTCTAGTTTGTGACTTAGTGGCAAATTTGGCGGAAGTGCGTACGTAAATTGATCTAACCATGTACATGGATGTATGTCGTTCTTAGAATTGCGGAAGATCTTAAATTTCCGAACAGTCAAAAAGTGTTTATAGTCAAAGTTTTCGCCTCGTGGCGACAAAGACCTACCGCGTCTGTCCCAGTCACAATGACGATTATTGTTAAATTCACGCGCCTGGCGCTCTCTTGTTGCATCCCATACATGAAACAAATTACTTTCTTCATACCCCTCTGCTATCTGTGATTCCAAATTTCTTTTGCTGTTTTTTCCTACAATTTCGCCTTCGATCTGTTTGACTTGCTTTCGTAATGCCTCAACTTCCCTTTTAACGCGTTCATTAAATTTTCCCTGATTTTCAACATGCTTATTTATGTTCTGATACTCTTCGGTTTCTGCAAATGGCAATGGAGCTGTATCATCCGAATCTCTGTCCCCATTTAAGCTAAGATTTGTCAATTTGTCTGAAATCTCCTCAACTCTTTCCGATAAATCACCTGTTTGTTCTTTCTGTTTATTTACGTCTTCCGTAAGTGTCGCGACTCGGGTTTCAGTATTAACACATTTAGTAGTTAACTGTTCATACTGTTGTGTTAGGTTATTTAATCTGTCATTTGGTACGGATCCTTCGATTCTCTCAAATATTTCTTCCTTATCCTTTGCACGTTGTAAATTTAACTCTGAAAAATTCTGTACTATCACGCGATCTCTTTCTTCCTGTTCTCTATCCTGTTCCCTTTGATTTCTACTGCAATTAATCTATTATTGTGAGAATTCAGAATCGGTTGTACTTCCTCTCTGATTTCTTTCTTTAATTCATCTTTCATATTTTTGAAACATGTCCCTATTCTTGAATCTAACCGTGTTTCCAAAGTTCCCATCTCTGTTTTAATTGTTCCAATCTCTGTTTTTAATTCAGATCCAAACCGTGTTTCCATTGTTCCCATATCAGTTTTTAATTCAGATCGTAAAGTTCCTATCTCTGTTTTAAATTCAGATCCTAACCGCTCCATTGTTCCCATTTGTGTTTTTAACTCAGATCCAAACCGTGTTTCCATTTTTAATATAGCACTCATCAACTGCCCCATAGTAACTGTTTCAAAATTATTTTCGCCCCTAACATTTCCCGCAAAACCAGTTTCCTTCGTCATAGCTGTAAAGCTATCTGTGTTCGATACTATTTCAGAATCTTCTATCGTTAATCTCGGATTCTGTGAATTTTCTGATTGAGAAAAATTTTGAAATGGTTCCGGACTATTTTCCCGACTTATTACATTGTTTTCAACTCCATTATTCATCATACTGTTGTCCTGTGTTGGCGAGTTCGCCATGCCAACAATTTCGTTCTCACTATTCATCATTTTTGCCTTTTTCATTGATCGCGTAATCATTTACAAAATATACAAAAGATTCGTCACTGTACGAAAATTACACACAATGACTCTTTATCTCCAACAATACTATTCACACGAGATGTTTCCTTCAAACACGATTAACGAACAATTGAAATAATTGCACAAAATTGTCAAACGCGTATACAAGGCAATAAAAATTAAATTTTGAATAATACGATTAGAAGAATGCCAATTACCAAATCTACACTTGCAATATAAACTACAATTACTAAACTACAAATTACTACAACAATACTACTGTCTACTATTTTTACAATCAGAAGATTCCAAGGGACGATCCGAAGCAGCGGTCGCCACGTGCATGGGGGCTTAATTAAATAAGATTGAAAATACTTTTGGTAGCTGTAGCTGTGTGTCCGTTTACGCTGTGTCTCGTAAACGGTTGGCCCTGACTAGTATTATTACGCTATCTGACTGCAAAGAACAACAACAAAGAATGAAATGAAAATTTTCGTAAACACAGTTAATTAATTAAGTCCCCAGCAACTATAAAACCTACGAAACCAAAGCACAAGTATAACTGTTCTGTATGTGGGAGTGTGACTCAACGTACACATCTGGCACGGTTCTTTTCCAACAAGACAAGAATTTTTAAATACCAATTATACTGACGTGATAAAAGAAAATTACAAATACTACAATTGCGTAAGGAAACCAGAATTAAACTCTAATACAAGAACACAAGCCAGATGCTTTGTTGACTGAACCTGTAATGACGCATTATTTAAAACATGGAATTAATGAAAAAACACACAATATTTTACCTTCATATATATTGACGAAAAGCACTCTGATCGTTACAGTATTTCCATTAGAATAACATCTGCTATCTCTCCCATCAAATAACTGCATAAAACATGGAACAACACTCTCCACTATCACATCTCACTCCGACTTCACGACAAGCAGTGCCCACTACAACTTCTCGGCAAGAACTGCCTGCCGC
The DNA here is from genome assembly GCF_021461385.2 of Schistocerca piceifrons. Classification (NCBI taxonomy): domain Eukaryota; kingdom Metazoa; phylum Arthropoda; class Insecta; order Orthoptera; family Acrididae; genus Schistocerca; species Schistocerca piceifrons. The sequence continues at coordinate 390,029,803 of NC_060143.1, read as the reverse complement.
TACTTCTCAATAATCACTCTCTGCTACAACATCTCAATACAGACTACCACGAGCTCTGGACAAGCACTCACTAGTACAAGCTCTCCCCAAGCACTGTGGAGGCGGCTTAATAGTACTCTTTGGCGCAATCTCTGGCGCAGTGGCTCAGTGTAGCCACCTTTCAAAGTTTCACTCCACGAAGAATATTATTCACAAAGAAAGCTGGTACTGATTATTGTAGTTTACGTCATATATACAGTGCAAGGATTCACTAAATTAAAAATGTGGACTGTCGCAAACACATTATGCTACATGATTATTGTAGTTTACCTCATACTTATCGTGGACTGTCATAATTTTGAAAAGTACACTCTATGATCAAGAGTATCTGGACACCCAGCTGAAAATGACTTACAAGTTTGTGGCGCCCTCCATCGGTAATACTAGAATTCAATTTTGTGTTGGCCCATCCTTAGCCTTGATGACGGCTTCCACTCCCGCAGGCATATGTTCAATCAGGTGCTGTAAGGTTTCTTGGGGAATGGCAGCCCATTCTGCACGGAGTGCTACACTGAGGAGAGGTATCGATGTCAGCCGGTGAGGCCTGGCACGAAGTTGGCGTTCCAAAGGTGTTCTGTAGAATTCGGGTCAGGACACTGTGCAGGCCAGTCCATTACAGGGATGTTATTGTCGTGTAACCATTCCGCCGCAGGCCGTGCATTATGAACAGGTGCTTGATCGTGTTGAAAGATGCAATCGCCATCCGCAAATTGCTCTTCAACAATGGGATGCAAGAAGGTGCTTATAACATCAATGTGCTGTGATAGTGCCACGCAAAACAACAAGGGGTGCAAACCCCCTCCATGAAAAACACGATTACACCATAACACCACGGCCTCAGAATTTTACTGTTGACACTACACACACTGGCATATGACGTTCACCAGGAATTCGCAATGCCCACATCCTGCCATTGGATCGCCACATTGTGTACCGTGATTTGTCACTCCACACAACATTGTCCTTACACCAAGTGAGGCGTCGTTTGCCATTTACCGGCGTGATGTGTGGCTTATGAGCATGAAATCCACGTTTTCTCACCTCCCACCTATGTTACGTTATGTTAACCGGGGACCTAGAAACAACGGAGAGGCTCCATCCCCACCGCAGCCACAGTAGTCCGCAACCCCACAACGACTACTGCAGTCCACTTGAACCCTCCGCCGCCCCACACCGAACCCAGGGTTATTGTTTGGTTTGGCCCCCGGTGAACCCCCCAGCGAACGTCTCACACCAGACGAGTGTAACCCCTATTGTTTGCGTGGTAGAGTAATTTTGGTGTATGCGTACATGGAGAACTTATTTGCGCAGCAATCGCCGGCATAGTGTAGCTGAGGTGGAATAAGAGAAACCAGCCCGTATTCGCTGAGGCAGTTGGAAAACCGCTTAAAAACCATCCACAGACTGGCCAGATCACTGGACCTCGACACAAATCCGCACGGCCAACTGGGCAGGCCACCTCTCACCTAACTGTCATAGTATTACTCTTGACTGTGTGATGGTCTGAATAGATGTCTGCCTGTTACACATTATGACCCTCTTCAACTGTCGACGGTCTCTGTCAGTCAATAGACGAGGTCGGCCTGTACGCTTTTGTGCTGTATGTGTCTCTTCACGTTTTAACTTCACTATCATATTGGAAACAGTGGACCTAGGGATGTTTAGGAGTGTGGAACTCTCGTGTAGAGACGTATGACACAAGTGACACCCAATCACCTGTCCACGTTTGAAGCCCGTGACTTTCGCAGAGCGCCCCATTGTGCTCTCCCATGATGTCTAATGCCTACTCAGGTCGCTGATATGGAGTACCTGAAGTAAGTGGCAGCACAATCCATCTAATATGAAAAAGTTTGTTTTTGGGGGGTGTCCATATACTTTTGATCACATAGTGTACATGCATAATGCGATTGACCAATCACATTGTGCTGTATGATTATTGTAGTTTACCTTATACTTACTTTGGAAGGATTCACTAAGTTAAAAACGCGGACTGTCGTAATTTTGAAAGGTACATGCATAATGCAATCGATCAATCACGTTACACTATATTGTTAGTTAAATGCTGGACTTAGTTTCTTAGAAACAGCAGGTTCATTGGTGCACAAATAAAAGAAAATTATCTGATAAATTATCATTTCATATTGCGACAATGGCGGACAAGTCCCACATCTGAATTTTAGCGTCTACTTTCACGTAGCAGCTGTAAATGAAAAACAAATTGCAACTTTCAAAAATAATTGATGTAGACTAATAAAATTTCAGGAATACATTTGTCTATGTCACATATGTAAGTCATTAACATCACAAGATCTCAAGTTAATGTAAGAGCGAGATAAGCCATTGCAAATGTGAAGTGCTGGTATATTAATAACCAGTGTAACCTCTGGAATGTTGAATGCAAGCATGCAAACGTGCATACATTGTGTTGTACAAGTGTGGGATGTCAGTTTGCGGGATGGAGATCCATATCTATTACTCTTGGTCGGTTAATTCAAGGATGGTTAACGCTTTTTGTGCTGTAGTTTTCGTTTGATGGTGACCCAGATGTGGGCGACTGGAGACTGATCTGGTGATCAAGACGGCACTATGTTCTCTAGAGCATGTTGGATTACTGTAGTGGTATATGGGCGAGCGTTATCGTGTTGGAAACCACTATGTCGAATGGTGTTCGTCAACGACAACACAACAGTCAAATTACCAAGCTGATGTACAGTATGGAGTCAGGGTGCGTGGGATAACCACAAGAGTGCTCCTGCTGTCATACAAAATCAAACCCCAGACTATAACTTCAGGTAAAGATCCAGTGTGTCTAACATGCACACAGGTTAATTGCAGGCCCGTAACTGGCGTGCTCCTAATCAACACAAAAGACTTCCACCTTGCCCTCCAATGAGCTCTCGCGTGAGACCACTGAAGTCGCAAATGGTGTTGGTTTGGAGTCAATGGAATGCACACTGCGAGGTGTCTGACTCAGAGCTGTCCTTGAAGTACTCTTTATAACAGTTCATTCTGTCACTGTGATGCCAACTGCTGCTCAGATTCCTTCTGCAATGCAGTAAAATGTGCCAGAGCTACACGCTGAACACAGTGGTCTTCCCTCTTGGTAGTGCTATATAGCCATCTGTAGCATGGTCTCCTTGCGACAATACATTCTCGTGATCACTGCTGCCAGCAGTCGTGTTCAGTGGCTACATTCCTGCCAAGTCTTTCTGCAATATTGCAGAAGTAGCATCCAACTTTTCATAGCCCTGTTACATGACCTCATTCAAACTCAGTGAAGTGTTAACAACGTTTATGTCGCCTTAAAGGCACTCTTGACTAACATCAATTCACTATGTCTAATTTCAAAGGCTACTAACGCTCACGAGTGTTGCAGCATGTATTTAAAGCAAGCTTGATTAGCATCCTTGTAGTGGCGCTACTTGCGCCACTCTTGTGCGACTGGCGTGAAATTTAAATAGATACCATCTTTCAGATGTAAAAATACACCTACCAGCTTTCGTTTATGTCGCACAACTCCTTCCTGATGTCACGATTTTTTTCCGTCAGTGTACATAGCATTAAGATACAAGAATATGGTCTGGCTTTGAAATAAATAGACAAAATAAACGTTCAGTGAATTTAGTATATTATTATTTAGTAACAGACTACTGTACCGACGCTTACACAACAGTAACTGAAACCAGAAAGACAGCGTGAAACAACAAGGCTTCTCCTCGCTGCGCTCCTTTATTTATAAGTGATCTTATTGCAATAGTTTAAATATTACTAGCAGAGTCTTTCGTCCTCGTTCTCATGACATGCATGTTAAACTTGACATATAGAAGATATGCGGGTCTTCAGTTAGCCCACTTGAATGACTATGATACAGGCTGTTATGTGAGCAGCCATTCAACTTATAAGGGTGACAGAATTATAAGATTGGTTTACACTAGAAAGAACAATAAACATTTCATATGATTAAAGTAAACAGTTTGGCAAGTTATTTTAAGTAACTGTCATTGGAGTTACATTATGAGTTAATTTAATGCCTGAGCAGCATCATTGTTCTGAGGACACAATGAGAGATCATTTCGATGTCATGTTTGCATGCAGGAATGGGTGCATTATGTGAGCCCACTGCTGGAGTGAGGCAAGGCTCACAAGAAAGACAGGCCATGGCACATACATCACAAGGGTAGGCCTGGATTTAATCGCTTGCTCACTCACCTCAGCAGATGAACTGAGTTTCTAAGCCTTGTAACTCATAATAGGGTATTTTCGTATAAAGGAGAATTGCATATTGTACTGGAATCCGCTAATGGGGTCCTACTGATTAATAGTAGAGCACCTACTGGAGCCATTGGTTTATGTTATGGATCACTAGGTACAGTAAAACTAAAATAATGACAAAATAATTACAATTTTTTTTATTCTCGAGGATATTTGAACGCATTTATTATACAGGGTTATTACAAATGATTGAAGCGATTTCACAGCTCTACAATAACTTTATTATTTAAGATACTTTCACAATGCTTTGGACACACATACAAAAACTCAAAAAGTTTTTTTAGGCATTCACAAATGTTCGATATGTGCCCTTTTAGTGATTCGGCATACATCAAGCCGATAATCAAGTTCTTCCTACACTCGGCGCAGCATGTCCCCATCAATGAGTTCGAAAGCATCGTTGATGCGAGCTCGCAGTTCTGGTACGTTTCTTGGTAGAGGAGGTTTAAACACTGAATCTTTCACATAACCCCACAGAAAGAAATCGCATGGGGTTAAGTCGGGAGAACATGGAGGCCATGACATGAATTGCTGATCATGATCTCCACCACGACCGATTCATTGGTTTTCCAATCTCCTGTTTAAGAAATACCGAACATCATGATGGAAGTGCGGTGGAGCACCATCCTGTTGAAAGGTGAAGTCGGCGCTGTCAGTCTCCAGTTGTGGCATGAGCCAATTTTCCAGCATGTCTGGATACACATGTCCTGTAACTTTTTTTTGCAGAAGAAAAAGGGGCCGTAAACTTTAAACCGTAAGATTGCACAAAACACGTTAACTTTTGGTGAATTGAGAATTTGCTGCACGAATGCGTGAGGATTCTCTACCGCCCAGATTCGCACATTGTGTCTGTTCACTTCACCATTAAGAAAAAATGTTGCTTCATCACTGAAAACAAGTTTCGCACTGAACGCATCCTCTTCCATGAGCTGTTGCAACCGCGCCGAAAATTCAAAGCGTTTGACTTTGTCATCGGGTGTCAGGGCTTGTAGCAATTGTAAACGGTAAGGCTTCTACTTTAGCCTTTTCTGTAAGATTTTCCAAACCGTCGGCTGTGGTACGTTTAGCTCCCTGCTTGCTTTATTCGTCGACTTCTACGGGCTACGCGTGAAACTTGCCTGCACGCGTTCAACCGTTTCTTCGCTCACTGCAGGCCGACCCGTTCATTTCCCCTTACAGAGGCATCCAGAAGCTTTAAGCTGCGCATACCATCGCCGAATGGAGTTAGCAGTTGGTGTATCTTTGTTGAACTTCGTCCTGAAGTGTCGTTGCACTGTTATGACTGACTGATGTGAGTGCATTTCAAGCACGACATACGCTTTCTCGGCTCCTGTCGCCATTTTGTCTCACTGCGCTCTCGAGCGCTCTGGTGGCAGAAACCTGAAGTGCGGCTTCAGCCGAACAAAACTTTATGAATTTTTCTGCGTATCTGTAGTGTGTCGTGACCATATGTCAATTAATGGAGCTACAGTGAATTTATGAAATCGCTTCAATCATTTGTAATAGCCCTGTATTTCAGAGGCCCTGAATCCGAATATGGCTTTACCTCTCACGAATTCGCTCTAGTTCGGAAGATATTTATGTTTTTGGATTTTAATTAAATGTTCACATGGAAGCTGATTTTCCATCAATATGGTTGATCTTTATTTCCACCTAAATATTACAGTCTTTAATATTTCACAATAAAACTTCATATTAAATTCTTTGAAATTTTTTGTATTTTTATTTTATCAGTTTCAGGAAAATGAGTTCATCACAAAGAGGATGCACATAAACAACCCCAATGTGTTCTGTTATAATATTTGTGGTGAATAGTGTCTACAGAAACGATCACAGAACATCACAGACTTCGTAAAGAGGAATATCTTGCATATTTTGGGATAGAGCTTGGAGACCAAGATAGACCATGGGACCCCCACACTGTTTGTAATAATTGTGTGGAGTGTCATCGACAATGGAAGAACGGGCGAAGAGAATGTTCAAATTTCGGTCCACCATTGGTCTGGCGAGAGCCAAAAGATCACCATGATGACTGGTACTTTTGTGTTGTAGATGTCAAAGGTTTCAATCGATTCAAAAAACGTAAAAGGTATATTTAAATTTAGAATCAGCCAGGAGACTTGTGGCACACAGTAAAGTTACTATACCACTGTTTACTAAACTACCTGAACTTGTAATGTCAGAACTTGAAGAAGTACAGGATTTGGAGTGCAAAAGCTGCATCAGCAGTGGAAGTGAATATGAGGGAGAAATTTCTACACCTAAATTATTCAGTCAAGGGAAAACAAATTATCTGCTACGAGATCTTGATTTGTCAAAGAATGGAGTAGAACCTCTGGCATCCAGACTAAAGGGAAACAACTGTCTTAGTCCAGAAGCAAAAATTTCATTATACCGTACAAGCGAGACACGTCTTCTGCAGTACTTGATCCAAGATGAAGAACTTGTATAAGTGGCACTCAAAAAGAAACGAGTCCTAGGCATAATTACAGAAACCAGTTCCTGTATCTTATACATATTGACCCTGGCTGTTCAGAAACTTGTCCCACTGTGACACGAGGTGGTGAATTGGTGTCTCATAAAATTCCCGGGTCTGCAATGTTAACCAGGTTTAAATCAATAAGACTTGGTGGAATGCTAAAATGCCTGAACCTTCTTTTTAATGGTCACTTCACTAGGAAGAGGGTATTTCAATACATCTCTGACAAAAGATAATGCTTTACGAGTTTGACAACGTAAAGAGGCAGCCTTTGAAATTTCTTCAGATGACCAGTTAGTACATCATCCTTTCATAACCACTCATTGTTGACAGTCAGAAAAAGAATCCTGAATCACCTTTTGAACGTGTTTTAATTTTTTATATCTGTATCTTTTGCCTGATGTCTTTTTCTACCGTTTCCATTATTTCTAATTGTTGGCGTAAGCACACAATGTCGCATTTACAGCAGTGTTTGTTTTCGCGGTTAATGTTTTATCTGGTAGTAATTTCTTCATTAATGGGTTATATATTTACCTGTAGAATATCTTCTACTTATTTACCGTAGTTTCATTTTTAACTCCAAATGTTTCTCATTCTCACATTATTAGGGTCATTAGTCTGCTTGTAAATCAGCACTGGAGGATGGTATATTTAGAGTTGGAGCAGCATCAGCTGTAAACTTGCGTGTCGAAAGAATATTCTAGTTCACTTTTCAAATCCCTTTTACAATCCGAATCAGTGAAATGTATTGAGCAGACACGAGAATTTTCAACTGAAAACGAATCTACACATTTACAAGCAATTATCCGTTTTCGTTTTGTCTCATTGTTTTTAGGAAATTTACGAAATTTGATTTCTAACTTACTTCATTGTGTGCTGTGGTTAGTACAATTGCGATCGCGCAGCAAACCATTATTTCTCACTTAAAAATATGCTCTAAGAAGTTCCTCAATGCACTCATAATTATAGCATATCTCTGAACTCAATCGCCAGTCGCCAACAAAAATTCACACTGCCATAAACAACCTTGTTTTCGCTCGTAAACGCAATTACAACACAACATTCTATGACAGTTCTGGGCTACTGAGGGCTGGTTGGATTCACTCGGATGTCAGTGGTGTGGCTTGCCACTCAGCATATACCTCATGATCCCTACCATGTAGTCTAGTGTCTATTCAGCATACTGCAAAGTTGTGTGTTTCGTTGTAGTACTAGCAATCAGTAAGACTCTGTAACAGCGAATTCTGGGATAAGATGCAGTTCTCATTTGTACAAAAATACTCACTCACGAGTACACAGGCTTATAAATGCAGTTTGTCTGCAGAGCTGAACGAGCGAGTGAGCTTAGGCTGAGTTTGTAACACTTGTAGGGAATGACACTTGTATGAAGAAGGAATGTGTTGATATTTGCACAGAGGACACTGTAGGCAGTGGACAGGGTATTCCAGAAGTGGGATACACCAGCCTGTCCACCGCTACCTGCGACGTGTTCTCGGCAAGGCCAAAGCAAATTTCCTACGCGAAGTCCCTGTCCCTACACCAGTTCATAGTGGGTGTGGCTTTCTTTCAGAGTTCAGTACTGCAGTAGACCTCTGACTGGTAAGTAGAATTCCATATTTTAGTGCTAAGAGACCATTGAAGGGAAGCCATTACAGGCGCTAATATGTAGTGTACCAAACAAACAAACAAGATGTGCCTTACTGTCGTTGTGTAAACTTTAAAAAGAAAAACTTGTGTAAACTTTAAAAAGAATAAATGCAAAACAAGGCTATGCACAAAAAATAACATAGTTTTAGGAGAAGGCAGCCATGTTTGTATTCAATATGAAACAGCAAATGAAGTGCGAAAACGTTTTGTCAGCGCAAAGAAGTGGGCAAAAGAAACAGACGCTACAGTTTCCTCCGTTTACGTTGAAGAAGCAGGGCAGCTCTTCAACCAAGGCTACGCCTTCATAACATCATTCCCATCATACAGAAGTGTGAAACAACTGTTACATCGATTTGCACGAAAATATCTGGGAACTACACAAGATTCCACAGATTCTGGAGAAATATTCTTCGAAGAAAATAATTTACTGATGAATGATGGTAGCAATTTTTTACTTGCAGATGATAACACGGGAGCGAATGACAGCAAAAAGGGGAAAGCATGTTTATCAAACTGCAAATCATTCTTTGTGCATGGAACATTCAAGAGTTCAAGCAAGTAGTTTGGACAGTTGTTCATACTCCACACTGAGCTTAACAGTTCTTGGGAGGAAACAAACACCATTCCAGTTGTTTATGATTTTCTACAAAATAAAAAGCGAGGAACATATGGACGTTTTTTTAAAGCTATTGAAAAGCAACATGACTGGATGAACCCAATAACTCTGATGACAGACTTCGAAATTGCCATCGTCCAAGCAGCTAACAGTTTGTTTCCTGGCACAGGAATTACAGGTTGCAATTATCATTTTAATTAGTGTTTTTGGAAACAAATTCAACTTTGCGCCAACATTTCAGCCTATAAGAAAAATGGGGAAATACGCTATCAGATACGAATGTGTTCTTCTCTAGCACACCTTCCCCTGGAAATGTTAAATGGTGTTGCCTGTGTATCCAGGAGTAAGCCTGAAAACTAAAAGCTTCAGAACTTTTATGACAATTTTGTGATCCAGTGGCTCAATAACATATACCAGATGCCATCGCACTAGTAATGTCTCACAAAGTTGGAACCGAAAAATAAATACATTAATATCTAAAACTTCAATGGAAAAGGAGGAAAAAAGTCAGCAGTGAAGTCTGACAAAACGACTGGAAAAGCTTTAAAGACACTCCAAACTAAAGGGAACTTAAAATAATTTTTGACTAGTGTGGCCCACGCACAGAAGTTACAATGACCAAGAAAACCTCAGACTCACTGAAAAAATTGTTAATATTGAAATGTAGTTTAATATAATCGTTGGAAATCTTGTAAATATTTTAAATAAATGTAATGGGGGACAAAAAGAGACTACCCCCTCCTGATGTCCCCGAGGAACTACACAAAGTCAGCTAAATTTCTTTTGAAGTTTATAAAATATTCCCTAATTCAGACTGACAAGACTATCTTAAAGACCAAGACTTTTCTAGGAAATAGTCGCAGCATTCACCTCGAGAGGTTCTTAGAATCAAAATCTGTATGGGTGGACACTGAATATAAAATCTCTGCAGCAGAAACACAGGCAAATGACGTGAAATTAAATGCACACTTTCTTCCTCTGTTAGAAGATGGGGAGACCAGCATGAAGACAAAATAAAGTATCATAAAAAGTGACCAGTCGCAGTTTTACAACCTTTAACATATGTTAAAACTAATTACTAGCGAAACCTTCCCGTCTCCTCTATACTATTTTGTTATTGATAACCATCCCTTTTACAATAACCTATGTAACCTTCCCTTAGGATTTCTATCTCTTGCTTAATAATAACAAATGAAATCTTCCCTTTGAAATTTATTCTCTTTCTCTATCTTCGCATGCAAATTTAATTGCTGCTTATTAAAAGTGATTTTCTGATTATTTCGACGAAACATAGAATGTGTCGTCGTTGTGGTCCTCAGTCGTTATCCGCAATAACCCAAAACTGTTCCTTACCTTTTTTACTGTTACTGGATCGCCATCTGACTGCTACATCGACCTGCGACATGAATATACTTACTCTGTTTTACTATATTCTATTAGCTGCTGGTGGGCTTTCATAATAAGTGGCTGTATTTCTTACCAAAGCTGGCGTTATTCTTTAATAGCAAAGTTGACGTTATTATTTATTTAATTTCACTGAAGTTACGTAATTCATAGTTAAACTTTTTCTTGACAACAATAAAATTTTGCAAAGTTTTACGTTGATGGTTTTTGGGATGGATTATAATTAGAAATGCAATATTGCTGGCAAAAGTTAATTATATTCTGAATGAAATTATTTTACAAACGTTCAAATGGGACTTACTTTTTACAATAATCTTACAACTAGCATTGCGCAAACATACCTTCAGTAGCCTTGAGTTTCACAAAGAAAATAATTCAATAATATTAGTTCCTCTTATGATAATAGTTAGCTGATATCTCTGTACATCCGTTTATAATCTCTTGTAAGTCATAGCTGGTGGCTGGCAGGCACACCGCTCCTCTCAACCTCTCGCTTCAGACCTGTTACCGACTCGCTTCACTTCTCACTTACTACTGACATCCTACGAACGCTAAAGTGCGGTCTCCCCTGCCAACAATGCTTTCTGGTGCAGACAATACCTGCTACCATTACAAAATGTATCAATGCGCGGTCTTTCCCACTCTTTTCTTAAAATGTATCCATACGCGGTCTCTCCCGCCCTTTTTAAAATTATATCAATTTGCGGTATCTCTTCTCAACAATACTTTGGTGCAGACATTTCCTGCTACCACAATTATTTCCAACATGACAAATATTAATTATTCCTACTTAATCCTATTAATAAAATATAAACATCTTTCATAAATTGTGATTTGACAATAAACAATAGAAATATACACGTCTTACACTAGTAACACACGTTATAGACTACAGCAGGCCTGTTGAGGATGCGGCTAGGTGAGACACAGCACTCACACTCACTTGTCGCGTGGGTTGTGATGCCCACAGCAAATTGGGATGGTCAGTTGTCATTACATAGCACAACACGCCCGACTGGTAGCGCTGTCTTCAGTGGGATGAACACAATTAGGTTCAGCATAGCCTTAGACACGAACATGCAGTATATACACCGATAAGTCTAAACATTATGACCACTGTCCATTGCGACTTTGGATGCTGCCTGGTGACGTTGTAGGCGCTTGATACAGTAACAGAAGTATGTGAACAAAGCAGCCATGAACGAGGGATCACCCTAGCGCAGATATAGACTGAAAATGGTTAAATCCATTGACAAAAGGGACTTTGACAAAGGGCAAATTATCATTACACAGAACCTGTGAACAAGTACCTCAAATACGACGAAGCTGGTCGAATAAATTCATGTGCTGCTGTCATGAGCATCTACGGAAAGTGGTAAGACAGTGAAACTACCATTGTGTGCTAGATAGTTGGACATCCACGAATCTTAACAGAATGTGGGGTTTGGAGGCTTGTATATTCTGTAAAGTAGGATAAACGGCGATCTGTGGCATCTCTGCCAAAAGAGCACAATGCTGGTGCACACACAAGTGTTTTGGAGCATACTGTTCATCGTACACTGTTGAACATGGTGCTCTGCAGCAGACCATCCCTATGTGTTCACATACTGATTCAAAGACATCGTCAATTATGACAGCAGTGGGTACAGGACCATCAGGATTCGACAAATGATCAATGGAAACTTGTCGGCTCTTCAGGTTAATCACATCTTTGGTACATTATGTCCATCGTCATCTCCACAAATGGCATCATCGAGGTAATGGCGGCTCGAAACGTGTAGCGCCATGCTGACTAATGGGAACAGCATTATGCTATGGTAAACATTTTCCTGTGAGTGCTTGCATGGGACATATTGTAGCAATCGAAGACGCGCTGACAGCAGCGAACCATCTGCATTCTTCCATGCTTGACATCTTCCTTGACGGTGATGTTATCTTTCAGCAATATAATGTGGTTGTTTCGGAGCCAGTACCACGCTACAGTGGTTTGAGGAGCATTATACTGAACTCAAGTTGATGTCTCGGCGACCAGTTTCACCTATGTAAGCCTTATGCAACTCATCTGGGTTGCTGTAGGGCTCCATCACTGCACCATTGTTTTCTGCACAAGTTATAAATTTTGATGAATCTAGATGTGAATATGTATGAATTGTACCATATAAGTGTAATATGTGTAATCAACACATAGATATAGGTTTATGTATGTTTAGGTTAAATCAGATGACGTTGAACAGTATTGCTTATTTTGTATATGTTATGTGAAACCACATGTGTATTGACAAGACAGCATTAGAGGAGCTATTCAGTTATCAAAAGCTTGGCATGTGTTGTAAAAAGGTTACATTTATGTGTATTACAGTGAGTGAAGGTGTGGGTGCTTACAATGAGACAGACGTTTTCGTTTCATTTACAGTGGTGAGAGTCACCAAACTTTGCTATAAGGGACCATATAAGGTGAAAACGTTTATGGACTTACCTGAAATTTGGTGAGATCTCACTGTGATGCTGAATGTGTAGGCTGGCCCTTGGACATTGAAATATGTGATGCACAACGTGGTTCAGTACCACAGGTCGGAAACGACGGGCCTTTCTGTAGCGACATCAGAAACCCTCTATCATGCAATCTCCTAAACACACTATCCTATGGAGTAATTCTACGGGCATTTTGCCGATATGAAATTCGTCGTTACCGGAAAACAAAACTGTATCACCAAGTCATATTGCGCCAATAGACTTACGAGGTATGTACACAACAAACATTGCTTAGTGTGTGTGAACATAGACCTGCAAGAGACGTGTAGCAGTTACTCGGTAATAATGGAGCCGCAGACTCTAACTCAGCAACATACCCTTTGTCGCAGCTCAGACTTGGAAAATTAGACTTTCAGAGTATATAAATAAAACTGTAAAATGTGAGAGAGATGGCACGTCTAGGGTATACAGTAAAATAAGATGGCCTGTCAATAAGGTATTTAAATCCTGGTCAGGCCAAAGATTTAATACAAGTTATGACTGAAAATAAATTTTAGTATTTTATGCTTGTATATAGAAAGGGCACCGCTGCTGTATACTGTCGTCCAGTAATCGTGGACCATGTCAGTATACAGAAGGGGGACAGTTGCATTAGAACTTATGCTGGTCTACCTATACGGGGATACATTTTATTTTTTTTGTATATTTTAATCCATTCATACACTAAGTAGTTTGTGGCAAAGATTAAAATACGGAGTGCCTGCAGCAATCAAGACTGTGGAACTGGTGAGAAAAGGTGAATAACATTAATTTTCTTATGTTTGCAAAAACTACTATCCTATGTTTCATCGATCTTGTACTGTATGTCTTTTGCCATTTGTGATAGAGAGAGGATGTGGATTTCTGTCTAGTTCACTAATAATGCGAAATACAGACCTTCTTATAGTACAAAGTCAACTTCATTTACTTATTTCACCTGATCTATGTATCTTCATTACTGATATCTGTAATACTTCAGAGAAGCAAGAAATTTAAGCAGAGCAAGCTGGACGCGGTAACATTGTCTTCAAAGAAGAAGAGGAGATAAATAACTCAAGGCTCGAAAAACTATCGTCTGTAGTCATTATTATATGTTACAGATTTTTCGTGTATACAAAAAATCGTAAGCCTGACTATCTGGTGTGTGCGTTGCTGTGCATAAATTAGATGAGACACACGCTCCCAAACGAACTCAGTATTGTTGCGTTTCTTGTGCTGGGCCAGCAAATTTCCATCTTAATTATTATTCTTAAAATTATTAATTAATCAGTAGAACATAAGATGTGGACTGGTATTGTTATAAAGGATTCGAACATATTTTGAATGAAATTTAGATTAATACATCAGAAGTGATTCACAGCAACAGACAACAATCCTTAAATGACAAGATCAGGATGATAAAAGACCAAAGCAAACAACCAGGTATCTCCTAGCTGCCCTCCAAAAAAAAAAGAGGAAGTTTGTGCCTTCGTTTATTTGTACAGTTAGTGTAAAAATTGCCGTATGTACTCTCTGGTCCTGAATAGATATATCAATTGTATCACCCTTCGTATGTACTCTCTGGTCCTGAATAGATATATCAATTGTATCACCCTTTGCACAAACACACACAAAATTTTACACACGAAAATAACTTATAGTTAAAGGAGTCTAACGGGTCTTACAGATTCCAGTATAATCCCGTATCCCAATTCCAGGAAAAGGCATTGCACCCATGTGAGATTTCGTTTCAGTAAGCTGCAAGCTGGTCAGCTTGGTGTTCACTCAGCTTACAGCAGTGTTAACTTTGGCAATGCTATTGTAGGACCTCCACAAACCTCACATTTGCGTGTGTACTCGCTACTCCTGTTTCACCCAGGTCGCTCCTAATGCTGTAATTACTGTCCGTAGCCAGGCTGTTCCCTCCTCCACCTACTACAATAAGCTGATCCTCTTTGTCAAAATCTTTGCACAAATTCCCTATCTCCTCTGTCACATGGCTGAGGCTAGCACTTGGTTTCACAGTAGTTGTGACCTGGTACTGTATTCCTGATTTGTCCTGTACCAACACTACAGCACTCCATGGAAACAACCTAGCAGCAAGGTCCTTTTCTTTCTACTCTCTTTTGGTACCAACCTGTACTTAGCTTCGTTGCTAGAAGCCTGCTGCACCCACTGTGACCTGTAGCTGGATGAGGCTCTTTCCCTTCTACTTCAGTTAACAAGTCTAATTTGTTCGCCATTGAAAGCTCAAATGTAGATGAAGTTAAAGAGCTGTTCCCTTTCACCCATTGTTTGTTACCGTTACCCAATTCCCACGATCTTTACCCTGCTCAACTTGTCTATTTCACAGTTCACATATTCTAATTCAGTTTTGAAGGGCACAAATCTTTTCCTCGTGTTCAGTGATTCTCTTGTCATTCTCGTAGAGCCCACAGTCCAATGGGAGAACTTTAGTTCCCCACTAGTCACCCAAGTGAAATTCCATCCCACAGTCTACACATACCATTTCCTATAGCCTCGTTTACACGACGAAACTAGATTGCACGCAACTGAGCTACATGGCTACTGTGCACGTGTAGCATGTGTTTGTGCAACTCATGCATGAAACTATAGGCCCCCATAAACGAACAGATTTGTTTATCAGATTCACCCTTATCTAGCCACGGATTTGCCAAACAAGCCATTCACATGCCAACAAATTTTGTCTCACTGTTAAGCAGAAGCTGTTCACGTTAGTGAGTATTATGTCAGAAGTGAGAATGGTCACAGATACAGACAAAGAATTTCTAGCATTGACTTTGGCAGTGTATTTAAAGAAGAAGCAGAATATCAAGATGCAGGTCCAGAGAATGGCTTAAAGTGAGAGAGAAATTTACCCATGAACATCTGCTACAGAAAATATTACTCTTAGAACACAACGATTACATCACGAAGATGTAGGAAGAAAGCTTATTAATTTAATATTACTTTTGAAGCAGACGTTTTTTGTGTATGATGTATGTTGACTCTGGCGTCATGTTTAGAGAAGAACAAAAGTAAGAAAACAAGACACTTGGCAAGGGAATTGTTTAAAATGAGAGAAATACACACATGAAAACCTGTGAATGGAAATGTTAAGCTGGGTTCACTAGCAACTAATGTAGCGCCATGGCTTATGGCTTTCTGTAGTGGCTTTGTGAGCTACTGTTCACACAGAATGCCACTCTAAGTACTTACAGAGCTTTCAATATGATGGCAACTGGAATCATATGGGCGAGTATGAATGTCATAGCCTTAAGGCTGCAACAAGAGTTAAATACAAGGAAGACAAAACCTAAATGCTGGATCCAAAAATAGATTACGCATAGGTAAAAATCAGGGATCAAAAACATATTTATAAAAGAAGTGACAATCAGAGATGAAAATGCTGTTTGCAGTGCCAAATTAACCAACAGCTGGCATGCAAAAATCATCTGCAGACACGCCACTCTTCCAAGATTTTAGAATCTTACTGTATTTATTGATATAGGCATTTCGAATAACAGATTTTTAGTTTAACAGCTACCACCTCACAATCTGGAGCTATTTTCCACATACAACCCACAATTTATACAATTCTTGGTCCCACAAACCATGAAGTTTATACGACTTGCTTTTTTTTTCTACATCTATCAAGTTTATTCATCGAAAAATCGTTTAAGTTTGTGATATGTCACTGGTTTGAAAATGCTGCTCCCCTCCCCCCACACACACAGATGCACACACTGCTGAAGAAAATCAAAGGTAGGCGGCTGTTCTTGTAGTTCCAGAAGCTGCAAAAGTATACCTGCTGACCAGTGTTCTCATGTTTTTCAGTAGTGAAACGAAAACAAACTGAGATCTAATGAAGAACAGTAGCAATTACTTCACAGAAACTGCAATGGAATGCTCGAATTTCAAAACACTGCCGCCAGAGAGTAGTGGTGAAAGGAAAGTGGTGCAACAAAGAATAACCTAGATGAACTTTTTGTGGCATGGTGAAAGTTGCGTCTCTTAAGTTGTGCCACTAAAAACTGCATTAGAACTGCAGTACGCCTCTAGCTGTGGCGACACTTTTGTTACATGTCTGAACCCGGCTTTATGATTAGAACCTGATGATTACTTCAACTTTCTTTGGGTGGGCAGTGAAATGTTTATCTTGTTTACAATTATGTCACCCTCACACTGAAAAAGAATATGCAAGTGTGCGAAAATTCACTCCTTCTTGGACCTCTAATGACAGTTCATTAAGATACCACAACATGGGGATATATAGTCTACAATGTCCATAGAAGATCTGGAGAACTTAGATGTCCTTCATTTCATTGAATTCCCGTTTATGTCATGTGTAAAATATTGATTTTCTCCTTAGAAGAACTGGAGGACAATTTCTTTTATTTCATTGCACTGCCGCTTTTATATCATGAACAAAATACTGATTTCGTTCATAGCCTCTTCCTGCATAATATATGGGTGGGAAAGGTATGATACTTGTTCCAGTTTGGTAATTTCCATCTTTTTTTGTTTTATCTTTGATCATAGTTTCCATAACCATAGGAACTCACCGTACAGTGAGGTAATTGTAATAAAACAACTTTTCACTATACAAACTGTTTGTCCACGATAAGTGGACGATTGGCGCGGTAGCGGTCAGGAATGGCCGAGCCTAAGACAAAGGAGCAGTAAGGGGAGGGCAGTGTCAGCTGTTTGTAACAGTACTGGCACTACTATCCGCGTTTTGTGTTTGAAACAAAAGCGCTGGCGGCACTCGCGGAAATACTGCTCCCTTAAGTGACATATCGGAAATCACGTAATTTGTCGACATATTCATGCTTGTGTGTTTTACCTGCAACATATGTATTGTTTATCGAAAATAACAAAAATGAAAGTAGATGATTGTGCAACTTACGACACTGTGAATCGTAAAAGTCAAAAACTGATTTTTGGGATCTGTTTTCACATTGCATTTATTTAAACACAGCACAGCAGTAATGTTTAAAAACGAATTAACTGTACCTTAAAGAACTGTCAAAATGGTGTTCTCTAAAGATCACTGTCATCATCACCGCGATCATCATCACTTAAGGGCATGGTAATGATGATAACTTAACGAATGCCCATTTCCATTATTCCATCTCATATCCAATTCCAGCTCAAGCTGCTGCAGTTCCCTGCAGTAACTTTGCCTGTCCTATGCAGCAACTAAAAGGAAAGCAGCATTAACAATATTCTGCAATCCCTTCTTTGCCATGTTACCAGTGATATTATTCTCCCTGAAATCGTTTTATTGTGGCCCAAGCCAAAACCATGCGATTTAGATCGCAGTTGTTGGGTGGTAAACAGACTACTTTGTGTCCTCTCTGTCAGCTATTTTATCCACAATGTATACCTTCATAGTGGGTTTGTTTTCCTTTATTTTAGATAATAGTTTAGCTTTTCTTATTGAGTCGTTACAGTTTATTTGCCTGTCTCCAGCCAATCTAACAATGTAAAGCTGATATCATATTTATTAGGCATTCTGTCGAACTTCCTGCTGTGATATTGAAACACCCCCATTTAAATTTCCTTGTTGGGTTTTGTGTAATTTATCGAAGCCGCCAAACAGTTAATTATTATGATTATATGACCGTGTGCTTAATGGATGAAAGGCTATCGGTTTTTCTGCTGTGGTTTCGGGGGTATTTCAACTGAGTATGGCTATTTTGCAACTGATTAGTGGAATGATTGAAAGTTTGTCTATTATGAAGGACCACAAAGGTTGCGATGTACAAACTAATATATATTTCCTAATAACACACAAATGCTGAGGCAGTTGCTACCTTCGCCTTACACGTCTAATTACAGTTATATACCTTATTGGTTGCTGATTTTCGGTATGTCGTCACACGCAATGATGATGGTTAACTTCCACAACAATCCTCACTGCAATCCATGGTTGTTGCTAGCTGACACGGTTGACGTGAAACACGAAATTCGGCACTTGTCACTCTTGGTGCCATATCACTCGCGAATTGGTATCGATGAGGATCCACCCCACGACGATTAGGGGGACGCGCTCATCTGTCGCACTCCGGTAAATTTACTCGACCACCATTCTTGCCCACCTCTCCAGCACCACCGCTCACTCGACACACTCCCGTGCTACTCAACACTCGACACTCGTCTCACTGCCTTCTGCAGCGCTCGACAATCGACTCCTGTCTGCTATCGACCCGGGCATCGGATACTAGTACCTATGTTCGTGGGATCACGGATCCCTTACATCCCCACCCTAAAAACCTTCTTTGTAGCCACAGGCGTTAAAGAATAATAGGAAATAATTATCACATAGTATTTAAATGAAAATGAGGAACATAAGTTCTGGTTCAAATACTGAAAATTACATCGTATCACAAATAATACCCTATTGGCTCCGGTAGCAAACTGCCCCTACAGAAACATTACACAATATCAATCTATCTTAATTATTATGACATGGTAAATATTTTTACAAACTTATCTTACATTCAATTACCAAAAATCTTCACTTTCAAAGGTTTGTATGAGCCATTAACTACATATTTATTATAACTTGCTACAGCAAAGACAAAAAAACAAATTAGTTGAATGCCAGCTACCCCTTTAGTATGCCGTCCTTTCAGCAGGGTTCCTGTCGTCCATACTACTATCACTAACTTATAACTCACTTGGTCAACACACATTAAAGTTAAGGAATAAATTCACAGCTTATTCATTTGAGTCCTTAACATAAGCAAAATTGAATATGAGAACAAAATATAGCACTTATACCTTGACTTATGCAATTATTTTATAATCCCTCATACCTCTACAAATTGATTCAATAATATTAAATGCTCCATTATACCACGAAATATGTCTTACATAACTATTTGCATCACTATAAGTTATGTGGTCACCCAATGAAAATTTTAAATTACTGATCATTTCATTTTGCCAAACATTTATACGGCCATGTGTGAATTGTTATCACTAATGTTCAGATGAGAGGTACAACATTTCCTGTTATACTGACATTAATCCAAATCTGTTATATGGACATTTATTATTCATTACACAGTGCCAGAATTCTGCTTCTAAAGCTTGATGTAAGTACAACCATACTTGACTTTGATAGCTAATTGGATACATGAATTACTCATTACTCATGATTTACACTTTCTGTTTTATTCAGCATACCTCAGGTCAACATGTATACCTACAAACAACTTGCAAACAGATATTGCTCATGTGCTAAATGACATACTTCAATACTTCAAACATCTCATACTCCATACTCTTCATTACACATAACTCCCTCAACTTAACAGTAACTTCAACTGCAAATAAATATATTTCTTCAACCTACATCAATTCTCCAATTACTTCAATACTTAAAACATCTCATACTCAATACACTTCATTATACATAACTCCCTCAACTTAACAGCAACTTCAACTGCAAATAAATATATATTTTCAACCTACATCAACGCTCCATATTCGCTGCAATAACCACATAAAAATACTGCTCCAGGCTCATTGGCCCCTCCATACATCATGTTTCGCATCACTTATTCGAACAAGTATCTCCTCATGTATTTGTTTCTTTATATGTTTATCTACTTACAAGCTGACACATTACTTCAATTCTCTTACAATTGCTTGACCCTTTCATGCCTCATAAAACAACTCTGTAAGATTACACAAACTCTTGTTTGACCAATTAGCTTCCCACCACATTTTATAAACATTAAATTTCTGATCTGGTTCTCATTTTATTACTTCTGGCACTAATAATTTTGCAATATACTGACACAAAGCTGATTTTTCACTTATTGATTCTTTGACATCTCATACTCTACATCAGCAGTAACTACTTATCCTTATTTTAAGTCAACTATAAATCTGCTACATGGTTCCTGACTGAATTATTTGGATGACCACTACCAATCCTAACTACTACACACTAACTTTCTTAACCTAAGGATAGAGGAAGATGGTAGAGGAGTGAAACTTGAAATAAGAAATAAAGTCTCACCCAGCTGGGAGTGTACCAGTCCCCACTTGGTATACCAGCAAAAGAGTTGCTGGCTCCCTACACCTTCTCTGACTCTATTCCATTATCTGGGTTGGCCTTATCCTCATTTTTCTAACTACCTCCTCCACAACCTTTTCTTTCAATTCAGGATCCATTCTCAACTATTCACTATGCACAAACAAGAAAAAAATAAAATAGCCTCCTAGTAATTCAAATACTCACTAGTTAGCTAATAACGAAATAATCCTTCACTGTATTAGATTAACCCAGATTGGTAAAATAGACCTCTCCATTGAACAGCATAAATTACAGAAGCCTACCCAGATCAAACTTCAATGACCGTATTTATACACAAAATCTCAAAGTAACATAAACACAACTTAAAAGACATATAAACATGTAGTTTATAATAAATAATACAAATGAGACTCTATTCTGTGCCGTACAGCATGAAAACAAGCGCATATTAGCATACCATGCTTCAGAGAAAATTCGCAAAGAAATGTTAAAAAATATTGTTTTTATGTTTTCTGCAATTGTCAAATTCAATTTGAAGTTCCTTCCACGCTCTGAAGATAGTGCAATATTAATTAGTCTCGCGCCAGCAAATCGTCCTCACTCACTCCTCGACACTCGTCGAAGTCGTGCTGTTTTGACGTCTGAAGTCGCGCTACTAGTCGTATTGACGTTGACTCCTGCGGCGCGGCAGCTGTCAGGTGAATCGCGCTGACGCAGTCTCGTAGTTCAGTGGTTGGCGACGGGGTGGAGCTGCTGTCACGTATTTCGTTGATCGGCGGGTAGGTGGCGCAGACGTATACTTCGGGGGTTCGACACTAGATGTCGAACTCCGCGTCGTCGTTGTTTCTACTTCAACCACTTGGCTCCGCTGTAGTCACTGGTCAGTGTGGTACATCTCTGCTGTCTAAAGCCTTGCTGTTGTGGCATGTGGAACTGCTTCACTGCTTCAAATGCTCTGGCTAGCCGCTCATAGTCTGGGTAACGTCATACAACAATTACGCCACAGTCAACACTCGCAAATGCGGTAACAGTTTATGGGTCTGCATCAAATTGAGCGATTTATACCGTTCAAAAGAAAATTTCGGATACAAAGTCACTTGAAAACATTCTCCTGATATTTTCGTAACGGGATTTTGGCTGGTTCACTCGAGATTATGCACAAACGCTCTTTTTCTTAGAGTATGAATTTTGCAGCAATTCACGCAAGTTCTCCTGTCCATACTTCAATATATTGTTTATTAACACTGCTTTTGTCACTTTAACTCGTAAAAACAAGTTGTTTACTGTTTCTCAATAACTTTTGCACTGTATTGTCTAAATAATGTGCTTCGTTCCCGCGATTTTTAATTTCACCATAAATAAGTTACATTACAATGTTTCTAGTTGAAACACTCTCACTTTAGTCACGGTAACGAAAATACCGGATTGCTCTTGCACTAAAATTGTCCGATATTGCAAATGTCATTCCACTCAAACCAAAAATGGTGCTTAATAAATCATTGTTCGGATCCGAAGATTGCAGCTGTCCTGTCACGGTCGCCAAGATGAAAAACCCTCATTTAAATTTCCTTGTTGGGTTTTGTGTAATTTATCGAAGCCGCCAAACAGTTAATTATTATGATTATATGACCGTGTGCTTAATGGATGAAAGGCTATCGGTTTTTCTGCTGTGGTTTCGGGGGTATTTCAACCGAGTGCGGCTATTTTGCAATTGATAGTGGAATGATTGAAAATTTGTCTATTATTAAGGACCACAAATGTTGCGATGTACAAACTGATATACAGGGTGAGTCACCTAACATTACCGCTGGATATATTTCGTAAATCACATCAAATACTGACAAATCGATTCCACAGACCGAATGTGAGGAGAGGGGCTAGTGTAATTGGTTAATACAAACCATAAAAAAATGCACGGAAGTATGTTTTTTAACACAAACCTACGTTTTTTTAAATGGAACCCCGTTAGTTTTGTTAGCACATCTGAACATATAAACAAATACGTAATCAGTGCCGTTTGTTGCATTGTAAAATGTTAATTACATCCGGAGATATTGTAACCTAAAGTTGACACTTGAGTACCACTCCTCCGCTGTTCGATTGTGTGTATCAGAGAGCACCGAATTACGTAGAGATCCAAATGGAACGGTGATGGACCTTAGGTACAGAAGAGACTGGAACAGCACATTACGTCCACATGCTAACATCTTTTTATTGGTCTTTTTCACTGACGCACATGAACATTACCATGAGGATTGAGGTACACGTTCGACGGGCGTTTCATAGGACGTGGAGGAGGCATAAATTGGCCAGCCCGATCTCCTGATCTTACACTTCTGGACTTCTTTCTGTGGGGTACGTTAAAGGAGAATGGGTACCGTGATGTGACTACAACTCCAGAGGATATGAAACAATGTATTGTGGCAGCCTGCGGCGACATTACACCAGAAGTAGTGTGGCGTGTACGACATTCATTATGACAGAGATTGCAATTGTGTGCAGCAAATGATGGCCACCACATTGAACATCTATTGGCCTGACATGTCGGGACACACTCTATTCCACTCCGTAATTGAAAACGGAAACCACGTGTAGTACGTGTACCTCACCCCTCATGGTAATGTACATGTGCGTCAGTGAAAAAGACCAATAAAAAGGTGTTAGCATGTGGACGTAATGTGCTGTTCTAGTCTCTTCTGTACCTAAGGTCCATCACCGTTCCCTTTGGATCCCTACATAATTCGGTGCTCTTCGATACACACGATCGAACAGCGGAGGAGTGGTACTCAAGCGTCAACTTTAGGTTACAATATCTCCGAATGTAATTAACATTTTACAATGCAACAAACGGCACTGATTACGTATTTGTTTATATGTTCAGATGTGCAAACAAAACTAACGGGGTTCCATTTAACAAAACGTAGGTTTGTGTTAAAAAACATACTTCCGTGCATTTTTTTATGGTTTGTATTAACCAATTACACTAGCCCCCTCTCCTCACGTTCGGTCTGTGGAATCGATTCGTCAGTATTTGATGTGGTTTACGAAATATATCCAACAGTAACGTTAGGTGATTCACCCTGTATATTTCCTAATAACACACAAATGCTGAGGCAGTTGCTACCTTCGCCTTACACGTCTAATTACAGTTATATACCTTATTGGTTGCTGATTTTCGGTATGTCGTCACACGCAATGATGATGGTTAACTTCCACAACAATCCTCACTGCAATCCATGGTTGTTGCTAGCTGACGCGGTTGACGTGAAACACGAAATTCGGCACTTGTCACTCTTGGTGCCATATCACTCGCGAATTGGTATCGATGAGGATCCACCCCACGACGATTAGGGGGACGCGCTCATCTGTCGCACTCCGGTAAATTTACTCGACCACCATTCTTGCCCACCTCTCCAGCACCACCGCTCACTCGACACACTCCCGTGCTACTCAACACTCGACACTCGTCTCACTGCCTTCTGCAGCGCTCGACAATCGACTCCTGTCTGCTATCGACCCGGGCATCGGATACTAGTACCTATGTTCGTGGGATCACGGATCCCTTACATCCCCACCCTAAAAACCTTCTTTGTAGCCACAGGCGTTAAAGAATAATAGGAAAAAATTATCACATAGTATTTAAATGAAAATGAGGAACATAAGTTCTGGTTCAAATACTGAAAATTACATCGTATCACAAATAATACCCTATTGGCTCCGGTAGCAAACTGCCCCTACAGAAACATTACACAATATCAATCTATCTTAATTATTATGACATGGTAAATATTTTTACAAACTTATCTTACATTCAATTACCAAAAATCTTCACTTTCAAAGGTTTGTATGAGCCATTAACTACATATTTATTATAACTTGCTACAGCAAGGACAAAAAAACAAATTAGTTGAATGCCAGCTACCCCTTTAGTATGCCGTCCTTTCAGCGGGGTTCCTGTCGTCCATACTACTATCACTAACTTATAACTCACTTGGTCAACACACATTAAAGTTAAGGCGCGTTATCCATACAATCACAGAGTTGGGTGGACTTTTAGGAACCATTATATCCGTAACCTCCCCTCCCATCCTATTGACATCTTCAAGAAGTTCACAAGTTAGTAGAAATAGTCTCTTACATGAAAGTTCCTAACAAATTAAGACCGTGTGCCAGACCGGGTTCCCAGGTTCGAGTCCCAGTCCAGCACACAGTTTTAATCTGTCAGGAAGTTTCAGATCAGTGTACACTTCATTGCAGGCTGAAAATTTGTTCCAGTTTCTTGCATTCTGCTGCAAGTACTTACAGAATTTGTCATTTCGTGGAAATATTTCTCAAACTTACAGAAGTTGCGTGTGTTTGGTACTGTCGAAAAGAAGACTGGCACAAAGACAGATAGACTGAAACAAATGTACCTGTTATATCCACAGATTAACACATATTTGCGAAAAAATGTTCTTTATTAGGTGGAGCAAGGCCACCACTTAATTTTACAAAAAGATAAACTTCCTTCGAAAACAAAAAGCTTCTTCTCCTGCCAAAATTTTACAACAAGCCAAAGAATTGTGCCACCTTATTGAATTGAAATATTAGCAACTGAACTGAATTTATGTTACTTTGTCTAGTTTTCCTCAACGCTTGCCAGCGCATGCCTAGGAAGTAGACGGGCGCAAAGTTCAGGGTCGTTGGCCGGCGTAGCGAAGATGTGGCACCTGGACGTTCCGGCTGCGTTGAAGTCTCTTCCGGGTGGCAGTAGGTGGCGGGTCGAAAGACGTCTGTTTTCCTTTCTTGCAGTTATTTAACCCAGCGGCTCCAGTCTTCCTCCGCTGATTCCGGAGTGATGATTGGCGGCCTTTGGCGATCCCTGATTGGCGGATGGTGATAACATAGTGTGACCATCCACACTGGAAAAAAGCTCATGCGCGTGCGTAGTTTGCGGCTGGTTGAACGTTTGGCGGGAACGCCTCTAGCGCTGGCTGGCGGAACGCGCCGGTACTAAGATGCAGGCGCTGCTTAACTCTGTCGAGGTAGCTGACCATTGCGTTTGCGTGGCTGTGCGCGCCACGACAGTACCATTGCAACCCCTAAACATGTAACTAACACTACCAATCAATGAAGTGTGAAATGAGTTTACCAATCAATTTGTTTCAGCAAAAGGCAATACTGATATCTTTAAATTTTAGCTGATTAGTTGCAAAAATCGAAAATGAAAACACAGTCTCCTGGTGAGATACCGCACCACATTTTTGTTTCCTGTTATGGAATATGTGATTGTACAATAGACAAGAGATATTCGAAGTTTGCATACTACATCCTCAAAGTTTTAAATCTAAGTTAAGTCCTCTGATTTCAGTAAATTGAATAGCTTATCTTGTTAACATCAGAATGTACTACTCTAATACTTTTTTTAATTTTTTGATTTTTGTGTTAAGTCACGATTTTTATTTGTTAATAATAATGCAATAACAGTGGCAACTGCTCTGGTTTTTAAGAATAACTGCACCTCTGCAATAATACTTGAAGTGAGTCCCTGAAATAAACTTGCCCCAGTAACCTGAATAAGTAAACCTGAGTAAGTTTTTGTTCTAATGTAAACAGCTCAGCAAGTGCCCATGGAAGTTACTTTTTAGTGGACACAAGACTTTCGTAAATCTGGTTTCACACACGCAGCTTGTGGTGTGGCTTTCTACAGTGGTATCATGAGCTACCATTTACACAGGACACCACAAAATATGTGTAGTTGCACAGCTTTCAATATGGCGTCAATAGAAATCATATGGGCGGATGTGAACATTATTATTATTATTATTTCCTTTCTCAGACATTATGTCTGGTTAAAAACGGAAAGGTACGCGGACCTTGATCAAGCGTGACTTCCTTTTAACTGTATGGTATATGTTACATTGCATTTAGGAACTTTTGGGTAATTGAACATGTATCAATAATTACAGATTTCTATAGTTGTATATATATGTTTGGACGTAGCTGTATTGCGTTGATGTACTGGTGGATATTGTGTGGTATGACTCCTGTAGTTGATAGTATAATTGGTATAATGTCAACTTTATGCTGATGCCACATGTCCTTGACTTCCTCAGCCAGTTGGATGTATTTTTCAATTTTTCTCCTGCTTTCTTCTGTATATTTGTTGTATTGGGTATGGATATTTCGATTAGTTGTGTTAATTTCTTCTTTTTATTGGTGAGTATGATGTCAGGTTTGTTATGTGGTGTTGTGTTATCTGTTATAATGGTTCTGTTCCAGTATAATTTGCATTCACATTCTCCAGTACATTTTGTGGTGCATACTTGTATGTGGAAACGTGTTGTTTTATTAGTTTATGTTGTATGGCAAGTTGTTGATGTATTATTTTTGCTACATTGTCATGTCTTCTGGGGTATTCTGTATTTGCTAGTATTGTACATCCGCTTGTGATGTGGTCTACTGTTTCTATTTGTTGTTTGCAAAGTCTGCATTTATCTGTTGTGGTATTGGGATCTTTAATAATATGCTTGCTGTAATATCTGGTGTTTATTGTTTGATCCTGTACTATAATCATGAATCCTTCCATCTCACTGTATATATTGCCTTTCCTTAGCCATGTGTTGGATGCGTCTTGATCAATGTGTGGCTGTGTCAGATGATACGGGTGCTTGCCATGTAGTGTTTTCTTTTTCCAATTTACTTCTTCATATCTGTTGATGTTATGTGATCTAAAGGGTTGTAGAGGTGGTTATGAAATTGCAATGGTGTAGCCGATGTATTTATATGAGGGATTCTTTTGTGTATTTTGCTAGTTTCTGCTTGTTCTATAAAGAATTTTCTTAAATTGTCTACCTGTCCATAATGTAGGTTTTTTATGTCGATAAATCCCATTCCTCCTTCCTTTCTGCTTAATGTGAATCTTTCTGTTGCTGAATGTATGTGATGTATTCTATATTTGTGGCATTGTGATCGTGTAAGTGTATTGAGTGCTTCTAGGTCTGTGTTACTCCATTTCACTACTCCAAATGAGTAGGTCAATATTGGTATAGTATAAGTATTTATAGCTTTTGTCTTGTTTCTTGCTGTCAATTCTGTTTTCAGTATTTTTGTTAGTCTTTGTCTATATTTTTCTTTTAGTTCTTCTTTAATATTTGTATTATCTAGTTATGTTTTTTGTCTGTAACCTAGATATTTATAGGTGTCTGTTTTTTCCATTGCTTCTATGCAGTCGCTGTGGTTATCCAATATGTAATCTCCTTGTTTAGTGTGTTTTCCCTTGACTATGCTATTTTTCTTACATTTGTCTGTTCCAAAAGCCATATTTATATCATTGCTGAATACTTCTGTTATCTTTAGTAATTGGTTGAGTTGTTGATTTGTTACTGCCAGTAGTTTTGTATCATCCATGTATAGCAAATGTGTGATTTTTTGTTGGTATGTTCCAGTAATATTGTATCCGTAATTTGTATTGTTTAGCATGTTAGATAGTGGGTATTATTATTATTATTATTATTATTATTATTATTATTATTTATTATTCAGCAGACGCTTTGATGTAATGCAGTTCATACATGTTGTATCTTTACATATAGGCACTCTCAAGTCTTACACACTAAAGTTGAGAGTACATTAAGACTTTGCATATATAAGTATAAATTAATAGTTACAAATTAATACTATTATACAGGTTGATAATCGTACATGTTAAGGTCACACAGGTTTATAATCATGTCAGTCTATAGTCATGAAAGTTTATAATTGTACATTCTTTTATTCATAACTTTGCTATGATCATAAAATTCCTGTTTTGAATTAAATGGATTGTCTGTCAATATTAGTCTAATACATTTTTAAAATTTATATATGTTCTGTATTTGCTTAATGACATTTGGAAGACAATTGTAGAGGTGCATTGTTGTGTATGTAATCCCTTTCTTATATCGGCTGTTTTGATGCTGAATTGCCCTTAGTCTCCATCAATTCCTGGTTTCATATTGGTGTACCTTTTCATTTATTTGGTAGAGACTACAGTGTTTTTTGTGAGTGTTAGAATTCTGTAGCTGTAAACGTTTACTGCTGTTAGGATGTACAGTTCTTTGAATTTTGGTTTACAAGTTGTACACCTCTATGGCTTGTCATTATGCAGATGGCCTTTTTCTGTATAATAAGGATCTTATCCATATTTAATGCACTCTCCCGATGTTCAGTCCCACAGGACATAATAGAATAAAATTGTGCATAGTAATATTTTCTCAGGGTTTCCATGTTGACAATTTCACTTTACTTCCTGATAGCAAAACAAACTGAGTTGAGCTTATGACAAACAATATTGATGTGCTCTATGTCGTTTTCTAATTTATGCAGAGATGCAAAAATTTTGCACTTTTCACTTGCTCAAATCTGCTCTCATTAATTTTTAATTCTAACAAATTTTGTTTCGACTTGCTATATTTAAAACAGATAAAATTGGTTTTCTTGTAATTTGGTACTAATCTATTATTACAAAGCCATTCATAAAGATAACAAAGAACGCCTTTAGTGTTTAGAGCACATTCTTCTAATTTTGCATCCTTTATCACAATATTGGTATCATCAGCATAAAGAATGGTCTTATTTTGGATGCCATTAGGAAGATCGTTTACATAAATCAAGAAGAGTAATGGCCCAAGCACACTTCCTTGTGGTACACTGTGTATAATTTCCTTTGTATTTTTTTCATCTGATATTTCTACTTTTTGATACCTGTTTCTCAAGTAGGATCTCAACAAGTCAACTGCAATGTCTCTGATCCAAGAGAATTGTAATTTCTCCGGAAGTAAGAATTTACTAGGTCAAATGCTTTAGATAAGTCGCAAAATATCCCTATTGCAATTTCATCCCTCTCAAAAGCATCTAGCACAGTCCGTGAGATCTTGCACAACAGTAGTGGTGGACTTATTTTTCTGGTAACCATGTTGACTTTTGGACAATATTTTGTGGGTTGTGAAAAACTTCATCAACCAATTGTAAATAATATGTTCAAAGATGTTTGCTATTGTTGGTAAAATACTCACGGGTCTGTAATTTTATGGTTTTCTTGCATCACCCTTTTTGAATAAAGGTATTAAACTTGCAATTTTTAGGCTTTCTGGAAACATCCCCTCTGCCATTGACTCATTAAATACTTTTGTAGGTGGCTTAGTTTTTTTCAGGTTGTTTATAACTGTAATTAATTCTCGTTCACTACCAGGAAACAAGTAAATCGAATTACTTACTGGCTGTTTCTTCAGCTTTAACCTATTTAAAGCATTAGTTGTTGAGATTGAGATATTATCTATCAAATGTTAGCAGATATTTATATAGTAGATGAAAACATTTGCTATTGATTCAGAGCTTTTTATTAAAGTGTAATTTCATATAATTTCTTTGGGACAGT
The DNA here is from genome assembly GCF_021461385.2 of Schistocerca piceifrons. Taxonomy (NCBI): domain Eukaryota; kingdom Metazoa; phylum Arthropoda; class Insecta; order Orthoptera; family Acrididae; genus Schistocerca; species Schistocerca piceifrons. The sequence continues at coordinate 389,999,403 of NC_060143.1, read as the reverse complement.
CCTTCGTATTCCTTTTATGACCTGTTTCTTCATTTAATGTTTGCCATGCTGTCCTTGCCCTGTTTTCTGAAAGGCAGATAGCCTACTCAATAACCTTTTTCTTAGCACATTTTATGACTGTGTGACATATTTTCTTATGCCTAGTATAATACATCTTGATATTTGAGCATACTGTTCTGCACTTAACTAATCAATGTACCTCTTTGAGCCTACTGTTGGATACCATAATGTCTCTACTTATCCAGTTGTTTTGTTGGGGAAAGCCTCATTGATTTATTCACAATACTTAGTTATAAAGATTATAGCATTTTTCCGTTGTTTTTATCTAGTAGTTCACTCTAACTTTTCTCAGCAGATTGTTAGTGAACCTATTTTTGTTTTCTTTGTGTAGAAGTTGGTACTTAATATTGTACTTTCTGTCCTTTATGTTTTGGTTTATGGTAACTATTTGTTCTGTATGGTCAGATAAACTGTTACAATGCAGTGTTATAGCCTTAGAGCTGTGACAAGAGTTAAATACAGGGAAAACAAAACCCAAGTGTTGGTTCTGAAAATGTATTTCTACTTGGATAAATCAGGAGAAACAAACACATTAAAAGAGAAATAACACACACAGACGAAAATACTGTCTGCAGCGGTAAACTAACTGATAGCTGGCATACACATATCATATGCAAACGTGCCACTCTTCCAAGTTTTTAGAATCTTGTTGTGTTAGTTGATAGAGGCATTTTGAATGATTAATTTGTAGTTTAACAGCTGCCACATCACACTCTGGAGCTACTTCCTGAATCTAGCTCGCAATTTATACAATACTTGGTCTCACAAATTATGAAGTTTATATGATTCGCCTTTTTTGGTTACATTTATTAAGTCTATTTATTTATTTATTCATTTAAAGATCTTTTAATGCTGTGGGATACAGGGATATGTCATTGGTTTGCTTGCACACACACACACACACACACACACACACACACACACACACACACACACACACACACACACACACACACACTGCTGCAGGAAATCAAACATTCATTGCTGTACTCCGTACCTGCCAACCTTTGTTTTCACCTTTTTCGAAATTGGTGGAATTGTGTTAAAAATATATTTGTGCGACACAGGCTCTAAATTTTATGTGTGTAATATAATGTTCCTTGGTTGTTGCATTCGAAGTATTTTACCTGGAAGTGCAAATAGTTACCGCAACTAAATGTCTTTTACGCACTATTACTAATTCAACTGTGTCGACTCTAATAGGTTATGGGCCCAGCGATGCATTTTGAATAAGTATATGCATAATATAGTAGTGAGAAAGTATTGGAAATGTTCCAAGTAATACACTTGTGTGAAGTACGAGTTATCCTTGTAAGACAAACGCATCTCTTTTGTGTTATTCTTCGGTATTATTCTGTACGTTAAGAAACATCAAAGTTACCATTGAAATGAGTGCAGCGGAAAATCCATAGATAGAAATACTTATGGGTCGCGAAAACTATACAAGGCGAAAATTTGCAGTAGAAGCGTATTTATATATGGACGACCTATGGGATGTGGTGGATGGGACAATGAAATCCACAGATCATAATTATTCAAGTAAGGATAGGAGAGCAAAATCAAAGTTGATACTACTCGTTGACATAGTGAATTATGTTCATGTTGAAAAAGCTGCGACAGCGAAAGAAGTCTTGGACAAATTACAAAGTGCTTTTGAGGTTGGAGGTCTTACAAGGAAGGTAGGATAATTACGTGAATTAATCACTACTCAAATCGAAAAATGCAAGAGTGTAGACGAATATGTTAACAAAATATAGCCACGTCGAACCGACTGAGAAATACTGGATTTGAGATTGTATAGGGACACTGCTGTTGGCAGGACTGCCCAAAAGCTATGTGCCTATGATTATGGGGCTGGAAAGCTCGGGTATACCGATCACGGACGACAGTGTTAAAGTGGAAATCCTACAGGATATAAAGAGTACTTCGAGCTGTCATGTGTTAGAGAAGGAAACTGCATCTGCTCTTTATTCATAAAAACAAAAGGGAGTAATTATTAAGGTGCTATAGGTGTTAGAAGAAGAGCATATTGCATCTCAGTGCAGAAAAAAAGTAAACTCAAGGTCAGACATGCAGCAAAAGAGGTACTCGTATGTTGCTGATAGCTCAGGGAGAGGAACCAACAATAGAGGTAACCCACTCTCATGTTTTTATTCTTTTGGAGATGAGGGATTTGTCAACTGGAATGGGTTTTAGACTCAGGTGCATCTGTGCATATTGTTAAAGACGAATCTCCTCTTTATGATGTTACAGATAAGACTCATATGGGAATATGCACTGTTGATGGCAGCAAGCTCCAATGCCATTTGACTAGGAACCTAGACCTACATGTAAGTGTAAATGGTGAATCCGATATGGTTACAGCACATGATGTTCAGGTTGTAAAAAATATTGAGACTAATCTACTGCCTGTAGGGGAAATTGTCAAGAAGGGAAATACAGTCACTTTTGACATGCACAGAGCAAGAGTAATCAACGAGAATGGTGAAGTTATAACTACAGCAAGTAACAAAAAGGGTATTTTTAAGTTGGGTATCATTGATGGGAAACATAGAAATGTTAGACATTCAGTATATTCAGCAGAAGATTTTTTTATGGCACCACAGACTTGGACGCTTAAATAGAAAGAGTATGTCTTTAATAAGGGGTACGGTGAAGGGAATACAAAACTATAATGTGTTCAAGGACCCTTGTAAGATATGCATAAAAGTAAAATGAGCGAAGTTACTTTTTAAGACTAGTAAAAGTAAATCTACAGATGCCTTACAGTTAATCCATACAGATGTATGTAGCCTGATGGGGTGCGAATCTGTAGGTGGGAGTTGTTATTTTCTTACATTTATGGATGATTATTCACGATATATTCGTGTTTATTTTCTTAGTTCCAAAGACCAAGTGAGTGACACTTTTGAGGAATACCCATAATATGGTCGAAAGGTGGACAGGAAAGAAGATTAAGATCGTCAGGTCTGATAACAGGAGAGAATATATTAACCAGAAATTGACGACACTTCTGGAAAAAATAGGAATCAGGCGACAAACTACCATAAGGTACAGCCCATCTCAAAATAGGGTTGCTGAGAGGGCTAATAGGACCATTGTCAGAATCAAGGAACATGATAACTGATGCTGGATTATCAAAAATTTTTGTGCAGAGGCTATATTAATGGCTGTATATTTGAACTATAGATCACCTACAAAAGCATTATGGAATAGTGCCCTCTGTGAGATATGGGTAGGAAGGAAACCTGACCTAAGCACTATAAGGGTTTTTGGATGTGATGCAATAGCGCACATTCCAAAATAGCTGAGAGGAAAATGGGACCCAAAAGCTAAAAAGTATATTTTTAATAGGCTATTGTGAGAATTCATAGGGCTACCGACTAATGGATCAATTGAATAAAAGGATAGTTACAAGCAGAGATGTTGTATTCTTTGAAAGTAGAAAGGACTCTGAAGAGGGAAAGACTACTAAATTAACTGCACCTAGTTCCGAGAGTGAAACCTTATTTGAAAGAAGAGGAAGTGAAGAACAGGAAGACGGCAGTCAAAAGCAAATGGAGACTATTTACGATGACAATGAGTTTGAGGACTAACAAAATGAAGAGAACAATGTAAGGCATTCTTCTGGCATGCCAAAACCGAAAAAATATCCCGATTTTGCGATGTATGTAGCCCACTCTTTTAATGATGGGCCAGCAACGGCAGAAAACCAATGAGCAGCCAGAACTCTCATGAATGGAAAGACGTAACGGAGAGGTAATCGGAATCTTTATCTCAGAACGAAACCTTTGAATGGGTAAATAAGCCAGCAGATAAGAAACCATTACAGGAAAGATGGATATTTACTTTGAAGAGTCACGAAAATTCATCACCAAGATACAAAGCATGACTTGTAATAAAAGGCTATTCGTAAAAACAAGGGGTACATTACATACAAGCTTTTTCCCCTGTAGTCAAATATGCCTCATTGAGATATGGCAGCAAAACTAAATTTAACAATTCATCACATAGATGTAAAAACAGCTTATTTTAATGGTAAACTGGAGAAGGAGATAGGTGTCATTCCACTGAGAGAAGTCATGAAAACCAGATCGGAAAGAGAAAATATTTGGCATTAGTGAAAAAGAATTTATGAACTCAAACAAAGTGAACATTGCTGGAATTGATGTCTACATGAAACTCTAATAAATATGAATATGAAGCAATCTAAGGCAGATCCCAGTATATACTAATTGAAAACGAAAGCCAAATAAGAATTTTCAAGAAACAGCTGTAAACCAAGTTTAAGGTGCATGATTTTGGAGAAGTTAAACGTTATTTAGCTATACAGATCGCTAAGGATGAAGAGAGACAAGAGTTGAGCATCAATCAATCATCACATACGGAAAAAATCTGAAAGAAATTTGGCATGAGTGATTGTAAACCCATTACTACTCCAAATGGAAGTAGGAATGAAGTTACGTGTAAGTGAGGCAGATGTGTAATGTGATAAGAATGTTCCATATTTAGAAGCAGTAGGGAGTCTGTTATATTTGTCTCAAACGTCACGACCTGACATTGCTTTTGCCACCAATGCAATGAGCAGATATTGCAGAGACCCAAAGGAAACGCACTGGAAAGCTGAAAAAAGATATTACGATATCTAAGGGGATCTTCAAATCATGAATTAAGATACCATAGAGAAAGTAATGCAAAACTAGAAAGCTACAGTGACGCGAACTTGGGGACTGAATTGGGAGATAGGCACTCCACTACTGGCTGCTGCTTTAAATTATTGGGGGGCCTCATTTCATCGTCCTGTCAAAAGCAAAAAACTGTTGCATTGAGTACCAAAAAGCATAGTATATGGCGCTATCTTACACCACTTGGGAAGCATTGCAGCTAAGAACATTAAAATGTCAAGTAGACACAAATTTAATCGTGGAACCTGTAATGATCTGAGAGAGAACAAGTTACTCTCTCTTCTATTTTTCGCATACAGAAAATTATTAAGGATTTTCTTACAACCTATGCACTTTGAGCGTGACTCTAAAAAGCTAATGGCCTGAGCAGGCGTTAATGGAGCCCGGTAGGGCGCTGAAAGCATGAGTTACTTTTAAGGTTCTTAATTTGTAGAAACAGCATGTTGGAAGTTGAAAGCAACTGGTGGCGATCCCATCCCTCAGTAAATCTTGCCGGACAGGCCCACTGCGATACTGGGCAGAGCAGCCCCTTGTTGAGACATGTCTCCAGCAGGACAATACTGCTATACCTGCATTGGCGCCAACTGAAGGCTGGGCAGGGGGCAATGGATTGAAGGGACGTATCTACACAGTGGAGTCATAAACTGGGCATTGTGTACAACGCCAAGCCTAATAAAAGTTCACAAGTTTTCTTGTTTGCCAATTCTGCAAATAGGCCTGTGACCCATTTCCATCGGCCGCCTCGGTCGTAAAAGAAACTCTGGCATCTGAGAAACGTTTAGAGATAGACTCTTTATTACATCTCATAGCTAGGACTAACATGCTCCACGGCACAGGCTATTTAGATAAAGATCTTTAAGATTGTATCTGTTCATTGGTTGCCGCGGGAAGTGATGCAACTTCAGAGAAAAACATCTTCTCTCTCCATGAAAACTTAAAAAAGGCCAGTAATTGGGGGTTTCTTTTTTTCCAGACATGCAGGTTTCTTAACTCTTGTGCTGTAGTGTAGGAGGGGAGATTTAGCGCCTCTAAAGCCCTGTGATTGGCTCAAGACGGGGTGAAGGCGGTGTCGTTCGTGCACTTTGCGGAACAATTGAATTTTTTTATTTGGAGACGTGCGGGGCACTCGGGTTCTGGACTTCGGTCTGGAAGCATCTTCTGGTCGAAGCTCTGGCATGTGTGGTTGGTACTTGGGACCTGTTCTAAGACTGACTTCACTTGCGAGTAGTTAGACTGGGGAGCATGTTGTGAAATTCTTACTGTACTGACAGTGTGACTTCAAATGTCTCGGACTACTCGTTCGCCAAGGGCACACTTATTCGTTTTTGGTTTACCAGTCTTGACCTTTGGTATCTTTGTGCACTTTGTCATGTAAGTGAGCCAAATAGGTCCCTGGTACGACCGGCGAACAGGTGTGTCAGACACTGAAATGTGCTGTGATTTCAGGGCTCTGGTAGACAGTAAATTGCGATCCGTCTGCCTGATCGCTAGACCGTGAGATTTTGTATTTCTTTCGTAGCCGCGATCGATTCACAGGTGCCGCCTTACGCCTCGCCTCCGCCACACACATTTCACCAGGTGCAAGTTACATCGTAGCACGAAGCAAACAGGGTAACGTATGGCTGCTCTGGCCTGGTCAGGGCGTAGAAATTCCAATCGCCACTTGCTCTCAGCTGCATCTATATAGACTTCTGTAGACTATCGATCAAAGTTTACTCTGCGTCAGATCAATTCAGATTGCGTTATCCACATTTTTAGGGCCAGAGTACTTGAGTCACTTCTTCCACCCAGGAACCTTGTCTATTGTGGTCTTAAAACAGCTGTTAGTTGTTTACGATATTCCGTCATCACGTGTTTAGCATAACTTATGTCTATCTGTGCTTCTGGAAAATAAATGTTACCAATAAGCTAGATTTTGCATACATTCTCAATCACATTTTTTATATAGCCCAAAACAATGTAAACTTTCAGCTCATCTGCGACACTAAAGGAGCCATCAATCTAGCTAAAAATGATGTCACTAATGCTAGTACAAAACATGTTGATATAAGGCACCATTTTATTTGGTACCACATAGAGCGACATAACATCGCTGTGGACTACCTGTGCACAGATGACATGTTGGCTGACCTTCTGACAAAATCTTTCGATAAAGAGAAGTTTGGAGAGATTGTGGGGCTATTTGGTTTATCTTATGAAAGCAAACCACAAAATATATGTTCAAAGGGGGGTGTTGGAATAGTGTGAAAAATGTATTTGTGTGAGACGGCGGCAAAGTCCATCATGTGAAATATAATAGACCTCTCTTGTGCTATTGTACACTTTGAGTTTTATGTGTGTAATATAATGTTCCTTGGTTGTTGTGTTCGATGTACACTATCTGGAAGTGCAAATATTGTTACTGGCACTAAATGTCTTTTTTACACTATTACTTATTCAACTGTGTCAGCTTTAATAGAAATAAAATTACTCTGAAATGGTTCAAATGGCTCTGAGCGCTATGGGACTTTAACATCTGAGGTCATCAGTCCCCTAGACTTGGAATTACTTGAAACTAACTAACCTAAGGACATCACACACATCCATGCCCAAGGCAGGATTCGAACCCGTGACCATACCAGCAGAGCGGTTCCGGACTTAAGTCTCTAGAATCTCTTGGCCACAACAGCCAGCATACACTGAAATGAAATTGAAGACAGCAGCAATTTCTCCATGATAAGTCTGACAGAGTACTCGTGTTTCAAATTACTACCACCAGGAAACAGTGGTAATGGGAAAGTGGCGCAACAAAGTACAGTCTAGCTGAACTTTTTGTGGCACGAGCAAAGTTGCGTCTCTTAAGTTGCACCACTAAAAATTGGGAATTCATACATGCTACTGCAATAAATCACTAGCTGTTGCTAAACTTTTGTTGTCTGTTTGAATCTGGCTTAATACTTCACGACTGGGGAAAGATTGATATTGGCAGCACTTGGAGACAAATGAATACCTTTCAAGTAGTGCCGATTTTCTCTGCATCCGGCAGCACTAGCGAAATCGTCAAGTTATTGTGGCCAAACAGCAATCAGCGAAACATCGACACAAACAACGTCCGCCATCTTGCCAAACACACTGTCAATCAAAAATTCTCGGAAACACGCTAAACACGATCTGTGCTTAACAGACATGTGGAACAGCACTGTACACAGTCAAATATTTGGCAAGCATAATTAAGTTGACAAAATGATTGATCATTTATGGGGTCCTTGAAGCAGTTTCAGCTCATTCCAGCTTTGGAGAGGCTACATGCATGAGTTTAGAGTTTAGATGTATCAGTACAGTGTAAACAAACTTAAATATAAAGTGAGGAACAGTAGAAATCCTTTGCTATGCATAGCTCTTTGTGGGATTCCAATGATATTGACTACAAAAAAAGGAGCAATGTGTTGTTGCACTTGAGGCTATCCTACGTGATCCAAACTCTGAAGGAATGCTGTTGTCTGAGCTGCATGGCAAAATACTCTGAAGTAGGAGTACATACACAAACGAAATGAGAGAACTGCAGGCAAGCAAGACATCTCCTTCTACAAGACGAAATCCCCAAGGCTTGAGTTGACTGATTCGTTTTTGAGGAAAATTGTGTACAGGAAGAATGGATACATAAATGTGGTAAGTTGAATTCCTGTGTCAATATTCATTTGTTTAAAAAGTCACATCAGTGTTTGACATTTACAATTTATACTACTGATACATATTTTTAAACTCTTAAATTTTGCAAAAATACAGATCCATCTGTAATAAAATAGTCTTCAAACCAGTTTCTTTTTAATACCACTTGTTTCAAATAATTATTGCTGCCTGCTTGCACCTGTACATCTGTCAGCCCCCTGCTTCTCCTTGTTCCTTTCTGGTAAGTTCTGCTAACCAGTTTCTCCTGGTCTAGCAATTGTGGTTGCACGTATTGTCGGTGAACTGTTTTTCTCTGTGAGTTATGGATGGCACATGTATTTCTTACAATTTTGTCGAACATTTGTTGCGTGAAGTGGTATTGTCTTATCAAATATACGAAATTCTGACACCAGAATTCCAAACGTATTTTCCACAGTTCAGCGAGCTCTCGACAATCTTTAGCTGAATATTTTGGCTTTTAGACTCAGTGATTCATGTTTTTAAAAAGGCTTAATTAAATATGGTGTCAATGGGAAAGCATGGTCACTAGCCAAACTACATTTTCTGGCAAACCGAGAGTTCTGGGTTCTATTGCCGATTGTAGCGTGCAGCTTGCAAAAATATCACCATCAGATGCCCTTCCTATATCACTTATATCAACGTAAACTAAACAGTAATTACTGTCTGCAAAAGCAAAGAAAACGATGCTGAAAGTGCCTTTATATTTATGAAATTCAGAAACAATTTTTGGTGGACACTTTATCACTACATGTTTCCTATCTGTTTCACCAAAGCATGAGAAATTCCATCGAATTCCGAAGTCCTTCATTATATCTCTCTATTCATCTTCCGGCTGGGTTACTTCTAAAAGGTAAGGAGGATTACTGACCCAAACACTGCATTTCATGAGAATGATACCAAATTATGATCAGGTATGCTAAAAATCAGGTTATAACAATCTCATTTTTCCCTTAATAAAAAAAATGAAGAAGTTGAAAATCGGCATGCAGTGGAGGACACACTAATAAGTGAACCACAGTCTCCACTCACATCAAGCATTAATAAAATCAGCGACTGTGTGAGTGGTAAATCTTGCAGCAGCAGCTTGCAGTCAGCTTCAAAACACAGCACAGAGAAAAGGCTCGATGAAGTCACTTTCCAGCATCTCGAAACTGCTATCGACATATTAAGGTCAATCGCAAATCTGCCTGAGGAGGAACATGAAATTTCCAGTTTTTTGCAAGATCATTATGTAGCAAAAGCGATAATTTCCAGTAGGATTTAGTATGGAACTTATGGATCAGATGTAGCCCCTAATTACCTATTAGCAGAAGCGTTTCTTGGCTGAAAGGCAAAAGAAAGAATAGTTCCACTCAGAACAGTTAGTTGCTGCTGAGGAAACACTAGATGGGGAAAAGGCCTGTCACAGTCAGAAACCAGCAACCTGTAATATGACATTAAAATGAATTAGTTAAATTGTAATGGTGTGTTGTTACTGCAAATGCATTTATTTTGATCTTTAATAATAATACCTAAATCATGAAATGGTGGATTGGATTGCTTTGCTTTCATGTATTTCACAAGTCTCATGTGGATGGTAGCACAAATAATTGGAATAAATTGGGCAATTGTGAATTCACGAATACGATACAGATACTGAAGAGAAGAATATGGATCCCCACTTGCGAAGAAACGCAATGTGATTTGTAATTTTAATTCTGGCTACTATGATTCACACATTAAGCCCAATTCACACTGTCCATCACGGCACTATCACAAGTCAATTCAAGTTTATGCTTATTTGCGTGATATAGCCATGTAAAAATGGCTGTCCTCAACTGTGTTTTCAGCGGGAATTGTGATATTACCTGGAATATTTTGAACTGTTTTTACGTGCAAGGTGCACATACTCATTGTGGTAAATTATATACATGGATATTTGAGTCCACATTTGAAGGAAAATAACATTTATTGGCCTCAAGTTTGCTGCTTGCAGGGATGGATTGTCTTTTAGAGAAAGAAGACTGAAGTGGAAATAAAAGAGTGGAGGCCCGAAAAATATCATAACATGGTAGAGAAAAGGTATTTCATACACTATACAAGGAGTTTGGGAAGAGGAGTCTTCATTTTATATTGCAGAAAGTTGAATGATCTGTTTTTTATTTGTTACATTAAATTGCACCTAGAATTATTAAAACAAACACAGTGATACCAGATCCATCACATCCCATGAAAAATTGGTTTCTTTAAGGTTAAGTTTTGTTATTAGTCCAATGCAATTTTTTGTGCAATAGTCATATCTCCCTCAATATCTCTCCCTTCAAGATTTATGGGCTTCTTTACATCTTATATTTGGCTTTTGGTAGTTCAAGTGCTTTATTTGCACTGGGGTTAGCTAGTGAAACCACATAAATATTGACTACTGATGCCTGCAAAACTGTTCCACACTCACAATCCAGACAGATGCTTAACAATAAACAAGCCTGCCACAACACGTGTTTATACAATCAACTTGCTGTGCCTAAAGGTTTCAGGCCATTTATTTACGAATCGCTAAAGTTCTTGACACTAACAAATAAATTCTACCTGGTAATCAACCTGATTCAGTCCACAGTATTTTCTCCAATTCTGGCTGCAACCGTATTGCATGCCTCTCATTGTAAAATATTCAATACTGTACCAGCACAGTCTAACACAACAATCTTAACACTTCGCCTCGATTCTGTTGCCTAGTGCGCCAGCAGCATGCCAAGCGGCCAGTAAGTTAAACTGTTAAGTCTGGCGCGATCGTGAAGCGAAAGCGAATAGGGTTTGTTTGTTTTGGTTTCTACAATGGTTTTTACAAATGGGAGCGTAGCTTAGTGCAATAAATTACAGGAATAACAAGAATATGATACGATGTCTGCCTTTTTTAGGTTTCCTAATGACCCTGAAAGGTATATACCATCATGTTACTAAACTGCATTGTCAGGATCGCTTGCAAATTAGATGTATGTCGATGATTAATGTTTCGTTTTAGGAGCAGACAATGGCTAGTGAATAGTAGACAGGAAGATCTTATGAAAAAGGACTCTGTTTACCTCTATAATAATGTTTTGTCCGCTCCATGTCCAACAAAACCAGTTCATGAATGCATACAATAATAAACTCGTGTAGAAAGCAGTTAACCAATTGTTTGACATGCCAAGTACGCCACCTCAACTGATGATGCAGAGGAACTTGCTACAAATGTTCGACAATCCGTCTAAAACTGTAAAACACTCCTATGGCACAACAGCAGCCAGTTCAAATCTCCATATATCAATGCCAGATTCATCTGAACCAGCAACACAGACCTCCTTTGACGATGAAGTGGTGAAATTAAGTACAGTTATTCATGTTTAGAAAAAAACATGTGGAAAATCAGAATGTGCAAATCGCTTGACTTCGCGCAAAACTGTTAGGGGACGAGGAAAGTACCTATCATTTTAAGTACAGACAGCAACAGAAACTGTATCAGAAAGATCAAGTGATGAAGGAAAAACAAATTTTGAAGACTATAGGATCCCAATATTTAAAAAAATATGCCCGTGGTATGTTGTTAAACAAATTAGCATGCGATCTCCAAGATGGAAAGACAAAACTAAGCTGTTTGCTCTAAATTTATTATATTACAGCACTCAGGCATACAGGTTTTGTCAGAAGGTTTTATGTTTCCATCAATGTGTACATTACAGAGGTATGTTGAAGGAATACAGGTAAAATGTGGGATAAGCGACAATATGTTCCACCTTTTAAAGCAGAAGGTACAGCGTGTCTAGGATACCGATAAACTAGTGCATATGTCATTGGATGAAAAGTCTTTATCGGCAAATTTAACATATGACAGCACTTTTGTCAGTGTTACTGGCTTTGAGGACTTGGGCTTTACACTTACGGTATATTTCTCCCACTATTTTGCAGTTGCTTGTCCCACTTAGAATAAAAATAAAGATGAAGGCCGTACCGTGGCAATGGGCGACAATAGCTATTTAAAACACAGTTGGCCTATGGAACGATAAAGGGGGCGTCTATCCCTTTTCCATGTACAGGTACATGTCTGTGCTTCTTATGTGTGAATCTATGTGTTTATATTCAGTTGATATCGACATAGTAAGCTGCAGTTCCATCCAATGTCGCAAGTGTTTCTTCACGAATGTATTGTAATTTGCCACTGGCTTCATGAGTTTTATCCCTACGTGCTCTTATTTTAGTATCATTTTTAGAAACATCTGTGTCTTCTGATATTACACAAACTCTTGGAGGCAAAAATACAATACAAATATTTCGTAAATCACGTAGGAAAGTGATGCAAAACAAGCAGTATATTTACGACGCATCTGAAGTTCTCCTTTCCTGCCGCTCGAAGCGCTAGTGTCGCTCCAGCTGTTAAATGGTAACAACTTTTAAGCCTAGTTTACACGACGACACTAGGTTGCAGGCAACTGCGCTACCGGCCACTGCGCATGTGAGCCACGCGTTTGCGCATCTCGTTGTTGAAACTAACTTTCGGCATGTTCCAACTTTGGCAACACTAGTTACATGAGTTTTGAGGTTAGTTGTGTTTGTAGAATGTAGACAAACTGAAATATGAAGTGGGAAACGGAGAATAATGTTAGCTTTGTGGATGTCTTTGCTTTGAATAGGTGTTTGTGGGATTTCAGTGATGCTGATTACAAAAGTAAGCAACATACATGGAGGTAAAAATACTTCCATGGCAACATATTGCTGCCGCTGAGACAATCATGTGCGATTATAGTATAGATGGTTTGACAATATCCGAGCTGCAGATCGAAATTTATTGAGTTAGGAGCACGTATACAACTGAATTAAGAAAAATACAAGCAAGTGTAATTCTAACTGTGACAATGCTCTCGTCTACAAGGCTAAAATCCCATCGTTCGAATTGTCCAACTCTTTGTTAAGGAATATTGTTGACAGGAGGGAAGGCTATACAGATTCAAGAAGCTGCATTCTTTATTCAATTTTTATCTACTTAAAACATTGCAGCAGCGCTCCCCATTCACATATGTTAGAATTTTGAAATATTGCCACTGTTCCGATCTATCTTCAAGAGAGTAGTTTGCAAACCATTCTCTTCTTAGTGCGGCCTGTTTCAAAAATTTTTGCTGTTAATATTAATAGTTATTACTGTTAATATTAATAATTATTGGTGTTAATGAAAAAGCGTCATCACCAACTAAAACCGCATCTTGTATCATGCCAAATGTTCTCGTTTGTAATGCACTCAATATGATAAGTAATTTCAGTTCTGGTGACAGTGCTTCATGCATTACAGTACCTTTACTCCTTATCGCATAATTAACTCTATTTAGAAGAAACGTGAACAGTTCTGGTGACATTCTGAGATAATTTAAAGAATTACTTGGGTGTTCTGTTATAAATTTCAGCATGGATGCTGAGCAACTGAGCTGACGTCTTTTCTTCATCCAGTCGCGAATCGAAACACGTTTCTTATTGTTTTTTTTCTAATGCAGCAATTACATGCACAAGCTTTAACTCCAACACAACTCGTGCGACGTGAAGCTGTCAATACTTTCAGTTCAGACACTACTCAGGGACCTCCAAAACGACGAAACTGAATTGTATACTGGTGTCGCCGTGTCTACAGCCAAATATGAAACCACTTGCGTGCAACTCATTCCACTCAACGAGTGACGCAATCCAGTGTCGTCGTATAAACTAGGCTTTACAGCAGTGGGTATCGCGACTGTTATGTTGGACTTTTGTAGTGGTATGTATAAAAATCCTCTTTATAAATGTAGTAGAAGTCAAGTAATTTGGTACGCTCATGTCATACAATTCAGACTTCTGCCTTACTGCTTCAATTAATCTTTCGTTATTTATTATAAATTTAAAAAATAAATAACGGAACGAAACAGATTTATAGCAAATATCTTACTAAAACCAGCTGATATCAACCACTAAAACCTCAACGGAAAGAAATTTGGATATGTGCACATGGCCATTTGTAAGAAGGAAATGAACTTGGGGATCAAGTGATCAACAATGGACGGATGACGTTAGCCATGAAAAATTCCTTGCCAAGAAATATTAACAATGCAGTGACGGGACGAGACGGCCAGTGTGGATGACACCATTTGAAATGCTTTGTAGAATGTTTTGAACGGATGTGGCGGAACGGCCTGTGTTGATTGGCATTTACAGCAGCTTTTTTTCCCTTATTGCTTTATGAATTGTATTTAGCAGAACCGCGAACTGGTCTGATGACATTCTAAGATGATTAAAATAATTTCTAAGTTCTTCCACCGTAGTTTCTCTCAACAAGTTCGCAGACGTTTTTTCTTTATCCAGTCACGAACCCAAACACGTTTCTTATTTTATAATCTTTTTTACATGGCTATATCACGCAAATAAGCATAAACTTGAATTGACTTGTGATAGTGCCGTGATGGACAGTGTGAATTGGGCTTAATGTGTGAATCATAGTAGCCAGAATTAAAATTACAAATCACATTGCGTTTCTTCGCAAGTGGGGATCCATATTCTTCTCTTCAGTATCTGTATCGTATTCGTGAATTCACAATTGCCCAATTTATTCCAATTATTTGTGCTACCATCCACATGAGACTTGTGAAATACATGAAAGCAAAGCAATCCAATCCACCATTTCATGATTTAGGTATTATTATTAAAGATCAAAATAAATGCATTTGCAGTAACAACTCGTACAGCTGGCAAAACTTTCATTTTACTTACGACTGTACGGCACTCACAAAGCGACGAAACTGAAGTGGCGCCGTGTCTACAGACATATGCGAACCATTTGCGTGCAACTCGTTTCACGCAAGGAGTTGAGCACACCAGTGGCGCCGTGTAACCTAGGCTCCGGCGGCATCCACATTTATCACGTATTGCAACATAGATTACATGTTTAAATCACATAACACAGTTTACGCTATACGAACTTTCGTTATTTGCGAGCTGCAAAAATTTGGCCTCCACGTTAGCGCTTCAGGTGTATGATAAAAAGCAAAAAGTTAATTTTTTTCGTGTGTAACGAGAATTTTTATTGAAGTCAGAGATCAAATGCTGATCTCTACCTAATGCATGTAGCCAACTGTAACAAGTGTTCCAGCGATTTCTTATTTCATTGTGTTCAGAGATGTTGGGATCCCTGTCCAATTCACAATTTTTCAGCTCTTTGCCGGTTAGCGTCTATTTTGATTCAAATGATTTGCAATGAACAAAAAATGTGTTTTGCAAGCAGTTTATGTGTTTATTTACTCTGTTTGGTTTGAAGCAGGCTACGGAAGCTGTGATATTCGTTATGTGTGAGGATGAGACGATAATGAATTACCTGTCTGCAGAATTTCGGAAACAGGTGCTTCGATGTTGAAGACAAAGAGAGCCTCCGTGGATGTCACCGAATTCGTCAGGTGTGAATTTTCTTTAGCGATAACTGCAAATTGTTCAGCGCTGCACAGCATTATGTTCCATTGAGTCAGTTGTATCTTATGTCATTTAATAAAGCACTTCCAGTAGTGAAACTGTGAAATAGAATGTTTCTCATATTTCGCAGTTCGACAAGTCCTCAAGATTATGCTATAGGGTACATAAGTAGTATCTTATACATTTACTCTCGAATCTTACGGAAACAGAATGTTGGATCATTCAGACATTTTTACAAGCAGTCAGAGTTAACTACTAAAGAAGACTTTTGTTTGCAGTCGGGATAAAAACTGAATGATAATATAATGCTGATGTTCTGCGCAAATATTCCTATATGATTATAGAAAAACGGAAGAACTGCGATTCTGTCACGTCCGTTGTGTCAGCGCAGTATTCGTGTCTCAATGATTTTTACAAGCGTATGTTTTATATTCTCACGTTTGAGTGTTTGGTACACATTGAACAATTCTTTATTCACATACTTTACTTTATGTACTTTTTGCAACTAGTTGAGCATTGTATAGTTATTGTGGTGTTGACTGTATTGTCATATGTTTTTAAAGGTAGCTACTAAACACTGACAAATTATTCTCTTTTCTTCCTTAAAGAAACGAGGATGGCTTTTGAAAAATTCCTTTGCGGATTATGTGATTACATAGTGAAATGCAAACGGATTGGCTGCACAACTCATTGACCTTGGAAAAGGCCATCCAAATGATGATTATATTTTCCATAGAACAGAAGAAATTGTGGAACAATTTCAATAGATGATGTCATGAAAGTTGCAGTTGACTATGCAGGTATGTTGTACAATTAATTTTGTGTATAGCAGTTAAGACAATAAAATAATTAGGCCTGACACTAGTCAGTTACTGAGAGGTGTACCTGTCAACATGAACTGCATGATATAGCTGTTTGAATTCTTCAACTAATATTGGTTCACATAGCCCTATTCTGCCTGAGGAGTGATGTTAACAGTAGAGACAACTAAGACATTTTACACCTCTTTCAGTATGCAAGCATGCCCTCCATATATTTTGTCAGGCAGATAAGTGTAGAGCATCAGTTTGGAATACTCGTTACCAACAACTGAAAAGTCTTTAAACGTATAAAAGGGAAATGGCATTTGAATCCATTCTTGAAGATAGAAGTTAGAAAGTGAAAAAGCGAGGAAGAGTAATTAGTGGGAACAGTACATATTCTGAACCCTGCTCCCATCCCCATTATTTCCATACATCCACTTGTATAATTATATATTCAAAACAATCTTCTCTTGGGTTGTGCTATTTATGATTAGTGTACATTCAGAGGAAGATAGTTCCATCTGCAACATCATCATAACAATGTTGTGTAAGTTAACTTGCTTTAGGCGAATAAACAATCTTCATCCCATCATAGCCACACCATCTCACTTCATAGTCCCTTGTTATTATTCATTGTCCTGAAATGGACAGAGCAAGTGTCTGTGGTAGGTAAGGGAACTACAGACTGCCTTGGTCTATATTACTGCTGTTTCTGCTGACAGCTGACCCATAGTTTGTGTCCAGAAATGTTCCCTCATGTTGCACTCTATGTGTATCACATTTCAGAAGAAAATATAATTAATAATTGACACACCTAAACAAGAGACAACAGTGAATTCAGAAAATATTGTACATATCTCAGATTATTAGCAAGATTTTTTTATTTAATTGCTAGTGATTTGTATAAATCATTTAAACTTGATGCTGGGTGGATTTCTTGGTCCTTCACTTTCCCCATTTGAGTCAATGTTGTATCTCTGCTGAATATGGATCTTGATGTGAGTGGTACATATTGACAGTGACATACAGTCAACTATGAATGTCAGTTGCAGTCCCCTCCTTTCCCCAAATACACAAATTGTTTGTGACAACAATAATTTTTATGGCTGTGAAATCAAAAACAGAGTTTTGTCCCCTACAACATTTTAATTCAGCATTTGTTGTTTTTATTCACAGTGTTTATACTAATGCACATTGCCATTGGTTTGACTACACAATGCCTGTATTTGACCCTGAGTAGTTCTTAACTGTAGAAGCAAACAATAAATCATTTGAGATGTACATTTAATAATGGTGCATAACTTAGTGTGCACATTTTAAAACTGAACATTTTTCACCACAAAACCCTCCAACTCTCTCCCTTTTCACCCCACTTTATACCTGAATTTGCTGGAATGTCAAGGAGATTCCACATTTTAGAGAAGAAATTTCAAATTTGTTTCTTGATTTAGTTTCTGAGTATTTCTTATTTTGATTAGGCATGTGTGACATTCGTTTGTGTGCATTTGCTTTTCAAAATGTGAGACTATAAAGGAAACTTCTATAAAACAGTGTGTACTTTTTGATAAAACTATGCAAAAATAAAGAGTATTGAGAAATGTGAGAAGTAAGAAATTGTGAAATTACTTTGAATATGATTACATGTTTTGAATTGAGCACACTGAGTGTGAGCTTTATTATGAAATTTCATGACGATTGTCAAGAATTATACTTATGAATTTGGTTGTAATGGTTAATGTTTGAAATTGGATGAGCAGGCAGATTTCAGTCTAAGGGAATCAGGCAATCATACAGCATATGGCATAATGAGAAACACTTGAAATCATACAGCCTGCAATACTTTTAATATTGGATTAGGGTCATACTGTTATACTGGATTAATTTGCTTTAGTTTATATTGTTTATAGTTTCTGTCATCTCCTCCCCTTCTTTTTTTAGATAACAATCTGCTAAATATTAGTGTACCTTTATAGAATCGCAAGAAGGAATGAAATTAACACTGAAGATATGTCTTTGATTTAATGTACATACACATTCAATGCAAAATGTATAGCTTCCTCTGTTTGTAGTGTAATTCACCCTTTTGATTCTCAGAATTAGTGGAAATTGATATATATTTGCAGGTTAGGAAAATTGTATAAGGTAAGCTGTTTTACAATGGAAAAAATTAGCAATATTGTCCTTCATTTCTCTTAAAGAACTGTTGTACAGTACGGTAGAGTAGTTGAAGCCATAAATATTTAAGGAAACATCCGCAGTGAGTACTATTTCATTTATGCTCATAACTGTTTCCCATATTAAAAGTCAAGCAGTAATTTGCATGCAGTCACAATTTCTGATTTATTATACAACAGTGAAATAGTAATCTAGATCAATTGCAGTGTTGTTACTTAAATGATTAGCAGAGCAATGTTGACAGCACTTGCTGTGGTCGATGTTTAATAGTACTACAAGGGGGGGGGGGAGGAAGGGTGCCTATGTGAGCATTCAATTGTAAGTATCGAAAAAGAGAGAACAGCAGCCAGAGAAGTGTTTTGCAGCTTGATTGGAAACAGTTGTATCAGATTCTGGCAACAAAGACAAAATTTTCAGTATATTAAAAAGAAAATTGTGAAAGTTAATTAAATCAACACCATAACTGTAGCAATAAATTTGTGGCCCGTGATGTGTAGCAAAACATGACCCTGTGGTCAAGGTCTGTGTAACTATTTACGCTGTTTGATAGACGTAGGTGGGCTTTTCGTCATATCATTTCACTTGCTGATGTCATCTTTCAACCTAATTTAGCCTGCCAACACAACTATCATTTCAAATAAACAGTAAACAAATTTGTTAATATAAATATTTAAAGATCTTTGCAGGACAGTGTAGGTTCTCTTTGACTACCTACTTTATCTCCCATTGGGTACCAGAAATTAGCATGTTGCCACTGTATGTGTTGTAGAGACAGATTACTGTGACTACCTTCACTCCTGAGCCATACTTGAACCCAACAACAATTCTTTGGGCTTCTCATACCTCCCTGCAGAAAAAAAGATTTCTTACATTATTGGTAACTATATAAGAAATTGTGTATTGCTGTCTGGTATGCAACCTTTAAAGTGAAAATTATTTTGTTGAAAATTATATCCATTTGATACCAAACACTCAACAGTTTTACTTATTGACTTTGTAGCGTGTCACCAGCAAAGATTTATTTCACTTGTTCTTAACCTGTGAGTTGGCATGCCATTTTTTTTTACAACACGAGTGGGCGCACACCTTAATATTTACACATTTCAGGAATAGCTGTGTTATGTTACCAAGGTAAAAATGTGTTAGTAATAAAACAGATTAATCTTAGTTCAATTAAACAATGATAAAATAAACTTACATTATATCAGCTAAACCACTGTTTAATTAAACAATAATAAATAAACTTTCATTATATTATTTTGTTGCCGAGTACAAGAATTACCCTACAGTAATGACCCACTCAAAGTATTAAACAGAGCAGTTGCATCAGATCCCAGCCAGCTGATTATTTAATTGCCAATTATCTCATATACAAGTGCCTTGTGGGATTGTGCTGCTAGCTCAGAATCTGGGTCATTTTCTTGCTTGAACTGTAAAGATTTTCTGACTTAGCTCACTGTTTATTTTATATTATTGCTGCTCTCTTGGACGTATGGCAACACAGTTTATCACAGTGTTAGACATTGTTATTTGTGGTTGGTGCACTTTGTACATAGGCATGCCTGCTTGAGGGTTAAGTTGTGACACATTTTCTACTTACCTGCACTTCATATGACCAGTAGGCTTGTAGAACTCTTCAGTGCATTTTAAGAGTCGGAATGTTCCATCGACAACAACAGTGTAATGATTGTTGTTTAACTTGGGGGTCTTACAAATGTAGGGTGGAGTAAGTTTTGATAATGAGTTTGGGGGACGGTGACATTACCAATGCATCCAGATTATTAGTGGACATTAGATGAGGTGGCACAGCTACATTGCAGTAGCACAACAGAACTTAAGGATCACTTTTTCGAAACCTCAAAATTCCCACCCATTGTGACGCTTAAGTTTGAAATTTGTCTCAAAGGTGCGTACAGCCTCCTGTCATGGTGCAAAATCACAGCGCTTGGCTAGCCAACACTACAGATAGCAAGGCCACAGCTCAGAAGTTCCAGTGACATGTAAGGTGGGTTAATGATGTTACATTGGCATGAACTTCACCACAATTCTGGCTAATGCTACCATGGCCGTGTCACAAATGGGAAGATTGTCACAGCCCCTCTTACCCAAATTTCGCCCCTTCTTTTGATGCCTCCGTGATGGAGGTTAGAACCGTAATGCACAGAATTGAAATCACTTGGTTTTCACAAGAATGATTGAAGGAAACTTCCAGACACACCACCACTCAGGCCTTGGGGGGGCATAAAGGGCCTCGATGAAACCACATCTTTCCCCGACTCTGTCCTGCTACATATAGCATGGTTAAAAATGACAGTTCACAGTCAGGTGAACTACAGGTAGATGTTCTTGGCAAACTTTGACCCTGCTGGTATCCTTGGATGTTTCAGCACTTCTCTGAGGACATTGTGAGGCAGTGATTACTGCTTTTAAATGAAGATGGTTGAGTTTCTTCCAATTTATTGATTAAACTAAGTTAGTGACATTGTCATTGACTAGGCATTAAACCGTAAACTTTCTTTCTTTTGATAATGAATTGTTATTTTATGAAATAATTTTTAAGCTGGGAAAACGTGCTGATTTTATATTTCATGAGTTTCTTCCAATTTCTTGATTAAACTAAGCTAGTGACATTGTCATTGACTAGGCGTCAAACCGTAAACTTTTTCTTTTGATAATGAATTGTTCTTTTATGAAATAATTTTTAAGCTGGGAAAACATGCTGATTTTATATTTCAGCAGATTTGCTTAATACAGCAAAATTGTACAATATACTCACCATTGTTTGGAGTAATGTAGGGGAGAAGATGCACGAAGAATCGAAAAACATGAATGCTCGATATATT
The DNA here is from genome assembly GCF_021461385.2 of Schistocerca piceifrons. Lineage (NCBI taxonomy): Eukaryota > Metazoa > Arthropoda > Insecta > Orthoptera > Acrididae > Schistocerca > Schistocerca piceifrons. The sequence continues at coordinate 389,977,737 of NC_060143.1, read as the reverse complement.
TTGAAAGATGTATTCGTTGTTCGAATGTTACTGAAGTTCTTTGCATAGGTACCGTAGGGCTGTTTATTTCTTAAAATAGCCTGTGATGTTTGTCTGCTTCTGAGAGGAGTTGACTTTTTTTTAATGCTGCATTTCAAATGTTTTTGCAGTAATAATTTCTCTTTACTGAAACCCCTTCTGGCCCAGATAGTCTAGAACAGTATCATCATATTGAAATGCGGTACAATGACTGATGAGGTCACTGTCTTCATCACAACTTTCACATTCACTAACCCCCTCTTTGTTTTCATGTGAAGCAGTGGTCTCAATTTCGGCATCACATTTGTACTGGAAACCAGGTTTACAAGCATAGGTCTTTAGCCACTCAGTCAAGGTTTCTTCATTGGCATCTTCAAAACCATTTGAAACTATTGGTAAATTCATTATTTATGTGGTTGTTATGTCTCCATTACTGAAACCTCAAAAATCTTTTTCCTCCATATATGGACGAATTTTCCTCCATGATCAAACTAATGTATGTGGCGTGATTTCCTGCCAGGCATTAGAAATCCCATGTATGGCATCTAGAATTTCAACTTCTTCCAGAACAAAACACCACTAAATCATCCTCATCAACTAGCATTATCAGTAGACCAGCCTGGTAGTGTCATTTTCCCAATGCAATTATGCCTTGGTCCATTGACTGTCTAATGGCAGTCATGTTAGGAGGTAAAAACGTAGTTATGGTGAAACCATTTTCAGGTATGAGAATCCTCTCATAAGAACGTGAAACAGTATTCTCAAGCAATAGAACAGCCTTGTGTGGCAATTCTTTTTCTTCTAGAAATCGTCGAAGTTGTGGTACAGAAGTGTGTGAATCCATAGGGAGTCCTTAGCTGTGATGTCCTCGAATGATCTTTTTTCTCCCAATCACTAGTAGTTTCACTTTGTGGTTCCCAGAAGCATTAGCAGTGCACAAAATTGGAACACATTCTTCATATGACTTATATCCAGGAGCACAAACTTCACTCTTAAAAGCAAGGGTTCTGGCTGGGAGACATTTTCAATATAGCCCACTTTTCATCTGCATTATTTAATCATCATATAAAGTTGATCGTCGGTAAAGCAGATGCCAGACTGAGATTCATTGGAAGAATCCTAAGGAAATGCAATCCGAAAGCAAGAGAAGTAGGTTACAGTACACTTGTTCGCCCACTCCTTGAATATTGCTCACCAGTATGGAATCCGTACCAGATAGGGTTGATAGAAGAGATAGAGAAGATCCAACGGAGAGCAGTGCACTTCGTTACAGGATAATTTAGTAATCGTGAAAGCATTACGGAGATGATAGATAATCCCCAGTGGAAGACTTTGCAAGAGAGACGCTCAGTAGCTCGGTATGGGCTTTTGTTGAAGTTTCGAGAACATACCTTCACTCAGGAGTCAAGCAGTATATTTTTCCCTCCTACTTATATCTCGCGAAGAGACCATGAGGATAAAATCAGAGAGAGATTAGAGCCCACACAGAGGCATAGCGACAATCCTTCTTTCCACGAACAATACAAGACTGAAATAGAAGGGAGAATGTATAGAGGTACTCAAAGTACCCTCCACCACACACCATCAGGTGGCTTGCGGAGTATGGATGTAGATGTAGATTATTAATTTGGTCTGGTGTGAAGTTTTCCTCTCCCCCGAATTTCTGGAACTCTTCCTGGACGGAATCAACAGCAACATTTGAAGTAAGCTGCTCTCCTTTCATGATAAGTTCGTGAATCTGTGATATTGTTTGAATCTGGTTAGCCGTCCAGATGAGGCATTAAACTGTCCCTCTAACTCGATAACTTCAAGAAAAAATTTAGTTTTTTGAGCGCACATTGCGCCTGAAAGAATGACACATTCTGTTCGTTTTTGGCTGAAATATTGCAAAAGAGCAGCATCTAATCCACCAAATGTAAATCTCTTCATGCTTTTACATATAGGTGGTCCAGAAATAGAGTCATATTTCCTGACAAAATTCTGTCTTTTCTGCTTATTCTTTTTAAATGTCCCTAACAGTATGCATACCAATACCATAATTTGTACTTAGTTTTGCAGCAACTTCTCCCTTCTCAAATCCTTCAGTTATTTCTAATTATTGTTTTAATGTCGACAAATATTTATTTCGTTCCTCCAACAGTGGGAAATCCGGGATGGAATATAACAATATTAGAGACGGAAAGTTGCCACTCACCATATAGTGGAGATGCTGAGTCGTGATAGTTACAGCAAAAAGATTCACACAATTCTAGCTTTCTTCCATTAAGGCCTTTGTCAGCGGTAGACACACATACATCTGCAGTCCACTGTTGACAAAGGCCTTAATGGCTGAAAGCTATAATTGTGTGAATCATTTTGGTGTGCTTATCGTAACTCAGCATCTCTGCCATATGGTGAGTAGCAACTTTCCTTTTCTGATATTGATATTCTTTTATTTCTCCATCATTTTTGTTACAAATATCCTTTAATGTGCTTTGTTGACACTTACATGGTGATTAGCACCAGAAAACTGTTTGTTTTCAATTTACATAGAACAGGCTGGCTGATAACAATGGAAACAATACTTAAACGACTGAAATTGCATTTGTTGTCACACAGGGGTTGTTTATTGCTGTTTGCTAGAGAAAATGTTGCACATCATTTTTTTAGATGCACGAATAATCTGCACGCGAATAATTGAGAGTACGCTGTATGTTGTTGTCAATAGATTGCAACTACTGAATTGTAGTATACATGTCCTAAAACTTTAATTAGCTATTTCTATGTATTTTAAAAGTTATTGAAAGCAGCAGCATGAAAATGAGTTCCATTCAGATGAACTAATGATAACGTAACCTCAGTGTCATTAGTTCAGGCCTATTCCTTAGGTATTGTAATCAGATGTGATGCCACAACAGCAGAATGTTCTCACAAAAAAACATGTTGGTTGATTGAACTGAAAACAAGTAAAGTTAGCTTTGGCAGCAATGTGTGATGATTGTAGAAAAAAAGAGGAAGAAGAAAATTATATGTAGCCCTATTGGCAATTAGAAATCTCTCTTCCTCAGTAATAAAGCACCCTGAAAATTCTCAAAATGAAATTAACTATATTTTTCAAGAAATTGTGTGGACTTCTTCAGTGGTAACACTGGTTCCCGTCACATCACCAAAGATAAGTGCTGATGGGCTTGGTTAGCATTTGATTGTGTCACTGTCTTGGTCTGCCAGTTGCTGTTTGCAAGCAAGTTGCACTTAGCCCTTGGGAAACCAATTGAGGAGCTGCTTTATTGATAAGTAGCGGAACCAGTCACAAAAAAATGGTTCAAATGGCTCTGAGCACTATTGGACTTAACATCTGAGGTCATAAGTCCCCTATAACGTAGAACTACTTAAACCTAACTAACCTAAGGACATCACAGACATCCATGCCTGAGGCAGGATTCGAACCTGCGACCATAGCAGTTGTACAGTACCAGACTGTAGCATCTAGAACTGCTCAGCCACCCCGGCCGGCCCAGTCACAAAAACTGACAATGGTTGGGAGAGCGGTGTGCTGACTGCATGCCCCCCTGTATCCGCATCTGGTGACGCCTAAGGGTTGAGAATTACATGGCCACCGGTTGGTAGCTTTAGGCCTGTTTGGGCAGTGTTTGTTTTCTATGTGTACTTGCGACGTCACCGATGGTTAGTGGTAACTACTGCTGCTAGCAGGGCGATCACACAACCTGTTAAAAAGGCTCGTCTGCACAGGGGTTTTGTTGCACACGGTTGCTTTATGCCCTTACATAAATTATTAAAGTGGCTAAGAGGTCAGTTAGTGTAATACAGATATATATGAGTTAATTAACCAATGAAATCGAGAATTAAGGATATTAATGTATGTTTAGCACACGTTAGATTTATATAGTTGCTTTATTCATAGAAACTTGCTTAGCTATGGATGGTGGTCCTACACATTGTGGTCCAGTCAAGTGTGTAAATAGTTTTAGCACAGCAGTGGCAGGCAATAAACAGTTCACTACATCACATTTGCTGTAATCCCACTATGTTCACAGCTCACAAACTTATAACCCAAAGACTAGCTGCTGAACAATCCTGTATGCCTGACCCTGCCTCGGAATCAAAATGCGTGTGACCCCATGCTGTTGTACCCCACCTTATCCGTTTGGCTCCCAAACACCAAAAGACCATGGTCTTTGTCTTGTGTCTCTGTTCTGTGCTTTGTCATGTGACACACTGCTCCTGTCAAATTAACACCTATATACCTGACCAACATTTGTTTTTGAAACACTTTTCACAATACACAAATACTTAAACCTAATACATTACACAGTTCTGTACATGCTTATTCTATCACATACTATTGTATTTTCTCATTACAAATATTTTTGTTTCAATATATTGCATGAAATGGAACAGCAATCGCTTATTAAAATGTCTACTTAATTCTTTGTTGCCCATTTTGCATTACGTTATTCTAATCCTTCTACATGCATTAATACATAAAATTATTATTAAATGAATGTAGAAAATGAAAAATCGGTACAAATTACCCGTGAAAAGGCTAATAGTTTTATGTATTTGTGGATGACTCCATTTTAGGCGCAGAGTTTCACCTGTTGTATTACATCCTTGTTACACTTATTATATGTCTATATTAAGTCTACTTTTCTCCTGTTAGTCATATGGACAACACATTATAATTTTAAGTAAAAGACACAATATTCTCCACTTTGCTACTAAATATTTTGGATGCCAGGTATAATACAGCAAGCAACCAACAGCAGCTTCATTAGCAAGTTTTTGTTCCCGTCACAGACTGTAGCTTAAAGTGTTGTCCATGCACTGCCCAGTATGTGGAATACAGCAGGTGCTGGCAGTTTGTCATCTCAGGTTGGAGATAGGCAGGCAGTATGGTCTGTTCTGTATTTGAATTTGTGAGTGATTTCATCTGAAATTCGAAATCGTGGTTGCAGCAAGACAGAGACCTCATCTGAGGTTTAGATTAGCATGGAAAATTATAATTTTTATTGATGTAAGGGGAGCTAGTGATGAGAAAATACAATCCCCTAAAATCGCGGTGTCTGACGATTACTGTTGGTTATCCACTGCTGTGGTACATGATCTCCTATGTGTCAGTGTACGTATTTGGTCCAGATATGATATTTTTTCCCCTCAACGATATTATTTACTTGCACTTTAACCACAAGGTTTTTTTTAGATTGGCATCTTAAAAACTATTACTTATATTATGGAAGGAAATCATCTTATTTACTGCATTTATGTAAATCAGTTCTATGAATGATAACAAAAGTTTGTTTTTTAATTGAAAGTTTTCTGTTAGATCACTCAATAGAACAATCTAGACAGAAAATATTCATTGAAGTGCAATTTGGTGCCACTCTTGTTTATACTGTCAGGTCACACAAATGACGTCTTGAACAGATGAACTGTTTACAAGCAAGAGAAAAAGGAATTAAAATAGTAGGAATAATTATATTTTTTTGTTGCACGTGACTGTCTTTCTCTGTTCATAACATGTTTTCTCTGATTTAGTTTTCTGTTTACTTTGTAAGGCATGTCACTGTGTTGTGCTTCTGGTGGAGTATGCTCTAATACCACACACCAAATTATTTGATACCTCATTTGTGCCATGTAGGTGTTTATTATGGCAAAGGAAGAATCTCCTGTAGTACCTGGTAATCAGTGTTTGGATTTCTCACAATTAGCCTTTAGATTCTCAACTCTTATGTCTTTGTCAGTTGCTTGTGTCTCAGTAGGCAGTATATGTGCATTAAGTTCACTGATTCAGTCACCGTAATGTGTGGAAGACCCGGTGCAAGACCTGCCCAGTACACACACACACAGCATTTCCTTCTCCAGTCCTGCCACATCTTACCTCATCAGAGGAAGGGCCACCTGTGAATTCAGCCAAGTCATATGCCAATTGTGGTGCAACAACTGCATAAGTTTCTGTGTCAGTATGAAAATTGACATGCTGTTTGTAGTGTTGGCTCAAGAGCCAACACCGTGTCGCTACAGGAGGCCGAAATGCACGCGTCTAAATACATGCAGACCGGTGTGAGGTCTGGAACAGGACAATGTCTTGAGAATTGCAATAAAGTACGAAAATCTTGTAATACTTAACTTTAATCCATAATCGGTGTACATTGCTCTTGTACAGATATAATCTCCATTTTACTATACACTGGTAATGGCGCCTTGCTAGGTCGTAGCCAATGACTTAGCTGAAGGCTATGCTAACTATCGTCTCGGCAAATGAGAGCGTATTGGTCAGTAATCCATCTCTGGCAAAGTCGGCTGTACAACTGGGGCGAGTGCCAGGACGTCTCTCTAGACCTGCCGTGTGGTGGCGCTCGGTCTGCAATTACTGACAGTGGCAACACGCGGGTCCGACGTATACTAATGGACCGCGGCCGATTTAAAGGCTACCACCTAGCAAGTGTGGTGTCTGGCGGTGACACCACACTGTTCACCAGGATGAATGGCTACTGCCAGTCTGCCGAAGAACAAAGCTGATCACCCGGTGGCACAACATGCACCTGAGCACCACATTCTCCAATTCAATGGCTGCACCACAACCTAAATCATTGGTACCCTTCACTCTGGCATTATCTTTTCTAAACTGAGCAGGTGGGAGGTATCCTTGCAACACACTTGCCCTTGATCTCTGCCATCCCACTGTCCCCCCAGCCTCTACCCAACATTTTCCCCTTCTTCTGTCCTGTCAACTCCTCCCAATCCACACATCATCGTGTTCTGTACCTTACCGGCACTGGTACCAATGTACCACATGCCTCACCTGTGTACCTGCTACCCCTCCTGCCCATGTTCTCCATACAAGCCACTGCCTCAACCCTCTATTCAACCCATCAGACACAAATCCCACCCCACCCCACCCCTCCCCACCCCACCCCACCCAACCCCACCCCACCCTAGGCTACCTGGTGAACTGCAATCCCAGTGGTGTGTGTCCAGCCAGCACAATGGATGGGCACTTGCATGGGTGTTTCTGTGTATATATTTGTACTCTAGCTCATCAGAGTCTTTTCTCTCTTTAGTATGTGCCTGTCGATCAGTCAACGCTTCTGCAATTTGATGAATGGACTCCTTTACTCCTAAATTATTTCAATTCTGTCACAACTTTCATATATTCTTAACAAAAAGCTCATTTCTGTGGCTCAGTACATCTTGCATACAGAAAACAGCAAGTCTGATGTGAACTAAGACTTTTATTGTATTGTTTCACATCAAGACTTAATCTTACACAGTGTGGGCTAATTTCTTTGCGCATTTGGTGTATCAAGTGAGTGAGTAACTAGAGCATCAAAAGTAAAGGAATTACAAGATAGCAAATAGCAAACTTTTTCACAAGTGAATATCAAGTTGCTAATACAAATGACATTGTACAACACAATTACATGGATTGTCACATAAGTCCTTTGCAGTTTTATTTTTAAACTGATTGCTGCATTTACATATTACAGGCATTCTTGAAACTCTACTGCAAATCACAGATTTACAATTAAAACGAAGTCTTACATAGCACATTATTTTCGATGCACATCTGCAGTAAGATAAGACAGTCCATGAGTGCTGATCTAAATGTCACAACAAATGTGCCTATTTTGTGGATAATGATGCAGTATTACAGAGACTGAGTCAGTGAACAAGTGTCAAAATGATACTTTTTCAATTCCCACAGGGGACATTTGCTTGTTTTGTAATGCATATGAACTGTTTATTGAGAGACAAGCAACTGACAAAGACATAAAAGTTGAGTTTCTGAACAGTATTTTAGTTCACTTGCCAAAGATGAAAAGAGTAAGAGAATCTAAATGCTAATTGTGAGAAATCCGAACATTGATTACCAGGCACTTACAGGAGATTCTTCCTTTGCCACAATAAACAGCCACTTCACACAGATGATGTATCATATAATTTGGTGTGTGGTATTTGAACATACTCCACCAGGAGCACAACACAGTGACATGTGTGACAAAGTAAACAGAAAACTAAATTGGAGAAAACATGTTATGAATGGAGAAAGACAGTCATGAGCAACAAACAAAAATATAATTATTCCTAGTATTTTAATCCCTCTTTCTCTTTCTTTTACACGGCTCATCTGATCAAATGATACCATTTGTGTGGCCTGAGAGTGTATACTAGAGTGGCAACAAATTGCACTTCAATGAATGTTTTCTGTCTAGATTGTTCTGTTGAGTGATCTAACAGAAAACATTCAATTAAAAAACAAATATCAAATCTTCAATCTTTTGTAATCATTCATATAAGTGATTTACATAAATGCAGTAAATAAGATGATTTTCTTTCCATTATTGGAAGTAAAAAAAATAGTTTTTAAGATGCCAATCTAAAAACCTTTTCATTAAAGTGCAAGTAAATAATATTGTTGAGGGGGAAAAATATCATTTCTGGAGCAAATACATACATTGACATATAGGAGATTATTTACCGCAGCAGTGAACAACCTGTAGTAATCTTTAGCCACCACAATTTTAGGTCAATGCGTTAAATGTGTTTTTTTATGGTATTTTTAAGTGTCAGGAATCTTGCCTTTTGTCTTTAGCTGATTAATTATAGCTAAGTGGTGATCTTATGGAGTCAGTACAAGAGTTTAACATTTTACTGGGAAAGTCAGTCTTGCCAAGAGAATTACCACATTTTGTAATATTCACATGTGTTGTATTTTTTAAAACTGCAGGCCATCGGTAGTGGTGTATACAGTATTGATAAAGAAAATTAATTTCAGTTACATTTGATTGATTATTATTAGTCAAATTGTCGCTGCCGAAGTGAGGAAATAATGTTTGATGGCCAACAATTTCTGTGTGTTGTCATTTTTGCCATAGCAATTTATTCAGGGCGCCCATTACTGGTTAATAGTGTTCCGAATTGTTTTTGCTTTGTTTGTGGTGTGGGTTAATTTTTACACACAATGCATGTATTTTGCTTTTTAGAAAAATGACTTGCATATTTTGCAGTTTAGATTTGGCTCTGAAATGTAAAGAGGTGTGTAAACTTGGAACACGGTGCTTTAAATCCAGGCAAAGTCGTGGAATGGGGTTCACTGATCATGAGACTGAACAAGAAGCTGCACTATTCATTTATTTAATTCAAGATAGCTGTACTTATGCCACACAATTTTAAAATGTCGTTACATATTTAAAACTTTGAAATATATAAAATATAAAATGCCAAATTGAAAATTACAGTCGCTATAAATAATGTTTCCTTTGAAAAAAGGTTCAAACAATTTGCTTCTTAATCTTTGCCCGATCTGGGCTTGTGTTCTGTAAGCAATGGTTTTGTTCTTGATAAGGCATTAAACATGATATTCCTTTTGCTTGTGACTTAAAAAGAGCCTTCTGGGGCTGGCCGGAGTGGCCGAGTGGTTGTGGGCGCTACATTCTGGAACTGCGCGACCACTATGGTCACAGGTTCGAATCCTGCCTTGGGCATGGATGTGTGTGATGTCCTCAGGTTAATTAGGTTTAACTAGTTCTAAGTTCTAGGGGACTGATGACCTCAGAAGTTAAGTCCCATAGTCCTCAGAGCCATTTGAACCATTTTTTTGAGCCTTCTGGCATAAATAAAACAATGGAAAATCCAGGATGGAATGTAACAATATTGTGAAAAGGAAAGTTGCTACTCACCATATAGTAGAGATGCTGAGTCGCAGAAATGCACAACAAAAAAAAAAGACTCTTGACTGATTGGCCAAAAGCTTTGTTTGTGACAGTCTTTTTGTTGTGCCTATCTGCCCTTCAGGCATAAAAATACATGGCAGTTCAAAAAACTGCAGGTAGATCTGAAAGTGTTGCAAACACACCACACAACTTTATACTGTTAGTAATTGCCAATGTAATTTGGGTAATATGGAGATGTCCTGCGTTCTATATAATTTTATAGCATTTTCATTGTTTTCTTTGGCAGTGCTTGTAAATTGAATATCAGTAATGTAATATTGAAGTCTAACTTCATATTAAACTCCAGTAATCACTTCCATAAAGTAAAAGTACTGATCTTGTTTTGTGTGTGGGTTATTTCAAACCCAGTTATGCAGGGTGAAATTGTTAATATAACAGTTTTGTATTGTATAGCACAGCACAGTTAGGACTGAACCTAATGTTAATTTAATATTTGTCCCTTACTTTCAAATTTATTTTGCTTGGCTAGAATTTTTGACATAAATTATGCCACCATATTTTCTGTATCATGGGTTATTATCATGGTTTCTAACTTTGTTGGTATTTGTTAGGTCATCTTGTATGTTAACCCTTTGACTGCTGGAGGCATGCCACCTGCTAGGCGCACTGAGGCGCTGTGGCCTGTGGTGTAATCCATCTACCTGCGCTGTGTGCCTGTCCCTTGGAGCTGTCACTGGGACTGGATCGGTCCATACTGTCCAACCCGCCCTGTGCTGAATATTTCTCGGCTGAATATGACTTGCGCAGAGCCAGCATGAATTTTTGGCAACTTTGAGCTGTAATATGTTGGGCAATAGGTTTTGTAAAGAAATAAAATTTGTCCATCTTGTACAACTTTATGCATTCTCTTAAGAATAATAATGACAAGAATTTTACGAGCCATATTGAGCCAGAAAATTTTAGGTAAATGGGCCAAAAAAATAGGTGCCAGAAAAAATTTCAAAGTTTGGCTTCTTGCATCTCCTGAACCAATACTATGACAAACATGAAACTTGGCATGTAGTAACTTAACAACACAAGGTTCTTAAATAGAAAGTTTCAGTTCCATAGCACTTTTCAGTACTGAATGAATTAAGTGCAAAATTGAAGATTTAGTAAAAATGTCTAAAATGCGGTACTTTTGTTCTGATTTTGCTAAAAAACTATCTATATCCAGATCCCGCTCCAGCTACTGCTGGGTCTGGGTGCTGGCAAGTCCTCTCCATTTTGCTCGGTCCTCCCACCACTTTTCTTCCTCCACTTGCTGCCATGTCACAGCTCTCCTTTCACAGATATTCTCACTCCCGTTTTCCACCATGTTCTTGGACACCCTCTAGGTCTTTTCCCCTCCATCTTTAGTTTTTCCATAAGTTTGGGGAGTCCCTGCCCATGCATCCTCTTAACATGCCCATACCATCTTAATCTCTTTTTCTCAATTTCTTTTCTCATACTTTCTTGTTTAAGGTCCTTTCTAATCTCTACATTCTTGTCCATTCTTGTTTTTCCCTTAACTGCTCTGAGAAATTTCATTTCCCCTGCTTGCCGTCTACTCCAGTTCCTTTCTGTCATTGTCCATGTTTCTCCACCATAGGTGACAATAGGGAAGTAATAATTCTTATACATAAGGAGTTTTGCTTTTTCTGAATTCCAAATCAGCTGTTTTATTGTACGGTAGAAATTGCCTCCGTTCTGTAGCCTCCAAATAATGCCGTTAGTTATTTTTCCATCCCTAGATATTTCACTCCCTAAATAAGTGAAACTTTCTACCACTTTGAGGGGTTCTCCATTCAAGGTAATATTTCCATTGATCCCTTTCTCGCTTCCAAAAACCATTACTTCACTCTTATCTTTATTTATTTTTAATCCATACCTTTTCATTATTTCCTTCCACGCATCAAGTTGTAACTGTATGTCTACCTCTTTATCACGCGATATTACCATATCATCTGCAAAAATCATCTTTTTGTTTTACTGTATCTGTAACTGCCCTATTCATTCCCTCCACCACAACATTAGGAAGTGCAGGAGATAGAATACTTCCTTGCTTAAGTCATTGTCTTTTTTCGAAGTATTCAGAGTTCCCCAATAGTATTCTAATTCTACAATTGTGTCCTCTGTACATTGTCTTCATTACATTAATGTATCCATCTTCTGTATCTATCTTCTTCATTTCTTTTTCTTCATTTCTCCCCAGAGTCTTTCCCTGGTAATGGAGTCATATGCCTTTTTTATGTCTTTAAAATCATTGTCACCCTTTTGTTACACTACCAACTTTTCTCCATCAGTTGACAGATAGAAAATATCAGGTCGATCATGCTTCTTCCTTTCCTAAACCTATACTGTTCTCCACTCAGCTCCTTTTCTATCTTTTCACTTATTCGGTTTAGAAAAATTCTTTCGAAAATCTTGGCTGTATGACTCATAAGGGTTATTCCTCTGTAGTTTTTACAAAGTCTAAAAAACTACGCTTTGTAAAACATACCAAGCTGTACAACTGAAATGAAAGTGGGGTGTGAAAATCAGGCCCGAAATCAATGTAAACTTCGGTTTAGCATATCTAGTAGTGTGAACACATGATAAAAATGAAATTTAGAGTGCAATAGATTGACTGCACAACAATAAGGAATAAAAAATTTTATTCCCCTACTTTTTTCCAATAATCTACAAATTAGTCGATTTTTATGAAAAGATGAAAACAGGGTATATTCGATACTTCTTTTTCAATTTCCACTTTCTATTAATGCTTCAAAGCAGGTCTCATTTGAGCAACAAATTTTAAGCCTCCCACCCTCCCCAGAACAATGAGTTTAATTTTCAATATTGGCTAACAACAGAGGCAAAGTAGCAAGAAAAATCGCACTGAGAAAAGAGTATTAACTTCGGCATGTTGTTTCTCGTTGATCAAAGGCGTTTCAATCAGTTATGGAAAACATGTTTTGTACAAGTAGACCAATGCACTCTACATTTGTACTACTAAGGATAAAAGAATATAACTGTCCATCTTACATGTTAATAATTTAAATGTATCGTACACAGATTAATATATGGGTTTTGTTATACTGGTGTAATGCACTCAGCGTAATCACATTCGCCACAGTACAGATATTGCACCATCTCAATAACCAAGTCCATTCATTTGCCAACAAACTGCTACATATGAAGAAATCAGGCTTCGTTTGAATAATTTTACACCTGTTGCATCTATTTCTCATCCTTCTTTTCGATCCAGGCTTTTGACTGGCACTGGCGAAGTTAAAAATAGATTTTTTTGTTAGTAATTCCTTCAGAAGCATCACTAAATTTTCTGAAATTTACCTCCCAATAGTTAGTAATGCTTCTTTATATGATAAGTCTCAAAGCAGGGTACAACACATAATGGAAAATTGCAAGTTTTGCATTGGTATCTAGTTTACCAGTGCACTTTCTGTTTTGTGCAAACCACGCATCTGCATATTAGCGTACTTTTCTGCGAATGTTCACTCACGATAACAGCTGGAAAATGTCTCCCTGTGAATCGCAGAGGATTCTCGTCGTCGTAATGCCTTCCCCTACCAGCTTTTGTGCTTTCTGTAGCATATTTTTCCACAATCTCCCTTACAAGAGTAAAGTGAAATTCTGTGAATGCCATTTTTCGCCCTGTTACCGACTGATTGAGAGCATGAGCATTTAGAACGCACAAATTCAGAATGTGAAAAAAATATTTCTTATACCATTTCATAGTCTTATGCACTGATCCTGCTGAGCTCAGTAACATGTCACAACGGTCAACTGCACCCATACTTGAATTGTAATCTACAATACATTGCGCTTTCTTTATTTTTTTTGCCAGTATTTCTGTCAGTCTCCTCTGTTTCAACCATTTGTGTTGTATGACTTGTGGTCAACATGTACACCTCTCTCTTATCGCACCACTTGATAGCAGGGACTTTGTCAGTGGACCTAAACTCCGTTTCTCCTCATTCTAATTTCTTCTGCAGTTTTGCCATGTTGCGCCTATTCTTATGAACAGTGCCACATGCGGCTGTTCCATGGTTGTGAAGCCAGAGGAACAGGTCCGGGCTGGAGTACCAATTATTGACATATAGAATATGACCCTGTTCCAGGTATGGTCCCATAAGAGTTGCCACTAGGTCGCCACTTCTCCCCAAATTGTGGAACCCAATTGCTGTTGCTGCGCCTGTATGTATAGTAAAATCTAAAATATACCCACTCTGACAGTCACACAATACAAACGTACATTCGGGAGGACGACGGTTCAATCCCGCGTCCGGCCATCCTGATTTGGGTTTTCCGTGATTTCCCTAAACCACTCCAGGCAAATGCCGGGATGGTTCCTCTGAAAGGGCACGGCCGACTTCCTTCCCTAATCTGATGAGACCGATGACCACGCTGTCTGGTCTCCTTCCCCAAACAACCAACCAACCAACCAATACAAACGTATTTATTCCAGATCTACTTCACTTGGTTGGAATAAATTGCTTAAAAGATAATCGTCCTTTGAACAGCAACAGACTGTCATGTATACAAAGCTTGTGATGTGGGCGAAATGAATTGCAAAACATCTTATGAACTTTGTCAACAATCATCCTAATTTTAAATAGACTGTCACCTCCAGTACTCGCAGAGTCATCACTGAAGTATAACATTCTCAGAAGTAGACAAAAACAGTCTCGGGACATAATTTTGCTGAAAACTGGTGTGTTCAAAAGTGTCTCTCTGGACCAATAATCACTTAATTTTTACTTCTTAACTTGCGCCATTAGAAGGCAAACAGCAATAAAACAATACATTTCATCAAATCCAATGTCTTTCCACTTTGACAACCGAGAATTCACAGATTCTGTAGTATTTTGTCTGGTGTAAACCCAAAAACGATTTGTTTTGTCTGCAATAAATTGCAACAGTTCTTGAGACATAAATATCACAAAAAATGAAAGAATGCTTGGGTCAGTATCTAATTGACATTTGTGTCCTGAACTGGAGTCATCGAAGTAATGGTTTAACGGCTGGAAATCAGTTACTTTCCAGTCAAATGTGTCACTTAAGTGCGCTCTTTCCCGAACCGTTTCACTGTCACTTTCTGATTCCTCAGATTCAGAGGAACTGCTGACTGTAATTCTTGCTCTCCCCTCTGATGTAAAGGGCTTAGGACTACAGCTTTGAGATTCTGTTGAACTCATCATTGTTAGCAATGTCTGATAATTCACATTCACTGTCACTCTTAGTGAGCATATACAGGATTTCTTTATCTGTGTAACCACGGCAACGTGACATTTCTAATGTAGAAAACAAGAAAACTCATGAAAATACAGTAATCTAAGTCAAATTCTGCAAAGAGGGAACATAGCCACAAACATACAAGCACTCTCGAACTATACAGTCAGACCATTGAACAGCTACTGGAAGAGCAGGGCGGAAAGACAGCTCTGCGTGTATACATGTCTGTAGTGCTCAGGGAACTGTTACTAGTGTGCCTAAACTCGTCCCTAGCGGTGGGAAGGCCGATGATGTGGGATGCGTAAACACGTCCTTAGCGATGTAGGGAAGATCCAAGGTCGCGCATATATGCCTCAGGTGCGCCAGGGGAACAGCGAGGCATTAAGAGTTTACACGTCCCCAGCAGTCAAAGGATTAATGTGTCCACCTGACTGAAGGATGAATATGTATCTTTCTCATACCGCTGCTCTCTCTCTCTCTCTCTCTCTCTCTCTCTCTCTCTCTCTCTCTCTCTCTCTCTCCCCCCGTGTGTGTGTGTGTGTGTGTGTGTGTGTGTGTGTGTGTGTGTGTGTGTGGTAAAATATGTATATAGAGCAGTGTGGGAGGGATATGTTTATAATTTTGGTTTGTGTGCTTGGTAAATTGCCCATATTTGCTTTTGGTTACATTATCTATTGTTATGATTAGTGTATTAATTGCATAGATTTTAAGCTTGTGAGTTAATGATATTTGTTGTTTTAATGTTACAGAGGCCTCAAAGTGCAGATACTGTCCAAGCACGTGACACGAAAAGATATAAGTGCACACAATGTTCCAAAGCATTTGCAAACAGCTCATACCTCACACAGCATACTAGAATTCATTTGGGTATCAAGCCATACCTGTGTGAAATATGTCAGAGAAGCTTCACTCAACTCTCCCATTTGCAGCAGCACATCCGTACCCACACAGGTGACAAACCGTATAAATGTCCTGAGCCAGGCTGCAGCAAGGCTTTCTCTCAGCTGAGTAATCTTCATAGTCACTCTCGTTGCCACCAGACGGATAAGCCTTTCAAATGCAACTCATGCCATAAATGTTTTGCAGATGAGCCCTCCCTCATAGAACATATTCCCAGACACAAGGAGTCTAAACACTTGAAGACCCATATTTGCCAATATTGTGGGAAGTCGTACACACAGGAAGTGCATTTGGCGAAGCATATGCAGAAACATGCAGATAGGACAGACAAGATACCACCTTTATCAGGTGCTGAACCAAATGTTCCAGCAAATCCACAAGGCAGTGAAGCAGATGGCTATTCGGCTATTGACCTTCAGACATATTGGGCCAAGGTATCTCCAGATTTCAGTAACGTTTTGTCCGAGGCTGCTGCACGGGAAAATATGGCCTTGCGACAGATGAATAATTCCCCATTTACAGAACAGCGATCTGCAGCATCCCAACTTCGTGACCTTCTTGAGCAAGGCGTGACACACCAGCCACAGGATGAAGACACTGATCGCAGTGGAAACAATGGAGAGAGTGCTGATGATGTGGGTGAAAATCTGGTCACGAAAGATCATAGCCCCAGAGATGCTATAAGTACAGTTAGGCTACCAGTGCAGACATCTGAATCTCAACAGTGCTCGGTATCTGTTCCTAATCCTACTTCTGTTTATTCCATCTCTCGGAGTGAAACTTTCGCATCTTCAAATCTTCCCCCATTCCAGACTGTAAGCGGGCTCATGCACGTTAATCACCTTACCCAGCACAACCAGCATGTGAATCCTGCCTCACAGGTGATGACGTCTGCTCCACAGTATCTATCTTATGTAGCTGTTCCTTTGCCTCAGCATGGTGCGTTTCCGTCGACAGTAAGTCAATTTCCATTGTCAGCTGGTGTTGTGTCTGATGCTCCAAAAACCACATCCAACACATTTCCTAATCAACTTATCTCTTTGCAACAAATTAAAAACTATGCCCAGCAGCCCCTCTCTTCATCTCTATCAAGTGAACGTCTTTTGGGCATTAAGGAAGAAATTGATTAGCAGCATGCTGCCAGTAATGCAAAAGGTGTTATTGTAGGAGTGTTCGGTTTGATAAACAGTGGAATATACCGGTGTGATTATTTCAAAAATCTGACAGAAATGACCCAGTTGCTACTCTGATTTGGATAGCAATGCAGAAGTGAGTGTGGTGTGCACAGTTCTTTTAATGAAATGTGATTAGGTCTTTCTTTTTTGTTTGTATTAAAAGAAATATATTAATACATTTAGTGCCATTTTTACATGCTTGAATGTAAAACTGACTGGAGTTTAATAGACAGAGCATACGTTTTTATCTATGATGTCTGATTAATGCCATTCACTGCTGTGTAGTGTTGTGCCAAATATTGGCGTGAGTGACTGTTATGAACTTTGTTTTACCTCAGATGCAATCCAGGTAAAGAGAGAATGGATTAATTGCCATTTACTTTTTAAATATACTATGTATATGTAGAATTTAAATATATATATATTTTACTATGAAATTGTCATGACTTCATAATTAAATAACTTACTCATATTTGAAGCATGGTAACACTAAGACTGATTTTTATGTCTATTTTTGTCTAAATGATGTGGCTGTTGTACCAAAGTTAAGACATCAGTCTAAAAGTATTGCAAATGTTACAGATAATAAAAGGTTTTAATTGTGTTCTTATTACCATTTGTGGCAATTACATGACATAATTTTATCTGTTTCGCAAGAAAAGTTCCACAGGATTTAAAACTCTCATTAATGATAGTATTAAATGTAACAAAATATTGTGTTATGGGTCACCAATACTGTGATTACATGCATGTAAATATGAGGTGTTACTCTTGAAAGACTGGAGCTATTTGTAACATGCATGTATTTGGAAATTTTAAAATGAAAGTTGTTATTAATTATAGCTGTATTTTAGTATGAATTGTTATTTTTTTGTCTAAATATCTTTTGTATAAATTTACCTATAATAGAGCTCGCGAAACAAGATCCCTGACAGTGTCAGCGTGCTCGGTGTGGGTGCTTTTGCGTGTCTACGTGATTTAATCACATATATCTGTATGTCTCTACAGCAACGTTCCATTGTTGCCACAGCTCTACAGAAGACTTGTTCTCCTGAAGCCGTTTGTAATTTGCGGTTGATAGTTGGCAACAGTGCTCCCATCTGTCGGGGATCTTCTTTCACTGCAATTATGTTTTCTTTGTTTCATTTCCTTCAGACAGTGGAAACTCCAGATAAGAATATCAACAATGTAGGAAAAGATAGATTGCTACTTACCATAAAGAAGACATGTCAAGTTGCAGACGGGCACAGTTAAAAAACACTCGCATATGTAATCCGTTCATCATAAGAATAAACCTGATGTAAACAAACACAAACGTGATGATTGCTCAGAAGCTGTAGCACATGTACACTGGTGGTGTTACAATCTTGGAAGTGGGTCCTATTCATGTATTAAATACCTTATTACTAAGTTACGTTAAATGAAACTTTTAAGATATTCGAATGTATTAACAGCCATCAATGTTTTTCTTAATCACGCTTTAGCTATGTTGTTATTTCAAAAATCGTGTACAGCCACAGCCTCTGTAGCATTGTGCTCTGATTATCGCACTGCTAATGCACAGTATAAAAATGGCTGAGGCTGCTTTCTGTTCGTAGTGTAACACACGTGTAGAATTCGGTTAAAAAGTGCCCAGGAATAGGCTGTTCTTAATATTTTCCATAAATTTATGGAGATAATTGGCTTTGAAGTTTTCCCAGCATTATAATGCAGTTGATATACAAAAATTCGATAAATGTGTGATGCAGTCGGTAGCATATTGGAATGTGAACCAAGTGCAGATATTCGTGCATTGGTTCAAATCTCCTCGGTGACCTTTTTTTTTTTTTTTTTTTTTTTTTTTTTTTATTTTTTTTTTTTTTTTCCCATTCAATTTGAAATACCTATATCTCGTAATTATAAAACTCATCATTATTTTTTAGAATAATGCACGTCTTCTTGTTTCCAATTACATTTGGACGCGAAATTCCTGTTTCCATTTCAAATACAAATTTTTAATTATCAGTGTTTTATGAAAGACTGTTCATAAAAGTTGTTTAAATTAAGAAAATATAACAATTTAATTTTTAAGGCAAAAATGAAAAACCAAATCCTCTTTATTTGGACTGTGTCCATCGTTTTATACCACAGAGGTAGATAAGTATAGTAAAACATGAAAAACAATCATTTTCACAGCATCGAGCAAATCATACAAATGCTGCATTTTTATATTTGCTACTGTACCATTACAATATGTACCCAACAGAACTGATCTGGAGCCAAGCTGCGGAGTTTGGGCCGAGAAGACTGTTAAGACTGTTAAGCTGCCAGACATACTGGAACTAACGCACACAGCTTTTTCACATGTCACTGCCAAATGCTGGCAGGATATAGAACGGGTCGTCATAAAAGAAGAAGAGAAAATGCTGCGCCTGGTTGGCTTTGTGGATTCTGTTGTTGACAGGCTCATTATCAACGTGCAGGTGGCACTTCCAGAACTGAAATATATTTCTTGGATTCGGATAAGGAAGGAGCTAAGAGATTACAAGAAGATTTACTGTAAGCAATACCTTGAGTGGCTTCAATTTTTAACTATACAGTGAAATCCTTCAATACTCTCTTATGTTACACTCAGCTTATACAGAAAAATTACCCTGTGGTTAAGTCAGGAATTTTCATTATTCTTGTTTTTGATTATAATAGTATGTTAGCTAAAAACGATAACGTGTTGCAGTTTTCTCCAACGAGTGTATTGTGGGAGATTTGCAGTGTATTATTTCATTCTGCTTAAAAATTAAATGACATTTGAAGCTGTATTGCTCCTCAGCTCGTCTCTCTTTAAGAGTGAACTGCAGCTGGCCATGTCACTGCAGGCTAGCTGGATGGCCAGTGCTGTCCAAGTTAAATTTGCCGGTAAAGCTGTTGTCCCGTTTTATCACTAAGTCTATGTGCACGCAACGCACAGCTCAAAACATACTCTTATTATCGCACTTGACAGTCGAGACAGCTTGGCTGAAGTCCCACATGAAATGGAAATCCAATGAGGCTCCAGCAAACGTGGAAGAATACATAGTGCAATGTTTACATCAGGTTTATTCTTAAGGTGAACGGAGTATAGCTTTTGGCCACAGCTGTATTCAGTAAAACACACACACACACACACACACACAAAAGAGCAAGCACACACGACCACCAAATCCAGCATCTCTGGCCCGAATGGAACACTATGTGGGAAGCAAGCAGCAATCTGGAGGTGGTGTTGAAGAGGAAGGGATAGTAATGTACAGGTAGGTAGAGAGACAAAAGCTGTCTAGTGGAGTGTGCAGGGACTAGACTGCGAACAGGCGCAGTGTCTGGAGGTTGTGAGGCAGGGAGGTGGGGAAAAAAGGAACAAAAAGGAGAGGAGTGAGGAAAGGCAGGCCGATTCATTGGCAGAGGGCTGCAAATAAACAGGGAGGGAGACGAGAATGAGGAGATGATAGGACAGAGGGGGTGGAAACTGTTCAGTGGAGGGTGTGGGGACAGTATAACATATGGTAACATAAACTGTCCCCACACTAGAGTCCTGCATGACCGAGTAAGCGAGCACAAAATACGAGATGGGGCGAGCACACCCTAACTGGATAGGCTGCCTGCACTAGTTCTAGTGACCGAACATACAAGCCGTGACCGAATACATAGCACGTAACTTCAAACACATTACATGTGTCATTATCCGTGTGAGACTGCAGCCAGTACGGTCTTCTCATTTGTGGTGTCTCTCTCTCTCTCTCTCTCTCTCTCTCTCTCTCTCTCTCTCTCTCTCTCTCTCTATCTGTAATCATGCAGTGCGGGGAAGCCAGTGCAGTAAGACGTACGATTGAAACCAATGTTTACACATTGAAGAGACGGGAAGGTCTAAAAAGCCAAGTATGGAGCATATTTTTGTTGGTTGTAGACGAAAACAGTGCGTCTACTGGGTACGTATCGTGCATAAACTGCTCTACATTATTGTGTTTCCATTCGGGAACCACTCATTTAAAGAAATACAGTTGCAACAAACCTCACAAAGATACAGCTCCTTCAGGAATACCGGCAATAATAAAAAATAGTATTACAGCAAAGTGTGTTGCAATGTGTGCTAAAGATATGAGACCTTTTAATGCTGTTTCATCTAGGTGCCCATTATGGAGAAGTTAACGTGGCAGATGTCATGCCACATCCCTCTACTATAAGCAGACATGTCAAAGAACAAGATGATGCAATACGAAACAACATAATGCCTTCTGTTATTGCGGAAGTTATTAAATGGTTCAAATGGCTCAGAGCACTATGGGACTTAACTTCTAAGGTCATCAGTCCCCTAGAACTTAGAACTACTTAAACCTAACTAACCAAAGGACATCACACACATCCATGCCCGGGGCAGGATTCGAACCTGCGACCGTAATGGTCGCACGGTTCCGGACTATAGCGCCTAGAACCGCTCGGCCACACCGGCCGGCGGAAGTTATTAATAAAACATTTGCTGCGAGAGTTGATATGTGGACTGATTCGCATAATCAGATGCACTATATGACGCTTACAACACATTACATTAACACAGATTGGTCTCTTGTGATCAATGTTTTATTTACAACAAAATTCCCGGACGTTAGGTTGGTTGGTTGTTTTGGGGAAGGAGACCAGACAGCGAGGTCATCGGTCTCATCGGATTAGGGACGGACGGGGAAGGAAGTCGGCCGTGCCCTTTGAAAGGAACCATCCTGGCATTTGCCTGGAGCGATTTAAGGAAATCACGGAAAACCTAAATCAGGATGGCCAGACGTTAGGAAGACGGGCGTAAATATTATAAAAGAAAGTGCTCTATGAATTTAGCTGTGTTACGTACCCGTTCTTGGAAACGTTACTTTTGTATTAAAAGAGAGGGAGAGACAGAGATAAATATATAGTGTGTGTGTGTGTGTGTGTGTGTGTGTGTGTGTGTGTGTGTGTGTGAGAGAGAGAGAGAGGCGTTGGATTAGGTGAGACGTCAGCGGTGACCGGTCATGCTCGGTTATCCGCGTGTCCGGAATCCGGACATCAGACATGGAGTCGTGTGGGGCCGGACACGAGAGGCTCGGTCCCCCCGTCAACAGGCGAGCCGTGACCGGTCAAACACTGAGCGTTGCAGCACTCTACCCCACACCCTCTACCCAACAGTTTCTCTCTCTTCCCCCCCCCCCCCCCCCCCCTCCTCCCATCCTATCATCTAATTCCCATTCTCGTCTCCACCCTGTTTATTTGCAGCCCTCTGCCAGTGGCTCCACCTGTCTTTCCTTTTGCCCCTCCAGCCTTCTGACACTGTGCCTGTTGGCAGTCTAGTCTCTGCAAACTCCACCAGACAGCGTTTGTCTCTCTCCACACCCATACATTACTACCCCTTCCCCACCCCCTCCATATTGCTGCTTGCATCCCATGTGATGTTGCATTCCAGCCTGAGTTGGCGGTCTTTGTGTGTGTGTGTGTGTGTGTGTTTGTGTTTGTTTACTGAAGGCTTTGACCGAAAGCTATATGTGAGTGTCTTTTAATCGTGCCTGTCTGCAACTTGACATATCTTTGTTTGTTTCATTCAAATAGGCTGATAAGGATGTCACTAAATGATATGTTCATAGGGAGGAAAGGTCTTACTGAAGCTCAGGCAGAAATTTAGACAACCACTTCAAATGCATAATTAAGATGATACCACCTACATAATTGTGAATACTCTTCAAATTAGTATGAAAATATGTCAAATTATGATTGCCATGGCAGGCTCTGCATGATGCTCGAAGTGTTTGTTGTACAGATAGAGTTGGGTGTATTGTTACAGAAGATGTCACCCCCCCCCCCCCCCCTCCCTCTCCATTCTAAAATTAAATGTAGCATGAGCTTCTGAATACTTGTGGTTACTTGTTTGGTGAAAGCATTCAGTGCCCAGTCCACAGCCTATTTCACCATGTTTTCCAATTATTCAATTGTTTGTTTTTAAGATTAGACTTTGCTGAAAGACAGAGGTCGTGAGTGGATGCACAAATGAGCCTAATACTATCAAAGCAAATGATTACAGTTTGCACAGGACCACAGTATTTTACACCAAAGCATAAGAAGTCACTTAAACAAAAAGACAGAAGTTTTACTGTCAGTACAAAAATAGGAAAGGTTGCATGGTGAATATGATTTTTTAAAATCAGAACTTCACTTACAGGTGACAGTAATATAGCAGACAGCATGCCAGGTATTATAGACAAGCAAAATAACTACAAAATGAAAAGAGTAGATGGTCATATGCACAAAAACTACATCAGAGTCCCAGCATCTAGGTTTAAATAAGTGGTGACAAACAGCTCTTTCAATTGTTCTGTAATGTGGGTTTTGGAGACCTAATTATGAAGTAGCTACAACATGGGAATGACCACCACTAAACTGGCCGAATGCATGAATGGGCAGAGGAGAACTGTCCGTCTTGAGAACACCCAGTACTGTGGTACTAAACATGTTCTTTAGTGTGATGTAAGGAACCTGAGTGCCTGCTACACCACATGATAATACTTACTCTGAACTTCGGAGATGGAGCTTGCACATCCAATACTTCCTCACATCACAACAAACCTCTGCACTTAAATTCTATTATGACACCTCCCCTCTCTATTTTCATCATCATCATCATGATGATGATCTGTTTTCTTTATATTTTTATCTTACTAAGTTTATACTTTTTCATCTTCATTGTGTTTATTTTCCCCTTATTCATGTTTACTTCTCATTCTGTTATGTTTGTAGTAAAGCTAGTTCAATGCTTACCAGTGTACTATCTTCGACTCTATACCCTGTGATTCCCCAACCCTTTCGTTCCTTGTCTCCCCTCAATCTCAAAACAGTTAGGTCCCTCTTATCCTGGGAGCCTGAATGGCCTGTCATTTCTTTTTAACCTTCTCTGATCTATTACTCTTCCCTCTACAAGAAGGAACCAATAGTTCCGAAACCTAGGATATTGTGCATACTTTTATGTGTGTCTCTCAGCAGCACTAAACATTTCACCCTCTGAAGGTGAGTAATTGCCAGCAGTACCATCTTATGGTATTTTTTTTTTTTTTTAATGAGAATTGTCTGCTTTCAAAGACAGTATAAGCAATGCTGTGTTGTGGTTTTTGTTATGATGACAGGACTACATGTGTTAGGGCAAATTCTTGGTGCTGATGCATCCTGCAAGTCAGACACAATATAATACCTCTAATTTACTGTGAGCGCCTAACCAAATGTGATTCACATATAAGCGGAAATAGCAATTTATGCAACCATAAAGCACGTTTCAATAGATCCCTGACCCCTTGTTGATGTCTCATCGTCCACCTTTACCAGCAGCTTCACCGGCAGGTCTCTTGCATGCATCTCTACTCCTAATGACTGTGCACTACATACTTTCTGTAGCAGATTGCTTTATTCTGGATATTTAGATTTTAGTTAGGACTGTGATGAACCATCAGTCAGAGGGTAACATATCACATTCAGGAATCATACTCCAGTAAATCTTAAGCAAAAACTCAGTTAATGGTTGCCATATTGTAGGACTATGTTGGGATGTGTAACAGAGGCAATTTCGTCAGAGCTGGATTTACGCACCAGCCCACACTGTTTGGCAGTGAATTAAGAAAGTTCATTCTATATTTGTCTGTACTGTTTTGTATAAGAGCCTCATTTTCCATTGGAATTCCATTTTGTTGGTTTGAAAAGCTCTGGAGGTGAACATAGTTTTCAGTTTTGTTATTAATGCACCTGTTGAGAAGGTGTGCAAGAAAGTAATGACTGGTGAAGAATTGTTAGTGGCTTCGCACACTATATACAAACATTGCTGGACTTGGAATAGTTGACACATATCAATAACAAAGAGCAAAATTTGTCCACAGTTTTAGTTTGAAAAGCATAGACGTGCAGTTACAAAGACTGGGAGGCATAAGGTGAAGCTTTTCAGAGCCTAATTTGTTCTGAAAAATCATCCACTGTTTGATAGTACGTTATCAACTATATCACAATGTAGATGTTTCATATGAAGTATTGGGCAGTCAGTTGGTAATAGATAGCATGAATGCCACCTTTCTCTTGCTTATTGATTTTCTTTATTTTTCAGTGCCTCAGCCACTGTGTCACTTTCTTTTATACTAAAAGAAGGCACTGCTAAAATGTAACATATTCATACATTTAGTCACGTCTCCTTTTCTGTATACCCATACGAAGGAATGTGTTGAGTGATGCTGAATGACCATAACATACTGTAGATCTCTCGAATGTAAGAAGTATTGGAATGATTGGAAGAAAGCATAGATCACATCTGTCTACAAGAAGGACAGAAGATCCAAAAAACTATCATGGAATATCATTGATATCCATCTGTTTTAGAATCTTAGAGTATTCGCTACTTGAAATTATACCTGCTAAGCGTAACCTAGCAAATTAGAGACAAACCCACTACTCTGAAAAAATCTGCTGCTTCCATAGTTATAATAAATAGTTGCTGTTTGTTTTATATTGATAACTTCATACTTGCTTTATGATATTGGTATTTTTCAAAGAAATTGGTTTCCTACTTTTGAAATGATAAGAGACCTGTCTAAAGTATACTGCTGTTTGCCATGCAGCTTTACAATGAATGCTGCTACTTGCCATGGAGCTAACAGAAATTTTCAGTTTTTGCATCTAGTTAGTCAGGTAATCTCTTTGTGTTTTGTACTGTAAGTTTGCAAATTAAAGTTTGTCTGAAACAGAGTTTTATTATCGATAATCCTAATTAAGGACAGAATATACTGGTAAGACTGTAAGAATTCCAAGACTTTAAAAAGGTAACTTACTGGATTCCGGCTCGTGGCCACATATTGTGTGTACAGTCAACAAAACAAAACTGTTCATATGGAAAATGCCCAAGTCCCACATTGGGCATTCTCATTGTGTACAGCCATGTCACAATTTGGGTCAACACTTTCACCCAGTTAATGCCCTTGTTGCATTATAGTGGCAACATACTATCATGTCAGCAAGACGTACTGTACACAAAATCGGAAATTAATACCAGGGAAATGTTATACGCAGAAGTATAGGATGTTGACAGTGATTGTAAAATATTTATTGATTTGACCAGCAGCGCTAGATATGGTCCAAAGTAGGTGTTAACGGCAGTGTGCAAGTAGCACACAACCAAGGTGCCTGGTAGTCACTTGTTGAACCTAAGTTTGGTTCTGTCATCAGACTCCCCCCCCCCCCCCCCCCCCTTTGTGGTAAGTGTCAATGGCCTTTCTGTACTAACATTACTTGTACAATACAGGTGCATATTACTTATATTCTGTAAGAGAACTGTCAATATGAGTTAAAAAATACTACATCAAAAAGCTCCCAAATTTTTAGCAAAATACATCAAAGTTATTTTAAGAACATTCATTTTTTGGGAATGAAAGAATATTGTTACGTTGATTTTAGATCAGTCAGGCTTGTAGCAAAATTTTACGTTTTATGAAGCTCATATTTCCAATGGAGAGTGACTAATTGAATAATTAGTCTGTTCTTTGGCATGAATAAAACTGATTATGATATACTTTTTAGCTAATTACACATACTAATGTAAGCACCAGCCTCAACAGCAATCCTTTTGCCCATTTGTTCAGGAACATGAAATTCATTATCACTTTCTCAATTTAAAAAACAATGAGATCCAAATTAAACTGCCAAAGAGAGAGTTTTCTGTATGCGTAATACTGTTCACAGAAACAATGGACGGAATGAGAAAGCAGATGCAGTATAAAAAATCATTAAGGTGGAATTTAAAAAGAGAGATTAAATATTTAGTGGAAAGCTCATAAATTTTGATATCGAAATAAATTTACAAGTGTGCTGGGAAAAGTAAGTTCAATCATTCAATGTAGTGAGTCTGAATAAGATGTTTAAATTCTATTGGACAGAATCTGCTAAAATTCGGTTGGTCATGTGTAATGATACAAAAGAGATAAGCAGGTACAAATCGGCATGACCTTCCAGCTGAAAGGACTTGTTAGAGTATGTTTTTTCAATGTAATTTAGCAAGGAAAATAGAGTTCATTAATGTCAGTGGTCTACAGGTACGACACTACAGGTGCAGATAACAGAATGCAGTACTCTTTGTCTTACTGCAAATAGTCTTTATACCTTTTTTACACAACATAGAGTGGATTCTGTCTGTTACCCTCGGGATTTATTGCTGAAAGGCCATATCTGATATTTCTTTTCTGATGTCACTTTGTCGTGTGTTAGATTTTGTGACACTTCTCGTGTAACTGGTGATGTACCCACAGCTCTTCAGAATGCTTTCCAGTGTTGCATATCACATCCAAGGTGTTGCCGCTCATATTCATCGTACGTGTATTACAAGCACATTAATCATTCCATTTTTTGGCTTCGATGATGACTTGACACTTTGTGCAGGTTCTCACCATCCCTCATAACCAGCACAGCTAGATAGAGAAGCTCTTGGTCTCTTTCTACCTCCCAGGTAAATTTTATGTTGGCACAGAACCTGTTCAGACATCTCTCCATGGCTGCACAAAACAAAGGTGTTGTTGAAGTACCTGTTCCGTACCTTAAGTTTACAAGTCTGTGGTTTGAAATGTAATGGATTTGGCTGCCAGTGGACTAAGTGGATTACAGATAAAAATCCCTTCCAGCTGTTCGTAGAAGTTACCATTGCACTTGGAATAGCCTGTGGTGAGACATGCACGGAAGAGCATGATGATGTCATACGAGGAAAATGGAATTGATTTACTCCAGATAATCATTGAATTTCACTTTGGTAAACAAAGAAACAACATCAGAACTGACAAGGATTTAATTTGGTCCAAGTTTTTGTTTCTTCAGCTTCTCGAGGTCTTGAGTCCTGTATGTGTGTGTCAGTCTATTCTCCCCTCTGTGGGCCTGGGGGTTAGAATAGGCCTGGGGTATTCCTGCCTGTCGTAAGAGGTGAGTAAAAGGAATCTCTCACCTTTCAGCCTTTATGTGGTGGTCCCCTGTAGGGTTTGACCTCCATTTTTCAAAATTTTCCCGAAGAGTGAAACAATTGGGAAGGGTGCCTTCATTGTCCATCATGTCCATCGTGCATTGAGATCTTTAGCCCACTTTCTTGTTGTAGCATTGCAGTCCCGCTCATCCTCCATCTGTTGAGTGAGGACACCTTCCTGGGTGTGTTTTCCTCCACCCACTATGCAGTGTCGTTTCTGTGCCAACGAGGACCATGGAGTTCTTTGCACCTCATATCCAGCACGGTAGCCAGTCCATTGGGGTGGGGCAGCCCTGTACCCTGTTGGTTGTAGCCCCCTGACTACACAGGAATGACTCTGCTGATGCCTGCACCTTTAACTCCCCACATATGCCAAGGAGTAGATGCCCATCAACCTGGGGCATCGGGACTCCTAGTTATGGCCATCCTACCAGGTGGCCTTTGCTGTGGCTGGGCGGCACTCGTGGGGGGAGGTCCCCTGATCTGAATGTGTGGCACCAGGGCGGATGATGCGTGATGAAGCATGCCACATCATCACTTGCTGGTGATCAAACACCACTTGCCTCTAAGCACTCTGTCTCAGTACAATGCAAGAAAGTATGATTCTAAATTGTTCCCCTCCCTGGCCACACCCTGGGAGGAATGCCATGATAAGGATGACAGTGAACCTTATTCGCCCCAGTACCTCTTATGTACGAGAGCCGATGTGGACTCCTTTGTCTCGATGCGGCCCCAGTTTTTTGTAGAGCATTTAGAGGACAAGTTTGGGGAGATGGAGGCCTGCCCAAAACGCAGTCAGGGTCAGTCTTGATAAAATGGCATCCTCTGCTCAATCACGGGCATTACTTGTGACAAGCTGGGGGATGTTTCCATTACCATCACACCACATAAGAAGTGAAATATGGTCCAGGGTATTATATTCCACAGGGACCTTCTGGCAACGAGCTGTGTGCCAACTTAGAGCGATGAGGAGTTCATTTTGTCTGGTGTGTACATCAGGGTCCGAGGGATGATCAGGTTGCCACTGGTGCCTCAATCTTGGCTTTTGAGGGTGACACATTATCCGAGAAGGTCAAGGTGATGGTCTACTGCTGTGATGGCAAGCCATGTATCCCTCCCCTAATGCGATGCTTTAAGTGCTGGAAGTTTGGCCAAATGTCTTCCTGCTATACTTCCAACATCACATATCGAGATGTTGACATCCATCCCATCCCAATACTCCATGTGCTCCACCTCCCATCTGTGTCAACTGCAGAGAGCATCATTCCCCTTGCTCACCAGACTGCAGGATTTTACAGCGAGAAAGGAAAATCATGGGATACAAGACCCTGGACTGACTGACCTCCACTGAGGCCAAGAGGAAATTTGAGTGCCTACATCTTGTGGTTATGGGCTCCTCTTATGCTGCCGCTACGAGAACAGTTGTAGCCCCATCTGTTCTTCGAGTTCCAGTTGGCTCTCAGAGCCGGAAGACTGCACCTGCCCCCCGTGATGGTGGGGAGCACTTCCCTCTCGGTTGCTCCCGCACCACTTACCTCGGGAGCACTGTCCCCCCCCCCCCCCCCCCCTCCCCAGCCATTGGGGACACCAATCGCCACTTCTCAGCCGGAGAAGCGTAAGTCTTCTTCAGCTCCTCTTGCTAGGAAAGGGTCCCTTCCAAGGTTTCTGCTAGTGGGAAAGATGACACTCACCAGTGGCTGAAGTGCCCAAAAGCAGCTGCGGAGGGCTTCATGATCATCCTCAGTCTTGGACACTGAATCAGTCCTAGCCAGAGAAACCTAAGGATCAGCGAGAGAAATCCGGAAAGAAGACCCCCCAAGACCAAGGGAATTGCTGTGGCATCCACACCACTGCTGCCTACAAGCTCCACATCTGAGGGTGAGGTGAAGATCCTGGTGTGTGCTGAGGACCTAGATCTTGTCAGACCCTCAGACACAGTGGATATAGCCTGTTCAGGAAATAAGTCGGTTGCAGCAGGTTACTCTGAGGCATAGACTACTTCATTGGGTGTTGTGTTTCATGCCTTCTCAGTCTTATGATGATGACATACTAAAGTGAAATTGTGCCGGTTTTTTCCGCTACGTGGCTGAGCTACAGCAACTGTTAAATTTTAAACCTGCTTTCTGCATTGCCCTCCAGGAATTCTTGTTCCCGGCAATGCGGACCCCTGCCCTTTGTGGCTACAGGAGATATTACAAGAACTGAAGCGAATATAATAGAGTGTCAAGTGGAGATTGCGTTTATGTCCTGAACTCGGTATGTAGTGAACTTGTGCCCCTTCAAACTCCTCTTGAAGCTGTGGCTGTCAGGATTCGGACGACCATTGGGTGCCATATGTCACTTTCCCAACTCTGGGCGAAGATCAGGCGTCTTTCTGGGTATCAGACCCCAGCAGGTGTCCCTGGCGTTAACATCAATGGCGTGCTCTGTACTGATGCGAAATCAATTGCTGAGCAATTTTCTGAGCACTATGGTCGAGCCTCTGTGTCGGAGAACTACCCCCCCAGCCTTTCGCACCCTCAAACAGCAGATGGAAAGGAAAGTCCTCCGTTGACTAAACACCACAGTGAACCTTATAACGCCCCATTTACAGAGTGGGAGTTCCTCAGCACCCTTACATATTGCCTCGACACAGCTCCTTGGCTGTATCGGATCCACAGTTAGACAATTAAACTTCTCTCATCTGACTACAAGCGATATCTCCTCGTCATCTTCAGCCGGATCTGGTACGATAGCGTCTTTACATCACAAAGCCTGAAGAGCACCATATTCTGGTGCTAAAACCCAATAAAAATACACTTGATGTGGATAACTATAGCCCCTTCAGCCACACCAACGACCTCTGTAAGCTGCTGGAATGTATGGTGTGTCGGCAGTTGGTTTGGATCCTGGAGTCATGTGGCCTTCTGACTCCATGTCAGGGCACATTCCGCCAGCGTTGTTCTACCACTGATAATTGTGTGTCCCTCGAGTCTGCCATCCAAACAGCCTTTTCCAGACACCAACATCTGGTTGCTGTCTTTTTTGACTTTCGTAAAGCATATGACACACACGATGACATCATATCCTTGCCACATTGTATGAGTGGGCTCTCCGGAAACTTGCTGTCACTCCGTACTTTCCATGTCCAAGTTGGTGCCTCTCTTAGTTCCCCCCGTATTCAGGAGAATGGCGTTCCGCAGGGTTCCGTATTGAGTGTATCCTTATTTTTAGTGGCCATCAACAGCCTAGCAGCAGCTGTAGGGCCATCGGTCTCCCCTTCTCTGTATGTGGATGACTTCTGTATTTCGTATTGCACCCCCAGTACTTATGTTGCTGAACGGCGCCTAGAGGAAGCCATTTACAAGGTGCAGTCATGGGCTCTAGCCCATGGCTTCCAGTTTCCGGCCATGAAGTCATGTGACATTCACTTCTGTAGGCATTGTACCGTTCATCCAGAACCAGAACTTTAATGATGATCCACTCACTGTAGTGGAGACATATCGATTCTTAGGACTGGTTTTCGACGCCAGATTGACTTGGCTATCTTACTTTCGTCAGCGTAAGCGGGAGTGCTGGCAGCACCTCAATGCTCTCCACTGTCTGAGGAACACCAACTGGGGTGCAGATCGCTCTATGCTGCTGCAGCTCTATGGAGCCCTTGTTCAATCCCGCTTTGACTATAGGAGTCTGGTTTACAGTTCAGTGGCACCCTCAGCATTGTGTTTCCTCGACCCAGTGCACCACTGTGGCATTCGCCTAGCGACGGGGGCTTTTAGAACGAGTCCAGTGACGAGTGTCCTGGTAGAGGCTGGAGTCCCTCCATTGCAGATCTGACGTGCACAACTGCTCACCAGATATGTTGCACACATTCTTAGTTCTCCTGAGCATCTGAATTACTGTCTCCTTTTCCCACACATGGCAGTTCATCTCCTGCACTGGTGGTCCAGGTCAGGGCTAACAATTGCGGTTCGCGTGCGATCCCTTCCCTCCGAACTGGAGTCCATCCCTTTACCACATCTACTTGAAGTCCATTCACATACACCTCCATGGTGTACACCTTGGCCGAAGCTTTGTCTGGACCTTTTACATGGCCCTAAGGACTCCATTAACCCCGCCACTCTTTGCTGTCACTTCCTCTCGATTCTTGACGTGTTCCGAGGCTCTGAAGTTGTTTACACCGAGGGCTCGGTGGCTGATGGTAATGTTGGCTTTGCCTATGTCCACAGAGGCCATACTGAACAGCGTTCCTTGCCTGCTGGCTGCAGTGTATTCACTGCAGAGCTTGTAGCCATATCTTGTGCACTTCAGTACATCTGTTCCTGTTCTGGTGAGTCGTTTCTTCTCTGTTCTGACTTCCTGAGCCGCTTACAAGCTATCGACCAGTGCTACCCTCGCCATCCTTTGGTAGCGAACATCCAGGAGTCCATCTCTGCCATGGTCCATTCATTGAATGGTGTTTGTGTGGACCCCAGGATACATCAGAATCGCTTTGGGAGATGGAGGGGTATAACAGTATGCACAACAAACTGCGTGTCATTAAGGAGACTGCGAATGTGTGGAAGTCTTCCCTGTGGGCTTCTCACAGGGAATCAGTTGTCCTTAGTCGACTCCGCGTTGGCCATACGTGACTCACACATGGTTACTTCCTCCATCGTGAGGACCCACCTCATTGTCGCTGTAGCTCCCAAATGACAGTCGTCCACCTCTTGCTGGGCTGCCCACTTTTAGCTGCTTTGCAGTGGCCGCTAGATTTATTACCAGTAGCTGATTTGGAGGCATATAGACAATAGTTTGTCCCCCTGCTCTATCTGCTAGTAAGACAGGAAAGGAAATGACTAGTAATGGTACAGGGTACCTCCTACCATGCACCTTACAGTGGCTTGCAGAATATGTATGTGCATGTAGGTGTAAAATATTGTTCAAGTGTGTGGGGTTGATACCGCTCAGAACTAATGGGGGAATGGTGAATAAAAGCAAATAAAGGGAGTGCAAATGTATAGAGGTCTGTTTGCCTCGCAGGAGATTGTCAGAGAAATGCTAGGAGGCATTTGAAGATAGATGCGAACACTTTTATGAAATCTTACTTTACAAAATTTCAGGAACCATTATTAAGTGAAGAATTTAGAAATATGCTTCTGACACCTGTGCGTGGCACCCATAAAGATTGTGAAACAAGATTAGACTCCTTACAGCACTCACAAAGGCATTTAAACTGTCATTCTTCTTGCTTTCCGTAAGTGATAGGAATGGGAAAAAATTGTAATGTTTGGTCAAATGCTAAATAGCTTCTGCCATATGCTTCCCACTAGTTTGCAGAGTTCATATATGATGTACAAAGCATTAGGGCTGAGAGATCCAGACTTAAAAGTAACTTCAGAAAATATATTCAGAGGCACTAAATTGGACTGACATGAACTTCAAAGGAACAGGAGGGGAGGGGGCTCGCTAGGGTCTCATCTGTAGAAAAGGGCACCCCTATGCTCAACACCTACCAAATAGAAAAACGCAGAAAAAAAATTCACCATCTACTGCCCACTGTGGCTCTGAAGTCATGCCAAACTGAGTGCTACAATATGGCTGCTTTATATTTAGGTTCTTTGCACAGACACCAATATAATATTATCTTTGGTAGGTAGGGTAGGTAGGCTGCACTCACTTGCCGGCTTCCTGTGCTGGTACTAGTTTAGTTATTATTTACAGTGACTGTGTTTTCGTTTTTCAAGAAAGAAACAAAATACTTATTAATATATGTAAGTATGATTCTTCATTATTAAAACACTGCAATTTATATAGGTATAAATGTTGCCTGTTGATGATGGAATTTATGTCCGTTTCTCTGAAGTAATATTGGGCAATAATGGAATTATAACCCTACTTTGTTACAGAGTCATGGACCCCAGAAATTTTTAAGGAAAACTGAAAAAAAGGTGAAGAATATAAAGTTAGCCCCATTCCTGGGTATGAATCAGAAGATTCTGTCTCAGCTTCAGATAGTAAGGACGATATGGAGATAGTAGAAAATCGTCAAGGTAATATAATTATAGCCGAGAGTGATAATGATAGTGCAGAGGACAGTGTACTTGTGCATAATGAAAGTAATAACAAAAACATTAGTGATGAAGTTCAAGTCAATGATGACTGGAGACGTACTACCCATCATATTATTCATCCTGTTCAACCATGGAAGAATTCTCTCCCTTTTGCACCAGAAGAGTCTCATCAACCTGTGACCTATTCCAGGCAGTTGTTAGATGAAAAAATTGTGGATAATGTTGCTTCTCAAACCAACTTATAAGCACTACGGAAAGACATTTCTAAACCAATAAACAGTGATAAAAATGAAATTGAACAATTTTTTGGTTGTTGTATGTACATGTCCATTTATGGACTTCCACTATCTTGTATGTATTAGAAAACTGCTAATCAGATTCCAGCTGTTGCTGATATAATGAGCTGCAGTAGGTGGGAGCAGCTAAAATTAGGACTCCATTTCAGCGATAACGAAAATATAGATCCAGCTGACAAATTGCATAAGATCAGGCCCTTTTTGGAGTCATTGGTTGGGAATTTTCAAAGTATCCCCATGAGTGAAAAGTTGTCAGTAGACGAACAGATGATTCCTTTCAAGGGAAAACATAGCTTGAAGAATTATGTGAAAAGTAAATCTAAAAAAATGGGGTTATAAAGCATTTGTCTTGAGTGATTCAAATGGAATTGCACATAATTTAGAGATATATACAGGGAATGTGAAGCATGACCCTTCCTTGCCTGATGTTAGTGTGAGTGGAAACGTTCTTCGCTTGGCTTCTGTGATATATAGACACATGTTTCACAAATTGTATTTTCGTAATTGGTTCACAAGAGTTCGGCTAGTAGTTGAACTAGAAAAAATGGGTATTCAGTCTTTAGGAACTGTGAGACGTAATTGGCTCAAAGGTTGTACATTCACATCTGACAAAGAGATGAAAAAGGGTAGTCGAGGGAGTTAAGAGGAACATTTATCTAGAACTGATGGCGTTAAGTAGTGTGCTGTAAGTGGTATGACACCAAGCCTGTTCGTTTGCTCGATACTTTTTCTGGTGCTCATCCAACATCAATAGTGGAGAGATGGACTGTACAAAGAAAGAAAACATAAATGTTGAATGTCCCAGGATTGTTCACTATTACAATCAGTGCATGGGTGGTGTTGATCTTTTGGGCTAACTGATAGCATTGTACCGCATCAGGATCCGGTCGAAGAAGTGGTATTTGAGACTTGTATTTCACTTGCTTGATCTGACTGTACTCAATGCTTGACTGCTATACAGAAGAGATTGTACAGAGTGTAAGGAGGGAAAAGTAAATCAGCTTAGCCTATTGGACTTCAAAGCTACTCTTGCTGTTTGTATTTGCAAACTAAGTAAGGGTGGACAGAGAAGAAGAGGAAGACGCAGTAGTTCGTCAAATGAAACTGAAATTCAGTTGAAGAAGAAAATTGTGTCAGCAGAACCACTGCCTGAAAAAGAAGTGAGGAACGATGGAATGGGCTACTGGTCCCGATTTTCAGGAAAAAGAGGATGTTACAAAAAGCCAGGATGTAATGGTGCATCAAAAGTGTTTTGTACAAAATGTAAAGTGCATCTTTGCTCTACATCAAATTCTAATTGTTTTTTTCTGATTTTCATACTAAATAGTTCATATCAGAAGCTAAAAATAAAGCTGAAAATGATGACACTAAAATAAATTTTTAACTTTGTATTTCTTTAAATTATTGTATTGTGTGTAATTTTGCATGTAATTGTTATCCCATTATTCTTTCCTTCCTTCCAATTTTATTGTAAAATGCAGGTGCATTCTTGTCTTATAATAGAAACACTACCATATTTGTACAAGACTGAACAAAAAGTTCAACTGCCCACTGTGACCTCAGTCACAGACCTATTTTGAAATTATAAATAATTTAAAAAACAAACATTCACCTTATATGTGTTAAATACATTATTCCTTAACATTCTGTGCACATAAATATTTTTTTCTACAGTAAATAATAATTTGGACAGTAGAGTGTTAATAATTAATATTCACTGAAATGGAAAAGGAGAAAACAAAGAAGAGAAATAGGCAACACAAGCTATGCTAAGAGAAGAAGACAGCAGTTATCAGAAAAAGATAAAGATGTAAGGTAAAAGGGAATGCGTGAGCTGGCAATTGGGGAAATGCAATGGTTCAAATGGCTATGAGCACTATGGGACTTAACATGTGTGGTCATCAGTCCCCTAGCAATGCAATTAGTCCCTCCAGGGCTCAGCATGCAGTGGCAGGAGCCAGTTTCACAACTGCTGAACTCCCAACCCAAGTAAGGCCAAACCATTAAAGATGGGAATAGAAGCCATTCTCTTGGAGAAAGTTTAAAATTTGTCTTACTGCTCTTTCATCATATGACAATACTTAGGATAAGGAGTCCTTAAGAGGTGGAAGACTTAGTAAGGTGGCTCTCCACAAGGAAGTGAATCACTGTTAACAAAGCACTAGATTCACATTAGGGAGGTGTCTCATTGCACGTGGTAACACCATGAGGCAAATGGATATGATCAGTATGAAGGTGGCATGAGAGAGAGAACTCTGGAATTGCTCCTCTCATTTGTCATGGACAAACAACGTCCCCTTGATAGTGCACAGTTTGTTGGAGGGAGCAGAAGCCCACCATTCTCCACTCCAGCTGCAATGGAGTGTAAGTAGGGTCACCATGTGGGTACGTTCGAGAGGAGGTAAGTGATTGTCAGTACAAAAAATTTCCAAACACCTTGCAATTTGGCAGCACACCCTGTGTCGAATGTCTGGTGTTTGATACTTATCAAAGGGAAAATGAATCTGATGGATGGGGAACTGAAGGATGGAAATTGCGTAATTGAGTAGCAGTTGGTGGTGTAGAAACTGTAGAGTTGGGATTGATGAACTGAACCAAACTGTCACAAAGCTGAGGACGCTGCTGAACCATAAATCTGCCACATGTAGTCAAGGCATGAAAAGGACAGTGCCGTGTAGAAGTATACAGTGTTGGTACACTCAGTGCCCCAAGAGTTATGGCTACAAAATCAGTAGGCATTAAGCTTCTGAATGCAATTTGCCTTAAGCTGCCAGATATAGTGTAGCCATGTCAGTTTATTGTCAAAGAGGGGTGGACAGCAGTATCGGACAGAAATGCATGGCACATTTTGTAGTGGGAGAAAATTGGAAGCCATGATTGAGAGCTCAAAAAGAAGCCTTCTTTATGGTTGTTAAGGCCACAGACTGGCAACTGTATCAGATGCAAAAGTTTTCAACATAAACAGCACAATTAATCACTGGGTCCATGGAGTCCAGAAGTTCTTTGATGGCTATAAGAAAGAGTGTGACGCTCAACATTTAGGGATGCCACTCTTCCAGACCTATGGGGAGCTGACGAAACCAACTCTTAATTCAAAACAGTCTGTCAGCATGACAGAAAGTTGTGGTTAAAAACTGGTAAAGCAACTCGGAAACCTCAGTAGTAGAGTGTGGTTAAGATTTGATGATACCAGGCAATGTCAAATGCCTAGTGCAAAAAAAAAAACTCTGCAATAAGGTGTTGGTGCTTTGTGAAGGCCTGCCAGATGGATGTTACCAGGTGGTGCAAGTGAAAGTGGTCATTGCAGATCTCCCCTCCTGGAGCCCACACTGGTAGGTGGACCGAGCACATGTTGAATATTTGACAGGGATAAAACATCTCTAATTTAGGATAATATGCAAGACTTTATATGAGACCGATGTACTCTTGCAGGCATTTTTGGGAAATTCTGGAGTGTATGCACGGAAACACACATGCTGGAACCTGCCTTCTATTACACTGCACCAGGGTTTTTGTGGGATGCATTGCTGAAAAAGACCCATGTCAACATCAAGCTCTTAACCTGTATTGACATAATGTTATTTTTCAAGCACGGGGTTTATGGGTGGCTTTGCCAATGTGACCAAGATAAATAACCAGCGAGTGGATGAGTAATTCAATGAAGCATCCAGCAGTTTTAAGTTATAATATGTAATTAGATTTAAATAACTTATACAGGCATGCCATTCAACAACCTCTACCTATTAGAGGGTTTCAATGGCTGTCTGATAAGGAAATCACCAGATTGAGTAAATTATCATTGATGGTGATGGATTATGAAACAGGATACATTTTACAGGTAGATATAATATATCCTAATAGTTTGCATGACACACACAGCAATTTGTTGCTATGTCTAGAGTTCAAAATGGTCCCCATCATAAGTGGATGACAACACTGGAGGGAGAAACAAGGCATGTAATGCAGTATCTTTCTCTCTTACTTCTTCACCTTCCTTACATCTTGACCCTTTTTGTTCTTTCCCATAAAAAGCTTTCATTTTGCGTTTTTCTTTTCTTGTTTCTCTTTCATGACTTTTTCTTAAGCTTGAAAAATCACACTTTTATGGAGAGCTGGTCAGTATTGCTGTTTTGCCCTTTTTTCCTACTATGATTTGGACTTCCAAGTCAACATTTGGAGTAGAATTAGAAGCTTTGGTGACAGAGAGGATAGTGATGGACTATAAGAAGGTTCAGCAACAACAATCAGTCTTATTTCCAAGATGAATTATTCACCTTGTGGTTCTGGAAATTTTTCAGTTGTAGGAGATAGAGAAACATCATCTTGGAGCACAGTGGTTTCAGAGGCATCACCTTGAAATGTCTAAACTTCTAATATTTCCCCGTGTGGTCTCTTTTTTTTTTATCTGTAAACTGTAGTTGGCCTGGTTTTGCCCCACCTCATGTTCCTAGTTTTTCTCCATAGTGCCAAAGTGAGCAAAACATGACATCAGGAAGTAGATTCACATTAACACACTAACACAGAAATACAATGAAAACAGGCTTAATTGAAATAATTACTTACCTATTTCCTATCAACTAATGTTTTTATACAAAACATTGCTCCAGATAGTGGCATTGTTAGGTAAAACAGGCAGAAAACTTTCTTTTTTGGTGCTAAACATTGTAGCTATTTCGTCTGAGATAAACTCACACTGCAATGTTCTTCTTCAGCATGCCAGTGCAGAAGTTGCAACAAAAACAGCTAAGTGAAAAATCCATGGCATTTGCACGTTTATTTATATACAAAAGCTGACTTCGGAATTTTCCTATATGTGAGACTGTGTGTACAAGATTTGTGTGCTGGGCTGAAATTATAGATTAGCATGTTTTACTGTTCACATCTTCTGCTTAATCTTTCATTGATTGTATCACTATACATTTGTACTGTGATATTTTGTGAAATTTCGAACATTCACGAGTGCCATGATAAACTTGTACTGTTATTGTCAATTTAAGGCTTACACTTATATGTGCTTGTTTAAAATTTTTGGGAACAGTAGGCCTAAAACAGTCATTCTCCAATTTCATTGTGTAAAATGTGCAATGTAAAATGTAAAGACAAATAAATGTGCAATTTTGAAAATTTTCAGAAGCTACCATTGTCCTGCCCATAATCTAATTTGCAGTAAGCAGTGTTTGTGATATACCGTAGTTACAGTAGCAGGTATTCTAACTAACATATTGTGTTTCATCTAGTTTTCCCTTAAAGACGAGTAGCCATATATATTCTCTACATTTATCATAAATTAACTCTGTTTCCAAGTTTGCTAACAGCTATAATTAACCTAAAAAATTTTTAGGATACAAGTAATTTTTAACACAGGTTTTTCTGTTGCCTTAACAGAAATCTTGTTTTATGTGTTTGCTTCAGTTCTTATAGGAAGTTAGCAACTTTTTAACTCAACAAATTAAAAGATAATCAGCAGGCTTAATTTAACGTTATTTGTGCAATGTCTTGTAACACATGCACCAGCTAAAATGCAGCCCCACTGTGAATACTGTTCTTGAATACAGAACGAATTGGTTGACATTTGTAAGCAGCTGGAAAGCACACTGAATATTGCCAAATTATTGACAGCTGCTGCAAGTTATTGTGTTGGAATAGTTCCCCTGCAGAAAGTACAGGACCTTTCATTACTAGCCTACTGTCTGTGAGTGGTGTTTCAATGGTAGAGCGAGGCATCCTCTACAGGATGGACAGGGACCAAGAAGGACTCAGGGTATTGTACTGATCCCCCTAACAATAACTTTGAGGTGCTGTCTTTCACTGAAATTTAAACTAAGCCTTTGAGACTCATTTCACCCGTTTTGGGGTTAACTTTTTTGTTTTGTCCATTTCAAGAGGAGGCAAACACAAAAGGGTAGAGGTCTGTTAATATTGGTAGTTCAACTGAATGGGGAATGATGTTACCCATTAGGGAAGTGATGGCAAGGGGCAGGAAAGGACACCAGGTGCATTCAGTGTATATGCCTGGGGGCCTCATTC
Organism: Schistocerca piceifrons; assembly: GCF_021461385.2. NCBI lineage: Eukaryota > Metazoa > Arthropoda > Insecta > Orthoptera > Acrididae > Schistocerca > Schistocerca piceifrons. The sequence continues at coordinate 389,937,369 of NC_060143.1, read as the reverse complement.
AACATGTTGAAGAGGCTATTCCAGCAGCCATTGAGGGAACAGGGTGCAACCTACAGTAGGTTGTGGCACAGGGTGGAACAAATGATGCTCGTTGTATGGGCTATGAGGTCATACTTGGGTCATTCCAGTGAATGGAAGAGATGGTTGAGAAGACCAATTTTGCACATGGAACTTCAGCGAAGCTCACAATTTGCAGCCTTGTCCCCAGAACTGGTTGTGGCCCTTTGGTTCTGGATCGAGTGGAAGGACTGAACCAGAAACTTTGAAGCTTCTGGACAAGCTAGGCTCCAACTTTCTGGACTTGCGACATAGGATTGAGAACTGTAGAGTACCTCTAAATGGGTCAGGCATGCACTACTCAACAGAGGCTGTTACCCAGGTAGCTGACTGAGTATGGTGTGCACAAAAGGTTTTTTTTTAGATTAGTTGACTCTCCATTCAATACAGATTACAATATCTGTTGGAAACCCAGAAGTTTCAGTGTAAGATCAAAAGAAATTCCTCACAAAGGTGAGAGTATTAAACTCCTAATCATAGACTGCCATGCATTCACAACAAAGTGCCAGAGTTTGAAGTGCTCATGAAAAGCAGTGAAGCTCGCATAATACAAGGTACAAAAAGCTGGTTGGAACCTGAAATTGATAGCCGTGAGATTTTTGGGGTAAATTTAAGTGTATATTAAAAAGGTCAGGCAAATGGGAAATGGGGGTGGTGTATTTTTTGCAGCAGACAAAAAACTCATATCTACTGAGATAGAAATTGAAGCTGCATGTGAGATTGTATGCGCTAGACTCAGTATCAGGGTTGGGCATAAATTGCATAATTGGATCCTTCTATTGCCCACCAGACTCATCTCTTGATGTAACTGAAAACTTCAGAGAAAACCTCAGTTCACTTGTATGTAAGTTCCCCAATCATACTGCAATCATCAGTGGAGACTTTAATCATCTAACAATCACTGGCCGAGGTGGCCGAGCAGTTCTAGGCACTGCAGTCTGGAACCGGGCGAACACTACAGTCGCAGGTTCGAATCCTGCCTCAGGCATGGATGTGTGTGATGTCCTTAGGTTAGTTAGGTTTAAGTAGTTCTAGGGGACTGATGACCTTAGAAGTTAAGTCCCGTAGTGCACTGAGCCATTTGAACCATCTAACAATCAGTTGGGAAAATTACAGTTTTGTTACTGGTGGGCATGATAAGGCATCATGTGAAACATTCTCTATGGTATACACACTGTGAAGAAACTTCTAAAGAAGCAGAGATTACTGTAAAATAGGTCTGAAGCGAAGCTTAGAGCTATAGACAGAGAGATGCTGACTGAAACGCAATTAGCTGTCGAGAGAGCAATGCATGACACTTTCAATGAGTACTGTAGCAGAATATTGTCAAATGATCTTTCGCAAAACCCAAAGAAATTCTTGTCATGTGTAAAGGCTGTTAGTGGCACCAAACGTAGTATCCATTACCTAATGAGTGAGACAGGAACTGAAACTGAGGGTATCAAAACAAAAGCCAAAATGCTTAACTTCATTTCCAAATGTTCTTTTACAAAGAAAAACCTAGGAGAATTGCCCCAACTTAATCCTCATACCACTGAAATGATCAGTGAAATAAGTATGTGTCAGTGGTGCTGAGAAACAGCTGACATTGCTAAAACTGAAAAAAGCTTCAGGGCCTGATGAAAACCATATCAGATGTGCGGTGAATTTGCGGCCGAGTTAGACCCTCTTCTAGCTATAATCTATCGTAGAACCCTCAAACAAATAACCAAGCCCAGGTCACACCTGTCTCCAAGAAAGGTAGTAGAAGTGATCCACAAAACTACCATCCAATATCCTTGACATCAATCTGATGTAGACTCTTAGAACATATTGTGTGTTCAAACATGATGTTCTCCTCCACGCAGCATGGATTCCGAAAACATTGATGTTGTGAAACATGACATACTGAAACCTCTGTATCAAGGTGGGCAGGTAGATGCAGTATTTCCCGACTTTCAGAAAGCGTTTGACTCACAAGGGGAGGCCACAGAGTTGGGATCCTAGATTTACGTCAAACTTTGTACACATTTAGTAGGCCATTAAAACAAAATAATGTGGAAGTAGTAATGTGCAGTACTCAATTCCAGGAAAATCGCAAGAGACATTTTACATGTCTGTTATGTACCAGGTCAATCTGTGCTAAACATGTCAAATGAATTTGCAATTGTGAATAAGGACTACCATCAGCTGTTAGAATGGAATGCCGACAATGAGAATTTGTGCTGGATCAGGACTTGAACGCAGATTTCCTGCTTATTGTGAGCGGTCGCCTTACCTTTTGGCTATCTGTGCACGATTCACGGCCAGAACCAAACTTACATATGACGTCAACCATGCATCTATGACCTGTACTTGTACATCCATATATATATTCTGGCATAGGTCAGACGTTGTACTTGAAAGTCACATGCCTGATATTGGCAGATACGATATTGCAGTGCCTGTGGGTGTGTAGTTCCTTTGGACATGCAGCATCCATAGCCGTTATGAAATGAATTCTCAATTGCGAATAAGGACTACCATGAGTTGTAGACTGGAATGATGGCAGTGAAAATTTGTGCTGGACTGGGACTCAAACTCTGATTTTCCAATTATCATGAGCGGTTGCCTTACCATTTGGCCATCTGTGCATGACTCACAGCCAGACTCAAACTTACATATGTTGGCAACCATGTTTCTATGCAGCGCCTGTTCCTTTAGACACGGATGGATGTCCAAAGGAACTTCACATCGTAATCAGAATAACATAGGCTCTTGCAATATCATATCTATCTGTGCTAGGTGCTGAAGGTTACAGTTTGTGGGGGTCAAGTCATCAGCATTCAAGTTTCTTATGACAAAACCATTAACCATGAACCTTGCTGTTGTTGGGAAGTTTGCACGCTTCAGCAATACAGATAGCTGCATGGTAGTTGCAACCATAACAGAGGGGATGTGTAGAGAGGCCAGTCAAACATGTGGTTCCTGTAGAGGGGCAGCAGCCTTTTCAGTAATTGCAGGGGCATCAGTCTGGATGATTGACTGAACTGGTCTTGCAACATCAACCAAAACAGCATCGCTGTGTTGCAACAGTGAACAACTGAAAGCAAGGTGAAACTACAGCTGTAATTTTTCCCAAGTACATGCAGCTTTATTGTATGGTTAAATGTTGATAGCATCCTCTTGGGTTAAATATTTTGGAGGTAAAATAGTTCCCCGTTCAGATCTCCGGGCGGGGACTACTCAGGAGGACGTCATCAGGAGAAACAAAACTGGCTTTCTACAGACTGGAGTGTGGAATGTCAGATCCCTTAATCGGGCAGGTAAGATAAATACTTAAAAAGGTAAATGGACAGGTTAAAATTAGATATAGTGGGGATTAGTGAAGTTCTGTGGCAGAAGAAACAAGACTTCTGGTCAGGAGAATACAGGGTTATAAATACAAAATCAAATACGGGTAATGCAGGAGTAAGTTCAATAATGAATAAAAAAATAGGTACGCGGATAAGGTGCTATGAACAGCACAGTGAATGCATTATTGTAGCCAAGATAGACACGAAGCCCATGCCTACCACAGTAGTACAAGTTTATATGCCAACTTGCTCCACAGATGATAATGAGATTGAAGAAATGTATGATGCGATAAAAGAAATTATCAGATAGTTAAGGGAGATGAAAATATAATAGTCATGTCAGGACTAGAATTTGATAGTAGGAAAAGGAAGAGAAGGAAAAGTAGTAGGTGAATATGGACTGGGGCAAGGAATGAAAGAGGAATTTGCTTGGTAGAATTTTCCACAGAGCACAACTTAATCATAGCTAACACTTGGTTTAAGAATCATGAAAGAAGTTTGTATATGTGAAAGAGGCCTTGAGGTACTGGAAGGTTTCAGATAGATTATATAATAGTAAGACAGAGATTTAGGAAACAGGTTTTAAATTGTAAGACATTTCTAGGGACAGATAAGGGCTCAATCACAATTTATTAGTTATGAACTGTAGATTAAAACTGGAGAGATAGCAAAAGGGAAGAATTTAGGGAGATGGGGCATGTACAAGCTGAACGAACCAGAGGTTGTAGAGAGTTTCAGAGGGAGCATTAGGGAACAATTGACAAGAATAGGGGAAATGAAAACTGTAGACGAAGAATGGGTAGCTCTGAGAGAAAAAATAGTGAAGGCAACAGAGGATCATGTAGGTAAAAAGACGAGGGCTAGTAGAAGTCCTTGGGTAACAGAAGAAATATTGAATTTAATTGATGAAAGGAGGAAATATAAAAATGCAGTAAATGAAGCAGGTGAAAAGGAATACGAACGTCTCAAAAATGAGATTGACAGGAAGTGCAAAATGGCTAAGCAGGGATGGCTTGAGGACAAAGGTAAGGATGTAGAAGCATATATCACTAGGGGTAAGACAGACGCCACCTAAAGGAAAATTAAAGAGACTTTAGAGAAAAGAGAACCACCTCTGTGAATATCAAGAGCTCAGATGGAAAACCAGTCCTAAGAAAAATTTTGGGTGCAGGAGCCCAGTGATTAGGTTTGTTCGACCTTTAAATTCTTACGTGATCTGAGTTCAGACCAGCGTGAGCCAGGTCGGTTTCTATCCTAAGACTATTAATCCATATTAGTACGAAAGGACCATATGGTTAAAATATTTTTTATTATGTTGATTAACATTAATTAATGAAGGGAAAGCAGAAAGGTGGAACGAGTATATAGAGGGTCTATATAAGGGTGATATACTTAAGGGCAATATTATGGAAATGAAAAGGATGTAGATGACAATGAGATGGGAGATACGGTACTGTGTGAAGACTTTGGTAGAGCACTGAAATACCTAAGTCTAAACAAGGCCCAGAACTACTAATAACCTTGGAGAGCCAGCCGTGACAAAACTCTTTCATCTGGTCAGCTAGATGTACGAGACGGGCGAAACACCCTGAGACTTCAAGAAGAATATAATAATTCCAATTCTAAAGAAAGCAGGTGCTGGTAGGTGTGAAAATTACCAAACCATTCGTTTAATAAGTCATGGACGAAAAAAAAAAAAAAACACACACACACACACATTGTTTACAGACGAATAGAAAAACTGGTAGAAGCCAACATCAGGGAAGATCACTTTGGATTTTGTAGAAATGTAGGCACATGCAAGCCAACACTAAAGTGCGCGTCATATATCTTGGCGGCCGAGTTTAGGTTCGTTCTGCGCATCTGATGTCACAAAACACAGTCAGCCAATGAACAGAGAACGACGTTGCCAGATCTCGACAGCAGTGCAGAGCACGGACGAATGTCTTCAGTTTTAGAAACGTTCAGTCATAAATAAAGTAATAGAACAAAAGCAATGTCTTGATAGCAGACTTTCTTTTACAGAAAGTTTGGAAAAAGCATTCTTTATACCAATTGCTTCATATTCTATTAATTAATTAAACCAAACAAGCAATAAGACTCCTAATTCAGGCGATAGCAAGGAAAGGTGTTTGTTTCAATCTCACGAACTGCTTTTTCGCAATAAAGAACAGCGGTAATTGTTTATTTCCTATTGTACTTCGACGAAGCGTGAGTAATTCATAGTCATACCAACAGTGTTTATAAGTAGTTGCGTGAGATGTTAGAGTCCTTATGGAGTTACATCGTTCGATGAGCTGAGGTAGCGGAACGGTTAAGGTGTTGGGCTGCAAAGTGAGAGGTAATGAGATCGTCCTTGTGTGGTGCTTAATATTTTCTTTTTTTAAAAACAATATTGGAGTGCCTTACTTCACGAATTTTATTCGTTTGAATGAAATTTCTAGTGCTTTGCCTGTTCATTAACTTTTTCGCTGCTGCAGACACGTGCTCCCCGCATTCCGCGCTGTGCGCGATTTTGTCATCACTGCACTTCTCGCCTGTGTAGACACATGGTGTTCCCACTGCTTTGACACACTTATCATTCGATTTCACAAAAACTATTTGGCCAAAAAATTTGATTTTTACACGTCTTCTTGCCTGATACCTTCCCCCCCCCCATAAATGACTTAATTTTGTTTTGACGTGCAGCATTAAATGTAGTAAACCATTGCACGAAATTTTGAAGAGTTTGCGTATACTTTCCGTATGGTCGATTTTAGTTGCCACAATGTCGAGAATGAAATGTGGACAAGATACCTAAATTTCATGTAATATTTACTGTATAAGAATATCTCATTTAATTTAAGTACCACATAGGTGTCGTATGTAATATTGATAAATATTCCGTCTTTCGCGACTGTAATAAAAGTTTTATTTACACACGGCGCGTTTGGCTTAATTTTAAAGCACTTCCATTGGTGAAAGGTATGGCACATACATAATGGTATTCATGTTCTATTTCTTGTTTTTGTTCCACAGTCGCAGTTTTACCAATGGTATTGAAATATATCCCTCTTCTGCAACTGTAATAAGCGACTCATTTAGACCAGATGCGTTTCTCTCTTTTGAAGCATCATAAGAGGACTGTATTTTGTGTCCTGCATTGCCAAGTCACCTTTCGTAGTTTTGTGCTGCGGTAGCACAATATTCAACGTTTGTGTTGGCTCATCAGTGTTTTAGCGAATAAATGCTGTTTGTGTGTGCCACACACAAAATTATATTTGACATAGCTCTGAGCACTTCACTGACAGACGGTATATTCAAGTCCTAATGTTTTTGTAAGTCCACAGTTTTGTTTAATGTATTTTGTCTACTTCCTTTTGATTGATTGAAGTGCTTTAAAATAAAGCCAAACGTGCCCAGTGTAAGTAAAACTTTTGTTACAGTCGCAAAAGGTGGAATATTTCTCAATATTACATGCGACACTTATGTGGTACTTAAATTAAATGAAATATATAGGTATCTTGTCCACATTTCACTCTCAACATTGTGGTAACTAAAATCGACCATCCGGAAAGTATACTCTATGGACTTTACCTCTGCAAACTCTTCAAAATTTCGTGCAAAGGTTTACTATATTTAATGCTGCATAATAACTGCATTGAACATCGAAACAAAATTAAGTCATTTATGGGGGGAAGGTATCAGTCAAGAAGATACGTAAAAATCTAATTTTTGAGCCAAATAGTTTTTGTGGAATCGAATGATAAAGAGTGTCAAAGCAGTCAGAACACAATGTGTTTGCACAGGCGAGCAGTGCAGTGACAAAATCGCCCACAGCGCGCAATGCAGGGAGCACGTCTTTGTAGCAGCGAAAGGGTTAATGCGGCCGTGATGGCTTTACTTCATGAACTGCGCGCTCCCCCCTAAACGTAAGCTTGCGAACTATGCTATACTATGGCGCTGCTTCTCCTGGCGCGTGCGTCGTGTGCAACTGGCAACGCAGCAATCTCCCGCGTCTAGGCGGGCATGCGCGAGCCGCCAAGATAAAAGAATTGAACTATACCCTACAATTTATCTCAGAAGATAGGTTAAGGAAAGGCAGACCTATGTTTATTGCATTTGTAGAGTTAGAGAAAGCGTTTGACAATGTTGACTGGAATACTCTCTTCCAAATTATGAAGGTGGCAGGAGTCAAATACAGGGAATGAAAGGCTATTTACAATTTGTACAGAAAGCAGATGGCAACTATAAGGGTCGAGGGGCATGAAAGGGAAGCAGTGGTTGAGACGGGAAGTGAGACAGGGTTGTAGTCTATCACTGGAGTTATCCAATCTGTATGTTGAGCAAGCAGTAAAGGAAACAAAGGAAAAATTTGGAGTAGCAATTAAAATCCAGGGAGAAGAAATAAAAATCTTGAGTTTTGCCAATGACATTATAATTCTGTCAGAGACAGCAAAGAACTTGGAAGGGCAGTTGAACGGAATGGACAGTGTCTTGAAAGAAGGATGTAAGATGAAAATCAACAAAAGCAAAATGAGGATAATGGAATGTAGATGAATTAAATCAGGTAATGCTGAGAGAACTAAATTAAGAAATGAAACACTTAAAGTAGTAGATGAGTTTTGCTAATTGGGCTACAAAATAACAGATGATGGTTGAAGTAGTGAGGATATAAAATATAGACTGGCGATGGCAAGGAAAGTGTTTCTGAAGAAGAGAAATCTGTTAATGTTGAGTATAGATTTAATTGTCAGAAAGTTTTTTCTGAAAGTATTTGTATGGAGTGTAGCAATGTATGTAAATGAAACATGGATGATAAACAATTTAGACAAGAAGATAATAGAAGCTTTCAAAATGTGATGCTACAGAAGAATGCTGAAGATTAGATGGGTAAATAATGTAACTAATGTGGAGGTACTAAATAGAATTGGCAAGAAAAGGTATGTGTGGCACAACTTGCCTAGAAGAAGGGATCGGCTGGTAGGATATGTTCTCAGGCATCAAGCGATCACAAATTTAGTATTGTAGGGAAGTGTGGAGGGTAAAAAATCGTAGAGGAAGACCAAGAGATGAATTCACTAAGCACCTTCAGAAGGATGTAGCTTGCAGTAGTTACTCAGAGATGATGAGGCTTGCAGAGGATAGAGTAGCATGGAGAGCTGCATCAAACCAGTCTTTGGGCTGAAGACCACAACAACAAGACCAACGCATATGTGGTGGTGGTTCAACTCCCACTTAGTCTTAATTTTCAATCTGTGTTTTTTTTCATCACAGGTCATATTATTTAATTTATATGACATTTGAGAGGTAATATAATAAAAAAAAACACTTATATCTTAATGAAGTTTTAGTAATTTTTTTAATGATTTGACTGCTTACTAAATTTGAATTAAATTTAATTATTAGAACAAACATATTTGTAACTATCAACAAGTAAATGAAGCAACACATAGTTTTCCTGAAAATTTACACCTGTCATGATTTGCAAACTGCCTTATACGTGCCATCTGGTAATGTATATGGAATAACTTTGCACCTCAACATTTTGAGCTGCAGAGAGAGATGCAGGCCCCATTTGGCAGTTAACATGCATAGTTGTGAGACATTGCTAATGTAGCAAGAATGAAAAGTAGATGTGCAATTTTTTTGAATATCACAGAATTTACACCTGTACAACAAAAATGAAAGTTTGGGCAGGAATCGAACCACTGCCTTATATACATTCATCTTACAAAGCTCAAATGGTAACCACTTCACCACCATTTGTGCTAACATCTGGCACCTATACAAAAGATATATCAGTTACATAATAGACATGTAAAACTTCTCTTGCAATTTTCTTGGAATTGTCAGGGTGGTGCACATGTGGCTTGATTTTGTTGTATCAGAATGTTCAAAGACTAGGCAACAAAATGTGTGAGCTGGAAGTAATTTTAAACTGTAATCTTAAGGTGGTTTCTGTGCTGTGTATCAATGAGCACTGGCTTCGGGAGACTCAGATTTGTGCAGCAAATATACCAGACTTTGACTTAATAAGTATCTCTTGCAGAGAAACATAAATGTGGAGGTGTATGCATCTATGTTAGAAGTAATGTTGAATCTAAGGAGGTAAAACTTAGCAAGGTGAAGTGTGCAGAGAAAGATTCTGAATGTTGTATTTGTGAACATACAGACTGTCAAACTATCATTGCTTGCATCTATAGGTCCCCATCAGGTGACTTTACCCAAATCTTATATAATATAGATGATCTTTTAAATGAATTGAGTTTCAGGTCAAAATGTGCAATAGTTCTTGACGACTTTAAAATTAATTTTAACAAAAGTAATAATAACAATGTACAGTTATTAAATCTGTTTAACTCATACAACATGAAACCTACTGCGCAGGAAATTACCAGATATGGGGATGGGTCTGAAACAACACTTGATCAGATATTTACCAACAAACAAAGCTGTGAGTACAATATTTAAGTAACAGACACAGGCTTTTCTGACCATATGGCTTTAAAAATGATAAGGAATGAGAACAATAAGAAATGCACAGTACTGGAAAATATGTACAAAAAAGACTTATTAATGCAAACGACATGTGGGTTTTTAATAGTATGCTAGAAAGGGTGCAGTGGGGCATTGAACAAACTGATGATATAGACGAAAAGTATGACAGTTTTCTTACTGATTATAAATATTCCTATGATGTGGCATTCCCGTTAAGAAGAATTAAATTCAATGAGAAGACAAACACAGGGGGTAACAAGGGATTAAAAAATCAGCAATCACACCTAGAAACCTAAGAAAACATGCTAAAATAAATACAACAATAAAACCATACTAAAGGAAATATAGAAAGGGTCTACAGAAAAATTTTATAGGCAGAAAAAGGCTAAGCAATGATTCATACATTAACAAGGGGAGCAATAAATCAAAATCGATTTGGAAGGTTATAAACAATAGCATAGAAAAATGTAAAAACGAAGACCCATAATTTCAAAATTATAAGTGAGGGTAAAGTGATAGAAGATGCTCAACAGATAGCCAATATATTCAATGAATATTATGTGAACATAGCACTGAACCTAATTAAAAGTCTGTGCAATTCAAAGAACGAAAACAAAAAATACCAACTTGCGAAAAGACAATGTTTCTGTACCCAGTAACAGAATGTGAAGTTAGAAATGATATTAATAACCTAAAAATTAAAATGTCTTGTGGTATTGACAGAATTCCAGACAAGGTAATCAAACATAGTTCTACCAGCATAGATACTCGCTCAACTGACATATTAATACTTCTTTCAGGATGGGAGTGTTCCCATCAAAACTAAAACTCTCCATAACAAAGCTACTTCACAAAAAGAATAGTACAGCTGACATAAATAATTATAGGCCAATGTCATTATTGTCAGGTTTTTCTAATGTAATTAAAAGTGTAATGTATGAAAGGCTTGCTGACTTCCTGAACAAAAATAAAATACTGACTAATAGCCAAAATGGGTTTAGAAAGAACAGACCCACAAAAATGACAGTCTTTCAGTTCATGAAAATGGTCCTAAATGCCTTGGGCAAGACTGAATTAAGCTGTGGGATATTCTTAGATTTATCTCAAGTGTTTGATCTAATCAGCCATGACTTATTGCGTATGAAACTAGAATTTTATGGGGTCCGGGGACTTGCCTTCAAATGGTTCAAGTCTTTTTTTCTCTGGTAGGCAACAGAAAGTATAAATATGTCATGAGGGCAAAGAGAATCTTTCAGATTTCAAAAAAACTAGCTATGTAGTGCCCCAGGATTCTGCATTAGGCCCTCTGTTGTTCTTGGTGTATATAAACGATTTGGCAAACCATCTGACAGTTGCTGAAACGGTGATGTTCACTGATGACACTAGCATTTTCATAAAAGGACAATCTACAGCATAGTATTTCTAGGACAATAAATGAGACAGAAAAATAGTTTAGTGATAATGCTTTGATTATATATAAGGATAAAGCAGTATTGATGAATTTCTGTAATATTACCAGTAAAGCTAGAAGAAGAGTAAAAACTGAGTGGGAAAACCAGTGCTATTTACATAAAACACATGTAAACTGTATACTAGAAAGCTAGGGTTGCGTTGTATGAGTAAACTTCTATAAAGAATAGCTGAGATCGAGCAAATCAGCAGTTTACATGTGTTCTATGTAAACAGCACCAGTTTTAAACAATGGAATCATGCCTTACGTATGTCTGATTGGCAATGCATTTTTTCCTTCCTATTAGTTGAATTATGCACCCACAGAAGTGTTTAGGGTATCATTATTCGCTTGTAACACAATTTTAGTACTGTTTCATGCCTGTGTTATTACCTCTAAGAGTAATGGTTTGTCACTTAGACTTATATATACCCCCACTTTATTCAAATGTCTGGTATTAATCTGTAATGGGAATAACCATGTATATGTAACCTCATTTGTATTTGTTTGTACCATGTAAATTGCTAAAGTCATGGTAAATTGCATCTCAGTGAAAATGAACGCCTTTTAATGAAGTCATCCTTTATATAATATGTTTATAATATATTTAATTTGTACAATAGCACATAGATTGCTGATGTCTCACATTGTTTGTTTTATGTATGGTGTGTTATATAGGGCCTGAAGATGATGTTGACACAATGTCGAAACCAGTAGCCAAATAAATATGAAATCTAAGGAACAGCTGGAGGAGTTTCATTTTAAATAATAATTTTAAAAAAATGCTTATATGTTCTTGTAGTCTGGAGTGAAATGTTAATTGTTTATGCAGCTGTCTGCCCACGCATGGATTTTGTGTGTGTGTGTGTGGGGGGGGGGGGGGGGGGGGGCGGGGGGGGGGGGGGGGGGGGAGGCAAGAGCCACCCTCACAGTAGCTGGCCAGTGACTGTGGCATGTCATTCCTCAGACACTAGGTGGCAGTCATAGTGGTTAAAGCATGGAGGGTCGCTGTGGGCCAATGGCAGTGGCAGTGGTGAGTGATGTTTGCAGTGCTGAGCCATGCACAGACAGTGCAGTCCCTGACCAGTAAAAGTGTGGGAAATTGTTTAAATATTGGATATTAGTCTAATGTAACGACGTCTTGTATGTGTTTACTGTTGTATACACGGTGGAGAAACTTTCGTGCTTAGTTTTCTTTCTTAATTTCCCTTCACTTTTATATATCCACAGTAATGTCATGATGTCAGGCTCATCTTAGTCGGCCTGATGTGACATAAATTATACTAATTAAGTTGTGGGTAGTATCTTAGAAAAGCGGCCTTGTGCAAAAAAATCGCTAAAATATATAATACCTTAGTAATTGTAGTTTAATACTGTGGTGGTGTGTTTGTTTTAGCATAATTCTGCTAGATACGTGCTAAATCATTTAGATTTTTAATAATTACCGGCCGTTTTTGCGCATTCACTGCAATGTCAAAATATCTTGGCAGATGTGTTAGATGATGATGTAACTTTTGGGCCACGAATTATAGTAATTACGATAACCGGCACCGCCAGTCAATCCGATAAAACCCCCTTGAACTTCTCGGCACTCAGCTGACGTAGAATAGGGTGAGGATTACCTTTAAAGTGAATGGGGGAAGGTGGCTATTTTGGGTCATAATTTATAATAATTCTTATAAAGTGGATCATGAAGTATAGTAATTCAGATAATCACTTGACCTAAATAAATATTGGATAAGAGCATAAGATGCAGGTTTGTTTACATATGAGTCATAAATTAGACCAGGCCATGTGAATGGTACAGCATGTTTGTGTAAGGAAAACAACAGGCTTAGTGTTCAGGAACTCCCACAGCCAGATTACTATGTGAATTTTCCGCCATTCTACACTTAACTGGTTGCCTCTTATGGTACCATTGCCACTTAGCTTATAGTGCAGGCTGCCTATCTACATTATCCCTGTGCTCGTACCCACTTACATATACTACTAACAAAAGCAACTAGCCACCAGATGTCCTGGAGTGTCATATTCCAGAGCTGTCCCACCAGAGGCGCCAACAATCACCGCATCGCCAGCAAATGTTGCAGACCCAGCACTGAATTGCAGAGAACGTAATATGCAACTCTATCCTTAGTGCCTGTAAAGAAGAGAAAGCGTGCCTCAAGGAAGTGAGACAGCACAACACAAAGGAGCAGCCAGCACGGTGTGACCACTGCCACGCTGTCCTGCCAAAAGAAAAGCCAACAGAAAACACCAACACAACTGACGATCACTGCACCACAGTGCTAATGAAATTCGGAAAATGATGATGAAACAAAGGCTAGTGTGCTCTCGATACAAAAGAGAATGCGCAAATGACAATAGGCAATGGTCAGTAGAGATTAATGCATCTGTAAAAAGATCTAAGTGCAAAGCATAGTTGCTCTTCCCTTACTCTATTTGCAAGTCGAACAGGAAAGAAAGTGACTAATTGTGGAACAGGGTACCCTCCACCACACAACATGCAGTGGATTGCGGCGCAATCCCTGCAACTGTCAGTGTGTTGCAAATCTGATGATCCTAGTGCAGAAGCTTGTAACTAGCAGCTGCCGTTTCATCAGCTGATCTGCCACAGCTAGTCACTGCTCCACTGAAGACAGCTACCCCAGCAAAATACACAATAACCCTCAGGAAGCGGCTTGGACAACACAACTATTAGATTGACTGTTTTAACCAACGGCATTCGCCAACAGCCTGGAGAATTTCGCAAATTTCTAAGAGAGGAGGTCACTGATATTTACCTGGTTTGTGAAATGCACCTTAACTATGTTTGAACGTCATGGTGCGAAATTGCACGTGCTAATACACAGACAGAGAAAAATTGGGTGGGGACACAGATATCTACATCGACAGCTCATTTTGCCACTTTGAGACCGCTTTACCAGAGTTAACGTTAGTGGAGGCCACTGGAGTGACTGTGGAAATATCAGTGAGATCCAGCCTAAAGGCCGCCAAGAGTTGCACTGGATCCAGCTGACTTTGCTGCACTCCTGTCACACCACGGCAGGATCTTCCTGGCTGGAGATTACAATGCCAAACTTTTGGCTTGGAACTCCAGGGTAGACAAAACCAGCAGCTGACAGCTCCAACACATCACTGAACGCTACAAGTCAATTACTGTAGTGTCTTATGACCTGACTATTTATCTATGAAATTGTGGAAGCTCTGATATCATCGATCTTGCAGTCATCAAGGGCCTAGGACATCGAGTATCCACCTTGATGCGCAATGTTCTGTCATCTGATCAACTGGTTGTGGTTTACAACATTGATGGAGACGTCATTGCACAGCCAAATAGTGGCAGCAACCTTATGAACACCAATTGGAAAGAATTCAAGACTTTTCTTGCCAAAGCCATGTGAGCACCAACTCCAGCTGATGACGGCTAGCCGTCAAACACTTCTCGACACCTACAGTGAGAGAAGTAGGCTCAGCCGCACCACACCTGCTGTGCAGAATGCTATGATGAATATGTACCACAGGGAACTCTGTTCAATAACAGATTACGTTACATGTTCTAATTAATGAAATTTCTGGTTCCATTAATTTTTCTTCGAATATTGCAGATATTGTTAAGAAAGGGAGTCTATGTGATCGATATTTTGTTTGAGAACATTTAATTGAAATTATTTTCTGTAATGTTTTGGAAATCCATTTATATCTTTGACTATTAAGAACATAAATTATCATTTAAATCTCATTTGTTTCTTTCAATTGTATCCAGCATGTATTTCGTATTTTGAAATATTTGATTATGTAAATTCGTCACAGAATTTCATTATCCATAAAAATAAAAACTGTTACAACTTTTCATAAATACCAGAACACAGTGAGATGTTAATATTGTAAGAATGTATTTTTGATACTTTGCACCAACAAGTTGTGCTATCTTTGTTTAGCAGCCCCGGATCTACGATATTTCCGAACCGGTGCAAAAACTTGATAGTTGTGGCCCCCTCTTCCTCCCCCCCCCCCCCCCCCCAACCCCTTGAGCATTCGAGATACGATGTCAAAAATTAAAAAAATTAAAAATGCCATTTTGTAGCGCATATATTTCTGAAGAGTTTGATACATAAAACATAGATGCTCTGTGGAAGTCAAACATGTATATTTTGCAATGGAAGTCATCAAACCTATGTTCAGGACAGTGAAAATTAAAATCTGCGGTGGGTCTTCTGGTCCGAGTCGACCAGTTTTACATCCTACCCTCCTTAAAAAAGTCCCACAATTAATACTGAGTGGGATTATTTGTGAATGGGAGAATAATAACCCTCAGTAAATTTGCACTCTTTATTGCCTATTAGCTAACAACTTTCTCTTTTGTGTGACATAAAATTAAATATAGGAAACATAAAACCATTACAGGCAAGATACAAGCAAGACAGTACACATTTCTTCAATCATTAGGTCCCAGCATTTTTTCTCTCTAATCTTGCTACAGCCTTCCTTTCTGCGAAAGAATCAAAGTTCGTCAAACGTTTTCTTACACAAAGAAACAAAATGGGAGAAGATCGACATGTTAACCTGTCAACAGGCTGCAAGGTCGAGCCATAGTACCGCCATCCGTCAGATGAGGAAGTTCGACAAACTGCAGCAGAAAACCACTGACGAAGGACTGGTGCTGGACACTCAACAGATGGTGGTTAACCTTTCCAGCCACATCTTAAGCAATGCAGTCACACAAATTCTGGCTAAAGGTATGAATTTCGCAGTCGCACCAAAACGAGTCCCAAAAGAAGACATCATCGAATCTGTCGAGGCTTCGATTCGTCATCTACCACAACTGAGGCTGAGAAGACCCACACAAAGCCTCCGAAACAAAATATCAGCAGGGAGGAACGTCATGCTAACGCGGAACTGAAGAACAGCTTTCATATAGTAATAACAAGAGCCGATAAGGGAAATGCGACCGTTGTGTTGGACACGGAAAATTATAACAAATTAATGGAGGATCTTATGGATGAACCCGTTTATAAGAAACTTAAGGAAGATCCGACGACCAAGATAATCAAATCAACGGAAGCATTGCTAAAGCAAACTAGAGGCTCATTCCACAAGTTCCACAGGCACCAAGAATATATGTTGTACCGAAAGTCCATAAAGAGTCCTTTCCTTTATGACCGATTGTGAGTACCATTAATGCACCGACGTACTATCTAGCAAAGGAACTGGCTCCAAAGCTCTGACATTTGGTGGACCATACAAAATCGTACGTTAATGACTCCGCCCACTTTGTAGAACTTTTAAAACAAAAGTACTGGGTGATCAAAAAGTCAGTATAAATTTGAAAACTTAATAAACCACGGAATAATTGAGATAGAGAGGTAAAAATTGACACACAGGCTTGGAATTACATGGGGTTTTATTAGAACAAAAAAAACAAAGTTCACAAAATGTCCGACAGATGGCGCTGGGCAGCAAAACGTCAGTGACTGCACATGACAATTATGTATAAAAGGAGTTGTAATGAGAGAGAGAATCAGATGCACCAGCAGTCGCAGCATGTTGACGTCACCTGAAAAGGCGCTTTTAATGAAGCTGTATAATCAGAATGGGGAATGTGCTAGTTCAGCGTTACGATCCTATCGCCATAGGAAGGGGATTCGAACGGGTAAAGGTCCGTTGACAAATGCAGATGTGGCGAGAATGATTTTGAAGTTCTAAGCCACGGGTTGTTTAGACGATAGACCCCGTAGTGGGCGACCGAGCACAAGGTGTAATGCTGCTGAGACAGTTCACGAAGAAATGGAGACTGTAGCGGGTTCGTCCATGCACGGGGAAGTCATCGCTAGTGCAGTCGCACGTCGCACCGGCATTCCATACACTATTGTTTGGTTGGCACTTAGGCGTACCCTCCAATGCTATCCGTACAAAATCCATCGGCATCATGAACTGTTAGCTGGCGATTTAGTGAAGCGGAGGGTATTTGCGGTGTGGGCGTTTCAAAAGATGGCGGAAGATGACGATTGGTTGAGTAACGTGTTGTGGACCAACGAAGCTCATTTCACGCTCCGAGGGTCTGTCAACGCCCACAACTGCAGAATTTGGGCAACCGAAAATCCTAGAACTGTCGTGGCTTAACATCTGAGGTCATCAGTTCCCTAGAACTTAGAACTACTTAAACCTAACTAACCTAAGGTTGGCTCTGAGCACTATGGGACTTAACTTCTGTGGTCATCAGTCCCCTAGAACTTAGAACTACTTAAACCTAACTAACCTAAGGACATCACACACATCCATGCCCGAGGCAGGATTCGAACCTGCGACCGTAGCAGTCCCGCGGTTCTGGACTGCGCGCCTAGAACCACTAAACCACCGCGGCCGGCAACTAACCTAAGGACATCACACACATCCATGCCCGAGGCAGATTCGAACCTGCCACTGTAGCAGTCGCGCGGCTCCAGACTGAAGCGCCTAGAACCGCTCGGCCACCGCGGCCGGCAGAACTGTCGTGTAAAACTCCATTGCACGACGAGAAAGTCACGGTATGGGTTAGATTTACTACATCTACCGTTATTGGGCCTTTTTTCTTCGAGGAAATCCATGATTCTGGTTTTGTAACTGCTACCGTAAGGGGTGAGAGGTATGCCGAAGTGTTACAGAATCGCATCATTCCCAACCTGGCTGATAAACACCTGCTGGAACGTACGATGTTTATGCAGGATGGCGCTCCACCCCATATTGCTAGACGTGTGAAAGATCTCTTGCGCGCGTCGTTTGGTGATGATCGTGTGCTCAGCGGCCACTTTCATCATGCTTGGCCTCCCAGGTCCCCAGACCTCAGTCCGTGCGATTATTGGCTTTGGGGTTACCTGAAGTTGCAAGTGTATTGTGGTCGGCCGACATCTCTAGGGATGCTGAAAGACAACATCCGACGCCAATGCCTCGCCATAACTCTGGACATGCTTTACAGTGCTATTCACAACATTATTCCTCGACTACAGCTATTGTTGAGGAATGATGGTGGACATATTGAGCATTTCCTGTAAAGAACTTCATCTGTGCTATGTCTTACTTTGTTATGCTAATTATTGCTACTCTGATCAGATGAAGCGCCATCTGTCGCACATTTTTTGAACTTTTGTATTTTTTTGGTTCTAATAAAACCCCATGTCATTCCAAGCATGTGTGTCAATTTGTACCTCTCTATCTACATTATTCCGTGATTTATTCAGTTTCCAAATTTATACTGACTTTTTGATCACCCAGTATATCGGGGCCACAGACATGATGGTTAGCTTTGACGTGAAGTCCTTATTCACTAATGTACCGGTACAAGACACCATGAACGTCTTAGAGGAAGGCATGGCACCCGATATCTGCAATCTAGTGCACCACTGTGCAACGACCACCTATTTCAGGTGGAAAGGGAAATTTTATGAACAGACAGATGGTGTAGCTATGGGTTCCCCTCTCTCACCTATTGCAGCAGACATCTTCATGGAAGCTTTTGAAGAAACAGCTCTCCAGTCCACACAATTACGCCCGGAATGTAGCTCCGATATGTTGACGACGCTTTCGTTATCTGACCAGAGGGAGAGGAAGAGCTACGAAATTTCCACCAACACGTCAACCAGCTGCACAGCGGAATCCAATTCACTATGGAGATGGAAAAGAGTGGGGTGCTGCCTTTCCTCGACGTGGAAGTTTACAGAAAGCCTGATGGTAAACTGGGCTATAGAGTATACAGGTAGCCAGCCAGTACTGACAGGTACCTGCATGCTATTCCCATGATCAAACTACGCAGAAGAAATCCGCCCTGTGCACTTTAACCAAGAGGGCTCACATGATCAGCGATGAGGAACATCTAAAGGGTGAACTACAAAACCTCAAGCCCCTTTTTTGTGCCAATGGTTATGGAATGTTAGTAATAGATAAAACTATGGCGACAAAGAATGAAGGCAATAGAGGAGAGCAAAAGGAAGCAGAAAACATCGCTCTGTTACCATATGTTCATGGTGTCACTGAACGGGTGGGCAAAATTCCTCGCTGAGCAGGCATCAAGCCGATTTTCCGAAGCAGCAACAGAATAAAAGGTGTTTTCGCACAATGAAAGATACAGCTGATAAACTACATGCTGCTGGAGTTTATGAAATTAGGTGCGAATGTGGATTAGTGTATGTAGGCAAGATGGGGCAACCAATCAGCACACGGATAACTGAACACAGAAGATATATCCGACTGCGACAGCACACCAAGTCAGCGATGGCAGAACACCAGAATGAGTGCAGCAAACATATTGAATTTGGTGAAGTTCACGTACTAACGGAACAGCCTTTTACTTTCAGGAGGAAAATTAGAGAGGCAATAGAAATAGCCAAATGACCGGCCAACATGAACAGAGAAGACGGCTACCGACTGCCGAAGTCTTGGCTGCCAGCAATAACAGCGCTACGGGACGATAGCTCAAGTCATGCAACACATACGGGCGCGCGGGACACCGTACCGGCCGCAGGTACATAGAGTACTGGCGCGCTTCGGCCGGCGCTAGAAAGCAGGAAAACAACGCCACGTCACAGCTGTCGCCTGGTTTTCCATTCGTTGATTTCCACCAGTCACAAGAAGTAATACAAACATCAATCAAAACGTCTGGTTTCCACCAATGAAAACAAATAATGAAAACACCGGTCACTATCAATTGACCACCTGAAAAAGCTGTTAATACAAATGGTACCCAAGACTGGTGTGGTTTCTAGATTTGATTATGTCTATTTTGTCATAGTCTGCTGCATAAAACGAAATAGACCTTTCTAATATTGCAGTAATTGTAAGAGATGCCAAATAAGCGAGACTGTGTTGGCACAAATGGTCATTTTTGTGTACCTCATTTACATAAATAACACGATGGAACACAGTTCACGAAATGCCAATATCAAACGCCTATTAGGCCTACTACAAGTAAAATGTTTTATGTTAGGAAATAGTTTCACATTTCATTCATATGCTCCAGTTTCTAAAGTGTGAGATGGAAAAGTAGTAGTACAAATTTTTTTACATAAATTTGGAACCGTCGTGTTCTTCCACATAATTTGTGTGATGTCACCGTTTCTTCTCCTTCCTCGTTTTAACAACCAATCTTGTCGTCACTAATTCTGTAACTCTTCCTGCCATTGTCAAAACTTATTCTCTGGCTAACTTCACTAACCCTGCCAGAATCACAGGCTCAGTTATCCCGCGTTTATTCTCTGGTTAGGCGCTATTACCTGTTCGTACGACGCCTTTTCCGCGCTGTTCATGGACTAGAATTTAAAGCCGCTGCTAACTGGGCACTGTACAACCGGTGGTGTAGCGATCTGACAAGAATTTTCTGACAAAAATTCATTTTCTTGGATACATTGAGAAGATAACAAGTAATCTTTCTTACCTGTTTATTTCCACTCTGGTAATCTGAATCTATAGATTCCGCAATTAATTATAACAACATTGATCATTCGCTCACCCAATCAACCCCAAAAACAAACAGGAATTCGCATTCACTCGTTCGGGTTAATCTGGCTCAGCTCGTATGCCACCGACCCCTTTTGTCTGCGGGAAAGTTTTTTATATCTAGGTGCGACGAAGATTCCCCTGGCAGAGACATCTCGTATGCTATGCTTGCATCCAAAAATCAACTTGTGGCTGGTTCAGAAATCGACTTAGAATTTGCTCAAAATTATTCAAAAACCAACTGGGATGTGTGTCAAAATCATATGAATAATCGATAGAGCAACGAGCACTGGATGACAGGCACTTTGTGAAGCAAGGTTTTTGTCTTCAAGAATATGTGCAGATGCCTTGGTTTGCCGCCTGCCCCCCCCCCCCCCCCCCGGATCCGGGCCTGTTGTTTAGTTTTTCTCTAGTCTTTGAGAGTAATGGAGAGAGAACTGTCACAACGCGTCAGATGTTGAACTCCCATCATGTAAGATGGAATGAAGTATTATTTTATGAACTGATTACTGTGAACAGTGTGTCATAACAAAAATATCAGTTTTTATAATTTGCCAACGATGAAAAGAAATGCAACATTATCAATTAAAAAAAGTGATTCTTTAAAAGTGACTCTCTGTAACAAGATATATTTGACTGTACATGAGAAGTGAATTGTTGGATAAATTGACCTTGGTAATAAACCATGATCCTTTATCATCTAAAAATTAATATCTTCTCTGAAACATTCAAAATGTGGGCCTCATGAAGAAACATACCTCATAATAACTGTCGGGTCATCACGAGGGAGCAATCTCTCTGATGATCGTCCTTGTGAAGGGGATCTTCGGTTGTAAAAGACAGTTTGCTCTTTGGCTGTCCAGTTGTATGACATATGTGCATCATGAAAGAAATAAACTGCATTATCACTTGCACAGTGTTGTATTCAACTGTCACATTTATCTCATTCTGGGGGAGAATTCTACATTACTGAAACCATCTGCACGGGACACAAATTAATTTGCGAAATACTGGCGTGTCATGTTATTGATCATTAACAATGGACACAAAATTTACTATGTTCGCTGTTTCTCGCAGCTCTACTGCTCCAAATTCATCGACTTCGATGACAATGCAGTGTTCCCATTGCTTTCATTAGCAAACACTGTTGAATGCAGAGTATCGGCTCGCACCTCCAAGGCATAGTGACTGTGATTCATGAATGGCCGCGATCAGGGTCTCTATTAGTGAACTTACATGCTGACCAAGCGCCGATCAATTTGTATTCTGTTTTCGTGTGAACAGATGTAATGCCAAGAGTGCTTGCTGCATCTTCCATGTCTCTATCGCCGACGTTTAGTAAAATCGTTTCACATGCACAATCACCGCCAATCAATTTGTATTCTGTTTTCGTGTGACGAGATGTGATGCCTGCATCTCCCATGTCACGATCGCTGATATTTGGTACAATGGTTTCACATGCACAACCACTGTGTGACATTGTCGGCATGTTTCCAGCTCCACCCGCACTACGAACAATGGTTTCAGCACTGGTCATCCCTTACTATTCGACTCAGGTGGTACATTCGTTATTAGGCTTCAAAAGAGAATGTAGAGCTACACCTCATCCTAGACTCCCACTTTTCTGACCCAATGTAATGTCATTACCGTTCACAACAGATGAGCGTGTATTTGCTTCACTATGCATCGTACAAGACAGCTCAAATTTTGTGATGTTTATGTGTCACATCACAGAACACATTTAATTAATCAGCGACATTATCCCATCCCCTCTGGCACACTATAAGTATGACACAGCAAAACTGCATTGATACAACGGCTTGCACACACCCCTGAGCAATAGGTGTGACAGGTGATTTACAAATAACAGCTTGCCGAGGGATGTTCTTCAAATTACAGCACCGTTTACATTCACTCGACGACCCCACATTAACGCCAGATCTAACTCTCTGGACGTTATGGATCATCAAACTTCCACTTCAGCTCGCAATGATGATGCACAAGGTGGGACTTGCAGATAAAAAAACTTGCCCTGATGGACAAATTTCAATCAGTTGTACAGCAAAGGCAGCTCATCAATTTGATCATCACTGATTCCACCACCCAATCACCCAGCAAGCAAGTTTTGACACTGCCCGACCTCACGGGTAGCTGACATCGTGGGTCTCTCTCCAAGTTATGAGTCACAGATTACACATGGCACAAAATCACTGGCAGAAAACGCTACACCAGCTGACAATGCCCCAACTCAACTGCAACATTACTTGTATCGTGCAGTACAGTGCAGCTGCTCGCAACTGTCATCAGCCCTTCTTGTACCCAAACGACAACTGCATGTCGTGACAGGTGCACTGACTCACGCCATAACACCAATCGCCTCCCTTCTACCATGTGCCGTGGGGGCGCATAGACTGAGATTGTCTCGTGGGTACTCATTGGTGTCCGCAAGGTTTGGAAGGACGATCTACACGTCTTGCTAGTGGAAATACTGTATGACAAGACAAACACTTTCAGCAGATTTTGTGTTATCAGTCTCCACACCAGACCCATGGAGCTCCCTGTTATAGTGCAGTGAGTTAAAGACCACGTCTGCAATTTATTGGTGCCTTCTCTCTGCACACTCGGCCCCAAAGCCATTCATACATAAAGTACCCACTTACTGTGCATATGTAATGCTCAATGATGATGCCATATGGCCAGCCTTACAGCTTCCCTGCAGTGGACCTTTGTGAGTGTTACATCACTGCAGCCACATATTAGATATTGACATCAATGGCAACCCTATGATGGTCTCAGTCAACAGATGAAACCACATCCGACACTCTTCACTGGAAAGAATTCGAAGGACTTTCAGGATGACTACACTCCATCCATGTTCCATGTGACTGACTGCTACCTCTCGAGCCAGTGATGCACATTATTGACGTCTGTGACTTCCAACCAGAAGACGTTGCAGTCAAACTCGTAGACACCGACTTGTCGGTGGGAGCCATTCGCATAGCTCCACACCGTGTAACTGAACAGCCCCCTACCAGACCCTTACAAACGTATCATCTACCAACAACAGTGGATTTCGTGGTGATGTCCTCCTGAATCTTCTTGGAAGGTGAGCTCATGATCAGCCTGCCGAATAGTCCTCCAAGTAATTGGCTCACCACAACTATGCTGTCAAACATATGGCCACTCACAAACGAACCAACACTGTCAACAGAAAAATCAGAATCAACTGAGGCCCTCACAGCTTCTCACCATAGATAGCCACATCATCTCCTGCTATGACTCACACTCTGCCACCTGTGTGTGGCATAGATTGACAGCCCTCACTACTCATCAACACTATATTACACAGCACCCTCCAGCACTCCACTCTCCATGGGGTGGTCTATGTGGGACACTGCAGTGTAGCAACCTCTTTGACAGTCAATTGGATCCCCAGGAAGGGGATCGTCAGTTGTAAAAGACAGTTCACTCTCTGGCTACCAAGATGTGTGATGCATTTTGTATGTGCTTGACAAGAGTAATAAATTACGTTGCTACTTGCACAGTGTTGTACTCAATTGTCATCTTTATGTCATTCCAAGATGGAATTCAACATATATTTTAACGATGAGCTGAGCCACAAATTACTTCGATTAATCAAGATAATTATTATTACTGTTACTTGATTTATGCAACAAACATCAGTGGAGCTGCTATTCTACAATACTGTTTCCCTTCATATATTCTTATACACTTACATGCCTAATAGTTCAGATGAAGAAATGTTATTGTTTAAATAATATCATTACAGTAATTTTTCGCTGACTAATCTATGTGAATGGGACTGTTAACTCACGACAGATGCTGCCTGACGTCCTGGCAGCTTTTACCAAGAATTGTGCCTTCAGGCAATGGCAGCTGACGAAACAATGAAGAGACTGATAACCTGCCTTCATCATGAAATATAGACAGCTGTGGAAGTGCACAGACACAGAGAGCGAGCTGATGACGTCGCTTGTCTCCAACTTCCAAATCAGTCTACAGGAAGACAACAGAAATGTTCCTGCAGTGCACCCAACGATAACAACCACTCTAGCATGACCACCATGTTATTTGCAGTCCCAATAAGAAGGCTAGCATCTCAGCAGACTGGTCTTATGGACCACAGAACCATCACCACAATAGATGAACAGGTGCCTATATATGTTGCAGCCACTAATGAGTGCAACAACGTTTCGCCCGTTTCAACTGAAGAGGTTGTAACTTAGGTCCGCAAACACAAAGAAGTTGGTAGGACCAGATGGCATTGCTAACACTGTCCTGAAGTAGCGACCATTTATTGCCATTGCCCAGCCGGGGGATATTATTACTGAAATTTTCAGGTCTGGTTGCTATCCCGCAGTATGGAAGCACGCTGAAACAAAAGCCATAACCAAGGTTTCCAAGAATCTTTGGGTGGCAAACTGTTACAGACTTGTTAGGCATTATCGATAGAACAAAAAACATCTCAAGGGCCACGGCCATCTTGGCTGCATTTATTCTTATCTTGTCCTGGCTTAGTCCTTGCCTTGATGTTAGTATCCCACGTGATTTGACAATAAAGTTTCAGTTTATTTCTAAATGGCGATATGGAAGTTCCATTTTGGTGAAAATACATTTGATTACGTTGCCAACTTTTCACTCCAAAAGCACTGCCATTGGTAACCGCTTCTTCCATATTGAGAAGCTTGCTTTTAATTACATCTGTCATAATAGGAATTCCTGAATGTTCAGTAGCATGAACATTGGAGAGTATTTATCCTGTAATCCAGCTAACAGTAATAAGAACTCCATTCATCAGTAATCGCAAAAGCAGTTCCACATAGTTTTCGACCATTTTTTACTACCTGATTTACATAGTTTGTCATTGAATCACATTATTCTAGATGTACTGATATTAATGTTCTCATCAAATTTATACTTCAAGCAAAACAAGAGTCATTAATGACTTCAGTTTCTTGGCACAAGTCCACTATCATGACTGCTTCTTTTACATGCACACATAAAGACTGATCAGTAGTAAGAACTATTTTCGCCTTGGCATTTTCGGATACAACTACTTCTGACGTAAATTTTGCCAATCCTTTGAGAATAAGCTGGTTCTACATTGCGAAAGCCCAATCTCTATAGTTTTCGTTTTCTTTCGGCTTCATCATATCAACCAAATAATTCGTCACAATCTTTGTTGAGTAAAACAATTCTTCTATTGAACAACAGTACCCTGGACTGGGTACATAATGTACTGAGAGTTCTAACGCTTGTTGATATACATGTGGATATAACCAGTAAATTACTTCTGTAGTTTTGTGGACTTGCCTGATGCTTACGATACAGTGTGGAAAGGAGGGTTCTTATATAAGCTGATCAGTCATCCCCTACCAAACCACGTTGAGACTAATCAATAACGTGCTCTCAGACAGGCACTTATGAGTAGTGCAGGGTAATGTCAGAAGCAAAGACCTCAGGGATCAGTATTATCCACTATACTTTTCATCCTTTATATTTTTAATATAGGTGACGATCTAACACTTGTGGTTCAGCACAAAGAGTTCAAAAGTGCTGAAAGCACTCTAACTGATTATCTCAACATAATACATAAATATTTCATCATGTAGAGACTCATACCCAATTTTTCAAAACATGAAGTCAGCAGTTTTCACTTAAATAACAAATCGGCAGATTATAAACTGGAGGTCATATGAATGACACAGTGCTTCCCTACTACAGTCACCCAAATTGTCTTGAAATGACTTTTGATAGGACGCTATCTTTCAGGACGTAACTAGCAAAAGCTTCTTGGAAACTGAGCACATGAGACAACCTTATCCAGAAATTCTGCAGTACTAAATGTGGAACATTAGCAGAATCACTTCGATCTACAGCTACACTTCAAGCTTCATCTCTCTGTTTAGTGTGCTACAGTGTGTTTGAACAGTCCTCAGATGAATAAGATACTCATAGACACTCAGCTCAACACACAAACATAAGCATCATTTCTGGATGCATAAAAACGACTTCCTTAAGCTGCCTTCCAACATTTAGACACATAGCTCGTCCTTTGTTAAGAAGACAAGAAGCCCTGCTGAAAGACAATGAATGATCTTCAACTTCCCATCAATGAGGATATTTATGTGTTGAGAACAAACCAATTTCATTCCAGAAATCCGTCCCTGCGACTGGCCCAGCAGATTGCTGGTAGTGACTTCGCCATTGACAGAAAATGGCACGAAATCGGACCATGAATACTCCACCTGGAGCGTGATATCTTATTGACCCTCTATAGAGACCCAAGGGCTTTGAACCCCACAGCATGAGTGAAGAAATATAAATCGCATCCGAACAGGAGACGGAGTGTGTGCTTACGGCCTGCACAGCAGTGTAAGAAATACGCCCCAAGCTCTGAAGTACCGAACCAGGCCATCCAGCACATTGTTACCGAGTGTAAACTGAGAGCTTATCTGGGTGACCCAAATGACCTTCATGACCACAGCATCAAGCGCTGGCGGGATAAGGAAACTGGACGTTAGAATATAGCACCTGCTTTAATTTATTATCTGTATTTATATTTATTTATGGACTTTTATTTGTTCTTAACTGTATTTAATGTGTAATGCTATATGCTAAATAAATAAATCATTTATTTTGAGAACACTTATGCACGTAATCTAAGCAGATTCAGAAGGATGTCGGTTGCAGTAAGTATGGGGAGATGAAGAAGCTTGCACAGGATAGAGTAGCATGGAGAGCTGCATCAAACCAGTCTCAGGACTGAAGACTACAACAACAACAACAACAACAACAACAAGGTCGTAATACTATATACTTTATTATACCACTTCAGATTAAAACAAACTCGCATGTTATACTGTTCTGACATGAGTGCTATATGACATAGTGTATGAGAAACATAACGTGATACATGACAAGACACAACAAAAGATACTGGCAAGTAGACAGACGGTCAAGTAGGCATTTACAGAGACGAAAGCCACTGGCACAGGGGACATGGCAGCTGACGTTGATGTGCATGCAGACGGGATATCCCATGTGACGAGACACAGCGCCGTCAGCACATGGCACAAGCAGGTTGACGTGATTTTGCGCTCTTAGCGCACTCCAGCGACGGTTGTTGGATTTATTTAGCTCGCAAACCATACAGTTTGTTCACAAAAATGGACCCTTGTAGAATTCCTGCATTACCTCTATTAACACGAACATTTCCTTTCCAGACCATGTGCTAGTCATGTTCTCTCTATGGTGTACATAATTAAAACTTTAATGTCTGTGAACGTGTAGTAAAACATAAATGGGAGGTACAGTCCACTCAGGAAAGACATCAGATTATAAAACTTCACCAAATCGAACTCACCTCGCTCCTGACAGAGAGCGCGTTCATATTTACACAACATCAAATATTACAGAAATTATTTCTACTAATTTCACATGAAACGCCCACAACCTTCTAGAAAACGCGAAGGAGGAAAAAATTGTTTTACCAGGATGCAAACCCCCATCCAATCTAATTCCAATTCTTTGGTGCAGTGCCTCAACCAACTACACTATTGATGACCCTCATTTCCGTTACTTGAGCTTCTGAAATGCCGTTGACATTAAATTATATAATAAATTATAATAATAACGACATGTTTTCATGAATTTTGAAAGGGTCTTTGCTTTAAAACGGCGTAGTCTCGTTGCATGCGAGTAATAACGCGAAAATAAATAAATACGAAAATTCTTTAACTACCAATATGACTTTTCTCCGTCGTTTTATTAAAACAACTCGTACCAGTAACGATTTGTTCTCGAGATAGTCAACGTGGTGGTACTTAGACACAGCAAATATTCATAATGTGTAACATATAACATAAAACCCATCGAATATGGGCTTCTGCTGAACACGACAAATACAGTATGGTCTCTTGCTTTCTGCTTGTGACGTAGGGAGAGTTCTTGCTTCCAATGGTTTCTACTTTACATGGCACACTGTCGAAATATCGTAGTACTTATCTTGTGTTTCACGTGACGAAATGGGTTTTCAACGAGAAATAGCTGGTAAGTGGCGCCACGAAACTCGTACTGCGCCATGTAAACGTTATCTAACTCGTTCCATGTGGCGACGGCAAAAGCAAAGTCACCGATTCATAAAAGCAAAGACATACAACGATTATGACTCAGTGAAATCACATTGCCAAGTGACAGATTTTGCCAATATTACTGATGATGTGGGGTCGCTTCAATATATTGATCGTTTGCCAAACAACAGAGTCCGCCAGAAAAATGTATACACACTTTAAGGAACGAAAAGTATTACTTATGTGTTTATTTCACATTTAATAATTGATCACACATGTTGTATAACCTGGCGCCCCATCTTGTTGGTAGAAGACCTCTTCATCAGCTCCATGAAGTGCACCACATATACCTGGCAAAATTAATGTGCATAACATTTCCAGGTACACTTCTCCAGTGACAGTAGCATTACAGGAAGAGGGTCCTACTAAGCCCTTAGCTGATAGTCAACACCACATATAAACCCCTCGTAGATTGAGCACTTCATCCACATAAACATGCGGATTTTCCAGTGCCCAGTTATGCCTGTTATGCTGATTCATGGCTCCATTAAGCTGAAATTGTGTCTCATCATCAGTTACCATTTGCTGCTACCATTTGCGAAATTACATTCAGCGATAAGGATCGTCATCATTAATCGTGTGCAGTAATCATGAAATGTAAGCTTTCCACTTTGCAGCTATCAGAATTCTTCGTACAATTATACTGCTAACCCCCACTTCAGATGCACTTTGTGTAGCAGACTTCTATGGAGAATTAACACACATTTCCAACACGAGAGCCAACGAAGCAGGACTTGTATCTGTACACTGTCTTTCTCATCTTCCTTCGTGGGTATCACAAATCGTTCCATGCAATTCAAACTTGTCAAAGATGCGTTTAATTGTTAGGCAGGTTGGTGGTTCTGTTTCAAACTCCCGCCTCCTCTGACGTAGCAATTCAACGGCATTATCAAAGTTGAAAGACCACTTCAGAATATAGTTTCATTGCTCGAATGTCAAGCGTGCTCCGGCCATCTCTTTTTCCAACACCACCTAGGTGGCGTTGCTTTTTCTCAATACCACGATGAAAGTACTAACATCTGTGGAGCCAAAGAACATACTAAAACACACTCATAGCTCAAATCGATCGACAGAGAGTGTATACATTTTTCTGGTGGACTCTGTAGTATTGTTAATACGTACGGAACATGTGCAGACCCATTTAGATGCACTCCAGTCACTGAGCCGCCCGAACTCGAGAGGCGAGGTACAAACGTACAACTGACCTAACCGTGCTGTCCTCTAGGTGGGTGAATAGTGAACTAATACTCAGTATGTTTTTGGTATCCTTCGTGATCGCGTGTGTTGTGAGTATTCTCCGATTTTTGTGGTAATTTGAGAAGATTCGATATGTCATGTATTTGCACTGGACAATTATTCCCTCCCCTGTAAATTGACGATTGGCTTCTTGTACTGCCGTTCTACACATTTCTCATCTTTATTTCGTTGAGACATGATCAGTTGTAATGTGGGTTGTTGCATCTAGATGGTGAAAAACAGGTGGAAGAGACATTAGCTGGTTCGCTAGACCTGAGAAACACACACGATAATATGTATTAAAACCTTAGACCACTTTGTAAAGTATAAGAATGGTCTGGAATCTATTATATCATTGACATCGGTATTCGTTAAAAAATATGTGTGGAACTACCAGTTTCCTTTATTTTCGAATTTTCACGTAAAGATCTTAGATGAGAAATGTTTCTAGTTACTCAGTGGTTTGTAGCACGTCTCATATAATGATCTCGCTAATGTTTTGGGTTTCTAGAGATATAATTTAAACTCTCCATCTATGGAATTATACTATGCAAGCGATCGGACGCATACTGCTATACGGCTAAAACCGAGAACAGCTGCGTAAATGGTACGATATTCTGGCATACCATGTGAAAATACATGAAATTCCGGAAATTTTCATATGCTTCTCGATCATTTCAGCATGAAAGTGTCACAAGTACGTCATTTTTTGGCGTGTAAAATCGGATATTGCAACTGGTGTCGGTTAAGAGATCGATAAATTAATTCGTGATCGACGAAGCATTTCTCATCGACAGAGCTCCGAAAGTCAAATCTCTTCTAATCCCAGAATCTGGAGATGATGTCAGCTCGTCGCAGAAACAACGGCAGCAAGCACTCAGGGTCGGAAACAGTACCATTAGCAGGCGTCTTTGTGCCAGAGGAATGAGCCCAGTCTTTGCACATGACTGCTGTCCACAGAGGGCATCAGGCCAGCGTGTATGGGGGCAGTTGCCTCATGACCATTGGCCATGGTGGATGGCCGACCGATCTCGCGAGAAATATCTGCTGCTGCGACTATATACACTACATGTGCTTATGGTTTTTGGGATCTGTCTGTTTTTGCAGTATATGTATGAGTGTCGGACGGTCGATAGTTATAAGCAGGATGCAGAAGTGATGATTTTGTGTGGTGCAAGATATGAATTGTGTTTAATACATCGATGTGGTATGATGGTACAATCGTTTGCGGTAAAACAGCGTGACTGGAGATCGGTTTCACGCCAAAAACTCAAGCTTCCCTCGACATTAGCAGAGAAGTGTAACTGAGAAACTGTCTTTGGCTATAGTCTCTGTATTTCTTAATCTGTAGGCCACTTTTGCAGTGTTTAACTGCTGTATATTTTTCGATCTGTACAAAATAGTTTGCCCCTGAAATTCTAGTGATTTGTCTGTCAGCAGAAAATGGTGGACAGAACTCCCACGCAGCAGCAGCAATTTGGCTGGAAAATTCAGTAAGAACTAATCAGAAAGCAGCATTCATAGTAAGTTCCATGATGCCGGAGAGTCACAAGACTTTCTGCAGGATGTAGGAGCCTCTACAGACTGGCTCCAACAATATAGGGACAAGGTATCAATGGAAAGTTTCATGATGTCTCAGAGCCGCGTGATGTCTACTTTGTTCTAGTGTTCAGAGATGAGTCCAAGCAGATCAGCCTTCTCTGGTTCGGTCAGGTGGGATGTTGTTCCCCACCTGCCACTGTGACTTTAGAACATCTCCTGACCAGCAGTTGAAGGACATCGAAAATTCACCGAAAATTCCACTGTAGGACAGTGCTTCGAATTATGTTTGTGTGTTTCTTTTAGGATCTCCTGTGGTTTTCCTAATATGTCATGAACTTTAAATATGTAATTTTTCTGCTTTTCCCATCTGTGCTTAGATACTAGTGTGCTTCTAAAAGTGATGAAAATAAAAATAAGAGCCTTAACATCCCTCACTCCAGCAACAAATATAAACTAAGCCCACTGAACGTTTCAGGTAAGTGATGAATGCCACAGCAGCTGTAAACTCAGAAATTTTTCTCTCGCTGGCAGTGCCTTCAAACAACCAGTTAAAACTCGAAAAGAGATGGGCATCCTACTTAGAGTTACAGAGATATTTATTTCGACTTCCAGCTATTGGCGTGTAAAATCGTATATTGCAGTTTATATCGGATTCGAGATCGGTGAATTAATTCTTGACTAATCATTTCTCACTGATATGCATAGAAAGTAAATATTCATGTAATTCCAGAGTCTGGAGATGGTCGCAACTCCAACTACAGGTCTCACAGTGCTTTGTGTGCAAGCACGTTTTGAGTAGTAGTTTTGTGAATATTCAATTTTTGAAGGGAATTAATTAATATTTCCTATTGCACAGCTTCTGAGGCAGTAGCATTTGCAGAGTTTTGTGATATCTTCAAGATACATATGTAACAATATTCCGCACTTTGCTTAGACACCCGGTTTAATAACTCCTGAAGCAGTTTACATTCAACGACAAGGGGTATCTGTGTGCCACAAAGAAAGTGTGCAGGGAGGAGAGGAAGGTTGGCATACTTCCCATGCAACAGGAAGTGCTTAGCAAGGCCCTGTGGCTACCATGTGTTTGACCCTGGCCACTGCTGCGATCCCGGCACATGACTCCTTCCAGTGGGCGGGACTCTGGTGCATGGAATGTGCGAGAGAAAGTTTTTCAGATGTATTTAGCGCGATTTGTGACAGTGTAATTACGTGGTTCCTTTCGCTATTGGAAAAAAAGTACCGCAGTTGTTTAACATCATATAAATTGTTTAAATGCCAGTGTCAGTTTCGAGGTGTATTGCGATTTCAGAAATAAATAAACAATATTCTTAAACAAATTGTTTAAGCAGTGCCTTATGCACGTTATGTTAGCCTACTGTTGTGAGGTCCACCCAGTCCAGCAGTTTGACAAACAGTGAGTGCATTTCCCGCAGTCTTTTCTGTGGGCCGCCATCTTGGGTTATGTCATGAGAGGGCTGGTGGAGTGGAGGGAAGGGGAAGGTGAGGGGAGGGGGCTGGGAGTTCCCAGAGAGGTACCCACATGCTGGGTGGGGAAAGCCCATAAATTCATCAGGGGTGAGGGTAATTAATTTATCAATTAAATAATTTGTATAACTAATCTGATATCAATTTGTTATTTGGCTTGGAGCCCCATTCCTCCACTACAAAAATGCGACAACGTACAGTACATTAAAAAATCACAGTAATTAACATACAGTTTTGAATATTGCAGAATGAATCAAATTACTCTGTGTCCAAGGTTAATAAGAAGAAGATGGAGCCTGAAGCGGAACGGACTGTGATTGGCTGGCGCAGTGACCCCACTATAAGAGGCAAAGCAAGACAGTGGTTGGCACAGCGAGCAGATCTTAGGCACAAATAACTACTTACAATGGCTATAAGTTCTCATTAAGTTACTTAAAGCAGTTGATTTACATGTTTAAATGTTGCTAGTGGATGAAGACGGCTACAGCTAGTATTTTCGCTTTTGTGCTGGTGCCGCTTTTTGCATCTTTAGCTTCGTATTCAGGAGGCGCATAGGAACGAAAAGTCTTGTTCTCACATATAGTTTGATGATTTGTGATGTAAAATCAACATATTTAGTTTGGAGGGCATCGCAGACTATTTCTACTTTACTTATTTTCCTTGGAAATACTTTCTAAACCTTTAAATTCATTAAAATGAGTTCAAACTGTGACACTTCATGTAGACAATCATCTGTCAGAAGTGTAAGTCCATCGCGAGATAGAACCTCAGTCCACCCAAAATATTCGACATCTGTAGCAGAAGGACTTAAAATGTCACTACATGGTGTTCCCAGTGTATCGTCATACTTCTTTGCATGATACGCGATGTAGCCGGCCAGGAATCAGAATCCTTCTGCAGAGTAGTCAGATCCCTCTCTGGCGGCCGGTTATTATCAGGCAGGTTGAAGAGGAAAGTTAATATCTATCAGTTCTCTTTCACCATTTACTAGTTACAGTGCTTCGCTCATGTAGGGCAAAATTTCTCTGAACGACTGTGACGTCAAAAGTAGATCACTGCCATCTGCCTCTACTGAAGTTTCGCCCTAAGAGTAGTAGCCGTTATCGATGTTTCACTGTTGTTGGAGAAGGATTCAAATGGAAATGACCAAGTCCTCTTATCTGTGAGAAAAATTTTGCAGTGAGTCGCCGGCCTTGGTGGCCGAGCGGTTCTAGGCGCTACAGTGTGGAACCGCGAGACCGCTACGGGCATGGATGTGTGTAATGTCCTTAGATTAGTTCGGTTTAGGTAGTTCTAAGTTACAGGGGACTGATGACCTCAGAAGTTAAGTCCCATAGTGCTCAGAGCCATTTGAACCATTTTTTTGTGTGTGTGTCAACTTCTTTGATGTCGATAATGCAACTCTTGGTTCAATCGGGCAGTTAGAATATATTTCATTTGCGGTGTCTGAAGGGCTGAAAACAGTACAAATAACGAGCGAACAGTTGTCATCATGCCTTTCTGGAATGGGAGCAAACGATTTCTACTGATTAACGCATTTTTTCGGCACCCGCCGCGTACAATTTCTTTAATCTTCTTTCCAGAACATCCGTGTGCATCTTATAACACAGGATATTCTTGTCGTTGAAACTTCGGGCA
Organism: Schistocerca piceifrons; assembly: GCF_021461385.2. Classification (NCBI taxonomy): domain Eukaryota; kingdom Metazoa; phylum Arthropoda; class Insecta; order Orthoptera; family Acrididae; genus Schistocerca; species Schistocerca piceifrons. The sequence goes on along the minus strand of NC_060143.1, from coordinate 389,902,546 downwards.
TTCAGGATGTCAAACACGTCGTCTGCAGACGGAAAAAAGTTTGCTCCTACCTCTCCTTCGTGCAACAGGTACCTTATGGCTTTAGCTGTGGTACTCAAAACATGTTGCATTGCTAAATAAATCCTTTAACGTTCTCTGCCCATGATACTGAGGTAAATTTGTGACTGTTTAGGACGCAACTTTATTTCACTCCTATTTAATGTGGGCAGTCTTTTTACAACAGATTTATTAACTGTTTTCCCACCTGGAAGTCTTATTCCATCGTCCAGCAAGTGGCTCCTCGTTAATTTAAGTAAATTTGGAAGTTTGAAAACAACCAGATTCGCTTATTTTCATACCGCGGATTGGGAAAGCAGCAATTTATCTCTGTCACTTTAAGAGCCTCCCGTAGATCGACTTTTTGTGTCGAGCTCGCACACTACCGCAACAGCATTGCAGCCAACATCTTGCATGGAGCAGATGACAGTGTTTAACTGATCAGCTGTTATCTGCGTGGCAGAATCATAGTAGACTGGTTGCTTCCATTCTGAAACAAACTACGCACCATAACAAATCTATCTATGTAACACTGTATTATCAGAAACGTATAGTGCTACTCTTTTAAGACGATAAGAGCTGGAACACTTTTCTCACGAGAAACTACTTGCCGTTTGGAGAGAACTTACGTATGTTTTACTTGTAGAATATATTTTCGAGAAATTTTTTGGGTAGTCCTTCAGTACTGTAAACTGTAGGTCATAAAAATTGCATAAGCGGCCCCTGCACTTCGACACATTGTGGTGTGAAGAATGTGATAACGTACATGAGGTTAAAAACCTCAGTAATTAACGTACAGTTTTCGTGCGGAATTCCTCAAACGGCTCCTTGTCCTACCGGCGAATGGAAGCTTTCACTGTGTGCCACCAGGAAGTGCTACGAGCTGCACACCCGGGACTAGCAGATCACAACCAATCGGCTCACCCGATCGGCATCGATTGCTCGCTACTTGCTGAGCGTCAGTCGAGCGGTGCTCGCCGTATTCGTCGCTTATCCGTGTTTCGACACACATGAAAGGAATCGAACAGTCACTAACCAGTGCTTTGGTTTTGCATGCAAACCTTTGTGCTGTTAGGATTTGGAAGTGCTTGATGGCAAACAGTTACGTATCTATCAGCATTACAGTATTATGATCATTATTGTTCTGGATTGTGTGACTGAATATATTAAATTGATGTAGATGATTTGTTAAATAAGATAATTTTGTGTCTAGAATAAAACGATTTCTCTTGCATATCCCTGTTCCATTTCGATGATTGCACTGTAAATCTCCATTTCTTTCTTTGTGGAAATACTCTTGTAATAAGGCCCCAGTATGCAAATGGAATTTGCAAAATTTCAATTCAATTAATAACACTGATGCTTTAAACACCTTTTGAAACTTAGTTTTTTCCCTGCTTACCTGCTCTACTATGAGAGATGCAGCTTATTTGCATTGATGGTGCTGAAACACATGTGATACTTGGGTGGTGGTGAGTTTGAGGGGGAGAGGAGAGAATTTGCCAAGAATCTAGCAGCAACAGTTTTCTATTACAAACATAACATATTAAAAGAGTGGTAACTGCAGAAACGTCTACACTTTTCAGTATTAAAATGAAAGTAGTTATAACTAATCAGTCCATTTATTTGCGAACTTTCGAAATTATTGATGTGTAAAAACATTTTATTCAGGACACAAGTTGCATTTTAGTAATGTAACAAATCTATTTTTACTATAGGTCCATTATTTTTAATACATATCTAAGCATAATTGTCTAGAAACAACTGGATATGGCGGATTCTATCTCATTCTTACCCTTCATTTCGAATATTTTTCACTTCATGGCCAGCATTCATTGGGGAAGGATAGTTAAGTTCATTCCATCCCATTTTTTAAAAAAGCTGGTTTTTCAGAAAACTGTCCCATTGCTGAGTCTGCCTTGGCACCATAAGTCAGCAAACAGGAAACTCCACTAAGACTATTGAAACTATCACTCTTTGTCGTATTTAGCATGTTTGGATTGATGGAAGTAGCATGTTTCGAATCAATGTACAGAAGTACGTGTGGTGTGTTTGGAAGGTGGATGCTGGATCAGTTTCAGGAAAGATGGGAGAGGATCAGCTTAGAAAAACAGTGATACTTTTACAGTGAAAAATTGTTGCAACAGACAAGAGATGTAACTACAAGAACGGCTAAACAGTTGACTGCAAAAGGGAAAGCAAGTGTAACTGCTTGTATCTATATGTCCATTCATTTATGACAATCTTTAGAACTTTAATTATGAAAATCTTGTAATGATGAGTAAATGTATGTTACCTATGATACAGCCTGATGAACATCTATAGCCGGCCGCTGTGGCCGAGCGGCTCTACGCGCTTCATTCTCGAACCGCGTAACCGCTCCGGTCCCAGGTTTGAATCCTGCTTCGGGCATGGATGTATGTGATGTCCTTAGGTTAGTTAGGCTTAAGTAGTTCTAAGTTCTAGGGGACTGATTACCTCAGATGTTAAGTCCAATAGTGCTCAGGGCCATTTGAACCATTTTGAACATCTATAGTCACTATATCTTCAAGTTTTGAATGTGAATCAGACTATAATTTCAGTATATTTTTGTTACATATTAAAGTATGCAGTAGTGCTGTTGTATAACAAAGCAAAATACCACTGTAGATCTGAGGACTGTAAATTTTTTCTGTATGTGAGTCACTCCATATCTCAGGTGACTTGCTTACAAATTGGAATCAATGTAACAAGATTAAATTATAGAAGCAATTGGGATACCACTGATTCATTTTCAATTTTATCATTTGTTACAAACTACCACAAAACTATATGAACAATAGAAAAAGTTACAACAGACACCAATGGTACAGGGATCACACAAGAATAACAATACAGAATTTATTATTTTGACCAATTTTTGTTTGGGTAATGAAATGATACAGACCAAATATTGTATGGTGTGTCTACATTAGCTGTAATTGCTTTGCCATGGCTTTTTTTTTAAAGAGCTGCAGTAGAGACTGAGGAGCACCAGACCTCATATGGAAAATGTGAAAACACGTCAATGACAATCAACCAAAACATATTCAGAAAGGGGCTCCCAAAATCCACAGGGATGGGTTCCCAGGACTGGGTTGCTCACGGGCATGCGAGAAAGGAAGCCTTGGGAACTGCCTGTGGGCTAGTGTACTGGTGACATGCAGCAACCAAATGCTCAAGCTCCTGGTCAGTGCTGGGCCAGTAGATATGTTCTGGAAGCCAAGGTTTGGTACATACAACAGCTGTAAGAACTCCCTCCACAAACTCCCACGAATGGCCATCCTGGGAGTTGCATCATCCATGGAAGGAGGGCCCCATCTAAGACCAAGAGATGACAGCACATGACAAAGTAGTTATGAAGCAGATCAGAAGCATGGCCCTGAGGACGACATGACTAACCCTGCTAAACAAGGAGGATGAGCTGCTGGAGAACTGGGTCAGACGCTGTGGCCTTGGCGATCTTGGTACTAATGATCAGAAAGTCGTCGATTGCTTGGCGAGAGGCACATCCAAATAAAAACACATCAGCTACCACAATCAAACTTGGAGTGTGGATTGACTGGCAGCTTGGATAAGGCATCTACGTTGGCAGAGTGTCCAGTGGGGAAAAAACGGATGTCATAGTGGTATTAGGAAATAAAGAAGGCCAAGCACCGCAACGGTGGGCCACTTTATCTGTGATCCAGACTAACGGACTAAATAATGAAGCCAACAGCTTTTGATCTGAGAGGAGTTGGAATTTGGTACCATACAAGAACACATGAAGTTTGGTGACCACATACAGAGCCTCCTTCTCGACCTGAGAGTAGTTAACTTGTGCTAGACTGAGAGTTTTCTATGCAAACGCTAATGGCTGCTCTGAGCTGTCTGCATTCCGATTGTGAGGGCTGCCCTGTGCTGTACTGCAGGGCGTCCATAGCAAAAACCAGTGGCTTGTTAGGGTCAAAGATAATTGGACATGTTTCCCACTTGAGGTGGTCCTTCAGTGTGGAAAATGCCTTATTAGAGACCAGACAAAGGAAGCACCCTTGTGGAGAAGAAGGTAGAGAGGGTTCGCAATCATGGATGCCTCGGGAATTAACTGTCGATAATAGGCAATTTTACCCAAGAAAACCTGCAGTTTTTGCAACGATGTGGGATGTAGCAGTTCCATAACGGCATTGACCAAACTTGGCAGGGGTTGGGCATCATACCATGATATGGTGTGGCTCAGTTACTCAAGAGAGGCTTAAAAAGTTAGACTTCTGCATATTGCAACGCAGACTCTGGGCCTGAAGTTATTCAAAAAGAGACTGGCGATTGTGCAGATGGTCACCCGTAGTATGCCATGTAACGACAATGTCATCCAGGTAGTTGAAATAATGCAGAATAGTGGATGCAACCTGTTCCAGACAGTGTTGAAAATTTATAGGTGCCATTCCACTTCAAACAATAATTGTTGGTGTTGATACAGTTCAAAATGCATATTAAGAACCATGATAAGCTTGACTCCTCATCCAAGGGTAACTGGGGATGTGCTTTGGAAAGAATGAGCGTGAAGAAGGACTGACGCCCTCTAAGCATGTGAGTAGTTCTTCCAGGTGTGGCAACTGCTGTGTGTCAACCACGTACTGTGAATTCATGGTGACCTAAATCACCACAAAGTCGAAGTTTACCAGAGGGTTTCATACTATGACAAGAGGTGTGGCACATTCCCTAGATGAAATGGGAACTACAACGCTGAGAGATATGAGCTGGTCCAGCTCTGCCTTCACTTGGAAGCAGAGGGCTATCAGAACCTTATGAGTACAAAAAAAAATCTATGAGGAGCCGACCTCTTCGAGGTTATGTGGGTTTTAAAGTCTGGCGCACTCTAGGCCTTTTGCAAAAATATCCTGAAATTCGGAAACAGAGATACCAACGATTGATAGGGCACTTCAGCACATAACAACAATACGGAGTCTGTGTCTGAAAATCCAAAGGCCTGTAAGGCATCAAACCCAAAATGGTTTGCTGAACCAGCATTGTGAACGACAATAAAGATAATAGGGCGAGCTAGGATCTATAAGTAATGTCAGCATCAATTGACCAAACAAGGGGATATACTGTTTACCATATCCCTGGAGGTGCCTGTTTACTGGCCACAGAGGAGGAGAGCTGAGGTCGAACTATGTTTGGGCATTAAGCAGGGAAACTACTGTCGCAGTGTCCACCTACATGCGCAACTGCCACAACAGATCCAAAGCCTCAATAAAAAAACTTGTTGGACACTTCTCTGGGGACTGGTCCTGGCAATGACACTCCCTGAATATCCATATCCATGATCTCCAATACTGCATTCTGTGCAACTTAGTGGTAGACTACCACAAACTGGCCTTTCTTTCTAGACTTACGAAAGGTGGCTCAACGATGGGAACTCTCTGATCTCTCATGTTTTGAGTAGCAAGATGCACAAGACAGCAACAGTGATCAGCAGGTGGAACACTCTTTACAAGCTATGTGGACGCTGCCAGATCACCCCAGACGCAGTGGATGCAGCCGGACCTCCCTGCACCGCTGCGAAATCGCACCATGCTTCCAGCTGCCGACCAGCAGCGTGTGAGACCTCATACAACTGGGCACTGGGAAACACCTCATCGAGGAAAGGGTTTTCTAATTGGAGGGCCCATCGCCAGACTTTCTTATCAGGGGCGAAGCAGGCTGTGACATCGCGAATCGTGTTGTCCGCATACGACTCTTTCGACTTGTACATGAGAAAACAGCACTTGCAATTAAGGCCGTGGAGAGTCGTGGCGCAGGAACGATAAGACTGATGGGGCTGTTTCTTGCATTGGTTGAATTCAACCCTAGCGGCAACGACGTGCGTGCGACATTGATAACAGGAAGACAACAACGAGCACAAATCGTCAAACAACAACGAAGAAGGTTCCTGCAATGCGGCCAACTGCCGCAACACCAGACAAGGCGCGAGAAATCCGTGACAAAAACAGTGCACGATATACCTTCACATTCATAACGTGAAAGGCTTAGAAATGTTGCCTCTAGGGCGTCGTCAAACGGCGGGAACGGAAGTGGAAACATGGCCGGAGAGGACTACGCCAGCAGAGATTGTCGCATGACCATCAGAAGTTATATCTGTTGTTGCACCAACGTTTGATACAGAGCTTACATGTCACAAGAAGAAAAACATCAAAACTATATGCGAAAAGCAACCGCACAACAAAACATGTGAAAAACGACCGTTTTAGTCATCAGTGTGTTCTGATTACAAGAACACACAGATAATAACAACTACAACGCTTTATCACTTCAAGAAGACTAATACAGGAAACCTCTTGCCACGAAGTGGTTACACCAGTAGTCTGAGACACATAGGCTGAATTTCAACGTATGGCTGACAGTGAGGTGGGCCAGTTCTGACTCTATAAGCTGTTAGCTGGCCAGTAGAGAGCGCCATGGAGAGACTGCGTGTGCATCTGTTGGCACTGCCAACACTATCGTCTTGCAACTTCTATGGCACGCTGTACACTTGTGCATCCAGATCATGGTAGTGGGATCTTATGCAGGCCACTACATTTACAGCTGAAATACTCGATGAATAAATTGCTTGCTATTGATGGTTATTTTTATTTTGAGGATCCCGCCCACATTCAAAACTAAGTATTTACTTCACTTGCTTATAATAAAAACTATTACTTCACCAAAGTCAGAGTTGTCTACACGTTCTTCCTTTCTAAGGCAGGTAAAACGACTGCTGCCACACCAGAAGAGTCCACATACTTTCACATTGCATTATTGATCTTCCATCCTAAAGGCTGCAGGGGGTCCATCAATTTTTGCCATGCTTCATATCGTCCACCAGGTTCTTTGCAATGAGCCCATTCTTAAGTTAGACGAGAGCATCCTCCCGCCTATCCCTGTGTGGCTGCTGAATGGCTCTTGTGTCCACATCTCGGGTGCACGATGCGGTCCAGCCAGCTTTCTACTATTACACCGACAGTGTGAGTAAGTGAAGGTGGTCTCCAGCAGAGGTACCACAGTCTGCAACATCGGTGCTGAGGAGGGTCCATGGTAGCAGGTCGTCAAACCCAGATTGATTTCGATGGTGGTTGAGTTGTACACACTGATTCGCCATCATTGAAAATTGGGTCCCTAAATGACAACACCAAGAGAGGAGAAAATTTCAAGCAACTGTTGAACTGAGAGATGAAGGAGGAGTGAAGTGACAGCCAGTGAAACAGTGCAGAAGCAGGAAGACGTGGAGTCTCTTCCATCCATCACCAACATCTGCCTGCCAACACTGTGATATCACATCTATGGCGAAGCTACACACAATGCATAGACAACGTGTAGATTTTACCTGGGCCTCGTCACAAAGCTCAAGTTGCTGAGGAGAGCAGTTGACTCGCACCATTCGCTCCAAGGCAATGCATCGTATCGATGCAGTGCCTGCCACTGACAGCACTACCGGTTAATGATCACGAATAATGGTGTGATGATTCGTCCCTCTCTCCTTCCCCTTAATAACTGACTTGTGTCCACGCCCAGTCAAGTCAGCCCTGAGATTTGCAATTTTGTTTTGGTTTGTGTAAATAATACTGAAAGAAATATATTTCTTCCATGTTTTAGTCATACATCAACCCCTTAATCTCATAATCTTTTGTGCTTGATTTAATTTACTTACTGATGCCACTTAATTATTGACTTCCAACATGGGGCAACCTCATTAGTCATCTACATGTAATTTCACGTCAGACAATAGAGAATAATTCTCGATTCACTACATTTTTGGCGCACAGTGTGGGATGATCACATTAGTAATTTGCATATTGTGTGATATCACAAACAGTTCCATACTTGGTGCAGACATCTCATGACACTACCAGCTGCTACCAATACTTGCTTGTGGTATTCTACTTCAGCAAGATGGCGGTGAACTCATCGTTGACATTGTCAGCGACAAACTTCCCAGCTGAGGATCTGTGTCAATCTTTGCTAACCCTGTCGCCATTGACCTTCATGGACACTTTGCCCAGTGTCTCACCATTCTCGACGAGATTCAGTCACTCTAGACTCAATATTTTAACATACCCCTCTTCAACATTCGTATGTGTCACGAAAACGGCGACCTTTACCAGCGTATCGTTATAGCCACCACTGCACTACAAGTCGCATTGCATGTTCTTGTCAATTTACATTGACGTCACTCGTCCCAGGCTATGTCAAACTCATTCTACGAGACATCAATGGCCTCTCTCTCCTGACAGAGCCGCGGTGCACTTCGCAGACCGACTCAACCAGCTCACTAGATTTCATACACAACGTTAGTGAAGTTCCGCTATCAGATACTGTGCATGAATCCGCCGACGCACCCGGCATGCCGCCCTTCCATAACTCCCTATGCCCCTTATGCACAGTGCTACATGTAATGGAACTGTACATTGGATCGACGACGCCGCAGGTCCTGTTTGCTGTCGAGCATGCTGCCTACCTCCATACAAATACACACAGCAAAAGCTGCCTAGATGAACTATTAAAAGCAGGGATCGTCCACATCCCCCCACCTCTCCCAATAGCGCTTTGGCGTCGCCCATTAAACTTATTCTAAAGAAAGATCGCATTTGGTGTTTATGAAGTGATCACAGATATTTTAACTCATGCACCATAACTGACAGCTACGATTCCTAACATGCAAGACATAGACTCTATCGTAAAAGAAAGAGGACCCAATCAGATTGTTACCACCACTCATGGGCTGTCGCGAATTACACCATTTTTTTTTTTTAGTGATGATCAACTTCTATCAACGCAGCCTCCCTAACATTGCCACCACTATTCTACCTTTATGATAGTTACATGAGGCAAAAATAAAACAGGCAAGTGCTTGCTTAAACTAGACCCTGCCTTATTTTCTTACGGCAAATTGAGAAAGTATCTGTCTTAACTATTATTGGGCAAGCATAAATAAATACATTTTAATATTATGAACTTCTCTTCCTACATTTAATACTGGAAATTGCACTTCAAATATGTATACTTCATGTAAAGTAAAAATACCATTATGTTACGAATTATTATTCTGATATCATAGATACATTTCACTACTGGGAAAAATTGTCTTTTGTATGGATATTGAATATTTTTCTTTCTGACTCGAAATATATTAAAAATTCTTTTAATTCTGAGATGTTACTTTGACGGGCTCAAGCGAAAGTTAAGCAGACAGTCACACCAGAGGAATTACCAAAAACTGCACTACCAGTATAGTCCGAAAGCTACAGATTTCATAAAACCAGAGGCTTGTATGCAAGAAATCGTAAAAAATTACACGCCTATAAACGAAAATGGCACAACATACAATCAATACGTTGTAATCCTCGGAGGTGCAAATGATGTTTATAGAAATGAATTAAAAGAAGTAACTCGCAGTTTGAGTCTTACTCTAAATAAAATACAAAATCAATCTGTTGTTGTTGTTATATGCATTCCATGAAGGCACGACCAAATTGGTTCATTCTATGTAAACAAAGAAATTCAGAAAGCAAACTGGCTATACAAAAAAATTTGCAAGTCTATTACAAAATGCTTTATTTCTCGCCACGGATGAGTTAGAAAGAGCACATTTCACAAAATGCGGGATGCATCTAAACAAAAAGCGCAAAATATATTTGGGCCAAAAAAATCAAGGATTTTCTTAAAACTGCATCAAGTAGTGGGACAGTGGGTCCCATTCCTCTACTGCCAGAAGGATTAACTGCAGCAGCAGAAACTGCTTTACAAACAGAAGCACAAATAGCAGCAGCAGTTATCCCTGACATGGAAGCAACATCGGAACCAGCATAAGCCACAGCAACAGAAGGGTCAACTCGGACAGCAGCTACAATAGCAGCAGCAGGAGGAGAAACAAAAGAAGTGGCAGAGAAAATGATAACAGTAGCAGTACCTTCACCAACTTCATCAGGAACACAGGCTCAACAACAGTAGCAGCATCTGCAGAAATAGCAACATCGCAAAAGCATACCAGCCCACCACAGGCCAACACAGTGGTGACCACAGGTTCAGACAACGACAAGACAAGGAAGAAAATATCACAAAACTGCAGACCTGCAGCTCCAGCCAGGTTTTTTTGTGGGGACACAAAATAAAAGCTCACAGGTAAAATACAAAAATACGAATTCGGTTCTTTTTATCAAAATGTGCAATCACTAAATAGTAAAATAGCTGAAATCCATATCCTCTTCCCAAACGAATTAAAAAATGCCTCGTTATTGTGTCTCATGGGACATTAGCTTCATGAGGACAAGTTAGTATTGCATCCCTACCTGAGTTTGTGCTAGGTGGATCTTTCTGTAGAAAAATTATTAGACATGGTGGCAGTTGCATATTCATAAGGAATATTATATGCTATATAAAAGTAACATTTCCTGTTGAAATAAAGAAGAGAAATAGATGTAGAGCTATCAGGAGTTGAGATAGAGAACACTAAACAAGCAATTATTTGTTTAGACAGAGCCCCAACTGGTGCCATAAATATTTTCCTAAACAGTTTGGAATATTCACTTAACAGACTAACACAAAGAAAGAGAAGAGTCATTGTATATGGTGATTTTAATTTTGACTTTGCAAAGGACAACAAAGAAAAGAATGAATTACTGAATTTCTTGCAAACATTAACATGAAATCTATCGTGACTCTGAAGGCTTTCCTGGCATAGTAATTGATAATATTCTTCTCGGGTGTGCAGCCAGAGCATAACGTCATCTTGACACAATATTTCAGCGGTCCAGCTGGCCGCCACCTTCAGGTGAGTGCTGGTACACGATCTCGCCGGAACTGACTTCTCAGCGCAAGTGGCGGCCACTATAAAGGCCGCAGAAGGTCCACAACGCGTGCGCGAGAAGGTGCCGTAACTGCCCTCTAGCGCAAGTAAACATACAACACCCCAGTGCTGGAAACAGGTGAAATCGAGATATCGATATTTGTGCTTCCCTCCAATGGAAGAAAAATACACAAGGAAAACGAAAAAACAAATGGTTCACTTCTGGGATTCTGGTATCCTCAAACAAAAAAGACTACTAAACTGATTGTCCAAACAACTCACATCACCAGAATGTGATGTTTCAAACAAGCAAAATAATGGCAAATGATACATACACAACAAATTCCACCAATAATATGAAAACCATATGGAATATTGTAAGAAAGGAAACTGTAGCAGAGCAGACAGATTTCCATAATATCAATTGCCTAATGGCGAAATCAACTGTTATAACTGAACCTACAAAAAATGCAAATAGATTTAACTACTACTTTAGGCAGGTACTGAACGTCTTATAAATCAAAATTTACAGTTTACTCCCAGAAATCAATGCAGATTACTATAAATTATAAATATAGTTCTCTATACCCCACCAATGAAAAATATATACTTGCTGTAATCAAAAACCTGAAGCCAAAATTCTCTGATGGTACTGACAATATCCCTGACTACATCTTGAAGAAATGTGCTCCCTCATAGCCAGGCCAATTGTTGACATCTGTAACTGGTCCCTATCAGAAGAGGTGTTCTCAGAAAAATTGAAGGTAGCAGAAGTAAAACCCTCTTTCTCTCAAAGGGATAAAAACTGAACTATCAAACTATAGGCCTATTTCACTACTATATGTTTTTCCAAAGTAACTGAAAAAAGTCTGTTATAAAACACTAATCAATGTCATACAAAAATAATTGCTACTCAAATACACAACACGGATTCCGAAAATCTAAATCTACTGAGACTGCTACTTTTGCGTTTATAAATGACGCCTTAAACGCAACAGACAACCATATTTCTGGACCTCTATGAAGCATTCGATGTCATCAGTCACAACATCTTGATTAAGAAACTTGAATCTGTAGGTACTGGGGGCATGGCCTATGAATGGTTAAAACCATATCTCCAAAACAGAGAGCAACTAGTTGGGCTTGCAATCCAAAAAAGGAACATGATAAAGTCCTACCACTCAGAAAAGCAGAGCATTAACTACAGTGTATCTCAAGGCTCCTTTCTAGGACCAATACTGTTTTTTCTCTTTGTCAATGACTTTGAACCGACCAGTCAACACCCTAATTACATAAAATTCGCAGATGACATACATGTGATAATAAAGGGAAGGACCAGGGAAGAATTACTGCATGAGTTTAAAAAGTGAGCCATACACATTACAGACTGTTTTGTGGAAACAATTTACTAATAAACATAGGAAAACAGTTACAATGCACTTACACAGTGTGAAAAATACATTTCCACTAACAACAGACATAGAGCTGTTTACCAGTTCACTTGAAAATCCAAGATCCAAGAAGATCTACAATAGATCCATAAAAATACAATAAATTACAAATAAATTGAATACTGTTTGTTATACTATCAAAAGTCTTTCTGTTTGCACTTCAAAAGAGACACTAAAAAATTTATACTTCACCCAGACAGAATCCTTACAGTGACATGGCATAAGTTTTTTGGCGAAACGCATCTGATAGCAAAAGTCGTTTTATATGCCAAAAGAGAATTGTAAGAGCCATAGAAAATGCTTCCTCAAGAAGCTAATGGAAGCCCTTATTTAAGAAACTTCACATTCTTCTACTACCATGTCTATATATTTTACAAGTAATAATGTTTGTTAAGAAAATCGTAGAAAGTAGCAATAATCTTGCATCAACTAACCAGGGCATCCAGCTGTATAACACAAGGGGAAAGCAAGATATACATGTTCTGTATGCATACACAACCCTAAAACAATATGGACAACTGCAAACAAGAAGCAGACTATACAATAAGCTACCTAATAACATTAAAACAATAAAATATATTTCCAAATTAAAAAGTGCTGTCCATAAATATTTACTGCAGAAGTGGTCTTATAGTATAGACTAATGTCTTGAAACATAAAACTTGGTTGCCAAATACTAAAAAAAGAATGAATGAAATGTTAATCAAAAGTTTTATGAAAAAAAGACTGAATGAATTACTTGTGTTAAATATCATGTATGAAAGCTGAATTTTCAGTTGTGATAATACTAAGCCTAAATCAATATAATATTTTTGTATGATCTAAAAATATGAATTGTAAATCACAATGACTTGTCCAATATAATGATGTATATCTTTTACTACATATGACTGACAGTCTCAATAAAAAATGAAATGAAATGAATAGCGTACCAAGCCATCAGTGCAAGACAAGGGCTAAGCAACAAGTTCAAAAAGATAAGTGATAGCACAAAGATAACATGGCGTCTTTCCTTTATATAGTAGTTCACGTAATCTTTGTATGTCAACATGAAATCTGAAGTTACAATACACTATTTGTAATAAATATTCTTTGTTAAGCATGTATCACTGCAATTAGAAGTGTCACAGGCTCGAGTGGATTCCACATAAGCAACAAGCACTCAACAACATCGAAGATGACCTTGCTGAGGTTACTACTAGAGCCCACCCTTCTCCTAATGCCTACATTTCAATCACAACAGATGCAAATGACTACACTATCGGGGCCATTCTACAACAGGAACTTGGGGGTGATACCCAACCCCTGAAATTCTTTTCACAGAAACTTAATAATTACCAGTGAAAGTAGTCTGCCGCCAACTGTGAACTGCTTGCTGTGTACAAAGAACTATATTACTTTCAGGATGATGTCGAAGCCTGACCTTTCACAATCCTCACAGATCTTTATCCCCTTGCAGACGCCATCAAAATTCCAGCAGCTGATTCCATCCCCTGGTACTTCCACTACATGGGCTATATTGCCCAATTTATTACCAGTGTCAAAAAACTTAAGCATGCAGAAAATATCATCTCTGACTACCTGTCTAGAATATCCATGACCACATCATACATGGACTATGACTAATCCACCAATGTGCAATACAATGACCAGCAGATCATTGACCTATTTCATGACTGAAACACCGAACTACACTTTGAACTTTATTACTTTCTAGGCTATTGTAAATATTTGCTTGTGACGTTTACAAGAAAAGACTCCATCCAGGCATACCTTATCATTTCTACAGAACCATGTTCGATCATCTGCACAATTTTTCACATTTCGGATTGCGGCCATTGTTCAGATTTGCAACTGAACACTTCATCTGGCTGAATGTAAAAAAGGACTGTAAGACCTAGGGTCGCGCCTGTGAGGTTTGCCAAAGAAGTAAATCTGGTGGTCACTGCAATCCCTACTAGAAATATCTGAGATTGCTCACAGCCGTTTCCAACATGTCCACATAGACCTTTTTGCGCACTCCTGGAGTCAAAGAGGTTCGATTGTATCCTCTCATTCATAGAAAGAGTTAAGTGATGGGTGGAAGCCACACCCATCAAAGACATCACGGCAGAAACAGTTGCCAAAGTGTTCATCGATATCTGGATCTTCTATTTTGGTTGCCTGACCAGGAATGTCAATTCGAATCTGCCTCATACAGAGAACTGTGAAACCTATATGCCACCTGCAGATGCCACAACACAGCATACCACTCGCAGGGCACAGGCTGGTTGTGCGCTGGTACTGGAACCTCAAGGCCATTCTGATGTGCCGTGACGAATCGTGGACTGAGGCCCTGCTGTGGGTGTTGCTGAGGTATGCACAGCCTACAAAGAGCCCCTTCCCCCTTCATGCCTCCCTTGCAGAGCTCCTCTACAGTGAATGTTTATCCCTCCCTGCTGAGTTTGTCACTCGAGATCCTCCCCCATGAGTCCGACCTCCCAACACTAGTCAGATGCGTGTGCCAGCTTATAGCCCTCCCACTCCAACTCCACACCTCACGTGTTCATTCATAAGGCATTAGAATCGCTTTCCCACATCATGCTCCATATCAACACCACTGGGCCAATTCTACACCCCCTACCCCCTTATTAAAACCTGTATAGAGTGGCCTGACATTGCACAATAACCACAGTTCTTTTTAATCCATTTTGTCACTAGAAAAGATGTTGTGTTATGCTGGCTTCACACATACACAACAAAAGAGTCGCCACAGTTAGTAGCATACTGCACTTTCAACACAGTAACATATGTGAACTCCTAGTTTCCATTGGCTAACTTAAGAGCTGCAGCTTTTGTCATACTACAGATAATTCAACTTAGACGTACTTTGCAACACCACTTCCCTGTTACAACTGCTCCCTGGTGGCTGTATTTCATAACACATTCGTTGTGTCACAGTTATCATGGAGCAATGGCTGCTGTACTCATTTTAAGTTCAGTGTGTTCTGATTTTATTACTAAAAAAGTAAAAACAGTGGTCGGCAAGTACACTTTTGCAGCTTCTGAAACTGCAAGAATGATAACCTATGTTAAATTTTCTGTAGCAGTATGTGTGTGTGTGTGTGTGTGTGTGTGTGTGTGTGTGTGTGTGTGTGTGTAATATTTGTACACCAATGGTGTAGGCCTATCCCACAATCTCGAAAGATTTTTAAGTAAACTAACTTAATATATAACCAAAATTGCGAGTCGTACAAACTTGTTGATTTGTGAGGCCAAGTACAGTATAAATTATGTATTATATGTGGAAAGTAGACCCCGAGTGTTAAGTGGCAGCTGTTAAACTAAAGATCAGTTATTCAAAATGCTTATGTCAATGCATACAATAATCTTGGAAGAGTGGCATGTTTGCAGATACAGTAGAGTCTCGATTATCCGATCTTTTAGCAAATTTTGAAACTGTTCAATCGATTAGGAATAAACTTCACAAGGTATTGGACAAGGAAAACTTAACAGGCGATCAAATTTTTAACTGCGACGAGACTGGTCTCAATTACAAAATGTTACCGTAAAAAACATTAGCATCAAAGGCCGAAAAGGCAACGCCAGGCTACAAACGTAGCAAAGAAAGACTGACAATTCTTGCATGCAGTAACACCACAGCAAATTTTAAAATGAATATGTGTATGCTAGGTAAGCCAAAAAAACCGAGAGCATTTAAAAGTGTATCTAAAAATGCTTTACCAGTGAAATAATACAACCACATAAATGCTTGGATGAGCTCAGACATTTTTAAAGTATGTTTTTTTAACGAGTTCGTGCCACAAACTGAAAAGTTTTTGAAAGCCAACACGTTGCCCCGCAAAGCACTGTTGCTTCTACACAATGCCACTTGTCATCCTAATGAAGATGAACTTCAAGACCAAGATATAAAGGCCATGTTTTTGCCTCCAAATGTCACATCCTTATATCAGCCTATGGACCGAGGGACCTTAGAGACACTGAAGAGAAACTACTGCAGAAACTTGCTTTCCTCTTTAATTAATACTATGGTCAAGGGAGAAGACATGCTAGAGCAGTTAAGCCGTATTAATTTGAAAGACGTAGCTTATGACGTGGCCCAATCTTGGGAAAGTCTTGGAGTAAATACAATTGCAAAATCCTGGAAAAATTTGCTACAGGAAGAACAAGAAAATTCTCCAGACAATGAAAATCTACAGCAGCAGACCGAACCAGAAAATACTACCCTGCTTTCATTGTTACGAAAAGTTTCGGGATATGCTGACGCCACAGAAGATGACATAAATGAAAGGATTGTCCAAGATGAAGAACTTGAAGTGACAGTTGAAGAAATAGTCAACATGGTAAACGAAAAAGAAGAAGGCGAAGAAGCGGTTGTAGTGGAGGAAAGTGAGCCCAAGATTTCTCACAACGAAGGACACAAGGCCTTAGAAACTACTTTAAAATTTGTAGAGCAACTGGAGGAAACATCGTCTACCAAGGTTTTACTTCTTAAGAGACTACGTGATTTATCGGCAAAAAAACGGAAAACAGAAGGCAAACAAAAGACAATTACTAACTTCTTCACACAGTAAATATCTATTCAGTCTAATTTGATTTGTATTGTATTAAATGTTTAACTCATTTGGCCTGCTTTAATTTAATTTTTGTATTTTTTTTATTATTTTCCGTGTTATCCGACCTTCCCGCTTATCCGACCTTGCCGCGCCCGGGTTAGGTCGGATAATAGAGACTCTACTGTAATATTTATATGCCAAGTGTTGGTTAGTGTGTTTTCGTCTTCGAGTGTTGTTTCTTTTATAAATGTGTTTGTGGCTCCTGATTTAGTATCCTGCGCGAAATGTAGTTTCAGATTCAACATTTTCGTTTCTTCTTCCTTATATTTAACTCTTGTCACAGCTCTAATGCTGTAACCTGCACTATAACATTAATACCCACCCACATGATTTCAGTTGATGTAATTTTAAAAACTGTTCAACTAAGTGGATTTTGTGGCACCGTGTATTGATGGTAGCTAATAGTGCCACTATAGAAAACCACAAGCCATGGCTTCATATTAGTTGCATGTGTGAATCTATCTTTACTCTATTACAAATAAGTAATTATGAGGAATTGTTGAATGCTAGAAAGATGTTCTGATCCCACTGTGTAAGGACAGTTTTCCACTTTTATGAAGAACTGCTGACTGCTAGAAAGACGTTCCTAGCATACTGTTTGAGAACAATTTGCCACTTTATAAACTATTTATTTATTTAGTTGAAGACTGAGCCTATCATTCTGGCATGATGCTGACAGTTCACGTAAATAAATACACCATTCTAGATCCACGCTTGCAAATGAACCAGACCCGAATGAGAGCAGATTCAAATATAGGGAATTGCTGAAGCTCTTAGCCGATGGTGGGGGAAGCGACATTGTGCAAGAAAGTAGAACATCCATCAATTTTCGTAACTTATGCGGAAGCTGACATAACAGTGTTCAAGTTGAGTGTTTCCACACGTAAGTTGATTTACATGAGAGAGGATTGGGGAGGAGGGGAGGGGGGGGGGGGAAGGCGGGAGGTGTAAGAAATTCATGCCTGTGGAAACCTTGCTTACTTCCTCCAGCATAATAACCACATATCTCTAAGCATAAATCACGCCGCTCACCCAGAATTTCAAGCCTTTAGTATTGCTGTCTTAGATTAGATTAGATTAGATTTACTTTCATTCCAATTGATCCGTAGTGAGGAGGTCCTCCAGGATGTGGAACATGTCAGAAAAACAACAATACATGACAAATATTTACAACTAAAACAAATAAGCTAATGTACCATTCCACAGGTCCCAAGTGGAATGATCGTCATTTTTTAATGAACACTAAGAGTCATTTTACAAATACTATTGCACTGAATTTAAAATAAAAAAGTTTTTTATTTATTTATAAGGTAAGAAACATGTAATACAACTACTGTAATACTTATTTACAATGAACACATTACTGCACTGAAATGGTGCAGAAGTTAGATTATACTTACACACCTACACACACACACACACACACACACACACACACACACACACACACACACACATTTTCAGTGAACACATTACTGCACTGAAATTGTGAAGTTATGTTGTACTTACATACAAATCAGTTGGTTTTCCTAAGAAATTCATCAATGGAGTAGAAGGAGTTGGCCACCAATAAATCCTTTAGATATCTCAATAGTTTTTTTAGTGCTGATGTGTCATTAACAGGCCTTTAATTGTAACAAATCGTGTCAAGAGTGACATTTGTAAGAAATCTTCAGCGTGCCATTGCCTTGAAACGGCATACCGTTACAACACGCAAGTTGTAATGACAAATGCGCCAGTGGCGCTGCCTCTCGTGATGACGGCCTTCCCATCCAAATCCACATGAAAGTTAGCTGCCTTGTCCCATGTGAGAAAGGCTTTAGCCCAATACCAAACAGTGAAACTGAAATTATGAGTTACCACTATCCATTACACAAAAAGTTGGAGTACATTGTTGGAACTGAGAACCTAAAATAATAAAGTTCATTCATGACCACAGCTAATTTTGTAATGTATGGTCTTGAACAGTTTTGTGTGGCAAAGTGCTGCACAGTGAAACAACATTTCAAAACATCGACATTTATTTTCTGGCGGAAATTTAGCCATACAAACACATCAAACAATATTTATCAGAAAATAAGTGGAAGCTGTTTACTATAGCCATTATAAACATCTCGTGATATTGCATTTCTTCTTATGTCCATGGCTGCTATGAAAATAGGACGAGGAATTCCGACTTATGAAAGAATCCTTTTTAGTTTCGCTTTACCCAGACATGTTTCAGCACTTTTTGTGCTATCTTCAGTGGGTTATTTTATTTTCTAACTCTAGAATTGTTGCTACATATTAACATTTAGAGAAACTTTTGGTGCAAAATATTTACAATTGCGAATGAATAATTGTTGTAAAATATTATTCATCATTTGTTTACACTTCACAGTTGTGATATTTATTAACGACCTTATGCACTATTTGTTGTTTATTACATTATGTCTAAAGTTCTAGTTGTAGCCTAATTGACAAAAAAGTGATTGTATGCATTAGTTTACATACCTTAGATGAAGCTATTGGGTATTTATACTCGTAGCTAGTCTGGTACTCAATCTACAGCTTGTCATCTGCAAACAGCAAAACGTAATTTTTATTTTACTGTTTATTATGCATTTACCAACGGAAATGAGTATATATCCCGTTTTTTGTGTGTAACTTAAGGCTTTGATATTGCAGTGTTTCCTCATATGTTTTGGCGAGGTTAATAAGCTGATTTCTATGACTTATGGTCGTTAGACGACGTACTCTCTACGAATTTTCAAACATGGGCGGAGATTTCGCCACCATTACATGTTTTCGTGGCGTTTTTGTATGGGTCAGGAGCGCAAGTCTGAAGTGTATTTGGCGTCTGTGGTGTTTGGTTTATGTGTGTGTGTGTGTGTGTGTGTGTGTGTGTGTGTGTATTCAGGACTGGAGGACAGGCAGAGAGAGAGAGAGAGAGAGAGAGAGAGAGAGAGAGAGAATGGGTGTTTTCTTTTTCATGAGTAGATTTGGTGTGGGTGTTGTTTGTATAGTTCTCCAATCGTAGCAAAGAGGGTTTTATTGCACGGTGATGTGTATTCATTTAGTACTTTCTTTTCTTATGTTATTGATTTTTGGATGTGGTACTTTTCTTCTATAGTTAAATTTTGGTGTAAGCTGCTACTAGTTTTAAGGATCTGTAATTCAGTTTCAATGTATGTTGGGTGATGACTGTGTTCTAACAGATTATCTGCGAATGTTGAGTGTGAACTATTGCTTTTCAGTGCTCTGAGATGCTCTGTATACCTGGTTCTGAAATGCCTGCATGTTTGATCCACATATACAGACTGACAGGCACTGCAAGTGAGGTGGTATATACCAGACTGGCTGTATTTGTCAGTGTTGGTGGTATTTCTTCTAAGTCTGCGTTGTATTGTGTTGGTGGTTCTGTGTACTATGTTGAGTCCTTGGTTCTTTAGTGTATTACCCACCTTGTGTGTGACTTTGTCTTTGTAAGTCATTATGTGCCATTTGTTGCTAACTGTCTGCTGATTTGTTGTGTGTTGTGTTGTGTTGTGTTTGTGTGCATGCTTCATGGTTATGTGTCGCTTGCTTTTGTATTTTGTGATTTATTTTATCCACTCTCTGCTGTGCAACTTGTTTTATTGTGTTCAGTTTTTTTGTGTTTGTTCATGGGTGTTTTGTTCAGTCCATGTAGTAAATACCTGAAGCTAGATTCTTTGTGAGATATGGGGTGATTTGACTGGCTAAGAATAATGGCGCTGGTGATTGTGGGTTTCCTGTAGATTGTGAATTCATGTTTGTTGTTTCTCTTGTTTATGCTGAGATCTAAGAAATCTAGGACTTTAGACATAATGTAATAGACAACATAAAGTGCACCAAGCTGTTAATTCATATCTTAACTGTGAACTGTAAACAAATGATGTATAATATTTTACAACAATTATTCATTCACAATTGTAAATATTTTGTACCAGAAGTTTCTCTAAACGTTAATAAGTAATAAAAATTTTACAATAATAAAATATAATAACCCACTGCAAATAGCACAAAAAGTTCTGAAACATGTCTGAGTAAAATGGCACTGGAAAGGTGTCTTGCGTAAGGCAGAATTCCTAGTCCTATGTATCCATTATGTTTTTTTATTACGTACTGGTACCACTGTAAAAACTTTCTTCCCGAGAAACCTTGACGTGGCCTGACAATCCACTGCTGGCCTGTGTCAATGCCACTGTTTAAAATGCATTGTGTAAAGTGATGTAATAGTCAGTGTGAAATGACCTGTATTCATCGTTAGTTAGTTAGTTGGTCGCGTGTTCCATTGATCAATCACATGGTACAGTAGCTGTTATGATGTGGAACATGTCAAGTGCACAAGAAATACATAAATGAAACAAGATTTTTTAATATATATGTATTACAATAGAGAGTTAAGGATTAATATTTCTATTATTTTCCCCATTCCCTTGAATGGCACAAAATGCATAATCTATATTTATAGATTTATTTATTCCTATTCAAGAATTCATCTATGGTATAGAAAGAGTTGTCAAGGAGATATGATTTCAATTTATTTTTGACACTATTATTGCTGTCTGTCAGACATTTTATTTCATCTGGTAATTTGTCAATTATTTTTACAGCAGCGTATTTTACCCCTTTCTGTGCCAAAGATAGGTTGAGTAAAGGATAGTGTAAGTCTTTCTTTTTTCTGGTATTATAATCATGAATGTCAGTGTTGTTTTTAAACTGGTCCATGTTGTTGAGAACAAATTTCATTAGTGAGTAAATGTACTCTAAGACTGTTGTAAGAATTCCCAATCTTTTAAAAACATACCTACAAGATGTGCGACTGTGAACCCCACACACTATTCTAACCACTTTCTTTTGAGCAGTGAATACTTTTTGTCTAAATGTTGAGTTACCCCAAAATATTATTCCAAATGACATCAGAGAGTGAAAGTATGCAAAGTATGTTAGCTTACTAATTTCTGTATCCTCAAAATTGGCAATTATTCTGATTGCAAAAGATGCCGAACCTAGTCGCTTTAGAAGATCCAAAATATGAATTCCCCAATTAAGAATCTCATCGATGTCTACACCCAAAAACTTAGTATGCTCTACCCTGTCTACTGACTTCTGTTGATTTGTTATGTTTATTGAAGAAACTGTACTTTTTGCAGCAGAAAATTGGATGTACTGTGTTTTTTCAAAGTTTAGAGCAAGCCCATTTGCAGAAAACCAATTAATGACTTTTCCAAAGACTTTATTTGTATCATTTTCAATTGGAGTTTGTTTTACCGGATTAATAATGATGCTTGTATCATTAGCAAACAGTGTCAGTTCACATTCCTGTTTGAGACAGAAAGAGAAGTTGTTCACATATATCAAGAACAGAAGGGGAGCCATGATTGAACCCTGTGGCACATCTAATGTAATTTCACCCTATTTAGATGAAGTGGTAAACTTATTTAAATCACTTGACCCAAATAAGGAATCTTTTTGCTTCCTATTCTGTAGGTACAACTTAAACCACTCGTATGCTATTCCATTTATACCATAGAACTGTAATTTTTGTAACATAATGTCATGGTTTGCACAACAAATGCTTTGGACAAGTCACAGAAATTATTATTGGTGACATTTTGCTATTTAAAGACTCTATTATGTGGACAGTGAAATTATATATTGCTGTCTCAGTGGAACAGCATTTTTTAAATTCGAACTGTGATTTACTAAGTATCCTATTACTGTTGAGATGGCTAACCACTCTTGAGTACATTACTTTCTCGAAGATTTTTGAAAATACTGTAGACGAGGATACTGGCCAATAATTATTGATATTTGTGGTGTCCCCATTTTTGTAGAGTGCCCTGACAGTGGCATATTTCAACCTGTCTGGGAAAATACCTTGAGTTAGTGATGCATTACATATATATCTCAGAACATCAGCTGTAATTGCTCCACATTGTTTTAGTATCTTATTAGAGATGTCATCTACTCCAACAGACCATTTATTTACTTAACAGACCATTATTTACTTAACAAGAGGTTGTTAGGTGAAACTTAATCTGACTAATTTTTTTCAAAACAGACTCTTCCATGTACTGCCTTTCTTTTTCTTTTGAGCTGTTCTCAGCATTTTTTTCTCTACACTTAAGAAATGGTTGTTATATACAATAGTTACTTGTGTACTGTTGGTTAGGATGGTCTTGTTCTCCTTAATAGTAATACTGCCTACCCCAGTAGTTACTTTCCTTGTCTCCCTTCTAACAACATTCCATATTGATTTTATGTTATTGCCAGAGTTGTTAATTTCTTCTCTAACATCCATATTTCTTGATTTCCTTACAGCTTTTCTCAGTATGTTACAATAATTTTTATAGTGTAAAACTACTTCTGGGTTTTTACTAGCTCTTGCTGTCTCATAAAGTTTTCTTTTTCTTTCTGAAGACACTTTAATACTTGTTGTAATCCAAGGTTTCTTTGAAAAGTGTGTGGGGTTACATTTAGTAATTACCTTTGGGTAACAATGTTGAAAAGTGGATATAAATTTATCAAGAAATATGTATGCATTTAGCATTAGGATTTGGCTCATTATTATATCTTCCCAATTAACATTTCTTAAGCTTTCTTTGAAGTGCTCTATAGATACCGGGTTGAGTAACCTTTCACTTTTACTTAATAGTTTCCAAACTGTACACCCTGTTAGGTTTTGTAAGTTAATCAGTTGTGCATCATGGTCTGACAATCCATTTATCACAGGGAAAGTATGCGTTTATTTTACATCCTGTTTCTGTACGAATACATTATCTATTAGCGTCCTACTGTCTTGAGCTGTACGTGTAGGGAAACTGATCACTAATTCTAAGTAATATGTTGTTAATGACACTTCTAGTTCACTTTTCCTCCCAGAATTATTTAGAAAGTTTACATTGAAATCACCACAGATTAATAACTTCTTGTTTTTGTGTGACAGACAGCATAATAGGGAGTCAAACCTTCTTATGAATAGCTCCCAGTCTCCTAATGGGGACCTGTACACTGTTGGTAATATCAATATTACATTATCTACGTCAAGTTCACATGCACAAACCTCAAAGTGCTGATCAACACAAAATTTGCTTACTTCTACAGTTTTGCATTTGTACTCTTGTTTTATGAAAATGGCAACTCCTCCTTTATCCATCCTAGATCTACAAGTGTAAGATGCTAAATTATACCCATTTATACTCACTTATCCATGCCCACAGTTACATGGTGTTCAGACAGACAGAGTATATCAATCTCATTCTTATTTTAGATATCATCTGAACACACTAATAGCTCACCTGTTATTTTTTTCCCCTGATATTTTGATGAAGTAAGTTAATACGACCCTTTGTTTTATCCCTATTTACTGTACATGAAGTTTCCTTTATTCTATTTATCTTGATTGCCATCTGTCTGGTCTTTGGCTTTAACCTAAAAAACCTGTCAACCTGGACCCATTAACCACAGGGATCACCCCTTGTGTGACTGTGGACCCCCTTAGAGGTTCTACTAATAGAGAACATGACTTACTTTTCCCTATCCCATTCAGGTGCAGGGCATGTGTAGTGTATCCCCACCTATCAATAGCATTTACTGGAACAACACTTATTTGAGATTTCGCCGGTGTCTGGAGCATCCTGTTCAGCTCAGTGTTAACATGCCTTATGGCAGTGTTTACCAAGGGCTGATCATGGTGCTGAAAGACCTTCACAAATCCCACATTTGTGTGTTCAGTTTCTGCTCCTATTTTATCCAGGTCACTACTAATACTGTATCTTGGATTCGTTGATACATGTCTAAAATTTTATGTCGTTAATATATTGCTTCCGGTGCTCCAAAATGCTGCACAATCATGCGAACACAACTATCAGTACCTGTAGTTCGTTATTTTCAATTCAAAAGAATTAATTTTTTTTTTCGAAAAAGCCCTAGTGTGGCTGTTGGGCCCGTGACAGCGCCGGGGCCGTAGTATAACTGTGAGCATCTGCTGCTTGGATATACCGTCTTTGCTTATGAGTTCTGTCTGAGTAGCTCAGTCGTGTTGTCCGCTAAAAGAGAATGGCCAGTTTCTAGTTTAACCTGGTTTGAGTGCCTGCTATTTTCATTTTTATTTTTTTCTGAACTGTGAAACGTTGAGTTGGCAATAGTGTACCGAAAGACTTCGTTCACGTCAAAGTATTATCTCTGGAAGTAATAGCTGCGCGATTCGGAATGGCAGGTGAAGCGACAATTATGCGGCTATGCAGAGGAACTTTTGGGAATGTAAGTTGACCTGTAATAATTCTGATTATATGGTGTCACTCCGAGAATCGGCCTGACTAAATGACGTTAAAAACTACGCTTCTAATGCATGACTTTTTATAACAGTTACGCGATAGTATTATGTAACCCACTACTTTCTTAAGGTGATTTGGTATTTAAATGGCAAACACTGAGAAATGCATTGTTAGCAGGCACTTGATTTGGCATTAGATTCATATTATCAGAAATAATTAATAGGCTTATGATTTGGCATTAGATTCATCTTATTTTAAATAACAATTACGCATAAGCAGTAACAGTTCTTCGTATTTTTGACAGTGAGAGAGAGAAAAATAAAAATACTCTTATATATATATATATATATATATATATATATATATATATATATATGACGATATGCTGTAGCTCTAAGGTCATCCATCACTAGTTTGCGTGCTTGATGCGAAAGACAGATGTTGGTAATAACGGGTCAAGAGGAATAGGCAATACGAGTCGTCGGAGTTGATCAGCGGTGTATTGTTAATGGCTTACCTGTGTATATTCACAGTATTACTGTCAGCCAGCGAAGCCAACGATTGTGGGAAGAAAAAAAAAATCTTGTTGTGGTGACAGATAGCTCTGTTGGCCTCAGATCTAGGTTAGGTTGGAAGGTGACAGCACTTGTCGGTTGCGAGTTGGCGGAAATAATAATAATAATAATAATAATAATAATAATCATGGTTATGGTGACAGACATAGGATTGCCTGAGGTTTGCATCAGGTTAGATAGAACACAGTTAGCTCCAGAGCTAACCTGTTTGAAAAAATAGTCACCGATATCATGTTACAGTCACCATGTTTTTTACACCATTTGTTCCTTGTGTCCTATGTCATTGGTCAGAGCCGACGAGACGTATTGAATATTTCTGTTTATTCAGAATAACCTCTTGTATAGTGTGTAGAGTGATATTATCAGCTCAGTCATTAAAGAGTTCAATGTTGTTAGTTCCTAATCTGAGTGTTGGCACTTAAGTTATGTAAGTAATGAACTTCGATAGATGATGTCATAAGCCCTTTGATCTGTTGTAGGTACGGAGGCTTCATAGTGCCACAAAGCAGCAAGCAGCAGCAGCAGCTGCTGTTGCTGCAGAGACTAAGGTGCAACCAAGGATCAAAAAATTTTTAGTGTATCGATGGAATCCTGATAAGCCCACAGAAAAACCTACAATGCAAGAATATGATGTGGATCTCAACACGTAAGAACAAATTCGGCATTACCCATTGGTCTTCGTTTTGAGGCACAGTGAGTTATGGGGTGTATACAATTGACGTGTCCGGAAAAATGGGCTAACAGTCAAGTACAAAAACTGAAGAGATAGGCCTAAGTGTTGCCATCTGTTGCTGGATGAGGGAACTATAAAAATTAGCTTGGTCTCGTGACTAAATATCACTTAGGGGTGAGACTGTCAATTTTAGTAGTTCCTGTACCTAGAAACTGATTGCAACACTTATATCTAAGGTTTTACATTTGAGGGTTAACCCATTTTTCCATCCATGTCTTCAGTTGGTTGTTTATAATTGGCAAGTTCAGGGACTAGAGAATTAATATATAATTTTAAATAGTAGTAATAAATAACACACAGGATAACAGAAAATGTTATTTGATCCCCATAATGTAATTACAGCAAATATGGTAGACCTATATTCCACTTGGCATTGGATGATGTAATGCTCCGAGAGCAGAAGTTCTATTTTTTTATTTTATTGTATGTCATGGTTTTGATGTTGAATCATAAATAAATAAATAATAGCTGAGGAAACAATTGACCACATCTTGAACTGCTGCAAAGTGATCACCAAGACTGACTATAAGCAGTGGCACGAAAGATCTACTGGAGCTTGCTTATGACAAAAGTATGATCTTCCGGTGGCAAAGAACTGGTGGGTCCATAATCTAGAAAACATTGCCGAAAACAAAAAGGTCAAATTACTACGGGACTTTCGACGGGTCGGCTTTTGGTACACAATATACCAGACATTACAATTATGGAGAACAAGAAAGTGTGGAGCATTGATATCACACGAAATAACAGAAATGATGAGAAAAGAGTTAAATAACTTACAAAGATAAAAGAACTTCAAAATTGAACTGTAGCTACTGTGGTGTAAACCAGTGTAAGTGCTCCCAGTGGCTGTCAGTGGTCAGGAACAAAAGAGCTTAGTAACCACTTGAAAATCATTGGCATTCACAGTCAACTGCATTATAAAAAGTCACTTTACTGGGATCTCCACATGTTGCCCACCAATACACCATGCGATCCTAGACCTTTGGGAGGTGTCAGCCTAAAAAAAAAAAAATCAGGTCCAGCATAGTTACCTCTTTTTATTGTTCTCATAATAATAACTCAAAGCAACACATTGTTTCGTAACTTGTCATGTTTTGTGTGTATTTCACATATGCTCTGGGGAATATTAGCAATCCTTTGAAGTAAACTGAGTTGTCTAGAGATAATGAGATGACAGAAGGAAATACTGACCCAGTGAATGCTTAAAGCACATGCTCACAAAAATTGTAAAGCAAAATAAGAATACAAATAAATAAAACAATCCATATTTAACATTCTATTTACTAGTTCTATCGCTAAGTTATGTTTTTCATACTATGCCCTTTTTGGAATTTTAATTTCAGGTGTGGTCCGATGGTGCTGGATGGTCTAATAAAAATAAAAAATGACATTGACCCAACATTGACATTCAGGAGATCATGCCGGGAAGGCATATGTGGATCCTGTGCAATGAACATTGGAGGTGTCAACACACTGGCGTGTATCAGGTGCCTAAATTGAAAATGATTTTTCTGCTTATTTGTGGTCACCGTGGATCAAGGCTTTTGCAACTAGTCATCATGAGGACGAAATTTTGTATAAATGTGGCGTGAAGTTTCATTACAAAAGGAATTTCTAGATTGACTTATTTTACACATGATACTATTGCCTATGGCATAGTCCATATCAATTCAGGCAGGCTAGGAAAAAAAAATTACCTTCATAGTCTCAGATGTTATTGAATTTAGCATATGTTACATTAAAGGACTAAGTAAGGAACACACTTTTTTCCAAAAAAATTTCTGCTCAAAGATAAAGCCCTCCAAAGATGACACTGCACATGCCATTTTGAAAATGCATATTTTGGAAAAAATTTTAAAATGGGAAATACGGAAGCGTCCGATCCCACCCGTCTGCTTTGACCCATGACGTCACAAATATGGCGGAAACAAAAACAAACACACACACTTTCCACAAGAAGCCTAATGACACTAACGGGACTAGTGCGGGAAATGGGGTGTTTTGGGTGGGGGGCAAACTAAATATAAACAAATTTAGGCGCCTTGCGTAGCCACAACGTGTAAGTGAAGACAGCCATGTATGAATACCCACCCACCTCCCCAGGGGTCATAACCCCTGCAACCCGTAGAAGATAAAGATGCTTCAGTATCTGATTAGTGTTTTTTGTCTTTTTTAAAAAGAAATCTCACGGGATAGAACGAACAGATCAGAAAAATAAATATAATAAACTAAAACAGAAATTTGAGGAAACAGATAATTAAAATAAGTAATAAGTGTTTTTAAATTTAAAAAAAAAAAAAAAAAAAACCTCACGAGATAGAACGAACAGATCAGAAAAGTAAATAAAATAAGATAAAACAGAACTGGAGACAGCCACACTCAAACCAAACTCCGCACTGTCATGACATCACACACGACAACACCCTTACGTCACGGGTCAAAGCCGACGCGTGGGATCGGACGCTTCTGTCGACCCTTAAAATGTTGTTTCTCTGACACAGTTCTAGTTTTTTTTTTGGGGGGGGGGGGACTTCTTTTATTCGAAAGGTAATTGCTTTATGATTACAAAGAAATCCTCCATTTGGACTTACCTGTCAAAGTTCTTTTACTATAGCATTCTGAACTTTTTACAATTTATGGAAAACATTTTTTTTTTTTTTTCAAAAATGCCAATCCGTAAATTTTTTTTTTCTGTTGATTAGTTTCATATAGTTCTACATTCCCTGAAAAGGAGAGCTTCCGCTTTCCTAAGCTGAACATAACAATTGAACTTTTTACCATGCATAAAACCAGTTTTATCATCACATAACAGGTTCATAAAAATCAAAGCCTAGCCTTATTTAACATAGCTTTAGTTTTGAAAGATGAGGAAGAGACTCATTTTTCAAGCATTTTAAATGGTTCCAAATGTATGGGCAAGGTCCAAAGACTTAAAGGTTTCAATTTATACAACTTCTGTGCACTCTGTTTAGCCAGTCAATTAACTAAAAATATATTCCACTGCTTCAGCATCTTCCTTTGATATAAAGTGATGCCTTCGTGTTGAACCAATAGGAACTGGAGCACTTAAAATCTTCAAACCATTGTGAACAGGAAGTGAGCACTGATGGCATTGCTGCTGTCCTTCAACTGAAAACCTATATCCAGCAGTTGGTCCATATGGTAGATGAAGTTCACTACAATATCATTTAAGTCATAACTAGTGTCTATAATCTCTGCAATCCACCAGTCACACACACACACATGCCACAAACATCCCTCTTCTCAGGTTGTGAATCTGAATATTATCCTGCTGTCTCTGAGATGTTGACTGAACTAACAAAATTTCTTCTTTCTTCCTCTTTAAAGTGCATGCAATATGAGGTTCTCCCATTACGTTGAGTCCAAAAATTTGTCTTCTGAATTTCATTCACAAGAGTAGTTTGTTTGGACCATTCTTCTTTCTTCCGCTCACGGAATTCTTCGATTTCCTCTTTGGACAAAAGAATGAGGGCTCTGGATGTGTAAGATTTTACGACTCTCATAAAATTCTCAGCATTCTCAATCGCAGCTGTATTTGGTCTAGAAATATTATATTTTGTAGCATGATGTTTAATTAGGCTCCTACACCATCACAAGGCCTATTCCTGTGACCAGTATCACTGTATATCCAGTCATTTGGCGCAAGTGACTTACTCAATTCAGACAGCTGTTAAAAATTTTTAAAATGACTAGGAGCACCATCAGAAATAATGATCTTCTCTGCCCGTTTACAGTTGAAGAATTTTGCGCATTGCTAGTAAAGCATGTGCCGAGTCATGTCCTGTATGATCACTTATAACTACAACACTTGTGGTCTTGTTTGAAAATATGTCCCACCTGTAAAAATTGAAACCTGGTCATTACTTCAATGATATCCTTGTACTTCATGTGGGAGAATGCAAAATCACAGTGAAGCACTAAATATAGTTCTTCAGCTTGTACACACCCTTTCACTTCTGCAAAGTGTTGTTGTAATTTCTTCAGATGCTGGTGTGTTACTGCTTTCACTGACCATTTACAAAGTTCATCAATGAAACTGTCAAAGGCATCAGTTTTCTTAATTGTTTATTTTCCTCCCATAGCATGTATGTAATTTCTGCAGTTATCTGCTACGTCTTCCAGGCCAATTGTCTGTAAAGACAGTCCTCCCTTTCCAAGGAAGTCACCACATTCTTGAAACAAACGAGTCTCTCGGTTTATGCCACAGACTACTAATGACTTCACATGCCCAAGCAAGGTGTTATGTCACATGCTCCAGTAAGTTCTTTGAAGTAAGTTCTTTGAAGATACCACTCAAAGTTCAAAATTCACACAATACACACATAAACAGACATCTCGAGGTGGGTGTGCAACTACCCACTTAGGTTGTAGTGAATAAAATTTTGATATTCCAGTATGTGAAGTTGTATAATTGCTCTTACAAATTGCAAAATTTTCTTTAATACTGCGAGTTGTGTACCTATTCACTTTCACAACTTTTTGACCTTCGGCTGTTACAGTTATAAGGTCTTCTTTATTGGCGCTCTGGCAAGAACTGTTCTATATATCTTCCAGATAAAATGACTGCGCTATTTGAACTTGAGTTGCTTCTACAGGATGACCATAATAGGGATCTGGTCTTCCAAAAACTTTTTACAGACCTCCCATTTCTTGATTTGTCCACCATGTACTTTGATACTGACGGAATGTGGTCCAAAATTGTTTTCTTGGAAAATATCTTTGGGATAATAGGTAAAACTTACAACTTTTCACTAAAGGGTGCACAGTATTACAGCTGAATTGGTATTTGTGAAAAATTCCTCGCAATAGGTGCAAGAATGCTTTGCTTCATTTTCTTGTGAAGGTGGAATTTCTTCTTTGAAGAGTGTGGTCCGTTTTGCTGTAGTGTATTCATCCAGAGCTTTAGTAATTTCTCTGCACTTTCTTGATGCTTAGACTTTAGGACTCAACTTCACTGACCACGGTTTCTTAACAGGACTAACACCTATCTCTGTAGTGGAGTGATTCAGGGTATTTAACTCTCCTTCTGTTGATGCAAAATCTACATCATCTGCAGCATGTGAGGCTTCACCTTGTACAGATACTATCATTGTTGTTATTCTGTCAATATTAAGAACACAAAAAATGATCATCACTCGTGTATGGGTATGCAAATAGTCAGCACACTTCACTCTCCTGTGGCCCCAGTCAGAAGACATTTCAAACTATCTTTTTCACAAAACATACTGCAACTGTGTCAGCTGGTGCATTCCTCACGAAAACACAGAACTCACTGGATGGTTTTAGATTTCTTAGAAGCCTCTTCAGTAAACAAATTAGCACTAAACAACTACAATACAGAAATCCGCAATGAACAACCATGACAAAGAAACTACAACAAAGTGTAATAAATATCTGCAACAAT
The DNA here is from genome assembly GCF_021461385.2 of Schistocerca piceifrons. Classification (NCBI taxonomy): domain Eukaryota; kingdom Metazoa; phylum Arthropoda; class Insecta; order Orthoptera; family Acrididae; genus Schistocerca; species Schistocerca piceifrons. Next base: position 389,870,606 of record NC_060143.1, on the reverse strand, counting down.
GAAATAGAAAAGAAATAACTGCAACAAAGACTATAGAAATAAACATTTTAACAAAGAAATTAGTAAGAAACAACTTCAGTGAAGACATACATTACCCTTGAAAGTTTTTAAAATAAAACCAGACCAACTTAAAAAGTGGAAGCTCTCCTTTACAGAGAATACAGTACTACATGGTATTTACCAACAGAAGAAAATCTAACTTTTATAGATTGGCATTTTTGGAAAAAAAAAAAAAAAAAAAATCTGTACATTATAAAAAAAATTCAAAAGGCGGCGGTAAAAGGATGCTGACAGATATGTCCAAATGGAGGATACCATTGTAATCATAAAGCAATTATCTTTCAAATAAAAAAAACTAGAACAAAATATCTAGAACTGTTACAAAGATACAGCATTTTAAAAGTTTTTCTGAAATTCGCATGTTCAAAATGGTGTTCGCAGTGTCGTCTTTGGAGGCCTGTATCTCGGGAGGAAAAAAAATATGTATTTCTTACTTACACTTGAATTTTAACGTGTTAAATTCAATAACATCAGAGATTATGAAGGTAACTCCCCCCCCCCCCCTCCCCCCCGAAGTGATACAGGTTATGCCCTATAATCAGTTGATGAACTAATTGCCTTATAGTTCACATCGGTGTGGAATGAAATGGTTACAGGCAACACAATAATGATATCAGAAATCTGTGCTGTTTTGAGTCATTCCTCGTTTAAGCAAGTTAATGCCCTTAACAGTAATTGCCAATAATTTTCATTCTTTCAAGAAAATTCCAAATATGGTATTTAATTTGGCTGTATCAGCACTCTGTTTAATGGTGGCTGACATGAGTGTAACTCCTAATAAAATGAGAATACAGTTAATTATTTGAATTTATGATTGTCATGTATTTGTTGTTCCTTGTGTGATTTAAGAGGCTCAGCTGTGTTCCTTAATGGGTAATTCTTGATTAAATTAAATCCTCCCCCCCTCCTTCCAACTTAACCCCTGTGTGATTTCCTTAATTACAGTTTCTGTAGATTCATTTTCATTTTAATCAAAGTAGTAAAGGGTACAGCAATCAGTTGCAAATAATGTGTATTGCTTATGCAAATTTTAGTCACTGTGTGACCAAGTTACAATAAGTTAACTTGCATCACCTTATTAAATATACACTTGTGTAAGCTTTAAATGTGAGCCAGTTGTAAAATAGGGTCATTTCATGCCAAAGAGACCAATATTAAAAAGTGTCCCCACTCTACCATCTCCAAATCTAATGAAGTTTTATGTGAAGGTTCTATATGGTGTTTGATGGTTATGTACCAATTCCAGTCAAGTATGTTCAGTGGTTGAATTTTTAGGGGCTCTTAAAGAGAGGCTACTTATTTTCGCATCATGTACGAAGGTGTGGATGTGCCAAGTTTACTAGACTTTTTTTAAAAAAGTTGTAGCACACATTTGGTCATTTGCTTTAACATACATTGACAGCTTTTTATGCAGAATCACACCACGGCAACAATTTGGGATTTAGCCACACCTAAACATAGCTAAAAGCCTCTAAAGTGTCTAAAAAAGTCGCCGTGCTTTTCTGAGAGCCAAGGTTTGACCGACCACTGCTACTTTTCATATGAACCAACTGTACCAAAACTTCAGAGGGTTCTTCCTACCTATGATATTTGTATGTGGATCTTATTTAATTAACATTGGCTGCCTAGAAGAAAAGATACCCTATTTACTCGAATCTAAGCCACAGTTTTTTTCCGGTTTTTGTAATCCAAACAACTGCCTGCAGCTTATCTGAAAAATGTTGGTAGGTGCCGCCACAACTAACTTCTGTCGTCAAATATAAGTAGCGCTACACAGGCATGCTTTGCAGGCACAAAGATAAATACTGGCGTCAAAACCTCTGCGTCAGTAAAAAAAAAAAAAAAAAAAAACCACACCCCGAGTTTCAACCACTGCATTTTCATACATTATCCAACGAAGTAAATACAAATTCCGTATATTGTACATCTTCGAATATAGCAGCAATTCAATGTACTACGAAAATCCGACTGGGAAGACTGTTTGGGATGTTTATCAATATGGCCAATTCTACGTTCTGAATTTTTTCCTACCTGTGAGAAGAGATGGTTACTAATAGGAACTTTTATGAATTGTGAATCACATGCCGTATTCCCTTCACCGTAAGAATAATACGAATATGAACATTTTGCCATGTATTCTTTCGTGTTTGCTGCTCTCTCATTTAAATCCTGTCTGCCTAATAAACTATGAAACTAGTGTGAGACAATAGCAAACACAGAAGAATATACATATCATGTCATGTTTATATTCGTATTATTCTTATGCCTAATGGTGATAGTCAGAAATGAAGCACGGCAATAGACTAGATCTTTTTAAATCTAAGATGACTCTAATTTCTGTGCAGAATGTAATGTACAAAAGAGACGTATGCAAAGATTTTCAAACGGAGAAAAATTTTAGCTAAACTCTCGTTCAGAACATCTTCTATCATTTGCAGTCTATTATTTGGTTCTTGTCTATCATTATCAAAGAAAGCAGCAGTGTAAGTAACAACAAATAGCAGTCTCTTGCCATTGTTTCGCTAATGAGATGCCGCGAGCGGCGACAGGTCGTAAACACACATTATCAGAATGTGACAAACAATGCACAACACAGTACAATAATGCATTTTAAGCTTAGAGTGACGTAAACACCTATAACAAAGAGAATGGCATTTATCAGATCAAAGAAAAATAAGCAATCGATTCAAACCAGACGAAGCACGTGAAAAAGGAAGGTTACCCGTATAAACACGGACGGAGCGCCTGACGCATAGCAATGGCTACCTGGTAAAGCTTAACTGCTAAGCTTAAGACTAGAACCAAACTACAGTAGCTGTATCGTCATTCATTCGACCTAAATTGTCTCTCATATTACAATGGACCAACTTTGTTTTGATTTGGAGGTGCACCCTAAAACTTTTCTCTCCCCTTGAATTTCGAGTCTCAAATTTCAGGTGCGGTTTAGATTCGGGAATTTTTTTTTTTTTTTTTTTCTTGACTTAGTCTCATTTTTCAGGTGCGTCTTAGATTCGAGTAAATACGGTATGCATCTGCAAAGTTGACCAAAATTTTCTACATGCAAATTTTAGGGAATTTTTGGGGGGCAATATCTCAACTGTCTCTTGTTCAATCCTCCTTTTATTACCAAAGCTGGAAAGAACATGCTTTAATTTCTGGACTTGCATATTGATGAGTAAGAATACCTATTGAAAAAGAGGGAGAATGGATTATCGGTGAATACGAAAAATTAACACAGTTTGAAGTTGTAGATAAAAAAATGTGTAATTGTAGTATCTTTTAGTAGTATAAGATTTGCCTGCTGTTTAGGGAATATAACTACTAATAAGTGTTTTTACATTATTTGACAGTATAGAATACAGATATAATAAAACCTCAGAAAATGCTCTTGAGATCATAAAATCTAGATGATCATAATGGAATGTTAAGTTGTTTAGACTGTTTTAACCCTACAATGTGTGGTGGTCCATATATGCATTGTCACTCAGTTTCTATTGACATTATAAAGCAATAATATTTTTTTAAGGCTCTGTCCTCGCAGCAGTGATACATTGCTGAAATACCACTTTCAATTGTTGCTTTCATTGCCAACTTTTACTATGTCAGTCTTCTGTGACGCGTAATCTTTGGTGTTGACAGTGTACAGTCTTAGTGTTGAGTATAGAGTATTTGAATACTCAATAATCACTGTTGTAGCTGAAGGTAAGCATTAAAACAATATGTTTTGATGGCCTAATTTGTATATTTTATATTCAAACAAGACCGAATCTTCCATGCTATTTTGGTGGATCAGATGGAGCTGATTGTCTTAAGTCATCACTATTCTACAAGTATTATGAAAAAAGTAAACTACAATCAGTTAAGAAAATGTCACCAAGTAGGTCTGGGCTTGACTTTACTGAAGATGCGCAAATTTGTCCCTACCATAATGCCTTGTTGATGACAAAATTTCAGTTCCTGCAGAAGCCTTGCTGCAGTCCATATGGTAAAGAAAAACGTGTAACTAAGAAGGCTTTAACAGCAGTGACCATTCCAGTGTCTGATAGATTGAAGTTACTGACAAATGTTTTTAAACCTGGTCAGAAAATTTGTACCAAATGTAGACAAGAAGTGGCCAAAAAAGAATCATCCCACCAGGATAAGCAGGAATCACCATCCACTGAAATCATGAATGTTGTTGATTCACTGATAATACTTCATTATCATCACCTGGAGAGTCACCATTAAAAGTTCAACGGATCAGCAAAAGGGATTCAATAGGATACATAAAGTGCAAAGTTTTGAACACCCATTACAAAGGTAATTGCCACAGCTGCTGGTGTGAGCCAAGTAGATATTGCTAAAATACAAACAGAAGAGTGCCAAAAATTTAAAGATATGGATATCTTAATTGAAGAACTTAAGCTGCAGGCTTCAAGAAATTGCAGTAAAGTTCAAAATTTAACCTTGGCCCCCAAATAGTTGGACTATTGAAAAAAACTGCTAAAGAATTTGCTGCTTTGACTAAAATAGAGCAGATGTCTAGGAAACTAAAGCTAGAAGATGGGATTTTGACAATACATGCAAACTGAAAAGGGAAAAGCTCAATGATGTAAAACAAAATGGCTTAACTTTTTTGGAGATGAGTTTTCTTGTTTATGCTCAGGCTAAAAGGATTGTGTTGCAGTAAAAATAAATAGGAAAAAGATTCACATGCATAAACATCTGCTCCTTTGAAAACTGAAAGAAATGTTCGTTGTTTATTGTAAACAATATGGAAAACAACTGAGCTTCTCAAAATTTTGAGAGTTCAGGCTGAAATGGCGTACTACAGTTGGTGCTTCTGGATCACATTCAATATGTGTATGTGCAATTCATTAAAATGTCAAATTAATATTGGCTTCAGAAACATCCATCCAAGATGACTATAAGGTTTTGAGAGAGAGAGAGAGAGAGAGAGAGAGAGAGAGAGGAGGGGGGGGGGGGAGACTGCATTCAGTTTGGAATCGAAAGATTGCATGCTGCAGTGTTGTGAGGAATGTTCAGGAAAAATACAAGTAGAGACTTTTCTCAGAGACACTTGTAGAGACTATGACCCTGAAGAAACAGTGCAATACCAACAATGTGTCCTTACTGACAGACACATATGGGAGACATGTCAGAGAACTGCTGAAGATTTCATGGGGACACTGATTCTGAAAATTACCACTTTAAAACGCAGTCACTTCGTGACAAATATTAAATTTCATACTGTAAGCAGCTGAAATGAAATCTTGCAGAAAATGAATTAATTTTGTTGATGTATTTTGCTGGGAATTATTCATTTGTTGTCGAAGATGCTGTGCAAGGATTTCATTGGGAGAATAGTCTGGCCACATTACATCCATTTGCTATCTATTTTGGTGGCAAAGAATCTCAGAGTATTAGCATTTGTATGATCAGTGACTGTCTCCGTCATCATACCATTGCTGTCCATGCCTTTCAAATAAAGTTAATAGCATATTTCACATGAACAAGATGATGTCCTCATGCACGCACATGGTTCTGTTCGTTCTCTCCACAGGCCAGCTACTAAAGACACCTGCTGGATTCATGAGCAACATATTTTCATGACTTTTGAAGCACAGTCACCATCATCATCTGGAAGACAACACAGTTTTCCTCAATCTGTCCTTTACAAAATTGTAGAACTAGTTAACCAAAAATGGAACTCTTTAGTGTTTTTGTTTTGCAAATTTGCTGTGTTGGGTATTATGTTTGTTTTATAGCAGTGTTAATGTTTGAAACTAATTTGTATACAAAAAAAACAATTGTGGGACTTAATGATCAAAATGTTTTACTTTTCAGTCTTCTTGAAGTGCTAAAATAAGAGCATTTGAAATGGATTCTTACCCATCAGTATGCTAGATCCATAAATTAAACAGTATGGCTTTGGAAGCTTAAGGCATGTTCTTTCAAGCTGTGGCAAGAAAAAGAGGATTGAAAAAGACACAGTTGAGATATTGTCCCCCAAAAATACCCCAAAGTTTGCACGTAGAAAATTTTGGCCTACTTTGTAGAGGCATATTGTTTCTTCTAGGCATCCAATGTTAGTTAAATTTGATTCATAAATAGACATAGGTAGGAATAACCCTCTGAAATTTCATTTGAAAAGCAGCAGTGGCCAGTCAAGTAGCACAACGAATTTTTTAGCCACCTTAGAAGCTTTTAGCTATATTTAGGTGTGGCTAAATCCCAAATTTTTGCCATGATGTGGTTAAACATAATAAGTTGTCTGTGTATATTAAAACAAGTGACCAAATGTGTGCTACAACTTTTAAAATAAAACCTAGTAAACTTGGCACATTTGCACCTTTGTATGTGATGCGAAGATGAGTAGCCTTTCTTTAAAAGCCCCTAAAAATTCAACAGTTGAAGATACTGAACATAAATTTGGTATATAAGCTTCAAAGACCTTATAGGACGTTCACACCAAATTTCATTAGATGTGGAGATGGTTGAGTGAGGACCCCTGGTCCCCTTGACATGGAATGACCCAGTACATACCAGTAAATGTAAGTGAAACATTAAAACCACATATATTCACATAGTTCCAACTGGAGTAATCATATTGGAGGTTGAGTGTACTGTGTGGTCACTGTTTACAGTACAACACAAATCTAATGTGCCTTCTTTAGATGTGTAATGCATTATCAGCATGTATTAACTGTATTTTACAATTTACATTTTTTATTATTTTATACTTTATGGATGTAAAACAGTGACTAATACTTTACAGATATACATGTTACTTTCGTAAAGTACCCAGTGGCATCTCTTATTCACTTTAAAATTGAACATAGTTTAAAAAATAGAAACAATCTTGTTCAAAATACGAATTTTTTATTGAAATCTTGTTACATACTAAGCACAGTTGAAAGAATTGGAACATATAAGAGTGATGTTACAAGTTGTTATTCCAGCTGTGGCATGTCAAAAGAACCAGGAATCTTCCTGCTTTAACATGACCTCTCTCACAAGTTTCACATGAAAATACATTATAATAAACTAAAACTAATAAACTTTCAGTTACATGATGCAATAATAAGGGATATACGTTATATTTGTCTTCAGTAACTATCTACTCATATGTGATCTAGGAGTGTGATCATAACTATATCATTATTGTTAGATCAGTGTGTCTGTTGGGTCCAGCCCATATTAGCTAAATTCCAATGGTTTTTAAATAGTTTGCAAAATTGGAAGCGTCTCGTGACCTCCTGCTCATTAAGCAGTGCCCTACAAGACGATGCCTGCTGGCAAAAAGATTGCAGACTCCTCCAACATTTCCATACACCTTCTCTTCTTGCATGGATGGAGCATCGTCATATGTGCGGACAAAAGTGTTGCACTGTGTCCACTTTCAAAGTGGACAGCGAACACAGGTGTGCTGATCAGACAATAATGACCTAGTTCGCATATCAGTGCAAAGTTTCTGGAGACAATTATAACGGATTAACCACATGAAAGTTTGTTAGTTTTAACACTGAACTGTGTATGCTATAAAGTATCTGTATGTGAAACTACTGAGACACATCATGTTAAAGTAGAAAGATTTCTTGTCTGTATGTTTTGTCTGTTCCAGTTCCTTCAGCTGTGCTTAGTACGTAACACAGTTCTAGTAAAAATGTCATTAACTGAGCTATTTTGAAGAAGATATTTTAAGCTATGTTCAGTTGTAAATTGTGCAGCAATAATAGATGCCACTGGTTAGTTCGCACAACTACCACTATGAGCAACTGTAAAACGTTAGTCACTGTTCTTAGTTACAATCACGTTTCGTGTCTATAAGTCTTAAAAGGCATAAAATAATAAAACATACTAACTATAAAATAAAGTTAATACAGGGTGTTTCAAAAATGACCAGTATATTTGAAACGGTAATAAAAACTAAACAAGCAGCGATAGAAATACACCGTTCGTTGCAGTATGCTTGGGACAACAGTACATTTTCAGGCAGACAAACTTTCGAAATTACAGTAGTTACAATTGTCAACAACAGATGGCGCTGCGGTCTGGGAAACTCTATAGTACGATATTTTCCACATATCCACCATGCGTAGCAATAATATGGCGTAGTCTCTGAATGAAATTACCCAAAACCTTTGACAACGTGTCTGGCGGAATGGCTTCACATGCAGATGAGATGTACTGCTTCAGCTGTTCAATTGTTTCTGGATTCTGGCGGTACACCTGGTCTTTCAAGTGTCCCCACAGAAAGAAGTCACAGGGGTTCTTGTCTGGCGAATAGGGAGGCCAATCCACGCCGCCTCCTGTATGTTTCGGATAGCCCAAAGCAATCACACGGTCATAGAAATATTCATTCAGGAAATTAAAGACGCCGGCCGTGCGATGTGGCCGGGCACCATCTTGCATAAACCACGAGGTGTTTGCAGTGTCGTCTAAGGCAGTTTGTACCACCACAAATTCACGAAGAATGTCCAGATAGCGTGATGCAGTAATCGTTTCGGATCTGAAAAATGGGCCAATGATTCCTTTGGAAGAAATGGCGGCCCAGACCAGTACTTTTTGAGGATGCAGGGACGATGGGACTGCAACATGGGGCTTTTCGGTTCCCTATATGCGCCAGTTCTGTTTATTGACGAAGCCGTCCAGGTAAAACTAAGCTTCGTCAGTAAACCAAATGCTGCCCACATGCATATCGCCGTCATCAATCCTGTGCACTATGTCGTTAGCGAATGTCTCTCGTGCAGCAATTGTAGCGGCGCTGAGGGGTTGCCGCGTTTGAATTTTGTGTGGATAGAGGTGTAAACTCTGGCGCATGAGATGATACGTGGACGTTGACGTCATTTGGACTGCAGCTGCAACACAGCGAACGGAAACCCGAGGCCGCTGTTGGATCACCTGCTGCACTAGCTGCGCGTTGCCCTCTGTGGTTGCCGTACGCGGTTGCCCTACCTTTCCAGCACGTTCATCCGTCACGTTCCCGGTCCGTTGAAATTTTTCAAACAGATCCTTTATTGTATCGCTTTTTGGTCCTTTGGTTACATTAAACCTCCGTTGAAAACTTCGTCTTGTTGCAACAGCACTGTGTTCTAGGCGGTGGAATTCCAACACCAGAAAACTCCTCTGTTCTAAGGAATAAACCATGTTGTCCACAGCACACTTGCACGTTGTGAACAGCACACGCTTACAGCAGAAAGACGACGTACAGAATGGCGCACCCACAGACTGCGTTGTCTTCTATATCTTTCACATCATTTGCAGCACCATCTGTTGTTGAAAATTGTAACTACTGTAATTTCGAAAGTTTGTCCGCCTGAAAATGTAGTGTTGTCCCAAGCATATTGCAACAAACGGTGTATTTCTATCGCTGCTCATTTAGTTTTTATTGCCGGTTCAAATATACCGGTCATTTTTAAACACCCTGTACATGTTGTCAACACATCATCTATGTAAAGAGCTCACTGTAGATCGGTATGACGTACACTGAAGCCAGTTATGTTGCAACTGTAACCAGTGCCCTCACTGTGAACTCAGCCTTCAATATGATTACTTCAGTTGTGACTAAATGCATACATGCTGTTTGAATGTTTCCACTTACATCTACTGGTATGTATTTGATGATTGACTCATATTTAATGCTTATACAATTATACACTTAATAAGGCATGTGTGTCACCTTATTGTAAATGGTTCTATATGTCTTTTAGCGCTGAAGATGACCACTGAGTTACCGAAATCTGGATATGTAATGATTATTTGAGACTAATTGCTGTACCCTTTACCACATCAAATACATACAGTCTCTGGGCCCAACTCCTTCCCAAAGGATTCAAACATGATTTCATTTTAATGTCTCTTGAAATCCTGGAAACTTCATGCTATTAGATGTATTTGGATTCTGTAACATTAGTCTACTAATGATCATATAGTTGCTGAAAAACAAATTTCACAGCATGTAAATGTCCTTTTGCAGCAAAATTGACACCAATCTAAACAAGCCAGTTAAAATATATCCTCTGCCGCATATGTACGTAATAAAGGATCTAGTTCCCGATATGAATAACTTTTACAAGCAGTACCGTGAAATTCAGCCTTGGCTGCAGCGGAAAAATGAACCTCTTGCTGGGAGCCATTCTTACCTGCAGTCTGTGGAAGATAGACAGAAGCTGGTGAGTGTTATACAGTGTGGTTAAAATATACTGTTATATATATTTTGTATAATATTTATGTGCATGTATGCTTTGGAGTTCATTTAAGGGAGACCATGTTAGCTTTCTTAGTTCTCTTAAAATAATTTCAGTCACCTTTTAAAGTTTTCCATTGATCTGCTGAATGTTGTGATTTGTAACAGTAACACTTTTCCACACACCAGTAATTATGAAAGTTAAGTAGTTCCTGTATTTATACTTGCCCAGCAGAATTTTCCTTCTATTTTTAATCTGGGTCAGTGAAAGGGTCCAATTCCACCCATTTGCTTTGACCTGTGACGTAACTGTGTTATTTTGTATGACGTCATTGAGGCATGACATGTTAACATCAATGATCAAACTTGTTTGACAAAATTGCCCTTATCTAGCCAAGAATTTGCCAAACAAGCCTGTACATGTTCAAACATCATTTGTCAGTTTAACCTCACTTTGAAGCAGATGCCCCTTGTCTGAGGTTTGAGTCCTCCCTTGGGCATGGGCATGTGTGTTGTCCTTAGCGTAAGTTAGTGTAAGTTAGATTAAATGTTGTGTAAGCCTAGGGACCAATGACCTCAGCAGTTTGGTCCCATAGAACTTAACATAAATTTCCAAATTTGAAGCAGATGCTGTCTGTCTCTGTAACTATTGTGATAGTAGTGACAATAGCCACAAATGCGGACAGACCAGTTCTGCCATTGACTTTATCACTGTGTAAGAAGAAGAAGAAGAAGAAGAAGAAGAAGAAGAAGAAGAAGACGACTCTGGTTCAAGGAATGGCTTAAAATGAGATGTTTGCTCATGAATATCTGCTAAAGGGAATATTACCCTTAGAACCTGATGATTACATCAACTTTCTTCAAATGGACAATGAAATTTTTTAAAACTTGTGAAGAGTCTACTAAAGAAGTAAACTTGTCTGTTGAGTTCACTCTTATCTCACCATGGATGTGTCGGACATATCCGTACACGTACCAAAAACGCTTGTAAATTTAAGCATGCTTTTGAAGCAGAAGCTTTGATACTAGTGAGAATGGCTACAAATGCAGGTAAAGCATTCGTAGTAGCATGTAGAGATGCATCAAACCACTTTTTGGACTGAAGACCACAAAAGCAACAACACTGACTCTGGCACTGTGTTTAGAGAAGAAGAAAACAAGACGCTGGTCCAGGGAATGGTTTAAAATGAGAGAGAAATATGCAATTGGAAACTTATTAAGGAAATGTTACATTCAAACCTGGTAATTACATCAACTTTCTGTGGGTGGACAGTGTAAGTTCAATAACTTTTTTATTATCCCCCCCCCCCCCACTCTCCCGAATATTGAAAAAGAAGACACAAGTATGCGAAAATTCATTCTTTTCTACTTATTACACTAAGACTGTTGATTAAAATATCACTACATAGGAATATATAGCCCACACCATCTGTGGAAGAACCAGAGAACTTCGATTTCATCTATTTTGTTTCAGTTCTGCTTTTTGTGACTATATACTTAAAATATTGATTTTTTTTTTTTGTAATGTTTTCATGTGTAATATATGGCTGGGAAAGATGCTATACCTCTACCTTTTTGGTAATTGTCAGTGTTATTTCGTCTTTATACTTGACCACAGTTTCCATGGTTGTGAAGACTCATGATATAATAAGATAAATTGTAATGAAACAAATTTTCACTAAACAATGTTATGAAAAGGAAAATTGTTACTCACCATGTAGCAAGAGATGATGGATCATAGATACGCACAACAAAAGGACTGTCACAAATAAAGCTTTCAGTCATTAAGGCCTTCGTCAACAATAGATGTGTCTGCGTGAAACCACACTGTGAGCAGCAGCACCTGTGCATGATGGGAGTGGCGACTGGGTAAGGGCAAGGAGGAAGCTGGGGGGTGGGGGGGGGGGGGATAGTATAGTGGGGTGGCAGACAGTGAAGTGTTGCAGGTTAGATGGAGGGCTGGGGAGAGGTCGAGAGGGGAGGCAGGAGTAGCAATAAAGGAGAGAAGTAAAAAGACTGAGTGTGATGGTGGATTGACAGCTGTGTAGTGTAGTGTTGGAATGGGAACAGGGAAGGGGTTGGATGGGTGAGGACAGTGACTAATGAAGCTTGAGGCCAGGAGGGTTCAGGAATGTAGGATATAATACAGGGAGAGTTCCCACCTGTGCAATTCAGAAAAGCTTGTGTTGGTGGGAGTGATTTGTATGACACAGGCTGTGAAGCAGTCATTGAAATGAAGGATGTCCTGTTTGGCAGCATGTTCAGCAGCAGGGTGGTCGCCTTGTTTCTTGGCCACAGTTTGTCAGTGGCCATTCATGTGGGCAGACAGCTTGTTGGTTGTCATGCCCACATAGAATGCAGCACAATGGTTGCAGCTTAGCTTGTAGATCACATGGCTGATTTCACAGTTAGCCCTGCCTTTAATGGGATAGGTGATGTTTGTGACCGTACTGGAGTAAGTGGTGGTGGGAGGATGTATGGGGGACAGGTCTTGCATCTAGGTCAATTACAGGGGTATGAGCCATGAGGTAAGGGGTTGGGAGCAGGCGTTGTGTAAGGATGGACGCGAGTATATTGTGTAGGTTCGGTGGACGGCGGAATACCACTGTGGGAGGGCTGGGAAGGATAGTCGGCAAGATGTTTCTCATTTCATGGCATGACAAAAGGTAGTCGAAATACTGGCAGAGAATGTAATTCAGTTACTCCAGTACTGGGTGGTACTGAGTTATGAGGGGAATGCTCCCCTGTGGCCGGACTGTGGGACTTGGGAGGTGGTGGGAGACTGCGTCACAAATATCGTCACAGTTTCTGGCAAGCACGTAAAAGACGATCTGTGCTTGACAAATGTATCAAACAGCACTGTACACATCAAATATTTGTCAAGCATAGTTAAGTTTGACAAAATGTTTGATTATTTATGGGGGCCTTCACAAATTGTGTTTGCAAAGAGCATGTTGGAGTACCTGGTGGCACGCTCTAGTGTGTGATGTTTGTTTCTAAATTGTTAGTGTGATATTGGCCCAAGTGCTGCATGTTACGTGAGGTTGTGGGAGTTTGTTTTTTGTTGTCTTGGCACTATATTGTGTCAGTGTCATTAGTTATTGGCTACCAATTTATTTTAGGTTTTGAAACTGTTAGTTTGTTGTGTTGTTAATGGTTTGAATGGTTGCACAAATGTTTTGTTGTTGAACTGCTTTGTGGACATTGGACAGTTTCGTAACACTCTTGCACAGAATGGATGGACGCCTGCTTTGGCCACAACTTAGTTTATTTGACCGTAAAAGTAAAGCTATTATCAACCTGAAGATTGGGTTGAACATCATAGTGCTTAACTAGGCATGATACTATTGGTTGTGGTTTGCCATTAAGTTCCTACAATCTTTGCACTGACTTGTTTGGCCAGTTATAGGGAGATCTACAGTGAAACATGGATTCTGAACCACAGTGTAACTTGGTGTTTTTCAAATTAAGAAACATTACCAGAGGTTAAAGAAGTGGAAAGTGAGGTAAAAATCCTAGGATGGACTGAGAATCAAAACCAGTACTTTTAAATTCATAATTTTAGGTTATCTGTGGTGCCATTAAATCAACTTCAGGCACTCTCTTGCTTCAGCGTAGTGTATGAATGTCAGTTAAGTTTTGAATTGATCACAACATATGTTAATACAAAATTTTTATCTCTGGTGTAGCTTGTCTGTACTTGGGTCGGAAACATTACCCCATATTCAAAGCATGTCATCCTGCTTTTTGATTGGTTCAGCCATTTCTAATTTCAGTAGGAAGCCGTTCAATAGTCACTCCATATTTAACTCACTTTTCTTTGTAAATATTACAGACTCGAAGATAAATTCAGGCACAGTTAGAAAATAGAGAAACCTTGGAGACTTTCGTGTGAGTGACTTTTGTGGGAGTAATTTTCTTCTTTTCCAACACATGATTTGTTAACCTAACACCATTTGGATAAATCATTTTATCATGTAACATTAATGTAGTGATAAAGCAGCCATTTTCATTCAGAGACAGTGTGTTGACATTACCTTGAACTTTGGATTTAATTGAATGTTGTTAACTTGCTGATGCTTATTGGAATGCTTTCTTTTGTTACAGGATGGTCTCTATGAATGCATTCTTTGTGCTTGCTGCAGCACATCATGCCCCTCATACTGGTGGAATGGTGATAAATACCTTGGTCCAGCTGTCCTAATGCAGGTATTGGAAACAGTAAATTTATTTAGCAGCAAAGTTTTTTCTGATAGATGAACCAGGGAATTTGAAATCACTATTCTTAAATTCAGCAAACACTTCCATTTCTTTCCTAGTATAAGTTTACACTTGCAGTAATACTGTTTGTAGTGATTTGACCATATTTGCCATCAAACATAAGAGTGAGTCACTACAGGTATTCAGATTATTACTATTCATAAATTTAATTTGTTCAGGCAAGATTCAACAATTGGTGGTTATATAACTGTTTGAAGGACCTCCAACATTGTACATTTTCCTTTATCACAGGGTGTAATGAGCTATCTACAGGCAATATTGGAGTAATAGAGAAATATTGTTTAAAAGTAGTTTTTAAGGTAAACATTCATCTTAAGTGCGGAAGAGTTACAGCAGCACTGAGCACTGCAGTGAACTCTTATGATGCAGTAATGTCTTATGGTCATTAAAATGCTCTTTGGTCTTTGGGTTTGTGTGCATTGGTGTGTGAAGTAGACGCAGCATTCTGAACAAAAAATACAGTTGAAATACCACTTCTTATGAATAAACTGGGGCTAAGATTTTATAGGTCCAACCCACAGATGATGAGTCTCCCAGATCTTTCCTGCACGACTGCTTTCCTGTTTTAGTTAACTGTTGCTGTACACCATATTTTTATTCCATAATTTGTAATTGGGAAAATGATTGATATGCAGCCGAACAGTGTCTTTATAATGTTTGCATAACATACTTATTGCATGTGTGCTCTTCAATAAGTTTCACCTCCTAAGAATTTACTTAAGATTCTGTTTGTGGCTATCTGCAAGAAATTTTACGTTCAGTTACTACTTTACATTTTCACTACTGTTGTGTATTTCCTCACCTCTATCATTTTGTATTTTTCTATTCTATTACTAACTCGTATTTTTCTTTCATTGGCCTACTGCACTATTTCATGTACAACACTGTTGCAGTAGATCTCTAAGTCTTCATAGGCTTCACTTTTATGGACAGATTATCGTCAATATGTAGCATTTTCAGTACAGTTTTGATGAATAATTCATGGATGCAAGAGATGAGTGGTTTCATACAGAATCTTGAGGCACACTATATTTAGTATTAGCACTTTCTGCTCTATGTGTACTGTCCTAAGAAGCTATGTAATACATTATCTAGTCATAGGCACTGGATGTAATTCAAATCCTCCGTAATTTGTCTGATATTACAGCACTGGCAATCGAAAGCTTTTCAAAGATAAAGTATACACCTATGACACATTCAATTTTTACATACTACTTACCATCCTATCAAGGAAGAGAGCAATTGCTGCACTGCTGGATTCGTTTTTAAATAAACCTTTTACGATTGGAAAAAGTGTGTTGTTCAGAAAATGGAAAAAGTAACTTACAATAGAACTGTAAATTTTGTGTTCTGTTTGATAGCATTTTTAAACACTGAGTACTTGGTTTTGAAAAAAATCTATTTAAAATATGTTTCTGATTTCTGTTGTCAGATATCATATACACAGTTTTTGAGATTTTAATATTTGGCAGATTATGTCCTGACAAGGGAACCTCCCCATCGCACCCCCCTCAGATTTAGTTATAAGTTGGCACAGTGGATAGGCCTTGAAAAACTGAACACAGATCAATCGAGAAAATAGGAAGAAGTTGTGTGGAACTATGAAAAAATTAATAAAATATACAAACTGAGTAGTCCATGCGCGACATAGGCAACATCAAGGAAAATGTAAGCGTGGAAGCGCCGTGGTCACTTGGTTAGCGTGAGTAGTTGTGGAACCAGAGGTCCTGGGTTCGAGTCTTCCCTCGACTGAAAATTTTACTTTCTTTATTTTCGCAAAGTTATGATCTATCCGTTCGTTCATTGACGTCTCTGTTCACTGTAATAAGTTTGGTGTCTGTGTTTTGCAACCGCACCGCAAAACCGTGCGATTAGTAGACGAAAGGACGTGCCTCTCCAATGGGAACCGAGAACATTTGATTGCAAGGTCATAGGTCAACCGATTCCTCCACAGGAAAACACGTCTGATATATTCTATACGACACTGGTGACGGCATGTGCGTCACATGTCAGGAATATGTTGTCGACCCACCTAACTTGTACACTTAGCGAATGGGTAAAAAGATTCTTCTACCTTGCCCGATTTAGGTTTCCTTGTGGATGTGATAATCACTCCCAAAAAAGTGATGAAACCATAAGAGTTTGTCACATAAACTGAAAATAAAAAAATTAAACTTTTCACTCGAGAGAGGACTTGAACCTAGGACCTCTCGTTCCGTAGCTGCTCTCGCTAACCACGGGACCACGGCCCTCCTTGACTCTCACTGTCCTTGATGTTGCCTATCTTCGCATGGAATACACAGTTTGTATATTTTACTAATTTTTTTCATAGTTACATACAACTTCTTCCTGTTTTCTCGATTGATCTGTGTTCAGTTTTTCAAGGCCTATCCACTGTGCCAACTTATAACTAAACCTGAGGGGGTGCGATGGGGAGGTTCCCTTGTGAGAAGTGGAACAATTTAATTAACAGATGATGATGGTTATGTCTGTGGTGTCAGTGAGAGCAAGCCGCTGGGCTTCGACAGCTAACTCTGGAAGATTTAAGCTTTTTTAAATCACCTGAGGAAAAATAGCCTTGAGAGCACTTGCAGTTTCACACCGGTCATTTTTAAAACTTGCAGTATGGCTAGTGGTGAAGCCACTGTAAAATTTGTGGTACTTCTTCGAAGCTGTTAATAACATTCTGTACGCTAAAGCCAGTTCCTTGTTTTGTTTATCACCTTTGTGCATAGCTTACTGGAATAATTATGTCTTGGTAGCAGATATAGTGTAATTGGTAATTTGTAGGGGACAGGAAAACATAATTTTATTTTATTGCAAATATCAGTGCTGTATCATGCCAATTTTGCCTCTATTTTTTGTTGTCAATTTCAGCACTATTTTATCAATTTGGATGCTATATTTTGCCAATTTTGGCTTTTTTTTTTACAGTTTAGTTTTAATGTATGTTCCTTATTTTTTTCTTGTCTCCTTTATAATATTATTTTGAAAATGAAAATATGTCCATCAGTTATATTATATTTATTTATGTTATGGAAAAAACTGATAAATTAATCTTTTAAATAAAAAAATAACAATATGAATTAGTCTACTGCTTGCCAAGTAGGCGAAGCATTGAGTGGCAGGCAAGCACATAAAAAGACTGTTGGTCTACCAATTTCATATTGTAGTTGTTATTCGTTTCTGGATGTGTGAGAAAAGAAAAACAGGCTGTGAAACTGTACATCTAAATGTTTTTCAAAAGACATTATTGTCATAACTTCAAAATTCTCTTCTGCAATACTCAGGTAACTGGAGTTAATCTTCTGTCCATCATATGTGATATTTGTGTGACATCGCGTATCCTGGGTCCCTACTCATCACTGTTGATGCCACTTCCCTACACACCAACATCCCTCCCTCATGCCCATGGTCAACACACAACTACTTCTCCGTCGAAGGGAAGGTATATGTACAAATCTGTGGCACTACCATGAGCATTCATGTGCCCCACTGATGCCGACATGTTTATTGGCCATGTAGAGGAAACCTTCCTAATCTGCCACAACCCCAAACCCCTGATTTGGTTCAGGTTCATTGATGATATCTTCTTTATGTGGACTCAGGACCAAGACATCTTGTCGTCATTCCTTTGCAACATCAAATCTTCTCTCCTATCTGCTTCTCCTCAACCCAGCACACCACCTTCATGGATGTAGACCTCCTCCTCTCTGATGCTCCCTCCACACCTTCATCCACATTAAACCATCCAACCACCAACAGTACCTGTATTTTGACAGCTGTTGTCCCATCTACACAAAAATAGTTTCCATACAGCCTGGCCATCTGGAGATGGCATATCTGCAGTGACAGGAACTTTCTTTCCCAGTATGCCAAAGGCCTCCGCAAACGCGCTGCCCCTCAGATGTAGTCTGCAAGCAGATTTCCCATACCATTTTTCAACATACCCTCAGTCCTCCCATCACTCCCCACGACCCCCAAGAACCAGCTGCAAGGGAGTGCCCCCCTTCCATCACCCAACATGATCCTGGACTGGAACCAACTGAACCACATCCTTTGTCAGGGCTTTGATTACCTACCATCGCACCCTGAAATGCGGGACATCCTAATAAGATGCTTCTCATCCCTCCTAAAATGGTGTTCTGTTGTCCACCCAATCTCCGCCATGTCATAGTCCATCATATTGTCACTCCCAATCCCTTGCCACAGGGATTGTATACCTTTGGAAGACCCAGTTGCAAGACCTACCCAATCCAGCAACGCAGCACTTCCTATTTATTTTTTATTTATTTATTTATTGTTCCGTGGGACCAAATTAAGGATAAGTCTCCATGGTCATGGAACGAATCAGTACATGAAATTATAACACGATATTAGAAACAGATAAAATGAAATATAAAAAAACATATTCAGGTGACAAGTCGTAAGTTTAAATAAAGAAAATCAACAATGTAACACTGGAATTTGCTTAATTTTTTAGCTCTTCCAGGAGCTCCTCGACAGAATAGGAGTGGTGAGCCATGAGGAAACTCTTCAGTTTAGACTTAAGAGTTTGGGCTACTGCTAAGATTTTTGAGTTCTTGTGGTAGCTTATTGAAAATGGATGCAGCAGAATACTGCACTCCTTTCTGCACAAGTGTCAAGGAAGTGCATTCAACATGCAGATTGGATTTCTGCCTAGTATTAACTGAGTGAAAGCTGCTAACTCTTGGGAATAGGCCAATATTGCTAACAACAAACGACATTAAAGAAAATATATACTGTGAGGGCAATGTCAGAATTCCCAGACTATTGAATAGGGGTCGACAAGAGGTTCTCGAACTTCGCTACATATAGCTCGAACAGCCAGTTTTTGAGCCAAAAATACCCTTTTTGAATCAGAAGAATTACCCCAAAAAATAATACCATACGACATAAGCGTATGAAAATATGCGAAGTAGACTACTTTTCGTGTTGAACGGTCACTTATTTCAGATACTGTTCTAATGGTAAATAAAGCAGCATTTAGTTTCTGAACAAGATCCTGGAAATGGGCTTTCCACAACAGCTTACTATCTATCCGAACGCCTAGGAACTTGAACTGTTCCGTCTCGCTTATAATATGCCCATTCTGTCTGATCAAAATATCAGTTCTTGTTGAATTGTGAGTTAGAAACTGTAAAAACTGAGTCTTACTGTGATTTAGCGTCAAATTATTTTCCACAAGCCACGAACTTATTTCATGAACTACATTATTTGTTCCTGTTTCAATATTACACACAAGATCCTTCACTATCAAGCTGGTGTCATCAGCAAACAGAAATATTTTTGAATCACCTGTAATACTAGAAGGTATATCATTTATATAAATAAGAAACAGCAGTGGCCCCAGCACCGACCCTTGGGGAACGTCCCACTTAACAGTGCCCCATTGGGACAGAACATCACTACCACTCTCAATATTGCGGAGAATTATCTTATGCTTTCTGTTCTTAAAGTGAGAGGCTAACCAATTGTAAGCTACTCCCCTTACTCCATAATGGTCCAACTTCTGCAGTAATATTTTGTGGTCAACACAGTCAAAAGTCTTCGTTAAATCAAAGAAAACACCTACATCTACATCTACATTTATACTCCGCAAGCCACCCAACGGTGTGTGGCGGAGGGCACTTTACGTGGCACTGTCATTACCTCCCTTTCCTGTTCCAGTCGCGTATGGTTCGCGGGAAGAATGACTGTCTGAAAGCCTCCGTGCGCGCTCTAATTTCTCTAATTTTACATTCGTGATCTCCTCGGGAGGTATAAGTAGGGGGAAGCAATGTATTCCATACCTCATCCAGAAACGCACCCTCTTGAAACCTGGCGAGCAAGCTACACCGCGATGCAGAGCGCCCCTCTTGCAGAGTCTGCCACTTGAGTTTGCTAAACATCTCCGTAACGCTATCACGGTTCCCAAATAACCCTGTGACGAAACGCGCCGCTCTTCTTTGGATCTTCTCTATCTCCTCCGTCAGACCGATCTGGTACGGATCCCACACTGATGAGCAATACTCAAGTATAGGTCGAACAAGTGTTTTGTAAGCCACCTCCTTTGTTGATGGACTACATTTTCTAAGCACTCTCCCAATGAATCTCAACCTGGTACCCGCCTTACCAACAATTAATTTTATATGATCATTCCACTTCAAATCGTTCCGCACGCATACTCCCAGATATTTTACAGAAGTAACTGCTACCATTGTTTGTTCCGCTATCATATAATCATACAATAAAGGATCCTTCTTTCTATGTATTCGCAATACATTACATTTGTCTATGTTAAGGGTCAGTTGCCACTCCCTGCACCAAGTGCCTATCCGCTGCAGATCTTCCTGCATTTCGCTACAATTTTCTAATGCTGCAACTTCTCTGTATACTACAGCATCATCTGCGAAAAGCCGCATGGAACTTCCGACACTATCTACTAGGTCATTTATATATATTGTGAAAAGCAATGGTCCCATAATACTCCCCTGTGGCACGCCAGAGGTTACTTTAACGTCTGTAGACGTCTCTCCATTGATAACAACATGCTGTGTTCTGTTTGCTAAAAACCCTTCAATCCAGCCACACAGCTGGTCTGATATTCCGTAGGCTCTTACTTTGTTTATCAGGCGACAGTGCGGAACTGTATCGAACGCCTTCCGGAAGTCAAGAAAAATAGCATCTACCTGGGAGCCTGTATCTAATATTTTCTGGGTCTCATGAACAAATAAAGCGAGTTGGGTCTCACACGATCGCTGTTTCCGGAATCCATGTTGATTCCTACATAGTAGATTCTGGGTTTCCAAAAACGACATGATACTCGAGCAAAAAACATGTTCTAAAATTCTACAACAGATCGACGTCAGAGATATAGGTCTATAGTTTTGCGCATCTGCTCGATGACCCTTCTTGAAGACTGGGACTATCTGTGCTCTTTTCCAATCATTTGGAACCCTCCGTTCCTCTAGAGACTTGCGGTACACGGCTGTTAGAAGGGGGGCAAGTTCTTTCGCGTACTCTGTGTAGAATCGAATTGGTATCCCGTCAGGTCCAGTGGACTTTCCTCTGTTGAGTGATTCCAGTTGCTTTTCTATTCCTTGGACACTTATTTCGATGTCAGCCATTTTTTTGTTTGTGCGAGGATTTAGAGAAGGAACTGCAGTGCGGTCTTCCTCTGTGAAACAGCTTTGGAAAAAGGTGTTTAGTATTTCAGCTTTACGCGTGTCATCCTCTGTTTCAATGCCATCATCATCCCGTAGTGTCTGGATATGCTGTTTCGAGCCACTTACTGATTTAACGTAAGACCAGAACTTCCTAGGATTTTCTGTCAAGTCGGTACATAGAATTTTACTTTCGAATTCACTGAACGCTTCACGCATAGCCCTCCTTACGCTGACTTTGACATCATTTAGCTTCTGTTTGTCGGAGAGGTTTTGGCTGCGTTTAAACTTGGAGTGGAGCTCTCTTTGCTTTCGCAGTAGTTTCCTAACTTTGTAGTTGTACCACGGTGGGTTTTTCCCGTCCCTCACAGTTTTACTCGGCACGTACCTGTCTAAAACGCATTTTAAGATTGCCTTGAACTTTTTCCATAAACACTCAACATTGTCAGTGTCGGAACAGAAATTTTCGTTTTGATCTGTTAGGTAGTCTGAAATCTGCCTTCTATTACTCTTGCTAAACAGATAAACCTTCCTCCCTTTTTTTTATATTCCTATTAACTTCCATATTCAGGAATGCTGCAACGGCCTTATGATCACTGATTCCCTGTTCTGTACATACAGAGTCGAAAAGTTCGGGTCTGTTTGTTATCAGTAGGTCCAAGATGTTATCTCCACGAGTCGGTTCTCTGTTTAATTGCTCGAGGTAATTTTCGGATAGTGCACTCAGTATAATGTCACTCGATGCTCTGTCCCTACCACCCATCCTAAACATCTGAGTGTCCCAGTCTATATCTGGTAAATTGAAATCTCCACCTAAGACTATAACATGCTGAGAAAATTTATGTGAAATGTATTCCAAATTTTCTCTCAGTTGTTCTGCCACTAATGCTGCTGAGTCGGGAGGTCGGTAAAAGGAGGAACTATCCACTTCTACTTCACTACAGGATAAACTACTACCAACAGCGACGAACACTCCACCACCGGTTGCATGCAATCTATCCTTTCTAAACACCGTCTGTACCTTTGTAAAAATTTCGGCAGAATTTAACTCTGGCTTAAGCCAGCTTTCTGTACCTATAACGATTTCAGCTTCGGTGCTTTCTATCAGTGCTTGAAGTTCTGGTACTTTACCAACGCAGCTTCGACAGTTGACAATTACAATACCGATTGCAGCTTTGTCCCCGCATGTCCTGACTTTGCCCCACACCCGTTGAGGCTGTTGCCCTTTCCGTACGTGCCCAAGGCCATCTAACCTAAAAAACCGCCCAGCCCACGCCACACAACCCCTGCTACCCGTGTAGCCGCTTGTTGCGTGTAGTGGACTCCTGACCTATCCAGCGGAACCCGAAACCCCACCACCCTATGGCGCAAGTCGAGGAATCTGCAGCCCACACGGTCGCAGAACTGCCTCAGCCTCTGATTCAGACCCACCACTCGGCTCTGTACCAAAGGTCCGCAGTCAGTCCTGTTGACGATGCTGCAGATGGTGAGCTCTGCTTTCATCCCGCTAGCGAGACTGGCAGTCTTCACCAAATCAGATAGCCGCCGGAAGCCAGAGAGGATTTCCTCCGATCCATAGCGACACACATCATTGGTGCCGACATGAGCGACCACCTGCAGTTGGGTGCATCCTGTACCCTTCATGGCATCCGGAAGGACCCTTTCCACATCTGGAATGACTCCCCCCGGTATGCACACGGAGTGCACATTGGTTTTCTTCCCCTCTCTTGCTGCCATTTCCCTAAGGGGCCCCATTATGCGCCTGACGTTGGAGCTCCCAACTACCAGTAAGCCCACCCTCTGCGACTGCCCGGATCTTGCAGACTGAGGGGCAACCTCTGAAACAGGACAAGCAGCCATGTCAGGCCGAAGATCAGTATCAGCCTGAGACAGAGCCTGAAACCGGTTCGTCAGACAAACTGGAGAGGTTTTCTGTTCAGCCCTCCGGAATGTCTTTCGCCCCCTGCCACACCTTGAGACGACCTCCCACTTTACCACAGGTGAGGGATCAGCCTCAATGCGGGCAGTATCCCGGGCAACCACAGTCGTAGTCCGATCGGGGGATGCGTGGGACAAGCTGGCCGTCCCCGACAAACCTCCATCCGGACCCCCACAGTGATGCCCATTGGCAACAGCCTCAAGCTGTGTGACTGAAGCCAACACTGTCTGAAGCTGGGAGTGAAGGGATGCCAACTCAGCCTGCATCCGAACACAGCAGTTGCAGTCCCTATCCATGCTAAAAACTGTTGTGCAAAGAACGTCTGAACTAATCTACAGAGAGCACAAACAAATCGACACAAATTTTAACGGTTATTAAAATACAAGATTGCCTAGTAAATGCAGTAATGCTGCTACTTGCGCACTGCTGACACACTGCTCGACGGCGGAAGGAGACTACGCGAATTTACACTATTCAGGTACTAAAACGCGATGCTACAACTCTCAAATACTATAATACACCCGAAATTTATGAATTAAACAATGCAAGTACCAAAAACACGCAAAGAAATTAAGAATTAAACTATGTAACAAATGAGTGAGCTAAGGGTATACGACTTGCTGCTCAGCTGCTTATCCAACGGCGGCAGGGAGCAACCTTTTTTTTAATCTGTCCAAAACCTCACAGAGAAAAGAGAATATAGCATTTTCAGTTGTTAAACCATTTCTAAAACAAAACTGAACAATTGACATCAAATTATGTGAATTTAAATGCTCCAGTAACCTTGTATATACAACCTTCTCGATAACTTTAGCAAACACCGATGGCATAGAAATAGGTCTATAATTGTCAATATTATCCCTGTCTCCCTTTTTATAAAGTGGCTTCACTACAGAGTACTTTAATCGTCCAGGAAACCGACCACTCCTAAAGGAAAAGTTACAGATAAGGCCAAGTACTGGGCTAACATACATAGAACAATACTTAAGTATTCTGCTAGATACCCCGTCATATCCATGAGAGTTCTTGGTCTTTAGTGATTTAATTATTAACTCAATCTCCCTCTTGTCAGTATCATGGAGGAGCATTTCAGGTAACAGTCTCGGAACACTTTTTTCTAGGAGCACTATATGATTCCCTGTTGGGACTAGGTTCCTATTTAGTTCACCTGCTACAGTCAGAAAGTGATTATTAAATACTGTACATATATGCGACTTATCAGTAACACGGACATTCCTACTACGCACTGATTCTATATCCTCGACCTGTCTCCTGCAGACCAGCCACTTCCTTTACGACTGACCATATGGTTTTAATTTTATCCTGAGACTTAGCTATTCTATCTGCGTACCACAAACTTTTTGCCTTCCTAATAATATTTTTAAGCACTTTACAATACTGTTTGTAATGGGCTGCTGCATTTAGATTCTGACTGTTTCTAATGTTTTGATATAATTGCCACTTTGTTCTACAAGATATTCTTATCCCTCTAGTCAGCCACGCAGGCTGCCTGTTTGTGCTAGTACCCTGTTTTGAACGTTCTAACGGAAAGCAACTTTCAAAGAGCACGAGAAAAGTCTTGAGAAAAGCATTATATTTATCGTCTACTGTATCAGCGCTATAAACATCTTGCCACTCTTGTTCCTTGATAAGGTTTACAAAGGTCTCTACAGCAACTGGATCAGCTTTCCTAAACAGCTGATGACTATATTTAACACGTGTTGCAGCACAAAAATCTTTTAGACTTAAAATTTGTGCATCATGATCTGAAAGGCCATTCACCTTTTTGCTAACAGAATGCCCTTCTAGTAATGAGGAATGAACAAAAATGTTGTGTATGGTTGTTCTACTGTTCCCTTGCACTCTCGTTGGAAAGAATACGGTTTGTATAAGATTATATGAATTAAGGAGGTCTACCAGCATCCTCTTCCTTGCACAATCACTTATACAATTAATATTGAAGTCACCACATATAACAAACTTTTTGTATTTCCTATAAAGTGAACCAAGAACCTCGTCTAGCTTTAGCAAAAATGTTGTGAAATTGGAGTCTGGGGATCTATAAGTAACAACAGTTAGAAGTTTAGCTCCATTAAATTTAACCACACCTGCACAACATTCAAACACGTTTTCAGTGCAGTACTTTGAAACATCAATTGACTCAAATGGGATGCCGTTTTTCACATACATGGCTACTCCCCCACACCGCAAAGAGCTCCTTGAAAAGCTGCCAGCCAACCTGTATCCTGGTAAAGGAAGCCTATTCCAGTCCTGTCCCAGGTTTACCCTACCCCAACAGAGAGCAGGCCACATGTGAAAGCAGCAGTCATATACCAGCTTTTTGCAATCATTGCACAGCTTATTATGTTGGTATTACTACCAGCAAGCTGTCCACCAGGATGAATGGACACTGCAAACATGTGGGCAAGAGCAGTGTAGACCATCCTTTGGCACAAAATGCAGGATCTGCCAGGCAGTGCTCTTCTCTCCCCCCATCTGTACCCTGCTATCCCTCCTCTTCCCCCACCTACTCCAGTTTCTGCTTTCGTTCAGCTTGACAGTTGTGTTCCAGTTGGGGCAGTGGTCATGTGTGTAAGGCATGCCTGCTTGCATAAATGTATGTGTGTTATTTTCTGAAGAAAGCTTTGGCCAAAAGCTAAATGTGTAACAGTTATTTTGCTGTGCCTGTCTGCAACTCAGTGTGCCATCTTTGCATTGACAAGCAATCTATCCTTTCCCTAATGCTGTTGATATTCTGACCTGGCTTTTCCATTGTCTGAAAACACATGCGCACACGTTCACATAAGCAGAACTGACACATGCGTGGCCATTGTTTCAGGGCTTTGGAGCTTGACTGCATCTGATGGAGAAGCTATCTGCTGGGATGGGGGGTGGGAGTGGGGGAAGGTGATGCTAGTGCTGCCTTTGGGAGTGGGCAGGGACTTGGTGGGGACAAGATAGTGTTAGGGGCAGCATCGGGAGGATGTACTGGGGGATTGGGATTTGGGGGGGGGGGGGGATGGTGAAAAGGAAAGGACTTGGGGGGTACATTAACGTGATAGAAGTCATAGTACTGGAGCAGGAGTAAGGAAGGGGTTGACTATTGAAGGTTTGGATGAGGGGGTAACAGTGTGTGTTCCCATCTGTGAAATTCATTAAAACTATGTAATTACTTTTTCATGTTACTGTATTACATTCTGTTTGTTTCTTGTGATTAATGTCCTAAGAAGACTTCCAGGCTGTTGATTTTTCTGTAGATTGGGTTGATGCTGGAATACCTATTTGGGAGAGATGGGAAGTATTGTGAGAAGCATGTTTCTCATTTCAGGGAACAGTGAAAAGTAACTGAAGAGTTGTGGAAAATGTAATGTAACATGGAAATGGAGAGATTTCAGACCTGTGTCCATATGACTTATTTGCCTGTGCTTTGTACTATGACTTATCCTTAAAGTTTTGCCTTACCTTTGTAACACCCTGTATAATGTGAAGTTTTCCAAGCTTGCCCTACCCTCTTTGTTAATTGGAACTTGAGTTGACATTTTATTGTGTGAGCCCTCCATTCTTTAAGCACGAGCTTTCAAATTATAAAATATTGTCTTGTTTTATTTTTTCTTGTAATTCACTGTTTGATTAGTGGATATATCTAGGGGATTATGTTTGATTCCAGCATTGTGTTGTTTGAAGAATGTGTATGATTAATTAGTTTTAAATGTGAAATATGTTCCTTGCAGGCATATCGGTGGATAATTGATTCTCGTGATGAAGCTACAGAACAACGTCTGAGTAGGTTGCGAGATCCCTACTCTGTTTATCGTTGCCATACAATTATGAACTGCACGAAGACATGTCCTAAGGTATGTGTGTGTTAGTGAACTCATTTCATAGACATGGATATTTTGGCTACTTTATTGAAAAGGTTTCACAGTGTGCGGTTACTCCTAAAAGATACAGCCTTGCCGCTTTGCCTCTCATGACGTGGGGCTCGTTTCTTCTATTGTGCCCACTCCCCACTCCCCCCGCCTCCCCCACATACTCACTCACCCACACCTAAACACATTACTACTGGTGCCTGTCACTCCAATGGGACCCATCCCCTGTCACACGCTGAACCCTCCATCACCTCTAATCCTGTGTTATCTGCTCACATGGATCCAGCCATTCTCTGCCACTTTTTCTCCCTTTTTTTCTTAATTTATTGAAACGTGTCTTAAATAATTGCAATTTTTGTAGTAGAATTTCCATAATCATATTTGATTTTTGTTGCAGGGTCTGAACCCAGGTAAGGCAATTGCGGAGATTAAAAAATTGCTGTCTGGGTTCAGCAAGAAAGAGGAACCTGGTTTGGAAACAGCTGCACTACAGAAGTAATGCTAGGGCTTTAAAATATATATTGAGTTATTTATTTCCTGCCACAGCTGAACTTAATTCAGTTGGCTTATCGTTCTCTGAAGACACTGTCTCATTTGCATTGGCAGCAATTTACTGTCAGTTGTAAATATTATAAGAATTGTTGCACAATGATCAGCCACAATTGTGTGTTTTTGATTTGCAGTATTATAAATATTTATTACGTGGTAACTTATTGTGATTGTGCAGACCACTTTGAAGTATATAAACACAGTTCTAATTTACTTCATTCATTCAGGTTACATTTATTATTGCGGATAGTTGCAAAGAACGTCAGTCCACCTACGTTTTTATAGGAAATTGTGTTTTCTTTAAGCAGCTTTAATATTAATCACAGGTTGTGTCTAATTTGTTTACAAAGTATTTTCATTTTATTCTCACCTGTAATTTGTGATCAGTGTGCTAGTTTTCATAGAACATTTGTGCGATAGAGCAGTTATTGGTAAAGTTGCTTTGTTACGTGATTGGTGCTTCATAAAATATTAACAAAATACTGATAATTTTGACACATACATATGATCCTCGAATTCATTTATAGGAGTAACAAGCTTTTATGCAAGTGAAGCAATATGTATGTAATTTATAAAGTGTTTCTGTACAGTTTTGGAACAAATTCTATTAAAATCTGCCAATATATGGATTGTATAGCTTATTTAAGCAAATTTGGAATGTTGTACTATTTATGCAAAAATTCCGCATTAGTGTTTCTTTGTGAAGTTACTGATCAATGTGGTAATCATGAGTCACAGCAAATGCCAGCACAGCAAATATATTTCGCAAAGCTGATGTATTGACTTTTGCATCACTTACAGACATTATGTAATAAAGTAAGGGACATGGGTACCATCTCCTTCCTTAGCATTACATCTCTCACCCCATGCAACAAAGACTCTAGTGACTTATCTGACCACTGCATTGCAAGAATAATTTAGCTTCCAATTTTGATTTTGGAATGGAAAAATGCGTTACAATATAGTGTAGCAACTTTCCTCTGTGCACACACTGACAAAACGATTGTAATTGTGGAAGAAAAATTGACATCAGACCACAGTTATCTTAATAGAGCAAAACTGATGCGATCAGTGAGTTGAGTTGTCACTGTATAGAAATTATTACTTGGATAACCATTAAGTGAAACAGTATTCTTCACTAAAAGTAATTAAAGAAAACAAACAAAAAGTTAGTCGCCCACAGATGATATGCTAATACCATGTAATACCACTTCTAACCTTGGTAAGAGCTTCGGTTCAGTGAAGATGAGCGCCCACAAGTTTCTTTCATTTGAAATGAGGCAAAAACCATGTTTCACCATATTATGCTATGCAGTTTCACTGATTTACTGTCAGTTTCTGTGTTCTTTGTGCTTCTGACGTTTTGTGATGCATTGGACTCCAAATGTTGATTGCATACACTTTCTATTTACAGTGCTTGGAAACTAGTTAAGATGGACCTTCTTATGACCACTGTTCTTATTCTGTGTTGCATGCATGTGTGTGGTATCTGTTATGGAAAAATACACATTGCCCAAAGCCTTGCTGAAAAAGAAAAGCTAAATGAAGCGAAAGTAAGGAAGGATGTATACCGAAAGTGTTTGTCTTAACAGTTTAAAGTATGATGGTGCTCAGATGACAATGACAGAAAAGGTAAAGGCTTTATAGAGAGACAGTCTCAGTTGCAAAGCTTTTTATTTATTTTTAATAAAAATTAACTTTCAGGCGACACTGTCACTTTACATAATATGTGGGAACTACTTACTGTACCAATAAGCCTATCATGGAATTGAATAATCTGATAAAGGATAAAATATTCTAACATGGCTAGATGTTAATTAGTTGGTTCTCATGGTAGATAGCAAATTCCCTCCTTTAAGATAAAAAGAAAATGAAAATTATGTTTCAACTCTGACCTTGTCTCGGTTAGTGAAATGGTGGTGCGGACATTTATGTCTGTGAATCTGTTCCAGAGATAAGACACTTGATGACCTGGTTTCCATTGCATTAAATACACTGTCCATTCTGTAGAGCCTTAGTGAACAGATCCTTGGAGGATGAGGAACCTTGTCATGAGAAACACATTACAAACATTTACGGAACAACTGAAATGATAATTTCCCTAAAGTCTATTCACCGAGAGCTGGGATGAAACACAAACAGTGTCATGTGAGCGACTACGCTCGTTTCCAGAGAAGGCATTCGGTGTTCACTTGATACGTAGGGGTATGAAAAATCCTTGGCGCACGCTTTGCAGATATTGAAATGAATCTTTAACCAAATAATTATGTGACACAAATTTAAATACTGTGGAATTTTTAATGGAGTGAGAATTGATTTTTATCTTAAAGACTGTATTACGTCTAATTTCTGTTTTAGATATACTGTACAAGATCTATCCGAAATATTCTGAGACACTCATAATTTTGTGCCAATGGTGTGTTGGAGCAAAATGCAGTTGGCATCCCTGCACATGCTTGCTTTAATGTGTAACTGCCGAAAGTTTCATTTGTTGTGTATGCCTGTTAGTTATTGTTCAGAGCTGTATTTAGTAGAATGTTGTGTCACACAGTTGCAAATTTCGAGGTGGCAGAGGTAGAGGAGCAACAAGCCTGCATTACACTTTGTGTGAAACTCAAGAAAACCTTTACAGAAACACACCAAATGATGCAGGAAGCATACAGTGATATGTGTTTAAGCCATACTCATTGTTACAAATGGTTCACATGATTTAAAAATGGCCAGACTTAAGTTGAAGGTGACACTCGTTCAGGACGTCCTTTGATGCCTACTGATGGTGCTGCTGTCTGGGACACCAATGAAATTGTCCATGCCAATCAAAAACTGACTGTCCAAGAGATTGCAGAAGAATGTAACATTGCAGTTGCAACATGTCATGGCACCCTTACACAGCATCTTGCAATGCATCATGTTGCCACCAAGTTTGTCCCACAACTCATGAGTCAAGACAAGAAAGACCTTTGCCTCGCAATCTGTGAAGAGCAAATGAGAATGAGATGTTCCTTAAAAGAATCATAAATAATGATGTGACATGGATCTGTGGTTATAATTTTGAGACCAAGGTTCAGTATTCACAATGGGTTGGAAAAGGTTCGCGGAGACCAAAAAAACTCCTTTGGTCAGGTCAAATGTCAAAGCCATGCTGATAGTTTTCTTTGACTATAAAGGATTAATCAGTCATGAATTCATGCCATGGGGATAAACTGATAAACTGTTAAACTGTTAATTGATGGTACTATCTGGATGTGTTGTGATGCCTGCAAGAAAATGTGAGAAGGAAACAGTTTGAAATGTGGCGAGACAATTCATGGCTCTTGCATCACAATATTGCACCCTCACATTCGTCCCTGTAGGTGTGTGACTATTGAACAAAAAATGAAATCACTTTGCTTCCTCATCCTCCATACTCTCCAGATCTGGCCCCTGTGAACATTTTTTATTTCCAAAGTTGAGAACCCCATTTGAAAGATGAATACTTGCAAAGAAAGATGAGATAAAAGAAAATTCGAAGACGGCGCTTCACACAATCCAGTAAGAGATGTACCAAGACTGCTCCGGAAGTGGAAACAGCACTGGGAGTAGTGTATTGACTGTGGGGGAGACTATTTCAAAGGAGACCCTGGACAATAAGTAAAAGGTAAGTGTAGAACAATTTTGTGGACAAAGTTCCAGTTTTCTGAACTAACCTTGTAATTTCACAATATTCAAACTAAAAGGTCAACAAAATTTTATTATTTTAATTATTAACTTGTTAAAAGAATAAAACAAAATATTTACAATTTTCTTGTTTTGTATATTTAAAAATGTTTTTTAAAAGTCAGTTCTTCCTCCTAATAATCTAAGAACATACTCCAGTGTAAAACATTTAATCCAGTGTTGAATCCTGGTAGGTATATCAACAATGTATGAAAAGACAGATTGCTACTCAACATAAAGAAGACATGTCATGTTGCAGACAGGCACAATTAAAAGACACTTACGTACATAAAGCCTTTGGCCGCAGCCTTCATCAGTAAAAGAGAGAGACACACACCATTTGCACACAGAAGCAAGCACACCTTACTCACACACGATTGCCAATTCCAGCAGCATCTCAGGCTGGACTGCAACTATCATATGGGATGCAAGATGCAATCTGGAGGGGGTGGGGAAGGGGAAGGGTTAGTAGTGGACAGGTGGGCAGAGAAGCAAATGCTCTCTGCTGGGAGTGTGCAGAGACTAGACTGCCAACATTCACAGTGTCAGGAGGTTGTGGGGCAGGGAGTTGGGAAAAAAAGGAGCTGAAAAGGAGAGGAACGGGGAAAGACTGGTAGATGCATTGACACAGGGCTGCAAATAAACAGGGTGGGAGATGAGAATGAGGAGGAGGTGATAGGACTGAGGGGGCGAAAACTGTTGCATGGAAGGGGTGTGAACAGTAAGCTACTGTAAGTTGAGGCCAGGATGATTATGGGAGCGGAGAATGTTTCGTAAGAATAACTCCCATCTGTGCAGTTCAGGAAAGCTTGTGGTGTAGGGAAGGATCCAGATGGCTTGGATAGTGAAGTAGCTATTGAAATCAAGTGTGTTATGTCAAGCTGCATGTTGTAGGACAGGGTGATCTACTTTGCTCTTGGCGACAGTTTGGCAGTGACCATTCATTCTGGTGGACAGCTGGTTGGCAGTCATACCAATATAAAAAGCTATTCAATGATTGTAGCACAGCTGGTAAATGCCATGGCTGCTTTCACAGCTGGCCCAGTCCCTGATGGAGAAGGATAAACCTGTGACAGAAATAGAGGGTGGATTGGGCAGATTTTATATCTGGGTCCTCCCAGTGATATAATCCTTGTGCCACTCCCAATTCTAACCCCCTGCCATAGGGATCACATCCCTGTGGAAGACCCAGGTGCTAATCCTGCTCAATTCACCCACCCAGCACTTCCTACTCCATTTGTCACAGGTTTATCCTTCCCTATCAGGGGATGGGCCAGCTGTGAAGCAGCCATGGCATTTATCAGCTGCCCTCTAATCATTTTCTGAACTGCACAGATGGGAGTTATCCTTACAACACATTCTCCGCTCCCATAATTATCCTGGCCTCAACCTACAGTAACTTACTGTCCACACACCCTCCATGCAACAGTTTCCACCCTCTCAGTCCCATCACCTCCTCCTCATTTTCATCTTCCATCCTGTTTATTTGCAGCCCTCTGCCAATGCATCTGCTAGTCTTTCCCCACTACTCTCCTTTTTTGCTCCTTCCCCCCCCCCCCTCCCCCCCCGCCACCCCCCCAACTCCCTGCTCCACAACCTCCTGACACTGTGCATGTTAGCAGTCTAATCCCTGCACACTCCAGCAGACAGCATTTGCCTCTCTTCCCACCTGTCCACTACTAACCCTTCTCCTTGCCCACCCCCTCCAGATTGCATCTTGCATCCCACATGATAGTTGCATTTCAGCCTGAGGTGCTGCTGGAATTGGCAATCGTGTGTGTGAGGCGTGCTTGCTTGTGTGTGTGAGTGGTGTGTGCCTCTCTTTTACTGATGAAGGCTGTGGCCAAAAGCTTTAATCAAGTGTCTTTTAATTGTGTCTCTCTGCAACATGACATACGGTAAGCAGTAATCTGTCTTTTCCCTACATTGTTAATGCAGTGTTGAATAATCTGGTTTCCTATGTCATTCTTTCAATAGCTTCATCAGGTTTAGTGACACATTGCCTGTTAACTTGTAGAAGCCCTCTTTGTGTTGTCCCTGCTCTTGATGCCTAGTCTGCTTTTGGTTTTTAATATGCTTGTTACTCCATCATTAACACATATTATGGCACCCACCATACCAATCCAAAAAGCTGACATACATACAAAAACAGTTTTTGGCAAGCGCTTTCAAATGCAAGTATTGAAAATTTCATTTGGATTTTGCATTTTTTAATGTAAAAATTTTCCTCTGCTTGCAGTACAGTGGATACATTCTTCAAGGATATTACAAAAATAAGTTTATATGGAAATATTGGTGCCAAAATAATAATAAAAAAAATCATTTTAGCAAAAGTTTTGTGTTTCCCAGTATTGCAACAGCTAGGTATTTATAATGGAAGCACTACATCTGCTTTAAAAATGCATTTAGATATGTAAATGATGAGGCAATATACACGAAGTATATATTTTTAGAATAAGGAAGAACCACAGAATATTATTCAATTAAAAATTCCACTTTTTGAGTGCTCTTGGAATCCAGGTCCCCTTAAGTAATGAGGTTTTTTTTTTTTTTTTTTTTTGCATCTACTGGACCATCTATCCCAAATCATAACTTTCGTGGAAAGACCTCATAACACCTGGTAACAAACTTTTGTAAAGTGTCTTCAGTACATGCACATAAACTGGGAGGAGGCTCAAAACCTGGCACCTGATTGAGTTTGCTGTAAGAAACTTGTTACCAGATATGCTACTTAGCATTTGACGAACTAAGTCTGGACCATCTTATTCAAAAATATCACATATGGGACACTGTCATGTATTTTAATCTGGTCAGGCCAGTTCTATGCTGAGATGTTTGAGCCCTCGCCTAAGATAATGTGATGACTTCTCATGATGTGGCAAAGTTATTCTAATGTATTTCAAACGATATACACCAGAACAAATTACTGCTATTGCTTGCCTACCAATGGAGGAAATTTTAATACATGTGGGCAACAAGGCTTTTTGTGATTCACGCAAAATTTTACCATTTAGAAATAGGTGTGACTCCTGCTAATGTTTTATGTCAAGGCTGAAGGACTTCTCTATCTTGGTTTTATAAGAGGACCTACTTTATTGTACTGTTGGCTCAGTTAAAAAATGAATTAACTAATTTTTTCTCATCTCTGGACATTTTCTTAGCATGCTACAAGTACTACTTAAAATATACTGAGCTACAGGAGAAGTATGAGTAACGTGCTGCTATTTACTAGGGGCCAAAAGAAACTGGGAACATGAGCAATAGATACAGACCCTGAGCTACATTTGAGAAATGCGATGTGACACAACATAGCATTTCCTTGCTAACTGTCAATAGCCATTGTGATAATTTGAAAGTTCCAAAGGACTAGAAAAAAATAGTTTCTTTAGTACTTAACATATTTAAATTTATACTCATGAGTTTTGAAATACCTCCAACTTTTAGTGTTCGTAAGAGGTTTTCTTGCTTAATATTAATTCTGCTGTATAATCTCTCTTTTATATTGATGGTCCTATTACACATTACCATTTGTAATGTGAACTGTATGTGACATTATTTAATGTAGAAATGAGTATATTGATATCCAATTCACCTATTAAATAAATAACAAGTTGTCAGTTATAGGGTGCGATGTGTGAAACAATTGAACAACAGATGTCACACTATTAAAATAAAGTTAAAGGACACACAAATGGAAGGATAAGTCACTATCAATACAGGTAGTAATTCACATATATTTTATATGATTATTACATCAATAAGTTAATTTAACCATTATACAAAGTGAAAAAGTTAACTTTTTTCTACAGTTTGCATAAAGAACATCAGATAATAAAATAAATTTAAATTAAAGTAAGAAAATACACATTTTTAATTTCATGTTAACAAAAATATGTATTTTGTATTCATACATAGATATTTTACATCACACTGCAGTCTATAGGAAATTATGGATTTAAATTTTTGTACTGTTTTTCAGTCATATATTGGTCATCCAACTACACTAGCTTAACAGCTGCAGTGTGTAGCAGGCACATTGCTATAAAAATAAGTTATTCATTGGAGGTCCATATAGTACAGAAAAGACGTATACAAACTTCGTACTTCATTTGTGTAAAAATATTTGTATCTCTACATGTAAAGCTTTGATGGAGGCATCTTGCTGATACAGTTGACATGGAGGATTCATAATACTGCTGATACAAGATACTTTGTTTCACTGTTGAAACATAATTCTGAAGCAGTGTGATTGAATATTGGTTGTGACATATATTGGGTCATGAAAGTACTTGCTGATGATAATTATTTCTCTCTTCCTCTGTTCTTTCTTCTTTCATTCTCAATGCCGTATGGTCTCATCTGAACCAGCTTGCTCCTTTTCATCAAGTGCTGCAGAGATAGAAGAGTGCAAATGAGAGAATTGTTCAGACAAATGACTGAAAATAAATGGAAATATTGTTATTTAGTTCACACGGAGTGTACAAAGTGCACCATGAAGATTCTTTGACAAATATGGAGAGTATATTTACTATTTTTTACTTTATTTTCGGTTTCTGCTTGTAGCAGATTTCATACGGATGTTCAGTCTACATAAGGGGATAAAAGATTTCACGTAAACTAAGCTCCTCATCCAGTCCCTGAAGGCCCAAGGGATGCTGGCTGGCCACCATACCATTCTCTGCCATACAAATCAGGTAGATGCAATATGGAGGAGCATGTGGTTAGGACACTGCTCTCCTGGCTGTTTTAGCAGCTTTCCAGATGTTGGAGCCAGTATTTCTCACTCAAGTAGCTCCTCAATTGGCATCATCAATTGCACCCTGCACCTGACATGCAACCAAGGAAAAATTCTTATCTGTACTGGGAATTAAACTCAAGTCCTCTGTATAGCATCTGTCTAAGGTGACCCCTCAGCTATGGAGGTGGACATTCAATTAAAGTAATCACAACTTTAAATAATGGAAACTCCAGGTTGGAATAGCAGCAAAGTAAGGAAACAATAGTTTGCTACTTACTGTAAAGATGATACTGTAAGCTGCAGACAGGCACATGTAAAAGACACTTACATAGTAACTTTTAGCCACAGCCTCCATCAGAAATAGAAACATAGTGACATTCATTCACACAAGCAAAGAACATCTCATGCAAACGTGACCACCATCTCTGGCTGCTTGGATCAGAATGCAGTTGTCATGTGAAATGAAAGCAGCAGTCTGGAAGGGACGGGGAAGGGAAAATGGTAGCAGTATTGAAAGCAGCAATCTGGAGGAGGCAGGGAAGGGAAAATGCTACCAGTGTATGGTTCGGGGGAGAGAGGTGTGCTGTCTGTTGAAGAGTGCAGGGACCAGACTGCAAATAGGTGCAGTGTTGGGAGACTGTGGAGCAAGGAGAGGTGGGGTGGGGAGAAGGAGAAGGAGGGGGGGGGGGGGGGGGAAGCATAGCGAGAAAGGAAAGGAATGGGGAAATATGGATGGACACATTGGCAGAGGATGGCACACAGAGTGGGGGAGTGGGGGAGGGGGGGACGGGGGGGGGGGCTGATAGGACAAAGGTTGTGGAAACCGTTGGGTGGACGGTGTGGGGAGAGTTTTTTACTGTAGGTTGAGGCTGGGATAATTTTGGGAGCAGAGAATGTGTTATCACAATGACTCCCATCTGCACAGTGCAGAAAAGATGGTGGTGGAAGGGAGGATCCAGATGGCTCAGGTAGAGAAGCAGCAGTTGAAAAGAAGCATGTTATGTTCAGCTGTGTATTGTGCCAAAGGGTGGTCTATTTTGTTCTCAGTCACAGTTTGGTGGTGGTCATTAATCTTGCTGGCCAGCTGATTGGTAGTCGTAGTAGTTACAAGAATATAATAAGCTCTCCAGTGATTGTAGCAGAGATGGTATATGACATGACTACTTTCATAGGTCGCCCGACCTCTGATGGATATGATAAACCAGAGATGGGGTTGGAGTGGGATGTGCTGGGTGGATGGACTGGGCAGATCTTACAACTGGGGCTTCCACAGGGGTATGATTGTTGATACAAGTGTGGCGACAGAGTAGCAGAGGGAGGGATTAGGATGCTGTGGAGCTTGGGTGGTCAACAGAACACCACTTTAGGAGGGGCAAGAAGGATTTTGGTTAGGATGTTCCTCATTTCAGGTAATGATGATCGATAATCAAAGCCCTGGCAAAGGATGCAGTTCATTTTTTTCCAGTCCAAGGTGATAGCGGATGGTGAAGGTGTGCCCCTTTGTGGCTGGTCCTTGTGCGTGATGGAAGGATTCGGGGTCT
This sequence comes from Schistocerca piceifrons, assembly GCF_021461385.2. Lineage (NCBI taxonomy): Eukaryota > Metazoa > Arthropoda > Insecta > Orthoptera > Acrididae > Schistocerca > Schistocerca piceifrons. The sequence goes on along the minus strand of NC_060143.1, from coordinate 389,832,599 downwards.
GAGGGTAAATGGCATAGGAGATCTGTTTGTGGGCTATGTCTGGGGGATAGTGCCTGTCTGAGAAGGCTTTGATGAGACTCTCAGTATACAAGGCAAGGGAGTTCTTCTCAAGGTAGGTAGGCCAGGCTGTATGGGAGGGATTTTTTGGTGTGAAAGTGATGACAACTGTTGAAGTGCAATTACTGTTGGTGGGTTTAATGTGCACAGGGGTGTGGATGGAGCCATTAGAGAGGAGGAGGTCAATGTCCAGGAAGACAGCACATTGGGTTGAGGAGGGTCAGATGAAGTCTGACCCTACGGCTTTGGGGCTGTGAAGGAATGAAGACACAGGGTGCCTTGTCCCTGAATCCAGATCATGAGGATGTCATCAATGAACGTGAAGCAGACTAGGGATTTGGCGTTTTGGGAGGCTATAAAGGTCCCCTCTAGATGACCCATAAAGAGATTGGCATAGGAAGGTGCTATGTGCTGGTAGGACAATGCAGCAAAATAAGGCTTTAAGGGGCCTTGGAAGAACATGACCAATGCAAGTGTCTTTGCTAACAGCACAACATCAACTGCAGCACTTCTCCTGGGCTTGCGATCATATCAGTTGGACCCTAGGTGACTGGAAAATTGTGGCCTAGCCAGATGAGTCCCAATTTCAGTTAGTAAGAGTTGATGAGATGTAACAGCAGGTGTGAAAAATACTAAGCTATCAGTTTAATAAATCACAGTTGCAAAATACTAACATAAATCCTTTACAGAAGGATGGAAAAACTGGTAGAAGCTGACCTTGTTGAATGTCAGTTTGGATTCTGGAGAAACGTAGGTACACGTGAGGCAATACTGACCCTACGACTTCTCAAGATAGGTTAGGGTACGGAAAACCTATGTCTACAGCATTGTTTAGACTTAGAGAAAATTGTTGAATGGAATACTCTCCTTCAAATTCTAAAGGTAACAGGGGAAAAGCACAGAGAGCAAAAGGCTATTTACAATTTGTACAGAAACCAGATGGCTGTTATAAGAGTCGAGGGGCACGAAAGGGAAGCAGTGGTGCAAATGGTTCTGAGCACTATGGGACTTAACATCTGAGGTCATTAGTCCCATAGAACTTAGAACTACTTAAACCTAACTAACCTAAGGAGATCACACACATCCATGCCCGAGGCAGGATTCGAACCTGCGACCGTAGCAGTCACGCGGTTCCAGACTGAAGTGCCTAGAACCGCACGGCCACACCGGCCGGCGAGAAGCAGTGGTTGAGAAGAAAGTGAGACAGGGTTGTAGCCTATCCCCAATGTTATTCATTCTGTGTACTGAGCAAGCAGTAAAGGAAACAAAAGAAAAGTTTGGAGTGGGAATTAAGTCCATGGATGGAAACAAAAACTTTGAGATTTGCTGATGACATCATAATTCTATCAGAGACAGCAAACGACTTGAAACAGCAGTTGAATGGAGTGGATAGTATCTTGAAAGGAGGATATAAAATGAATTACAACAAAAACAAAATGAGAATTATGGCATGTACTCAAATTAAATCAGGTGATATTGAGGGGATGAGATTAGGAAATGAGACACTTAAAGTAGTAAATGAGTTTTGCTATTTGGGAAGCAAAATAACTAATGATAGTCAAAGTAGGAAGGATATAAAAAGTAGACAGGTAATAGCAAGAAAAGCATTTCTGAAGAAGAGAAATTTGTTAACATCAAGCATAGACTTAAGTGTAAGGAAGTCCTTTCCGAATGTAGCCATGTATGAAGGTGAAACGCGAATGATAAACAGTGTAGACAAGAAGAGAATAGAAGTTTTTAAATAAAGGTGCTACAGAAGAATGCTGAAGATTAGATGGTGTAACAGGATATCCTCCTCTAGTGTTACTTTTTCTCAACAGTAGTTGCCAATAACAGTATTATTTATCCAATTTTGGACAGGTCAGCATTATCTCAGTTTCTTTTCTGAAAACTTTCATATAGTTTTATACACAGTATGTTATATTCCAAGTTAAAATTTATGAAAAGAATTACTTTATAAAATATTTTAGTTTTGATGTTATAATCAATAAGTACTAGTTCTGAATGTACAATTAAAATTATTTTTTTAGGAAAAATTTGAAATTACGAATTATTTGCACACTTAAAATTTCTATTAGTAATTACACAACCCTGTACTGTTTACTATGTTTATTTCTGGATTCATTTATTAAATAATAATTGAAATTAATAATGTAACAAAACCTATTAGGAATTCATTTCACAAGAAAAATTGTAAACCCTTTGGAATATTATTATTTCCATAGAGTGGGGTAGTCATAAGCTTGCCTCTGATGTGATCAGATGTATTTTTGTATAACAGATGTGAACAAAGTAATTTTGGCTTTCTTAATGTGAAAAATTAAAATACTGTATGATATACTGAAATGTGAGAAAATCAGTGGAAAATATATTTACGTAAAAAATTCTGCAACAACAATCTTCCAATTGATTTAGTTCAAACCAACCATAGGACTAGACGTTAGATTTTCAGCTTCAAGAATAAGACCTGTAGACAAGAAGAACTGGAGCCATCTCAACATGAGAAGCTAAGTAAACTTGAAAGTTTATTGTAATCTTCACTCCTCTCATATCTTCATAAAAAACTTTGTTTATTAGTCATTTGGACTGGGCATTGCTTAATGTGGACAATAGATGGAAGAAGGAAGGAGGGGGGAGATTACAAGTGTGGGCATCATCCAGGAATAATTGACTAATAGTCAAGTTTTGTCTATTGCAAAAATTGTTTTACTTCATTGATTTTTGAAATTTATGTACGAATAAAAAGTCACCCAGAATGGTGGGCAGGGGAGACTTGCCAGGTGGGATGAGAAGGATAGACTGACTCATCTAGATGTACTTAGATCTTCACAAGCCACTGTACGGTGCATTGTGGGGGATACCCTGTACTGCTACTTATCATTTCCATTCCTGTCCCACTCACAAATAGGCTGAGGAAGACGTGACTTCCTATATGCCTCCATATGAGCCCTAATTCCTCATAGTCCTTACATGCAATGTATGTTGGTGCAGCAGAATCATTCGACAGTCAGTTTCAATTGCCAGTTCTCTAAATTTTCTCAAAAGTGGTTCTCAAAAAGAATGCCACCTTCCCTCCAGGGTTACCCAATTGAATTTCCAAAGCATTTCTGTAACACTTGTGTATTGTTTGAACATACCAGTAACAAATCTAGCAGCCTGCCTCTGAATTGCTTCCATGTCATCCTTCAATATGACCTGGTACAGACCAAAAACACTAAAGCAATACTCAAGAATAGGTCACACTAGCATCTTACATGCAGTCTCCTTCACAAGTGAACCACTCTTTCCTAAAATTCTCCCACAATTTAAAGTTGATCATTTGCCTTCTCACATGCAGTTCTCACATGCTCATTCACCTCTTATTACTTTGCAACATTACACCCAGATATTTAAATGACTTGACAGTGTCACGTAGGATTCTAGTAATACTGTATCTAAATATTACAGGTTTTATCTTCCTACTCATTTGCACTAACTTTCATTTTTCCACATTTGGGTCTTGCTGTCATTCATCGCGCTAAATGGAAATTTTATCTGAGTCATCTTGTATCTTCCTACAGTCACTCAACATTGACACCTTACCATAAACCATGGCATCATCAGCAAACAAATGCGGATTGCTGCCTACTGTAGAGAGACACTATTGTCTAACTTTACCTTTCTTTAACAGAAATAATGAATACCAAAAAGTATTTTTGAATCTTCTATGTGTGAACATTACCTCAGCTGTATGAATGCAGAGTTTCGCGGTGATAACATTGAATAAAATGTTCTCGGGTTTCCAACCACGTCAATTGCTTAAAACTTAACAAGCTTTCAGCCAAGCACTCCTTGGCCATTGTCAAGTGGTATGACTGCCAGTGGGCTGTTGGTGTGCCATTATATACGCTTGCTGCCGGCTGTGACGTCACTGGTGCCTGTGACATTGCCATATATGGGCATGTTTCGAGTCGGCGTTCGATGTGCCCTCTTCAACTGCACAGTCGCTGGATCCCATGGAGTGCTGAGCTGCAAGCCAACATCTCTGTTCAGGGTGTTTGCAGTAATTTCAACAGCTCCTTTATTAAACTGTCCCAGAAGCTGTTAGTGCGAGCCACGACAGAGGTATCGTCAAATTTTATGTGGTGACCATTTCCTAACGCACGCTCAGCTAATGCAGATTTCTCTGGATAGTATAGGCGATAACACCTCTCATGTTCTTTCCTGCGTCGTTCCACAGTGTGCACTGTTTGTATGATGTACTTCTGGCCACACTCACAAGGTATTTCGTGACTCCAGGTGTTCTGAGACCTACTGCGTCTTCAACTGGTCTCAGTAATTGGCGGATTTTCATTGGAGGCCTGAAGATTGATTTGATCTTGTGTCTTTTCAACAGGTGGATTATCTTGCCTGACACAGAGCCACAGAATGGCAGCAAAGCAAGTTTCTTATCCTGCTCTTTGTCGGTGGTCGTATTCAGATATTTCCCAGAAATCACTTCTTTCACTTGATGCGCACTGTAGCCATTATTCCTGAAAACCTTGCATAGGTGGATCAGTTCATGAGGCAGGTTATCATCATCTGATATTACTCGTGCATGATGCACCAATGTTTGTAATACTGTGCGCTTCTGTGCTGGATGATGAGGGTTGCTGGCATGCAGGTACAGATGTGTGTGGGTGGGTTTTCTGTAGACACTGTGGCCAAGGCACCCATTTTGTTTACTGTGGACAAGGACATCAAGGAAGTGCAATGCATTATCTTTTTCAACCTCCATGGTGAACTGGATATTACTGTTGATGCCATTGAGGTGTTCCAAAAACTCGCCTAATTTCTCGCATCCGTGTGGTGAAATGACGAACATGTCGTCAACGTATAGAAAGAAACACTTCAGCTTCAATGGCACAGTATCTATGGCAATATCCTCAAAATTCTCCATAAAGAGGTTTGCAACAGCTGGAGCAATCACTAACCTGTGATTGTGGCAGTCGCGCAGTTCCAGACTGAAGCGCCTAGAACCGCTCGGCCACAGCGGCCAGCTGGAAAATCAATAACTGGTGCCAAATTGAAAGAATCAAGTAATACTTCATGGTCAAGCTTTCTATTGGACCCTTTCAGAAAATTTACATTGAAATCCTCACAAACAATAATTTGCGTCCATCTGTCTGACAGATAGCACAACAGAGAATAAAAGTTTTTCAAAAATAGCTGAAAATTTTCCAGTGGGGGCCTATATGTGGCTACAGTTGTAAAAGTACCACTATTTAGGTGACGCTCACATGCACATGCTTCCATATGTTGCTCTACACAAAATTTTTTAGTTTCCAAATTTTTCACACTATGAAACATTTTAATATATATGGCAACTCCATCTCTCCATAGTGTCTCTACTTACAGGTGATGGAAGCTTATATCCACCTACATTTACCACTTCCATGCCTGTGACCATATGATTACTAACAGAAGAATGGAAAAACTGGTAGAAGCAGACTTTGGGGAATATAATTTTGGTTTCTGGAGAATTGTAGGAATGTGACATATATTAGAAAGTAGGTTAAGGGAAGGTAAAGTTACAGTTACATTATAGTTACAGGTTTAGAGAAATATTTTGACAATGTTCACAAACATACAGTATTTCATAGCCTGAAGGTAGCAGGGATAAAATACTGGAAGTGAAAGGGTATTTACAACTTACACAGAAACCAGACTTCGGTCACAAAAGCTGAAGGACACGGAAGGGAAACAATAGTTGAGAAGGGAGTGAGATGAGGTTTCAGCATGTCCTCAATGTTATTCATTCCTATGTTGAGAAAGCAGTGAAAGAAACTAAGAAGAAATCTGGAAAGGGAGGGCAGAAGCTGTAAAAACTCCGTGACTGGCTGAAGACATTGCACCCATCAGAGACTGCAAATGATTTTAAACAGTAACTGAATGGAATGGATAGCACTTTGAAAAGTGGATGTTGATTGAACATCAACAAAAGTAAATTAATGGAAATGGAATGTAATCGATCTAAATCAGGTGAGAATGAGAGAATTAGATTAAGAACTGATACATTCAAAGTAATAGATGAGCTTCAATATTTTGACAGCAAAATAATTGATGATGACCAAAATGGAAAGGATATAAAGTGCAGACTGGCAACAGCAAGAAAATCATTTCTGAAAAAGAGAAATTTGTTAATATTGAATATAAACTGAAATGTTAGGAAGCCATTTTCAATGGCACTTGTCTCTAATATGGCCCCATATAAAGGTAAGGCACATTCAGATGAGAAAAGAATAGAAGCTTTTGAAATCTGCAACTACAGTAGAATATTGAAGATTAGATGAGTAGATTGAATAACCAATGATGAGTCACTGAATTAAACTGAGGAGAAAATGAATTTATGGGATAACCTAACTCAAAGAAGGAATCTGTTGACAGTATACATTCTGAGACATCAACGAATTGACAATTTGATAAGGGAGGGAAGTGTGGGGTCTAGATATTGTACAGGAAGGTCAAGGCTTAAATGCTGTAAGCAGATTCAATTGGATGTAAATTACAGTAGTTATTCAGAAATGAAGATGTTTGCACAGAATAGTCTAGCATGGACAGCTCCATCAAACCAGTGTTTGGACTGAAGACCACAACAACAGCAACAACAACAACAACAACTTGTCTTGTTGCATTAGTCTTTATTTTTGTCTGATTTTAGCATGACCTAAGCAGATTCTATACCTTGTATCTCATGTTTCTGTTAATTAAATTATCAGTTGTGAGGAAGTGCACAGTCTCTCTCATAACTGTGAGATCTGGGATAATGAGTTATTTTTAGTCTTCTGTCATCTGAGCTTTCTATCTTTCTTTTTATTCGCCAAATGAGGAGGTGGTTCAAATTTCCATCTATTTATGCAGATTTAGGTGCTCAAGATGAACTCCATGAAAGGACAAGACCGATTTCTGTTCCCACTCTTCCCCAATCTGAGATTATCCTCCATCTCTGATGACCTGGTCAACTGGACATTAAACTGAATGTTCTGTATTCTCTTTTAAATCCATCCTTTACTTGTGCATTGTCTGTTATTACAATATCATGCACTACCAGTTCCGAAATTGGGATTTATTGCCTTTTGTCTTCGATGTTACAGTCAGTACCTATCCACTTGTTTTAAGTAGGCACTTCACTTTTCTAACTTTCTACTATCTGTTGTTATACTTCATTCAGACCTAAAATTAATATTAGTACTGGTACTACAACAAAATGAAATTTCACCAAAATTATGCCAAGATTCCATTTGCATGTGATACATAGCTGTTCTTGTGACTTGCTCATACACAGTCATAAAGATGGAATATATGATAAATCTAAAATCTTAAAAGTAATGCAAAATTCGTCTTACAGAACATAAATACCATTTTTAGTTACTTTGTAGTTCCAGTGAAACTGTAACTTCATTTTCATGAGGATGAGACATCAGTTGTTCCATATTAAAAGAGACGCCGTGCTCCTCATTTTCTCTATTATCAGCATATTGACTTGTACTTGTTTGAGCATCCATTTTTATTTGAGACCTTCTATGACTTCTGTAGTAGTATTTACACAGAAGAAACAGGACAGCCAGAACTGAAATTAGAAATTGATTTCAATGTTCGGGGGCCAGATGTTTTCTCTCAACAATATAATAATAATCATATATTTTAACATCTATTGTACTTTTCTATTGCCATAAAAATCACTATTTAAAAAAAATTCAGTCTGCCATGATGAACATAACAGAAGTTAGTTTGTATTCTTAACTCTACTCAGTAATACATCTAAGCACATAAGTATTTAAGGAAACTGTGGTTTACTTTCAGGAGAGTGTAGTATAATTTATGAGAAGAAAGGGAAACAGAAAGAGAGATGTTGCCTATACATGTGTTTTGTTATGTATCTAGCAACCAAAACATTATAGAGCAATGGCAGAGATGTAAAAAGTGATTTAACACTTACGTTTACATTTTTGGCAAATAAATGGAAGTAATGTCATGAGAATGATCATTAATTTCAAAAGTAAGTACACAGTTATTCCCAATACCAAGTGTAGAATTAAAATAATCTTCATTAAAGCTAAAGAGAAAACAGAAGGATCAAACATGGAACAGTAAATACAATAAAATTTCAATATACCATGGTCTGATACACAACAGATTGAGATATAATGAGGGGTAAAAATCTTATTACAGCCTGCATGCGCCATTTCTGTAGTATTCTTTACCTCTTATAGCCTTCAAGCTCTGAAAACAACGATCAAAAGGGATGAGAACAGCTAAACTAAACTTGGACTTGTCTTATTATCAATATGTCCGGAGTGTCACAGGACGTAAGGCTGAATACAGTATTATAGTTCACATAATGAAGAAGTCAACAAAGTAACTATGTAACAACGCTTGACAATAATGTAAATGAGCACAACTGTAATGGGCATAATGCATTATTCATTCATATCATAGATATATGTGTGCTTGCTATGATATCAGAGAAATGAATAGAAAATTCTGTGATTTGGCAATATGCTGGTCATTTACAAGTTTTATTCTCAATAAATGACTAACTATTTTTATTCAAGAATTCTCTAATGGTATAGAAGGAGCTGTAGAGGAAAAAACATCTTGAATCTACATTTGTAAAGATTTCTTCTGTCTGTCAGACTATTTATTTACATGGTCAGATTACCAAAGAGTCTTATAGCTGCATATTTTACCCCTGTCTGTGTCAAAGCTAGATTCTATAAAATGTAATGCAGGTCACTTTTCCTTTCAACATTCCATTTAGTGTGTTACTTTCAAACTCAGAAGGACTGTTCACAACAATTCTAATTACTTTCTTTTGTGAAATGAATACTTTTCACCTAAGTGAGGAATTACCCAGAATGTTACCCCATTATTCTTATGGCAAAAGTAGCTAAACATAAACATTTTAGCAGGTCTGCTACATGGTTCTTCCAGTTTACTTTTTCATCAATATGAAGCCTAAGAACTTGAGACTTCCTACCCTGTGTATTATTTCTTGTCAGTGTACTAGGTTAGTAGAAGGTGGTATATTTTTGACAGAGCAAAACTGAGTGAACTGTATTTTTTCTAAAGTTTAAGGTTAACTCATTTGAACAAAATCAGTTAGTAACTTCCACAAAAACATCATTTATTATTTCTTCTGTTAATATTTCTTTGCTTGGCTTCACAACAATGGCTGTATTATCTGCAAACAGGGCTAACTGTGTTTCCTGATGCAAATAAAGCTGCAGATCTTAACATAAAGCAGGAACAGGTTAGTGGGCCAATGATCAAAACCCATGGGACCTTCTATTGTAGTTTCTCCCCAGGCACATGATGTGGTGTCCCTCTTTTTATTATCTGAATAACCTAGGGTAATTTTGTGCAAAATTTTTCTCAAATAAGAACAAAACCAGGTACATGCTAAACTACATATTTTATAAAGCTTATCTTCTGTAACAGAATGTTATGACTGACGTATTTATGTGTAAATAGAATAATGGAGAGTCTAGGATGGAATACTGACAATATCATGAAAAGAATAGACTGTAACTCACCATACAGCAGAAATGTTGAGTTGTAGATAGACAAAATGAAAAGACTGTTAGACAAGTAAGCTTTTAGCCAAAAGGCCTTCTTCCAAATTAGAAAACACACACACACACACACACACACACACACACACACACACACACACACAAATGATGCAATTCACATACATGTGACCAATGTCTCTGGTGGCTGAGGCCAGACATGGTTTTTTTTTTTTTGTGTGTGTGTGTGTGTGTGTGTGTGTGTGTGTGTGTGTGTGTTTTGTCTAATTTGGAAGAAGGCCTTACTTGTCTAACAGTCTTTTTGTTGTGCCTGTCTGTGATTCAATGTCTCTGCCATATGGTGAGTAACAGTAGCAATCTACCCTTTTCACAATATTGTCAGTAAATGTATAAATAGTTGCATCAATACAGTGGCCTTCTCAACTGATTGGCTACCGATTAAGGTGGCACAGTAGTTAGCACACTGGACTCACATTTGGGAGGATGACAGTTCAAATCTGTATCTGACCATCCTGATTTAGGTTTTCTGTATTTCCATAAGTCACTTCTGGCAAATGCCAGGTGATTTCCTTCCCCATTCCTGAATCAATCTGAGCTTGTGCTCTATCTCTAATGACCTTGGTCTCTAGGGAAGTTCAACCCTAATCTTCCTTCTTTCCTTTTCTAATTACAAATCCTTGAGATAAATTACCAACTTAAAAATTTTAATAATGGGCAGTAGTTATTGATGTTAGTGGAGTCCCTAAACTAAAAACTATTTACCATGTGAAGAATGGTGACATAAAAGCAAGTTTATCACATGAGTATGGTGTTCCTGAAGCAAATAGCAGGGGCTGGACAAACAAAGTGAATAAAGTTAGAAATTTGGAAACATAGCTGAAACCGACCTGAGAAAGGACAGAAAATGACAAAACTAAAGAAAAGACACTGAAGCTGATGAATAACTTTAAAGATGGTTTGTAATAAAATGAAATGAAGGTGTGCCACTTTTCACGCCAATTATTAAAAGCCCAAGCTACAAAATTTCACTCTGATTTACGTGACATAAAATCTTCTATTGCTTCTGGCAGATGGTTTGCAAGTTGGAAATACCTCCATGGAATTAATCAAATGAGCACTGGGGGTCTTCTGGTAGTGAATTTCATTCATAATTTTCTGAAAATCTACACAAATTCAGTGTAGATGACAATTTAAATGATTATCGAGTGTGTAATTGTGATGAAATGGCATTTTATTAATAACTGCTTCCAACCAGAACTGTCAGCCCAAAAAAATAAAAAAAATAAGATTAGTTTCAAAATGAATAAAGACAGAATTAGCTTCCTCTTTGCCATAAATAAATCAGGTAGCTATCAGCTGAAACTTCTGTGTCGGCAAAAGTATAATCTCAAGATGTTTCAAGTATGTGAACATCATTACAACTCACCTGCATTCACTGAAAGACAGTTTGGATGATGTGACACCTTCCTAAAGTAGTTTTGAGAAGAGTGTGTTCCATTAGTGAGAAAACACCTGTGATCTTTTAAGCAGAGAGGAGGCTCTACTAATCCTTGATCACTGTCAAGCTCATCCATTTGCTGGTGTGTTACAGACAGAATGTGAAAAAATAAAAACTTTGATTTTCCTAAAAACAGAATGGTATTAATCCAACGGGAGGATCAGGGCATCATATAAGCATTTACATCTCATTATTATCATGAACTGCTTACTTCAATAGTAAATTCAAATGTGGAAATGAGAGTGTTCCTGAACTCTATAAAGCTGAAGACTTCATTTTATTGATTGTGAATGACAAACTGCATCTGTGATTTAAATTGGTAATTTATTTAGGTTTGATATGCAACCAACCACTTATTGAATTTAATATAATTTATTTTAGCATCAACCAGTTTTCAAGCCACTACAGGCTCATCATGTGATCGAGATGTTATGAGAACATTATTTTCTGGACAATGTGTAGTTATATGCCAGGGTCACAGTAATTACATTGCATCTTGGTATCCCTGAAAACTTCATTTTGATAATATACATTTTAGCCAGCTTACATGCCCACCCACCCACCCATCCACCCACACACCCACACACACATTATCAGAATGAATTTGTCATGGACACCAAGATGCAGTGCAGTCTCCAGAACCCTAGTGCCTAGCTACACATGGTCCAGAAAATAAATGTTACGTCACTATCTTCTGAAGATGAGCATACAGTTTGTTGAAACCTAGTTAATGGTACACATCAAATCAAAAAGCAACTGGTTGCTGATTATACCCACATCAGCTACCAATCTGAAGACTGTTGCAAATTCAATAGGCCCGGCATGGCAAAGCCTCAATCTGACCACTAATAGGACTTCCTTGAACAAGTGATGTATTGAAGAAAATGCAACAGATGAATAATGGAAAGACACAGGCTTCAACAGCATTGCATCCAGTTTACAAATGATATTCTGAGGTGGAATATCGATCTTGATAACTTGAACCATTGGCAGTCACTGACAATGAGGAACTGGTTTCAGAGCTCATACATGACAGAGACCTTATAGATGTGGCACAAACTGACTGTGGTAAAACGCTCAGAGATGAGGATCAAGAAGCAGAAGAAGAAAGCATAGAAGATGTTCCCAGCACACTTGGAGTATTGGATAATATTAAAAATGTGATTATGTAGACAGACAGGCAAAGTGAAACAAAACATATTCAGTTGTTGCACCTGGTGACTACAAAAAAGTATGCACACAAGAAAATGCTTGAAATGACACACCAAAGAAAGCTAAGTGACTTTTCAAAAACAGTGATAAAATGAACCTGCAGAAGTTTGCAAACAGCTGTAGATAACTGTGTATTTTTACTGTGTTTTATATAATGTAGTGCGGTGCAGTATTTTATTTGGAACTACCTTAGTGTTTTTGTTTGGTTGTCATTGAGTTAAGTTCACCTAACTGCTGCATTTGGTACATTTTTGAAATGTTCTACTTCTTATCTTCTTTAAATTTAGGAAGCCTGGCTGCAGCTGCCAGAGACTGTGGTCATGTGTGTGTGAGTTCTATTTGCATGAGTGTGTATGTGTGTATGTTGTCTAATTTTGACAAAGGCCTTTTAGCCCAAAAGCTAATTGTGTAACATTATCTTTGTTGTGCCTTTGTGCAACACAGCTTCTCCACTGTATGGTGAGCGGCAATTATCCTTTTCATTAATTTAATTTTCATTAATTTAAATACTGTGCAACATACAAGGTATTTCGAAGTCTTTGTGTCAAACATCTGGTGTTGACAGATCATGGGATGGGGAGCGACTTGTTAGAGACAAAATGTCTGCTGATGTTTCCCTGTAATAAGGGGTATCTTTCCATTGAATCTGCCAGCCCTGGGTTTATGAGATTACACCAAACTAGCATGGTCTACTAACCATGTGTGCTGCATCTGTGTATTACCTACCTAGTAAAGTGATGGAGAGATTTTCAACAAGAAAACCTTAGTAACAAGTGTATCTAAGCAGAGAAAGATATTTTTGAAGTTTGGTGTAGCTGCAGAGTGTCTAAATCTTACCACTTCTCAGAGGTATAACCAATTATAAAAGATGCCTGTGGTCACTGGGAAGCACCAGCAAAATTTTTGTTTCTAATAAAAGTTTGTTCCCCATGATGTGATCTATCATCCACAAATTTTTGATACAAATACTTTGAAGCACCCTGTGTAGTAAAACGCCACTATGCACTATGTGGGTTTTGAAACTTTCCATACATAATTTGTCATTCCACAGTTCACTCTTGTTATACTGTGGTTACACTATAATGTGAGGGTGAAGCATATCCCCAACTACCACTTTATATTGGGCATCTACTGTATATAGAAGGTCATTGATGTTGTTGTGATCTTCAGTCCTGAGACTGGTTTGATGCAGCTCTCCATGCTGCTCTATCCTGTGCAAGCTTCTTCATCTCCCAGTATCTACTGCAGCCTACATCCTTCTGAATCTAGGTCATTGTCAGTCACAGTTCTTTCCCCTTTATGTACCATTGTAACTAAAGCGGAAAGAACTGTGACTGACTTTTATTTTATTTTCTGTTTCATAGGTCATTGCTATGAAACAGAAAATAAAATAAAAGTCAGTCACAGTTCTTTCTCCTTTAGTGATAATGGTACATAGGATTGAACCACTCATCATTTTCCACATGTGACTACTGTTTAGTTCTTTGTTGCATTGGCTATGGTGATGGAAAGTGAGGGCTAATCAGTGGCTGTGATGTTTGGCTCATGCCTGTGCTTTGTTAAACACTATCTTTTTTGATATCACAGTCTTTGTTTCAAATGAAAACAATTTAAGCATGTCAGATAATACTGTGACTGTTGATGAATCCTCATCCACATCATAAAGTTTGTGTCAGTGCAGTAACACTGGGTATGAGCCATGGCTTCAGCAGTTTATGTCTACATCTAATTGTTTCTGATAGTTACTTCAACAATTCATTTTGAAAAGCATTCTGTCTTGCTAGTCCAGTATCTGTCCCATCTATATAATTTCTGCCAAATAACTATAGACACAGAACCAATAATTAGTGGAAGAGCAACAATATGGCAGACTGAAAAGAAAAATACATATGTATTTGTAATTGTTCATCAGAATATATGAAAGCTGTTAGAAAACAAAAGATGAATTTCAGGAATCAGTGCAGGAATGCAGAAAGTAAAAGGCTGTTTTTAAAATATGTTATGTGTAGAATAACATCATTTGGGACCCAAAGAAACTGAACTTGAAACATAGCAATGTGAAATCATTCCACTTGCTTCCAGAATGAGATTTTCACTCTGCAGCAGAGTGTGCACTGATATGAAACTTCCTGGCAGATTAAAACTGTGCGCCGGACTGAGACTCAAACTTGGGAGCTTTGCCTTTCGCGGGGAAGTGCTCTACAGGCTGAGCTACCCAAGCACTACTCATGCCCTGTCCTCACAGCTTTACTTCTGCCAGTACCTCACCTTCTACCTTCCAAACTTTACAGAAGCTCTCCTACGAACCTTGCAGAGCTAGCACTCCTGAAAGAAAGGATATTGAGGAGACATGGCTTAGCCACAGCCTGGGGGTTGTTTCCAGAATTATGTACATTGTAGTTTTCAATCTTCTACATTGCTTAAAACACTTTCATTTAAAATAAATCAATAATTGTAGTTACTGCTCTAGCACATAATCATCAGAGAAGTGGGAACTAATAACATCTCACAAAGACTTAACTCAATGGATAGACCTAATTTCACACTTTTCAGTAACTAACTTAATTTTTCTAAAAACTCATTATCATAGAAGATGTTCATAATTAAAGTTCAGCCACAACAAAAATTACTTTGAGTCTAGGATATGCAGGATTTGACATTGTGCTGTTCTTGCTCTAATTTTTTAACCTAATTGTGCCTTTTGATGCCCAGTCAACCCAAAAATTAAGAAACTGACTGAATTAGCAAAATTATGAACATGGAAAATCTACGTGAAAGAAGGGAATTCACTGTGTAGATATGCAATGTGTCATTCAGATTATACCTTAAACTTTAGTACCTTCCTTATCAGCTAACATACAGTTGATCAGAATTGTTATGGGGATCAGTCAGATGACACCACTTCTAAATTTGACCTCATACTCACTATAAACTAAAATTCAGTAACCAAGTTTAACTATTACTTTACACATGTCTAAAAATAATTGTGAGAGTCAATGATGAAGTCAGTCAGAGGGCAGCATTCAGTATGTTAGCAATATGTAGTCATGTATGTCATATTTTTCTGAAAGTCTTAGGCAGCACCAAGTTGTTGATTGATCTACTCTTGAATGTTAAACTCTGTCTTAATTATTTTTATCACTTACTCTGTGTCAACACCATGAACATCTGCATATTGCTATTGGCTACCCAAAGATTTCTTGTGTTCAGTTACTGTGTACTCAAAATCAACACTGTGATATTCATCAGTAAAAGATGGTCATATGTCACCAGTAAAACATGCCCAACAACCAGGTTTAACTAAATGAAAAAGTTCAGTTTAATGGAATTATAAAGGCTGACTCAGTCACACTATTAAGAGAGAATTTATTGGAGGAAGAATGGGAAGATGTTTTCAAGGGCACACAGTAGATGAGCTATTTAATGCTTTCTTAAAAAAAATTCTTGTAACACTATGAATCAGTTTTAAATATTTCTAACATGTGCAGCTGAGTGGTATCATCCATATGGCATGATATTTCAGCAAGCAAACTTCTTGCTGTCTTCAAGCTTTCATGGTGACTGACTGCTATCTGCTGGGTGCTGTCCGTATATCCCCTCCCCTCCTCCTGCAGCCTCCATCTGGCCATCCCTGGGTGCAGACTTGGTATAGTGGTGGGCCAAGTGTGACATTGGGGACAATCCAGGATTCTCAGCAGCACTGTGGTATGTCAGGCATGGATCTCTGCTGGCATTATCTTCTGCAGTTGTTGTGATGGGAATGGATTTCCAGTGGACTGTTGTTGTTCTTTGATCTTGCTCAAGGCGGGGTCCCAGGTCTTGCTTAATTGAAAGTTGCTCTTTATTTATTATTCCATCATGCATTTAGATCTCTACAGCCTCTCTGATAATACAATCTCAGGAACTGTTCAATCATTGCAAAAATTTGTTGCCACTGTAATTCATGGTATGTCCTTGGGAGATGCAGCACTCTGCCACAGTAGACTTTTGTCAGCTGTTTGTTGTCTGTGTGGCATCTATGCTCAGAACACCTCTCCTGTAGTGCTTGGATAGTCTGGTCTACATAAATTATCCCAAACTGGCAAGAGATGTGGTAGACCCCAGTTTACAGAGTCCTAAATCATCCTTTACTGATGTAGAATAAGGCTTTCATCTTGGCTGGTGGGTGGAACGTACACTTGATGTTGTGTATCTAGAGTATTCTTCTAATGTTTGCTGATGATTCAAGCTTCAAGACCACCATAATCAGCAAGATTGCCCCAAACAATGGCCAAGGTCAGCCTCCAAAAACAGCTTGTATGTCACATGTGAACTCCATTCGTAGTACACAAAAAACATTAGGGCCACCCATAAGCTGCTGCTTATTAAACTGTCCACTCAAATCAATGTCTATTGCTGTGCTGCCAGTGATGATGATACGCTCATCGCAAAGGCATTGCTGAGGCATGTTAACACAAAGTGAACATAGCAAGCCAACACCCAGTGAGACCCAGAATAAGGCTGACGCACTCCGCAACATTCGCACAGCAAATGACGCTACATGATACGGCACAGAGCTTTGAAAGACAAGACCCTTCTGAGCAGCACCCAAGCACTAATCAAATGGAAGTTGCTTACGCAACCAGAAGTTTTGAATTTAGATGACCGGCCGCCTTGTTATAACTAGAGGCAGCTCCAGTATATAAGACACTGAGAGCAATAGACATTGATTTGAGGAATAATTTCTGTTGCAGTTGGTTTGTCTTTGTCCTCAGTAGGCTGAGGTCTCAACTTCTTCAGTCTTAATGTATGTTTTATCTAGTGGTTGCTGTAATTGTTTGTAGGGAGTGACGCCTTTAGGTATTGCAGTTCAACTGCTAGACTGTCATGGTCTGAGATTTCCTGTGCTCTGTGCACTAGTGTGCTTAGGACACTTTCTTATTCAGAAGAGTTAGACAGCTGGAGGCATGGAAGTACAAATCCGTGTATGTTGGTTTATGGTAGATGTTGTGTCCTAGTGTGCCATCTGTTCTTCACATAATGTGCACATCCAGGAATTAAGTTGATTTTTTTTCTTTTTTCTCCACCATGAATCTAACGTTCTGGTGCAGTGAATTCAACTGTTGCAGAAAATGTTGTGGCTGATGTTGTCCTTATGGCCAGATTACCTACATGACATCCTGCAACATCTGAATTTGCTGTATCACAATATCAGATAGAAGAGAACAATCAACATCCATTTTGTTGTGTGCGACTTCCTGGACACTGAGGTGGCTAATAATAATTCAGGTAATTAGAACACTCTGAATAAGTAATGCTTTATTAATTACAATAAAACTTATCTTCACTTGCCAGGCTCAGCTGAAGCTATGAAATTCCACATGTAAACCTGTGCTTCAGAACACATTAATTGAGCCATGATTACTGAGTGACAAATTGATATAAGTTCAGAATGGCTGCACTGTGCCTTCACTACAGTCACTAGAAAACACATGTTCATAGACACCTGTTGACACAGTTCTGATAGTGTTGGTATGTAGGCACAGTTCACAAGAGATTAAAGTCTCTCCACCCCTGATGATTGACATGAGCTGTTTCACACTGAGTAGACAGCAGAACGACATTACTGTGGCAGGAATTTCCTGGAAGTGGACAGTATTTGACCTGAAACTAAACTACCCTTCTGGCCACTGGTGACACTGTTTCATGGTTGAGGCATGGTGGTGGCACCTTGGAACCATGAGAGGCACGGCTTCTTCCTAGCATCTCATTATTGCCTTGTGACAATACTTTGCTGTGCAGTATCTTTGTGGTGTTCTGGCCTTTGGCAATGCTGTTTCATGGTGGAGGCATGGTGGTGGCACCTTGGAACCATGAGAGGTACGGCTCCTTCCTAGCATCTCATTGGTGCCTTGTGACAATGCTTTGCTGTGCAATATCTTTGTGGTGGTCAATACTTCTTGCACCACTCTCCGTGCTCAACGACACTGTACATTTCTAGATGTGCTTGCCAAGCATAGACCAAGTGGCACAGACACAGCATTTACTGTAAACTGACAAATACTGATTTTTACTCACATGTGTCTAGTTGCCATGGCCCTTCGCAAAATGATAGTGTCCTAATCAAACTAGTACACAGAGCATGTGACTTCACAGACTGTGACAGACTACCAGCTGAATTGCAGTACTTACAGGCCATGTTCTGTACAAACGGTTACAGCAACTGCCACATACACCTTTTAAGATTAAGAAGCAGAACCATGGCCTGCTGAGGACAAAGATAAACTGGTTGCAATGGCCTTTATTCCATATTTTGGGAATACATCAGCAAAACTCAGAAGAATACTCCAGATACACAATGTCAGTTGTGTGTTCTGCCTACTAGCCAAACCAAAGCATTGTTGGGATCAGCCAAAGATGACTTAGGACTGGGAATCTATCACATTCCTTGTGAGTGTGGGAAAATACATGTAGACCAGATTATCTGGACAGTACAGGAGAGATGGACTGAATATAAACACTACACAGCCAATGTACAGCTGACGGTCTGCTATGACAGAGCACTGCATCCCCCAAGGACATAGCATGAATTATGATCACAGCAAGTTGTTGCAACAATCCAACACCTTCTAGAATTGCATTCTCAAAGAGATTGTAGAGATCTGAGGACATAATGAACTAATAAATAAATAAAGTGGCTTTCAATTAAACAAGGCCTGGGAGCCTGCCTTGAGCATGATAAGAACACAGTGGCAATCTATATGGAAACCCACTCCATCATGACAACTGAAGAAAACAAGGATGCACTGTCACCATGCCAGCAGAGATCCACATCTTGGCTTACCAAAATTTCATGCCTTTTTGACAATGCCACCTTACTAAATACCAGATATCAGAAGTCATCACCAATACCTCAAAATGACAAGAAATTGGCCTACCAAAATAGCATGCCTTTTGGACAATGCCACACAACTGAATACCCAAGAAATATTCAAGACCTTCCTATGCTGGGAAAATTCAAATTCAAATACTACAAGTCCATAATCATTAAATAGATAAGCACCACTCATGATTTATTGATGTTATACTTTACAGGAGTTAAAATTGCTGTTTTTTTACATGCTGCAATACAGTTCACTGTAGTGGTCATTTCAGCTTGTTAATACCTGTGAACAAAGTATCTTGTGCTCAGAAGAGAGGCTTTATTTAATGCACAGAATTAGCCTTAATCAATGTACACTACAGGCAACTTCTAAATTATTCAGTGCGTTATCAAAAAAGGAAAAACCACACTTTAAACACAAATAATTCAAAAGTACAAGAATGAAGTGAAGAACATTTTGGAACTTTGTTAATCATGAAGTGAACACACTCAGTAAGGCAAATAACATTCATCTCCCAAATTTTCGGTAGCTGTTAGATAGCTAATATGGTATTTATGTCAGTACTCGCTATACTCCATGAGCTCTTTCTGAGAGTATCTGAGAATGGGGGGGAATCAAACAATGCTCAAAATCCAATTCAGTAGATTAGCTTAGACAGGTTTAACATTTCTTATGGAAATGGAAATGCTGCGCGGCTAGGACCTCCCGTCAGGTGGACCGTTCGCCTGGTGCAAGTCTTTTGAGTTGATGCCATTTCAGCAACTTGGGTGTCTATGGCGATGAAATAATGATGATAAGGATAACTCAACTGGGACTGTGTGCTTCAAAAGTGGTAGAAATTTAACTTGAGCAAAACCTTATAAATAGAGAGAGCAAATTCTATGTTAGCTGGGAATGGGATGTTGTGCTTGCATATTGAGGGAAGTGGGATATGAACTCAGTAATGGAACAGCAGCTACTGCTGATCTCTAGATCATGGCTCTATTTTTCCACCATGCCATCCACCACATGGGGGTCAGGGTACAAGAATATAAATGGCTGTCCAATGTACAAGTCCATCACTTCTCAGCAGCTACCTGAAGATGGTAGCAAGTCTCATTGTGTAGAATCAATAATTAAACCTGGCGAACTACCAAAGCAAAATTTAAATTACAGAAAATAGCATAATCAAAGTAGAGGAACCTAGTGTATTACTTTTAACCTGCATCAATAAATTGTCAATACTGTAGGTTGGTGATAGCCTTTCTACACACAGACTTCCTTTTCTTTGCAGAAGGTGTTTTTTCATGGAATTAATCAATTTCTGCAGAGATAATACAGCCACTTCAATGATGAAAGCTGCATTTTTACTAAAATTTAGAGGTACCTGACTATGATGGAAAATGTGGCTCTGGCAGAATGTAAATAATTTATAAGGAAAGGTGATCATCTGCAACCTAGCAAAGTTTACAATTTTTTTTGTGGGCCTGTTAATGACTCAACACTTCTGCTACTTGGTGCCTGTAAAAATGGTTATATTCTCTGTGTTTAAGTTTCAAATTTTTACAGTAAAAGCACACTGTTTCTCATTCCCTACATGGCAAAGTCATCTTTACTTGCAGCCTCTGCTCTACTGGACTGACAACTATACATGGCTGCCAGACCAGATTACAAAAGTTCACATTTATTCATGCAACTGTTAAAATGTTGACTTACAAATGAATGGCAGGTCTTAGAGTAGTGTTACACTTAAGTATTGCATTTGTACCAAAAGTGAACAACATAAAGGAACAGATGATTAGCGATAAGATACTGTAAACTTTGTTTTCAAAGAATATATACTGTAGATTGGGCAATATTACATTATAGTTAGCCAGCATTTAGTTGTTGAAGCAATGTTGGAGGGACTGTTGTCAGATATACATATATTAATGGTTATCCAGAATAAACGTACTACATCTGGATGAAATTAATACATCTGTTCTGTTACTAGCCATGAAAATTTGACATATAATCTCAGTAGCTTTGCTGCAGGTCATTTCATAGAATTTTAGTTCAAAAGCTGGAAACAGTTGATGCAGAGGAAGGATGTAGAGAAATTAATGGGTGACAGTTGTGGAAATTAAGTTAGAGAAGGTGGAATGTGATGGTGTATATGTAATACATAGATAATGTTTTTTAGAATGCTTACTGGTAGTGGCATGTAAATTGGCTGTAAACTGGAAGCAGAATCTTCCAACATAAAGAAATAGGTGTGAAACAAAATGAGACTGACCTAAAGTATCGTTTTCTTAAATTTTTATTTACTTTTACAGAAAGAGGCTAAAGTGTAAAAAAATCTGCTCTGTACTTAGAAAAGGTGTGTATTAATGAAATTTATTCAATGTATACAAGAAAACAATATACCTGAACTTTCCCCAGTTGGTAGAGTTTCATTGTAAATTATTTATGCATGAAAAACTTTGCCCTAAGTGAAAAAAAAATTAAAAAAAATACCACATTGAATGGTTTAGTAATGCCACATGATAGTGAGAATTATCAGAAATGTGATAGGAAAATGTTGATAATCTGTTTATATGTTTTTTAAAGCTAAGAAATAAATCAAGAATACTGGTGTGCATGTGTATTTTACAGTCACTTATAATGATTCATGTAATTTTGAAAGAAGACATATGCATTCTGGAAGAATGCAGCAATCAACCATGAATAATCTAAATTTATGGCAGATCAATTTTGACTATAGAACAACCACCACCAGTGCTGGAGGTAAAAGAAGCAAATAAGATCCAAGAGTACACAAGACAGTGTAATACAGGAAAAATACAAATGAGAAAAGTATATACAACACATCACCCAATGTGGTTACATCACACTTGTACGTAGACACATATGTCTTTCAAATTTGAATACATAGTCACACCTATAAACATTTTAAGAAAGAAGCAGCATATCTGAAAGAATATGAACATAGACTGAAGTTGTTGTTTACAGACTACAACAGCACTAACAGTTTGGCAACCTCGACCATGAGTGTCCTTATGTGGACAATAGTCAAGCTAAGGTTTATTTCTGTAAAAATATCAATGTAGGTGACATTCATATCCTGTAAAATATGCTGTCTTTTTTTCAATATGTTTAAAGGTGTGACTATATTCAAACTTGAAAGATAACAGTATTGTGAAAAGAAATGTTGCCGCCTATCGTATAGTGTAGATGCTGAGTCACAGAGAGGCACAACAAAAAGACTGTCACAAATATAGCTTTCAGCCAGTAAGGCCTTCATAAAAATTAGATGACAAACACACATATACACACTCACGCATACGTAACTCACACACACATGACTGCAGTCTCAGACAAACGAGCCCACACTGCGAGCAGCAACACCAGTGCATGATGGGAATGATGGGAGTGGAGACTGGGTGGGGGTATAGAGGAGGCTGGGACAGGGTGGGGGAGGGGGAGGGATAGAAGGGTACGGGTGGCAGACAGTGAAATTGGGGAGCACGTAGGGATGAGGTGGAAAGAGGGTAAGGCAGCTATGTGCATTCGGGAGGTTAGACGATGGGCAGTGGTGAGGTGGGGAGGGGGGGGGGGGGGGGTGATAGCGGAAATGGAGAGAATTAAAGAGACTGGGTGTGATGGAGGAATGAGGGCTGTGTAGTGCTGGAATGGTAACTGATGAGAAGGAGGTGGATGGGAGAGGACAATGACTAACAGAGGTTGAGGTCAGGAGGGTTGCAGGAATGTAGGTTATATTGCAAGGAAAGTTCTCCCCTGCACATTTAAGAAAAGCTGGTGTTGGTGGGAAGGACCCATATGGCACAGGCTGTGAAGTAGTCATTGAAATGAAGGATGCCATGTTTGACATCATGCTCAGCAACAGGGAGGACAACTTTTTCCTTGGCCACAGTTTGTCAGTGGCCATTCATGTAGACAGACAGCTTGTTGGCTGTCATGCCCACATAGAATGAACCACTGTGGTTGCAGCTTAGCTTGTAGATCACATGACTGATTTTACAGGTAGCCCTGCAATATATCCTACGTTCCTGGAGCCCTCTTGTCCTCAATCTTCATTAGTCATTGTCCTCTCTCATCCAGCCCCTTCTCTGTTACCATTCCAGCACCACGCAGCCCTCATTCCTCCATCACACCCAGTCTTTTTACATCTCTCCTTTACCATCCCCCCCCCCCCCCCCAACCTCACCACTTTCCATCGTCTAACCTCCCAGTCTCCACTTCCATCATGCCCATCATGCACTGGTGCTGGTGCTTACAGTGTGAGCTCAGTTGCCTGAGACTGCAGTCATGTGTGTGTGAGTTGCATATTTGTGTGTGTGTGTGTGTGTGTGTGTGTGTGTGTGTGTGTGTGTGTGTGTATGTGTTTGTCATCTAATTTTGATGAAGACCTTACTGGCTGAAAGCTATATTTGTGAGTCTTTTTGTTGTGCCTATCTGCGATTCAGCATCTCTGTTATATGTTAGGTGGCTACTTTTCTTTTCACAATATTGTTACATTCCAGCCTGGATTTTCCATTGTTTAAACTTGAAAGATAAGTTTGATGTGGCCACAGTGGGTGGTGTATGGTATACTTTTTTTTGTAATTTGTATTTTAACTGCATGACAGGGTCCTGTATAGGCTTATATCATTAGTTTTTATTACCTCTAGCAACGATGATGTGTGTTCTATAGTTGAAATTAATCTGCAATAAATTCAGATTATTCGTAACTGATCACCGCATTCCTCCATTTGTATAGCCAATGGTCGCTGCACATGGGTGTTCTATGGAGTAGATATTCAAAATACATATCACTTGTGCTATTGTTCTTACCAATTATAAAGATGACTACAGATGATAAGGCCATTAAAGCCCAAGTATTAAGATTGCCAGTCTTTTTGCCTCCATTAAATTTGCAGTTTATGTCAGTTACTCCATCAGTGCATAAGCAGTCATAGTGAAACTCTGAATGGTGTTGCAGACAATTTCCAGCATTAGTACAAGGTGTACTTAAACAGTTATTTCCAATGCAGTTCTTACTTTTTGTAGCCAAAACATGAACATCATTGCACCTGAATAGAATGATAAGCATGTTATTTGCATGAAATCAAACAGAAAACTCTTGATTTTGGTACTTTATGACAATAGTTATGAAAGCTTTACAATTCATCAATGAAAATTGAAAAATAGTTCTCTTCAAGTTCAGTAACTCTCAAAAGGTCTATAATACAATGCAAAAATACTTAGTTGATCTGAAAAACAAACAATCTGCTTTACAGAGGATTAGTACTTGTTCCATAGATCATGAATTTGAAACTTCATAAGGATGTGGAACATGTCTGTTTAACAAAAGGCTTCTTTATGTGACATAATTCAATTTTTTTTTAATAACTGCAAAATTACTAACTTATATCCAAAATTCCTCTGTTAAGTAGGAGGAGTTGTCATTCAGACATTCTTTTAACTTATTTTTAAATGCTGGTTGGCTATCTGTCAGATATTTGATATGTCTGGTAAGTGACCAAAGACTTTAATGGCAGCAAAATTCACTTCTTCCTGTGCCAAAGCTACATTTAAGCCAGAATAGTGAAGACCAGCCGTTATCCTAGTGTTGTAGCTATGAGTGTTGCTATCACTTTTGATTGGGGAAGGGTTATGAATAACAAAATTTGAGTATATGTGAGGCTACTGTGAATATCCCTAGTTCCTTGAATAAGTGTCTTCAGGATGATCTTGGTTGGGCTCCAGCTATTATTCTGATTTTGTGCTTGTGCGCAATGACAAAGTTCTTTCTTAATGATGAATTACTCCATAATATGATGCCATATGAAAGCAGTGAATGTAAATGGGCACAGTAATCTAATTTACTGATATGTTTATCACAAAAATTTGCAATAACCCTAACAGCAAAGTATTTTCTTCTTAGCTGTAGAGTAAAAAAATCTGTTATTAAAACATGGTTGTGCTCTGCTTTGTTTTCTGCTTTCAACATTATGACAGGTACTATTTTACTCCTCCTCCTCCTCCTCCTCCTACTACTGCTAGTACTACTATTATTATTTTTACTGATAGGTGCTATTTTACTACTGCTACTACTGCTATTATTATTATTATTATTATTATTATTATTATTATATTGTTATTAAATTAAAATGTAATTCTTGAGTTTCTTTTGGAGTTCTCTCACACGAAAATTTTGAATTGTTTTCCATTCAATAGTTCCATTCCTGAGAAGTGACACATTGTATTGTACTATATTCTCTTTAGTTGTCTACAAAAGCAGCTCATTTCGAAGATGTCGAGCAAGTCAGTTTCTATACCTACACAGGTAAAAATGATATGATAATTCATCACATAACTTACATTTTTTGTCCCTTCCATATAATACAGTTCACGCATTTACATATTAATATTATACTCTGCCTAAATTTAAATATACGTTAATGGAATAAAAACAGGGGTTCTCTAAGTATAATGTGAAAGATTTTTCCAAAAGCTTCAACCTCAGCATTTGCATTAACCCGTAACTTGCGAAGTGGATTTTCTGTAACGTATACCATGAGGAGGGGTCTATGGGACCCCTATATTTAAACAAAGGTTTAAGGCAAAATTCATTTGAAATTCTTCATTTATGCTGTATAACATTTATTTTTACAATTATTTAAGTATTGTTTAAATGATTTTAGCTTATTTTATTGTGCTAAACAAAGCCTGCAGCATTTTACTATTTATCACACAAAAGCACCTTATTTTTTGTGGTTCTTCTAAACATTACACATAAATAGACTATTAGAGTACTGGGTTTTACATTCTAAAAAATTATACAATCTCTGTAGCAAATAAATTTCCAAATAAAACTAAATTCTAGAGTTTAAATTTTACACATAAAAATTCCAGCTGAAAAAGAAATGTCAAATTGACATTCATTGCTGCAAACTACCCATTTTTATCACCACTAAGAACACATTTGATTTCAACAGACACTTTAAACATTTCACTGAAGAAACAGACAGATTCTGAAGTTCTTCCTGTGAATGATACTCTTGTTTGATAGTAGAACTGTGATCACTGGCTAATGTAAAATCATTGTATTTTTTGTTTATTTCTTGATCTACATCACTGACACCTTCCTCCATAGACTGACTAACAATTTCATCAGACTTGGGAAAGTTAAAAATGACACATTTGTGCCAAACAAATTTTGAACTATATGGTACTGTACTGAAGGAAGCAGGTACATAGTTCATGAGCCACGGTCTAGGAGACTCCAACACTTACCAATAACACGTGTCAACAATAAACGTAGAAGGCGATAATGCAACTGACAACAAAAAATTGTAGATTTGGCAATTTAAGGAGGGTAGAGGATGTATAGAAGCATTCCACCACAACTGGCCTTGGAGAGCGAATTCAAAAATTTTTGCATGGTCTAAAAAAACCACACCTTGTGAGTTAAGGATTAATGTTTTTGAGGAGTTTGTTATAAAGTTTCACCTCCATTTGGAAAGTATCTTTTAGGCATAGGGATGTGTTGATTTTGGTTAAATGTAAGTTTTTGTCTTTTATATTATGGTGATCATGATTATCACAGTACTTTTGCAATCTACTATCCTTGCCTACAGATTTTTATTTTCAAGAATATGAGTTTCCATAATGCAGATGCATGGCAAAGGTGGAATAGCAGATATCTTAAACAGTATTATACAGGATTCTGTAGGTTTTCATCCAAATATGATTTTGTATTTACATATCCTGTATGCTTACTTTTACTGTTAGTAATTGGTTCATCACTGGCAGAAGTAAAAAGAATGTTCATGTACTTGTTTAAAGCATTTTGAAATTTTAGTGAGACAGTTTCTTCACTGTTTTCATAAGATGTTTATTCTGTGCCCGGATTTTGTTACTTCATCTTGGGTGACAGTACTGATGTACATTGACCTTCTACATGTTCTTATTTTATATGTATTGTATTGGGTACCGTATTTACTCGAATTTAAGCCGCACTCGAATCTAAGCCGCACCTGAAAAATGAGACTCGAAATCGAGGAAAAAACATTTTCCCGAATCTAAGCCGCACCTGAAATCTGAGACTCGAAATTCAAGGGGAGAGAAAAGTTTTAGGCCGCACTTCCAAATCGAAACAAACTTGGTCCATTGTAATATGAGACACAATTTAGGTTGAATGAATGACGATACAGCTGTAGTAGTTTGGTTCGAGTCGTAAGCTTAGCAGTTAAGCTTTACCAGGTAGCCGTTGTTATGCGTCAGGCGCTCCGTACCCTTCCTTTTTCACGTGCTTCGTCTGGTTTGAATTGATTGCTTATTTTTCTTTGATCTGACAAGTGCAGTTCTCTTTGTTATAGGTGTTTCCGTCACTCAAAGCTGAAAATGCATTACTGTACTGAGTCATGCATTGTTTGTCGCATTCTGAAAATGAGTGTTTACGGCCTGTCGCCGCTTGCGGCATGGCTTGCTTTTGTGGACGCTACCACGCTTAACAATTAAAAAAAAAAACAAAGAGAGGAATCGTCTCATTAGCGAAACAATGGCATGAGACAGCTATTCGTTGCTACTTACACTGCTGCTTTCTTTGATAATGATCAACAAGAATCAAATAATAGACTGCGTATGATAGAAGATGTTCTCAACGAGAATTTAGCGAAAATTTTTTCCGTTTGAAAATCTTTGCAGACGCCTCTTTAGTACATTGTGCACAGAAATTAGAGTCATCTTAGATTTAAAAATCTAGTCAATTGCTGTGCTTCATTTTTGACTGTATCACTATTAGGCATAAGAATAATACGGATATAAACATGACATGGTATGTATATTCTTCCGCGTCTGCTTTTGTCTCACTCTAGTTTCGTAGTTTATTAGGTGGACAGGATTTAAATGAGATAGCAGCAAACACGAAAGAATACATGGCAAAATGTTTATATTCGTATTATTCTTATGGTGAAGAGAATACTGCATGTGATTCACAATTCATAAAAGTTCCTATTAGCAACCATTTCTTCTCACAGTTAGGAAAAAATTCAGAAAGCGGAGTTGGCTATATTGACAAATATCCCAAACAGTCTTGCCAGTCGGATTTTCGTAGTACATTGAAATGCTGCTACGTTCGAAGAGGAACAATACGGAATTTGTATTTAGTTGTGGCGGCACCTACCAACATTTTTCAGAACTTCCGCTTACTTTGCACTCGATTCTAAGCCGCAGGCGGTTTTTTGGACTACAAAAAACGGAAAAAAAGTGCGGCTTGGATTCGAGTAAATACGGTATTCTTATTTATGTATGATTTTGACATATTAACTGCAACATTTTTGAAAAAGTCTTTAATGTGTTACCTACTTCTATGGGGTCTGTAACTTCATTTTTTAATGTTTTTTTATATTGTAATATAGTGTAATTCAGGATAAATATCATTCATATTACACATTTTATGTAAGATGTTCTTCTCTTGGCAGAAAACATTTTTTTCCTTGTGATCCAACTATTTATTCTAAAACTTCTCCTAGTGGTTACAGTTTTCTGTGGAAGCCAGTCTGAAAGCAGTAGCTTAGTACTAGGTGTCCACAATTAATTTCCAGTTTGAAAATGCTATAGAAAGAGAACCCACTCCTCAGAATGAAATCAAATTTAAACAGCATATTATTGATGCAGGGGGAAATATCATGGAAAAAACAAATATTTGAGCAATAGATAATGCCGTGAGCATCGGAATGTCCACACCAACAGAAACATGACACATGGTTGTCCCTCAGTTTGCAGATACCCAACAGAAAAGTCTGCATGAAGGATCACATACTGTTGGTAAAGCTTTTTTACTAGACCAATGACTGTGCACCAACAGCCTTGCAGAAGTTCTGGACACTCAGGTTTATGAAAAAAACGGCACTAGTCTGGTGTCTGCTAAGGATCTAGAGAAAAAGGTTATAAAATTAAAAAAGACAGGTTCTTTCAAAGTTAATTGGGGCAGAGGGATGAAAACAGTTGATCTAAGATCTGCTGTAGATCTGGCCACAGCACTGCAGGAGGGGTCAATTGGTGGTGTGCAAAGATGCAGTACAAGGGGAACTGCCCTAACACTGGAAATGCCTGCAAGCACAGTGCATAAAATCCTATGAAACATCCTGCACTATTATCCATATAAAATTAGCAATGTCCAGGAGTTGATTTCTACTGACCAGCCAGCAAGACAAGTGTTCACCCTTGAATTTCTTGTTTGCATAGAGTGGACAATGAATGACCATGGAATATTCTGTGGACAGATGAAGAAGCTCAGCTCCATATCCAAGGATTTTTCAATAAGCAGAATTGCAGAACATGGAAGATGGAAAAACTACACATGCATCAACTGGTACCAATTCAGTCTGCAAAGGTGACTGTGTGGTGGGTGTTGATGGGATCATTTATTGTTGTGGTAACCTACTGCCCCTACACCATCCACACAACTGTTTCCACCCCAGCAGTTTCCATCCCCTCATTGTATCACCTCCTCCCTTTTCACATTCTCTCACCCTCTTTGTGTGTCACCCCCTGCTAATGTAATGACCATTATTTTCCCTTATCTGCTCTCTCCTTTTATAATCCCCATTTTTTCCTCCACAGCTCACCTGACACTGCACCTGGCAACCTCATCCAAGAAGCCCCACCATACTCTACTATCCCTCCCCCATTCCAGGTTGCTATTCACACAACAGTTGCATTCCAGTTGGAGCTGGTGGTGGTAGTATTCATGTGTGAGTAAGGTGTGCTTGCTTGTATGAAAGTGTGTGTGTTTTCTTTGCTGATGAAGGCTTTGGCCAAAAGCTATAATGTTATCAGTCTTTCCAATGTGCCTGTCTGCAACTCAGTGGATCACCTTTATGGTGACTAGCAATCAATCCTCTTCATGGTTTATTCATTCACTTAAACAAAACACTATGTGGGCATGACCTTGCACATTTGACAGTTCTTAGATGGAAATTTGATTTTTTGAGTCCCCCACCTCCGGGGGCAATTATTTAAGAGGTTCAGATTCAAAAGTTTTAAAAGCAGTTGAGTAAGAGAAGCTATATGGAGGAAATGTAACTATAACTAAGTAGGACTGAATACATCATGTACAGAAGCGAGTAGGTACAAGACTGTGATGACCAGAAACTGCATGGCAGGCAAAGAAATTGGAAGATGACAGAGGATCCAATGGTAAGAACAGACTCACAGAATCTGTCATAAAATGAATTCAAAATTACTATGGCATGGCCATCCAGGCAAAATGTTAGAAGTGTAGAAGATATGAGAAAAGCTGTGTGAACAGTTTTGTTTCACATCTCTTCAACAGATCATAAACCCATTCTTGGCCTATGCCCTCCATAAAGTAATTCATGGTGCAAATGCAACAGAGCACAACAAAATGGCAAGAAATTTATTCGCAAACCAGCTATTCCTTATACAGGAGGTCTTCAAAGGAACTTGCAAAGAATTGTCGGTTGTAAGTCTATTGAAGAAATGTCTTCATGGCTGCACCAAGAATCCTAATGAGTCCATCCACAACATAAAATGGGCCAGAATATCAAGACAGTGTTAATGGCAATTAGTACACTGCATTCTGGTGTCTCTGATGCAGTGACAATGTTCAGAAAAGGAAATGTTGCAAGGTGTGACTACCATACTACAAACTCTTGGTCATTTCACAATGAAACTAATATTGCATTTAAACAATGGAAAACCCAGGACAAATTTTTGTTGTGCCTTTCTGTGACTCAGCATCTCTCCTATATGGTGAGTGGCAACTATTCTTTTCATAACACTGTTAATGTTAAATTTAAATAAAGAAACCATTATTGTAGCAGAGAAAGTTATTAGAGACCTTGAAACATGGGCAAGACAATGCAGGCAAGCAGGGAAAAGGATACTGCAAAGTGATATGATAGAGGGTGCAGACAACCCATCATATGGAGCTGGGATGCATTGACAACTTTAATGGCTGTTACCCATAAGTTGTATTTTTTAAGAATAAAGTGTACTTTGTCTCATGTTCTACTTGCCAGAATTTGTTCAAATTTATGGCATATACTCATTGGAGTATTGTGCATATTTTACACAGGCATTTTCTAATTTTGTAAATCTCAAGGACCTTAGAAGGTTACATTCATAGAAAAGTGTAACACTATTTTACATTTATGTAAACTTTTTACAAAAATAATTATTATCCTCAAACTAATCAATATATTCAGAAATCCCTCTTTTAGGATACTTAGAAATATATACCCAACCAGTCATATTTTTTTCAAATTTTTATTCCCAATAGTTTCTGAGAAAAAATATCTTTTATATATATACATTTTAAGTTGTTTAAGATAAGAGATTTTCCAACCAGTCTGAGCCCCTTAATTATGAACACACTGCATGCCAATGAAGGTGTCCATTTTTTCATTTAGATCATTAAGTTTACAAGACTGTGGCCATTTTTCTTTGTTTAGTTAGCTGTTGAAGTAGTTTATGTTATCCTCGCTGTTGCATCTACACAATTCTTAAATACACATATTTCCAACAGGCCTACTGCCTTTTACTCCAAACCTTTGTGTTTGACCTAGATGGTCACTAAAGACTGCATCAAAATTTTTTAATGAGGTGCTGTATAAACTCTGCTTGCCTAGAAACAGATTTAGAGCTGTTTCACAAGATTTTGTTACTCAGGTAACATTATTTAGTTCAGCATTTAAACTGTAGGAGGTAGCAAGATTCGAAAGGACTTCCAAATCAGATCAAATTTCATTTACTTTATTTAGTAGTGATTCCAATTCATGTAACATAAGTTAAAGATAATGATCAGTATACTTGAGCAATAACTAAATATAAATTACTACCTGTCCTGTTTGCTATTATTTCTGTAATAGTGGGAAGACAAAATGAAATTAATTAATTTTGTATATTGAATTAATTCAGAGTTAAGCCAGCTATTTGAGCTACATATTAATGAGACAACTTTTAGCTCATCTGTTAGCAATGCATTAATTTTGTTAAACTTTTTTGCAAGGCTTTTACATTATGGTGCTCAGCTTTCAGACTGGATTCATTCATTACATGGTAGTTGTGTGTCATATATACAGTACTGCATATCTCTAGTTCAAATTCAAGTGACCAGTAATGTTGCTTTTCCTTTCTTGCTCCTGTTCACATACCAGTCCACAGCTGTTTCCATACTCTTGCTTTGTTTTGGCACTTCCACTTTATTACAGTCCCTTTTTACTCATCTGTTCATTAATGACTGCCATGTTACTGGTTTTGCTTGTTTCTGAACACATACTTATCCAGAAATGTTTGTTCATTCTTTCACTTCAGGACATTTGTTTTTCATCCACTTGTCTGTTTATGTATGGTTTATTACTGTACTAGGTTTTTTATTTTCACTATATGTGTGAAAGTGGCAGACCTACTGCAAACATGAATCTTTCCTCATCTGTTAGACATAGACTATAAGCTGTAGATTTGTTTCCTTCCAGTTGTTTGATTTTGAAATTTGGAGACAGTATTTTCCTACACACATTGATTTTTTTTACATCATCAAATACTTGATTTATTTTCATTCAGGTCGTGTGCTAAGTCTCAGAGTTACCGAGTGGATAATTACATTCAATTTGCATGTTATATGTATTCAAGAGATTCCTTTGTGTTTCTCTGAAAGTATTTCTAAGACTTATCAGTGTCATTTGAACTATCAATAACTGTTGATGTAGCATTCATTGAGATATTTTTAGTTAATCTGTTCATGTTTCAAAAAGTTTCTTGAATGTTACTTTGCACTGATTACATATCATGTTATGCACTGATTTGCCACAGTTTCTTCATTACAATGAGAACTGTGTCCCATTGGTCATTTATTTGTTATTAATGAATTACCACTTTTGTTTTCCACAATTCAGTGAATGATACTGTTTAGAATCATCAAACAAATTATTTAGCATTTCAAATACATTGTGTCTGGCAATTTGTTTGCTAGTTTGCTTACTGGTTATTATATTAAGCCTAAAAGAACATATCTTTACAACCACGTCATAACTCAAATTTTCCATTCCAGCTGTTCAAAGTGAGTTACTTGTTATTTTGAATTCCTTATTTTTTGCAATACAACAATGTTTTCTTCTTGTAGTACTTTTATAATATGAGAGGAAGAGAAAATGGAATTATTTTTTCAAAAGCTGTATCTTTTCAAACTGTTAACAAAACAGCAGTATCCTCTTCAAAACAATCTCTATTATAACTAATACATTTGTCCCACTGATGCTTCCACTGTTCTGAACATTTTTTGTAGCCATCTTTAGAAATGGCTGACAGCTCTTCCCCCTTTATTTTTTTCTCGACTTCTTCAGTGTTGTCAAATTGGTGTCCTTTCATGCCCCTTTTCATGCACGGAAATAAGAAAAAGTCACACGGATTCAGATCAGGCAGGTAAGGTGTGTGGGGCAGCAGAACAATGCCATTTTTAGCCAAAAACTGTCTAACATAGATGGTTATCTGTACAGGTGCATTGTCGTAGTGGAAAAACCAGTCTCCTGTCTGCCAGAAATCAGGTCTTTTTGGACGAACACTGCTGTACGACCTTAAAACTTCCAAATCAATGGTTTGATTAACAGTCTGACTTTGGGAAACAAACTCTGAAAGCACTATGCCATTGGCACCATAAAAGCAAATTAGCATTGTTTTCATGTTTGATTTGATTTGAGAACTTTTTTTTTTTTTTTTTGATGGCATTACGATGGTGTCTTCCATTGTCTTAACTGTTTCTCAGTCATAACCATGTCATCATGACTCATCACCAATGATGACCTTTGAAAGAAAATCTGGATCAGTTTCAAGCTGTTGTTTCAAAGCATGATATGTTTCAACTAAACATTCCTTTTGATTGTCAGGTCAGAACTTGAGGAGCAAACCTGGCAGCAACCCTTTTCATTCTCAAATATTCCATTAAAATTTGGTGAACTGAGCTCCAAGATAACCCACTAATCTCTGACAGTTGATCAATGGTCTGTCAATGGACTGGGAGCATAAGCTCTCAAATTTTTTCAATATTTTCTTTGTTTCAGGCAGTTGATGGATGTCCAGAATGAAGTTTGTCATCAATCAATATGTCACCATTTTTAAGTTGAGCAAATCACTCATACACCTGAGTTTTTTTCATAGCGTCATCTTTGTGATCTGTTTTCAACATTAAAATAATTTCAGCAGCATTTTTACCGAGTAGAAAACAAAGTTTCACAGCTGCATGTTGATCATTTAAAATTGCCATCATAAAAAACGAAACAAGAACAAAACAGCAATAGCAAAACAATCACTGCAGATGAACAGAACAAGCCAAGTTGACAACACAGGTGACAATGAACTGGAAGTGAGTTGCGCTGTACACACCTTCTCACATATATTACATGTAATGTGGGTGTGTGTGGAGGAATAACATTTTGACACTCATCACCTTGGTGCACAAAGTGCCAATAATTCAGGATCAACCAGAAAAAGCAATGCTGTTGGTGACAACAGTACCAACTTATCTGTCATTGTGCAGTAAAGATCAGCAGCAGCAGCAGCAAGAAAGCAAGTACCTCAGAAACAGCAACAGTTCCTACAGCACAGGCCTGTTATTAGCAATAGAAATAGGATTTAAATATTAATGAATATAGAGGCTTTCAGGTAAGATACTGAAAATCGGGTACTAAATAGACTTATTTTGGAAGCTTAATACATAGGGCGAAACAGAGCTCCACTGACAAAGTTTCAGTAAAATGCATACTCTGTAGCTGTGAACACTTATTCCCCTTTGATGCAGTGGAATACATCTCTACTACTACTTTCCAATTTTGATAGGTGGTAGTATAGATCAAAACATGTAAAAAGTCCAGTAAACATGGACTCTAAAGTGCATATCTTAAGAGTTATGATTATTTGCTCATCTTCACTACCATGAAATATGTTTCTTCCACTGAAGAGCTTATAGCTCTTAAAGTGTGCATTGTAGAGCCCATACTTACTGGACATTTTTTTTCTTGTTTTTCTCCACACTATTTCCTCCGAAAATATGGAAAGCCAAGAGCTTACAGTAGCTGAGATGTGTTTCACCGTATTAAAGATGAACATGCACTCATAGCTCTTATGGTAGGACATTTAGAGTGCATGTTCACTACGTATTTTGTTGTTATTTTGGTCCATACTACCACCTCTGAAGGTTTGTCAGTGGAGTTCTAAGAAGTAATGTAACACTGGTTTGAATGCTCCTCCCAGCACTCATATGCGTTGAAAAGTCTTGCAGACTGGAAATGATAGTAACTTTCCAAGGCAAGAAGCAATTGCTAGTAGCTTCTGAAACCACAATATCTTCAGGAAAATAGCAAGCCATTTCTGTTTATCAAACAATGGAGAGTTGGTGAGTAACTGACAAAATTCAAGCACTTTTTTGTGATACAACAACAAACTGCACATGCTGTCTACAATGTGACAGAAGAAATCTAAAAAAAATCTCCTGAATCTCTCTTGCCTTCAAGATAGCTCTCAGTTAATTTTGAGGAACTGCATTGACTCACTGATAGTGATACTTCTGGGCCTGATAAGATGCTTATCAAAAGGTTTTGAGAAACCTGAGTGAAGGCTTACAAGGCAAGTTGCAATGGAATGCCTGATAATGTCTACTCTACCATTCTCAGATTTCTTGACCACTACGTTTCCAACAGAAATGATAACTAGATAATTACCAAGGACTTTTGGAAGTAACTGGTGGCATTTCATAAAATAGTGTATTGTTTCATGTATCAGGAGCATTAAATCATACTAGGAGGATGATAAACACATTTTTGTGTTTAAGAGGTACCTCATTCAGTATAAATTTCTGTTGTCTCATGGGAAGAAGAATTTGTAGATGCATGACTGGCTTGTGGAGTCATAAGCAATGAAATCACCTTATTATGTGTTTCTATTCATAGCTGAGTTGAAAATTATAAGGTTATTGATTGTGGAACCAGCAAGGCTGCGGTGAAAAATTTTTCCAATCCTCTATGGTACTTAGTTCCTGAGATTTTGTCTCTATCCTTACTTGCTGTTGATGTTACAACAATATTCTAAGACAAATACGGCACAAGTTGCACTGCAAGCATACAGGTGAAAAACAAAGGGAAGAAAAAAAGGCAATTGCATCTGTGTCAAAGACATTTTTCTTCCCTTACAAACCTTGAGTTACTATTTTTATATGAATCTAGAATAATTTTCTTAATGAGATTTTCTATCAGTACCACCTTCCTTGCCAAAGATCATTCAATGTGGAAGGATGATTCTCATTACAAATATGCAGGGTGCGTAAAAAAAAATGTATACACACTTTGAACTGTCATAGACAATTTATTTCCCATTCTACAAGGTTAAATATCTGTGAGAAAGTAATGTTATGTTTCTTCAACAGGTGGCAGCAGTGGCAAGGAAGTAACTGCGACATGGCAGACGTGCATTTGAGCTTTGAAGCACGGAAGCAGATAATTAAGTGGTACTGGAAGTTTGAGAACGTAGCTTCGGTTCGAAGACAGTGGAGAAGTGAGTATGGTACAGAACCATCTTCAAGGTTAATAATTACATGTCTATGAGACAAATTCAAAATTCATGGAACAGTGTGTGATGTGCATAAAGGTCGATCAGGGCGACCTCATACAGCTACAAGTGATGATTCCACAACTGCGGTCTTGGAACTGTTTCAGTGTTCGCCTCAAAAATCTTCAAGGCAAGCGACACATGAGAGTAATGAAAGTGCTAGTAGTGTGCTATGCATTCTGAAGAAAGGCAAGTTTCGTGAGTACATTCCAAGGCTGATGCAACAGCTAAGTGATGACTATCCAGATCGAAGTTTAGAATTTTGTGAATGGGTTCAGGAGATGGTGAGACGTGAACCAGGATTTATGGGTAGCATAATTTGGTCAGATGAAGCCCAATTCAGACTCAATGGAACTGTCAATAGGCACAATTGTGTGTACTGGGCTGAAGATAATCCTCACATTACAGTTGAAAAGGCTGTGAATTTGCCTGGTGTAAATGTGTGGTGTGGTTTGTCTGCAAGGGGACTCATTGGGCCTTTCCTCTTTGAAGGTACTGTTACTGAAGAAACGTACCTAACACTGCTTGCTGACTCCATATTCCCTGCCATTCGTGCATTATATGGTAATGATGAGTTTTATTTCCTACAAGATGGTGCCCCACCTCACTATCATAGGGATGTACGTGCATACCTGGATCACAATGTGCCAGGCCAGTGGCTAGGACGCAGAGGATCAATCAAGTTTCCTGCACGCTCTCCAGACCTCATGCTGCTGGATTTCTTCATATGGGGCACACTAAAAGATGTGGTGTACAAACGTAAACCACGTAGCCTGGACACACTTTGGAATAAGATTCAGGCGGTGTGCACAGAAATCTTATTGGACACTTTGGTATGATGTATGGTATCAGTAGTGACTTGTACTCAGAAATTTATTGATGCTGAAGGCCACCAGTCTTAACATAAATCACATTTGCGAAGTACATTTATTTTTCCAATTGGACTTTAAGCTTTCCATTTCCAGAAATTTAACATTGTAGAATGGGAAATAAATTTTCTATGATGCTTCAAAGTGTGTATACATTTTTTTGACGCACCCTGTAGATTCAGAAAATATTTGAGGTTCTCAGTACAATAAAATGACAAAAGATGAAACTGGGGAGTAACTGTTACAGGTAGTTGCTGGAAAGAGTAAAAAATTCCAGACTGCTAACAAATCTTCAATAAAATATACTGGTTTGTGGCTGTGGCATTATGACAACATAGTTACAAACCTTTTATTGAAGTGTTGGCAGCCAGAGAAGCCTATCCTTGTACACACTACCATATAATTTCTTGTGAAATTATACTGTTCATTTTCTGCTAACATCATGTTTCGGTGCAGTAGAAGTTGTATATAAAAATATGTTTCTCCTACAGAAATTGAGTGCATTATTAACAAAAATATTATTTTAGTTTTTCACATTTTTCATGAAGTGCGTGTGTGTGTGTGTGTGTGTGTGTGTGTGTGTGTGTGTGTGTGTGTGTGAGAGAGAGAGAGAGAGAGAGAGAGAGAGAGAGAGAGAGAGAGAGAGAGAGAGAGAATTTGTATCCACACTAGCAAAGGTAGTAAGTGGTCAAGAGCTAGCGTGATTTTCTGATGTTTTTAATGTGCAACAGGTCACTCAGTGTGAAACATAGTAGGGTGAAATAACTCCCCTTGCTATGACACCACTCTCAATATAAACATTACTGTTTCATATTTCTTTCTTCTTTTACATATTTGGTACATAAACCAGTGTATATGCAATGCATAAATTCTTTTTCAAGCTGTGTTTGTCTAAAGTTTACTACTCTGAGCACATTTTACATGTGCCTGATAATATCAGTATAAGTATTTCATGTAAAACATGCTCTTTGAGGAATTATTAAAAAATGAAAACCCATGAAAGCCATATCCACTTAAAAATATCAACCCCCCCAGTCATGATTTGTTTCATGTTTAAGATACCTTATTTGAAAGTTCTCATTTTTTTCTGTGTTTTCCTTTTTCCGTTCTTCTTTGTACCTTGCATGATTCAAGAACTATCTTTATTCAAAATTATTGCAGTAAGAATTAGAGGTATTAGAAACTTGAAATGTAATCTTTTCAAAAATCAACTGTTACTATTTTGTGGTGTTAATTTTTCTGTAAGCAAACATATGTATTTTTACTATGAAAATATTTTAACCAGTGAAATATTTCAAACATAAAATTCGAATTTCTAGAGATTTATTGGTGGGATTTGCTTGTAAATAGGAAGAAAACAATAAAATTCTGTCCAGAAAATACCAATTGATACTAACACCAATTTAAAGATTGATACTCAATAGTGGACTGATAAGGTAAGGAATGAGGAGGTGCTCCACGGAATTGTCAAAGAAAGGAGCATATGGAAAACACTGAGAAGAAGAACTGTCAGGATGATAGGATATGAGTTAAAACATCACAGAATAACTTCCATGGTTCTAGAGTGAGCTGTAAAGAGTAAAAACTGTAGATGAAGATGTGGTTTAGAATACATCTAACAAATAACTGAGGACCCTAGATGCAAGAGCTACTCTGAGATGCAGAGCACAGGATTCAAGGCAGGTTGCGTCAAACCAGTAACAACATTGCTGTCTCAAAAAAAAAAAAAAAAAAAGTCAATAGTTACATGGAATAACTTTACTGCCAAATGTGTATAAGTATTATCTATCATTTCTGTCTTTTATGTCATTATTGAAAATATAATAGCTCTGTATTTTTACATTTTGAAAACTCTTCCCATGTGTGTCCATAATAGCCACTATGAAAAATTCTATGGAGAGTCTGTGTTCAGTATTTGCTAAGTAAGTTTCATAAATTTATAGTCAGGACTGAGCAATGGTAGTGTACAGTCACATGTATAGAGTCCAATGTTCAGCATTCTATGATGAATGTTCCACAAGGGTCAGCACTAAGGCACAATCATTTACGGTAAATTGTATAAAGTCCATGTTTTGCATTCACTGAGCAAGCTTTCTGCAATTGTCTGCCACTTCTTGAAGACTTTGTAAATCACTGACCAATTTTGTGATAATGATAGAATTTCTTATTTGAAAGGAATTTTTTCTGCGATAACAAATGTGCTCTACTTGAAAATTAACTTCGATAGTGTCAACTTGATTATAATAGTTTAAGCACCAAGCAGTTCAGACACCGAGCCAACAGAATGCCCATGCCTCTTTAGTGGTAGCAACTCTGTAGCAGTTGTATGATACACAGTAATTTAGCTTAGTTTCTTCTCCCCTTCATACACTTCTGTGATGAAGTGAACTATACTTATGAATTTGACAGTTTAGACTAGTGTTTACCAAATTACTCAAAGTTTTTATTTTTGTGTAAATCTTAGTGTAAATTGTTGTGTGAGGCAGCTTTCTCATATAATTTTTCCATCACCAGAAGTGCCACATCACACATATATAACTCAGTTTGAATCAGGTGACCATTGACTACAGGGCTCCAACAGTCAGTGCAGCAGCAGATGCTGGGACACCCCTATAACAGCAGCAGGTGTAGCTATTGTCTGATGCACAGTAATTCAGATTCTGCTCTCTCCCTCCCCCTCCTCTACCCTCCTTCCATGTACTCCTGTGAAGAAGTGAGCTATACCTGTGTATTTTACTGTGTAGACTAGTATTTATCACATTACTCTAAGCTTTTGTTTCTACATAAATCTTAGTGCATATCCTTGTGTCAGGTGGCTTCCTTATGTAATTTTCTGCTGCCAGAAGTGCCATGTGACATGAATAAGTTTAACTCTCATGTTAGTACACAGTGTTTAGTTTAGACCAGTGCACTGGAGTTTGCATATTTATTTCCTGCAGTAGCTATTTTGTGAACAGAGTTCATAGTAAAAAGTATCTGTTGGTACATCGATTACCAGTAGAGAAATTTATTTCTTTTAACAGTTTGTGGCCTCAGTCTGTAGTGAGAACTCTGCAGAGCAGATTTTAGTGTTTATTATTCCTGTTATAATTTGCATACATTTGAACCTCAATAGAGTGATAGACAGGTAATTTTCTCTTTTTGTGGGTCTGTTAGTGCTTTCTAAGTTACGCCTGACAGCTTTGTTTGTATTTTTTGACATCTAATATCAATTTTTTTTACACAGTATGGTATGGCTAGGGACTGTGCTTGTTGTGAGCAGGCATAAGGAGATTTGGCTGCTGTCTGCAAAATGCTGGAAGCTGCATTGATCTCGTTGACAGGCTTCTGGCTACTGCTAAAAACTGTGGCAGCATCAGGGCGCAAGTGATGAGACCTGTAGCACCTTTGAGGCCATTGGAATCCTCAGATGACCTGGTTGTTACTGCACCTTCTGATATGCAACGTCTGACTGGCCTGTCCCCTCTTGAGACTGTGTAGCTAACAGTGGAGGGTTTGCAAGTCACTGGGTAGAAGAAGAACAACAAAGCTGGCTCCTTATACCTTAGCAGCAGATATGAGGTGCTACCCAGTGTTGATAATACTCCTGAGTTAGCATGGGATGTGTCTCCTGTTGGGCTAGTGGCCGATTTTCCTGGCCATTCTGGATATTTGCACAGGGCAGGTGTGCTAGTCATCGGGAGCTCCAGTGTTAGGCAGGCAGTGGAGCCCCTCAGGGAAATAACATGGAAGCCAGGAAAGAATGCCGTGTCTGGTCAGTATGTTTGATGAGGTGTCTTGTTCATGATGTGGATGAGGCCCTGTGGCTATTGGGCTCACTGGGTGCAACCAGCTGCAAATAGTGGTACATGTCAAGCTGAATGATGCCTGCTGCTCGTGTTCTGCACCATCCTTGACTCATTTCACTGGATGGCTGACTTTCGGTAGGCAACTAGCACTGCAAGCAGGGTGTAGGCTAAGCTGGCTCTCTGTAGCATTGTACCTATGGTCAATCATGGTCCTCTGATTTGGAGTAGAGTGGAAGGTCTAAACCAGAGGCTCAGAGAACTCTACAATGGTATCAGATGAATCAGATGTGAATTTCTCATTCTCCACTATTGGATACAGAATTTTAGGGTTCCTGTAACAGGTCAGATTTGCACTGCACATAGATTCTAGGGCAGGGGCACCAAAATGGAAAACGACAGAGAGAAGGTTGAAATGCTGAATTCAGTCTTCCGAAATTGTTTCACCCCAGAATACTGTACTATGGTCTCTCCTTTCGGTCAGCATATGAACATCAAAAAGGCAGAAGTTGAGATAAAAGAACTTGGTCCACTTCTAGCAGCAGTGTATTGTAGTTCATTCAATCAACAAAGGGTACCTAATGGCTGGAAAAAAAGTCATAAGGCAGATGTACATAATTATAGGCTTGTATCATTGATGTCAGTTTGTTGCAGGAATTATGGAACAGCATGATGTTTGGGAATGAAAATTTCCTCCATAAAAATCAACATGGATTCTGCAAACAGAGATCTTGAAAAACTCAGTTCACCCTGTTCGTTCATGAGATCCATAGCACTACAGACACTGGACCTCAGGTTGATGCCATATTTGTGGACTTTGGGAAGTCATCTGACACTGTCCTGCACTGCCAGTAAGTGAAAAACATATGAACTTAGCAAGTATCAGACAATATTTATGATTGGGCTCAAGACTTCCTTGCAGACAGAAGTCAGTGTGTTGCTCTTAACACTTGAGCAGGTGGCCCCTTTTTCATAACACGCATGGGGGTGCAGCTACTTTTTACATGTGTGAAGAATAGCTAGCATTATGTTACCAAGATAAACATGTATGAGCAAAATCACAGTTTAATCTTGGTTTTATTAAACAACAATTAAATAAACCTTCATAACATCAGCTAAAGCACTGTTTAACTAAACAATAATAAAATAAACTTTCATTATATCATTCCATTACCACAGATAAGTGTTACCTTATGGTAATGACCAACTCAAAGCATTAAATAGTGTAGCCGTATGAGATCCCAACAAACCACTTATTTCATTACAATATCTCATAGATAGTTGCCTCATTGTGGAAATGTGCTGATAGCTCATAATCTGTGTCTGTTTCTTGCATGGATCATAATTTTTTCTCACTTAGCTCACTGTTTATTTTGTATTACTGCAACTCTTTTAGACATATGACAACACAATTTATCATTGTGGTAGCTGAAGCAGTAGTAAAGGAATAGGTATAGGCATGCAGATGTAAAATAACAGTTAAATGGTACAAGAGAAAGTTATTTATGGTTGGTGCACTTTATACGCAGGTATGCTTTCTCAAGGGTTAACAGAACAAAATTGTCAGATGTAAAGGCA
Organism: Schistocerca piceifrons; assembly: GCF_021461385.2. Classification (NCBI taxonomy): domain Eukaryota; kingdom Metazoa; phylum Arthropoda; class Insecta; order Orthoptera; family Acrididae; genus Schistocerca; species Schistocerca piceifrons. The sequence goes on along the minus strand of NC_060143.1, from coordinate 389,789,600 downwards.
ATTTTGGGAGTCCTCCAAGAAAGTGTGATAAGACTATTACTATTTACATTGTCTGTAAATTATGTAACAGAAAGTGTGAGGAGCTCTTTAAAACTGTCTGCAGATGATGCGGGTGTCTATAAGGCAATAGCAAAGCAAGAAGACACTGTCATTTTGCAGAATAGCCTACAGAGAATTGACAAATGGTGCAGACTATGGAAGTTGACCCCAAATGTAAATAAATGTAACATATTGTGCATGCACAGGAAAAGAAATCTATTACTGCACAACTATACTATTGATGATAAATTGCTGGAAACAGTATCTAACATAAAATATTTACAATCAAACTACCTACGGCAACCTTATGTGGAACAACCATGTAGAAAAAAATAAAAGAAAAAGCAGATGCTAGACTTAGATTTATAGGAAGAATATTAAGGAAATGTAGCTCATGCACAAAGGAAGTGGCTTACAAGGCACTTGCTCGACCAATTCTTGAGTGTTGTTCATCAGCAATCTCTACCAGGTAGGAGTGATAAAAGGGATAGAGAAGATCCAATGAACAGCAGCACATTTTGTCATGGGATCATAGTCAGCATGAGTATATTACAGAGATGTTCAACAAATTTCAGTGGCAGATGTTGCAAGAAAGGCATTATGCATCACAGAGAGTTTTACTGTTTAAATTTTGAGAGAGCACTTTTTGTTAACAGTCAACATATTACTTCTTCCCACATACGTCTCACAGAATGACCACAATGAGAAAATTCCAGAAATTAGGGCTAATACAGAGGCTTACTGACAATCATTCTTTCCACATGCCATTTGGGAGCAGAACAGGGTAGGTGGGATAAGTTACTGGTACTGGAAGTACGCTCTGCCACACATTGTTAGGTAGCTTGCAGACTATTATGTAGATCTACTGGACATTAAGGAATATGATGATTGAGGCAAGAGCAGTCAGTAATGTTACCAGTGGCAAGTGAGTGTTTGCAGTTCTCCATTTTTTTTGCTATTTTCATCCTGAAATTTCATTAGTAGCATAATTTTTTAAATCTGCAAGTATTAATTGTTCCCTATTTACCTCTGACTAACTCTAAAAGAATGTAGATGGTAAATGATTGCTCATACAAAAACTGAAGGACAGTAAAAAATAACTTACATACATTTATGTTGTCTCAATTTGTCATTACATTTCACTGGTTCTGTACAGATTATGGAGTTGCAGTCTGAAGGAAAGCTACAGCCAAAGTCCAAGTTGAGTGCCACTGTTGCCTGTCCCCATTGGGTAACATTGGCTACTGGAGGCAGTGGAAGAGGTCTTCCATCTAATCGTATGTCATCCAAGCAACCTATTACAAAAGCATCAATTTTATTTACATCATTTTAAATTAATTACATGACAATAATGGTCCATTATTTACTATTAACTGAAGTTATATTAAGAATAAAAAATGCTGAATGCAGGGAGGAAGAAATAGGTATGGAAATGATGGTAGTGTTAAGCTCTGAAGCCACAACTGAGGAGAAAAAGGAAGAGGGAGAAAAAATGTATTGGGACACATATTGTGCACTTAGTCCCAGAAATATATACTAACGTTTTAAAATTTTAAAAGAAACTCAGTGTGTAAAGTTCTGTGTTGTACAAATGAATACCACAAATGAATGGAACCTGCTCTCTGATTAAAAAAGTGCAGAGCATTTTACTTCAAGTATATCTTAATTTTCTGATGAAACATAAATGCTAGTTTTTTCAGAATACATTCACCCTCTGCTGTTTTCCAGTACATTCTTTGGCATAATTCAGCAAGGATTAATAAGCACCAACTTTTTGAAAAAGTGATACAAAAACAAAAGCTAATGAAAAGCTAAGGAACATACAAGACTCACATTTTTTTCTTTTTAAGCAACAAATTTACTCTTTGTGGGTATTATTGGTAAATGATAAAAAAATAAGTTTGGATGGAGAATGAGGTAGGCCACTATAACATCAGATGAAAAAATTTATACAAATTTTACTTTCTTGCCATTAGTTTAGAATATACATTGGGTCTGCTGTAAAATAAAGCAAAAATGTCATCTTCATGAAGACTGGTTTGCATCATGGTGCTTTACTAGGCATACTCCTTGTGGTACATGCTGTTGCATTTCTCCAACCTTCGAAATGTCTTAGTCAGCCAGTTATAGGGGGCCTACCGTTTAATGTGAGCTCTAAACCATGGTGTCACACAGTGTTTTTCACATTAACAAACATTTCCAGAGGGGTACTAAGTGATAATAGACAGATAAAAAGCACATAATTGGAATAGGATCAAATACAACATATTCAAATACATTGCCTGCCACTTTAACACTGCATCACAAATCTTGGATTAATATGATCCCCACATATCTCAAGCAAGCAAGGAGACAATCAGATAGAAAGTGTCAGTCTAGAAGTGAAAGTGCTACCCACGAAAAAACAGACAGTTATGGACCATTTCATAACAAAAGATAAGCCCAATGAAAGTCATGAGAACACACTTACTAGGTCGAATTTCAAGCCATCAAATGCAGCAACAAGGCAGTCGTTAATGGACAGATGGGTGAAAAAGGACAGAAAAAAAGTGAAAATTGCGAACATTTCAATAGAAGAAAAGCAAGAATCCACAAACGGTGAACCAGCAAGCCACACAGCAAACACCATGAATACCATCCCTGGAAAACATGAGGATTTTTTACCATGAAGTGCACTAGCTCAAATAGCAAGGTAAGTGGTCAAGCAAGAAATGATTCCCTCCCTGTCCCTAATTTTAAATTACTCCATTAAAATGTTCAGTCACTCCCGAATAAACTAAATGAAATAGAAATAATATTAAATGATCTAAATGATATTTCTGTACTATGCTTTACAGAACACTGGCTCAAACAAGATATGTTTGAGCAAACATACCTTCCTCAGTTCAAACTTGCAAGCATGTTTTGTAGGAAAATATCGAGTCGTGGGGGTACTTGTATATATGTTAAAGAAAATATTGAATTCAATAGTGTAAGTAAATACCATAAAATGTCCTGTGAAAAAGATATAGAACTGTCTATTGCTGAACTACCAAGGCAAAATACAGTTATTATTTGCGTATACAGGTCACCAGATGGAGAAAAAAGTGTTTTACAATCACATGGAGGAACTCTTGGAAGAAATTCACTCTCCCAAGAAAAATATAATTATATGTGGTGACTTTAATATTGATTTCTCGAAAGCCAATAAATTCAGAGATGACATTATAAATTTACTACAATTGTTCAAAATCAGTCGAATGGTAACTGAACCAACTCAAGAAACACCTACCTCTGCATCTATTATTGATCAGATCTTGATAAATACGTGCAAATATGCCTATAACACACAAGTTGTAAACATGAATTTTAGCGATCACTATACTCAAATTCTTACAATGAATGTTTCAGGACACCAAATTCCCAGTCGAATACAACACAGTGTAAAGAATTTCAGTATAACAGATGTGGAGTATTTTTGTCCTCTCCTAGAGGGTGAGAGTTGGAAAGATGTATATGACTGTAGTGAGACCAATGAGAAATATGATAAGTTTATGGCTACATTCAAACATTCTTTTGAAATGGCTTTTCCCAAGAAAACAACAATGCTGAACTCTACTCAAAAATTAAACTAGTGGATTAAAAAATGGATAAGGATATCATGTCAAAATAAAAGGAGATTGTATGAGTACTCCAAGCATAATACCAGTCCTGACTTTATTGTGTGGCATCGATAGTCCGTATCAACCACAAAACTTTATATCTATGAACTGTAAGTGCTCTGTTGAGCCTCCATCTTAACTTTAGTCAGTTATTTGTTATACTTCATTCTGTATGGATGCAGTGTTAAGTGTAAATATATACGAGCTACGACATATATTTTCTATATCCCGATTACCAATCCTGTTCACATAGTGGTGACCCCGCAGTTTGTTCATGTTTTTCGTCTTCCACACTGCTTTTTATGCAACATGTTATATGCACTATGCAATGACCATGCCAAACAATGCCTTGTTCGAAGATGTGGAAGCACAACTCAGCTCACCGAGTTTCGTCGTTTCTTTGCCAATGGCATATTCATCATTTACGCACAGTGACTGACATTCTCAACCAACGCCGTGTGCTAACCTCATTAGTTTTCAATGGTCAACAACTATGCCGTTAGAGTGAACAATGGACTAAGGCTTCGCGTCACCAAATTATGCCCATCCAACAGTGAAATGTGAACTGAACAATATTTCCAATTGTGTCTCTTCAAATCGTGTGTTTCAAGAACAATGTGATCTCCATTCAAACACATGTTTAGTCACCCACCGGTGTGCTACATCAATTACTGCTGGGCCATGACCAATGCCACCATTACTACAAACCATGTCGGATCCGTTCCACGCATGTGCTGTTCCAGTTGTGTCTAATTTACATGCACAATTCAGTGTTTCACATAACATGGACCCCTTACCCCACCTCAGTGGCCCGCCACATGCACTTAAGGTGTGTTAAGCATCAGATAGTTTCCACGCAGGTGGCTTTCTCAACCTTAAACCCCCCCCCCCCCCCCCCCCCTTGCGAGGGTCCCCGTATTCAGTCGCTCAACTGCCTGCCACTCCCACAGCACTGCCTGTGTCTTCCGTGCCAGTCTCTCACCCTGTTCCGTTCCGGAAGCAGGTCGTAATCATCCAGCACTCGTCACTCATGGTCCAGTTTTGGGGCCCCCTCGTGTACTGTCCATCCACCCATTTCCACAGTGCCATCTGTGCCTGCCGTGCCATATTTTCATGACACACAGTCAACTATACCAGCTGCTGCTACTACAGATTCACTCACCTGGTTTAAATCTGGGCCAATCGCGCTGGCCTCTGACTTAACCTCATTTCAGCCGCTACCCCAGGAGATGCCGAATCCACCATTGCCACCCCCTCCTGGCTGCCTGCCAAAGCTATTGCACTTATACGAGGACAACCCGGCATCATGGTTCATGCTCATCGAGCATCTGTTCGAGTTACATCATGTGTCTGACGACAACTCAAAGTTTCTCTGCCTCGCCACACACCTCCATGACCACTCGAATTTGATTTGTGACCTGCTCCTTTCGCCACCAGCTGCATCAAAATTTGAATTTGCAAAGAAGACTATAATGGAACGACTTGCCTGCTCGCCACAAGAGTTAATAATCAAGATTCTATATGAAGAGCACCTGGGGGAACACACACCCTCACAACTCTGGCGCTGCCTTTGATTGCTCGTGAACGAGCATACTATGTCTGATGCCATGCTATGGGCTGTGCGGTCTGTCAAACTACCTACTGATCTACAGATTCATCTGTTACCACACTCATTTGAGTCCATCGGCTCCCCCTACACATAGCTGACCAGTTGTATTCGCTGCTGCGGCAACATCAGCCAGTTCATTCCACACTGTTCGTCAGATCAGCCACCCCCACATACCGACCTACAGCCTGCAGAGGTAGGGCTCGCTCTGCCGTCACCTTGTCTACTTCTTCTGGCAGCATGAGCTCACTCTCTCCACTGTCTGAGCACTCCACGATTGCTCACACACCTTACGTACCAGTCTATTTACCGGAACAAATCAACGAGGACAAGCCGTCCCCGCTGTCGCAGTCTCCACCTCCTAACCCTGCTCACTATTTCTGCTGGTACCACAAAGTGTTCGGCAATGACGCCAAGAAGTGCAGGTTGCCATACCAATACCCAAATGCTGACCGCAGGAACTAAGAGTCGCTGAGTCCTGTGGGGAACCTAACAGGTGCCCTCTTACATTACACTCTGTTCACTTGTCTGCCGGCTGAATGGTCATCTCTATGTGACTGACATTGCATCAAGTCTAGATTTTCTGGTCAACACTGGTGCTGACGTGTAGATCATACCTACTTTGATGGCTCCACCTGCTTCTTCACAGATGAAGTTACTTCTATGAGCTCTCAACGCGTCGACGTTACCTACCTCAGGCTCAGTAAAGGTTATGGTGACACCATTTCCTTCTCTACGTTTTCCGTGGATTCTCTACATCGTCGACATCGATGAAGCGGTTCTCAGTATGGATTTTTGGTCTCATTATGAAGTATCTCTGAACATCATATGGGGTTCAGTGCTCCACCATCCTACGAACACTCACATGCTGTGCACCCGCACCTATGTCCAACGCTCTGTTTCCACTGCAACATACGAGTATGATATCATATGCGAGTGCTCCTCCCTTGCGGGCAACATTGTGACCTGCGTTACTGACCTACTGTCAGAATACAACTTGGTGACTCAACTCCACCAGGACAATGAGAAGCTGAAACAATGCTTCACATCCACTTACAGTGAGCTCGTCGCGACTTGTACCTCAGTTCTGGAACTGCAGTCCATAGTGCCGCCACCTAAACAAGATTGCTCAGCCAAGCCTAGCTCGAACTCTCACCAGGTTAGTCCACAAACTTTACTTGCATGTGATGTTCCATCCAGCACCCCCCCCCCCCCCCCCCCCTCCCCGTCACGCTCGCCTCATCCAGTGCCGTGTGTTTCAAACAGTGCTGCTAATGACAATCACACGCATGTCGCAACCATGCCCGCCACTCAGACAGCTACCGCGCATACTGATAAACATTCTCCCTCTCTCACTCACTGGCCACATGACACAGTGGCCATTGTGGCCCCATGTGCAACGCCAGTGCTGTTCTTGCCTGCACCGGTTGTCCAGTGCAAGGTTAAAAGTGGACAGTCGCCACCCGTTCCCCTTCACTTGGCGCTGTGCGTGCACCCACCCCCTCCACACAAGTGCACACTGCGCTCTCGTGAGAGACAAGTGAATTTCATGCTACCTTTCCCCTACTTGTCTGTAGACTCGGCACCAGGACATTAACCAATCTCAAGTGCAGTTCTCAGTTTCTCCCGTCACTAATGGAATGATACACAAAATAGTTACCGCTACTGGCCCTCCTATTAGGCATAAGGTCTGACGCCTCAACACTATCAAGTTGCATGCGGCTCGGCAGTAGATTAATGATCTTTTGGTGGCAGGTGTTCTGCAACCTTCAGACAGCAACTGGTCTTCACCAATGCACCTCATCTCCAAACAAGATGGATTGAATGTGGGGTGATTACAGACACTTAAATGCTTGTATCATCAAGGACAACTACCCAGTGCTGTACATCAATGACTTCACTCATATGTTACCGGGCGCCATAATTTTCAGTGTTATTGACTGTAACCGTGCCTACCACCAGATTTCCATGGCGCTGGAAGACATTCCTAAGATGGCTATTATCATGCCACTTGGTTTATTCCAACATCACTTCAGGCCATTTGGCCTAAAGAATGCGGCGCAAATGTGGCAACATTTCGTTGACTCTATCTTGTGACTGTTCCAGTTAAACTTTGCTTATCCGGATGACATTCTTGTTTTCAGCAGCTCAAAGGAGGAACATGAAAATTATTTGTCTACGGTCCTCCAGACTTCAAACCCCAACGGTGCCAAGGTCAACAAAGACGAGTTTCAGTTGCTCAAGGCGTCAGTCTCCTTCCCAGGTTACACCATCTCTGCTGACGGAATACAGCCTCCCAAATCTCGTGTGCAGGCTATCACATCTCTGCCGCCCCTGGCTACTTACAAAGAGCTATGCTGTTTTCTCGGCACCATCAATTACTATCATTGCCATCTGCCTTCCGCCACCGTTGTCCAGGCACCCCTGACGGTCGCGCTATCAGGCAAACAAACTTCCGGTATCAAACCCGTCTCTTGGACTGCTCCGATGCTAGAGGCCTTCAAGGCTCTGGAGACTTCTTTAGCTCATGCCGTGACACTTGGCCACCCTGACCCCTCGGCTGAGTTATTCATCACTACAGACGCCAGCGACATCGCAGTGGGGGCAGTGTTGCAACAAGCGCAAGGGGCGACACGGTTTCTCCCCTTCATTTCTTCTCCAAGAAACTATCTATGGATCAGAGAAAATATTCTGCATTCAATAGAAAGCTCCTTGCTGTTTATGAGGCAATCAAACGTTTCTGTCCTGATGTCAAGGGACGTTCGTTTTTCATCCTCACTGATCACAAACCTCTGGCAGAAGTGTTCTGCAACCCACCTGAGGACCCGTCCCCTTGATGTTACTGCCACTTTGAGCTGGTTTCTCAATTCACAATGGACATCCGATACATCAAGGGTGCAGATAACATTGCTGTGGATTTCTTCTTGTGCATCAGTGCTGTTTCCCACGTCATTAGCCTTTCCGATCTGGCCTCCCTCCAAGCTTCTGACGAAGATTCTCAGGCTCTCCCGCGAGACCCACAAACATCACTTGTTTTCACAAAGGCTAAATTTCCTGCCGTTTCTGATGAGGTGTGGTGTGATTCTTCGACTGCCACCCTATGTCCTTTGCTCCCACCTGGGCTGCGCCAACAGGTTTTCGATACCCTGCATAACCCAGCCCACCTGGGCGTTCGAGCCACCATACGTCTTGTGTCAGAACGTTTTGTTTGGAAGAATATCAAATGGGACTGTCAAACCTGGGCACGCAGCTGTGTTGCTTGCCAGTGCAGCAAGATCAACCACCACACCTCCCCGCCTCTGGGCAAGTTCAACATTCCCACAGGACGATTCTGTCACATACATATTGATCTGATCGGGCCTCTTTCTCTTTCTGAGGGTCATGGCTATCGACCATTTGTCTTGCTGGATTGAGGCTGTCCCTCTCCCTAACATTACTGCCAAGACAGTAGCCAAGTCTTTCATTGGCTCATGGAATGCTCGTTTCGGGTGGCCGACCACTATCACCACCCATCAGGGTCGACAATTCGAATCCTCCCTTTTCACCATCCTCTGCAATATCTGCTGTATTAAAAAAATCCACACTACTGCCTATCATCCACAAAGCAATGGGTTGGTGGAGAGATGGCACCGCACCCCCAAGATGGCCATTTGATGCCATGATTGTCTCTGATCGGAAGCTCTCCCGTGGGTGCTACTTGGTCTATGCTCGACCTATAAACCTAACCTACAGGGGACTATATCTGAATTTGTTTTTGGTGAGAATCCAGTCCTACCGGGGGAACTTAATTTTTCCCAGGTTATCGAGGACCTCCCCCCCCCTGGCCAGATTTCATTAGCTGGATGCGCATGCATTTTCAACAAACGTATTTGCACACACCCATGTCAGTCACCGCCTGAGACTTATGTTCCCACTGCACTCTCCGACTGCTCCCATGTCATGCTGCATGAAGATGCAGTTAGGCAGCCTCTTCAACCTCCTTATCTTGGCTTCTACAAGGTCCTGTGATGAGGGGCATGACTTTAGATATCATGATTAAAGACCGCACACAGACAGTTTCTCTGCATCATCTGAAACTGGCTTTCATTGACCCTGATGGTCTCACACCGCCGCAGTCGGACTCTGCAGATGATCCATACTTGATCGAGAATGAAGATGTGCCCCAATCATCCTCCCCGCACACCTCTTCTGCCAAAGACCATTCTCCACCGTTCGCTGATTTCCTCGCCCCCTGTTTCACCCTGTGCAGGTTTCACGCCCTCACCTCCAATGTTGGAGACACACATACCTACTATCAGTTTGTCCTGCAGTGTGCCACTGCACTGTGTGAATGAAATTTCTATAGTGATGTTCAACGACCGAGTGCTCATTTTCTTGACAGATACCAAGATTCTGCCATCAGACAGTCCCTTACACTTCAGCATTGAACACATCCTCACACTCACACTCAAGTGTGACCGAGCATCTCTACACACTTTCATTTTTACGGACAGCTCAGTCCACTTAAGGGCCACACATGCCTCCACCACACCGTCAACCGCCCCACCCGCTTACTCCTGGGCCAGCTGCCGTCTCATCCGGCCACGATGGCTGACTGACTACAAAGTGGACCTGTCTCTCGCCTCTCCGTCTGCTCAACCCACCTTGTTTGAGATGGAAGTACCTGTGGTGCGCCTGCCTACGCGCAAAATTTCCACCAATGTCGAAGCCCACACGCTCTCACCCTTGGACATCTGTAGCACTTCGTACTGCCTGGGGGAGGGGGGGCTGTGTGGAGTCGATAGTTCATATCAACCACGAAACTTATTATCTGCGAACTCTAAGTGCTCTGTCGAGCCTCCATCTTAACTTTGCTTTAGTTAGTTCTTTGTTACACTTCATTCTCTACGGACACAGTGTCAAGTGTAAATATATACAAGCTATGACATACATGGAAATTAAGTTTTCTATTTCCCGATTACCGATCCTTTCCCATAATGTCTTGCTTGGTAAGTAACAACTGAATGGCAGCTTTTTTAAAGTAAAAGAACTTGCAAACACTGAATAGGGAATTAATTTATAGCCACTTTAATCACAGAATAAAGGAAATTCAGTTGACTCATAGCACCCAGGTGGAGACATGATTAATTCAACTGTTAATGTACTCAATTGTTTCTCTACTATGCTGAAATAGTTTTGGATGTGTTCCATATCAATCAGTCAATGAGACCACTGGAACATCTTGTATTTTTGTTCATAATAATTCTGAGCTGCATGTTATTTATCCCGTCCTACACATATCTACATCCCGTGTTTGATTCTCATATAAAATTCCATTCTTCTTCTTCAACCATCATGTACTTATTTTAATTTTTGTTGTATTTTTTAAATAAAGATCAGACTCTGCCTAATCAATGCATATTACTTGTTTTCTTCTTTAGTGGTTGTCCTCTGATATAAATAGCTTCCAGAAAGTAAAATAACCAAATTCATTTGCTATCACTTCTGAGCCACACAGCTTCATTTCCTTTGAAAATTGATAGAAAACTATAGCGATGTATCCAGATATTAGATATTACTAACCATTGCAGTGAACAGATAATTGTTTGTGTGTGATAAAAATAGATAACCACTGATTTCTTTCAACAGGAGAAAAAATATCTAGAGGTTAGTATCAGAAGTGATGCTATCTAGCGAAGCAACCTCAAATATCGTCATATGAAAGTTTTATACCAAAGGAGGTAATAAATATTACTAATACAATGTTACTCATGAATATTTACAAATTATATCTGTATGTGAATAAAGAATAATAGTTTCCACTGCAAAATAGTAACCATATTGAGTTGCTTATGATTACCATTTCTGTAATCAGCATATATTTCTAATGTATTTATGCCAGTATGCTCTGCCTTCCCACCAGCATGAGCACCTTCTTGTTTGTCAATTACCAACCACTGGTGACCTTCAAACAGTGATGTCTGATTTCTTCTCAAGAATTCACCATCATCTAGTTCCAATATTGATAAAGAGCCATATCGAGAAACCTGAAAAATAGTTAAAACACATTTGGGAGAAGGGTATAACTTGTGACATATCACTAATGCTATAAAAATATTACTAAGAAAAGGATCTTTCTGATTTATCCCTCAATAATTTCATTCTTAATTGCTCTGTTATTGGACCTACCTTTGCTGTGTGCCAGTATCCATCATCAACAGAAATGTAACATAAGCAGATGTTCTTCTCTTCAATATTCATTCTGTTTAAGTTATAACGAAAGTATAGGTTTCCATTATTTATCTGTAATAGAAATAAAAGCCATTCTATTACTATTTAAACAGACCATGATTAAAATTACTATTCCTAATATGACTCAGTAATAACCTGTGGTTTCCTAATGCTCTTGTATCATATTAAGTTAATGTCAACTATTTTGCACACAGTCTACAGTGAGAAGACAATTATCAAGTTAAAAGCTGGTACCAAGCAGTTCAGTACACAAAATGAAAAGAAGAGATGACATGAGAGGAGAGGGTAAAAATTGGACAGATGTACAGCAGATGAGCCAAAGGAAGATGGAGGATGGAAGAGTGAGAAATGACTGTGGAAAGAATGTGACTGAAAATTCTGACATTACACCTTAAAAAATGCAACTAAGAAAACTTAAGAATATAACTGAGTTGGAAAGCTAAATGTGTGCCTCTCTTATTTGCATTTTAGAAGAATGAAAAGTGAGATAAGCAGCAAAGGGAGCAGAATCATTAGTTCTGTAATGACCCAAAAAGTAGAAATGAGTTGAAAGCACTTCTCCTAATGTTAAAAGGAATATGCCTCTTTAATGAAACCTTGAATGTTGTATGTAACTAAAACCCAGGTTACTCCTGTCAGCGGTAGTGAATTAAATATGCTTCCACAACACATTTTTGCATAAATACTAAAAATATAGTATGAAACAGTGACACTGTTGTTGCTACTTCACTACAGTGTTTTTTCATCAGGAATGAATTAAACATACTGTTCAAGTAAAGAGATCAAGTACTCATAATGAAAAGAGATAAAAAAGAAATCACAAATGAAACCATCCTTGAACCCTGGTTCCAGTGAAACTAAAATATTAACTTATTTCCTAAATTTATGATGAAACACTAATAGTGTCAACTGACTATTAAAATCCCAAACAGATGAAGAGTGACAAGAAGGACACGGAATAGTGAAGAATATTGTGTTATAAATCTAAAAATCTAAAAATAAAATTTTAATATCAGTCATTGTATGAATGACCTCACAGCATCATGTTACGTTTTTGGAATATATTTTCTAAGATTTGAAGGTATGAGTTTCACTATATAGATATGAGTTGACAAAACATAAATTAAGCTGCTATGGACCTACTTTCCTGTCTTAACAATCATCAAATTGTATAAATAATTACTTTTCTAATGCAGTGATTTTGGCCCACAAAATAGTAATAAGCAAGCCTGTTGAGTTTAAAAACTTATACTTCTTAAAAATAACACAGCCAGTATTACTGTTTTCTGTATATTAATATTGTCACAGACGAAACTGAGTAACACACTCACTGTAGTGTAGTTGTAATGATACGAGACTACTGCATGGAGAGTAGTGAGTTCAAAAATCACCTGAACTGTAAAATTTTAATTTCGATATTCAGTTTGAGTACATTCTAGAAGTATCCACAAATGTCAAGAATCATTGTGCTGGAATGTTCTGTAACTGTATATATACCATATGTGTTCTGGCCAGAGGCAGTTCGCTCCACACTCTTGTATGTGCAAGTGCTGAATAAACCTTCATTAAGTGAAGTTAGTGTTCATCATTCATCTCATTACACCTTCTTCTATGTGACATTATTCTAGTAGTTTCTCTCAGCTTTTGTAAGTGTCCTAGAAGCATAGGCTATAACCTTCCCTTTTCCATCTGAAATTTGTACCAGAACAGCACCAATTCCATGCCACCTGGAATCTGTGGGTATTTCTGTAGGTGACCTCTCAGCATACAGACCAAGTACAGGGTCAGTCATCAGAGCTTTTCACAGCACATCAAAAGAATCTTGTTGACCACCACCCCAGATAAATTTAGCATCAGCTTTTAACAACTCTTGGAGTGGCCTGGCTTTGATACAAAAGTCTTTGATAAAACGACGGTAATAAGAACATAATCCGTGGAAGCTTCTCATATCTCTAATACTTTTAGGAATAGGAAATTCCGTTATAGATCTCACATTTTCTGGGTCTGGCCACACACCTTTGTTTGACACAAGGTGTCCAAGTATTTTGATTTCTTTTGCTCCAAAGAGACTCTTTCTTGGATTAAGCTTTGGTCTGCCTTGTTGGAGACACTTAAGAACAGCCCTCAGTCTTTTTATGTGTTCATCAAATGTCTCTGAGAACACTATAGTGTCATCTAAATAACAAAGACACATTGTCCACTTCAGGTGACTTAGAAAATTATCCACCATCCATTCAAAAGTTGCTGGTGCATTACACAAACTAAATGGCATTACCTTAAACTCATACAGGCTCTCAGGGGTGATGAATGCAGTTTTCTCATGATAAGCCTCATCTACTTTGATTTGCCAGTATCCCGAGTACATGTCCTTGGTTTAGAAAAACTTAGCCCCCTTCAGACAATCTAACGTATTGTCAATTCGTGGAAGAGAGTAAACGTCTTTTTTAGTTATCTTATTACGCTTCCTTTTAATCAACAAAAAAGTGCCAACTGCCATCCATCTTCCTGACAAGAATGATTGGTGATGACCATGGGCTGTACGAAGGCTGAATGATGTCATTCTTCACCATTTTCTCTACCTTGCTGCGAATTATTCGACGTTCTGTTGCTGACACACGGTATGCTCTCTGGCTTACTGGTTGATGGTCCCCAGTGCTAATCCAGTGCTTCACCATCAAGTTGTCTAATTTGCTCTTCACCTATGCATTGAAGCATTCAGAGAACTCTTGAAGAATGACAAGTAGCTTCTTCTGTTGTTACTTAGTGAGATCTGGTAATAGTTGAGCTAGAAGATATTGTCTCACAGTGACAGCGCACATTATTGATGACACAGTGGCTCCCATCAGGCGACAGCAGAGCCGCTGTTTACATGGCAAGAAACCTGAGTTTGAGTCATATTCAACAGATCACAATCTGTTGGAGACAGAAGAAGAAGAAGCGGGTGTTACAGTAACAGCAACTGTGTGCCACCACATGAGACATCCTTCCAGGATGGTGGTGATGGCCAAGATCCAAACAAGTGGCTGAAGGTATATGAGCATATAGCCAAATTTAACAAATGGGATGACACCGTGTGCTTGGTTAACATATTTTTCTACTTGCAGGGCACTACCAAGCAAGGGTATGAGAACAACGAGGAGATCACAAGCTGGGAAGTATTCCAAGTGGAACTACACAAGTATTTTGGTGACACACAATGACAGAAGTGCAAGGCTGAAGATAAATTAAAGTTCAGGGCACAGCATCCTGGAGAAATGACAGCATCCTACATTCAAGATGTCTTAGTGGATCCTAGAATGAAGGAGGAAGATAAGGTTGCACATCTCATGAAAGGTGTTGCTGAGGACATGTATCAAGCCCTACTCCTGAAGGAGGTTTTGACAGCAGATGACTTCATAAAATGGTTCCAATATATGAGACAATGCATCAAAAAGGAATTACACACAAGAAGTTTGAACAGCTTCCAAACATTGTATTGATGTCTGTGAAGCAACTGCTTTTACAAGTGTTCTTTGTCAGATAGTGACAGGGGAAGTTGGATTGCACAGCATGCAAAATACCGAAATGCTTCAAGAGGTCATAAGAGAGGAAGTGGAACAGAGATTGAACCAAATCTCTCGTCCTTCATTTCCCTTTAAAATGGTGAAAAAGTAAGACCCAGGTGAAGTTCCATTCCTACAATGCCGCATGAGAAACCTGTTTGGGCACCAAGGAAGACTGATGTCTGGAGAACCCAGGATAACCAACCAGTATGTTTCCACTGTGGACGACCGGGACATGTGATGTGCTATTGTTGAGAATGGTGACAGATGACACCTGCACCAGAAGACAGCAGACTGATCTTAGGTGATGCCAACTCCGGGACGACAAAGATGAACAAGAAGATGTGGGTGCAACACGATGTAGGTCACCATTGCCGCAAGCTAGCCGCTGGAGAGGACACTCCCCAACATATCGATCAAGGTCTCCATTGCTGTTTAGAAGCTCCAGCCAGTCACCTAGCCACTGCAACCTGGAAAACTAAAGGGTGCGACCTTCCTTGAAGGTGAAGGCACTGAAGAGAAAAATCCTCTGCCGTCGATCACTACAAAAATGATAGGAAACTACATCAATATCCTCATGGATGGCTGACCAGCCCAAGTTCTTGTTGACTCTGGAGCATCATATTCAGTCATTTCAGAGAAGTACCCTCGCCAGTTGCAGAAAACCATATTTGTCGACAGCAAAACATCTCTGCTGAAGGTGGCTAATGTGAAATATGTGAAACCTACAGGAAGATATGTCATTCATGTGGGTATAAGTGGCCATACAAGCCCTAAGAATTCATCATCTTACAAGAGTGTAGTCATGACATCATTCTCAGATGGGACTTTCTGAAAGCTTCTCAGGCAATTATAGATTGTGGAGACTCGAAGATTATGCTAGAAGAGATGAGATACTGTGGACAGAAAGATGTACATCCAAGTGTGTGGAGACTATGTGTGCTGGATGAAGTGATCATTCCTGCAGTCAATGCTAGAAAGGTAACAGTCTAGTATTGTTACCATTACACTACAGTGACTGTGCTACTCAGCTTCTTCTGCGACAGTATATATACCATATGTGTTCTGGCCAGAGGCAGTTCACTCCGTGCTCTTGTATGTGCAAGTGCTGAATAAACCTTTGTTAAGTGAAGTTAGTGTTCATCATTCGTCTAATTACACATTCTTCTACATGACAATATAAAAACTGAAATCAAATTAAACAAATAATTCAAGCTCAAGAATTCATTATCTATCCACTAAACCAAATAAAACTGAAATAATATTTTCATTTTCTTCTTCTTAACAAAAGAACACTTAAGAAAGATAAATAGAAACCTTGCTGTATTCACTTCTGTAAGAAGGAACAATATAACTTTTAATATTGCACAATTAAGTCACAATTCTAATTTGAAGGCTAGAATATTACAAGAGCAACAAACCTCAAGCACTGCATATTCAAGTGACTGCTGGTCAGCAAGACGAAACAGCTCACCGTCTTTCTCCTCAGTCCTGAACCTTAACTGCATAAGTGTTGTGAAATGACCAATTTCAAAAGATAGTGCAAACTTAATGTAACTATGAGGTAGAAATGTGACTGGTTGTGTAGGTGAAGAACATGAGGGCCCACTCCAGCCAGCATCACACAAACACCATGGTGCTCTCTCTGTAAAGTCAGCTTGACAGACTCCATGCCCAGAGCAGTTTACTGTGCTGCATGCAAGTTTTGTTTGAAGGCAGTCAGCTACTGTGCCAGCTGACAACAATGTATCAGCCAAGTCCAAAATCTGTTAGAAAAGTGAATCAATTCTGAGTAAACATTTTGGATCTTTTGTAAAATATGAATTGCAAAAACACAAATATATAGTTCCATGGTTTGTATTCCAGCCAATAAAAACATGATTTGGACATGCTCTTAAACAGCTGATATTTAAGACAAAGTGTTGTGGAGTATTAACAAACTAACATCCAATATTCTATAAGGAATTCGAGATATAATCATAAAATATCTGACTTTGTGTCACTTAGTTGTGCTTTGTCAAAATTAGCTATAAAAGTTTCCTCTGCCATGTCTTCACTGTATTAGGACTGGTAATGTTATTGAAAGTTCCTGATATCTTAGTATAACCATCATGCTAACAGGTCCTTTCGACGGAATTACTCTGATTTTGAATCAAAAGTCTTTTCAATTTTTTGCTGTCAATAATGGTGCATAAAAGAAACAACAATTATTTTTCTGTTGGCAGTGTTCTAATCTTCCATTAGATACTTACAAGCCATTAGTGACGGATACACAAAAATAAATGTTTTATGGAATGGCTAAAATATGATCAATGAATTTAAAACATTAATAATTTGACTAGAGAAAATATAGATCTAGAGAAATCCTATTCATGTTTGATGAGAAGATATTTTCTGTCTAACTTATGTTACACATTCTTGTAAGTTCTGTTGTTAGATGATCACTGATTTTGAAATTACAAATTTGAGGGAACTGACATGCTAATATAAAATTATGATTCATTTCATAAAACCACTAGCAGGTAGGAGAACAGTGTTTTGGTTGGCTGATTCAGAAGAGCTGAGCCAGGCAACAGTTTTTAGAAGGATGTTTCAGAAACACTGTGTCATGAAACTTTTTGAAATTTTGGCCGCATAATCCTTTGAAATCCATTTAAAAAATTCTGAACTGGGACAAAAACAATGGGGATGGATATCATGGACTGACTCAAAAGAACATCAAAATACTCTCAAGAGAAATGAGAAAATTGCTGGAAGAAAGTAATAACAACACACTACAATCATTCAGTGGATTAATAGACACTCTGAGTAGAAAATTACAAGAAAGGGACAATATCATAACAAAAATATGTAATAATGTAGATAGACTGGCTGATAAAAGTTGACAAAACGGGTAATAACATAGATGGACTGGGTAATAATACTGTTGATATTAAAAAAATGAAATAAGTAGCGAATTTAAGCTTGCAAAGGTTGAGTTAGAAATCTATGAATTGAAATTTGCTGTCAAATAAAGGTATAAACAGTTAAATTCTGGGGTAGAAGTTGGTTTAGAACTCAAGAAAAATACTATGATTAATGTCGAAAACCGTGATGTACCGAATACAACAAATACCGATGATAATGCAATTATTTCATGTAATGACTGTGCAGAGATTAATGTTTTCAATGGAGTAGATGATGCCAAAGATGAGATAAAATATTCTATTGTTTTGAAAGGTGAGTATTTATCTCAGGAAAGTAAAAGTGTTGTATTTGAGTTGTCAAACGTAGCTGAATTATCAATAGTAAGTGCAGTAAGGTATTTGAAACATAGTGTGTGAGAACTTGTGTGGGAAAGTCTTTTCAGATTTTGTAAAAATGAATCTACTGTGGAAATATTATTTAAATTCTTTAACAACTACTGCTTGACTGATGAGAAAAAAATATGAGAACAAATTTTGTAATAAGTTTAAAAATAACCAGAAACAATTTTGGCAAAATAAATCTCGGGTGATCAGCCTGGTGTGAGTGTACAAAGGACACAATATTTTGGCAATTGGTCTTGCTGCCATCATCAGGTGTGCCGATGTATTGCCAAGGGACGGCAGGCATGAGGTGTATATCAGATTCCCCCTCCCCCTCCCTTGGGTGCTCCCTCTGCTGTCCACGCCGTGGGCGCTCTCTCGGCAGTCCATGCCAGTTTTCTTCACCCGGCTTGTTGCCCAGCATCTGGGTGTCCCTTTGTAGGTCAGCACCCAGGGAGCTTTGCCAGCAGCATTTTGGAGGTTCCTCCCCCTGCCTTTGAAGTCAGTACATTCTGGGATTTATTGTATGATTATATGATAGCGGAACAAACCCTGGTAGCAGTTACTTCTGTAAAATATCTGGGAGTATGCATACGGAACGATTTGAAGTGGGATGATCATATAAAATTAATTGTTGATAAGGTGGGTGCCAGGTTAAGATTCATTGGGAGAGTCTTTAGAAAATGTAGTCCATCAACAAAGGAGGTGGCTTACAAAACACTCGTTTGGCCTATACTTGAGTATTGCTCATCAGTGTGGGATCCTTACCATGTTGGGTTGATGGAGGAGATAGAGAAGATCCACAGAAGAGTGGTTTGTTTCATCACAGGGTTATTTGGTAAGCGTGATAGCATTACGAAGATGTATAGCAAACTCAAGTGGCAGGGTCTTCACGAGAGGCACTCTGCATTGCGGTGTAGCTTGCTGTCCAGGTTTCGAGAGGGTGCTTTTCTGGATGAGGTATCGAATATATTTCTTCCCCCTACTTATACCTCCTGAGGAGATCACAAATGTAAAATTAGAGGGATTTAAGCATGCACGGAGGGTTTCCGGCAGTCATTCTTCCCGCGAAACATATGCGAGTGGAACAGGAAAGGGAGGTAATGACAGTGGCACGTAAAGTGCCCTCCAAATGTAGATCAGAATGTAGATGTAGAATCCGGGTAATGACTGGTTCCCAAGCTTGGTTAAGGGAATAGCCACTGCCACAATTCAGTTCAGGTTTTCTTACTCTGATCTCTATAGCTTCTTTGATGATAAAGTCCCAATATTTCGAAGTTTGTGTCAGGACTTTGGTCTTCTCATAATCCATGCCATGAAGTTCTGACAGGCAATGCTTGTCGATTGTAGACTTATTAGGCTGCTGCAATCTTGTGTGCCATTGGTGTTCACAGCATCGGTCTTCAATGGTGTGAATTGTCCAACTCATGTATACCTTACCACATTGGCACAGTATTTTGTAAACCCCTGATTTATGTAAACTAAGGTCATCCTTAACACTGTCAAGAAGTTCTCTGGTTTTAGTTGGAGTGCAGAAGACAGTTTTTACTTGATACTTGCGTAAAATGCATCCATCTTTTCCCGATAAGGCCCCGCAAAATGGAATGAATGCCATGGTTGTGTTTTCCTTAGGTCCTTCGTTAGTTTCTGCCAGTTGTGTTGTGAGTGTCAGACATAGAGAATCCCAGATTTGTCTTTCCTTATAACTGTTCTTCAGAAACATGGACTTCAGATGGGCCAATTCTTGTTGGAGACTGTTCTCATCAAGAGGGTGCGAGGTCTGTGTACAAGAGTTTTTAGCATGCCGTTCTTCTGAACAGGGTGGTGGCAGCTATCCGCATGTAAGTATAAGTCAGTGTGAGTTTTCTTTCTATACATGCTGTGCCCCAACCTGCCATCATCTTGCCTTTTGATGAGAACACCCAAGAAGGGGAGCATCCTATCCGATTCTACCTCCATTGTGAACTTGATATTCTTGTACCTTGAGTTGAGATGTGCAAGAAATTCTGTTAGCTTGTCTCTTCCATGTGGCCAAATAACAAATGTGTCATCCACGTATCTGAAGAAACAGGTAGGATTTAGATGCGCTGACTCCAAGGTTTCTGTCTTAAAATGTTCCATGTACATGTTAGTGATGATGGGAGAGAGAGGACTCCCCACAGCAACACCTTTGGTCTGCTCGTGGTAGTCACTGTCAAATAAAAAGAATGTTGACATTAAAACATGTATGAACAGATTGGTGGTTTTCTCATCAAATTTCCGGCTGATGAGTTCCAGAGAATCAGGTAACAGAACCCTAGTAAACAGGGAAACCACGTCAAAGATCACAAGTATGTCAGATTCCTTATTCGTGAGGTGGTTGATGCGTCCCAAGAAATCTGAAGAGTTACGGATTTGGCGTGGGCATGTCCCCATGTGAGGATTGAGCAGCTGCTTGAGGTACTTGGTGAGAGGATATGTTGGGGCACCAATAGGACGTAAAGGGATGTGTTCCTCTTGGACTTTTGGTAAGCCGTACAGCTTTGGAGGAACAGGGGCCCTGGGTTGTAACTTCTTTGTGACCTCTTCAGAGAAGCCAGAATCGTTGAGAAGCTCCAAAGTTCCCTTTAACCCTCTTGGTAGGATTGGCGTCAATCTTGTGATATGCACTGTCATCTAGCAGGTCCCACATCTTCCTGGTGTAATCCTGGTGGGACAATATTACCGTAGCGTTACCCTTGTCTGCTGATAGGACCACTATATCTGCATCATCTCTTAGCTTCTGGATGGCCACCCTCTCTTTTTTGGAAATAATCGGTCTCATAGGTCTAGTTCTAGTTATGGCCCTGCAAGTTTCGCAACGCACCTCTTCTGCTGCCTCAGGTGGGAGTTGAGCCGCTGCGTCAGCGATGGGTGCATCTTTGGGTGTCAGAGTAAAGTTCAATCCTTCCTTGAGAACTGAGATCATGTCGTTATTCAGTTCTATGTTTGTGAGATAGATAATGGTCTTTCCCCTATCTTCAGAGGGCCATTTCTCTTATATACATTTGAAATTGGATGTCTGTCATTCAGTGCACTTCTTTTGGGCACAGTCCACTGTGGCCCATGTGACACAATCAACCCAATCGTAGGTGCAGGAGTTGAAGTGGTTGGAGAGTTGTAGATGTAGCTGCAGGAGTTCTTTATTGGTAGTGTCCAGACACCACTGAGTGTAGCGAACTCTCACTCGTACCAAACCTACACTGGCACGTTCCTTGATTTTTTGGGATGCTGCTGAGTGGATGTGGTGCTTTACCATAGCAAAATTTGGTAACACATGCTCTTCTCAGCACCTCATAAGAAAAGCAAATGAGCTCAGTAGCCGACTTCTTTGATGACACAGCTTCTCGAATCTTTTCATACTGTGATGCATCTACTCCCCACAGACATATGTGAAGTGATTCTTCAATTTCTGCAGGTGTATTTCATGATGAAATAAAAACTGTCTTCTGCTCTCCAACTAAAACCAGAGCACTTCTTGGCAGTGTTAAGGGTGAACTGGCTTTATGTAAATCTGGGGTTTACAAAATACCTTGCCAATGCGGTAAGGAATACATAGGTCAGACTGTTTGCACCATTGAAGAACAATGCCATGAACATCAACAGCACATGAAATTGTAGCAGCCTAATAAGTCTGCAATCGCCGAGCATTGCCTGTCAGAACTTCACAGCATGGTATTTGACAAGACCAAGGTCCTAACACAGACTTTGAAATATTCAGACTGTATCATAAAAGAAGCTGTAGAGCTCAGAGTAAGAAAACCTGAACTGAATTGTGGCAGCGGCTATTTCCTTAACCAAGTTTGGGAACAAGCCATTACCCAGATTAAGGTAAAGATAAGAATGTACTGACTTTGAGGGCAGGGCTGGCAAATCTCCCTGGGCGCGGACCTACGAGGGAACACCCAGATGCTGGGCCACAAGCCGTGTGTCGAACCTCGGCGTGGATGGCTGAGAGAGTGCCCGCAGTGCAGACGGCAGAGGGAGTGCATGAGGGAGGGGGAGGGGGAATCTGATATATACCTCTTGCCTGCCATCCCTTGGCAGTAAATCAGCACACATGACAACTGCAGCAAGGTCGATTGCCGAAATATTGTGTGCTTTGTACACTCTCACCAGGCTGTTCACCTGAGATTTATTTCATCCTGAAATACACCTGGAGAAATTGAAGAACCACATCAGAAACAATTTTGTTGTAGCATAGCAAATAGTATTGACTTGTGTGATGTGTTTGATTCTGATGTGAGAATTTGTTATTTTGAACTTTCATTAACAAAATAAAGTAGCAATAGTATGTGGAAGAAGAACCATGTCTGTTGCTGCTGAAAAGCTACACAGTTTTAATTTGAAAGTATATTATCTGCAAAATGTAAACATAGAATTATGTTTAGATTTGGGGATGTGATGGAAAAAGTACCACAGATTGTGTCAATTAAGAAAGTCAAAAAACCACCAGACTGATTAATGTATCACAGAGACACAAAAGTTACATATGCAAATTTGTCTACATATGACATGAAAGACTTATTAAACAGGATCAATCTTAACTTTTGCTATGTTGAGGTTTATGTTATGATTTATGCAGTCCCAGGATTGTTTGATCATTATTTTATGCTTTTGTCTATTTTGTGCTAGGATTTTGCCATACTACAAAGGCTGAGGACTAATGAATTTTGTAGTGATGATTTGATGTTTTATTTCTATGGTATGTTTTGATCATTTAATGCTTCTACTTTGTGGTAGGATTGATACTGTACTACAAATATTTAATGCTTTTGTACTTCTTATATTTTATGGTGAAAAAATATGTACAATTATGCTCAATAACTTACTGATTATGTTATGTAGTGGTTAGTACAAGGGATTATGCTGAAATTATTCTGGTTGACTTACTGATTTTACGGTGTACAATTTTAACCTAGGGAATATTTTGCATTATGATGACGTGACACTATGAAAACTATTCTATATTTCATATTTTTGTAAGGATTTGAACTGAACTATTCTGTGTTTGCTTAGAGATAACTTGTCAGTTAAATTTGCTTTAATGCTGAGGGTTTATTTTATGTAAACCTTCAGAGGGACACAAAAAGTTTGTACGTTATATGCATGACATGCTGAGGGCCTTGAGCTGTTGTAGCACTACTTCCATTTTTGTTTTCTTTGCTGCCTTCTTCTTCTTCTTCTTCTTCTTCTTCTTCTTCTACCCTGCAAAAACTGTTGATGCTACCTATTTTCTGCCAGTTAGCAGTCAATCATGATTTATATTGTATTATTACTTTTAGTGATTAATACAGTATAAATTCACAGAGATTAAGGAATTTAAATTCGCTATATTCAACCAATGACTATTTTTGAGAAAATTAGTGGAGTGTATTTGTGAAAACCAGGTAGTAACAATGTTTCAATGTGTTAATGTAATCTGAACTTTTGAATCTTGCTATGATATGGTTCATGATGCAATTGACAGTACACTGTGAGTAATAATAATTAATCATTTTTTGAATGACTATTTCATGAATTATTTCTGTGTAATGCTTTGCTCATTTAATGCTTTTGTCTACAATATATTTTCAACTAGGAAATTTTAACTGTTATACAGAGGGTTACTGCTCACTCATTCATGGCATGCAAAAAGCCAAATGTGCTTCCTGGCCAGCACCTAAGGCACCTCAGCAGTCATTTGCTGGATATGGGCTTGAAGACCCCAGGTTTCCTGAGCTGCAGATTGGTAAGCACCACCAACCTTCTGTTACCGTAAGCTCTGGGCATTCTTCAGTGAACACTGTGTGGCACTGCAGTGGAATGTTGTGTGTCACAAGGACTGAGAATCTTGGCTTAGCTGCCCACATCATGGCAATGGTCAAAACCTCTGTAAAAGATACCTCAATCTCAAGGGTGACTGTGTACTGATGAGGTGGGTGGCTGTCAATGCAAAACAGTTTTTAGCAGGAAATCTCTGCAGAATCTACCACACCTCAGTTGTATAAGACTTACTCAGGCAAGCAGGTTTCTGTGTGGGTGAACCTTTATTTTCGTAGCTGCTCAAGGGACCAAGATGAAACACTCAAACTGAAACTCATCAACTACCAGCAGAATGGGTGTACCACTGGCGGATATCAACTTCCAATCTAACATGAGGGCTCATGTAGGAAGTCCTCAGTTCAGAACCTGTCAAGAAACTGTGCAATGGAACACTGTTGTCTGAAACTGTGGGTTCCCAAAAAGTGATAAAACTCCAGAAAGCTAAATGCCTTAGAGAATATGCCACTGAAAAGGAGCTACACAACACCTTGAACTACAGCAAAGGTGTTGTATCATGCTGAAAGAAGAGTTGAAAGATGAGTGGTCTCCAGAAGGTATTGTTGATGTGCAAAATATCGTAATGGTGGATGAGGATCTGGTAAAATCAGACTTATTCTTATCTTCAATAGTGTGAAACTCCCAGATCATATAATGGCAGGTGTCCTTTGCTTAATCATGCAGCACTATGTTCCCAACCCAAAGTGCTATTTTAGTTGCCAGTGCTTTGGGCACACCATTTTAAGATGTAACAGAAAAGCCACTTGTTACAAATGTGGCCACCCATGAAGGTGTCATTTACTCATCTCCTTTGAAGTGTGTAAATTGCTCTGGGGACTATCCTGTCCGGAGCAGAAACTTGTGTATCTACATTTAAGAAAGGGAGATATAGGATCTTAAAACAACAAAGTGCATCCTGTATGGCAAGACCAAAAAGATCTGTAAGGCCATGCAGTTCCCTACATTAACTATCTCTTTTGCTTTAGCTCTTAAAAAGGCTATTCTGTCAGCTGAAGCCTCCATACACATGTAGGTTGCTGGTGTCAGCACTACTGCCTGTTTTTGTCAGTGCACCAGTACAGCTATTTCAGAACCTAAAGCCCCCCCCCCCCCCCCCTTCCCCACCCAAGAACATCAGAAAAAAACCACATTGGCCAACAGTGTGGAGGTCCTGGCACCTCCAAAGGCAGAATATGATAAACAGTCCAGCACTTCCACTACTACTGTTGTGTGCCCTACCAGGCAAAAAAAGCAAACGGGACTCTTCCAGTGCAGGAGGAAACAGGTAGTAAACACATCAGACTGTATTTACATTATTCAACCTGACAGTTCTACTGGTTCTGCTTCATAGTCAATGGAATATGAAGACTCTCCAGGGCAACAATCTCACCCCAAGACTGAACCTCCATCCACTGCATGCTTCTCAATGCAGTGAGTGAGAAACGGGGTGAAAGTGCAAACCACCATGATAATGGCCTACCCATATGATAGCAGAACGTGAATGGGTTAAGGACTGATGTGGGGGAAATGAAACTCCTAGTACAAACATGCACCCTGTGCTTGTGTTTACAGGAAACCTTATTTTAAAGCTATTGATGGCCTTGTGCTAGGTGGTTATACCCCCCTACTGCATGGGTGACCTGACTGGGGAAAGAGCCAAGGGAGGGGTGGTTGTATTTTGTCAGTAATGTGCACCACACCTCTGCTCTCTCCTTGGTCACTGACCTACAAGTGGCAGGTCATTGAGAATTCCTGTAGGTAAGAAGTTCACTATCTGCTCAATGTATTTAGTTCCACAGGAAGTGACAGAATCTGATGCTCTCACAGGTCTTATAGAACAATTCCCCTGACCTAACTCTCCTACTAGGAGACTTCAATGGTCATACTTCATTGTGGGACTCAAATTCTACTTGCCATAGGGGTCGAGTTTTGTCTCAGGAACTGTACATCCTCAACATGAGCAATACCATTTGCTTCTCAGCTGGTATTGTGTTGTCCTCAGTCAATGACTTCTCTTTCTGATCTCCAGCTCTCACAGACTCCACTGAGTGATAAGCAGCTGATGAACTACATTCCAGTGACCACTTCCTACTGCTGCTCTGTCTAGCAGATGGAGCATTACTTGAAAGGAAACCACCAACATGGATGGTCAGCTGAGCTAACTGGATGCTTTTCAGCCAGTTTGCTTTGTTTAAACATGGATGCAGTGTCCAGAAATGAGTGGATCACATCACAAGAGAAACCCACCATGCCACTGACTTATCTGCCCCAAAGTCCTCAGGTCATCTTAGGAGGAAATCTGTACCTTGGTGGGCCAATGAGTGCTGCTCAGCTGTGTGGGTCAGATGTGCAGCTCTATGAGTGTGTAAGTGCTGTTAAACAAGAGGTAACCTTGTAATCTTTCGATTCGCAAGGGTCAAGGCTCGATGTCTAATAAAGGAGAGCTAGAAAAGGTCATGGCAAGCATTTCTGGACTCTACCAACTGACCCACTTGTTCTAAAAAGCTATGGGAAGCTATCAGTAATTCTGGTAAATGCAGTTGTTTACCAACAGCTGCAGTAATGAAATGGGTGTCTCCAAACAATGTCCTGAGAAATCACCCAGACAATGGCAAAGCATTTTTCAATGACTACTACCATGGCCAGCCAGGATCCAGTATTCTGTCACTACCATGTGACCATGGAGGGGGGGGGGGGGACAAGTTGGTAACTGCCCTTTCTTCTTGTGGGAGCTGGATTCAGCACTATCTGTGGTTCATAATACTGCACCCGGTCATGACCAAATCCAATACAGGATGCTTCAGCATTTGCCAGCAGCATCAAAGGAAATCCTCTTCAAATGTTTTGATTTGATATGGCAAGCAGGCACGTTTTCCAACTCATGAAGAGAGGCAATTTTGATATCTCTACTCAAAACAGGAAGGACAGAACATTCCATGTAGTTATCAGAATGTCACCTTAACAAGCTGTGTAGGGAAGATCCTGGAGCAGGTGGCTATTTGTCATTTGATCTGGATGTTCAAGATGAGGCAATTCCTTAGCCATTCTCAGTGTGAATGCAGGAGATTTTGATCCAGTGATGACTAACTGACCCTGCAGGGGCTGCTAACTGTACAGCTCCTCTTGGAGCATCAGGTATGCAAGTTCCTCACTGCTCCCAATTTGCCAGCATACCATACTATTGCTCATCCTTCTCTGGAATGCCTTTCCTCCAATCATCCATGAGCAACAAGACCGTTTTGAATCTGCATGAAGCCTGTGATGCTGTGCTGGAGGCACTTGTCATGGAGCAAGTATAACCACAAATACAAGGTGCCTGCAACCCTGGTTACTGCAGAGGCCCATGGGAATTTTAGATTTAGTGCTGTACATGAGAAGTTGCGCTCCTGAATTTGTTTTTAATAATTATTTTATAACATTTTAACTGAGCATCACAACTCTGTAGCTGAATTTACAGAGGGGTCTAAACAGGGGGGGACTCTGGTTGCTCTGTTGTTGTCCCTGACTGTGTCCTCAGGATCACACTGTCTCAAGACTTTATTGTCTTCAGTGCAGAATTATAAGCAATCTTGCAGGCACTGGAGCAGATGAAATGTGTTATGAGTAATAAATTTTTCACTGCTCAAAATCCTTGACTGCCCTTCACTCTCGACAATGCTTGTACTCAGCAGATAAAGTAGTTCATAACATCCATGATGCTCTCCTTCACCTACAAAGACTGGGGAAGGGGGTGTCTTTCTGCTAGGTGCTAGGCAGTTGGCTTTTAAAGGGAACAAAAGGATAGACGTAGCAGCCAAGGAAGTGTGTCATGATCCGCAGGTACTTCAGTGTGCCATTCCCCTACATTTTATGGCCCCCTGCTGAGATACAAAGTCATGAGTTGATGGGAAGAAGCAAGGCTGGAAGTGAGAGACCATAATCGTCATCTAGTGAAGACCACAACTTGGCCTTGGCATATTTCCTTCCAGTCCCACAGGCAGAATGAGGTCCTCTTTACTTGTCTTTGCACAGGTCCCTTGCTTTTGTGGTGTTCATGGTGTACAGACCATAGTGCATCACATTTTTGATAGCTTATGTTTTATTTTCAAACCAAAGGGCAGCAGCCCATTTGCCAACAGATTTGCCCTCTATTTTAGCTGATGATCAAGCAAACATGACATAAGTTTTAAGGTTCTGTGACTTGTCTGACTTATTCCCTAAAATTTTGGGTTGACATTTTTAAAACCTGAAAGAAAATGATGACACTGCTGTGCTCTACCGCTTGAAAATTTTTAAAGTGTTAGGGTGGCCCAAGTTTTAAGGTTCTGTGAATTGTCTGCCTTGTCCCCTAAAGTTTTGGGTTGATATTTTTAAAGTGTTTTCAGGGTGGCTGACTCATCCACATTTTGTGTAATTGATTGTATTTCCTCTTGTTTTACTTAAATTTATTTAATAGTTTTATGACAGCTGAACAATTTTAATGCTACCTTCCATGATGTGAACTAGTGTGATTGTGCAGATTATTATGGGTTAGATTCAGGAAGAGTGAGTATGATTTTATCTCAGACTGCTTTTTATCTCTTTTCTCACATTTTCTAGATTTTAATCATATTCGTTTGTACTAATTCTGTGCTGGGTGCTGATAATCTCATCACTGACCTTCCTTAGGTGACCCCCCCCCCCCCCCCCCCCCATACTCACACACTTTAAGTATTTCAGGTTGGCTTGGGCTGTGTGTTGATTTGTTATACTTTACCTCATGCACCATACACTTAAATAAGTTGCACTTGAATACTCCTTTTATATACAATGAATTTCGCTTGGTGAATATTTGGTTACTGTTAAGTATTGTTAATCAGGGTACAGCTAGTCTGTGCCCTGAATCCGTGTGCCTTCTTCCTCCAATTTGGCTCAGATTTTGCTTCCACAGGATGCAGATTAAGCTACTGAAAATTAACTTCTTGTTCTCATTCACTCCACCACATAAATAAGAAGTGATATTCAATTCATCTTCTTATATTACCTTCAAAATTACAACTCAATACATGATAAATGAGGACAGCTACCAACTTATATACTGTCTCTTGCACTGTATACACGAGACATCTGATATTCAACTTGATAATTAAAAATTACAGTACATTAATTTCACTTTAAAACTTATATTTAATTTCTATTTTAAAGTGAAATACCTTCAACAATGGCATAATAGCCTGGAATATTTTATTAATTATGACAATTCTAGCCACGAAAGCTTACATTTTACAATACATTAATTATATTTGACATTTTTGCATTCTTAAACTTCTTGAAGCTCTGTCATCCACACTGCTCACTCCATGGAACTCCTATCTCTACCTCAGCAAGTAGATTATTCTGACTGCTACCCACTTCCTACAGTCACTGGATTGTTAGCTCTGGTATCAGCATGTACAACTTAAAATAACTCCCAAGAATGGGGTACTCGCCACTTATTGACTACTCTCAGTCATGAACATCTTTTTTCTGACATATGTATTTAGGGAAATGATACCTCTCATTCAAGGAATAAGATGTATCACTACACACTGATCTGTTATGCTGACTGTCCTACTGTGGATGACGTTTAGTAGACAATACAAGAACTGATGTTGTGCTATAATGACTCTGCTGACAAAACAAACTGATATTAGTATAACTTTAGAAAAAATCATGGAATTATTAAAAGGTGGGTAGTCCAGGATGAAATAATAACAAAGCTTAAATGTCTATGAGTCTTTTTGTTGTGCCTGTTTGTGACTTAACGTCTCCTCTGCACAGTGAGTAGTAGTCTGTCCCTTTCATAATATTGTTGTCATGGAATTATTGCATATACATCATACTGTTTAAGCACCAGTACCAATTGTATGATGGAAAGAAAGAAAGAAATGATTGATACTTATGTTGCTAATCATGTGTCAGTAAATTTTGTACATATTTGAATTTCTCAACTTAGCTCACTTTGTGTTCTCATGATATTATATTATCTAGGTTAGTCATTGGTTAAGATCTCCTGTGATCACTACAATAGTTCTGTGAGGACTGGGATTTTACACTGCTGTAGCTGTGTGGGACAGTCTTACAGCCATTCTGGTACTTTGATCACTGGCCATGATGCTATAAACCCATATGCCCTTTTTTGGGGGGGGGGAGGGGGGGGAGGGAGGAGGTGAGGAGGAGTATTCTTTCTTCCATTTTGTCTCACTAATCAGTTCCCTATGCGATCCTATTTTTCCTTTGTCAGCCAGGCCGTTGTACCATATCTATCTATGTTTCCACTTTTCTCATGTAGTGTCAAACTTCTCATTATCAATAATGCAGCCTGCCTGTTTCCTAAGAAAATATGATGTTTTCCTGTCACAGTTATAAAATAACAGCTGTAGATATAACATATCATGAGTTATATGTAACGGTAGTATCTGTTCCCAAAAGAACAGTTACCGTGGATGACCATGCAGCTTTGCTAAAAATGAAATGATAATTAAATGGACACCCTAGCTGCAAACAGGCGTTGGTGTACTTCATTGGGGACATGTTGAAAATGTGTGCCCCGACCGGGATTTGAACCCGGGATCTCCTGCTTACATGGCAGACGCTCTATCAATCTGAGCCACCGCGGGCACAGAGGATAGTGCGTCTGCAGGGACTTATCCCTTGTACGCACCCCGTGAGATCCACATTCCCAACATGTCCACACCACTACATTTGTAGTGCGCCTAATAGATGTTTGCCCATCATACTCATTACTCATGGCAGATTAATCTACCAAGTCCCATACGAGTTTGGGCATAGCGTGTGCATTCGCACAATAAGGTCAATGGCCGGGAAGCCATATTTTATCTATATATGACAGTAGTATCTGTTCCTGAAAGAACAGCTACCATGGATGACCATGCAGCTTTGCTAGAAATGAAATGATAATTAAATGGACACCCTAGCTACAAACAGGCATTGATGTACTTAATTGGGGACATGTTGAAAATGTGTGCCCCGACCGGGATTCGAACCCAAACTCGTACGGGACTTGGTAGATTAATCTGCCACGAGTAATGAGTATGATGGGCAAACATCTATTAGGTGCACTACAAATACTGCTTGACTCCTCAGTGAAGGTATGTTCTTGAAACTTCAACAAAAGCCCGTACCGAGCTACTGAGCATCTCTCTTGCAGAGTCTTCCACTGGAGTTTATCTATCATCTCCGTAATGCTTTTGCCATTACTAAATGATGCTGTAATGAAGCACGCTGCTCTCTGTTGGATCTTATCTATCTATTCTATCAACCCTATCTGGTACGGATCCCACACTGCTGAGCAATATTCAAGCAGTGGGCGAACAAGTGTACTGTAACCTACTTCCTTTGTTTTCGGATTGCATTTCCTTAGGATTCTTCCTATGAATCTCAGTCTGGCATCTGCTTTACCGACAATCAACTTTATATCATCATTCCATTTTAAATCACTCCTAATGCCTACTCCCAGATAATTTATGGAATTAACTGTTTCCAGTTGCTGTCCTGCTATATTGTAGCTAAACTATAAAGGATCTTTCTTTCTGTGTATTCACAGCACATTATACTTGTCTACATTGAGATTCAATTGTCATTCCCTGCACCATGCGTCAATTTGTTGCGGATCCTCCTGCATTTCACTACAATTTTCCATTGTTACAACCTCTCGATATACTACAGCATCATCCACAAAAAGCCTCAGTGAACTTCCGATGTTATCCACAAGGTCATTTATGTGTATTGTGAATAGCAACTGTCCTACAACACTCCCCTGTGTCACACCTCAAATCACTCTCACTTCGGAAGACTTCTCTCCATTGAGAATGACATATTGTGTTCTGTTATCTAGGAACTCTTCAATCCAATCACACAATTGGTCTGATAGTCCATACGCTCTTACTTTGTTCATTAAATGACTGTTGGGAACTGTATCGAACTCCTTGCGGAAGTCAAGAAACACAGCATCTACCTGGGGACCCATGTCTATGGCCCTCTGAGTCTCGTGGACAAATAGCGTGAGCTGGGTTTCACACGATCGTCTTTTTCGAAACCCATGCTGATTCCTACAGTTGCTGACAGGGCTGTAAAATGTTGAAAATATTTAAATTATGAACTTGCCAAAACCACCAAACAAGTTTGGATTTTATAATGAATTGGTGGGATCTTCTGCTGAAGATATTGCTCAAGCAACAACGAAGAAAGCAATTGAAGAAGCTGTGACAGATAATGGGAATTGTAGAGATTTAACTGTTGCTTTAGATGGATCATGGCAACGTAGAGGTCATAAATCTCTAAACGGAGTTGTGACAGCTACCAATGGAGACAGTTGCAAAGTAATTGATGTTGCTGTTATCTCAAACCATTGTAGATGTAAGGGCAATATCAAGGATGAACATAATGAAAGTTGTGAAGCAAATTTTCATGGCATGAGTGGAGTGAAGGAAGTAGAGGAGTGAAAGCAATTTTTTCCAGATCACAGGAGTGGCATAATGTACAATACACAAACTATCTAGGAGATGGTGATTCTAAGGGCTATAAAGCTGCAGAGGAACTCAAACCTTATGGCAATGTAATTCACATTAAAAAACAGGAATACATTGGATATGTGCAGAAGCGTATGGGGCTTGCTTGCGCAAACTAAAGCAGACATTAGGATCCAAGAAGCTTAGTGATGGTAAGTGTCTTGGAGGAAGATGAAGAGACAGATGAAGCAATTGATATATTGCAGAGGTATTATGGGTGCAATTAGGCAAAATACAAGAAGCATTGAGCATATGAGGAGAGGAGTATGGGCATTATTTTTTTCATACTGCATCAACAAATGAACACCCACAACATGCACTGTGCCCCACAGGTGATGACTCTAGGTGTAAGTACCATCAGGAAAGGAATATGCCCATAAAAAGAGTTTACCAAATGCTGTAATTGATGTAATTAAGCTCATATTCAGAGATTTATCACAGCCAAATTTATTGGAAAAGCGTTTACATGGGAAAACACAAACTCCAAATGAAAGTGTAAATAATTTAATTTGGTTTAGGATTCCCAAAAGAGTCTTTGTACAGATAAAATCATTGCCTTTTGGAGTGTATGATGCAGTGGCAACATACAATTAAAGAAACATTATCAAATGTGATGTGCTGAAACTTTTAGGTTTCCAACCAGGACACAACACCATTTCCACAATGCGCCTAATTGATGAAGAAAGACTAAGAGGTGCATGAAGAAGAGACAAAAGCCTACAACATGCAGCAAAAGGGAAGAAAAGACCAGTGAAAAGGAAACTAACTCTGGAAAAAGAAGAGGATGCTGATAATCCATCATACGGGGCAGGAATGTATTAAAAACTTTGGAAGCCATTTCCTGTAACTTTAAAATTTTCATCTTTGAGGAACATTTTCTCAAAAACTGCTAACAGTATATCAATGAAATTTATACACAATATTGTTTACTTCTTTTCCTTGATTTTTTTATAGCAAATTGTAAAAAAAAATTGTATAATGCAAAAGTTATAGAAGAAAAAGTGCAAAATTTTAGAGAAAAAATAAGCATCTGTTAAAAAAAATTGTGAAACAAAAACCAATAAATATTTCTTAACATGGAATTATAACTTTGTAGAGAAATGTTCACTGAACATGTAGTCCAAATTTCAGAGCAATATGTTTAATGGTTTTAGAAAAAATGTTCCTTCTATTTGCTAAAATTAACATGGAGGAGATGGATCATTCCAGCTCCCCTTAATAAATCAAGGCCAGTGCTCAAACTTGTTTGTCACGTGTCAAAAATGTTTCTGACATGTAAAGTTTGCTCTTCTTCTTTTTTGCTTGCATGCATACTCTTGTAGAGTATCATGCATAAATTTTACGCATGAAATTCTGGGTATGTGTGGTGTAATGTAACAGATAAAGATGAATATATAGTAGAACACAATATGTCAGCTTAATAAACAACACAATACACTTTTTACTGCACATGTAAATGTTTATGAACAGATCTTTATTTTTTGCTCCATTTAATTATTATTTATTATGTTGTATGGAAGATTAATTAATAGTATCTTTACCCAATTTTTGTAAAAGCAATGCTTGATTCTCACGTAAATACTTGCTCTGTCTCTTTTTATTTGAAGTAAAATAAAGCACATGAAATTATACTATATAATTAGTTCAGTTACAATTGTTATCAAAATGAAAGCTAAAGTAATTTTGTCAATGATAAAGGCTTTCTAATTTTAATTGTTAAAAACATGTATAATGTGAGTTTTGATTTGAAACAATGTAAACTTAATAAATTTTATAACAGAAATTGTAATTATATTTTGTCATATAAGCCATGGTGTGTTTAGATAATTTTAATCACTAATTGTAATTATAGCTAAATTGAGATATTATATCAATATTACATGCACTGGTTCACATTGTTACAGATATATTTGTGTAGTGGTGGCTGTGCCCTCCAAACCAAAACATTGCAGAAGAGTACATCAATGTACAAGCTTAATGAGTGCATAGCAGTACAGTGCCAAGTCAGTCTCATTTCAGGTTCAAAATCTGTAATTTCAAAATCAGTTTAACAGAAAAAATGAAGAGTATAGAAAACTGTTGATCAGTCTGGCACTGCTGAAGTGAATAAATGGAAAATCATGTACATCTGCCCATGGACCTGTTTATTCAGCCTCAAAGCCAAATGCTAATATTAATTATATTCTAACTTCTATCTGACATGAAATTGACTCTTATTATATGTTCTGGATAGTGTTTCAATTTAACTACCAGCAAGGTAAAAACATATTTTCTGCGAATGTTAAACAATAACTTGTATTATATGTAACAGATGGACAGTAATGTTAGAACACACTTACCAATGCATTTATCATTTTGAGACATGTAAAAAATGTCTCATATCTTCATAATTCTTTCTTTTTAATTTACAGACATTTCTTACAAAATATTCTCTAAGAAGGATAAGGGTGGAAAAGTATGAAAAAAGAAAGCAAACACACTAAGTACAAAATCTGACTGCCTAATGTTTCCTCTATGTTTCAAGGATCTTTGCAGACCATGACATGAAGAAAACTTTGATTTTCCTATTTAGTGAGGAATGTAGAATATATGTCCCTGTAGTCATTGTTTTTAATATGTAATGATAGTGTTCTGTCTGTTGGTAGTTAGATTGTGATTCAGCCTTTGAAGAAGCTTACCTCAGTAATATTTGGCTAGCAAGCAAAGGATGGTGGTGATATTGAGTTTCAGATTACCAGACCATGCGCCATCCTGTTGTGAACTGCAGACCTCCTCAAAGTTTTTCCTGGAGTGAAGTCATGTAGTATTATTGATAGTGATCAATCTATACCATCCCAAACAGGCTCAATTTTCATAATATCTGTACAAGTGGAAGCCAAAATAACTTAATGAAGAGAAGAAGCATAAATGTGAGAATCTGTCAGCAATGACTGGACTGTCATGCTGATGATGGTGGAATGTTTCTGAAATCACTGGAAATGAAGCACAAGTTCATTTCTTTGAACCAAAGAGCAAACACCAGAGCATGGAATGGAAATGTCCAGATCTCCAACCAAGATGGAGTTCAAGAGTCAGCTCTCTGCAGTAAAAAATGAGGTTCACAGTTTTCTGGGACACACAAGGGTCAATTCTGGAACATTACCTAGAAAAGGGACCAAAGTAAACAGCCAACATGGCAGTGATATGCTTTGAAATAAGTTGAAGTTTGCAATTTAAAACAAACACCAAAATCTCTTGCCACATGAAGTGTGTGT
Organism: Schistocerca piceifrons; assembly: GCF_021461385.2. NCBI lineage: Eukaryota > Metazoa > Arthropoda > Insecta > Orthoptera > Acrididae > Schistocerca > Schistocerca piceifrons. Next base: position 389,753,652 of record NC_060143.1, on the reverse strand, counting down.
GTGTATGTGTATGTTTTTTTCTTTTTTTTCTTCATGACAATGCATGTTCACATACCACTGCTAGTACCATTCAGACTCTCCCAAGTATGTATTTAGGGATGTTGGAGCATCCCACAAACAGTCCTGATCTCACCCTGTTGGATTGCAATTTGTTGAGTTCATTTAAAGATGGCTTGTGAAGCTATCAGTTCATCACAGATTATGAGGTGAAAGAAAGTGATGCCCAACCAAACAATTTTTCTAATGGTACTGGAAAGCATTTGCAACAGTTGACCATGTGTATTGAAAAATGGGGTGACTATGTCGAAAAATGATGCTATCGCAAATTTTGTACTGTTGTTGGAATAAATTATTGACATATTGTGCAGATACTTTTTGACTTACCCTCTTAACAATTATGTGTCAGTAAATACATGCATGGTGTTAAGCCAGAATTTGTTTTTAGAGATAGTGATGTTATAAATATTCAAACAACTTTGACAAATGGTTTAGCTACTGTGGGCAATAATTTCTGAAGAAGCATACTTTGTTTCTCTTATGATGTGGAATGATTATGGTGTATAGCATAGTCACTTCCTCCAATGGAAAATACTTACCTGTCCATTAGAATAGAAATTCCGTATACATCCTTCAAAACCTATTGCATTTGGACTTGCATTCCATTTATAGATTTCTGGTGGTATTTCTTCCCAGTAAATGCCACCAATCTGTAGAGGACTGTTTAAATTCAAACGCTCACTGAACTTAGAAACTTTGGCCTTTACAAGACAACTTGTTCCATTAAACAATGATGTTTTCATGTCTTGCAGTTCCACGACATCAGCTGATTTGCAGTAATCTAGTATGAGATGAACATTCTACAACAAAAATACAAAATTATTCAGCCACATCAATTCATCTGTAAATACAGAAAATTTATAGATACAAGATAAGATTTTTCAATTTCTTAAGTAAAAAAGACTGGGACAACAAAAACATTATAAATACTCGAAAAGTAGCCATATTTACAAATTAATTTGTGATGTAAATGTAAAATGACTTGTTCCACATCATTACAATTTATAGTATAAAAGATCCACAGAACATGAAACTAACTAAACTACATGTACATATTCCTTTTCCAGCCAAATAAACAGTAGAGACTAACCACCATATTTATTTGCATGTGTTTGAGCATGAATTAATTACAATGAAATTTTAACAAGTTTCAGGCTTATTTATCTATACTGTGCCATTTTATCTCTTTAACTTGATGGTAGTTAATTATTTAATTCTATTTTTCCTTGAGATTTCTGCAATTATTATTACATTGTAATTTCATTTTAAGTAGTAGGATGATTGTACTTACCTCAGAACCCCAAAATAAATCAATCTGATGCCACATTCCATCATTCAGCTTCTTCTTTACTTTTATAAATATCTCAGTGGTATCATGACCTAAATGAAAAAGTAGTCTAGGCTCACCACTCTTTAATTCCAATCCAATATAATCTGTAATTAAAATGTCATTTCAGAAAAGTTGAAGCTAATTTTAAGAATACATCATTCAGATCTGACACAGAAGACATTAAAGGATACCTGATATAGTAACCCCATCAATTATGACGGGAGATAATGGACCATTGTAGAACAGCAATCCGTCTTCTTTATAGGTTAGAAATTCTACACTTATATGGTTTTCAGCCTGTGGCTGGATTGATTGGAACCAAGCCCAGCCACTTCCTTGAAAGCTTCTCACAGTTTGTTGGCAGCGGGGTCCTTCATACCCACTTGGACAGGCACAGCTGCTTCATAAACACATGTAATAAAAAAAAGACATGACACATTTATAAAAACTACATCTTAAGTAGAAAACTAACTTTTTGTTTTCTAAATCAACACAAAGACTTCAGCTCTTTAATTATAATTTTGATAACCATATAGGAATAATTCTCTATACCATCACTTCTATACATATCCATGATAGATGTCACATAGCAGATAGTCCCTAGGCACTAGTCTTGGCAGGAAAAAAGGTTTCCATTTCAATATTTTGGTTGGGAAGGTGGTTATAGTGACAAAGTGTACCGTACTTCAACATCAGATCATGCACCAATCCCTATGTCTGGCATAGCACATGTGGCTGACATGGAACTAAATTTCTCTGAGTTACAAACAGCAATATAGAAGGAAATGAATTCTTATTTGGTATTTTCTAATTCAATGCAACTAAACAGAGAAATTTCAGATTGCCTGCTCAACATTGTATATATGATTACTCATTAGTGTAGGACGTACTGAATGTCACGATGGAAACTGGGCAGCTATTGCAATTTACTCTCAACTGTTGTGGTTCCCCTACCAAGAGGATCATCAGGAGAGGATCATCAGGAGCCCATGATCTGATTCAATTGTTATGCAAACTGTGGACTGTGTGGTGAGTGTGTAACCAGTTTGACTTAGGTACTACTATTCTCGAGTCTATTTGTCTTTGGCAGAACTTTGATACAGTATAGACTGGACTTTGGTCTGGAGTACTAGCTTAGGTTAGCATGCAATGTCTCCAAGGAATGTCTTTCGTATATCTCTTGTTGTAAATAAGCTGGAGCAAGTCCCAAGTCCCCACTAGCTCACATGTAACTTGCCTTTACAAAAGTGTTGATGACTTGTGACCTGTGATTTGCACAAACATTTTTGTAATTAAACAAAAGTGTGTGAGATAATGACAAATATATTACAGGCAGTGCAAGCATTAAGGAGTGTAGCAGGAACATCTCACACACCACCAGCTCTTACAGCTTTTCTATGGTTTAATGAACAAGACAAGTGGAACACTTACTGTTGATGATTACAGTCATACTTTTTGGATTGCCAGATTTCCAGTATACAAAGAAAAAAGGGTATGTTCTTGTCACAAAATCCCGAAGTGTAACATTTAATATAAAAATTAGAGTCATTAATGAATATGGCAGAACCTGAGTTGTCCAGAACATCTGCTTTATTACAAGAAAATTCTTCAGCAAAAAAACATATTGTAGCCAAGTTACAACTTTGGCAATAAAAAAATGACCTGAATCAACTGTACACAGACTGGGCCACTATCCTACAGGGTTTAAGTGGGAACTGCAATTTTAAATGTTTGTGCTGGAAAAATTATGAAGACACTCTAGTAATGGACATTATAGTGCCTATTACACCTGACTGGGAATTGAGTAAAGATGCACTGAGGAGATCACATCAATCTTTGACTGAAGTAATGTGATAGCTAAAGTCAACACAACTGGCCATGCAGCCCAGAGTGCTTTTATGATGGAAGAAGCATTGCAGCAGTCAGCTGTCCTGCACTGGTCATGCAAGACACCATGCTACCACTGGTGGGGCCCTCATCTGTTCCATGGACTTATGACAATGGGCCACATCAGTGACAGCACTATTGCCTATCTGAATACATTGTTTTCTCTGCCATGCATGCAGCACATGCCCCATTGCTATACAACATGTCACAGGTGGAACAAAAAGGGACACTTGCAAGAAGTACTACATGTTGTAAGAGTTCCAGTGAAGATACACCTGAATGTGTGAAAGTAAGTAATAAACCTGCTGAATAATAAATCTACAGAAATCCAGATATCTAAGGACAAATCACAGTGAATGTGCTTAATGTGTTCATTGAGAAACACCCGGTGAGCTTTCTCTTGGACACCAGTGCATCTGTGTTCTTGCTAAACTATTCTACTTATTTAAGTTTAGGGTTGCCACATTTTCAGGCTGCAGAGACAAATCTTTGGACTTATCAACATAGGGATGTAGATGTGCCACCCAGTGTCACTATGGAAACAGAATATCTGGAATAATATTACTGTTGACTGTTGTTGCAATACCCAGAGGTCATCAGGAATGCCCTCTGATGGGACTATACCAGAATCTGGAAAATGAACCAATCCAGTGCCAGAGTGCATCAGTTATGATGCAATTCATGGAGTATGTGATGAGTGATATATCAGTTTCATTAAGGGATGGATATTGTGGGCTCTGTTTTTTTTTACACAGAACTTCAATACTGTTTAGACTGGACTTTGCTTTGGAATATGGATTTAAGTTAACTTGCAGTGTTTCCATGGAACATAACTAAACTGGATGAGTCCCCTCTAGCTTGTATGTACCTCAACTTACAAAAGTTGGCTTCAAAAGTACTATAATTAGGAGTCTGAAAAAATGTAATGTAGAAAACTTGTTTTCAGCCCAGGGTGAACCCTCTGCCAGGAACTTAATTGTGAATTAGAGAATCACCACACAGATGCAGATGATATGATTACTTACTTGTAGTCATGGTGGTTTTGGGCCAGATGTTTTAGGGTTACATTCATAGCACAGCTCTTCATTTATGTGCTACAGTCATCAGTGTGTGTGAGCACAAGTGCACCAATGTAAGGCATCATATTTATAACGGTGCTGCATCGTATACCATCAGATGATCTGATTGGAGGGCACTGCAATGCATGGAACTTGACTGGGAGGGTACAGCTGCCAAAGATGTTGAGGCAAACTCTCTGGGTACAGAAACGTTATGTAGAGAGAAAGGTTTGAAGCAGTATTGATCCTAATGTTAAGCACACACAGAGATTAAAAAAATGTGGAATACTGATGTTTTTGGCACAGATAGTTTTCAGAAACAGATGTAAGAAAAATATCAAGGATATCTGATATAGCCATGCATTCATAATGATGATGCTTATTGAACCTTTGCTTTTGGGTCTTCTTATTACTATGAAGCAGAACTTGATAAGCATTATTCACTCACTAACAGACAAAAGAGCAGGGCTTAGAATGTTGTGAGAAAGAATAATTTTATCTCACTAGTAAGTGTGTCACTGTAACAGTAACTTTGTTTACTAGAAAGCAACAGCAGTTTGAAGCATTTGCTGCACATTCATGGTTGAAAAATGGGTAGTGGATATCAATCGTTAGATCAACCCTGGGTGACCTAAGGATGTATCCTGTTAATCCACTGTGCCAATGTACTGATAAGGAATCTTGAAGATAAAGAAAGGTATATGTAGTATGTGTGTAACATATGTAATGACATACATTTTTGGGATGAGAATATTAAGCTCAGCAATATCTTTTGGGCTTTTTGAATGAAGTAGATAAAGTATGAGTACTATGACTCTCCTCTTTATACCCATGAAACCATACTTATCCATAAGACAAATAGAACATCATACTGCATGAGCTCTCATCCAAGTTATCCAGTTCATAAATCACAAATCCACATATCATCAATTATTGACAATTATTTAATTGGATATATAAGAAATCTACTCACCAAGTGGTGGCAAAACACACACATAAAAGACTGGTGTAATTGGCAAGCTTTCAGAGCCAGTGGCTCCATCTCCAGGCTCAAGGTTTGAAGGGGAAGGAGGAAGGGTGAAGGAAGAGGACTGGAGAGGTCTAGGAAAAGAGGTAGATTTTGGGAAAGTCACCCAGAACCATGAGTCAGGGGAGACTTACCGTCCGAGATGAGAAGGAAAGACTGAGTGTTGGGGACTGTATCAGATGAGATTTGAGAACCTGAGAGCTTAAAGGTGGAAGACAGGGTCACTCACAAGACAGAGATTACTACTTAAACATCATGCATGAGTTAATAAGAGTGAAAAGCTAAGTGCATTGTTTGTAACAGAGGTGGGAGAGGGCTGGTGAAAAATAGAAGGCAAAGACAATGAAAGATGTAGAGAACTAAAATGGAGTGAAGCAAAGAGTAGTTACAGTGAAGAAATGCTGAAATGGAAGAAATTAATGTAACTTAAGGGCAGGTGGGTGCTTAGAACCAAGGACATGTTGTAGTGCTAGTTCAGACCTGCGAAGTTCTGAGAAACTGGTGTCTGGGGGAAGAATCCAGATGGCATCTGTGGTGAAACAGGCACCGAGGTCACAGATGTCATCCTGTAGAGCATGCTCTGCAACAGGATATTGTGAGTTGCCAGTATATATCCTATAATAGCCCTGTAAATGGCAAAACATATACTACCAAAGGGAGAGCCACTTGCGAAATGACACATGTCATATACCAGCAATTATGTAAACACTGTTCGGCCTGCTGCATTGGCATAGTACCACTAAATTATCAATTAGGATAAATGGACATAGGCAGAGGGTGTGCACTGGCAACCTGCAATTTCCTGTTGCAGAGCATGCTCTACAAGATGATATTCATGACCTCGGCACCTGTTTCACCACATGAGCCATATGGATTCTTCCCCCAGACACCAGTTTCTCAGATCTCCGCAGGTCAGAACTGGCACTACAATGTGTCCTTGGTTCTTGGCACCCACCTGGCCTTAATTTACGTTAATTTCTTCTGTCTCAGCATTTATTCACTGTAACTACCCTTTGCTTCACTCTGTTTTAGTTTTCTACATCTTTCAATGTTTTTGTTGTCTATTTTTCACTGCCTCCCTCCCACTTCTGTTACGTACAATGCAGGTAGCTTTTCACTCTTATTAACTCATGCATGATGTTTAAGTAGTAATCTCTGTCTTGCATATTACCCTATCTTCCACATTTAAGCTCTCGGGTTTTCAAATCTCATCTGATGCAGTCCCCAACACACAGTCTTTCCTTCTCATCTAGGATGGTAAGTCTCCCCTGACCCGTGGTTCTGGGTGACTTTCCCAAAATCTACCCCTTTTCCTAGACCTCTCCAGTCCTCTTCCTTCACCCTTCCTCCTTCCCCTTCAACCATTCCGCCTGAAGATGGAGCCACTGGCTCTGAAAGTTTGCCAATTACAACAGTCTTTTATGTGTGTTTTGCCACCACTTGGTGAGTAGATTTTTGTGTCTAGCCAATTAAATAAATACACAAATCAGATGAATGTAATAGCAAAGCACCAACAGAAATACCACATTCAATATAACATCACTAGACTCCTGTAGTATCTTCAGTACTTTATAAGCATGGAGTGGTTGATCCATTTTCTATGCTGTCAAAAACATTAGTTTTGAAGTACTAGTTAACTTTATACATACAGAACCATCAGCACCATTTCTGCAGCTTGTATTGTCCTTGTCTCAGCAACATTTAGGCAAACTGATGCCATAATGGATATCAACCTATGCTGAATTTGTCTTATGTAAAGGGTAGCAACAGGATTGTTGTTGGGATTTTAATCTAAAGTTGGGTTTGATGCCAACAGTCCATGCTAGTCTGTCCTGTGAAAGTCTCTTCATCTGTGCATAACCACTGCAACCTACAGCCTGCTCACTATATTTGAGTCTTGGTCCCTCTCTACAATTTTTGCCTCCCAAACTGATGATTCCTTGACACCTCAGAGTGTGTTATGTCAACCGATCTCTCTTTAGTAAAGTTGTACCATCAATCCCCAACCCCTTCAATTTTGATTCACTACTTCACTATTTATGTGGTCTTCCAATCTATGCTTGAACGTTCTTCTGTAGCACCACATTTCTCATGCTCCTATTCTCTTCTTGTCTGAACTATTTATTGTCCACATTTACCATTCATATAAAGCTACACTACAGACAAACATCTTCAGAAAGCTATTCTATCATTTAAATTTACATTCAATGTTAACAAATATCCAGTTGCAGGAGTGCTTTTCTTGCTAATGGTCTACATTTTATATCCATTCTACCTCAGTCATCATCAGTTATTTTGCCATAAAAGTAGCGAAACTCATTTACTACTTGTAGTGTCCCATTTCCTAACCTAATTCCCCCAGCACCACCTAATTTGATTTGATTGCATTCCATTACCCTTGTTTTACTTTTGTTGATGTTCATCTTACAGCTTCTTTTCAAGATTCTATACTTTCTGTTGGACTGATCTTTCAAATCTCTACAGAATTATAATGTCAGCAGGGAATGTAAAAATTTTTATTTCTTCTGCCTGAACATTAATTCCCTTTCCTAATTTCTTTGATTCTCTGGCTATGTCAACTTGCATTCATTCATCTGTGGCCAATGATGCCTTAGTATCACCAATGATTCTGAAATCAGATAATGTGCAAAGAAATGGGATACAGAAGTAATAAGGAATGAGGATATATGTTTGGAGTTCTTTGTGGCTATAGATGCTGTGATAATGAATAGCTAAGCAGGAAGTTCAATTGAAGAGGAATGGGCATTTTGAAAAAGGACACTCACAGAAGATGGAAAGAAAACTGTTGGTTCAAAGAACTTAACCGTAAAGAATCCAGGGGTAACAAGATTATTCAGTTGATTGATGAAAGAAGGAAGTACAAAATGTTCAAGGAAATTCATGAATACAGAAATACAAGGCACTTAGAAATGAAATAAGTAGGAAGTGCAGGGAATGTAATGTGAAATGGCTGCATGAAAGATGTGAACAAACTGAAAATGAAATGATTGTCAGAAGGAGTTATTCAGCATATGGGAAAGTCAAAAGAACATTCACTGAACTCAAAAGCAAGGGCAGCAACATTAAGAATGTAATGGGAATACCACTGTTAAATGCAGAGGAGAGAGCAGATAGGTGGAAAGAATATAATGTAGTCCTCTATGAGGGGGACGACTTGTCTGATGACATGATAGAAGAGAAAATGGAGTCAATATGGAAGATATAGGATTTCAGAATCAGAATTTAAAAGAGCTTTGGAAGACTTAAAATCAAATAAGGCTGAATGGACAGATAACAATCCATCAGAATTTCTAAAATGATGGGGGAAGTGGCAACAAAATGACTATTCACATTGATGTGTTGAATGTATGAGTCTGGCTTTCAGAAAAATATCATGCACACAATTATGAACACTGCAAGAGTCAACAAGTGTGAGAATTATTGCACAATCATCTTAGCAGCTTATGCATCCAAATTGCTGACAAGAATAGTAAACAGAGGAAGGGAAAAGAGAATTGATGGTGTGTTAGATGAAGATTGTATTGGCTTTAGGAAAGGTAAAGGCACCAGAGTGGCAATACTGAGATGAAGATGATAGTGGAAGCAAGACTAAAAACAAATCAAAATATGTTCACAGAACCTGTCAACTAGTAAAAGGCCTTCAACATTGTAAACTAATGTAACATGTTCAAAATTCTGAGAAAAATTGGTATAAGCTACAGGGAAAGATGGCTAATATACAATATATACAAGAACCAAGAGGAAATAATAAGATTGGAAGACCAAGTATGAAGTGCTTCAATTAAAAAGGGTGTAAGACAGGGATCTAGTCTTTCACCCCTAATGTTCAATCTATACATCGATAAAGCAATGACGGAAACAAAGAAAGGTTAAAGAATGGATTAAAATTCAACAAGAAAGGATATCAGTGACAAGATTTGCTGGTGACATTGCTACCCTCAGTGAAAGTGAAGAAGATCTACAGGATCTACTAAATGGAATGAACAGTTTAATGAGTACAAAATATGGACTGAGAATAAATCAGAGAAAGACAAAAGTAGTGAGAAGTAGCAGAAAAGAGAACAGCAGGAAACTTAAAATCAAAATTGGTGATCATGAAGTAGATGAAGTTAAGGAATGCTGCTACCTAGGCAGCAATATAACCCATAATGGACAGAGCAAGTAGGACATAAAAAGCAGACTAGCACTGGCAAAATGGACATTCCTGGCAAAGAGAAGTCTACTAGTATGAAACATATATCTTAATTTGAGGAAGAAATTTCTGAGAATGTATGTTTGAAGCAAGCATTGTATAGCAGTGAATCATGGGCTGTGGAAAAACCAGAAAAGAAGAGAGACTTGAAGCATTTGAGATGTAGTGCTACAAAAGAATCTTGAAAATTAGGTGGACTGATAAGGTAAGGAACGAGAAGGTTCTCCACAGATTTGGTGAGGAAGGCAGTATATGGAATACATTGACAAGAAGAAGGGACAAGATTGTAGGACATCAGGGAAGACATCAGAGAATAACTTCTGTGGTACTAGCAGGAGTTGTAGAAGGTAAAAATTGTTGAGGAAGCAGTGACTGGAATACATCCAGCAAATATTTGAGGATAGAGGTTGGAAGTGCTACTCTGATATGAAGAGGTTGGCACAGGTGAGTAATTTGTAGTGGGCACACCAAACAGGTCAGCACACTGATGGAGGGAAAAAAATTCTCTGACCTAACTACCCATTGAAGGGATATAACGTTCAATGCTCTGATCCCTAGAATGTTAGTTGTTAGTTTTGGTTTTCCTGATGATGACCTCAATTATTTTACCACCTGAATAGAGGATGATATCACTATTAAGCCTAGCACTAGAGGCTGCATGCCCTGGGGGAATAGAATTCCACAACAAAACTACAGTGAAATAATGACTGCAATAAAGTTTATTCACAAGACAGTAGTAGTGCTGTTCATGAACAGAAGGTGACAAACATATTTGTTTTCTTTGCAAGAGAAGAAAGGACAAAATAAAAGTTTTTAGGAATTGAGTAGAAAAGTCACTCTGGACTCTATGAATAGCAGATGCATATTAACAGAACCAGATGAAAACCAGCAGCCAAATGGTAGCAACAGCCAATATTAAAAAACCTGAGAATTAGAAGTAATAGAAATAAATTTTCAGTCACAAAAAGTGACATAACTCTCCTTATAGCAGAACACAGTTGCCTACGCTGTGATGCACAACAGTTGTATAAATATGTATGCGTGCTAACTTTGCCAATGATAAAATGAGTACCCTTGGTCAATCTGCCACATCTGAAAGCATTATATCCTCTCACAAAAACATCCCTGTCTCCATCTCCTGTCAGCCAGGGCTCTACAGCTATCACATCAGGCTCAATGGAGTCAGACATCTAACAGAGCACTGAGGTGTCTTTTGGTAAACTGAAGGTACATAGTCAGGAAAGAAATACAATTCAGTACATTAGTTGATGAAACAGTGAGATGTGAATACTGGCTGACAGGGCATGCTGGGACAGGGATGCTTTTACAAGAGAATGCCATGCATTCAGAAGGGACAGAGGGGTAATGGGTGTGGGGTATATCTTTTAGTGTATGAAGCATATGCATCCCAACAACCTTTCTATGATAATGTCAATGAAAAGAACAAATTGCTATTCAGCTTATAAAGAAAATGCTGAATTGCAGACACGCATAATGAAAAGTGTGTTAGAAGTGTCTAGCTCTTGGACTATGTTCTTCATCAGAAGTAGAAAACACATCCGCACATATTCACCCAAGCACAACTCACATACACATGGACACTGTCAACTCTGGATGTTAATGCCTGGAAGAGTTAATGTAACAAGCATGGCAAATTATGAGTGGGATAGTAGTGTACTTGAGAAATTGTTGAATTTTGGGAAACTGGCTGAAAAGAAGGGTAAAAGTGTATCTATTGAGGGAATGCTGAACCTCCTAGGAGTGTATCAGAAAGGAAAAGTGAACTAACATGGCTGGAATCAATCTGTTGCAAACAGGCTGAGCTGGAAAGGGGCTATGAGCAATTTGTTACAGAAAACAAAAACACAAGGGATGATAATTTATGTTTATTTTTCTGATAAATTTAGGTGATAAACAGTATAAAATGGACATAATTGAGGGGATAAATCACCATAATATTGTAGTATCTGAAGTATGCTTAGAGAACACAAGGCTAATGAAAGCAAAAATGGCACAATTGCAGAATATCACACAGAAAATGTGGAGGAAATACACTGAAGTGCAAAGAGACTGATACAGGCATGCATTTTCAAATACAGAGATAAGCAAACAGGCTGAATATGCCACTGCACTCAGCAACACCTATATAAGACAACAAGTGTCTGGTGCAGTTGTTAGATTGGTTACTGCTGCTACAAGGGCAGGTTATCAAGATTTAAGGGAGTTTGAACATGGTGTTATAGTCAGCACATGAGGAATGGGACACAGCATCTCCAAAGTAGCGATGAAATGGGTATTTTTGCTATGAGCATTTCATGAGTGTAGCATAAATATAAGGAATGCAGTAAAACATCAAATCTCTGACATCGCTGCGGCCTGAAAAACATCCTGCAAGAATGGGACCAATGATGACTGAAGAGAATCATTCAATGTGACAGAAGTGCAACCCTTCCACAAATTGCTGCAGATTTAAAAAAAAAAAAGTCAAATGTGTGTGAATTCCTAATTTGCCATGCTTGTTACATTAACTCTTCCAGGCATTAACATCCAGAGTTGACAGTGTCCATGTGTATGTGAGTTGTGCTTGGGTGAACTGCTGAGGTCATCAGTCCCTAGACTTATAAACTACTTAAACTAACGTAAACCATGAAATTTCCTGGCAGATTAAAACTGTTTGCCGGACCAAGACTTGAACTCAGGACCTTTGCCTTTCGCAGGCAAGTGCTCTCATTCTGGTAACATAAACTAACTTATGCTAAGAACAACACACACACACACACACAACCATGCCCAGAGGAGGACTTGAACCTCCGGCAGGAGGGGGCAACTGCAGATTTCAATGCTGGGCCATCAACAAATGCCAACATGCAAACCATTCAACGAAACACCATTGATATGGATGTTTGCAGCCGAGGGTTTACTCATGTACTCTTGATGACTGCATGACACAAAGCTTTATGCCTTTCATGGGCTCAACAACATCGACATCAGACTATTGACCACTGGAAACATGTTGCCTGGTCGGACGAGTCTTGTGGATGGACATGTATGGGTATGGAGACAATCATACAAATCCATGGACCCTGCATGCCAGAGGGGACTGTTTGAGCTGGTGGAGACTCTGTAATGGTGTGTGTGGGGCATGTGCAGTTGGAGTGATATGGGACCCCTGACATGTCTAGATACAGCTCTGACAGGTGACACGTTCATAAGCATTCTGTCAGATCACCTGCATCCAATCATGTCCATTGCGCATTCCGACAGACTTGGACGATTCTAGCAGGACAATGTGACACTCCACACATCCAGAATAGCTACAGAGTGACTCCATAAACACCCTTCTGAGCTTAAACACTTCCACTGGCCACCAAACTCCCCAGGCATGAACATTGTTGAGCATATCTTGGATGACTCACAACGCGCTGTTCAGAAGAGATTTCCGCTCTCTCATACTCTTACGGATTTGTGGACAGCCCTGCAGGATTCATGGGGTCAATTCCCTGCAGCACTATATCCAACATTAGTCAAGACCATGCCCTGTCATGTTGCAACACTTCTGCTTGCTTGCGAGGGCACTACATGATATTAGGTAGGTGTACCAGTTTCTTTGGCTCTTCAGTGAGATGTTCAATGAATGGTTAAAAGTGGGGAAACATGTTAAAGTACTGTGGTCAGAACTGAAGCAAATTATATCAGAACGTGGAGCAAAATCTTTTTCATAATAAGTCATAAAGTAAACTTCAGACACAATTTATTACACTAGAGCAGTGAGAATAATTAAACAGATGGTGAGAATGCATAATATTTATGTCAGGAGGGGAGAGAGCAGCAAGAGTTGGCCTAAAGAAGGAGATAAATGAACAGGGCAGCAAGAATTGGGCTAAAGGAAGAGTTAAAAAGTCTCCTGGAACAGGCAAATGGTTCAAATTTAATAATGAAGGCATATGTTGCCATAAAAGTAATAGGAAAAATATATCTAAAAACACAGATGATGTGACTTACCAAACGAAAGTGCTGGCAGGTCGATAGACACACAAACAAACACAAACATACACACACAAAATTCAAGCTTTCGCAACAAACTGTTGCCTCATCAGGAAAGAGGGAAGGAGAGGGAAAGACGAAAGGATGTGGGTTTTAAGGGAGAGGGTAAGGAGTCATTCCAATCCCGGGAGCGGAAAGACTTACCTTAGGAGGAAAAAAGGACAGGTATACACTCGCACACACACACATATCCATCCGCACATACACAGACACAAGCAGACATTTGTCTGTAATACCATCCATCATCCATGTAATAGCATCCATCAAGGCAGCAGGGGTGGACAGAATAAATGGAAAAATACTAAAAATCATGAGTGCTACCAGATTAATGCAAAGAAATGGTGGTAATACGTGTATACACAGAAAAAGATCTTTCTTGATGTTCATTGACTAGGGTCTGGCTTAGTTGTGCACTTGCAGACTTTAACATTGACTTTTATGGAAATTTTACCTCACAGTCTTGTGAATTTTAAGAGCATAAAATTAACAACTGTATCACTTTATTTGCCTGGCCTTCTTACCATGAGACTTCTGTGATTGTATAGGTTAAGTTGAGATCAAATTGTGACCATAGTTAGTTTATACAAAATGTTTACAAAAGTCCTTTTTCTTTCAATACCCTCATGGGGAAGTTTAAATTAATAATATTAATGAAACAGCTGACTAAGCTGGTGGCATAGCAGCCCAGTAATAAAGACCAAAAAAGGTAGAATATGGAAAATAATTCATGTAATAATAATTTTGTTATATCCTAGCCAGTAATGCCACCCGAGCCCGCTGCCAAAAGGTTGGCAGCATCAAGGTCCGGACGCTGTCCGCATAAGCAGCGCCAGCGAGACAGGAGTTCTCTATTTGCCGCTCAGTTGTATACTCGCCACCGAATGGTGTACTTGCTAGTCAGTTGTGTGTTCATCGCAGCAGAGTTGTTGTTTGTCATCAGCCAACGCTGATCTAGCCGCTCCGACTCGAACTAGACAGATTTCTGTAGACATGGAGTTCACTACTGTGTTGCTGTATCTTCGTTAATAAAGATAAGTACCGACTTTTATTTAATCAGAGTGTTTGGGTTTTCATCTTTCTGTTCACTGTTCCAGCGGACTGGTCGGCCCGCTATTAAAAGTGTGGCGGTGACTTCGTAAGCCGTTTCTACAGCGAATTGTTTGTCACTACGAACGCCGCCACAAAAAATTTTTTTACAGGGGTGGAGGGACTGCCATGAACAATACACTAAAGACCTCGACTAGCTGGAGGTTTGGAGGAGGGATGAGTGTGAGAGTGTGTGTGTGAAGCTTACTTTTGCGTCTTTCTCCTGAATAACTCAAAAACTGCAACCTCTAGAGAAAATTAAACTGCATGAAATTTCCTGCAAACATAGGCCCTATTCAGTTTTTCTTGAGGACTGTGTAAGGAAGCCGAAAAAATATTGAAAATCTTGTACACCATGCATGTGCTATAGCTTAGGCAGATTTTCAGCCCAGTTTGTAGTAGTTTCCCTACTTGATGGAACACTGGTGTCCCAAATTGTTCATCTCAGTTTCTTCTATACCACTGTGGTAAATTGTAGACAATTATTGTTTACACCTTGTATACAAGAGTGTTTGCAGGAAGTAGGGTGGTGGTGTAAGAGCCAGCATGGACACAGGTCAGGTTTTTCATGAGAGTCACATCTATTTGGGTTTCAGCAGAACCGATATGCAAAAGAGGACAACTTGACTGTATAGCCATTGATCTCTCCAAAGCTTTTGATAGGGTGAATCACAGGGTACTGCAAACAAAACTGCAAAGGCTGAGTCTTGATGAAAGAATAGTATTTTTTCCCCAGTCTTTTGACTAGTTTGATGTGGCATGCCATGAATTCCTCTCCTGCACTAACCTCTGTGTCTTAGAGTAGCCCTTGCACCCTACATGCTCAATTATTTGTTGAATATATTCCAGTCTCTGTCTTTCCCTACAGTTTTAACCTCCTACAGCTCAATCTAGTACCATGGACATTATTCTCTGGTGTCTTAACACATGTCCTACCATCCTGTCCCTTCTTCTTGTCAGGTTTTCCATATGTTCCTTTCTTCACTGATTTGTCAGAGAACCACGTCCTTATTTCTTATCTTACCATTCTACCAAATTTTCAATGTTCTTCTGTAGGACCATATCTCAAATTCTTTGAATTTCTTCTGTTCTGGTTTCCCAATGTCCACGATTTACTACCATTCAATGCTGTAATCCAACCATACATTCACAGAAATTTCTTCCTAGAATTAAGTCCCATGTTTGATACCTGTAGACTTCTCCTGGTCAGGAATGCCATCTTTGCCTGTGATAAATTGCTTTTTGTGTCCTCATTGCATCACTATCATTACAAAATAAGGGTGAAATTCATGGAACAACAATGCGGTGAATGCTCTTTATGTTAACAGAGAAGTAAAGGAATAGAACAAACTAGCAGGAGATATCCTCAGTCCATTTCCACAAACTGTCCTAAATTCGAGTACCTGGACCAACAGTGGCAAAACACCAAAGATTATAGAAAAAAGGAAAACGGTAAATTAAGTTTTGTAGTAAATTATTATACACTGTGGAGATAATGTACATATGTTATGTAAAAATGTCATGTTCAGGACCTTGACATCAGCTCTATTTGTGAGTAATTTGTCTTTAAATATGTCTGCTTGTGTCTGTATATGTGTGGATGGATATGTGTGTGTGTGTGCGAGTGTATACCCATCCTTTTTCCCCCTAAGGTAAGTCTTTCCGCTCCCGGTATTGGAATGACTCCTTACCCTCTCTCTTAAAACCCACTTCCTTTCGTCTTTCCCTCTCCTTCCCTCTTTCCTGAGGAGGCAACAGTTTGTTGCGAAAGCTTGAATTTTGTGTGTATGTTTGTATTTGTTTGTGTGTCTATCAACGTGCCAGCGCTTTTGTTTGGTAAGTCACATCATCTTTGTTTTTAGATAAAAATTATGTCACATACATTGGGTTTATGAGACAGATAAAGTGCCCTCAGACTTCAAGAAAAATGTAACAACGAACCAAAGAAAGCAGGCACTGATATGTCTGAATATTAGCAAATCATCATCAGGATTATATTTAATAAGCTGTGGGAGCCAAATATTAACATTAATTTTTTTTACAGAAGAATGGAATGGTGTAAAAGCCAACCTTGGGGAAAACCAGTTTAGGTTCCAGATAAATTATGGAATACAATTTATCTTGGAAGATAATGTAGATAGAAAAAAACCTTAGATTTATAGCATTTATAGAGTAAGAAAAAGTTATTGATAGTGGTGGCTTTGAAATTATGAAGTTAGCAGGGATAAAATAAAGGAACTGAAAGGTTATATATGACTTATACAGAGATCAAACAATGGAAAATCCAGGATGCAATGTACCAATATTATGAGAAGGAAAGTTGCTACTCACCATATGAGTTGCAGATGCCTATCTGAGTTGCAGATAGGCACAACAAAAATATTTTCAGACTTAAAGCATTTGGCCAATGGTCTTCGTCAACAAGACACACATATGCATACTTATACTCATGCAAACGCAACTCACACACACGACTGCAGCCTCAGGCAACTGAAACCACACTGCGAGCAGCAGCACCAGTGCATGGTGGGAGTGATGACTGGGTGGGGGAAAGAAGGAGGCAGGGGCGGGGAGGGGGAGGGATAGTATGGTGGGGATTTCGGACAGTGAAGTGCTGCAGGTTGGACGGTGGGCAGGGGAGAGTTGCGGAGGGAGGGAAGGAAGTAGGGGAAAAGGAGAGAAACAGAGATAAATAAATAAATAAATAAAATAAAATAAAAAATAAATAAAAAATTCATCCCTACTTCTCAATCTGTACATTGAATAAGCAATGAGGGAAATAAAAGAATGGTTCAGGAATGGAATCAAAATTATAGATGAAAGGATATCAGTGATACAATTTGCTAATGACATTGCTATCCTGAGTGAAAGTGAAGAAGAATTACATGACCTGTTGAATGGAATGAACAATCTATGGATTACAGAATATGGACTGAGAGTAAACTGAAGAAAGATGAGAGTAATGGGAAGTGGCAGAAATGAGAATAGCGAGGAACTTAACACCAGCATTGATGGTCATGAACTAGGTGAAGTTAAGGAATTCTGTTACCTAGGCAGCAAAATAGCCAATGACAGATGGATCAAGGAGGACATCAAAAGTAAACTAGCGATGGCAAAAAGTGCATTCCCGGCCAAAAGAACTCTACTAGTATCATACATAGGCCTTAATTTGAGGAATAAATTTCTGAGAATGTATGTCTGGAGTACAGCATTGTATGGTAGTGAAACATGGACTGTGGGAAAACCAGAACTGAAGAGAATCAAAGCATCTAAGATGTGGTGCTACTGACAAATGTTGAAAATTAGGTGGACTGGTAAGGTAAGGAATGAGGAGGTTCTGTGCAGAATTTGGGAGGAAATGAATATGTGGAAAACACTGACAGGACGATAGGACAATCTGTTAAGACATCAGAGAATGACTTCCATTGTACTAGAGGGAGCTGCAGAGGGCAAAAACTGTAGAGGAAGACAGATACTGGAATACATCCAGCAAATAACTGAGGATGTAGGTTTCAAGTGCTACTCTGAGATGAAGGGGTTGGCACAGGAGAGGAATTCGGGGTGGGTCACATGAAATGAGTCAGAAGAATGAGAGAAAAAGTTTACCAAACCAAAAAATGCTATTATTAAGCTGCACAGTCTGGAACCAACTTCCAAAATGAATACTGTTTGTGGAATTACAGGTCTGAAAAGCAGAAGATGGAAACAGGAAAATGGCTCTTCTAAATGAAGTATATTGACATTGTGGGTGTTTAGCATCTACACACATGATTAACATCTCTCTGAAATGCTGAACTGTGCATTACCAATTTAAGAGCAGAGAAATTTCGGAACTGTTGACACCCCTAAACATCCTCTCAAGACATTACAAAATAAACTAGATCAAAGTAAACCCAATGCAAACAAACATGTGTTTTTGATCTGATAACAGGGAAGCAAAGAGCAATTAAATGCTGTTAGGGAAAACGCGCACAGCACAATTTAAAAATAACCAGGGAAAACTGAAAATCAGTCTGGGATGCATAGTTATTTAATTTCAATAACATTATTGTTGCATAATTTACTGTAAAAAGTGTTTTCTTTATACTGTGTCAATATTATAACAATGTTTCTCATTGTGAACATTAGCTACAGCTGAATTGTGTATGTCTGAATTGCATTCTGCTGTAATATGGCTGAAATTTCTGGAAATGATGTAGTATTAACATCTACTAAGTCTGGATTTTTGCCCATTCTATATCTGTCAATGCTGTTGTTTTGCTGTAACTGCCCTTTCTGATATTTGACAAGAATTAGTAGCCAGAAAATTAAAGAAAGCAGTAACAACTAAAGCTCATCCTCTGTTCACTTGCCAGCAAGCAGGGGCACATTTTTAGTTGAGAAAGATTTTCCTTAAGACAACTGAGGCATTCACAGCACCACCAGAAAATGAAACTATGAACATGGTGTGCCAGAACCAACCATTTTGAAATATGGATGAGACTTGAGGGAGGGCTCCCTCATAATCACACAGAAGCATGAGTCACCTGGAAACTTAAAATCACTCAGCTGCATCTATTTTAATGTCACAAGGAGCAAAAAGGTCTCAGTACAAGGTCTGTGGAACACAGCAGACTTCAGCTCACTTATCATCATGTCACTTACAACCAGTCTGTTGTACTATAGGAAATATACTGAGAACTATTATCAGTGCTCTTGAGATTGCCAAATTCTAGTCTGCAGTTGTCTAAGAGTTGTAGCCTTTGTATTTTGTCTTAAGATGCATAGATCTGTGTTATATGTTGTATTTTTTTCTCTTTAAGATATTTCCTGATTTGTATTTATCAACTTCAAAAGTATATGATGACCAAAACTTTTAAAATCTCTTCAAATGTAAAAATAATTATGTACCAGTACCTTACCTTACACTGCTTTTTTCCTTTATGCAGTAGCCACCATTGTAACAATGTTTTTCATTACATGTGTTAGCTCCAGCAAAATTTTGTGTGGCTGAATTACATTTTGCTGTAATAACTACTGAAATTCCTGCTAGCGATGTTGTATTGGCATCAACTAAGACTGGATGGCTGCCTATTCTGTAGCTGTCAATGCACAGATCCTGACAATTAATTTTGTCGATAAAACAGTAGTGTATTCCAGCCATAATCAGATCAAGTTTGGTTTTCCTTTCTATCTGAAAGAAATGCCAAATAGATATTGTAACTATTACAAAATATTAAATTATTTTAAAACTGACTGCAAAGAATAGACAAACTAGAGCTGAGAAATATGTATGGATTCGACATTATATACAATGGATTAAATTAGCAGAACAATTATAGCAATAGGTCAGATAGTAATACAAATGAAATATCACAGAATCCCAACCCTCCGGAACTTTTTTTTTTTTTTTTTTAGAGAATAAAGTGAGGGGGAGAGCAAAAGGCAGAGAATGGGTGAGAGAGAGAGAGAGAGAGAGAGAGCGAGAGAGAGAGAGAGAGAGAGAGAGAGAGAGAGAGAGAAAGGGAGGGAGAGGGAGGCGTGTGTGTGTGTGTGTGTGTGTGTGTGTGTGTGTGTGTGTGTAAGGGGGGTGAGAAATGAGATGACAAAGAGGGGTGGAGGTAGGCAGAATGTATGAGGGTAACTCCAAAAGAAATGCACACTATTTTTTTTTAAATCCATCTTTTATTCTACATGTTTGAAAGTTTTACAGTTTGTAGATACATCCTTTAGGAACAATATTTTCATTTCTCCACATAATTTCCATCCCTCTCAACTGCCTTACACCATCTTGGAACCAGCGCCTATATACCCGCACGGTAAAATTCTAGACCAACCTGTTGGGGCCACTGTTTGGCAGCATGCACAAGGGAGTCCTCATCTTCAAACCTTGTTCCACTGAGAGAGCCTTTCAGTTTCCCAAAGAGATAAAGAGATGATAGTCACATGGAGCCAGGTCAGGACTGTAAGGCGGGTGTTTCAGTGTTGTCCATCCGAGTTTTGTGACGGCTTCCATGGCTTTTTGACTGAAATGTGGCCGTGCACTGTCGTGCAACAGCAAAACATCCTGCTTTTGCCGATGTTGTCGAACACAACTCAGTTGAGCTTGAAGTTTCTTCAGTGTCACCATGTATGCATCAGAATTTATGGTGGTTCCACTTGGCATGATGTCCACAAGCAAGAGTCCTTTGGAATCAAAAAACACCGTAGCCATAACTTTTCCAGCAGAAGATGTGGTTTTGAATTTTTTTCTTGGGTGAATTTGCAGGATACCACTCCATTGATTGCCTCTTCGTCTCTGGTGAAAAATGATGGAGCCATGTTTCATCCCCTGTCACAATTTTTCCAAGAAATTCATCTCCACCATTCTCATACTGTTCCAGAAGTTCGCTGCATACCGTTTTTCTTGTTTCTTTGTGAGCCACTGTCAACATCCTGGGAACCCACCTGGCACAAACCTTTTTTAATGCCAACACTTCCAGTATTCTGCAAACACTTCCTTTTCCTATCCCAACGTGGCATGACAATTCATTCACTGTGATGCGTCTGTCAGCAGTCACCAAATCATTAACTCTCTGCACATTGTCTGGAGTGTGTGCAGTACGAGGCCTGCCGCTGCAAGGACAGTTCTCAGTATTGACGTGCTCACTGTCATTATGTAACCTGCTTGCCCCTGCGATCAACAGCAGCATCTCCATACACCTTTTTCAACCTCCTGTGTATGTTTCAGTATCACTCTTTACTCAATGTTCCAAGTGAAATGATTTCCTATGCCATGGCTATAGCTATTTCACAGTGTTTCTATGTTGCTATGTTTCATCTCTATGTTGCAATGTTTCATCTCATACTGGGTGGTTATGATTTAACTGACAGTGTTTTGAGTGCTGCAGTAATAGCTGTACACATTGCAGGGTGCTGAAACATCATACATAAGCTCATTATTCAGTATGCTCACAATGTAGTGCTGTAAGTAGTCAGAATGTGGTGTGGATGCAGGGAAAGGGGATGAACAATCAAACACATGATAACGGTGCTTCTGGCATTTTATTACATTAGGTTCACAAGGTACAACATGTGTTCAATACTGTCTCCCAACTCATCAATGTGCTGCATCAATAACACAGTGTGGTTGACAGTTGCTCACAGCATACTTGCCATAATCAGAACTATATACCATCATCTACTGTCCTTCAGATCAGGAAGAGTCTGGGTACATCTCTAATAGACACAATCTTTCAGATATCCGGGCAACCTTAATACACATGCATTTAGGTTGGGGTCTGGAGGCCACATATTTTCCATTTGCCTAGAGGTGATACGGTATTTACGGAAGGTTTCTCAAAGTAGTTCCTTTATCTGGCAAGTGACACATGGTGTCACCCCATCTTGCATGAAAACAGTGATGTGGACACAATTGTGTTCTTGCAAAGCAGAGACACATGCTTCACTAGGTAGTCCTAATAACATGCAGACAGTCACATGAGCTGAGTGCACTGGATGTTCCTACACTGCATGTGGCAGAGTAGTAGAACCCATCCAAAGAATATTCCCCAGTCCCATGTCATCCATTTCCATGCATGACAAAAAATGAAGGGCAAAGTCATGTCATTGTTGCCTGTCTTGGGGCTTCATTTGGTGCTCATTCTGGATCTTACAGGGGTACCAGTGTAAAATGCACTGCAAAGTTTTTTGAGCTGTTGACCAAGTGAGAAACAGTCCCCCTGACACAGGTCAAGCACTGGCTACAGAATTTCAGGCATGTGTTGCACAGACAGTAACTTTGTCAACAACTACCATGGGGATGGGCCAGATCCTGCTGCACTACCTAATTTACCTCTTTCTTCAGATTTCTTGGTTATATTCTTTAGTCCATTTGTTGACATGAGTTCTCTTTGCAGCTGTTTCTATCAGCAATATTACAGCAATACAGTACTGCTATTGCTACTGTTTTTTCAAAGCGACTTCACCAGCAGTGCATAGAATTTCTTCTCTATAGTCACTGCAGTTCATACGGAAAACTTCAACATTTTTAATTCTTTACACCAGCAGTCGCTTCACAAAAGAAATCAATACTCATTATCAAGTGACAAACAGCATACTGGAACTATAATTTTTTAAGTATACTCCCTGAGTGCATTAATTAAAGAAAATACTTATGATGGTTCAGTGTTATGCAGTACATACAGCCAGCATTGTGGCACTTGGAAGACCATCAGCTTAGTTATGACCACCCAGTATTTCCAATAAGAGTGAATATTTGGCTCTGAAAGTATACAGTCCTATAAACTACTGAATTATTTAATGTTTTATTGTTAATGGTACTCCTTGTTGTTTGACTGAGCATAACTGTTTGATCTAATCTGTATAGTTTCACCGTTGGCACTTGCTTAAAGTTTCTTGATCATACATTGACATTGTAAAATTTTTTATTCATGACTGAATTCAGCTTTCTACACTCATTACTGAATACAATTAATCCACAAGAAAATTTGAATGATGCTAGAGATTGATGAAAAACTTGTGAATTAAAACTTGTAATGAAGTTGAGTCTGCAGTATTGTTTTATGTTGCTGTTTTTAAATGACCCTGATGCTAATATTAATATGTTTCACACAACAAGTAAATTGCTATAATTCATGACTTATTTTCACTATTCCATGTGAAGTAAAATAATATACCACATTTTTGCATACTAGGAATCAAACATACCGAGGATGATTTCCTCAGATATGTTTGATATAAATTGCTTAAAGTCTAAGTTATGAAATATTCCAAGTGTAATTTAATGAGTACCTTTGTTTTATATACTTGTAGGAGCCCATTTATTTTTTCGCTGCTGTGATATCTCTTATCTCTTACAGTAAAGAAAATGTCCAGAACAGGTGGAAATGATCTGTGTCCATTAACACTGAAAATATCCACGCTTTCCCGCTGAGTGTTGAGAACTTCTGACAAAACAGTCTTAAGTTGTTCTGCCTTACTTTCCTGCAACCACAGCCATCAGGAAAGGTAAAAATCTGAGTGTCATTTGAATTAATCACTACAGAAATAACTCATTAGTGACAAACCTCCATAAAAATTACCATATAGTTCCATTCTTTGATGAAGTCTTCATCAGACAAATTAGAAATTCTCAATGAGCCAGAGTTAAGAATAGCATCATGGGAAATATGCTTTACAGTGACAGTAACAATAGCTGACACATTGTTTTGTTTATGTTTGTGGTCTTGCACTCTGAATACCAAATTGTATCTGAAATCATTTACATATTTTAGTGAAATAAGAGATAAGTTATAACTACAACTAGATCTGAAATATATGGCCAGTGAAGACATTTTGTGACAGTGAACTTACATTCCATCTGGTGTGTTGCGCTTCATTGTAATCATTCCAGAGGCTTCATTGATTCTGAATCTATGATGTTCATGTGTATTCCAGAAGAATTTCTTGTCAGGTAGATCCCAGTCATCTGGATCTTCAACGTATATCCTTCCAATATCTGTTTCTGGAGTTTGATCCTTTATATCAGTGTGGAAACATATTAACATGCACAAAGATATAGATGTAAACTGAATAACATATAAGAGAAAAGTGACAATGTATAAAGACAAGTGCTTGCCACACACTGAAGGAGTGGAGCAATAGGTAAGTACATAAACAAGAAGTTGAATATGTTAGTACAGCTTTCACATTAGTATTTCTCTTCAGAGTCCACAAAACTTCTTACATCTGTGCTAATTTATTGCTTAATACTTTTACATAATCTAATTAATTTTCCTCATACCATATTTTTATTCCACATAGGATTTTCTATGAACATATTAGCTCATACAATGATTAATATCAGAGTCCAGTCCATGTGGCAGTGAAACTGGAGAGCACAGCACAAAAATATTTGTATTGTTACAATACTGAATGATAAATATTAACAATATTTTTTTAAAAAAATGCAGCAGACCAGTTGAAGCAGAAGAACATATACTTATCTTCTTTTTTAAAGTGAAGTTTTATCATGTTGGAAATAACTTAGACTTAAGTGAGGAGAATTCATGATCAGTAATTTTGACAGTTCATTTATGAAGTAAAGGAAGGAAACTGAACTAGCTTCCAAGTTGTGGTTCTCCTTCTGTCTACAATACAGGGTGGTTAAAAAAGAATATACATATATTAAAGAATTTTATGTTGCCAAAACTACTGTCACTCGCTGTGCCATGGAACAGTTATGGAGGAACAAATATATTGTCTCATTTATATTCATTGCTGCTAGATGTCGGTTGTCTTCAGTTTTCCTTGGTTACCACCATGTGTTGCAAAATGGCTACTCTGCAGCGAAATCATTTTGTATTCTTGAATTTGCAAAGAGTAATTCCATGATTACACTGCAAAAACACTTCAGGTTGAGGTACCCAAAACTGATCCTCCAAATGCATGGAGCATTTGCAGATGGTATTGATAGTTCATAGACACAGTCTGTGTATGTAAAGAAAGAAACTTGCCCACTCTTGTGTTGCCAATGAAAATGTCACATGCATTCAAACTGCTTTCCAATGTAGTCCTACAAAAACAGCTTGTTGTACCAGTCAGGAGTTATGACTGCCCACAACAACAGTTTGACCTGTATTGAGATGTTGGTTGGTTATGAAGTCATACAAGTTACAGCTGTTACAGGCTCTATGTTATGGTGACAGTAGCAAATGTGTGGCATTTTCTAAAGAGCTTTGCAATGATGTTGACAATGATAACACTTTTGCACAAAATATCATGTTCAGTGATGAAGTGAATTTACACATTAGTGGGAAAGAAAACAAACACAATGTTCAAATTTGAGGCCTAAGAGGTCTATAGAACCCACAAGCACACACTGAACATGTTTGAGATTCACCCAAAGTCAATGTGTTTTGTGCACTTGGTTAATGGTCAGCAGCGTCTTGCTATGTTACAAAACTGGTTGTTTCTGAAGCTGAACAAGTATAACTTCAATTTTCAACTAGATGGGGAACCCCCTCACAGGAGTTGTCAAGTGTTGAATACCTGAATATTTCTCTACTGGCCCACTGGATTGGTTGACAAACAGCTGCTGACTTAATACTTCTCAGCTGTCCTCTACAGTCACCAGACTTGATGCTCTGTAACTTCCTCCTATTGGGTTTCATTAAGGACAATTTTTTGCACCATCACTACCATAGAAACTAGAAGAGATGAAGAACTGGATCCTAACTGCCATAGAGTCAGTGGTAATGGACATGCTTACCTGAGTATGGGAGGAATATGAGTATTGATGTGATACTGTTAGGGTGACTGGTGGAGGATATATTGAACATCTGAAACCTAAACTTGAGAGATTAATTAAAATGTGTTCCAAGTTTCATATTTGTATGTCTTACCATTCAATAAATATTATGTGTTCAAAATATGTACATTCTTTTTGAAACACCCTGTATAAAAGAGTTCAGGTTCACAGAGTGGCAAGCAGAAAGGAGCACATTAGTCAACTGCAAAAGTGTTCAATGTAATCCCAAGGGACATCAAATAACTTATTAACATCAAACCAAAATTTCAGTCAGTTGAAAGAGCAGACTCTTGAAAATATTTCTACTCATTTGATGAATTTCATTTTAATTTTGTGAAGGGATGTCATATAACACACATGAAATTCTAGTACAATATCTATTATTCAGTTATAAGATAGACTGATAACCCAAAGACATTATGACCAACTGCTTAATAGCATTGTGAGCCATCTTTGAAATTCAGTACAGCAGCAAATTAGCATTGCATAGATTAAACAAATCTTTGATAGGTTTCAGGAAAGAACTAAAAACAGTGGGTCAGTTACATCGAATAAGTTTTCAGCACTAGACTCAGCCAGTGAAACAACGAATAGTGTGAGCAAAAGTAAATACAATGAATCCTCTGATAAAAGCTGAAACAGAAAAATTATAATGCCTGGAGGCACAAAAAAGCTATTACTGTATGCGGACAGTCACAGAAAAAGCCTTTCGGCTCCCCTTCATGAAGCTTTACACAATGAATATTCTCTATACACAAAAGTTAAACCCAGAGCTACATTAAGTGCTGTAGTCGATAATTTATCAGAAACAAACAATCTGAAAAAAGATGACCACGTTGTCATCATTGGTGGTGCCAACGATGTATACAAAAACAAGAGCAAGTCAGCACACGCAGTTTACAGGAAGTTATTGCCAAAACTGTACAACACAAACATTACCCTAATAAACCTACCAGTGCGACATGATCTCCCACAGTGGTCATGAGTTAATACAGAAATTGAGTGCTACAATTTAGAACTGCAGTCTGTGTATTAAACCAAAACATGTGGACTTGCTAGACATAAGCAAACTGAAATTTGAAGAATATATCAGGCAGGGACTTCACTTAAACATAAACGGAAAGCCCAAGTTAGTGAACCAGATAACAGAACTTTGTAAGGAGCTGCATAAAAACATGGACCCAATCATCTTAAATTATAATCAAAAAGTTTTTTAGGCTCAATTTCAAGCAACACTATTTTACTCAACTAAACCCTTGGATTGGAAAGAACCCTGTTCACATGCCGAAGAAACTGAGTTGGAAGTGAGTAAATTGTCATTACAGTGCAGTGTTAAGGATTTGTGTAATAATTCAGGTGATTCAGAAGACCATGTCACAAAGTGTTGTAAAATATTAGTGCCCTTTAGGATAATGCATCTAAGTGTGCAGTACCTTAGGAATAAACTCAATTTGCTGCATGTATTTGTGGATGAGAATTTACTATACCTGTTAGTAATTACAGAACATGGACTAAAAGACAATGAAATTGAGTGTTACAAATTAGATGGATATGTGTTAGCAGATAGTTACAGCAGGCAACAACACAAAGGGGGTATGGTGGCAATATTTGTAAAAGAACATCTTCCATTTAAGAAAATCTCATTTGTTGAACAATACTGCACAGGAGGAACAACTTAAATGGCTGGTGTTGTGGTCCACATAAACACTCAATCAAGCAGGTTAGCTAAACATAAAGTTATTGGCATGTACTGCCCACCAAATACAGATGTGTTGTACTATCCTGATAGACTTAACAGGGTAATTAGACAAACAGGCCCCACTGATATTAGCATAGTTGGAGACTTAAATATTGATGCAAACTCGTGAAGTATAACCTATCTGAAAATAACAGACATATTAAACTCATTTAATCTCACAAATATAGTGAACCCTGACACTAGAGTAACAGAGTCAAGCTCCAGTAAGACAGATTAATTATGTAATAGTCAACAAAAATGTATAAGACAGTGTTAACTTTCAAAGTGTTGTTTTTCATTACTCGGATCACTTTTGTCATGTGTTAGAATATTTAAGGTTTGCTGTACCAATGGCAACCAAGATAACTGAGAAGAAGTGGACCCTGAATGGCACCAACATCAGTTCCTTCAAAACTGACTTAGCAGATGAGAAAGGAGACAAACTAAAGGATCAAAAAGCAAATGGGAAAAATTTTATAAGACAGTGCTGAAGCATTTTGACAGCTGCTGGCCTCTTATGGGGTGGTATCTCAAGTGTGGTGTTACAAAAAATGTGCTAATGAAATAAGTACACCCCTTGCCTATCTTATCAACTGTAGTATTAATGAAAACATATACCCAAATGCCTTAAAAATAAGTGCAATTCAGCCAATCCATAAGAAGGGAAGTAAAGAAGAAGTTTCAAACTATAGACCAATATCACTAATCTATCTTCAGTAAAATATTTGAAACAGTTACTGTATCACAACTCACAATGTTTTTCTCAAGACACAAAATGCTTACCAAATCACAGCATGGGTTTAGGAAAGACCTAAGCACAGCCACTGCTGTTGCCAGTTTCTTCCATGAAGTATGTAGCAATATAGAATGAGGTATGCACACAGCCGGAATATTCCTTGACCTGAGCAAAGGTTTTGACTCAGTAAATCATGAGCTTCTCTTAAAAAAAAAAACTGTGGGTCTATAATATCAGTGATGCATCTATCCATGTATCTGGTGAATCGGAAACAGTGTACCAAACTTACACATCAAATTGACAATAAGATCTTAACTTTTAAATCCACAATTGAAACAGTGACTCAGGGAGTGCCTTTTTAGCATATATTAATGATGATGTACACCTCATTAACTAGCACATTGTAAATTATGCTGATGACACCTCAGTTTTATTTCAGGGTAAAGATTGTGAGGAAATGAAATTTTCAGCAAGTAATGGGATACAGGAATTAAGTTCATATTTACATGCACAAGGATTAAAGATCAATGTAAATAAATCCCAGATGCTAATATTTACAGCTGACTCCAATCATGTATAAGTGAGGTATGCGGCATAGTGGCAGAGAAAGCAAATGAGTGTAAATTTCTAGGGGTGCACCCAGCCTAAAACCTCCAGTGTATTAACCACATTAAAGCTGTATGTAAAATTGTCAGCAATGGGCTGTATCTTCAGCAAGTAATGAAATACTAGAATTAAGTTCATATTTTCAAGCACAAGGATTAAAGGTCAATGTAAATAAATCCCAGATGCTAATATTTACAACTGGCAGCTCACACCACTCATGCGTAAATGAGGTATGTGGCATAGTGGGATAAACAGCAAACGAGCGTAAATTTTTAGGAGTCCATCTGGACTCAAACCTCCGGTGGATTAGCCACATTAATCCTGTATGTAAAAAATTCAGCAATTTTCTGTATCTCCTTAGCCAACTGTCCAAAATGGTGCCAGCCCACATGCTTAAAACTGTGTATTATGGGACAACCTATCCCCATCTTAGCTACTGTATACAAATATGGAGTTGTGCTGCAAGCATTCACCTTAACGGAGTACTATTGCTACAAAAAAGAGGGTTAAGGATTATACATGGACTAGGCTATAAAGACTCTTGCTGTGATGTTTCCAGATAACATAAGTACTTCATCATCTACTCTTTTGTATCTTTATAAATTAATTACGTTTTTTTGTCACACAGAAAACTAAACTAACTAAAACTAACTAAAACTAACCAGATACTAAACTAACTGTATGGGTAGTCATATACATGAAGACAACACCAGGTCCAAAGAGAATTACTACTGACAAAGAACAAGATTAAAAATGATGGACCAGAGCCCATATACTAATGGACTGATATGGTATAATAAATTGCCAGAGTCCATGAAAAACAGTAATAAAAAGCAATTCAAATCAAAACTAAAAGAATTCTTAATTGAAATGTGTCTCAATTCACTCAATGAATTTTAAATGGTTAAGTTTAAGAGCTGTAAAATAATCTATAAAAAAATAATTGGCTGTATTAATATGTATAAGATGTAATGTATTTTGAGAAGCTTTACTGTTTAACTACTACCTGTAAATTTAAGATCTAAATGTATTTTATGTTTGTAACTGTACTTGACATTTGCAGAAGCCATCATATTGATGACTCCATGCAAAAAAATCTAAATAAATAAATAAAGGTATGTAGCACCAGATGTCTATGCACATGTCATGCAGTTCCTGTACATTATGGGCCAGCAATTTAAAGATACAGAACTGAAATTTGAAAGCATCTCAGGTGTGTTCCATTGGGTTTAAACTACGTAAATTTCATGGCCAAGACATCTATATATATCATGTTCCTCAAACTGCTGCAGCATGACTCTGACATTTTGACACAGACAGTTACCGTGCTGGAACATTACTTTGTGACTAGGGGAGACATTAAGTGTGAAGGAATGCAGGTGGTCCACAATATTATTATAATAGTCCACAGATGTTATGGTGCTATCAATTAGTACCACAGGTTCTGTAGAAACCCAGTTGAGTGGTCTGCACAGCATAATACTGCCCTCACTGGCTCCATGGTGTACATTTCAAACAGCCATTCACCCGGATCGTAATGTCTATGGAAGAGATCTGCAACCTGGCGTAACAAGAAATACTATTTGTGTGACCAGGCAAAATGTTTACACTGATCCATGGTCCAGTTTTGACAACCCTATGTCCACTGAATTTGTAATTGGCCCTGTGGGGCCAACATGGGAGCACACAGCAATTGTCTACTATGGTGCTGAACAATGTACTCCAAAACACTTGTGTCTGCACCAGTACTGTATTCTGTTATGAGGTCTGGCACAGATTAGTGCATATCCTGATTTACAGAGCAGGCAAGCCTCTGACTTTCATGATCTCTGATGAAATATGGACATCCAATATCTTACTGCCTACTCATGGTTTCACCATCCTTCAGCCACTTTCCATAGTTGCTCACCCAGTAGCAAGTGAACAAACTACCAACTTCACCATTTCCATAATGCTTATTTCCAAGCACTAGGCCATAACAATTTGTTCTTTGTCAAAGTCACTTATGTCACTGGATTTCCTCATTTACAGCTTATATTGTCACTAGAATAATTCTCCATCTGTTTCTGCTCAGCTTATATACTTCCCTTACTGTGTCACATGCCATCAGTACCACCACACAGCATTCAATACCAGAGGAGGAGGTGGGGGAGGAGGAGATTAGTATTTAACATCCCATCGACAATGAAGTCATTAGAGATGGAGCACAAACTTGGATTAGGGAAGCATGGAGGAGGAAAGCTGCCATACCCTTTTGAAGGAAGCATCACAGCATTTGCCTGGAATCCATTTAGAGAAATCACAGAAAATATAAGTCAGGATTGCTGGTCACTTTTTTGACCTCTCGTCCTCCCAGATGTGAGACCAGTGTGCTAACCACTGTGTCAACCCACTCAGTATCATTCAATGTCATGATGTGCAGTGGTCATAATGTTCTGGCTCATTAATGTATGCATCAGTGAGTGTAATAACTTGTGGCCTATACAAATGGAAATGAGAAAGTTGGCATTGCGGTAAGACAATGGACTCATATTCAGGAGGATGAGGGTTGAAATATGCATCAAGCCATATGGTTTTCTATAACCTCCCTATTTTGGTTATGACAAGTGCCAGAATGGTTCACTTCAAAAGGACATAGCCAATTTTTTTCCCACTCCTTACCCAATCAAAGCTTTTGCTCTAATGACCTCACATAATGGGGCATTAAGCCCTAATTTTCCTTCCTTCCTTTCACAGTTTAACACAGGCAATTTCAAATAGGCTACTAATTTAAGCATAACTACATACACATGTACAAATTTCTACTATACATCTTTCACCTCACAACCATAGCATGGTAGTTTTATTTAGAAAAAAAGCTTGATTCATTCCATATTCTAGGAATTCTCCTGCTGACTGGATCAAAGGAATCTGAAGTTTAAAAAGTTTAAACTGGTGACAGACATTATAAAAATATCTGCAAGTAAAACCAATAGGAGAAATATAATGGAATGTTCACATGAGGTCAACTATGAGGAAGCTAATAGTGTACTTCAGTGAACCGCTAACATGTTAAGAAACTATGACATGTCTCCTGTACAATATAATCAGATGATCTGTAAATATGTACTATCAGATGAGTAAAATACATTTACAAATACAAAAAAGATTATTTGCAAACTACTTACACAACATTTACTTTAATATTTTTTTGATTTATATCTGTAAAAGGTCAAAGTAATAGATAACAAAGAACAACTGGACATAAAAAGTAAGTTGATGTAAATGGCCACAGGCTGATTTTCCAAGAGGGAGGCAAGTTTCCCCAAGATCTTGTAAAGGGAGATTTCTATAACAATGATTTCTGTGTGTCTGTGTTTGTAGCCAAGTTGAAGAACTGTGGAACAAATGTGTAAAGAACATAAGCATTACACCTAGTTCAAATAAATAATCAAATCAGCTGTCATCATACAATCTCATCTGTGAATATACAATAAAATATGAATGTACCAGAACCACAACTGTGAACACCAAACTTTTGGAGAACATAATGCAGGAAGAATTGCAGACTAAAAATGTAGATAATTACTTATGTGGGACAAAGGCTTTAGCTTAAGCAAAATTAATTTTCTTAAATCACATTGGCAAAACCCAGTTCTCTCTCTAGTAACAGAGAAGTGCACATTAAGGAGTTTTTTGCTGAAGCATTTTGACATTTTCCTTACTTCTAACATTTTTAAGAGTTTGACATACACTTTTGACTGATATTAAATTTCTGTGAAACTGCTTCATTGTTTAACAGTAGGCTACTGGAAAACAATTGTCCTGCTGGCATGCAGCATTTTCCATTCACAGTTTAGATGGAGTCCAAATGCTGAGTAATAAAATTTGTGCTTGATACCTGATAAAGACAACTAAAGAAATTGTTGAAATACTATGGAAAAAAATGACAAAATAACTGAACTGGAGACACTTAGAAATTGTCAGTCAAGAAAACACTCCAACAGAAGTTTTTCTTTTGGAAAGAACATACTGTAGCAACCTGCCAGCAATTACACCTAGCCCACAGTAAGTAGAAAGGTATGTATGTACAGCACACTAGATAAAAATCAGTAGTCTCATATCTCAATGAGGATCTTGAAACTTTCAGGACAGGGCAGGAAAATGTAGAAGAAATCTGGCTCAAATTTAAAAGAGTAGTTGACCATGCACTGGATAAATATGTACAGTTCATAATGGGAGGGAACCTCCATGCTATACAGTCACTGCAAGGAAGCTTCTAAAAATGGAGATTACTGCAAAATAGGTTTAAAACAAAGCATAGGGTTATAGGTAGAGAGATGCTGAATGAAACACATTTGGCTGTCATGAGAGCAATGTGTGATGCCTTAAATGACTACTGTAGTAGAATATTGTCAAGTGGTCTTTCACAGAAACCAAAGTGTTCTGGCTTAATCAAAGTGCCAGCATGAAGATGAAGAATGCAGGAGCAGAGAAGGCTGTGAGATGACATCAGCCAATAGTCCACTGACTAGTACTGCATCATGACAGCAGCAGACTCTATACAAAGAAAATATAAGGGCCGCTTCTGCCAGCCTTGGCCACAGAGTAGAAGACTGACACTAGTATTGAGGTCTAGATGAGCAGTGATATTAAAGGTAGCAGTGACTAATTAGTGAGTGTGAATACTTACATGGACATTGTATATAATGAAGGACACTGACAGTTTGCATGTCACTCATCGCTTGTGACAACTCATTGTAGATCCAAAGTTAGGTATTGTCAGTCTTCTTTATTATAATAAAAACTATTAATGTGACTTGCTTGAATGGTTGTATAGTTATCTGAGAAAGCGGCATCCTTATAGGCACCTTATAAGAGATGAGTGGGCGGGACCCCACACAAAGAAATTCTGGTCACATGTAAAGGCCATTGTGGCGCCAAAGGTAGTGTCCAGTCCCTGGCGAATGAGACAGGAACTGTAATTGAAGGTAGCAAATCAAAAGATGAAATGCTTAACTTCATTTTCACATGCTCCTTTACAAAGGAAAACTCAGGAGATTTGCTCCAGTTTAATCCATGTACCACTGCAAAGATGAATGAAGTAAGAATTAGTGTCACTGGTGTTGAGAAATAGCTGAAATTGTTAAAACTGAACAAAGCTCCACTGCCAAATGGAATCCCTGCCAAATTCTATACTGAACTTGCAACTGAGTTAGCCCTTCCTCTAACTATAACCTGTCACAGATCCCTTGAACAAAACACTGAGCCCATTTCTTGAAAAAAAGCACAGGTCACACCCATCTACAAGGAGGGTAGCAGAAGTAATACACAAAACTACTGTCCAATAGTAGAATCTTAGAACATATTCTGAGCTCAAACAAAATGAGGTACCTTGAACAGGATGACCTCATCAATGCCAACCAGTGTGGATTTCAAAAACATTGATCATGTGAAATGCAGCTTGCACTTTTATCATATGACTAACTGAAAGCTTTGGATCAAGGCAATCAGGTTGATTCTGTATTTCTTGTTTTCTGAAAAGTATTTGACTCAGTACCACACATACACTTACTGTCAAAAGTACAATCATATGGGATATCATGTGAAATTTATGACTGGATTGAGGACTTTTTGATAGAGAGGACTCAGTGTGTTATCTCGGATGGAGAGTCAGCATTACATTTAGAAGTAATTTTGGGTGTGCCCCAGGGAAGTGTTTTGGGACTATTGTTGTTAATATTGTATATTAATGACCTTGCAGATAATATTAACAACAAAATCAGGCTTTTTGCAGCTGATGCAGTTATCTGTAATGAAGTATTACCTGAAAGAAGCTACATAAATACACAGTCAGATGTTGATAAGATTTCAAGCTGGTGCAAAGATGGCAACTTGCTTTAAATATTCAGAAATATGAAACTGTGTACTTCACAAAATAAAAAAAGTAGTATCCTGTAACTATAATATCAATGAGTCACTGTTGGAATCGGCCAACTCATACAAATATCTGGGTGTACCACTTTGTAGGAATATGAAATTAAATAGTCACATAAGTTCGGTCATGGGTAAAGCAGGTAGTAGACTCTGGTTTATTGGTAGAATACTGGGGAAGTGAAATCAATCTACAGAGGTGATTGCTTACAAATAACTCATGTGACCAGTTCTAGAATACCAGTATTGCTGAAGTATGAGGGACCTGTACCAGAGAGGTCCAACAGGGGATATTGCACGCATACAGAGAAGGGCAGCATGAATGGTCACAGATTTGTTTAATGCATGGGAGAGCGCCAATACTGAAGGAACTGAACTGGAAGAGTTTGAAGACAGACATAAGCTATCCTGAGAAAGTCTGTTAACAAAGTTTCAAGAGCCAGCTTTAAACGATTACTCTAGAAGTATACTACAACCCCATAAATATCACTCACATAAGGAACATGAGGATAAGATCACAATAATTACTGCATGCACAGAGGCATTCAGTCAGTCATTCTTCCCACACACTGTATGTGAATGGAACTGGAAGAAACCCTAATAGAAGTTACTATAGGATGTACCCTCTGTCATGCAACTCACAGCAGTTTGCAGAGTACAGATGTAGATGTAAATGTATGTGTAGTGGATGTAAGCTGGACCATTAAAGGAAGTGTAGTGTGCACCAACATTAAAATGAAATGCCTGCAGCTGCCACAGGTGGCTGCCAGGACACCCCACTCACTGACTGCTCTCACTAGATCCTCCATGCATGTGCACTGATGCACCAGCAAAACCTGATGCAGATACCACCTTCATAGTGGCATGCATGGGCCTCTGGACCCTCAGTTGTAAAATATGTTCAAGACTTGTAAAATATTTTCATTGAATTCTTGTTGATGTCACTCCCTGACCCAATAAATTGTATCTCTTACATGGTTGTGTGTTTCTTGTGTTTCTCATTAGAACAAGCATGATAATGAAGACATTAGTGTCTGTAGATGAATAAATAACAGGGAACAACAGGGAAATATAACCCATAAAATAGCAGGATAAAAATAATAATCAAATGAAAGTGCTACACAATATAAGGTATAGTAAAGCCATATGTGGAAACGTAAGACCCTCAAAGTTATAAATATTTGAACCTCTATTGGACAGGACCATCCCGTTGCTCAAAGAGCTCAATTTTCTCCACATTTAAAAATGAGGTGCGGGTTTATTTCAAAATTATAAGTTGATTCACACTCATAGTGTTGTCACCCAAAATGAATCTCAAGTCCCTTTGCTAGTCTCTCATCAAAAAACAAAATAAAATTTTCTGTACTGTACTATATTGATAAATGTATGGGAAAAAGCATCTCATTTTGCTTAGCATAACTAGAGAAGTAATCTGTGTGTCAAGAACAGTGCCCAGTTCAGAGCTTTTTACCACAAGCTATCACAGTATTTTCTGTGCAAACCTCCTTGCCTGCTGAACAAGTTATTTTGTTTTCTTGATCATGTGCCCTAATAGCCAGCTGTATGATGCTTCCCTCACCAGGTTTTCATGACTAGAGCTTCTAGGCTTTCTCTGCTGAGCACACAAGTTGGATTATTTGAAAAGCCTTCTGGAAGTCAGAGCACAAATGTTTTCATCCACTCAAGTGCCTTCAACACTGTGTGAATCAAAGTTCCAACAATATTGCAGCAGCCTTCTTTGTTATCCTTTAAACATTTTTGTGAATTGTTTGTCATGCTCAGGAAATCGGAAAGCATCAAGAACTTTCCCATAATGTCAACTATCATTGTTTTGGTAGAGCATACTCTACTGTTGGCTCAATGTACTTTTTTCTTTCAGTTTGAGGCTGCAGAAGGAGAAGAGTTAGCAGACCTATGTGTGAACTGTGTTTGTGAATATTTCTTTTCTGCTGTTTGCCTGTAATTTGATGCCGGCCAGAGTGGCCGAGCGGTTCTAGGCACTCAGAGCCATTTGAACCATTATTTTGTAATTTGATGCCTAACATTTTATTCCTTCACAACTAAGACAAAAAACATGGGCAAATTGTGGTGGGAAAGCTTTGCTGATAAAAATCTAGCTGCTACAATGACGCTGACTTTACCTCTTTGGATGAAGAGCGATAAAATGAAGATGTTGAAGAATGGCGCTGAAAGACTATTTAAACATTTGAATAATTCATCTCCTGTGATTTCTGTTTTATGGGCATTAGGGTCACGATTTATGCATGTTGAAGTACCTAATGTTTTGATGTTTTGTCTCCTAATGCTGGAGACAGCCTCAGAGGCTATCAATTCATAATAAAATAGTGCTAAGGAGCACTAAAAATTACTGGAGTTCCATATTCTATAATGAGTTTTGAAAGAATTGTGAGATTTCCACATTGCTGTGAATGGAAGGCTTATTTGTGAATAATATGTAATTTTACTCCACACAGACTGTGACAAGTGCTTCTGCAATATAACGTTGCATTCTGTTCTTTTGAAAGGTAGGCTACATAACAAAAGGAAGAAAGAAGGTGAGGATCTTGGCGCTGGTAAAAGCTTATTCTTCATGAAAAGCACTCAGAGAGACATCTCATATCTTATACTATAAGACACTGCAAAAAATTTAATTCAGGGGATTGTCTCAATGGCTTGTAAACAGTTACTACAAATTGTGTTCTCTCTTCCCCTGATCAATGAATTTCTGGTTTTGTAAATGTACTTCAGTACCACTGTTTGGATTTGGGACTTTTGGATCAAACACCATAGTAGCATCATGATTTGGATGTGTAGTCATTAAAGTCCCCAACTAACAATGGAATGGTACATACTAATTCGTAGGTAATGTTTCAGATCTCAAATAATTTGCTACAGAGTCTGATATGCATTGGTATAAATGAAAACTATGGCAAAGATTTAAAGCACATTTGAAATATTTAAGAGCTGAGTGGAGAATTAGGAGATATATTACACTTGATTTGAGATACAAGATGAAAACAAAAAAGGGGGTGAGGGGGGGGGGGACAGAGGACAGGTAGCCAACACAAAATTTTGGAGTGGTTTTGGGGGAGGGGGGGGAGGCAAGGGGTTATATCTGAGAAACCACTGCATGCTTAAAAAAGAAATTTACCTTACCTTGTATTTGTAAACTAATATATTTTTCCTCCCAAATTTCATCTTGTTATCATTAATATCACCAATAATAATTTTTACTGTAGAAGTTCCTGTGAGTGGAGGATAACCGGAATCTATCACCAATACAGGCACCAGATATTCTTTCTGTTGCTCTCGATCAAATGATCTCAGCGATGATATAACTGCTGAACCATGACCATTTGAGCCATCTGTTGAAGAAAACTAGTTGAACTAGTAACACAAGGTTGTGCTATTACAAGAATACAATTATGGTATCACATTAAAGTATCACTGATAATTTTTATAATATAATTTTTAAAATTAGAGTCTGCAGCACACTATGGAACCATCTGAAAAGGTGATTTTGTACGGTAGTTCCTTTGTCTCATCAATTATGCAAATTTTATTTCAAATCTCTTTCAACCACTGTGACCACAAATTTTAGAACGAATATTTGTCTTAACTGATATGACTTTGCCTCTTGTTACAGTTAAGGTCAAAAGTCATTTGTTACAACTATAATAAAAATCCAATTATAAATTTGCATGATTTTAAAGTGTGGATGGCTTAACCACAATGGTGGAATATCTTATTTGAAAATCAGTACAGTTCTTGAGTAAAAAAACTAAAAGAACAGAATTCTTTACTTATGGCAACATGGTCTTGAACATATTGAATTTCAGAACTAAATCAAACAGAGTTTCAGGAAAAAATCAATATTTAGCCCAGAATTTGTTTGTCTGCACCATCATTTAAATTTGAAAAGTATGTTTAAGAATTTAAAGGTGTTTCTTTGGCAGGGTGATTACATTATCTGAATTTCTCTGAGTAAGAGAAAATAATTTCAGAAATATTCCCATGAAGCAAGCAATGTTGTAGACTGAACAGGAGAGAATATCCCAAAGTGTCTTTTTTTATGGGTGACTAAAATAACATACCAATATTGTAGCTTAATGGGGATCAACAAATAGGACATTAATAGAATCTCATTCTTAGTTTCCTGGCCAATATTTATTTTTAAGAAGCCATTATACTACTTGTTAATATCAATATGGCACACAAGAATTCACAATAAATAACTTTCATTAAAAGAACACTTACTTTGATCAAAATGAACCGAAAATGATGATCTAATTTGTTCATTTGCAATTGGATCCATCTTGAATGTGAAAGGAGGCCCATTATTTCTAGAATAATCATCACTGTCAGCTCCCAGTATTTCTATTATCTCTTTAGGGGAAGTATTTTCAGTTAATACAGCTTCATAGTTCTCTAAGAGATGTGGAGCATTGTCATTAACATCTTTAACAATCACTGTTAGTGTTGCTGTTGATGTCTTGGGAGGAACTCCATCATCAATTGCTAGAATGTTCACCTGAAACATATATGTCTGAAATCCATATGAGAGGCATTTGTGGTGACATTGACCACTAGGGTCAATATGAACAAGTTAAACTGAATAATAAGGAAACCATAAGTATGTAATGTCATTTCCTTCTGTCTTGTTGAGAATACTGTGTTCTTACTATCTTAAGTATGTTTCTTTGAGTTGTATAATCGTTTATGTTAATAACGTGGTTACATTTTGTGACACCAGTTTGAAAATCTTATTTTGCCTACACACTGTTGTGGATAAAACCACACATTATTCTCATGAACGCATGAAAGATAAGTGACCAACTATAATATTGTCCTTTTCCTATTATTACATAACTGCTTACTGTCAGAGGAATAACATGAGTTGGGCCTGCACAGCTGAAGTATCAGAAAATGAAATATTACTGTCTCAGGTACACAACAAAAAAAAGTGATAGAATAATATTTGTGACTGATTGTGATGGAAGATTGTGTGAGAGGAGGAGAAGAACTGGGACAGCTGGGGGTGATTAGATTAGATTAGATTAGATTAGTACTAGTTCCATGGGTCATGAATACGATATTTCGTAATGATGTGGAACGAGTAAAATTTTCCAATACATGATATAACTAAGTTAATTTAACAACATAATTAAGTTAATGTAACAACTTTTTTTTGTTTAGTTTTTTCTTTTTTTTTCTTAATTTATATCTACAAATTCCTCTATGGAGTAGAAGGAGTTGTCATTCAGAAATTCTTTTAATTTCTTCTTAAATACTTGTTGGTTATCTGTCAGACTTTTGATACTATTTGGTAAGTGACCAAAGACTTTAGTGGCAGTATAATTCACCCATTTCTGTGCCAAAGTTAGATTTAATCTTGAATAGTGAAGATCATCCTTTCTCCTAGTATTGTAGTCATGCACACTGCTATTACTTTTGAATTGGGTTTGGTTGTTAATAACAAATTTCATAAGAGAGTATATATGCTGAGAAGCTACTGTGAATATCCCTAGATCCTTAAATAAATGTCTGTAGGATGATCTTGGGTGGACTCCAGCTATTATTCTGATTACACACTTTTGTGCAATAAATACTTTATTCCTCAGTGATGAATTACCCCAAAATATGATGCCATATGCAAGCAATGAGTGAAAATAGGCATAGTAAGCTAATTAACTAAGATGTTTATCACCAAAATTTGCAATGACCCTAATTGCATAAGTAGCTGAACTCAAACGTTTCATCAATGTGTTTCTTCCAATTTAATCTCTCATCAATGGACACACCTAAAAATTTTGAATATTCTATCTTAGCTATATGCTTATGATTAAGGTCTATATTTATTAATGGCATCATACCATTTACTGTACGGAACTGAATGTACTGTGTCTTATCAAAGTTCAGTGAGAGTCCGTTTACAAGGAACCACTTAGTAATTTTCTGAAAGACATTATTGACAATTTCATCAGTTAATTCTTGTTTGTCAGGTGTGATTACTATACTTGTATCATCAGCAAAGAGAACTAACATTGCCTCTTCATGAATATGGAATGGCAAGTCATTAATATATATTAAGATCAACAAAGGATCCAAGACGACCCTTGTGGAACCCCATTCTTGATAGTTCCCCAGTTTGAGGAATGTGCTGATCTTTGCATATTATGAGAACTGCTTGTTTCCACTTTCTGCACTCTTCCAGTTAGGCACGAATTAAACCATTTGTGCACTGTCACACTCATGCAACAATACTTGAGCTTGTCTAGCAGAATTTCATGATTTACACAATCAAAAGCCTTTGAGAGGTCACAAAAAATTCCAATGGGAGGTGTTCGGTTATTCAGATCATTCAAAATTTGATTGGTGAAAGCATATATGGCATTTTCTGTGGAAAACCTTTCTGGAAACCAAACTGACATTTTGTTAGTACTTCATTTTTACAGATATGTGAAGCTACTCTTGAATACATTACTTTCTCAAAAATAATGCAGAAGTACTAATGCATGGAAGACAGATGACTCATGTGATTCAAATTGAGGCAGCATGGGGAAGTACTAAGAGATGGAAGACAGATGACTCAAATTGACAGTGACTAAGTGTGTATTAATTCTAGTACAGCCACATAAAAGTAGTTACATAAAAGTAGTTTTGTTTGTGAGAGAGAGAGAGAGAGAGAGAGAGAGAGAGAGAGAGAGAGAGAGAGAGAGAGAGAGAGGGTGGGAGGGGGGGGGGGGCAGAACAGCAGAAGGGTGGGAGAAAGAATGCAATGTTAGGACAAGAGAGTAATGCAGTTTAAAATAACAATAGAGAAGTGTGAGGGCAAGGGAGTCAGCAGGTGATAAGGTAATTAGAAGAGGGTTAGGGATGTGGAAGGGGTTGTCTGAGGATGCAGAGAAATGGAGGTTTATCCATGGGGATGTAGGAATGAATGATGTGTCAGTTGAACAGTTCCCATCAGCTCAGATCAGGGCTAAAAATGCATGCTGAGGCAGTGATGGGGGAGGGAGCAAGAGGATGCAAAATGCATTAATATTCAAGCATCTTTCAAAGTCATTGGTGTTGTGATGTGCAGATATCCAGCAGTCTTCTGGTTGAGTTTGCCACTCGTCATTAGTTGTCACATTCATATAAAAGGCTGTACTGTGTGTACTGCACCACACCTGGTGAATGTGTGATAGCTTTTACATAGAATAGATCTATCTTTGATTAGATG
The DNA here is from genome assembly GCF_021461385.2 of Schistocerca piceifrons. Lineage (NCBI taxonomy): Eukaryota > Metazoa > Arthropoda > Insecta > Orthoptera > Acrididae > Schistocerca > Schistocerca piceifrons. The sequence continues at coordinate 389,711,463 of NC_060143.1, read as the reverse complement.
GGATGTGTCTGTGATTTGATTTTGATAGGTGGTAGATGGGTGTATAGGATACACCTTGCATCTGAATCATTTACAGGTGTACAATATGTGGAGTGCTGGATGGAGCATAGAAGTTGCATGGTAATGAGCTAGATTGTGTGGGTGATGTTGAACCACTTCTGATGGAGAAGACAGAATTTGGTAATATACACTGGTGTCCAAAATAAAAGCTGTTTCCCCATCTTGTATCTAATTCATGGTATAATCATACAAACTGTCAACCATATGTCCCTACAATCGTGTTCTGCACAGAAGATGGCATTCCAGTCAACAAAAACTATGCCAATGATGACATCAGTACACCTATGAAATGAGGTATTGTTTGCCAGGTAGCACCACATCCACAATTGCTATTTACACAGACACAGACAGTGCAGTATAGCACAGAGATGCCTACCAGACTCTGTGGTGGAGGGCCATAGAAAGCAAGGAAGTGGGACAGTTGCAAACTGATGAGGCCTGTTGGCTCAATGTGAATTGTTCTGTCATTTATCAGATGTGATGACAGTTTATAGAGACCAAACCTGTGTCCTGGAACCTGTGGCAGGGATGACCCTGTGAAACTTCATAAGAAAGGACCATTATTTGACTGTACAGAATGATAGTATCACCTTAGTACTGCATGGTTCTGGCATGTGAGTCTGCAGCATTCACTGCATGTGTTGTCTCAAGGCAAATGGTGTGCAGAAGGCTTTGGCAGAGTGGCCTTTATTGTCAGAGACATGCTGTATGTCTACCTCTGTTGAGTCTTCACAGAAGGTAACATCTAGAGTGCAGTCACCAACAAGCCACCTCAACAGTCGTACAGTGGGTCAGTGTTGTTTGCACAGATGAGTCCTGATTTAGTCTGGAGAGTGATTTGTGATGGATTCATATCTGGAGGAAACATGGAGCATGATTTCTTCACCAAAACATTGTGGAAAGAGACCAAGATTGGGGAAGAACCCTAATGGTGTGGGCAGGGATTATGTTTATCACTTGAACCTCTCTTCATGAACTTTTACAGGCAAATAGGCAAGGTTTAACTGCTGTCAGTTATCATGACGAGATCCTGGGGCCTCATTTGCAGTTGTTGCAAGGTGCTGTGGGTCCAGAAATTGTATTGCTGGATGATAATGCTTGACCTCATAGAGCATATGTGGTTGATGTTTTATTGGAAACGGAAGATATTGCATACAGATGTGGTCTGCTCACTCTCCCAATTTGAATGCCATAGAACATGTCTGGGATGCACTAGGGAGATGGCTTGCATCATGTCAGCATCCACCAACAACTCTCCAAGACTGTGAATAGCTCTGCAGGAAGAATGGGTGTGCCTCAACACGAGACTGATGACTTCATTCACAGGATACCCCATCACTGTCAGGCCTATATTGTTGTCAGAGGTGGTCATACCCCACACTGAGTACATTAACCAGTTGTCTGAATATGTGTGCAAATACATTAAATTGGAAAAATCAAGAACATTTTTGTCTCTTGTAGATGTTTGAGTTCTGTATTTTTTACACTGTTTTGTGGCAAAATAAACGCAACCTTGCAAAATTTCCCTTTGTCACTTTAATTATGGAGAAAAGTGTATAGTTAAACGAAAAAGATGAATCAAGAAAACTGAAGAGTGGAACAAGGTGAAAAAGATCACTGAGGCCTGTGTCAAAAATGAGCCAACAGGCATTGGAATAATTGGCTGAAGTTAAATCTACAAATTATATACATGACTTGTTAATGAGCTTTGAAGAGATACAACAAACTGACATACACTGATCAGCCAGAACAGCCTAATAGATGGGATGTCCACCTCTGGCACAGATAACAGCAATGGACTGGAAGCAATGAGGCATTGGTAGGTTGCTGGAGGCAGTTGGCAACACTGTTGCACACATGTCACCTACTTCCCATGGATGATGGAGAGAGCCAATGAGCTCTGATGCCATGTTCAATCACATCCCAGAGGTGTTCAGTCAGGTTCAGATCTGGTGAGTTGGGGAACTCACACTGTATTCCTCAAACCACCCCATCACACTCCTGACATTGTGACATGATGCATTATCTTGCTGAAAAATGCCACTGCCACTGGGAAACATGACTGTCATGAAGAGGAATATGTGGTCTGCAATCAGTGTATGATGCTCCTTGGCCATCACAGTGCCTTGCACGAGTTCCACTGGACCCATGGATGCCCACGTGAATGTTCCCCAGAGCATAATGGAGCCACCACCAGCTTTTCTCCATCCCACAGTACAGGAGTCAAGAAGCTGTTCCCCTGAAAGATGACAGATTTGCACCCTCCCATAGGCATGATGAAGGTATTGGGAGTCGTCTGACTATGCAATTCTCTGCCTTTGCACCAACATCCAGTGCTGACAGTCACATGCCTATTTCAGTCATAGTTGCCGATGTTGTGGTGTTAACATTGGCATATGCAAGGGTTGTCAGCTGTGGAGTTCCATTGTTAGGAGTGTATGGTGCACTGTGTATTGAGACACACTTGTAGCTTGCCCAGCATTAAACTGTGATGTTAGTTCTGTCACAGTTTGCTGCCTGTCTTGTTGTACCAGTCTGCCCAGCCTAGGAACATCTGACATCTATAATGAGAGATTGCCACATGATGCCACAACATCTGGACATTGTTTTGTCTTGGTTTTGCAATGTATTGAAGACATTCAACACAGCACTCCTTGGACACCTGACAAGTCTCGCAGTTTCTGAAATGCTCATGTTGAGCCTGTGGGCCATCAGTCAGACTAAGATAGATTGTGTGATTAACTATTTCACACACAGGCACCACGCTCACAGATACTACATGCACTATGCATGTGTCTGACTCTCAGTCATCCCTCACCAGGTGCTGCTGCTGCTGCTGCTATTCCCTGGACAGGTTTATATTGATAGTAGATCAGTGGTAAAGTGTACAAAAAACACAAAAAATTAAAATAGGTGATTATGCACGAACCATGTAGAAGAAGGACAAAAGAAGACATATGGTTAAGTATGAAAGCATGAATCTTATTTAGCAGAGGACATGAAATATGTAAGAAACAAAAGAGAGAAAGGAAAGAGAAAATGTCTGCCCATAAAAAGCTGAGTGGGCAGGAACTGTCTATCATGAAGGGCATTAGGAATATGAAAATAAGGTACTTACAGGTAGGGATGGTAAGAATACGTTGTAAATTTAGTCATAAGTGAAGCAGACTTGTTTTGGAGGTTAAAAAATACTGGTCCTTTAAACAAGGAATCACACCACAAAGATGTTGAATAGGAATTCACTGTCTTAACCACCATCCCACTGCACTTCATTGTATTCTTGAGTGACAGTGATTCCCAAGTAAAAGTAAAGTAAAGTAAAGCAAACTAAATTTATATTGCATGATTGTCTGCCAGTTCCTCAAGACATATATTCAGCCACTTGTTCACAAGAACTTTCAATAGTAAGCCATTTTGGCAACTTGCACGCACCTGTCCTACAACAGTAGTCCTGCCATGAAAAAGGGGATCTACAGTTTAATGTGGAATCTGAACCATGAGCTGTTACTGACATATCTTGACATAAGTGAGAGGCGAAGGCAAACATAAAGACAGACTGAAAAAGTCAGAAGTCTGTCACACTTCACCGTTAGACAACCAAGAGATGGAACTGATCCCTCATGGTACACAAAACAGGTCCGAATGCTGTTGCAGAGGCAATGGAAAAAGCATGCGAAGTTCAGAAGAATGCAAAATCCCAAAGATTGGCTAAAATTTACAGACGCGCGAAATTTGGCACGGACTTCAATGCGAGATGCCTTTAATAGGTTCCACAACGAAACATTGTTTCAAAATTTGGTAGAAAATCCAAAGAAATTCTGGTCGTATGTAAAGTACACAAGCGGCAAGACGCAGTCAATACCTTCGCTGCACAGTGCCGATGGTACTGTTATTGACGACTGTGCCGCTAAAGCGGAGTTATTGAACGCAGTTTTCTGAAATTCCTTCACCAGGGAAGATGAATGGAATATTCCAGAATTTGAAACACGAACAGCTGCTAGCATGAGTTTCTTAGAAGTAGATACCTTAGGGGTTGCAAAGCAACTCAAATCGCTTGATACGGGCAAGTCTTCAGGTCCAGATTGTACCGATTGGGTTCCTTTCAGATTACGCTGATACAATAGCTCCCTACTTAGCAATCATATACAACCGCTTGCTCACTGATAGATCTGTACCTACAGATTGGAAAATTGCGCAGGTTGCACCAGTGTTTAGAAGGGTAGTAGGAGTAATCCATCGAACTACAGACCTATATCATTGACGTCAGTTTGCAGTAGGGTTTTGGAGCATATACTGTATTCAAACATTATGAATCACCTCGAAGAGAATGATCTATTGATACATAATCAGCATGGTTTCAGAAAACATCATTCTTGTGCAACTTTTTATTCGCACGAAGTAATGGCCGCTATCGACAGGGGATCTCAAGTTGATTCCGAATTTCTAGATTTCCGGAAAGCTTTTGACACCATTCCCCACAAGCGACTTCTAATCAAGCTGCAAGCCTATGGGGTATCATCTCAGTTGTGTGACTGGATTCATGATTTCCTGTCAGGAAGGTCGCAGTTCATAGTAATAGATGGCAAATCATCGAGTAAAACTGAAGTGATATTAGGTGTTCCCCAGGGAAGTGTCCTGGGACCTCTGCTATTTCTGATCTATATAAATGACCTGGGTGACAATCTGAACAGTTCTCTTAGGTTGTTCGCAGATGATGCTGTAATTTACCATCTAGTAAGGTCATCCGAAGACCAGTATCAGTTGCAAAGTGATTTAGAAAAGATTGCTGTATGGTGTGGCAGGTGGCAGTTGACGCTAAATAATGAAAAGTGTGAGGTGATCCACATGAGTTCCAAAATAAATCTGTTGGAATTCGATTACTCGATAAATAGTACAATTCTCAAGGCTGTCAATTCAACTAAGTACCTGGGTGTTAAAATTATGAACAACTTCATTCGGAAAGACCACATAGATAATATTATGGGGAAGGCGAGCCAAAGGTTGCATTTCATTGGCAGGACACTCTGAAGATGCAGCAAGTCCACTAAAGAGACAGCTTACACTACACTCATTCATCCTCTGTTAGAATACTGCTGCACGGTGTGGGATCCTTACCAGGTGGGATTGACGGAGGACATCGAAAGGGTGCAAAAAAGGTCAGCTCGTTTTGTATTATCACATAATAAGGGAGAGAGTGTGGAAGATATGATATACGAGTTGGGATGGAAGTCATTAAAGCAGAGACTTTTTCATCATGGCGAGATCTATTTATGAAATTTCAGTCACCAACTTTCTTTTCCGAATGCGAAAATATTTTGTTGAGCCCAACCTACATAGATAGGAATGATCATCAAAATAAAATAAGAGAAATCAGAGCTCGAACAGAAAGGTTTAGGTGTTCGTTTTTCTTGTGTGCTGTTTGGGAGTGGAATGGTGGGGAGATAGTATGATTGTGGTTCGATGAACCCTCTGCCAAACACTTAAATGTGAATTGCAGAGTAATCATGTAGATGTAGATGTAGATGTAGACGAAGCCCAAAAATGACTGTTAATGGCTTTAACATTTCTAAGGTCTTTCTGTCCACTGAAGAGAATTTTCAGTTATAGCCAGTCTAGTTGTCAATAGCCTCCTCATTTGTGGGATAGGGCTACATATTGTCCTTCAAAGTGTCTCGCAGAGAAAGAATACCAGATTTATATTCTGCTGGATTAGGGTTCAAGTGCTTATCCCTCCATCCTTATTGAGATTTTACATGTTTTCTCTAGATCACTGCAGTAAAACACAGGGACAGACTACTAAATAGACTATGATTGTTTTTTTGTGTCACACTTCAGTGAACCTAGTACTCAATGTCTAATGACATTAATATTTACTAAACATGAAACTGTAAGCATCCTAATCTCTCTAACAAAAACAGTATAAAATTTTCCTGAATGAACTCAACATCTTGTTTTGACTAATATAGCTTTCAATACCCATGAATAATGTCATATCCAGGAAAATAATATGTTGGGGAACATTATGAGAATGACAATGGTAGAGAATTAAGAGATTTTGAAAAAAAAAAAGATTAAAACTTATGAAAGAAGAAGACTGAATTATTTAATATAAAGAGTTATGGTATTATGAAACAGGCTAGAAAAGATCTCCACAAGCAAAATCAAAGTAATTATAATCAGGGGAAAACATCTCTAAGAACTAAGATTGTCACTGATGGTGAAATAATAGAGCAAACTAATTATTTTAAACTGTGATTCTTCAGTTTCTCACAGCATATTTGTTGAGTGAACAGTCCATGGGTGTACTGTTGGTTTATAGTGTCCAACCATACACTGGCACACTACTGGGAAAAATCAGATGCATATTTTACAAGCACCAAGTAAAATCTGTCTTTTGCCTGCCAAAGAAAACATGAGTGTGATCGGAAACTGTCAGAGATAATCTTGGTTTGCAAGAAGGCCAGTGTACATCAGACTCTGTGTCACTGTGGGAAGGCATGTATTGGACAGACAGTGCCAAGAACACCAGAGGCACACTTGACTGTTATATTCCAAAAGTCAGCAGTTACAGAGCAGTAATTGTCCAAGAATCATGGGATGTAGTACAAACATACCAGGATCTTGGCACAGACTTAAAAATACTGTGACAGTGTCATTAGGGAGGCAATAGAAATTCACACCAGGGATGCTCTCATAAACCAAGACGGTGGCTATTATCTTAGTAAGGCATGGGAAACAGCTCTAAGTTTAATTAAGAAGATTTTCAACAAACAAAATGATCTGGTGACCAGGGCAGACAGAGAACTTACAACAACGCTATCACAAACGCTGAATAGCATCCCCGTGACTACTGACACATGGTCATGGATGCAGACCATGGACAGAGTGGCTTGTGTGGGGCAGGGGATATTAGTCGGCTGGCCATCCTTGAGAGCTCAGTTCATCAGCACACCTGATGATGTCGGCATGTCTGATTACCGAAATATTGTGCCTTCTGAACACTATGAACTGGTAGTACACCCATGAACTGTTCAATACTCATTTGAAGTTTCTAGACTGTGGTATACCATGACACAAGCACTGAAATTAAACAAAAGCTGAGAGTAAGTGTAGACTAATATGTGGAACAATTAGAATAACATTAAAAAATAAACATTAATGAAGTTTTATAGAACAATGGCAGTGTCTAGCTTAATATACACTGATTACAATTACTGCCCACTGTGGTATTGGATACTGCCTGTTGCTGTTGTGGGCACATGATTTGGTCAGAAGTATGTAAGTAGAGCGGACATGGACAGGGGATCACCATAGCAAAGACATGGGCTGCAAATGGGGAAATCCATAGAGATAAGTGACTCTGACAAGTAGCAGACTATTATTACACAGAGTATGTGAACAAGGATCTCAAAAATGGCGAAACTGGTCAAATGTACACACGCTGCTGTCATAAGCATCTACAGAATGAGGGAGAAGAACAATGAAACTATCACGAGCTGCTAAATAGTTTGACATCCATGACACTTCACAGAATGTGAGGTTTGGAGGCTTGTCTGCTCTGCAAAGTAGGATAGATCATGGTCTATGGTATCTATGCCAAAAGAGCACAAAGATAGTGCATGCACAAGTGTTTCAGAAGCATGCTTAGCACAATGATAGTGCACACACAAGTGTTTCAGAAGCACGCCTTTCATCATACATTATTGAATATGGAGCTTCACGATAGACCAGCCCTAAGTGTTCACATGTTGACTCAGTTACATTGCCAATTATGATTGCAGTAGACACAGGACCATTGGGATTTGACCACCAGTCGATGGAAACATATTGGCTCTTCATGCGAATCACATTTTTGCTATACTTCATCTCCTCAAATGCTGTCATCAAGGTGAATGGCAGCTCAAAACATGCAGTGTGCCATGGATGCTGGCTGGTGGGAGCAGTATTATGCTTGGGAGACATTCTCCTGCACTTGGATGGGACCTATGGTAGTAATCAAAGACATGCCAACAACTGTGAAACCACCTGCATCCATTCATGCTTTATGTCTTCCCTGATAGTGATGTCATCTCTTAGTAGTATGACTGTCTGTGTCTCAGACCCATAATCATGCTACAGTGGTTTGAGGAGCGTTATAGTGAACTCACATTGGTGTCTCAATGACCAAATTCACGTGATATAAATGAGGAAAAAAGACAACAACAAATACAAGTAGTCGAAATGAGATTTTTAAGATCAGTAAAGGGATGCACAAAACAGGACAGATTAAGGAATGAATTTAGTCATTGGAAGTTTGACATCTTTGCCCTGAATGACAGGAGGACTGTCTACCGGAAGAAATGGAAAAATCATATGGATAGGTTGGAAGAAAATCAACTACCCAGACTAGCAAGATCCTGCATACTAAGGGGTAGAAGAGAAGTCGGTCAACCAAGGAAAAGGTAGAAGGAGGGTGGAATGGGTCAAAGGCCCAATCATTGAAGGAAAGAAGAAGAAGATCCTCTTCAATGACCATCTGTCATGATCACTCAACACACACTTTCATGTGTGTTGTGACTTAGTGGGTGATGTATTTTCTGTTTTCCCTGTGCATGGTTTAATGCTTTGATATGGTATCTCTTGAAAACACCAAACATTTCAGCTCCTTTGGTTACAGAAGCACCCAAGCATATTCTGAGGATGGCATTGAGTATAAACGCATTGATGAACTGCTCAGTGGAAACTAGTTTTGTAGTGGTGGTAAAGTGTGTATTACGTGGTGAAATAGTTGAAAATGAAATAAGTATATGTTCCATTTTTCAAAGACGGTATCACACAGAGTACTTTGGTGTTACAATTTTTCATAACCCGTTTTGTGAATGTGGGGTGCATACATGTTACGGCCATCAATCTGCAATAGAAATGTATGCCGTTGAAATGAATGAAAGTGTGTCAATGTCTCTTCAGCATGAAATGGAGGTATGTGAGCAGTATTACATGTACTTAAAAAACCATAAAAGGTGTCACAGGTATTTCAAACACAATTATTGATGAAATCAGTGATGAGTTTGAGAAGCAAAGGAAGTTTGTGCATCATAAACAATGTGAAAAACCATTAGTGCCTCAAAGACTATATGATTGTAGTATAGTGTACTTGACAAAGAAATATGTACAGAAATGAGTGTAAACAATAGAAACAAACATGTGAATATACATTCAGACAGTCACAATTGTGACCTAGCGGAAATTTTACGTATTGAATATGGAATAAATGCTACTTCTTCTGTAAAACCAAGTGCACCAGTGGCTGAAGTAAAAGAAACATAAAAGATGCAGAAACATCTAATTCTAATCTATGCACTGTAATAATTGGGGGTGCCAATGATGTATATAAAAATGAATTAATTAAAGCCACAAATAACATGGAAGAAACCCTGAGTTGCAACAAGAATGTATCAATAGTTGTCATTGGAATTCCACACAGACATGACCTGATAGAAAGTTCTTGTGTGTATGTTCAAATTGCTAAGGCAAACAGACAGTTCAAAAAAATATGTAAAGCATTCCTCAACACACATTTCTTACCTGTTAATTTTGTGCAGAGAGAAGACTTTACTAAACATCGTTTGCATTTGCATGCAATTGGAAAGTCACTCCTTGGACATAAAATTCTACAATTGCTAGATAAAGAAAGAATAAAGAGACTGTGGCTATAATGGGTGCTGCAACATCAGCAACAGTGCCCAGTCCAGTAACAGCACAAACAGCAGAAGCCCAACCAACACTACAACCAGCTTCATCTATAGCACCATGAACAGTATCAGTAATGAGTAATACAGGAACCACCACAACCGTCTTAACAACAACAGCAGAAGCCCAACCAACACCACAACCAGCTTCAGTAATCACATCATCAGAACCACCACCACCACCACCACCACCACCACCACCAGCAGCAGCAGCAGCAGCAGCAATAACTTCTGGACTACCAATTAGTCCAGTAACTGCAGAAACAACAGCAGAAGCCCAACAAACATTACAACCAGCTTTAGCAGCCACTTCATCAGAACCAACAGCAGCAGCAGTAGCAACAATTTCTGGTCTACCAATGAGAAGAAGTGTGAGGCAGCCAAATCATCTCAAGGATTTTTTAGTGTCAACGAGCCTCAAGAAAGCAGTTTTAAGATAAGTACTAATTTATTTAACTTTGTGTCTCTAATCAATTTGCAGTCCTATACCAAAATGTACGAGGTTTGTGCAATAAGTTGGGTGAATTTGAAGTCTTGTTAAGTGACAGTTTTAACCAAGTATCTGTTGTATGTGTCAGTGAACACTGGTTACAAAAATCTCAAATATGTACAGCAGCCCATCCTAAATTTAAAATCATAAGCAGAGTTCACAGAGAAAAGTACAGATGTGGAAGTGTATTTATTTATGTTAGAGGCAATCTTAATTCTAAAGATGTAAAGTTAAGCAATATAAATTGTTAAGGGAAAGAATTTGAATACTGTGTCTGTGAACCAACTGACTGTGGTTTGTTAGAAGAACAGTGTGTAAAATTATCATGTGGATAACTTTAATAGTTTTGAAAATATAAAAAATCCTATTAAAAAAATACTTAACCGACACTTAGTAAAGTAAATTCAAATAAGAATCATTACAGCTTAAGTTTCTTTGTTATTTGAAAACAATAACAGCACTCTCAGTGGGCACAAGTTATGTTTAAGGAATTTTGATTCTAAACTTATAATAATTTTGCTTTCGTAACATAAATAATAGTTTAAGAGTTGATATTTATATTAGGGTGGAAGTAGATGAGAGTGAATGCGAGTGTGTATGTGGGGACATACATCAAATTTCAATTTTATAATGTATTACTCCATCCGTAACTAGCAAGTGTTACATAACCAGGATGTCCTTAATAGGCGAATCCCCCTAATTGGTGGATGACGTATGACTAGGAGCCTTTGCTTTTGAAATAAGGCAGCCAGAAAGGTAGTAAGAGGATGCTTAGTTCTAAAGTGTATTTCAAGCATAGTTTTCTTTTAATTTTCGTTTGGTTTGGTTTTGTGGAACATTTTATGGATTTTTGCAATATGAAATGACGTAGGTGCATCTGCAAATGGTGATTGGAGTAAAGTGGTTTGATCATGAAAGGTTAATGTGACTGGATGATCGTTTTGATCAACCAATGAGAGAAGAGTCTTTTCCTCATAATTGAATGAGTTATGTGCCCTGTGAGCAATGACATTCAGTCAGTCGTAGACTTGCTGTCGGACGAGAAGGTCATGTTAAATGTGTCCGAAAAAATTATCTCGGAGATGAAGAACTGACGGTTAAATCACACTCAGTTTATATCACTGCACTAGCAGATGCAATTTGGACATTTTTGTGAAGTTTTTAGAGGTTTTGGAATGCTGGTTGCAGAATAAAACACATGTGAAGCTATCAGCCTTTGTGAATATTCTGCATGGCGTGTTCCATATGCATGTACAGAACATTATGGCGAGCATCTTCTTTCAAAGAATCCACCAAAAAGGACTGAATGTGAACTTGTTTTGTAACAGTGTGTTGGCTCTGTGAATCTCATAATATTTTGTGTTGGACTTAGCACATTTCTTGCTGTCTTACATGTGATATAAGCTGCACGAACTAGTAGTAGATGTACTACCAACATAAATGTGGGCTTGGTGACACAATAAATGAAAATGACCATAATAAAACATCAGTATCTACAAACAAACATTTTCAATGAAGGGAGGAAGCACCCACTTTGCCCATTGTTAATAGAGATTTACAGGTTTATCTTGTTACTTGAATTACGCGAACTTTGTAATCGTAAGTATGGATGGTAATTTTCTTCAGTGCTGCTTTTCTCATATTTTACATAGTATTTATGAATGCAGAGTAATGGGTGGTGAATGGACACTATACTGAGGTAGGTAGACATTATATAAATCACAACTCAGCGTGCCAACTCCACCCCACAGCAGTTGGTGCTGATCGGGTGGGAACTCAAATAAATTGTACAATATAGAGTTCGGGAGAGTGGGAATTGTACATGAAAAAGCATCAGTATTTAATTGAACCTGTTAAGTGATCACACAGTGTGAAAAAAGGAACTGGAATGTAGAGCTAAAGACACTTGTGCAACTGAACATGTGTTGAAAATACGACAATAAATGGAACAAGGCGATTGATTTCGGCAGTGACAGCAGAGCTAAGAGAGGTGACATCACGCTACAGCATCCAGGCAGATGGAGCAATTGGCAGCAGTGGACAGAGTGTTGGCTCGTATACTGGATTGGTGGAAGCTGGGCCTCAGGAATGGAGACACAGTATTGGGTTCACCATGCAGATCACAAGGAAGAAAATATAAAAAGTGTTCTACTTAAAGTTTTATGTGTGTGTGCTGAAAAACTGTCTGAAATGGCTGAAAACAATCAGGAAATTGTAGATGAGAAACTGGAGGTAGATTTGGAGAAAGTTAGAGCTGACAATGATTCCATGAGTAGTAATTTCAGTTTTGAAGTATCACAAGTAAATACGAGTAGCAGCTTGACAGACTCAATGTATGCTCATTGTGAAGCTGATAGTGAGCACAATATATTACAACTTAGTATCCCGTTAGTGCCTGTAGCTATTCCAAAAATAAAGCAGGAAATCATATCAGTTGTTGGGGATCCAAGGGACAGTGTGTCGGAAATGTTGATGAATATTATGATGAAAATGAATGGATTGGGCTCCAAAATTAAAATGTCATTAAGTTTGGATATTGACAATAAAATTAATAAAATTGGTAAGGACATTGATTCCATAATGGCTAAATTAAGTACAGAAATAAATGAATTGCATTCCAAATTTGATCAGGGATTTAGTAACTTGTCAGTCGAACTGGGATCTAAAATGGAAGACAAAATGTCTGAGTTAAAGGATTGTGCAAAAAATGATATGACTTTGTTCAGTAATAATGTTAAAAGTGACATTAATCAGGTCAGGTGAGAATGTAATGCTGCTATTGTAACAGTGGAAAGTGAATTACATTCACAAATTGAGCAAGTTGCTGAGGAGAGTGAACAAATAAAAGAGGAAATAAATCTAGAATTAAGTAAAGTAAATAAACAGGTTCACAAAGTAGAGAGACACTGTGAGATAGTCATGTGGTATTGGAAACACAAATTAAAGAAGGGAAAGATGTGTGTGTAAGATTTGGAGTGCAAGCGTCTAGTAAGATCACTAACATTGAAACTAATACCCTGCAATTTAGTTCTAGCGTGAATGAGCAACTACATAACCATGAAAGTAGATTAACAAAAGTTGAACAGAATGGTGGTAACAATAATGTTTGTGTTATGTCTAATGGTGTTGTGGAATCTTCAGAAATTGCTTGTGTTATGCATCACCAGTTTTTGAAATTTGATCCAAATAAGAATGTTCACCCTAAAGGGTTTTGGAGTGATTTCGAAGATGTATTACCTAAAGTGTGGAATGACAAACAGAAGATTGGGTTCATAACCACTAATCTAATGGGAGAAGCTAGAATCTGGGGAAACTTGGCCTCAGATAAATATGACAAATTAGTGGAATTTAAGCAAGCTTTTTTGAAGAGTATTGGGGAAAACATAAGAAAATTGAGGTTTTAAATAAATTTTGGTCAAGGGAAAAGTATGATCCAAAGAGAGAGAGTATTAAAAGATTTGTACAGAAATGGGTAACTACATTTTCGTGTGCCAGCTACTATCAGCTGAGCCCGGCAGGTGACCAAAATGACAGAGGCAGTAATGTCACACAGGAGGAAAACTGTTAGCAGTCTGTAATGATGCTAGTGTTTGCAGACTGAAAGCACAAAATTTAAATCCACTAGCGATGACCATTATTAAAAACGTACCAATTGGACAGCATGGGGGTAGCATAAAAGAAAATAGAAAGGCAGAGGAGAATGACACTGCAAAATAGTTTGATTGTTCAGTAAATGCAGTAGGCTTTTGTGAAAGGGAGAGCTTAAATGAAGGGTGCAAGAACCATATTAAGAAGGAACTAAGTACGGGAAGTGAAGACTCAGATCAGGAGGAGGGGGTAAAGCAGCACTGTGCAACCGACAAGAGACTACCTGTAAACTGTAGAAGTAATGCTAGGAGGATGCAAGAGGAGGTTGTGAATAGACTGAATAGAGTAATTTCAGAGAGTGAGGATGAAGGGATGGAAGAGGAAGAAGAAGTAAATGTGTTAAATAATTCTGACAAAACCTTGTATAGCGTTGCAGATACAGAGAATAGTTTGGATAGGGAGAAGTTAGAACAATGTTTCGATTTGTCTACAGTGGAACGGATAGTGAAAGCCGCCACAAATAATGAAGTGAAAGGGGGTCATTTGAGGTAAATGTGCTTTCCACAGAAGGGGTAGGTTTAGACAGGCATGAAGTGGTGCAGGATTTACTAGATAAACCCGAACCTGTAGTCAGAAAAGAATATATTGGACAACCTATAATTGAGGTGACAGTGTTTAATGAAAAGGTTCCTTGTTTAATAGATACTGGTTCAGAAGTGTGTGCAGTATCTCAGAATTTTGTGAATGCTCTCCCAAAAAGTAGGCAGATTGTTATAATGCCTGTGAGTGGGCTGAAAATTGTGGTGGCCACTGGGAAAAGTAAGAAGGTGGTTGAACAGGAAATATTGCTACCAGTTATTGTAAGTGGAGTACAAATAGAATTAAAATTTTTGGTTATTGATGGACTCAGTGTTGAGATGTTGATAGGTGTTGACTTCTTGCATAAATATGAAGGATAGGTTAATTTTGGAACAAATGATGTGATTACTAGAGTAAATAGAAACCTGCAGTTATTCCCTTTATAGGTAAGAGACAAAAGGTAGATGATGAACAAAGTGATATTCCAATAAGATACTGTAGGACCACTGAGGTAATCGAGGGCTATAATGAATATGGCAAAAGAAAGGAAGTAGATCCTTCTGAGACAGAAAATGTCAGGCTTAGGATCAACGAAATGTTGGAAGAATTGACTGATGTGCAAAAAAATGATTTGAGACAGATTTTGATCATTTATTGTAAAGTGTTTTCAGACCAACTGGGCCTAGTTTGGAATTATGAGTGCTGTTTGACTGTAAAAGAGGACACATATTTTTTCTGAAAACCATTCACTGTTCCAGAAGTATGTAAAGAAGCAGTGCGAGATATGATTAAAAAAATGCTTGAATGGAGGCAGTTAGTGTATATAATAACCCATTGGTTGTAGTACCTAAGAAGGATGGTTCCATTAGGCTTGTTTTGGACTCCCAAGTGTTAAATAAAATTATATTGCCAGAAAGTGATAGGCCTCAGAACATAGAAGAATTATCACAAAAATTTAAAGGTGCAAAATTCTGTGTCCTTGGATATAACATGTGGCCACTGGAACTTGCCTTTGGTGAAAGAATCTCGAAAGTACACAGCTTTCTTGTTTGAGGGGAGATGTTATCAATATAAGATTGTGCCATTTGGATTAAACATTAGCGTTTGTGCATTTGTTAGAGCAATGTCCCAGGTTCTAGGAGACCAACTGCTGAGAAGAATTACTGTTTATGTGGACAATGTATTAATCTCAACTCAATCTCAACTCCCACTTGGGAAGAGCACTGTATGTTGTAAGACAAAGTACTAGATGCAATTAAAAAAGGGGGAATAAAACTGAAGCTGGACAAAACAGAATTTGTGAAGAAAGAAACTAAATTTCTGGGACATATTGTTAGCAGCAATGGGATCATGCCCGATCCGGAAAAGATAAAAACTATTAGAGATTATGCAGCACCAACCACAAGAAAAGAGTTAAAAGTTTATATGTAATGTATAAGTAGATGCAGGAGTGTCAAACTGCTTTTGAAGAACTTAAGGAGGCTCTAGTGAATAGTAAAATTCTGAACCATCCTGATTTTTCTGAACCATTTTGTCTAGGATCAGATGCATGTGGTTATGGACTGGGAGTGGAATTATTCCAGATCAAAACAGTTGGTGAAGGACAGGTCCATAAAACAATAGCCTTTGGTAGTCAGTCGTTGCAACAAGCTGACAAGAAGTACAGTATTTCAGAGTTAGAAGCAATAGCAATCATTTTTGGTTTACAGCAATTTGAACAATACTTGTTGGGCCATAAAGTTTTAGTTTTCAGTGACCATAGTGCATTAACCTATCTAAAGACATGCCAACTTAAACACAGCAGACTTTGGAGATGGGCCATGTATATTCAGCAATTTGATCTCTGTATAGAACACATAAAAGGCTCCGCAATATTGTGGCAGATGCATTATCTCGGTATGTGAAGGAGAATGAGCAGGATGGAGATTTCTTAGGAACATGTGATCGTGATGAAGTTTTGCTGGCAGTCATTCGGGTACAGGAAGAGGGCTCAATAAAACGTATTTGTAAAAATCTCAGGCAAGAACAAAACCAAGATGGCAATCTTAAATTGGTAAAGAGCAGGTTAGGTCATCCTGATTTTTCTACGCTAGCAGAGTATTACCAGATACATAAGGATATACTTTTCCGACGGAGAAAGAATACTGAGCAGAACTGGCGTATTTGTTTCCCAAAACAACATGTGGATTTACTTACTGATTACATACACGCGACATAAGGACATTATGGAGCCCGGAAATGTATGTGGTGACGAGTCCACAAGAGACTAGAATCCTGTGATAGGTGTCAAAAGGTGAGGGCAAATAATAAAATTATTCAGGGGCAAATGTATTCAGTGGAACCTCAGAATAGGTTGGATTTGGTGGCTGTGGACCTGTTTGGCCCTTTGCCAGTTTCAAGGGGAGGTTGCAGTGGTAGATGATTTTACCAAATATGTGAGATTTTATCCTATAAAAAGAGCCAATGCTAAAGTAATTGTGGACAAACTAGAGAAAGACTATTTTGTGAACATTGGTGTGCCAAAAGCAATATTATCTGATAATGGGCCACAATTTATTCCTAAGTGATTTGCAGAATGCCTAAGCAAAAGAAACATAGAACATGTAAAAATATCTGCCTATTTTACACAGGGGAATATGTGTGTGAGGGTTATGAAAGAACTAAACTGTCTATGTAGAACATATTGTCACAAGAAGCATTCTGATTGGGCCAATTACTTACAATATTTTGAGGAAGTGATTAACCATTTAAAACATGAAGCCACTGGTTTTGCTCCAGTAGAATTAATGTGTGGAATTAGACTAAATAACCTGTTATTTGACCTGTTAGATTTCCCTAGTCTTACCGATTTGACAATGGAGCCTAAGAAATGATTAGCACAAGCGAACATCAGAAAAAAGGCTCTGGAGAGGAAAAGGAGACATGATGTGAGGGCAAGTCCAACCAGTTATCAGATCGGTGACTTAGTGCTTGTGAAAACCAAAGAGAAATCAAAAAAGCTTGTGGCTGGGATGAAAAAGTTTACCGATGAATATGTGGGACCTTTTAGGATTATAGCCAAACCTCATGCCAATGCTTACAAACTAGAGTATGTGAAATCACACAAATTACTGGGCTTAAGAACTATTGTTGATTTAAGAAGGTATGTGTTGAAGAATCAATTAAATAGCAGTAACTAAAAGCTCAGGGGACACACATTCTTTGTGTTGTCAGGTGGTTAATGAGCACCAGGCAACCTGAGCTGTTGGTGATACTATTTCCTTTCTTTTTGTGTTGTCAACCTTCCTTTTCATCATTCAGAACTATCGCTATCATCTTTCCTTCTTCTCTGGTGAGGCTGGGGGAAGTGCAGGAGGACAGAATTGTTGGTTTTACATTTGATTTTTTAATTGTTGAGAAAATAGCATGGTATAGAAGAACAAATAATGAAAGATACTGAAGACACAAGTTTAATTAAATCTAGGGAATACTGAGTTACCTTGTGGGGAATATGAATAATCAAATGTAGAGCCACCTAGTCTCATTTTATGCACTCTTAACAACCTTGCTCTTCAACATTTAGAATTTTTGTTATTGTTTTTCAAAATGGTTCAAATGGCTCTGAGCACTATGGGACTTAACTTCTGAGGTCATCAGTCCCCTAGAACTTAGAAATACTTAAACCTAACTAACCTAAGGACATCACACACATCCATGCCCAAGGCAGGATTCGAGAACCGCTCGGCCACCCCGGCCGGCTATTGTTTTTCCTCCTTCATTATAATGCTGTAGCTAATAAATTTATTAAAGGGAATAAAATAACTAATCAGATGAGGGAGAATTGCCTATTAATGACAGAAAAGAACAGTTGAAAGCAAATTGGAGAAGTATGCTCACACGTGATGCTACTGTAGTGTGAAGGGTTGTCTGAAGTTTGTGAGAAAATTAATGTGTTCAGAGGCAAAAGAGGATTACCTGCCAAAAGAGCAAAGATAAAATTTATACTTGATGACTTTTGAAAGACCCAGAGAGGTGGGCTTAAGTGTGTTTAACATTTTCAGTAATATATGTTTTTCTTGAAGATTGTGTACACGATGAGTAGCACCACAGAAGTGGTATGAGTAATTTTTGAATATTTTCTACTAAGGCTTTTGGTATGCTTTGCCAACAAATATGAATTTATTATGTGTGTTAAATGAAAGACTGTACTGAGCCACTGAATGTTGGCTACGATATTTTTCAAAGACATTTCCTGAAATATTTTGTATGGAATAGGTATTCTTTGTACATAGTATATGTAGGACATGAGTAATTGTAGTGATGTTCTAAAATTGTTTTCTCTTTTTTGTATGATATATATAGGAATTGTGGAGGAACTCCAGGAGGTGAACTGAATTATTTTTAGTGTTCAATAATTTTGTATCTATTTGTGCAATGTGTAATGACAATTTTCAGCACCGCGTAGGGTGGCAGAAGTAGATTTTCAGTATAGTTTCTAATTTTGTAATTATTCTTTGTGTATAATAGATTATGTGTAAAGCTAAGCAGTTTTCTGAAAAAAGGTTAAAATTACTTTTTGGAGCAGTAGATTTTGTAGCAGCAACTTGCTTAATAATTAAAATCAGATTTTGAAAATAAGATTTCAGTAGTGGTGCCAATTTTGGGTGCACTATTAAAGATTTTTAGTAGCAGTTAATTCATTTTTCTCTGATTTAATTAACATTAAATGTAAAGAGATATTGAGTTGAAAATGAATTGGAATTGGCCTGAGAAAGAAACAAAGCTTTGAGTAAATAAGAAATAATATCTGGAGGACAGTAAAGTTACTTTTTTTAAAAAAATTGTTAATGTAAACTAAAGTGAATATTGTAATATGTAAATTTTGGAAGTTGATTTTGTTGAATCCTGTAAGAACATTAGATGTGTTATTTCTTTTCAGCTGATGAAAAATAATTGTCTTTTTTGTACAATTAATTTCCTGTACATCATCAAGTCCTAGCCATGAACAATTGATGTAAGTAGATATCTGTTGTGATGATGTTATATTATTTAAATGATTTTGATCAAATGAAAAATTTTATTTTTGGAAAATACAGTTTAATGAAAAGTGTCAGTATAGTGAGAGGAAATAAAAAAAAAAAAAAAAAAAAAACATTACAGCCAAAAAACTTACATGAAATATAAAAAATGTTTCAAAGAAATTTTTTTAGTTCCTTAGGGGGTGTGTAATGTCGCAACTACTTACACGGTTACAGAGTTTTGCAGTAAGTTTTGTTCCGTTAGGTCAAGCTGTATTGAAGGCTGGCAATGAAGCCTCCAGCCCTGGCCATTGTGTGGTCAGCTGCTGGCATCATAATGCCATCTGTCACAGTGTGCGGACTGTGACAACTGCTCTGTGTGGAGCGTACTAAGATCACTTATTCATCTCACCTAAGAAACTAAATAACTATGACAAATATGATGTGTTTGATTTCAAATTTGGTATAGGAACTTTTATAATTTAGAAGAACAGTGTGTAAAATTCTCATGAGGGTAACTTTAATAGTTTTGAAAATATAAAAAAACCTACTATAAAAGAACTTAACTGACACTTAGTACAGTAAATTCAGATAAGAATCATGACAGTTTAAGTTTCTTTGTTATTTGAAAACAATAACAGCACTCTCAGTGCGCACAAGTTATGCTTAAGGAATTTTGATTCTAAACTTATAATAATTTTGCTTTTGTAATGGAAATAATAGTTTAAGCACTGATATTTATATTTTGTGTTAGGGTGGGAGTAGATGAGAGTGAATGTGAGTGTGTATGTGGGGACATACTTCAAATTTCAATTTTGTAATGTATTACACCATTCATAACTAGCAAATGTTATGTAACCAGGATGTCCTTAAAGGGTGAATCCCCCTAATTGGTGGATGACGTATTACGAGGAGCGTTTGCATTTGTAATAAGGCAGCCAGAAAGATAGTAAGAAGATACTTAGTTCTAAAGTATATTTCAAGCATAGTTTTCTTTTAATTTTCATTTAATTTTGTTTTATGGAACATTTTGTGAATTTTTGCAATATGAAATGACGTAGGTCCATCTGCGAATGGTGATTGGAGTAAAGTGATTTCGTCATGAAAGGTTAATCTGGTTGGACAATTGTTTTGATCAACAAATGAGAAAAAAGTCATTCTCACATAATTGAATGAATTATATGCCCTGTGAACAGACGGCATTCAGTCAGTCGCGGACTTGCTGTCGGACAAGGTCATGTTAAATGTGTCCGAAAAAATTATCTCTAAGATGAAGAAATGATGGTTAAATCATTCTTGGTTTATATCGTCTTGCTAGCAAATGCTATTACGAACTTTTCGGTGAAGTTTTGAGAGGTTTTGTAATGTTGGTTGCAGATAAACCACGTGTGAAACTATCAGCCTTTGTGAATATTCTGCATGGAATGTTCTGTATGCATGTGTAGAACATTTTGGCGAGCATCTTTTTTCGAAGAATCCACTGAAAAGGACCGAATGTGAACTCGTTTAGTAATAGTGTGTTGACTGTGTGAATCTCATAATATTTTGTGTTGGACTTAGCACATTTCTTGCTGTCTTACATGTGATATAAGCTGCACGAACTAGTAGTAGATGTACTACCAACATAAATGTGGGCTTGGTGACACAATAAATGAAAATGACCATAATAAAACACCAGTATCTACAAACAAACATTTTCAATGAAGGGAGGAGGCACCCACTTTGCCCATTGTTAATAGAGATTTACAGGTTTATCTTGTTACTTGAGTTACATGGTCTTTGTAATTGTAAGTATGGATGGTGGTTTTCGTCAACGCTGCTTTTCTCATCATCTACATAGTATCTACAAATGCAGAATACTGAAGTAGGTAGACATTAAATAAATCACAGCTTAGTGTGCCAACCACACCCCGCTGCACAGTGGATGTTATGGTAATCCTGGAAAGATCATAAAACATATTGCAAACAAAGTAATTACTGAATTAGTTGATATTATTAATACATCATTTAAAAATGGTGAATTGCCCTCTGCACTTAAAAAATCAATAATAAAGTCACTTTATAAAAAAGACTGTTGATGTAGCACACACAAAATTGTAGACCATTATCACAACTGTCAGGTTTTGCTGAAGTTATTGAGAGGATTATGTATGAGAGACTGTTGAGTTTCCTAAACAAATGCACAGAATGGGTTCGGGATAAATGGGTCTACAGAAACAGCTATATATCACTTCTTGAAACAGATTTTAACTGCAATGGATAATAAGAACTTAGACTGAGGAATATTTTTAGATGTATCCAAGGCATTTTACCTCATCAGCCATGACATTTTGGTAGATAAACTGTATTGCTATGGAGTCCATGGAAAGGCATACAGCTGGTTTCAATCATGTCTGTGCAACAGATATCAAAGTGTTGAAATAATACATAATGGCACAAAATATTACTCAACATATCAGAATGTCAACTGTGGTACACCCCAGGGTTCTGTTCTAGGCCCTCTGCTCTTCTTAGTTTTTATTAATGATTTTCCTAAGCATACAACAAGAGCAGAATCAGTACTTTTTGCAGACAATATGAGCCTTTTTATCAAGGCAGTTAGTTAAGCTGACCTACAAGAAAAAATAAATTCAACAACGAATGAGGCAGCTGAATGGTTCAAGGACAATTAATTAATTATAAATGAAAAAAAAAAAATCCACTTGGATGAATTTTAGGCACATAAGGAAATAGTAAAGAATGACATAAGAGTGGGATTGGGAAAAGTCTAATAGAACAAACTTCTTTTACAAAATTTTTAGGTGTCTGCCTTGACAATAACTTAAGATGGGAAAAACATGCTGAACTATTGAATAAAAAACTTTGTAAATACCATTATGTATTAAGTAAACTTAAAGAAAACTGCAATTTTGAAAGAGTACTATGTGCCTACTACTCTTACATACATAGTAATCTAAGATATGGTATTATATTTTGGGGGAATACAGGTTTCACAAAAAGTTGTTTTAACTCCAAAAGAGAGCTATTTGTATTCTGAAGGGTGTTGCCTACAGAGATCCATGTAGAGGACTCTTTAAGAAGTTGAAAATTTTGACCCTCCCTAGTTTATTCATCTAGCAAATCAGTATGTTTCCTGAAGTCAAGTCAAGAATTCTCTTATCTAAAGAGTGAAGTACACAACTATCAAACCAGAAACAGGCACGATATCCATAGAAACACACATTCAAAGGACATATACCAAAATAGTATGATGTGTCTACCCAAAATAGTGTTCAGTGGCCTACCGAAAGATATAAAAACCATACAAAACTTACATATATTTAAAAAAGAATTAAAGAGACTACTATTAGGTCAGAGTTTCTATAATGTTGATGAATTTCTTCGCTATCTAAACAGATAGTGCTCACCTTTTGATTTTTCTGTATAAACCTTCATTTCTTCAACTTTCATGTAAAAGGAAGACAAAATATGTAAAGCGTAACTAAGAAAATGTTAAAGTGTTTGATAATGTTATTTCTCTTAACGATTTTTTTATAGGAAACTTGTAATTTTTTTTCATCTTGCATGTAAAAAGAAGACAAAATATGTAAAGCGTAATCAAGAAAATGATAAAGTCAAATTAAGAAAATGTTATTTCCCTTAGTTGTCAAAAATATAAATCATTCTTTCTCTCTCTCTCTCTTTCTATATGACAATTCCTATAGCATGTATATGATAAAATGGATGATAATAAATTGAATTGAATCACACAAGCACCAACAATCTGCTCAAGTTTGATTTAAAAACATTCAAAAGCCAAGATCACACAAATATTTCTTTATATAAAACAACTGGTTTCAGCAGACTTCACTGTCATCTTCAGGTCTTACGAATCTTTTTGTTATAAAATGTGTTCATTTTAATATATGTAGAACATTATATCAGTGTTGTCTGTGTTTCATTCACAATGTATAAAATATTCTAACAAGAACTGATAGAACAGTCAATCAGTGTTCATTTTAAGTGGGATCTCCAACTTAAAATAAAGATGTTTCCTAACAAAAAAGATTTTTAAGACCTGAAAGTGACAGTAAAATTTGTCAAACAGTTTGTTTTAAATAAAGAAATATTTATGCAATCTTGGCTTTTGAGTGTTTTTAGCAAGTTAAACAGATTGCTCCTTCTGTATTCTTAAAATGAGAAAATTCAATCATGTTCAAGTTCACATAGCTCTGACAGAATGTACTCACAACTAGACAGAACGCTGTTCTGACCACAATTGACACTAGCAACTGACTGAGGACATTGCAGAGGTGTCATCTGTAGTCAAATACAACAGTGCAGCCTGGAGGCTTGACTAATACCCATATTTATCTTCAAGTATGCATTTATCATGGTATTTTGCCAATTGTCCAACTCCTATATGTTTGTGGCAGTAAACTCATTATGCAGTCTGTTGCAAATGCAAATTTGATATACTTTCTCAATAATGTTTCATGAAAAGAACATTTTCTTCCCTCCTGGGATTCTCATTTAAGTTTATGGAGCATTTTATGGCATAATTACAAAAAAATCACTTCATCTCACCATGAGTACTATGTATGGCAACATCAAGCAGCACGTATTTTCACTAGCAATTAAATATGCAACTAATAAATAGCATTTGGCTAGCAAATCAGTGTGTTACCACAGGCGGCAGGCAATTGTCTCCATTTGTACTGGAGTAGTAGATCAGGCCACGTCAGATTGAGACGCTGAAGTCCTAATAGTTCTGCAGAGTAATACAGAGATGCTTAGTGAACTCTACATCTACATCTACATTTATACTCCTCAAGCCACCCAACAGTGTGTGGCGGACAGCACTTTACGTGCCTCTGTCATTACCTCCCTTTTCTGTTCCAGTCGCTTATGGTTCGTGGGAAGAATGACTGTCTGAAAGTCTCCGTGCGCGCTTGAATCTCTCTAATTTTACATTCGTGATCTCTTTGGGAGGTATAAGTAGGGGTAAGCAATATATTCGATACCTCACCAGAAATGCACCCTCTCGAAACCTGGCGAGCAAGCTACACCACGATGCAGAGCGTCTCTCTTGCAGAGTCTGCCACTTGAGTTTGCTAAACGTCTCCGTAACGCTATCACGGTTACCAAATAACCCTGTGATGAAACGCGCCACTCTTCTTTGGATCTTCTCTATCTCCTCTGTCAACCCGATCTGGTATGGATCCCACACTGATGAGCAATACTCAAGTATAGGTCGAACGAGTGTTTTGTAAGCCACCTCCTTTGTTGATGGGCTACATTTTCTAAGGACTCTCTCAATGAATCTCAACCTGGTACCCGCCTTACCAACAATTAATTTTATGTGATCATTCCACTTCTAATCGTTCCGCACGCATACTCCCAGATATTTTACAGAAGTAACTGCTAGCAGTGTTTGTTCCGCTATCATATAATCATACAATAAAGGATCCTTCTTTCTATGTATTCGCAATACATTACATTTATCTATGTTAAGGGTCAGTTGCCACTCCCTGTACCAAGTGCCTATCCACTACAGATCTTCCTGCATTTTGCTACAATTTTCTAATGCTGCAACTTCTCTGTATACTGCAGCATCGTTCACGAAAAGCCGCATGGAACTTCCGACATTATCTTCTAGGTCATTTATATATATTGTGAAAAGCAATGGTTTTATAACACTCCCCTGTGGCACGCCAGAGGTTACCTTAGCGTCTGTAGACGTATCTCCATTGATAACAACATGCTGTGTTCTGTTTGCTAAAAACTCTTCAATCCAGCCACACATCTGGTCTGATATTCTGTAGGCTCTTACTTTGTTTATCAGGCGACAGTGCGGAACTGTATCTAATGCCTTCCAGAAGTCAAGGAAAATAGCATCTACCTGGGAGCCTGTATCTAATATTTTCTGGCTCTCATGAACAAATAAAGCGAGTTGGGTCTCACATGATCACTGTTTCCGGAATCCATGTTGATTCCTACAGAGTAGATTCTGGGTTTCCAAAAACGACATGATACACGAGCAAAAAACATGTTCTAATATTCTACAACAGATCGACATCAGAGATATAGGTCTATAGTTTTGCGCATCTGCTTGACGACTCTTCTTGAAGACTGGGACTACCTGTGCTCTTTTCCAATCATTTGGAACCCTCCGTTCCTCTAGAGACTTGCGGTACACGGCTGTTAGAAGGGGGCAAGTTCTTTCGCGTACTCTGTGTAGAATCGAATTGGTATCCCGTCAGGTCCAGTGGACTTTCCTCTGTTGAGTGATTCCAGTTGCTTTTCTATTCCTTGGACACTTATTTCGATGTCAGCCATTTTTTCGTTTGTGTGAGGATTTAGAGAAGGAACTGCCATGCGGTCTTCCTGTGTGAAACAGCTTTGGAAAAAGGCGTTTAGTATTTCAGCTTTACGCATGTCATCCTCTGTTTCAATGCCATCATCATCCCGTAGTGTCTGGATATGCTGTTTCGAGCCACTTACTGATTTAACGTAAGACCAGAACTTCCTAGGATTTTCTGTCAAGTCGGTACATAGAATTTTACTTTCAAATTCACTGAACGCTTCACGCATAGCCCTTCTTATGCTAACTTTGACATCATTTAGCTTCTGTTTGTCTGAGAGGTTTTGGCTGCGTTTAAACTTGGAGTGAAGCTCTCTTTGCTTTCGCAGTAGTTTTCTAACTTTGTTGTTGAACCCGGTGGGTTTTTCCCATCCCTCACAGTTACTCGGCACGTACCTGTCTAAAATGCATTTTATGATTGCCTTGAACTTTTTCCATAAACACTCAACATTGTCAGTGTTGGAACAGAAATTTTCATTTTGATCTGTTAGGTAGTGTGAAATCTGCCTTCCATTACTCTTGCTAAACAGGTAAACCTTCCTCTTTTTTTTAATATTCCTAGTAACTTCCGTATTCAGGGATGCTGCAACAGCCTTATGATCACTGATTCCCTGTTCTACACTTACAGAGTCAAAAAGTTCGGGTCTGTTTGTTATCAGTAGGTCTAAGATGTTGTCTCCACGAGTTGGTTCTCTGTTTAATTGCTCGAGGTAATTTTCGGATAGTGCACTCAGTATAATGTCACTCGATGCTCTGTCCCTACCACCTGTCCTAAACATCTGAGAGTCCCAGTCTATATCTGGTAAATTGAAATCTCCACCTAAGGCTATAACATGCTGAGAAAATTTATGTGAAATGTATTCCAAATTTTCTCTCAGTTGTTCTGCCACTAATGCTACTGAGTCGGGAGGTTGGTAAAAGGAGCCAACTATTAACCTAGCTCAGTTGTTGAGTGTAACCTCCACCTATAATAATTCACAGGAACTATCCACTTCTACCTCACTACAGGATAAACTACAACAAACAGCGACAAACATGCCACCACCGGTTGCATGCAATCTATCCTTCCTAAGGCCGGTATTACACTGTCAAATTTCTTTGTCCAATATCTTTGTCAAAGATTTTTGATGGTGTAATAGGGACTTTGTCAAATGTCATCCAATATTTGATCAAATCTAGGGCCTTGCTGTAGATTTGATCAAAGAAATTGCCTGTCTTCTGTTCACTGCAATGTGACATGTTACCACATGGAGCGCTAGCATCACTGCATTCTGTTGTCTGTAGTGTTTTTATAAACATCGCCGGTAAATACAATTGGTGTGTGCCGACAACTACAAAATTAATAGAGATGTATGAAGCTGATGAGGTGCTTTACAACGTGAAGCACCCTGAATACAAAAATAGATTAAGAAGATTGGAGACCTGACCTGACCTAACATAACCCTCTTCTGTAGCAAGGAATCGGAGTGTTACAGTGAGCCTGTCTTCTGAAGATGTAGCAGTTCTTAAGTGAATATTGTGCTTTATGATATGAGGATAGACCTCACAGAGCACATACAGAAATGTTTGCTCATCCATTCTTAAGTAATTGATTTACAACTTGACGTCTTCCACTGTAAGCCCACCTAACAAGTTTTGTTGAATGCTTTTATCACGTCGTCGTAAAACCCACAGCTTCACCCAGATTAGATTAGTTTTTTGTTCCATAGATCCATGCTGAGGAGATCCTTGTGGATGTGGAACATGTCAATTTCTTTTAGCTGAAATAACAATACTAATAGTATGAATAAATACATCATTTGTTTCTATTAAAAATTTCGTCAATGGAGTGGAAGGAGTTGGCCACTAGTAAGTCTTTCAGGTTTCTTTTAAACTGATCTTTATTTGTAACTAAAATTTTTATGTTTGCTGGCAAATTATTTGAGATGAGTGTTCCTGAGTAGTGGACCCTTTTTTGAACTAAAGTAAGTGCTTTGAAGTCCTTGTGCAGATCATTTCTGTTCCTGGTATTGTATGTATGAACAGAGTTGTTTGTTGGAAAAAGAGATATATTATTTAGGACAAATTTCATTAAGGAGTAAATATACTGAGAGGCAGTAGTTAGTATACCCAGTTCTTTGAAGAGGTTTCTGCAGGACGTCCGTGAATTTACTCCACAAATAATAAGTATTACACACTTTTGGACTCTGAAAACTTTTGTTTGATTTGAATAGTTACCCCAAAATATTATACTATATGACATTATGGAATGAAAGTAGGCAAAGTATGCAAGCTTTTTCATTTTTATGTTGCCTATGTCTGCTAACACTCGAATTGCAAATACAGATTTGTTAAGGCATTTCTGCAGTTCTATGGTGTGCTCCTCCCAACTGAATTTGTTATCAAGTTGTAATCCCAGGAATTTAAGACTGTCAACCTTGTATGTATGGTTCTTTTTTTCCCCCCACTTCTTTTCCGCATGTGCACACGATGCAATTGCAGTATGTACAACTGCTGCGGTTAATAACAAGTTGTTGTCAGCCATCTTGAACTTTGACGAAAAGTCTGATGACAGTGTAATACCCCTTCTAGCGCTACGTCAAAGATCTTTGTCAAATATATTTGACGGAATGTTTGATCACATCTTTGATCAAATCTTTGACAAAGAAATTTGATAGTGTAATACCGGCCTAAACACCGTATGTGCCTTTGTTTTATCTCTGGCTTCAGCCAGCTTTCTGTACCTATAACGATTTCAGCTTTGGTGCTTTCTATCAGCGCTTGAGGTTCCGGTACTTCACCAATGCAGCTTCGACAGTTTACAATTACAATACCGATTGCTGCTTAGTCACCGCATGTCCTGACATTGCCCGCACCCTTTGAGGCTGTTGCCCATCTAGCGTAAAAAACTGCCCAGTCCACGCCACACAACCCCTGCTACCCACGTAGCCGCTTGCTGCGTGTAGTGGACTCCTGACCTATCCAGCGGAACCCGAAACCCCACCACCCTGTGGCGCAAGTTGAGGAATTTGCAGCCCACACGGTCGCAGAACCGTCTCAGCCTCTGATTCAGACCCTCCACTTGGCTCTGTTCCAATGGTCCGCAGTCAGTCCTGTCGACGATGCTGCAGATGGTGAGCTCTGCTTTCATCCCGCTGGCAAGACTGGCAGTCTTCACCAAATCAGATAGGCGCCGGAAGCCAGAGAGGATTTCCTCCGATCCATAGCGACACACATCATTGGTGCCAACATGAGCGACCACCTGCAGATGGGTGCAGCCTGTACCCTTCATGGCATGCGGAAGGACCCTTTCCACATCTGGAATGACTCCCCCCGGTATGCACACGGAGTGCACATGGTTTTTCTTCCCCTCTCTTGCTGCCATATCCCTAAGGGGCCCCATTACGCTTGAACTCAAATGGCAATCTATGGAGGGAAGATGATATTCTTTCCACTAAATACTACTGAAAAAATTTAGAGAACTGGCATTTGAAACTGACCATAAAACAATTCTTCTGCTGTGAACATACATTTTGTTAAAGAGCATAAAGATAAGATATGCAAAATTAGGGCTTCTACAGAGGCATATAGACAGTCCTTTCTTCCTCACTATTTGCAAGTGTAACAGGAAAGGAAAAGACTAGTATTGGTACAAAGTTCCCTTCACCATGAACTATTTAGTGTAGTATGTATGCAGATGTAGAATGCAGAGCCTGGTGTCTTGGTGTCTCATCAAAGAAGTGGTACATGTCTTGAGTCCATTGGTATTGATAACAGGCTTTTATGGAATTACAACAAAAAAAACTAAATCAAACAATGGAAGCTCAGGGTGGAATGTAACACAATTATGAAAAGGATAGTTGCTACACACGATATAGCAGCGATGCTGAGTTGCAGATGGACACAACAAAAAGACTGTCAGAAAGTGAGCTTTCAGCCAATACGACCTTTGTCAAACATAGACGAAACACACACACACACACACACACACACACACACACACACACACACATGCACGCACACACACACACACACACACACACACACACACACACACACACACACACACACACACACACACAGTCTCCGGCAGTTGGAGCCAGACTGCAAACAGCAGCACATAATGGGAGAGGCACCTGTTTGGGGGTAAGACGGGGGCGGGAGCAGCG
Organism: Schistocerca piceifrons; assembly: GCF_021461385.2. Taxonomy (NCBI): domain Eukaryota; kingdom Metazoa; phylum Arthropoda; class Insecta; order Orthoptera; family Acrididae; genus Schistocerca; species Schistocerca piceifrons. Next base: position 389,681,530 of record NC_060143.1, on the reverse strand, counting down.
AGGGGGGAATAGCAGGGTAGAGGTGGAGGACAGTGAAGTGCTGCTATTGGGAGCATGCAGGGATGAGGTGGAGAGTAGTGCAGCTCGATACGGTCAGGAGGTTAGACAGAGAGTGGGAGAGATAGGGGGATAGTGGAAAAGGAGATAAGTAAAATGACTATGTGCATTGGTAGTAGTGCTGAAGTGGAACTGGGAAGGGGCTGATGGGTAACGAAAATGACTAATGTAGGTTGAGGCCACGATGGTTACAGGGATGTAGGATACATTGCAGGGGGAGTTGCCATCTGTGCAGTTCATAAAAGGTGGTGTTGCTAGGAAGGATTCAGATCACACAGGTTCTGAAGCAGTCATTGAAATGAAGAACATCATGTTTGCCAGTGTGCTCAGCAACAGGTTGGGTCAGTTGTTTTTTGACCACAGTTTGGCAGCAGCGATTCATGTGGACAGGTAGTTTGTTGGTTGGCATGCCAGCGTGGAATGCAGCACAGTGGTTGCAACCTAGCTTGTAGATCACATAACTGGTTTCGCAGGCAGGCTTGCCTTTGGTGGGATAGGTGATGTTGGTGACTGGCGTGGGATACGTGGTGGAGGGAGGAAGAAAAAAGCTAAGACTTTTAGGTATGCCACCTAAATAATGAAGTCGATAGTTTACAGGGATGGCAGCTACTTTTGTTAAAATGTCTGGTGGAACCAAACACAACAATTTTTTGAAATTATGCAATGATTGTTGTCTACATTTTCAAAGCCAAATTAAGAATGGGAAAGGGGCAAATGTGGTATCAAATTGATCAGAGTGAGTTCTGGTTTAAGAGAGAAAAAGATAACTGCTTGGAAGTAATCAGGATAATTATGGAAAAAATTAGTGATTTGAGAGAAAATTACATACCGTATTGGATTTTTGCCCAAGTTTTTGTAGCCAAATGTAAAGTTGGAAGTGGACAAATGTGGTATCAAATTGAACAGTGTGAGATCTAGTTTTACAAAAAAGATTTAAGTCCTTTGATAGTAGTCAGGGTTGTTAAGAAATGCTTAATTTGTTGGAATACTGAGATATTTCAAGAACAGCTGCTGGTAGGGATGTAGTCGGAATGTCAAAAAGTATAAAATCACAGCATAAATTGAAACTTTTCTACTTCCTCTTCACTTATACACTCTTAATAATAATATGATACCAATCAATATTTAAATATGTTTAAATGTTTCATTTTTCAAAGCAAAATTGAAAACATATTTATTTTAGAAACAAACAGTAAAATGTTTTGTGAAATATTTTTGTAAAATGAAAGTAAACAACAAAATAAATTAAAGAAGTGTTTGATGCACCTTCAAATGATCTCTGAACTGTGTACAACAAATTAGGTGCAAAATAAGAATTTGAAGTTTAATCTTTAACTTAGAATTTCAAAGAGCACTAGAGGATAGTTGTCTGGTGGAAATTGAGTAAGTGATCTCTTTAGGTCATCACTATATGAGCATCTCAACTGCTGTACATAATTTTGAGCATCATTCAAAGATGTGTCAAACGTTTCTCTATTATATTATATTTTTTCCTTTTGGACACATCACTTTTAGACAAATAATTTCACAAAACATTTGACCATCATTCTTTTAAACAATTCTTTTTTTCGTTATGAATGTTCCTTCACATGAAGTAGAAAACTGCTATACAATGTAGGGTAATGATGCATACGAGGGGGGACCCAAAAGAAACCGGATTGTTGTCATAAAAAATTTATTGATGAATGTTTTTACAAAGTTATTTCAGTCACCTTCAAAATACTCTCCATTACATGCGATGCACTTGTCAAGTCTCTTTTCCCATTGTTGAACGCATGTTTGAAACTCTTCAAGTTTGATATTGTCCAATGCCCTTTGCGAAGCAGTTTTTACCGCCTCCACATTGTCATAGCGCTCCCCTTTTACCGTTTTTTTCATTTGTGGAAATAGGAAAAAGTCGCATGGGGCTAGGTCCGGCGAACACGGAGCGTGGGGAATGACAGACCACCTCTGAGATGCCAAATAGTGGGTCACTTGTAAGGCCGTGTGTGTTGGAGCGTTGTCGTGATGTAGAAACCAGTCACCTGATCGCCAGTGTTCTGGGCGTTTCCTCCTCACATCCTCTCGCAGACGCCTTAAAACATCTAAGTAAAAGTGCTGGTTAACAGTCTGGCTAGGGGGTACGAATTCCTGTTGCACAATTCCACGAACATAAAAAAAGACAATGATTGTCGTCTTCACATTTGACCTCACTTACCTTACTTTTTTTGGTCTAGGAGAGTTGGGAGTCCTCCACTGGCTTGATGCTTGCTTGGTTTCTGGGTCATATCCGTAACACCATCTCTCATCCCCTGTAATGACTTTGTTCAAGAAGTTTGGATCACGTGCAGTCTCTGTTTTCAAGTCCTGACACACATTCATGTGGATGGTTTTTTGCTCCTGTGTGAGAAGGCGTGGAACAAATTTAGCAGCAACACGTCTCATGTGCAAATCTTCACTCAAAATCCGCTGGCACGAGCTCCAACTGATTCCTGCCCAAACCACTCGAAAACCTGTGTGCGGCTCATAGCATCCTTCTGGAAAGCTTCCTGAAGCATCTGGTGTGTCTCCATTGCAGTTTTTTTAAGCAGGAAGCAGAATTTCACACACACTGTTTGTTCTTTTAAAGTTGCCATAACGACTTCGCAGAGCTAACCCGCCAAGTCAGAGAAACACAATACCACACTTGCACGTTCAGCTCTACAGTGAACGCCATCTGTGCAGCTGTTTCATGAAGGTCTCTACTAACACCATCTAGCGTGAGAACCCTGCACTACGTCTACAAGTGGCAGCGCCCTCGGAGTCCGGTTTCTTTTGGGTCCCCCCCTCGTACATCTATCAAGGTCATTAGCAAAGTCATGTCATTCTCATTAGCCAAAATAGAATCCTTTGTCACTTCCTAACTGAGGAACACATATTATTAACATATCACAAGATAAACTACTCATTCCTGAACGCATAATGCATTGAGATGACAAAAGTTGTGGGAGACGATCTGCGTGTATACTGATGGCAGTAGTATTTTGTACACAAGGTATAAAAGGGCAGCACATTGGCGGAGGTGTCGTTTGTTCTCAGGTGATTCATGCAAAAAGGTGTCTGGTTTGACTGTGGCGTGATGGGAATTGACAGACTCTGAATGCGGAACAGTAGTTCGAGCTAGACACATGGGACATTCCATTTCAGAAATCGTTACAGAATTCAGTATGTTGAGATTCACAGTGTCAAGAGAGTGCTGGGAATAGCAAATTTTAGGCATAACCTGTCAGGATGGACAATTCAGTGGCCGATGGCCTTCACTTAACGACCGAGAGAGCAGCAGCATAGGATTATCAGTGTTAACAGACAAGTAACACTGCATGAAATAACCACAGAAATCAATGCGGGATGTACAACAAATGTATGACAGTGCGGCAAGATTTGGCATTGATGGCATGTGGCACCAGATGACTACTGTGAGTCATTTTGATGAAAGAACGACATTACCTATAGTGTCTCTCCTGGGCTGATGACCATAATAGTTGGTCCCTAGACAATTGGGAAACTGTGGCCTGGTCAGATGTCGTGTGACTAGGGCCTCCTGTCGGGTAGACCATTTGCCGGGTGCAAGTATTTCAAATTGACGCCACTTCGATGGCTTGCGTGTCAATGCGGATGAAATGATGATGATTAGGACAACACAGCAGAGAAAATCTCTGACCCAGAGAACCTGGCCCCTTAGGACTGACATTCTGTCGCACTGACCACTCAGCTACCGGGGGTGGATGCCTGGTCAGATGAGTGATGATTTCAGTTGGTAAGAGCTGATGTTAAGTGTTCGAGTATGAGGCAAACCATATGAAGTCACGAAGCCAAGTTGTCAACAATGCACTGCACAAGTTGGTGGTCTCTCCATAATGGTGTGGGCTGTGTTTACATGGAATGGCCTGGGTCCTCCAGTGCAACTGAACCGATCATTGACTGGAAATGGTTATGTTCAGCTACAGATGACAATGCAGCATGTCACTGGGCCACAATTGTTTGTGATTGGTTTCAAGAATATTCTGAACAGTTCGAGTGAATGGGTTGTCCACCCAGTTCGCCTGACATGAAATCCATTGATCATTTGTAGAACATAATCAAGAGGTCTGATCGCGCACAAAATCCTGCGCCGGCAACAATTTCGCAATTATGGATGGCTATAGAGGCAGCGTGACTCAATATTCCTGCAAGGGATTTCTAACGACTTTTTGAATCCATGCCACGTCGAGTTGTTGCACTGCCGGTACACTGGGACAAAGGAGGTCCAACACAATATCGGGGGTTATCCCATGACTTTTGTCACCTCAGTGTGTAATCTACTTTACTTCAGACGACCAAGCTTAACTGCCCACTTCCTAATGCCACTTCCTAGACTTAAAACCGGTTTGATACTGAAGCAAGAGTATAATTCCCCCTAACCTTCATTATGGTTGTCAGTCAAAACCCAAGTATTTTCTGTTGGTGCAGTTTCCCACGATGACTGCACCAAGGTAACAGCATCTGACGTGTTTGCCTTATCCACCATGTAACATCATACTTTTACTACTGTTGCCTCGCTCAGATCAGATGAAGCCTGTGGGAATTAAGTAGTGGCTCCAAGAGCCAAAAATATTACACTTTCCGCAAAATGGTACTGGCTTGTTCCTAGAAGCTACTCATAACAAACACAGCAGAACATCTCTGAATTGCTTCGATGCATTCCCTTAATGCGACTTGGTGGCGATCTCAGCTGAGCAGTACTCAAGAATGGGTTGCACATGTGTTCTGTACATGTTCCCCTTTAGACATGAGTTACACTTTCCTAGAATTCTGCCAATGAAATAAAGTCAAGCATTTGCCTTCCTTACAATCAAACTTCTGTGCTATTTTCATTTTGTGTCGCTTCGCAAAGTTAAGTCTAGATATTTAACTGACGTGTCTGTGTCAACCAGCACATCTCTAATACTGCATTGAAACATTACAGGATTTTTTTCCCTACTAATCTGCATCATCTTAAGTTTTCCTGCATTTAGAGCGAGCTGTCATTCATGACACCAACGAGAAATTATATCCAAGTCATCCTGTATCCTTCTGCAGTTACTCAAAGACGACGTTTTCCCGGGTACTACAGCGTCATTAGTAAACAGTCGCAGACTGCTGCTCATCCTATCTGTCAGATCGTCTATACAGGTTGGTCAGAAACAGCCTGAGAAATTTGTAAGAGTCTTCCAGGTTGTGCTGAGAAATAATTCTTAAGAAACAAATTCGACTTGTTGCGTTGTTTCCGACTTCATTAGCACCGAAGTTAGCCAATCAGGTTGTAGAGAGCGCAAGTTCAAGCGGCCCACCAGATACAATTAGTGTCAATTGTTCTCACAGGGTAGATAACAGCGCATGAGATTGCTCAGCGTTGGGCTCAGGTTCCATCCTTACTGTCGTCCCAAGTCCAATTTTTGTATCGCTCTCTTGTTCAGTATTAGGAACTCAAATGAAGCACACATTTGGCGACACTGTCTCTGGGGGGGGGGGGGGGGGGGGCGCTTGAATTTGGGCAAGCAATGGCCTGATTGACTAACTTCAATGCTAATTAACTTGGACACGGCGCAACGTATAAATTATTTCCTGAACAATGATATCTCAACACAACCTACCCTATAAAATTCTTAGAAGCTTTTCAGTCTGTTTCAGACTACACTTTTGACAATATATCGATATTTTTGGAGAAGATATCGATATATGTCAGCAATATTAGTCTCACGGATATATCGATATGGCAATATGGAGTGCTGGTATTTGTATTAATTTTTGGTAAACATGTGAAATTGTTCTTTTGAAATTGTAGTAGAACATAATTTTACTTTCAATGTGTGAAGGAGTCTTGCTACTTTTTGAGCTCGTATCAGATCCAATCTTTCTCTTTGACTGCGTGAAGCAAGTATAGGTGGCACAAAGAAGTCCAGTTGTACTGGGGAGTGGCGATGTGAATGGAATAACAAGATTTCCGAAGTGGAGAAATAGAACACCAGTTGTGTTAAAAAAACCAATTTGTAACGCAACATCGACATTCTTCAAAAACAGTAACTAAAAAACGTGCGCATTATGTAAATGACAAAATTGGATTTTGTGGTGGGCGGAGATGTGTGAGGGGATATGCTGACGTAATCAGCGCTGGGCGCTATCAACAGAAACTGCAACAACAAACTAGTCCACCCAATTTAGACACAACAACTTCTGGCGTTAGCAGAAATGAAAAAAAAAAAAAAAACCAGGGAAGTTGGCATGAAGTGTTCGAAGCAAATCCGATATGACGAAACCGAACAGCAGAGCAACCGGACACTTATTTTGCCACTTACAAGCAGTTACCATTCATTGTCAGCCAAGTGGTTATCGCTAAGCGCAAATGTGCATCGTTTTCATTTCTTGCTGTAAAGCGGATAAGACAGCAGCTAGCTTGTCCATTACAGAATAACTAATAATAAATGAACACTTGAATATACAGATCCAAAACTGGCAGTATATTTACTATATGCAGCCAATATTTTTATAGATCAATACGTCGATAATCTTTCGTCATTATATCGATACCTTGCCGTTATATCAATTGCTGATGATGTTTGGCTATTCTTTAAAATATCGACATATCGGACGCGCAGATATTTTTAAAAATATCAACAGTCCTGAGAAGAGTGGTCCTATCACACTTCCTTGGAAACCTTCCGATGATACCTCTGTCTCCAATGAATACTCGCCGTCCAGCACAATATACTGAGTTCTATTACTTAAAATGTTTTAGAGCCGCTGACATATCTTGCAATCTGCTCCATACCGTCGGATAATCTTTAACAGTCTATGGTGGGACATTGTGTCAAAGGTTTTCCAGGAATCTGCGAATATGGAATCTTCCTGTTACCCTTCAAGTTTGCAGGATATCGAGCGGGAAAGAGCAAACTAAATCCATATTGATTTATGGATACAATCTTCTCTCTTAAGGAAATTTCTTTATAATTGGACTTAAAATACTCTCAAGAATTCTGCAAAAAAACCACGTTACGGATGTAGGTCTGTAATTTTTCAGATTCGTTCTTTTAGTCTTCTTAAATAATGGAGTTATTTACCTTTTTTCCCCAGTCGCTTGGAGCTTTCCATTCAGCCAGAGATCATCGAAAAATGCAAGCGAAGTATGGGGCCATTCTGGAAGAGCACTCTCTATAAAACCGAACTGGGCTTCCGTCTGGCCGATCAGAGTGGCCGAGCGGTTCTAGGCGCTACAGTCTGGAACCGCGTGACCGCTACGGTCGCAGGTTCGAATCCTGCCTCGGGCATGGATGTGTGTGCTGTCCTTAGGTTAGTTAGGTTCAAGTAGTTCTAAGTTCTAGGGCACTAATGTCCTCGGCAGTTAAGTCCCTAGTGCTCAGACCCATTTGAGCCATTTTGATTCCGTCTGAACTTGGCGAGATTTGTTTGCAACTTTTGCAGCTACTTTTCAATGCCAGGGGTACCTGTTTCTGTGTTCTCCGCATGGGAGCTCGTGCAGCGGTCTAACACAATGTCTGTACGACCCTCCAGTGTGACTAATTTTTAAAAATGCAATATTTAAAACTTCAGCTTTCTTTATGCTGTCTGCTACTGGCACACAATACTGGTCGACGAGTGACTGGATATGTCTTCGACCTGCTTAGCGATTTTACAGAGGACCAGAAAGTTCTAGGATTCTCGGCAAGATCTTTCGCCAACGAATGAGAGTGGAAGCTGTTTGCTTCGCTGATCAGTCTTTTTATAGACACAGGATTTTCTACCAGCTTTTTCTTTTCGACATCTCTGCGTTCTTTTTTTGAATTGGGAGTGCAGAAATCTCTGTTTTCCGAATTTTATTATTAAGGCACGGTGGGTCTTTTCCTTTCTCAATCCACAAATTCGGCACATATTTCTACAGAATCTGATGATAATCAATTTAAACTTTACCTGTAGTTACTTTACATCCATTGCTTTACGTGGAGTTAAATTAAGTCTGTTCATTGTATAAGTAAGATTCTAACAACTGTTTATCGCAAAAAAAGTCTCACAGCCTTCTTGATGGATTTATCACTAAAGTGAACACCATGGAGTGATCAATCACAGGAGTTTTCTGATACTTGTGTTGGAGACAGAAGTATGTAAAAGTGTTTAACGATGAGGGTTGAACAGAAGTAAATGAATTTATTTACCATAGTTATTAAAATTGGGGGAACTGGTAAGGTACGGAACGAGGAGATTCTCAGCAGAGTTGGAGAGGAAATGGATATGTGGAAAACAGTAACAAGAAGAAGGGACAGCGTGATAGGACATGTGTTAAGACATCACGGAATAACTTCCATGGTACTAGAGGGAGCTATAGAGGGTAAAAACTGTAGAGGAAGACAGAGACTGGAAAACATCCAGCAAATATATTGAGGATATAGGTTGGAAGTGCTACCCAGAGATGAAAAGCATGGTATAGGAGAGGAATTTGTGGCAGCATCGAATACCAGTGGGACCACGAAAATTTTCAGTCTGCCTTTAATCTAGCCTTCACATCTGAACTATTTGAAGAGTTACCAGTATAAGGAAATATCTTGAAAAGATGATGTCTTCTACATCCCAACAAAAACAAATTCCGGATTAGAACAGTCAGTTAAAAACTGTATTGCTGATAAAAACCGGAAATATATCCAGATTTATGCTGAAGGCTCCAAAACTCCAGATAATGGCAGATGGACTGGCATTTCTATATCCAAGCGTAGGTTACAAAGAATTGATTTCGTAACCCAATGAAATTTTTAGTTCCTCGGTGGAAGCCACAGTTATATTCGCAGCTTAAAATGGTTTCCAGAACCTCACAGTGAGAACCGTTTTGATTTTAATGGATTGTGGACGCTTATTCCAAGATGTGCAGACAACTCCCATTCTCAAGAAAACTTACGTGTCAATACTCCAATACGATTTGTTTTTTGGCTGACCAGGTTCAATATTTTCAGTACCTGCAGTTGTATATGTTGATATGTTGTCTTTTGAGCGCTTTTCATTTTACTCTTGTGAGGAACTGAGACTTATGTCAGTGCTGGAGTCGTGTACTGAATAATGATCTTTATTACTTCTGCTGTCACTATCACCCCAGGGCTCTCAAGCACTCTAGAATCTAACCACACTGGTAATAGATTTGCAGCCTTCCCTAGTACTGAAACCACATGTCGCCTCTGGTTCAGCCAGTTATGTCCTGGATATGCAATGTAAACACAAGCACAGGGTGCCAACTTGCCTCTGAACCCTGAAGATTGGGAGTTCTCTGGAAAATTAGGTTTTCTGGGGAAGTTGGGGGAATCTCCATATCAATCTGATACACTGTAATTCAATTACTTGTGAAAAAGAAGTGTGAATACTTTGAGAGATGGTAGTACTCACCATAACAAGAAAAAAAGTATAATAATCTTGGATCCAGAAATGCATATTTTCTGCGATAAACACGTGTTTGCAGGAGGTGTTCAACATGTCGTCAAGTCATGGCAATGCACCCCTCTGCCCTGTGGCGTAAGGAATGACACACCCTTTGAAGTATACCTGGTTGTAGTTGTACCCACTGGCAGGCATTGAAGACCTGGCTCTGTAGTGTCCACACATTGTTGATTGGCATGCATAAACCAATTTCTTCAAGTGTCCCCATAACCAAAGGTCTATGGGAGTGGGGTCTGGGGAACGAGTAAGTCAAAGTGTGTGCCCCCACCCCCCATCCCCTCTCGATCAATCCAGGTGTCCTGAAATGTCTTCATCAGATGTTCACACACATTGTGACGAAAGTGCACTGCCGCACCATGATGCATGAACCACATTTGTATTACTTGCTGCAATGGCACAGCCTCTAGCGAGGTAGGCAATACATTCATGAGAAAGTCCAGATAATGCTCCCCAGTTAACCCTTGTGGTAGCACCTATAGCCCTTTTATCTATCGACAAGTATGCCTGATCATACGTTGATTGAGAATTGGTGTTGATGCCCTCTTTCCTGAACTGCTGCCCATACATGATGGTTATGGAAATTTACAACACCATCTCTTGTGAACCCTGCCTCATCACTAAATAAAATCTTGACTGTGAACAGTGGATCTGCAGCCCACTTACGCAACAGCCATTGACAGAACTGCCATCTGCCAAGATGGTCCTTTGGTCTTAGGGCCTTAACAGGCAGTAGATCATATGGGTACAGCAATTGTTCACGAAGTACCTCCCAAATAAGAGAGTCAGACACGCCTTCTGCTGCTACTAATCATAGCACACTGGTCCAAGGGGCTTCTTCCACCTCCCGTGCCAGGCATGCAGACTGTGTGAAGCCTTCCACTGTCAGTTTTCCAAGGTGCAAGGGAACCCTTGTCCCTCAGGCGTTGGAAAAGTCTGCTAGACAGCTCATAGAATACACTCTGCACTGTGGATATTTTTCAGTATAGAGGGCATGGGCTCACAGGCTATGTCCATTTGCTAAACCATAGTAGAATATCATACCTGCCAGTTCACTTGTCGAGTAGTAGGCCTCCACTGATTACGAGCAATGGAAGAGGGCAAATATAAGTGTACTACACCACTTATACGTACAGACAGTGCAATAACAGTAAAAACATGAGTGAATCCGCGTTTGGAAGTAGGTAAAATACCATGATACATACCTGAGGCTGACAGTAATGCATACAAGATGAAAACTAAAATCACCTGCAACATGACTTGAACCACAGAACTGACTGCAGGCCAACTAATGGTAGGTAGAGTATTGTGAGTAAGGCATCATAATACCCTGCTGACAGATTTGACAATTTGAGAGAGCGCCACTGTAACGACTGGGCTAATATCAGCAAACGAGCATCAGGCAGCCCTCCCCATAAACACATGTTTATCACGGATTTCTTGTTTTGATGAGTACTACCACCACTCAAAGAATTCGACAGTTTTTTAATACCATATAAACAGGACTATTTTTCCCACCATGTTCAAGCTCTAGGGATTGATCGATGAGAGGATACAGAACAAAAAAATGTCTAATGAACTTGTATCTGGAAATACATGGTTTCCATGCTAGAGACCATTTATTCAATCATGCTTTGTTACAGAGACTGTGATCTAATACATGTTCTAGTATGCAGCTACAGTTACAGTATATGTTGGAAATGGTTTCCACGTGCCTCAATACATGCGTGTACATGCCTTAGCATGTTCTGTCTCAAACGTTCACATCAGCCAAGTTGCATCCAAACAGTGTCAAGTGCAACGTGAATGCACTGCTCCAGTGTCTTCACATCTGGAATGGGCTCTGCATACACAATACTTTTGAGTTGGCCCCATAACCAGAAATTGCATGGGTTGAAATCTGGTAAATGAGGAGGACATGCAATTGGACCCTCTCGTCTGTTCAGTCGAGCAGGGAAGACACAATTGAGAGGTGTCTGGACATTAACAGCGAAGGGGGCTGGAGCATCATCATATACCAGCCACATAACCCTTCAAATTATCAATGGCACTTGGCCTGTTAGGCAACGTTGAAGGAACACTGATCCCAAAATATGGTCGCCAATTATCTCGGCCCACACACTCCGGCTGCACCAATGCTGATGAATCGCTGTCACCATACCATGGGTGTTCTGCATACTGTCCCACTGATGACTATTACGAAAGTTGAAGATGCCACTCCATGTAAAGGTGGCCTCATCTGTGAATAAGATGGATGACACAAATCATGGAATCGTGGTTGCCTGATGAAGAAACCAGTGAAAAACTGCTCCTGATGTGGGAGGTCTGTCGCTATTAAGCCCTTCACACGCTGTAAGTGATAAGAGTAGTAGCAATTGTCAGGGTGAATGTTCCACACGGTCGTCCGGCTTACCCTGTACCAGGCCAACTGTCTGGTACTGACATGGCGGTCACTTTCCACAGTGTTAATAACATTTTCCTCCAAGTCTGGTGTCTGAACATTTTGGGTACGTCCTTCATAATTTCCTCCTTTCTGAAACGACCCTGTCTCAGACAAACGGCGAAACACTGTTGCAAACATTGAATGTTATGGCTGTTGTGGGCGGGGATAGGTCTCCTGATACAACCTTGCTGCTTGCCGCCCGTTGCCATTTCCCTTTCTATAAGTAAACATCATGTTGGTAAGCTCTCGATTTGAATATGGAACCATTGTGTACAACGCTGTATAGCAAGAGCAGCGAATAGGGCACATTACTAATTGCTATGGCAAGAGAGGGCGCTAGGGCATGACAAATGAGGAACAGTACCGCCCTCTAGGAGGAAACCATGCATATTGTAACTGTGGCTGCATGGTACAGCATGTGTTAGACTGCTGTCTCTGTAACAAAGCATGATTGAACAAACGATCTCTAGCATGGAAACCATATATTTCCAGACAAAAGTTCGTTAGACGTTTTTTGTTCTGTATTCTGTAACTTCTCATCGATCAGTCCCTGGAGTTTGCATGCAGTGGAAAAAAACACCATGTGTGTTTATATATATATATATATATATATATATATATATATATATATATATATATATATATATATATATGTGTGTGTGTGTGTGTGTGTGTGTGTGTGTGTGTGTGTGTATGTTACTATTTATTTAATCGGTAGCTGATTCATATGTTATAATCCTATATCAGTAATGCCTGATGGCTTCATGTGAAAATATAAGAGTAATGACTTACTATTGACAACATGTGGGCTATGCTATTGAACAGATCAAAAATGTACATAAGTTTGTAAATTCAATGCATAGCCCCGCAACCGTCCTGTAACAGGTCCCAATCTACGCTAAGGTTTCTGTGACCACCAAGCATACAAACAAATAAAATTTGACTTAAAACTGACGACGAAAAAATTCGTGGATGGAAACTGATTTGACACAACTCTAGTAGCAAAATATTGGCGTGAAGATGCGGAACAGAGCTGTCACCATTTTACTGACAGACATTGTGTTGTGTAATAACTGCCGATGGACCTGAGGCTACAGGAAGATATTTAAAGCTTGTATTTTAACACATTCTCTCACTCGGATACATTTCCTCTCGTACTTCATAGGTAAAATACAGACAACAGTCTAACATGGCTTAATTTATTTTCACACTGTGCCAAACATACTGAAGCGTCTGTAACAGAAGATTCACAAGAAGCTGAAACCGGTAACTGAAATTATTAGTCTATTTAGGGTCTCCTATAACGTTATAACACTTTATTTGCTTTTCACAAAAATATGTTTTTATACTGAGGGCCTCCAACCGCTCATAATTTGATAATGACTTGCTACTTACGACATGACGAGATACGTCTTCCCTGTCGAGTCCTCTCTCGAGAAGCACCTGACCAAAGTAATTTACGCGGAAGTGCCTTCCTGTATTGGAGCTTTGGTCTATGGTGTACGTCACACCACTTTTTCTGTCCTGGTCTGCATCTTTCGCTTCAAACGCTGCAATTACTTTTCCCACTGTAGCGTCTTCTGATATTGCAACCTCAATATTGCGCTGTTGAAATACTGGGAAGTTGTCGTTGATGTCCCTGAGTTTAACAGAAACCCACGAGTAAGTCGTATGGTGTTGCTGTGTAGTATCATTCTCATTCTGCAATTGAGAATAACACAATGAACATCCGTTAACTGAAAGTAAACTGAAGGGCTTTATCTATAGTAAACAGAAAAAAGCTTTAGTTGTGTATTTTAGTTGGAATTAAAACTTATTCGCCTCTGACAACCGTAACTAAATGTTGCTGTAGATGTTAAGAACCACACACTGCTGCATGCAACTACACACGATAAAATACACATTCTTCGTTAACGCTTCCGGGGAAATACATTGTGATGCTTTTGGAGGTCAATCTTTACTAACCTTATCAGTAACTTGAATCTTGAATCTCAATACGTTCCCGTGGACGTCTTCATAATCCAACGGCTTAATTGCTTTCAATGATGCAGTTCCGTCACTATTCCTCTCGAGAGAAAATTTGTCTGATCCATAGCCGCTGTTTCGAACCACCTGCAAATAAAAATGACGATAACCACCTTCTCCCAGCTTGCACAAAAAATGACGGAAAACAGCTTGAAATTACGAAATATGCGAGTTGCTTGAGTATGTTTTACTTTTCTTCGTTTTTATTTTTTCACTTTTCTTTAGATCTTTTTCCATAGAAAGCTATTTTGAGTTGTCTGTACCATAGTCTATAGACCACTAGGCTAAATTCGTTGCGTGCGCACTTCGAGAGGAAATTTTCTATTAACTAGTCTGGAATAATATATTTCTCAGAAATTTTCAAATTAAAATCCTATAACATAGCAACTAATATTTATTATTTCATTGTGCAAAATTTTGCTACAATTTATGATTTAATGTATTGATGAGATAATAAAATGAATAAGAACACAGATCATTAAGATATTAATAGCGATTTATTACAACTTTTTTATTTAGAAGTTTCAAATGATCTTATTGGCTAACTGGGTGCACCTTCATTTTCAATGAACTACGTATAATATTCCCACAAATTATTTGTCTTAAAATATCAATTTCAAAATGAGCGAATCCTGAATTTACCACTAAAACGCTCGCTGTAGCCATCTGTCCTTGCTATGACATTATGAGTCAGTCTGCTACCTGTCAGATGCTGTAGAACTCAAAACATCTTATATTACAATCTGCATCTGAGAAGAATGAGTAATACGGCTGTGAGTTGGGGTAATGTGTGCTACATGGTACAGTTTTCGCTGTTCTAGAAACATTTACATGAAAGCAACTACATGAAAATTGTAGCTGTGAGTTACCTGAAGAGGTACGAGCGACGTAAATACATTAAACCGCCTAACGTTTTCCCTGTTCTGCTACTTCCGAAGTAAGTCGGTCGAATTCTGCATTTGTGTCCATGCTATCAGTAAGTGACGTATCAATAATTTTATAATACTGGTACTGTGTATGCAGCTACTGAAATGTGTTTGTTCATTACGATACATGTTTCGTTTGGTCCAGATAAAATATCGCCAATGATAGGATTTTCTCGTCTGTTGCTTGCTTTTAATGTGGATGTCATGTCTTCATTTACGTTTCACTTGAATTATCCCCTATGTCAACGCAGCTGTAAAAAAAAAAAAGGACTCCAGAATGAGATTTTCACTCTGCAGCGGAGTGTGCGCTGATATGAAACTTCCTGGCAGATTAAAACTGTGTGCCCAACCGAGACTCGAACTCGGGACCTTTGCCTTTCGCGGGCAACTGCTCTACCATCTGAGCTACCGAAGCACAACTCACGCCCGATACCCACAGCTTTACTTCTGCCAGTATCTCGTCTCCTACCTTCCAAACTTTACAGAAGCTCTCCTGCGAACCTTGCAAGCAAAGATCCCGAGTTCGAGTCTCGGTCGGGCACACAGTTTTAATCTGCCAGGAAGTTTCATATCAGCGCTCACTCCGCTGCAGAGTGAAAATCTCATTCTGGAAACTTCCCCCAGGCTGTGGCTAAGCCTTGTCTCCGCAGTATCCTTTCTTTCAGGAGTGCTAGTTCTGCAAGGTTCGCAGGAGAGCTTCTGTAAAGTTTGGAAGGTAGGAGACGAGATACTGGCAGAAGTAAAGCTGTGGGTACTGGGTGTGAGTCGTGCTTCGTTAGCTCAGATGGTAGAGCACTTGCCCGCGAAAGGCAAAGGTCCCGAGTTCGAGTCTCGGTTGGGCACACAGTTTTAATCTGCCAGGAAGTTTCAAAAAAAAGGACTATTTTTTATCAACCACCAATCAGTTGTGAAATGGAAAGCACAGTTAAAATAAAAATAATGTTTTACGTGGAACATTTAGCTACATCTTCCAGGTATTTCTCTATATAGTCGCCATTTAAACGTTTGTCACAGCGCGTCTTAGTGTGGTATAAACTTTCCAACACTCTCGTCAGACAAGGCAGCCACCTGTGATTTCCGCCAATTCCATACAATGGTCTGGAGCTCGTTGTCATGCTGTCATCATAGTCAGCATTTCATGTAAGCGAAGAGATGAAAATCAGAGAGAGTCAAGTGTCGGCAGTATGGTGGCAGACCAAACACTTCTCATCGAAAACGCTACAGCAATGTCTTCACTGCACCTACAGAATGTGGCCAAGAATTGTCATAAGGAATGAAATGCGTGACAGTTGCGTTATGCGGGTTGCATGAAATCAGGAGCAACCCCTCAGCAGCCACTTCACACTTGGCAGGAGACAATACTGTTCTAGGCATTTTTACATGCTCACAGTGCACTCAAAACTGAAAACTGCGGCGTGACGCGATAGACATGCATGCTAGAGACACTGCGCAACACATCTCCGTAAAACTTTAATGGATTTTTCACAATGGTTTTAAATTCGTGACCGATCGGAAGTTCAAAAGAAAATAGCCCTAATAAAAAAAATGGAAGAAACTGTGAATCCATGACGAGCGAAAAACGGCACACAACAAGGCTGCCACTAAAGTTTCTGGTAAGGCAATATTTTTCAGAGAGACAGTTCACGGGCTGGCGCAGGGCAGAAGTGAACGAGCAGGACTGTTTCCCTGCTACCTGCCTTAGCTGTTGTAGACATTCTTCTCAGCTGTTTACTGTACACTTCTTACGATATCTCATTAATGAATATAGCTCACTCTTCGGTACTATTACATTTACAAAACTTTGTTTTACTTCTTGCCTGTACTGTTAACCATCCACCATTCACCAGACCATCAGTGCTCCTGGCTGATTCCACAGGTTGAAGTAAAAAATATTTTTCTTCATAATTTCTTGTAACATTAGTTTTTTTTCCAAAACATCTGCCAAAAGTTTCTGTCGCAAAGTACTCCATCATAATTTACACTAAAAACAGAAACTTCTAATATTGCAAATGACGTCTAACTGGTAATTCCATAAGTAGTGCGGTAAAACGTATCGCTTTTGTAAAGTGACATGCTGCCCAACGTCTATACTACCTACGAATGATGACTGCTACCTATGAAAGTATTCTTTTTTCTTTCTTTTTTTTTTTTTTTTTTTTTTTTGCAGGTATTCTGGTGTGGCTGGACGCCGCCCATTTTGAAGACAGGGCGGCGAGAGCACCTTTCTTTTCCCCTTACGCGTTGCGGTGAATGCTGCTTTGACAGTTTACTCCGTGCTTTGACATCTCACAGTGGAGATGTACTGCGTGCCATGAAATAGAGAAGACTGTGACAATCACGATGGTGTCACGGAAGGGAGTGTTTTTCTTTTATTTTGACACACCTGGACAGAGTCGGAGTGATTGCACATCTGAAGGAATCAGTGTCCGATGATTGTCTGTGCATGGAATTGTATATGCAGTTGTTCCGTGTAGGATAACAGAGATTAATATATTCGTACTTACGAAGAAAGGCTTTCTGTTGTTTGGTAGGAAGTAGAGAAGTAAGGAAAATTCGGAGCTGCTAGCGCCGAAGAAGGTACACAGGAGACTGCGTCCGTACAGGAGGCAAAGACATGGTTTAGCTGCACAATTAATCAAAAAGACGCAGTACAATATTTAAAAATACCAGCGTACGTAATTTTTGTTCAAACATGCACACTTCATTCTGGCTCAGTCCGTGACATAACTGAATAACCCACGTAGGCCTACCAATGAAAGTGGTGATGACGAAAAGAGAGAAAAGTTGGCACCAGAGCGCGTGATGGGTTTCAAGCTCTGAAGCAAGTTCTGCATGTGGTTGACTTTTTAACGAAGATAACTGCGGTGACAACCCACTCTGCGGACACATGTAACTCACCTCTCACGACATCAGATTGACATACAACATCGAACTGTTCAATTACTCACCGATATGACAAGGGCGCTAGCCAGCCCTCCAATATGACTACTACATACACTACTGGCCATTAAAATTGGTACACCAAGAAGAAATGCAGATGATAAACGGGTATTCATTGGACAAATATATTATACTAGAACTGCCATGTGATTACATTTTCACGCAATTTGGGTGCGTAGATCCTGAGAAATCAGTACCCAGAACAACCACCTCTGGCCGTAATAACGGCCTTGATGCGCCTGGGCATTGAGTCAAACAGAGCTTAGATGGCGTGTGCAGGTACAGCTACCCATGTAGCTTCAACACGATACCAAAGTTCGTCAAGAGTAGTGACTGGCGTATTGTGACGAGCCAGTTGCTCGGCCACCATTGACCAGACGCTTACAGTTGGTGAGAGATCTGGATAATGTGGTAGCCAGGGCAGCAGTCGAGCATTTTCAGTCTCCAGAAAGGCCCGTACAGAACCTGCAACATGCGGTCGTGAATTATCCTGCTGAAATGTAGGGTTTCGAAGGGATCGAATGAAGGGTAGAGCCACGGGTCGTAACACATCTGAAATGTAATGTCCACTGTTCAAAGTGCCGTTAATGCGAACAAGAGGTGACCGAGACGTGTAACCAATGGCACGCCATAACATCACGCCGGGTGATACGCCTGTATGGGAATGACGAATACACGCTTCCAGTGTGCGTTCACCGCGATGTCGCCAAACACGGATGCAACCACCATGATGCTGTAAACAGAACCTGGATTCATCCGAAAAAATGACGTTTTGCCATTCGTGCACCCAGGTTCGTCGTTGAGTACACCATCACAGGCGCTACTGCCTGTGATGCAGCGTCAAGGGTAACCGCAGCCATGGTCTCCGAGCTGATAGTCCATGCTGCTGCAAACGTCGTCGAACTGTTCGTGCAGATGGTTGTTGTCTTGCAAACGCCCCCATCTGTCGACTCAGGGATCGAGACGTGGCTCCACAATCCGTTGCAGCCATGCGAATAAGATGCCTGTCATCTCGAGTGCTAGTGATACGAGGCCGTTGGGATCCAGCGCGGCGTTCCGTATTACCCTCCTGAACCCACCGATTCCATATTCTGCTAACAGTCATTGGATCTCGACCAACGCGAGCAGCAATGTCGCGATACGATAAACCGCAATCGCGATAGGCTACAATCCGACCTTTATCAAAGTCGGAGACGTGATGGTACGCATTTATCCTCCTACACGAGGCAACACAACAACATTTCACCAGGCAACGCCGGTCAACTGCGGTTTGTGCACGAGAAATCGGTTGGAAACTTTCCTCATGTCAGCACGTTGTAGGTGTCGCCAACGGCGCCAACCTTATGTGAATGGTCTGAAAAGCTAATCATTTGCATATCACAGCATCTTCTTCCCGTCGGTTAAATTTCGCGTCTGTAGCACGTCATCTTCATGGTGTAGCAATTTTAATGACCAGTAGTGTATAATGCTGTCAGCAGTACGCACCACATTTACGACGTAATGGAATCTTTGTGAAAGTATAAGAAATTCGTAGGCGTTGCCGTCGCTTCCAAGAAAACTACTCAATGATACAAAAGTAGCCCTCTCATAGAAAACAGTGTGTGAAAACTATTAATGAACTGCTAAACAGCTCAAAATTTCTTACGGTGCAAATAACGCTGGTGAAATGTTAACAACAAGGTGTTCTGTCACATTATCTTACCTCGTACTGCAACGTGCTAAACTCATCCTGATCACCTACTGTCACTGTAAGAATCGGCTTCTCCAGCACACTACCGCCGTCAGATTCATCCACTTCCACGAACCACTCATCTTTCGAAAACTCTGGCGGTGTATCGTTGACGTCCTTTACAGTAATAGATACGGTAGCTGTCCCTGTAAAAAGAGTGAAAAGGAAGTTACACACTTACTTCACATTTAATGTGATTAAATCAATGGAAAATCCGCGCGGACAACTAAGCAAGTTAAAGCACCACTTCCACTATATGGAATGCACTGGCTCCCGACCGATTACGCCCGGCACACAGTGGGCTATATCGCTTCAAAACTGGACATAATGGAGAAATGGATATAAAATTCTATAAAACTGTGTTCTTTTAGACTATTTGGGTTGCTAATTAGTAATTTGATGCTGAAATTACAAAAAATTCAAAATGGAGTATCCAGATCAAGGATTGTAAATTTAGTGGATTCGAGTAAAACTTCGGGCATAAATTATTGTGAAGTCGCTAATAACGAATTAGAAGTCAACATTGCCGTATTGAAATGTTTTATTCTATATTTTGCATTTTTCAATAGAAAACATGATCAAATTCGTTGCCTATACAATTATTGCTTTCAGAAGGGTAGCTGTCGAGGTTGTCCACTGGTTTGCAAAGCAGATCTTCTACGTCAGGTGGCATCTGTTTATCTTCTTCAGTTATCATTTTCTGGACTCTCGATATGAACTGTCTGAAGGTGCCAGTTGTTGTATCCTAGCCAGTAATGCCACCCGAGCCCGCTGCCAAAAGGTTGGCAGCATCAAAGTCCGGACGCCGTCCGTATAAGCAGCGCCAGCGATACAGGAAATCGCCGCAAGTCTGCGCGCGCCACCGCTGGCTTCTGGCTTCTTAAGCGCTGGAGTCGCGAGCGCTAGGACAGTTCTGTATTCGCCGCTCAGTTGTATACTCGCCACCGATTTGTGTACTTGCTAGTCAGTTGTGTGTTCATCGCAGCAGAGTTGTTTTTTGTCGTCAGCCGACGCTGACCTAGCCGCTCCGACTCGAACTAGACAGATTTCTGTAGACACCGAGTTCACTACTGTGTTACTGTATCTTCATTAATAAAAGATAAGTACCGACTTTTATTTAATATGAGTGTTTGGGCTTTCATCTTTCTGTTCACTGTTCCAGCGGACCGGTCGGCCCGCTATTAAAAGTGTGGCGGTGACTTCGTAAGCCATTTCCACAGCCAAGTGTTTGTCGCTACGAACACCGCCACAAAACCAGTAACCGCTGGAACACGACATGCATCGCTTTCTCAAGTGAATGTTTGCGAGTAAAATCTTCTCGGTAATGCCGGGTGTCCTTATCCCGAGCTTCCTGCACATCTTCAGACAGCCGACCAATCGGCAGCGGAGCAACTTCGACTATGTCATAGCCATGCGTCAAAACTATGTAGACTGATGTTGGCATCGGGCATTATTTCAGAATATTGTGAGTCCGGTGGAGCTGGCATCCGATCTTCGAGAAATACATTTTTTCAGGATTTTTGATAGCTGAGTTTTAGTTCTAGACTCTTCTGTACAAAATTTGAATAGTTATGCAGCATTTAGTGGAAAAAAGTATTACTCGCGTAGATTTTAATATCGTGAAAAAAATTATTTGTCGATTTGTGAAAAAAAATTATGATCACAATTCTGAAAGCTCCCAAAGAATTCTACAGAAAGGTCTAACGACATTTTTTGTTCAGATAATAGTTTACGAGATAACTGCAAAAATGAGGGACCCATTTTTATCCTATGGCACTGCCGAGCGGTAGGAAAATGACTGCCGGCGGAAGTGGCCGCGCGGTTCTGGCGCTGCAGTCTGGAACCGCGAGACCGCTACGGTCGCAGGTTCGAATCCTGCCTCGGGCATGGATGTGTGTGATGTCCTTAGGTTAGTTAGGTTTAACTAGTTCTAAGTTCTAGGGGACTAATGACCTCAGCACTTGAGTCCCATAGTGCTCAGAGCCATTTGAAAATGACTGTCCACTAAAAACGCGCAAATATGTGCATGCATTTACGAAAGTGGAGCCACGCAGAGGATATTATGTAGCCAACGATTTCGGATAAAAATTTCTTTCAAGGTTTAGAGCCGTTTCTTGGAATTTCCTGATTTTCTAATTTTTTCCCCATAGTAGCGTCTGGAATGTCGGTTTCCCTTATCCAACTGTCATTGTCAGGTTTTTACTTTATTAAAAGCTACCTGTAAAAAAGACTAATTTATTATTGTTGAGAATTTTCACATTGTCCATTATCTGGGTACTATATGTTACTAGTATATACGCACAGCCACGTAATTTTGCCCTTAACTCAGATGTTATAAGTTTGCCGTTTTGTTACTAGATGGCACTACTAATCGTCGTGTCCATCTCATGACAGTGACGGCTTACATGCCGTTTAGTCTGATGCCTCTTGCGCTGTGTATGTGCCAGTCTTAGCCCGTTACAGCTGTTAACTTGTGTCGCCACTTGGAACCATGGTTTTATCATTTTGTAATAATTGTCTGTCATTTTTATTATGATTTTTATTCTTGATTCATGGAACACAAATATGTCATTTGACGAGAGCATTGTTGCCGAAATTTTAAATTTGTTATGTGATTTCACGTAAGTACAGTTTTCTGGTTTTGGTTGAGAATTTTCACATTTTTATCTATTTTATGTATATTACTTATACCTTATATATTATGCTAGGTAACTTTTACCATTCTGATGAAGATAGTCTTAGAACCATCGAAACCTGGTTAATGAGTTTTTAAAAAAAATTGTGTGCAAACGGTTGGCTGACTATTACATTTTACATAATTGCATACATGATAGTTGAGCACAAGCCACAAAATATTTAAAATGCCATTATCTGTATCGCTTATTATTAAATTTAAGAAATAGTGTGAACTGATAACATAAAAATGTCTGGTTTCTTTATCATAGTATTTGTTAAATATTTGTTACAGAAAATTGACTGATCGATCTTTCAATTCCACAAATACGAATTTTGTACGAATAATTATGTATTCCATGTAAATATATGTTTTCGAAGTCTAAATAGAGTATAAACTCTGGTGGCTAAACAAAACAAAACAAAACAAGGCGACCGGAGTGGCTGAGCGGTTCTAGGCGCTTCAGTCTGGAACCGCGCGACCGCTACTATCACAGGTTCGAATCCTACCTCGGGCATGGATGTGTGTGTCGTCCTTAGGTTAGTTAGGTTTAAGTAGTTCTGAGTTAGAGGGGACTGATGACCTCAGATGTTAGGTCCCATAGTGCTCAGAGCCATTATAAGAAAACAAGTCGGGACTGTGTGGAGGATGATCGATGACAGTGAACCCATGGCGTCAGATTGTTGCAGATGTTCAGCGCTCGTGTGTAGTCTGCGTTGTCATGCTGGAGGAGACGGTGCTCCATGTGCAGACAAATTGTCCTAATCATAAACTCGATTACAGCACGCTGCTTCTCACACATCGACATAGTTACGTTACACACCACAATATCACAAGCTATAATTCGAAGGCTTCTAGCGGCAGAGATTTGCAGATACAAAGAAATGAAGAATAACGATATAATAACGTTTGTTTTACGATATGTAAAAAGCTTGGAGAGTTTTCACACAAAAGCACGGAGGCATTGCTTTTCAGCGCGTCCTTGCCTATCTTGTGTCATCCGGCAAACTTGAAATAGCTTCCGATTAGAAACATACTAAAGGCAAAATACAGTTCATGTAAACAGACTTGAAAATCGTAAAGTGGGTTCTTCTAGCAGCAGGACTTTGCGCCACAAAGTACGTAACGCTCCCGGCGTATCGTGTCGTCCCCTCGACAGTGACAAAATCGTGAAGGTGTTTTTCGACTGAGCGTAATTTGTAATGCGCCCGCGCTTTATGTCACGCGTGACAAGCCAGCTGGTTCTGGAACAGCCTAATGGGTTGCACATGGCAATATAGTGAAACAGTTGCTGCAAGTTGGATAAAGTAAAAATGGCTACAACGTGTGCCAAAAAAGTACAAGTGCGTTTCAATTCTGAGGAAGATATATTGTTGATAGAAGAGCAAACTGGCAGTGAGTAAATCTGAATTAAGTTTTGAACCTCTCTTCGACATCGATTAAGTGATAGTTAACTAATATATTCAACACATTCTCATTCTCTCGCTTCAGAACCGTATCACAGTCCGCACAGAATACTGTGGCCCGTAGATGCGCAGTCGGGAGGGAACAAAGGGGGAGAGTGATTGTGGTGGAAGTTACGGGAAGACGGTGTAGGGCAAATGCCGAGCGCTGGAGGGGAAGTGCCATTCTAAACTGAAACTTACACTCACATTTTCTGTGAATATAATGTGTAGTCCCTCCAGGGCCACAATTGCATGGTGACCATTCAAAAAGATCTGTTGCCTCTGTTTTCGTTAGTGTCTAAAAAGAATTCCGCTGGGTTGTTACCCATTTGTAATTTTCACAGAAGCGTCATGAGCGGCGAATCTTGAGTAAAACCTGAACATTTCTGTTACTGCTATGATAAAATTTGTTTCTTTTGCCAAAAAACAGTGGGGTTTACACAGTGTCACCTCACTAACATGTTGTGCAGATACAGTTGCGCGAGAATTCTCAAACAGTCGTTTATTAAGTTAATTACGTGAGGGACTGTGGAAAAGTAAGGTCAGTAGCTTATGAAAAACCTCATCCTTGGAACAAAATAAACGTGTAGTGTCTTCACTTACGTTGTTCGAAAACCCATAGCATTTCGCATTTCACCAGCTATCGATGGCCTATAAAATTACAGTCTTTCATCAAAAAGTCTGTAGTTAGTAGAGTCACATGGCAGATAATTAATTTTTACATAATAACCATACGGCTAAATACTCGTCTCTTTGTGTGGTATCATTTGTCAAAATCTAATTTCCATATCTCAAAACGTTTATGAAATATGGGGAATGTTGTGGATATTTCACTCTGGTTTTTTCGCTGGCGCTGGACGATCGCAAAATAATGAGTGTGCTACATCAGATCAATTTTTTCGAGCTTGGTGAAAGATAGGGACCTCCACTCAAATGTAAAGAAAAAATCGATGTATTATCTATACTTCATATGCAGCAACGGTTTATGTAATATGCACTGGACGCAAAATCATAGCGACCCTTATTTTTCATTGCAAACTTTTTCGAATTTCGGGCAGTGTCTTACTCCCTTGTAATTAGCACAATAACTATGACCATTGACGAAGTGGTTGGCACATCATCATGAATCTGACATATAAAGCTATAAGTAACGCAAAGATGATTTTTTTTTACCGAATAGTTTCTGTAAAGTCGTTTGAGAAAGACTGCAGGACGTTTGCCTCGATTCTGTGATCGCCGATCGGCCAGAAGGTGGCCAACGCTGTACGCCTCCCCTTCCAAACAAACGAATGAACTCGCGCAGCGCTTTGGACGAAAATTGGGCATGTACATTGGTACGGAGACTGTTTTTCTGCGATTCGCAGTCTGGAGCAAATAAACTTCTTCATTGTCCATTATACGTTTAGCTATCGGCAAACCCAGGAGTTTTCCGTTCGTTGCTATCACGTAATCCATCAGTACTGTACATATTGGCTCTTTGGTTGAGGTAAAAACAGTTTTTTTAGCACTGTTATCATATAGCACATGTGTACTGAGTAGATAAAGCGATTGCAGTTGCATTTTCTGGAAGAATACAAATGCTTGACGTATTTAAGTTTTGCGTTGGTTCTGTCCTGTTAACGCAGCGCAAAATTCCTGTTCCTAGAAAAATCTGGCTTCAACAAGGTGCGCAGTCTACTGTACTCATATGTCAGTTGATCCCTGGAATCAGACGTGTTGTTACTGTGTGAGGGGGAGCACATTCCAAGCTGACGAGGCCACCAGTACAAGACAAGTTAAAGTGCAAAGTTCGTCATAGTCAAAACCGCGAATTGGTTGCAAGTGTCTATCAGTTTTTGAAGAAAGAAGCTGTGCTAGGTATTCCATTGAAACTAACATCCACTTTCAAACGAGTAGCCGAAACAACTGGTTTATGGCTTATGTATCTCCAGCGAATCAAGATAGAACTACAAAGACTCCAGGCAGGTGAATCCCCAAAATTTTCAACACCTCGTAAGGAAAGCCCCAGATCTTGCAAAGTCAATTGGGACAATTTTAATGAACAAGTTGTTCGCTGTGCGGTGAATAATATCAACACTACATATAAAAAAGAGCAAGTTTAAAGAAAATACATAAAAAAACTTACAGAGTTTAATAAATTTTGAAGGAAGTGTATGTTGTTGTTGTTGTGGTCTTCAATCCTGAGACTGGTTTGATGCAACTCTCCATGCTACTCTATCCTGTGCAAGCTTCTTCATCTCCCAGTACCTACTGCAACCTACATCCTTCCGAATCTGCTTAGTGTATTCATCTCTTGGTCTCCCTCTACGATTTTTACCCTCCATGCTGCCCTCCAATGCTAAATTTGTGATCCGTTGATGCCTCAGAACATGTCCTGCCAACCGGTCTCTTCTTCTTGTAAAGTTGTGCCACAAACTCCTCTTCTCCCCAATTCTATTCAATACCTCCTCATTAGTTATGTGATCTACCCATCTAATCTTCAGCATTCTTCTGTAGCACCACATTTCGAAATCTTCTATTCTCTTCTTGTCCAAACTATTTATTGTTCATGTTTGACTTCCATACATGGCTACACTCCATACAAACACTTTCAGAAACGACTTCCTGACACTTAAATCTATACCCGATGTTAACAAATTTCTCTTCTTCAGAAACGCTTTCCTTGCCATTGCCAGTCTACATTTTATATCTTCTCTACTTCGACCATCATCAGTTATTTTGCTCCCCTAATGGCAAAACTGCTTTACTACTTTAAATGTCTCATTTCCTAATCTAATTCCCTCAGCATCATCCGATTTAATTCGACTGCATTCCATTATCCTCGTTTTGCTTTTGTTGATGTTCATCTTATATCTTCCTTTCAAGACACTGTCCATTCCGTTCAACTGCTTTTCCAAGTGCTTTGCTGTCTCTGACAGAATTACAAAGTCATCGGCGAACCTCAAAGTTTTTATTTCTGATGCCTGGATTTTAATACCAACTCCAAATTTTTCTTTTGTTTCCTTTACTGCTTGCTCAATATAAAGATTGAATAACATCGGGGAGAGGCTATAACCCTGTCTCACTGCCTTCCAAACCACTGCTTCCCTTTCATGTCCCTCGACTCTTATAACTGCCATCTGGTTTCTGTACAAATTGTAAATAGCCTTTCGCTCCCTGTATTTTACCCCTGCCACCTTTAGATTTTGAAATAGAGTATTCCAGTCAACATTGTCAAAAGCTTTCTCTAAGTCTACAAATGCCAGAAACGTAAGTTTGCCTTTCCCTAATCTTTCTTCTAAGGTAAGTCGTAAGGTCAGGTTTGCCTCACGTGTTCCAGTGTTTCTACGGAATCCAAACCGATCTTCCCCGAGGTCGGCTTCTACCAGTTTTTCCATTCGTCTGTAAAGAATTCGCGTTAGTATTTTGCAGCTGTGACTTATTAAACTGATAGTTCGGTAATTTTCACATCTGCCAACACCTGCTTTCATTGGGATTGGAATTATTATATTCTTCTTGAAGTCTGAGGGTATTTCGCCTGTCTCGTACATCTTGCTCACCAGATGGTAGAGTTTTGTCAGGACTGGCTCTCCCAAGGCTGTCAGTAGTTCTAATGGAATGTTGTCTACTCCAGGGGCCTTGTTTCGACTCAGGTCTTACAGTGCTCTGTCAACCTCTTCACGAAGAATCGTATCTCCCATTTCATTTCCATCTACATCCTCTTTCATTTCCATAATATTGTCCGCAAGTACATCGCCCTTGTATAGACCCTCTATACACTCCTTCCATCTTTCTGTTTTCCCTTCTTTGCTTAGAACTGGGTTTCCATCTGAGCTCTTGATATTCATACAAGTGGTTCTCTTTTCTGCAAAGATCTCTTTAATTTTCCTGTAAGCAGTATCTATCTTACCCCTAGTGAGATAAGCCTCTACATCCTTACATTTGTCCTCTAGCCATCCCTGCTTAGCCATTTTGCACTTCCTGTCGATCTCATTTTTGAGACGTTTGTATTCCTTTTTGCCTGCTTCATTTACTGCATTTTTATATTTTCTCCTTTAATCAATTAAATTCAGCTCATCCCTCAGAGCTACCCATTCTTCTTCTACTGTATTTCTTTCCCCCATTCCTGTTATTGTTCCCTTATGCTCTCCCTGAAATTCTGTACAACCTCTGGTTTAGTCAGTTTACCCAGGTCCCATCTCCTTAAATTCCCACCTTTTTGCAGTTTCTTCAGTTTTAATTTACAGTTCATAACCAATAGATTGTGGTCAGAGTCCACATCTGCCCTTGGAAACGTCTTACAATTTAAAACCTGGTTCCTAAATCTCTGACTTACCATTACATAATCTGTCTAATATCTTCTAGTATCTCCTAGATTCTTCCATGTGTACAACCTTCTTTTATGATTCTTGAACCAAGTGTTAGCTATTATTAAGTTATGCTCTGCTCAAAGTTCTACCAGACGGCTTCCTCTTTCATTTCTCACCCCCAATCGATATTCACCCACTATGTTTCCTTCTCTCCCTTTTCCTACTCTCGAATTCCAGTCACCCACGACTATTAAATTTTCGTCTCCCTTCACTACCTGAATAATTTCTTTTATCTCATCATACATTTCTTCAATTTCTTCATCATCTGCGGAGCCAGTTGGCATATAAACTTGTACTACTGTAGTAGGTGTGGGGTTTTGTGTCTATCTTGGCCACAATAACGCGTTCACTATGCTGTTTGTAGTAGATTACCTGTACTCAGGTAATCATTTATTCATTTTATTCATTATTAAATCTACCCTGCATTCCCCCTATTTGATTTTGTATTTATAACCCTGTATTCACCTGACCAGAAGTCTTGTTCCTCCTGCCACCGAACTTCACTAATTCCCACTATATCTAACTTTAACCTATCCATTTCCCTTTTTAAATTTTCTAACCTACCTGCACGATTAAGGGACCTGACATTCCACGCCCCGATCTGTAGAACGCCAGTTTTCTTTCTCCTGATAACGACGTCCTCTTGAGTAGTCCCCGCCCGGAGATCCGAATGGGGGACTATTTACCTCCGGAATATTTTACCCAAGAGTACGCCATCATCATTTAACCATACAGTAAAGCTGCATGACCTCGGGAAAAATTAGTGCTGTAGTTTCCCATTGCTTTCAGCCGTTCGCAGTACCACAACAGCAAGGCCGTTTTGGTTAATGTTACAAGGCCAGATCAGTCAGTCATCCAGACTGTTGCCCTTGCAACTACTGAAAAGGCTGCTGCCCCCCCTTCAGGAACCACACGTTTGTCTGGCCTCTCAACATATACCCCTCCGTTGTGGTTGCACCTACGGTACTGCCATCTGTATCGCTGAGGCACGCAAGCCTCCCCACCAACGGCAAGGTCTATTGTTCATGGGGGGAGGAGGAAGTGTATACACACGTCGTAAGATTCTTCGCGTTGTAGGATTCAAGTAGAAGAAGACAGCAAATATTCGAAGAGTACTCCAGGAACAAAGCTCTATCACAGAAAAACGAAACACAGGGCTATTACAAATGATTGAAGCGATTTCATAAATTCACTGTAGCTCCATTCATTGACATATGGTCACGACACACTACAGATACGTAGAAAAACTCATAAAGTTTTGTTCCGCTGAAGCCGCACTTCAGGTTTCTGCCGCCAGAGCGCTCGAGAGCGCAGTGAGACAAAATCGCGACAGGAGCCGAGAAAGCGCATGTCGTGCTTGAAATGCATTCACATCAGTCAGTCATAACAGTGCAACGACACTTCAGGACGAAGTTCAACAAAGATCCACCAACTGCTAACTCCATTCGACGATGGTATGCGCAGTTTAAAGCTTCTGGATGCCTCTGTAAGGGGAAATCAACGGGTCGGCCTGCAGTGAGCGAAGAAACGGTTGAACGCGTGCGGGCAAGTCTCACGCGTAGCCCGCGGAAGTCGACGAATAAAGCAAGCAGGGAGCTAAACGTACCACAGCCGACGGTTTGGAAAATCTTACGGAAAAGGCTAAAGCAGAAGCCTTACTGTTTACAATTGCTACAAGCCCTGACACCCGATGACAAAGTCAAACGCTTTGAATTTTCGGCGCAGTTGCAACAGCTCATGGAAGAGGATGCGTTCAGTGCAAGACTTGTTTTCGGTGATAAAGCAACATTTTTTCTTAATGGTCAAGTGAACAAACACAATGTGCGAATCTGGGCGGTAGAGAATCCTCACACATTCGTGCAGCAAATTCGCAATTCACCAAAAGTTAACGTGTTTTGTGCAATCTCACGGTTTAAAGTTTACGGCCCCTTTTTCTTCTGCGAAAGAAACGTTACAGGACACGTGTATCTGGACATGCTGGAAAATTGGCTCATGCCACAACTGGAGACCGACAGCGCCGACTTCATCTTTCAACGGGATGGTGCTCCACCGCACTTCCATCATGATGTTCGGCATTTCTTAAACAGGAGATTGGAAAACCGATGGATCGGTCGTGGTGGAGATCATGATCAGCAATTCATGTCATGGCCTCCACGCTCTCCCGACTTAACCCCATGCGATTTCTTTCTGTGGGGTTATGTGAAAGATTCAGTGTTTAAACCTCCTCTACCGAGAAACGTGCCAGAACTGCGAGCTCGCATCAACGATGCTTTCGAACTCATTGATGGGGACATGCTGCGCCGAGGAACTTGATTATCGGCTTGATGTCTGCCGAATCACTAAAGGGGCACATATCGAACATTTGTGAACGCCTAAAAAAACTTTTTGAGTTTCTGTATGTGTGTGCAAAGCATTGTGAAAATATCTCAAATAATAAAGTTATTGTAGAGCTGTGAAATCGCTACAATCATTTGTAATAACCCTGTACTTACTTAAGAATTTCTTATCCGAGGAGACAGACGTAAGTGGCGTCCAGTTGTCTATGTGGACGAGAGATATGGTCAGACTTGTCACACAGCACCGTACAGCTGCAGTCTCATAATCTATGCTAGCGGGAAGGACAGTTCTGTATCGAATGAATGTGTAAGGCTTAAATCTTGCCAGAAAGCGGAGTGTTGTCAAAACGACTCGGACTTCCCAAGTTACGAAAGTGCGTCAGGGACGGATTAACATCTAATCTAATACCCGATACTGTCCTTGTGAAATGTAACGCCCATTATCACAACAAGTGACTGACTCGTGCTCCAACATCAAACTCCACGAGGAGAGAAATGATGTCCTGGTTAACAGAAAAGGAAATCCGTTTTTACAAGAACATGCTGAGACCCCAGTTATATTCTTTGATCAAGATGAACGAATCGTGTCAGGTCACTCATAAAACAGAACGTATTTTAACTGAAAATGTTCATACTGTATTACAACTTCCTCGATACCAACCAGAACTGAAACCTTTGGAACTGATGTGGGCAATGTCAAGAGTGGCGTTTCCGAACTTAAAGTGACACTCAGAATGGAAACGCAATTATAACTTATAGATGACCAAATTGCATCCATAACAAAAGAAGATTGAAAGAAACGTTGTGAGTACACAAAGGAAATTGGAGAGAAGTATATTTCAAGTGAAAGTTTACTGCGTCAAGTACTGGAGGGGCTGATACAAACTCGAAAAGTGACGGAAGCAATACTGATTCCGCAAGCGAAGATGAAAGTAAATCAACCGACACTGCCAGTGGAAGTGGAACAGACACGGTTACAAGGGATGAAGAAACGTAGGGAGGAGCGTTTTCTGAATGTGCACTTATACCTGAAAATAGTGACAGTGAATGATCCACAGTATTATGTCAAATGATGAATTGTATTATTTGTAATGTGCTGTTTGTGTCTGTAGTTACTCGAAAGAAGTAAACGTCTTGCTAACAGAGAAACTACTGTTTACGACCAAAGTGCATGTTTCACATACCTGTGCTTGTAAAATAAACGCACTTACACTTTCCTACACGTGCTCGTACCACCTCTAACCCATTTACAGTACAACGTTCTTCCCTTCCCTTGTATTTTCTCCTCCTGTGCTTGCGAGTGTCCTCCTCTGTTTGCATGAACCATAAATATCGTAAGCTACAAGAGAAAACTAAATATGTGTGAATGTTGGAGGATCAAACCCCATCGATATCGATTCCGATGTGATTTAGGAAAACCGAGGAAAACTGAAATTATCATCGCTGGACGAAAATCTGAACACCGCAGTTTCACAACAAAGGTCCAGTGTCTTAATAACATCGCCTCATACAGCGATACCACCAGAAGAGAATTTCTGAATAATAAACATTTGGGTTTTAGCAATGATTGTAGGGAAAAAGAGGTGACAACGTTAGGGAACAAGTATTTAAAAGAGATGCACAGAAAGCATCGAGAAATGAATGGTTTGAGGAGAATAAATTATTGATAAACACTAAAAAATTGACATCCCTAAATTTCTGCGTAAAGAGTGACACATGCAGTACTTGTGTAGCAACCAAAATTAACAAATGACAGCCTCGCTGGAATGGTTTCAAATGGTGCAGACATTTAACCAAAATAAGTCCATAATAATCTACGTTTATTTTCTGATCCAACAAGTGTTAGTACTGGCCGAATTACTTACTTTGCTTGATTCGAAAGCATTTTTCAGTACTGAACTGGATACTGCTTTGTCGAAAATTGACTTGGTGAGACCATGGGTGTGTAAAAATACATAAATGTAAATAATGGCAATAATGTAATTTATTGAGAACAAGCAGCGTCATTACTTGTTTCTTACCGACAGGGTCATCGTCGGTTTACATTTAGCTTATGATATACATGCGATGTTGGCTGTTTTTCGTTGTGGCAAGCTCCTTGGAGTGGTCCTGTCTTACAGCAAAAACAATGTGAGAAAAATGATTGCTTTAGAGTAATGGAATTTAATAACGATCTAACATTACATAAACATAAATTATGCTCAAAATTGTGCGTTATAGCTTTCATACAGGACGTTTTGTTGTAAAAAACCACCATAAGCTACTAAAAGTTTTTATTTTTGTTATTCTCCAACTAATTTCAACGTTGAGGGCATCATCTAGTAAAAGTTCTAAAATTTTTCAAGCTGCATCCCACATATTGTTTTCAAATTGTAGACGTGTGGGATACTCCGTGAAAAATTTTCGAACTTCTGCCACATGAAGTTCTCAGCACTGAAACTAGATGAAGAATAATAAAAATAAATACATTCGGTGTGGGAGACACCTCAGTCACATGTGACTGGTTTGCGATCCTCGACGATACAGACAGCCGTACCATAGGTACAACCCCAGAAGAGGGGTATTTGTAGACAGGCCAGACAAACATGTGGTTCTTGAAGAGCGACAGCGTCGTTTTCAGTAGATGGAAGGGCAACAGTCTGAATGATCGACTGATCTGGTCTTGTAACATCAGCCAAAACGTCCTTGTTGTGTCGGTACTGTAAACGACTGAAAGTAAGGGGAAAATACTGCCGTTATTTTTCCCGAGAGTATGCAGCTCTACTGATGGTGAAACGACGATGTCATCCTGTTGAGTAAAGTAATCCGGAGGTAAAATAGTCCCCTATGCCGACAGGAATTGCTTAGGAGTATGCTGTCATCAGGAAAAACAAAACTGGAATTCACGGGTCAGAGCGTAGGAAGTTAGGTCCCTTAATCGGGTAGACAGGTTAGAGCAGAGCTCCCCAACGTGTGGTCCGCGGACCCCTTAGGGGTCCGCCGGCTCTTTCTAGGGGGTCCGCGGCCACCTTTCACCAAATCGTGTAAAATAATGAGTAAAATTATTGAATAAAAATGAGAAAATCAAATTCATCACTTTTTTCGTGAGAAAAACATGTGTATTTTTACTTCAGGTCGTATTCCCAAGCAGCCTTTGTGGTTCCTAAGTGAGAATGCATACACAGTTTAGTGCCGGAGAATGCGGCTTCTCTGATCGACTGTTTCGCAACAATACGGGGGTCGTTTGTGCGCCGGCTCACGGCGCTGGATGCGCTGAAACCTTTTACGCGTGAGCGGAGCAAGCTTTGCCGACCAATCACAGCGCTCGCTGGCACGTAAGCGGTCCCAGGCATCATTAAATGTTAAACTTGCTTTGTCAGTGCACTATCTATTTCATAAATCGATTTTCGACCTTCAAGTTGTTTTCATTCATCTCTAAACCAAAGACTATTGATACTTCGGGGAGGGAGGGGGTGGGGGTCATTGGGAACATGGCACTTGCATTAAGAAGCTTTCAGTTCCCAAGGCTGTCGCTCTGAAATTTAAAATTACTGTGTTCTTGACTGACTAGGGGTCCGCCATGGATTTTCGTCTGAAGAAGGGGTCCGCCAGCTGAAAAGGTTGGGAAGCCCTGGGTCAGAGAATTTAAAAAGAGGCATGGTTAGGTTGAAGATATAGTGGGAATTAGTGAAGTTCGGTGTTAGGAGGATAGGAGCTTCTGGTCAGGTGTTGTAAATATAGAACCAAGTAGGGGTAATGCAGGAAAAGGTCTGATAGTACATAAGAAAACAGGCATGCAAGTAAGCTACTATGAACAGTATAGCGCAAGCGTTATCGTAGCCAAGATAGACACAAAGTCAACACACACTACGGCAGCATATATTTATATGCCATCTCGCACCGCAGATGATAAAGAGATTGAAAGACTATATGATAAAATAAAATATATTATTGAAATAGTTAAGAGAGAGGAAAATTTAATTGTGACGGGGGACTGAAATTCGGTGGTTAAAAAAGGAAGAGAAGTAAAATGGTAGGAGAATACGGACTGGGGAACAGAGATGATAAAGGAAGCCGCCTGGTAGGATTTTGCGCAGAGCATAATTAAATCATCACTAACGCTTGGTTTGAGAATCATGAAAGAAAGTTGTATACGTGAAAGAGACCCAAAGACACTGGAAGATTTCAGGTTGATTATATAAAGGTAAGACAGAGATTTCGGAACCAGATTTTCAACCGTTTTACATTTCCAGGGTAGATGTGGACACTGACAACAGTATATTTCTTCTGAACTGTAAATTAGAACATAAGAAATTGCAAAAAAAAAGAAGAATTGTTGTGAGTCTCAAAAGATTCAAAATGGTTCAAATGGCTCTAAGGACTATGGGACTTAAGATCTGAGGTCATCAGTCCCCTAGGCTTAGAACTACGTAAACCTAACTAACCTAAGGACATCACACACATCCATGCCCGAGGCAGGATTCGAACCTGCGACCCAAGCGGTCGATTGGTTCCGGACTGAAGCGCCTAGAACCGCTCGGCCACCGCGGCAGTCTCAAAGGGAGCATTGCACAACCATAAACTGAAATGGGGGAAAAGAATGCTGTAGAAGTCGAATAGATAGCTTTGGGAGATGAAATAGTGAAGGCAACAGAGGACCACATACGTAGAAGTCAATGCCTGGTAGTAATCCTCGATTATTACAGGAAATACTGATTTTAATTGATGAAAGGAAAAAAATGTAAGAATACAGCGAATGAAACTGGAAAAGTGGAATCCAGTCGTATAACATTTAGCTTGATTGAAAGTGCAAAACGGCTAAGCAGGATTGGCTAAAGGAAAGATAGATACCGTCTCTAGGAAAAGTAAATAGGCTTTTGGAGAAAGGAGAAACAGTTAAATGAATATGAAGAGCTCAGGTGGAAAACCAGTGCTAAACGAGAAAGGGAAAGCTAAAGGTGGAAGGAGTATATAGACGAGCTATTCAAGAGAGCTTGAAGGCAATATTATAAAAAGGGAAGTGGGCGTAGATGAAGATGAGATGGGTGATATGATACTATGAGAAGAATTTCATAGAGCTCTGAAAGACTTAAGTCGAAACAATGCTCCTGGAGTAGATGACATTCCCTCAGAACTATTGATATCCTTAGGAGAATCAGCCATGACGAAGCTATTCCACCTGGAGTGAAAACTGTATGGGATAGACGAAACACTCTCAGACTTAATAAAAAATGTAATAATTCCAATTCCAAAGAAAGCAGCAGCTGACAGGTGTGAATATTACTAAATCATCAATAAAATAAATCATGGTTGAAAATAGTGACACGAATTATTTACAGAAGAATGGAAGAATTGGTAGAAGTGTTTGGATTCAAATGGCTCTGAGCACTATGGGTCTTTACATCTGAGGTCATCAGTCCCGTAGAACTTAGAACTACTTAAACCTAACTAACCTAAGGACATCACACACATCTATGCCAGAGGCAGGATTCGAACCTGCGACCGTAGCGGTCGCGCGGTTCCTCTGTTTGGATTCCGGAGCTTTTGATAATATTCACTGGACTATACTTTTTGAAATTCTAAAGGTACCAGGAGAAAAATACGAGTAGTGAAAGATTATTTACAACTTAACCAGGAACTAAACGGCAGTTATAAGAATCGAGGGGCATGAAACGAAAGCACTGGTTAAGAAGGGAGTGGGACAGGGTTGTAACATCTCTCCGATGTTATTCATTCTGAGTAAACAGTAAAGAAATACCAAAGAAAAATTTGAAGAAGGAATTAAACTTTAGGGAGAAGAAATAAAAGCTTTAAGCTAGGATAATGACATTGTAATTCTGTCAGAGAAAGCGATTACTTGGGACAGAAATTGAACGGAATAGACAGTGTTTTTAAAGGAGAGTATAAGATGAACTTCAACAAAAGCAAAACAAGGGTAATGGAATGTACCGGAATTTAATCAGGCGACGGGCAGGGAATTACAATAGGAAATGAGATGCTAAAAGTAGTAGATGAGTTTTGTTATTTGTGCAGGAAAGTAACTGATGACGGCCGAAGTAGAGATATAAAATGTAGACTGGCATTGGCAAGGAGGGCGTTAGTGAAGAAATTTGTTAACATCGAATTTAGATCTAAGGATTAGGAACTCTTTTCTGAAGGTATTTGTCTGGGTGTAGCCTCGTATGGAAATGAACGATGAGCAGTTCAGACATGAAGAGAATAGACGCTTTTGAACTGTGGTGCTACGGAGGAATATTGAAAATTAGATGGATAGATCGTGTAACTAATGATGAGGCCTAGGCGTGAATACAGGAAGCAGATTCATGTGGATGTAGGTTGCAATAGTTATGCAGACAGGAGAGGCCTGCACAAGATGAGTAGCATGCAGGGCTGCATCAAATCAGTCTTAGGACTGAAGACCACAACAACAACAATATTTTGTTGCATTTTATGCCGTTTGTGTACTACTCAACCATCATATTACTGCACTTGGCCGTTATGGAAGCACTTTGTTACGTTATATTAAACAAGTACGGTGGTGAATAAGAAATACTCATCGCAGTATCATCGCTTGCAGGTCAGTGGTGCTTCTTTTCTACGGGAAAGCATTATCATTGCTGATAACTGCAGTCTAACAGCTAAAGAAATTTACACGGTGGCAAGTACACAATAAACAACAACTGTGAAAAAATGTTTCGTGTACGTTAACAAACAATTAATGAAAATGCAAGCGTCCAACAAAGGAAAAAATACAGAGTATACACTGTTATTAGAAGTGGAACTACATAATCACAGAAAAGAGGCTGTTTTACACCTCACGTGTCAGGTAAATGAGTTACAAACAAAACTCTTTAATTTCACAGAAACAGAAAACACATTTTAAATTAAACGAGTGAAAAAAAGAACGCCTGTCGCTAGTCACCTTGACGGGCCACGAACTAAATACGCTAAACGTTCTTTGTTTAAGCATTCGCACAAAAACATGCATATTACTTCAAAGGCACTGTGGGCAACATAAACGTATGTGTTATTGCCTTATAAAGACTTCCCGTTAAAACTGTGCCACTGCTGATAGCGGATCTTTCTAGAACATCGAACTTTTAGTGAGGTATAAAAATTACTAATAAGCTCTCAATATTTTAACAATATATACCAGGTAACTGTATTTTTTTAAAGCTTGAGCAAGTTTTGAATTTTGTTTGTTGCCGTAGCAACCATACATAATGCTTACTTTGATACATCGCATTATTTCTGGAAAGTGCACTCTTGTGCAGAATGTAAGCTATGGTACAATTTGTATTAATTGGTACCTGACGTTTAAGGTCTGAAGTTGCGACGTTTTCACGACAAGCACTGTGCATGCAGACAGCACAGCAGTCCCCTCTCGGCGTCAGTAGAAAATCTCTTTGCAGTCACGCTGGGGGATAGTGTGGCGACGTCATGGGAGTCACGACACCTGCTCCACCCTCCAAAACAGCGTTTCAGTCGAAGCGTTTCTAGCAGTTCCGAATTTTACAGCTCACTTTCGGAGATTAAAGTATCTTGAAAACTACTAAGGTCTAAAAAATTGCAAGGAATTCTGTGAACTATAAGTTACGTTTAACAGCCGATGAGCTTGCAGCTAGACCTTCAATGAGTTGACTAAAGTCATGTGATAGCTCCTAATATCCTGTCGGATCACCTTTTTCCCGGAATAGTGCTGCAACTCGACGTGGCAATGGAAGTCCACTGCAGAAATATTGAGTCATGGTGCCTCTATAATTGCCCATAATTACGAAAGTGTTGTCGGTACAGGATTTTGTGCACGAACTGACCTTTACATTACATCCCCTAAACGTTCGATGGGATTCAAGTCGGGCGATGTGGGTGGTCAACTCATTCACTTGCATTGTCCAGAATATTCTTCAAACCAATCGCGGACAATTTTCGCCGGTGACGTGACACTTGTCATCCATAAAATTTCCATCGTTGTTTGGTAGCATGAAGTCAATAGGTATTACAGTTACGAACAACTTAAATTGGAAGGAACACACAGAAAATGTTGTGGGGAAGGCTAACCAAAGACTGCGCTTTATTGGCGGGACACTTACAAAATGTAACAGACCTACTAAGGAGACTGCCTACACTACGCTTGTCCGGCCCCTTTTAGAATACTGCTGCGCGGTGTGGGATCCTTACCAGATAGGACTGACGGAGTACATTGAAAAAGTTCAAAGAAAGGCAGCACGTTTTGTATTATCGCGAAATATGGGAGAGAGCGTCACAGAAATGATACAGGATTTGGGATGGACATCATTAAAAGAAAGGCGTTTTTCGTTGCGACGGAATCTTGTCACGAAATTACAATCACCAACTTTCTCCTCCGAATGAGAAAATATTTTGTTGACACGACTTACATAGGGAGGAACGACCACTAAGATAAAATAAGGGAAATCAGAGCTCGTACGGAAAGGTATAGGTGTCCATTCTTTCCGCGCGCTATACGAGATTGGAATAATAGAAAATTGTGAAGGTGGTTCGACGAAACCTTTGCCAGGCACTTAAAAGTAATTGCAGAGTATCCATGTAGCTGTAGATATAGATGAATGGCTGCAGATGGTCAATGATCGGTACAGTTGAACCAGAGCACCCAGTCAGTTCCACGTTAACACAGCCTACACCATTATGGAGCCACTACCAGTTTGCACAGTGCCTTGTTGACAACTTGGGCTCATGGCTTCTCGGGCGGCAGACTCGAACCCTACCATCAGCTCTGAACAACTAAAATCGGAACTCATTTGACCAGGATAAGTTTTTCCAGTAGTCTAGGGTCCAACTGATATGGTCACCAGCCCAGGAGAAGCGCTGCATGCGATATCGCGCTGTTAATAATGTCACGCGCGTCGGTCGTTTGCTGCCATAGCCCATTTACGACAGATTTCGTCGCACTATCCTAACGGATGCCTTCGTCATATATAATAGGTTGACTTCTACGGTTATTTCACACAGTGTTGCTTGTCAGCTAGCACTGACAACTCTACGCTGACGCCGCTTCTCTTGGTCGTTAAGTGAAGGCCGTCAGCCACTGCGTTGTCCATGGTGAGAGGTAATGCCTGAAATCTGGGGGTTGACATTGTGGATCTCGGAATATTGAATTCCCTAGCGATTTCGAAATTGATTGTCTCATGTGTTTATCTCCCACTACCATTCCGCGTTAAAAGTCTGTTAACTCCCGTCGTGTGGCCACAATCACAGTGAAAATCTCTTCGCATGAATCACCCGAGTACAAACGATAGCTACATCAATGCACTGCTCGTTTCTGCCTTGTGTACGTGATACTACCGCGATCTGTGTATGTGCAAATCGCTATCCCACGACTTTTATCACCTCAGTGTATATCACTCCAGCCATTTGAAGGCACAGAGTGACAGGATGACTGCACCTTGTGGGAACCAAAAATCGACACTGTTCCTGAGCCCACAGGAAGAACCTGCAGAGCACAGGAAGTTGAGTAATGGAAGAAAAATGAGGAAGACTCCTACACTGAGAAAAAAACACCAATAGGAAGGCTGACTTGCAGTATGTAAGTGGAAACGACTTAAAGAAACAGTGTTCATCTTGTTTACATGTTGCATAGCCGTATCTTGCAGACGTGGGTTCAGACTAGTACTGCTTACTGGAAGCTTGACAATGGGAGTGTACACTGCGATTTTATATTGTATAAACTGCGAAAGTTGCAACAGCTTGTTGCTATTATAGTTCCTAAATTAATTGCGCCATACATGTACTTATCAAACTGTTGGGAAAATGCTTTCCAAATACTGTATTTTTCTGATTACAACTGCATACTAAATTATGCACTATACACTGTTTGTGTTGCCTAATGTACGTAATCATGGATACTACTGTTTTCGTATTGTGCCACATACGTGCAAAAATACGATGTATACCTGTCCACATGTACCAGCGATGTATTAGAATGAGAAATGAAACTAGAAGCTTAAGATATGTGCTTGAAAATGACGTGCCGTTGAAATTGGCCAATCTTACGGAAAATAAAAACAATCCGGCCTACTTGGACCAGATTTTATACTCAAAACACGTAGAGGCTGTGGACTCCCTAGAAAATGATGTAAATAGATTATTACTTGCATTTTCGCCGCAGCTTCGCTCGAATTTGTGTTCGACACATATGTTGAACCCACCTCATCCTCACCATCTCTGTGTTCACCTCTTCCTCCCTCTGCCTGTCTACTTCATCCTCCGACCTCCATGTGTCTATCTCCTCCTTCCCACTCTCTCTATCTCTTCATTTCCTCCTCTCCTTTTCTTCGTCCATTTCTTCCACCCATATCTTCCTTCTTGACCATATCTTACTTCCCCCATCCAGCTCAATATATGCTCCTCTGACTATTTCTATCCATTTCCAACTCTCCCTCTTCCTCATACACCTACCTGCTAGCGCCCTACACTGCCTACCTGCCACATGGATCTCTACCTCTTCCCTTCTCTCTGTACATTTCCTCCTCCCTCTCACTCTATCCACCCACTCCTCTATCCATCTCGGGCTATCCCTAACCATAATCGTCCGCATGTGTAGACCCTTCAGTACAATTCAATAAACCAGGTCGATGCTACTCCCACAGTACATCTGTCATGCAGGTCAGGCCACACAGAAAGGGCCGACAAATCATTTATTTGCCCTTGACGTACAGGCCGTCATGCAAAGTACACCGATAGAACAGGCCGATACTACTCCAGCACAACATACCTGTCATGCAACCTACATGTCGGAGCCCGGAAAACCTCATGTCCGAAGGAACATTACACCTTATTTGGAATAGCACAGACATCGCAATATTACATTTATCCGCCGACCCTGGGCAAGCGACTTTCAAGTAAAATGTCCCACATGTACGGGAATATACTTAATAGATATACGAGTAAAGATTGTAGACACATAGTTGACGACATATGGAAATTTGGCCGTGAGTCGTGCTCGGATAGCCAAATGGTAAGGCGACCGCTCGCGATAAGCGGGAAATCCGGGTTCGAGTCCCCATCCAACACAGTTTCATTGTCGTCATTGCATTATACAGCAGATAGTTGTCCATATTCGCAACTGCAAATACATTTCATGTATTTCATGACAGCTGTAGTCACCGTAGTACCTATTCCTTCGGACATGAGTGCATCGTATCGTAATTCGGATTAACACAGGCTCTGTAATATCGTAAATTTTGCTTGGCCTACCACCTTCTACGAAGAGCATCATGGCTGGTGACAGGTAAAACACGTTGCATACAACCACCG
The DNA here is from genome assembly GCF_021461385.2 of Schistocerca piceifrons. Lineage (NCBI taxonomy): Eukaryota > Metazoa > Arthropoda > Insecta > Orthoptera > Acrididae > Schistocerca > Schistocerca piceifrons. The sequence goes on along the minus strand of NC_060143.1, from coordinate 389,639,891 downwards.
CAGAATGCCTATGTCCTCCCGCCTCTCGGGGCATCACCAGTCGTAAAGGTTAATATTAGTAAAGGGGGCATCTGTCTATGCTACAACTGGTCACCTTTATGCTTGGGTGAATTTCGTATTTTCAAATTGGAATCCCTTATTTTTACTGCACATTCGTATTCTACGACAAAAATTATGTGCTGTTTACTCAAACCGCACTTTCCATTCGTGGCATATGGTGCTGTAATGGACAAATATAAAGTGTGCCTGTTTTTGCAGTTAAGAACCGACGCATTTGATTCTATTTTCATTTACTAATTGTAAGCCTTTGTGATCTATTGGTTGACACTGATGTTCACCCGTTATTTGAGTGTAGCAAATGCGATTGTACAGTACAAATAGTATGGCTAGATATTCACATTTCTGCCAAATAAGCTATTTCTCTGGTAACTTAGTTTTCTGTTCCACGGTGCTGATTTTGGTGAGTCCCCAAACAATCTGAATCACTATAACAAAGTAAACTTTCCATGAAGTGACAGCGACAAGTGTACCTGCCATGGATACTAATCGAAATCAAGCACCCCAATGTTGAGAGGCAAAGGGACTGACCAAAATCATGTACCCCAATGGGAACAGAAAATTATTACGTCCACGTCGTTGCTCCTGGATCACGCTAAACGTAGTTACTAACCAAACACTGAAACGTCTAAACCAGCACTTAACCCCAAAGAACAATCAATACTGCAGCAACAGTTGAGCAGCACTTCCGCATGGCGGTGGCATTCAGCGCGGGCCAGGGCGGTGCTTTCGCTGCTGGAATATTCGATATTCCTGGTGTTTTACTGTCCCTGTTAATACATAGCGGTACAATTAATATCGCATTAGATTAATCTGGGGCCACGCTGTCGAATGAGCAAACAAAATTCCACTTTACAGATAATTTTGTTCGTAACGAGAAATAAGCAGACGCTTTCCATCGACTCTGGGCGTCGCATGAAAGACGTGATGAGCGACATTTGTTTGGACTGGCTCCAGCTACACGTTCCAAAAACAAAATTGCAAGTATATGGCGAAACAGCAAAGAAAATACGCATGACGTCTCTTAAGAAAGTCTCCAAACACTTGAAAAATGTGTTTTGAATTTAAAATTTTGTTATGGCGAATTGGTCGTGGTCCAAGGCATATTTCTGACCATAACCATTCGTCTCCTACAGCTGGTAGCATCACCAGAAACTGTTAAGACTAAGATAGCAGTTTCTAGCTCATAAAACAAAATTCAGGAAGGATGCAAATTCCAGCCGTGAAAGCTTGCATTGAATGAATAATAATATGGTTTCACGATTTATACTCAAATCCTCCTCCTTTTTACACACCAGAAAATTTCGATGGTCTTGTAGGATTAATGCATGGATCCCTTCGACTTGTCAGCAGTGCATCTAAACAAATAAATTGTTATTAACTTCATCAAGTCACAATCAGCACTTACCTTCGAGTCCACCACCGTCTGTGGCGACTACCTGGATGGAGTAAGCGGGAGTCCGTTCACGATCCAAGCAGCAGATAGCTGTCGATATTTCCCCCGTGTCTGCGTCGATTTTAAATATGGCAGAACCCGTAGTCTCATCCACGGCATTCTTGTCGATGTAGTATCTAAGTCTGGCGTTGCTCCCCTCATCTGGGTCGTCATTGTCCTCTGCCGTCACATTCAGGATGAAAGTCCCTGGTTATTTGAAAGAAAAAAAAAAGCACATTTCCACTTTAGTAACGCACTCGAACTGGAACAGTTACGTTACAGCACCATATCACAGTTATTAATTTGTTATAAACTCATGTCACTAGCATAGATGAAAATACGTCAGGAAAACGGATGCCACTTTCATGTATTAATTGTAAACTAGTAAATTTACAGCAAAAACGGCCTTGCCGCAGTGGTAACATCGGTTCCCGCCAGATTACCGAAGTTAAGCGCTGTTGGACTTGGCTAGCAGTTGGATGGGTGACCGTCCAGATCGGCCGAGCGTTGTTGGCAAACAGGGTGCACTCAGCCCTTGTAAGGGCAATTGAGGAGCTACTTAACTGACAAGTGGCGGTTTTGGTCACGAAAACTGACAACGGGCAGGAGAGCGATGTGTTGAGTTAATGCCCTTCAGTATCTTCATCCAGTGACGCCCTTCGACTGAGGATGGCATGGCTGTCAGTCCCTTCCGACGATTGCCACCTGTTGTCACTCAGCGAATGTCCAGTTACGGTATTGGAGTGAAAATTCCAGCGTTCGTCGTCGATGGACAGCAGTGAGCATGGGTGCTTGAACCAGGCGCTTGCTGTAGAAGCCCATACGCAGCAACGTCTGCTGAATGGTCATTGAGGAGACACTGTTGGTAGCCCCTTGGTTCATCTGGGCGGTCAGTTACTCAACACTTGCACGTCTCTTCACCCGTTCACATTTCCGCAGCCGTCATTCACCCCTGTCATCTATGACCTATGGTGCACCACAGTTTCCTAATCGCCAGTTTCGAATAGCGCCATTTTGCCATGCGCCTTATCCTTATACGATGGCAGCATACGAACAGTTTATAAACTTAGTCGTTTCGGAAAAGCTTCCACCCTTGGCCCAAAAGCCAATGATGACGTCCTTTTGGACGTCAGACGAAGCGTCCTTTTCCGCATTACGACAACGGTTGCTCTGTTCTCGTGTCCCCCTGACTTGCTTTTTTTACCATCCACTGCTAGTGCTGCTACCTGCCGTATTTGAGTGATTGCTGCATGTCGACGTTGAACGTACAAGGCAGTCACGTTAATGCGACTGGATCATGTAATTAATAGTGCGCGGTGTCATCATACTACATGACACTTCATTCAGTTATGATACAGCAAACGGCACGGGATTAATAAAATAAAAACAATGTTTACTCATCTCTTCACCTCGACTATATTATGTTCACTTCCGGTACAAAGTAAAATGACCTGAAAAATGTGAGATATACAGAGTGGCGCCCGAAATGTGTTACCATTATGTTTTTGAATATAAACTTTATTGTCAATACAATCTGAGAGGAACATATACTACAATGAAGAGCCGTCCATGGAGATTTGTTCTAACTCAGCACATGCTCAATATGTCCACCATTCCGTTTCAAAACTTCCTTCAAACGAACACCGAAGTTAGTGATTACCCTGCGGCACATGTCTTCCATAATTTCACTGCAAGCTTGAAGAATAAGTCTTCTGAGCGCCATTAAATCACGTGGACGTTTCGGGAAAATTTTTTCCTTTAGGTACCCCCAAAGAAAAAAGTCACATGGATTGAGGTCTGGACTATTGGGGGGCCAATTTTGTCCGTCATTGAAGCGACCTGGAAACCTGAGTGAAATGATCTGCGTGTCGAAATGCTCGTGTAAAAACTCCAACACAGTGTTTGCAGTATGTGGCCTTGCTCAATCTTGCATGAAACACTGCGTGTTGAAGGGCAAGGCAGTAGCAAGAAGCTGTGGAATGAAGCTATTGCGAAGCATGCTCAAATAACGCTCGCTGTTCACAATTTCTTCAAAGAAAAAACGTCCAATAAGTCCGTGACTGGATATTGCTGCCCACGCTGTAATCCTCGGAGCATAATGTTGTCGTTCATGAAGCACTTTTGGGTTTTCAGTGGCCCCAAAGCGTACATTTTGTTTGTTAACCACAACGTCTAAATGAAAATGCGCCTCGTCTGAAAACCAAACGTTGTTGAGAGTTTCTTCCCTATCCTCCGCCCACTGAGCAAACAGTAGTCTCTGCTGCTTGTGTTCTTCAGTGACCTTCTGTGCACAGGTCATCCTGTATGGTACGTTTGGAGGTCACTTTTAAGAATGCGTTGAACGGAGCGTCTGGATATTCCCAGTTGCTCTGCTGCCTTTCTACACGATTTCCTGGGACTTCTCTGTACAGCAACTCGTACCACTTCAATATTCTCCGGCGAACAAACAGGCTTAGGCCGAGGTCTCTTCGCTTCCAATACTGTTCCTTCCTGTACATATTTATCGTACAACCTGTGGATGGTCTTCTTGCAAGGGACCCACCGTGTGTTAAACTGTTGTCAAAAACGCCTCTGAGACACAACAAGGCTTTTGGTTTCATGAAAAAGTAACACAATTGCCGATCGTTGCCGTGTCGTCAGTCTTCCATTGTCAGCCATTGCTGCTTACTAGTCTCCTAGCGGCAGTATCGCGAATTACACGCCATTTCGTAACTCATTTGTTTTTACAAGCTCTGCTGGTACTGCTGTAGAGATCCCAGCGGGATATCTAACGTGCGTCGTGAATTGTGAAAGAAACAATTGGTAACACATTTCGTGCGTCACCCTGTATTTTCTATTTTCAGATTCACAGACGACTGGGACAGTGTGGACGGTCTAGGTTTTAGTTCTTTTGTCCGCGGGTTCGTTAACAATTACGCCCAATCGTCTTAGTGATTCCCATGCAGCCTGGCTTACTCTTATTTTATCATTTTCTGTGTAATCATCTGACCGCGAACTACTAAGTTAAGAAATCACTCACCATGTACGTAGTTCATAGAATGCCAATTAAAACAAAACGGAAATAAGAAAGGAACATTATGGTTAATATCCCGCCGACGACGAGGTCATGATAGACGGTGGTCAGACACAAATGAATTAAAGACATTGGGTGCCAGTGGGCACTCATTTATACGGTGTGTTCAAAAATTCTTTCCGCACTGCCGTATGATTGTCAGCTGCGCGTGCCGTATGCGGCAGTGAATATACCGAAATGAAACTCAGTGAAATACAAGTTATTAATTTATTGAATATTCATTTTTACTTACAAATTTTCACATTAAATGTTGAAAGTGTCCCCCCTGTTGTTAAATACACAACTGAATTCGTCTAATCATGTATCCAAACACAAACTGTAACACTTCCTCTGTAACAGCATCAGTGAAGCGGATATTGCAGTTTTCAATTCATCGATGGATTTTGGACGGTTTTCATAGACAGTTGCTTTCGCTGCGCCACAGAAGAAAAACTCAGGCGATCGTGGAGGCCAATGTCCCTGTGAAATTATGCGATCATCAAAAACATCAGCAAGTAGTGACATTGAAACACGAGCTGTATGCGCGGTTGCACCATCTTGTTGAAAATAACCGGTCAGTATTTCACTTAACACAAGTTCTCTTATGAATGGGTACAGAATATCACTGTAGTATCGTTGTGCGTTTGTTGTTTCGTTGAAAAATATGGGACCACAATCCGACGTCTAGAAACTGCAATCCAAACTCCTATTTTCACAGAATGAAGTGGTTCCTCATGAATACATAATGGATTTGCAATACTCCACATACGAGAATTTTGCGAGGTCATGTACCCGGATAAATGAAACCACGCCTCATCAGTGAAAAACTTTTCATTAAGAATATCCCTTCCATTTTGTTGAACGAAATTTTTGAGTTATTGACATCAATGCAGAATCTTGCCATGATCAGCATTTTTCAGTTCTTGCACGACTGTCACTTTGTATGGGAAACGTTCGAATTTTTTCACTACAGCTGTGTGGGCCGTTGCGACACTAACATCGATTTCCTGGGCGAGTTTTCTCACTGACTTGTTCGGACTCATGGACATTTTATCGGAAATATCGAGTAGTTTATCCTCAGACAAAATGCTAGGACGACCACTTCTCGGTGCATCTGTCACTGAAACCGTACTTCGAAATTTGTTAGTCAAATCTCGCACAGTATCGCGATGTGGGAGTGTTGTCTCCGGGAAAACTGAATTAAATGTTTGACGAACTGAAACTGTGTATTTACCGCCAGCTTTGAACACTTGTTCGACTAAAAACACACGTTCTTCAATGGTTAGCATTTTATCAGTGACAAAAACGAAACCAACGAACAAAGGAACTAAACATAAACTTTCACGTCAACACCAAACGACACACACCAAAGATACTACTGACGCTGGCTGAGATAAACGAAACTGCGGAATGTTGGGAGAGTGCACTTGAGGGGAAGTAACCCAGGCAAGCGAACAATCATACGGCACGCGCGACTAACAATCGTACGGCACTGCGGAGAGACTTTTTGAACACCCCGTGTTAATGGGATTAAGTAGAAAATTTGTGCCGGAGCGGTATTTGAACCCGAATCGCCTGCTTACTAGGTAAATGCGCTGACCAGTACACCATCCAGACACAGTGATCAGCAGAATCGTACGGACTAACCTTGCACCCCTTCCGTTAGACCCGTACTCTTAACTTACACCACACACTGCTGGTGTAGTGTCCGTGGTCATTAGCCTCATTATTCGCGCCATCTCACCAATTCCTGTAAGAGTTCGAGCTTGGTGAACACCTGCACTGAAGGGATCACTGGCTGTCATCACGTTAATTATATATGTGGTGTCCTTGCAGCCACTACGAATCAAGACATAAAGGAATTAAAGACAGGCCCGAAAGAACAGAAACCAAATATGTAATTAAGGCGATGACGACCAATGATTCCTTCAGTGCAGATGCACATCAGGCTCGAACTCTTACAGGATTTGGCGAGATGGCGCGAGTAATGAGGTTAACGAACAGTAGTGTGTGGTATAAGTTGAGAATTTGGGTCTGACGGGAGGCATGCGAGGATAGTCGATGCGGTTGTGGTAACGACTCTGTTGGGATGGCGTAGACGTCAGCGCAACTAACCAGTGAGCAGGAGGTCAGGGTTCGAATCTTAATATGGTATAAATTTTCAGTTTGCCCCGTTGATATAAATCAGTTGCCACTGGCAGCTAATGTCTTTAATTTCTTTGTGTCTTGGGTCATAATGGTCACAGGATCAAAATGGTGTGTTCTTTTGGTCATGGACGAAAGAACAGGCACCACCTACACAATAAAACGGTAGTGCTGTCCATCGCACCTGGTGTACAGCAACGCTGACGATGAGACATGCATCAGTAGAACACACCACGATCTCAAGTTAGCTTGAGTCGAAACCGGTAATGTGATATGTAAGACGATGAGAGCTTGGCTGAAAACTATAAATAGGTGCTGTTAAAAATGTTCGGCGACTCGACTTCAGTTAATAATAAAAGGTACGTAAATGACGTTAGAAAACACGTGAAAGCATCACGGATGCATAATGCTGGAGAGCACGGTGAATTAATATGAACATAATGAAAGTAATGGGTCCAATAGTGTTTCTATGATAATAGTTCAATAAATGAAATGCAAAAGTTACACTCAGTATACGACAATTTAATACCGATATTCAATTTTTCATAGAATCGTCAGAAGATTCGATGTACTTCCGCCAACGGTGAACAAGTACTCTGAAGCTGTCACGGAAAAACTTGTCACACTGTTTCTGCAGTCAGCCATTCAAAGTTCTGTAACTTTTTCATCAGATGCACTGTGATTTCTCCGCAGATCTTTCAATATGAGGAACACATGGAAGACAGACGGCGTCAAATCATGAGTGTATTTAGGATGCTGTTTGATTGTGAACTTCCTTTTCTGAAGTTTTATTGTGGCAGCATGAAAGAAAACATTTGCCTTTTCCTGTCGGACTCTTGTTGGTCACCGTGTCAAAGATCACAGCATTGTGATGTAACGCTCTGAATTGATTATAGTTCCACGTTAAAGGAAATCAGTAGGGATAACACCAATTGCGCCCAAAAGCACTGATTTTTCCACGCGAGGAAAGGAACTAGTACTTAAAAAAATCAATAAAATTGTGATTTCAGCCTAAAACTACTGGTATTCAAAGGGTAAAAGAAATGCGTGCAAGGTGCGTGGACACCCGAACACAAAATGAATCGTTTAGCAGCAGCACTGACATTTATGCAGTAGTACTATGATGAAGGCGACGAACTCCTCGACAGGATCGTCGTGGGCAAAGAAACGTGGCTGCTCACCTTGCCCTGGAAACCAAGCAACAGTCGATGCATTGATGTCACTGTGGATCGCCGGCAAGACAAAATTCAAACATACTGTGTCGGAGCGAAGAGTGATGCACACCGTTTCCTGGGACACAAAGGGCATTCTGGTTATTGACTTCCTGTCCAGAGATGAAACAGCGAACGCTGAACATCACAGTGAAATAATTCGGTATCTGCGGCGGGCCATTCCAAATAAGAGGTCTGGAATTCCCGGTGCAGGTGCCGTGCTGACCTACGACAAAGCTCGCCCACGTACGTCCCGGCACACAATAACTGTTCTGAAGGAGCTCGGCGGGAAGCTGTTTGATTACCTACCGTACAGACGTGATCTTGCTTGATGCGATTTCTCTATGTTCTTGCAGGTCAAGAAATTCCGGTTCTCTAGTCAGCATGTTCATAACGACGAAGAACTGAAGACGACTATCACACGCTGGTTGGATTCCCAGGCGGCAGATTTCTACGACACATGAATACAAAAGCTAATCGCACAATTTGACAAGCGTCTCAGTTCTGTAATGATTGTGTCGAAAAGCAACTCCGACATTTTTATATCTGTTGCCAGCAAAGTTGTTTACGGAACTAGGGAAAATAAATTTCCGGGCAATCATCGTAAAATAAATTCATCACGACATACAGGGATTGGACAAAAATGTGGAAAAACTGCGGCGAATGCGCTCTTGAACATAAATACATATGCTAACCAAGCCTGCAGGTTGCGCTGTTGTATTCCACTAAGGACGCTGCAAATGTCAGCTGTGGCAAGACAGTATTCGTGTAGTTCTAAGTGCATTAGGTCGGAGCTAAGCGAATTCAGACTTGGGCAAATTGTTGGGGGCTCGTATGGTGACTGCTCCCGTAACTAAGAGAGACAAATTTTTTGATATTTTAAGAGGCACGATGTCGAAGTTTTATGCAGCAAACAGGGAAAGCGAAAGAACATTGTTCTCTAAGTCACAACGTTGATGATGATACGAGTTGAGTGAACTTGACAGACGGTCATTAAGGATTATGACAATAAATAAAAGGACGACAGCTGAGAAACCCCCTGCAGAACGGAATGTCGCATCAGGACTCTGTCAGCACCAAAGCGACAGGCATAAACAAGGTAATGCAGTGGGAGCTATAAGTCCAGAACCACTCATCAGTGATGCAAATGCCTGCGACTGTGAAACGCAATGCTGAAGCCATAAAATCTGGACTATGGAGCAGCGGAAGAAAGTCATCTGGTCGGGTCAGTCGTGTTTCATACCATGTCCAACTTCTGCCAGAGTTTACGTCCCAAGAGTGAATCCAGGCGCGGATTCGGTGTCGATTGGGACAACCATATCGTGAGTACTACGTGGGCCACACGGTACTGTTTGAGGTGGCGCTACTGCCAAGAATTATGCGACCATTTTAGCTCACCAGGTCCATCGCAAGGTACATTGTTTGTTCCATAATGATGATACTGTGTTCCAAGATGACAGGGCCCCTGTACACACAAGTCGGATCGTCCAGGACTGGTTTTCGGGGCGCAAAAATGGTTACATCTCCCTGGCTTCCACAATCCCTGCCAAGGCCTTGGCGCAGTGGCAACATCGGTTCCCGTCAGATCATCGAAGATAAGCGCTGTGACGATCCAGTCTGCGAAACGCTGCTGGCAAGCGGGGTGCCCTTTTGAGGAAAACTGAGGAGCTACTTGATTAAGAAGTAGCGGCTTCGGTCTCGTAAACTGACATACGGCCTGGAGAGCGGTGTACTGACCACATACCCCTCCATCTCCACATCCGGTGACGCCAGCGGGCTGAGGATGACGCGGCGGCCGGTCGATACCCTTGGGCCTTCGTGGCCTGTTGGGGCGGTGTTTACTTTTTACCACAGTCAATAAATCTCAGTTTCATTGAGCTTTTGTGGTCAGCTTTTGGGAGAAGAGTGCGTGGTCTCTATCCGCCTCATCGCCGTTATCTGAAATTGCCACTACTTTGCAGGAAGCGTGGTATCAGATTCCCATGAAAACCGCACAGGATCTGTATTTATCCATTCCGAGACTACAGGAATCTGATTTGTGAGCCAACGGTTTTCCTACACCGTATTAAGCATAGCAATATGTTGTGTTTTTAGTGTTTCACGTTTTTGTCCACGCCTGTAAATATGCCGATCGAAGAGCGCTTAACAAATAACAAACAACATTAATACATGTGGCGTTAGCAGTCGTGCCTCACCTGCCGGAGCGTTTTCGATGACCTGTCCGTGGTAGAGCTGATGCGGGAAGGCGGGTGCGTTGTCGTTGACGTCGGCGAGTGACACCTGCACGTCTGCGTAGCCCACCAATCCGGCGCCGCCCTCGTCTTGCGCGAACGCCGTGAACCGCCACAGGGGACGGCCGTGCGGGGGGTCGCGGTCCAGCGGCTGCAGCAGCACCACAACACTTGCAGAAGAAGCACAGCAGCTGGTCGCACACTGCGTGTCCGTTAATAGCAGTACTAAAGTGACAAAAGTGATGCGATATCGATGCGCACATGTACAGATGGCGGTAGTATCGCGTGCACAAGGTATAAAAGGGCAGTCCATCGGCGCAGCTGTCATTTCATCTCAGGTCATTCGTGTGGTGTTCAGCTCGTGGTCTCGCGGTCGCGCTCTCGCTTCCCGAGCACGGGTCCCCGGGTTCGATTCCCGGCGGGGTCAGGAATTTTCACATGCCTTGAGATGCCTTGAGATGCCTTGTCCTCATCATTTCATCATCATTCATGAAAGTGGCGAGATCGGAGTGAGTAAAGGTTGGGAATTTGTATGGACGCTGATAACCGTGCAGTTCAGCGTCCCACAATCCGAAACATCATCATCATCATCATTCGTACGAAAAGACGGGTTTGAACACGGGAAGGTAGTTGCAGCGAGGCGAATGGGATATTCCATTTCGGAAATCGTTAGGGAATTCAATATTCAGAGATCCACAGAGCCAAGAGTGTGACAAAAATACTAAATTTCAGGCATTACCTCTCTTCATGGACAACGGAGTGGCCGAGGGCATTCACTTAACGACCGATAGCAGCGAAGTTTGCGTAGAGTTATCAGTGCTAACAGGAAAGCCACACTCCCTGAAATAAACGCAGAAATCAGTGAGAGACAACGTACGAATTGGTTAGTGCGGCGAAATTTGAAGACTGACGTGAGTGCCTTTGGTAACAGCACGACACTGCCTGCAGCGCCTCTTCTAAGCTTGTGACCACATCGGTTGCACCCTAGACGACTGGAATACCGAAGCCTGGTCAGATGAATCCCGGTTTCAGTTGGTAAGAGCTGATGGTTCGAGCGTGGCACAAACCACAAGAAGCCACGGACTCAAATTATCAACAAGACACTGCAAGCTGGTGCTGCCTCCGTAATGGTGTGGGCTGTGTTGACATGGAACGGAGTGGGTCCTTTGGTCCAACTAAAGCGATCGTTGACTGAGATAGTTATGTTCAGCTACCTGCAAACCATTTGAATCTGTTCGTGGACTTCACGTTCCCAAACAATGATGGAATTTTTGTGGATGGCAATGCGGCAAGTCCCTGGGTCACAATCGTTCGCGACTGGTTTGAAGAACATTCAGGACAGTTCGAGCGAATGATTTGGCCGCCCAGATGGCCCGATTTGAATGCCGTGGAACATTTATTGGCATAATCGAGACGTCGGTTGTCGCCCCAATTTCTGCAACGGCAATACTTTCGCAATTATCGACGGCTATAGAGGCAGCATGGCTAAGTATTTCTGCAGGGGACTTTCAACGAGTTGTTGAGTCCACGCCACGCCCAAGTACTGCACTACGCCGGGCAAAAGAAGATACGTTACTGTATTAAAAGATATCTCACGACTCTTGTCACCTCAGTGTTATGTATCGATGTCGTCCTGGAAGAACTTGCTTAAAAAGTTCTTTGTTTTGGAATTCCTTTTTCGAAAATAGTAACGATGTGTGACTTCCCGAAATTTGCATGACCCGTGTTTACAAGTGGTAATACAACTAAACGCCGCTAGGAGCAGCGTAAAACATGTTTCATAAGTTACTATGCACAGCGGATTCGATCTAAGTGGAAGCGTTTATTGTTAGCGAGCAGTTTTCCATTGTAATTTTTGCTTGTGTTTGCGATTTTTGAATGACCGTTCTGAGAGAACCACGTCGCTGTATCATGTTCTCTTTTAAACTTGGTAAAACAACCGATGAAACTTACAAAATGTTAGTGTAAGCATTCGGTAATGCCACAAACATATGACTGGTTTAATGGCTTAAAAATATCTGGCATCTGTTTATGATGATGAACTTTCGGAACGACAATCTACCGGCGTTATATCCCAAAATGTCCGTGTTGTTCGGAATGCGATTGTGAAAGATCGTAGGCAGACCATCCACGATCTCTGTAATATCGGGGGGTTATCATGAGCCACAAGCCAGCCCGTTAAGTTCAGATCAACATCAAATCCTTATTGATCTGTTGCTTCGATATTGATGGGATGATCCACAAGGAGGTCGCATCTCGTAGTTAGACGATTAATGGATAATTACAAATATCGTGACGTCCTAAGGTGGCTAACGAAATGTGATAAGGAACTGCACAGAGAAATGGTGCAGGAATGTTTGGGTCCTTAATAACGACAATGCGAGCCCACATGCAACTTTGATCGTGCCGCTGTTTTTGGCAAAAACCAACACGTCGGTTATTCACCCGACTTGGCTCTGTGCTATTTCTCTCTTTTTCCGAAGTTCGAAATGAAGTTGAAAGGACGAAGATTTGATACGTTAGGGGAGATTCAAGTGGAATCGCAAGTGGTGCTGAACACTTTCGGGATGCGTTCCTTTCATGGCCGAAGCGTTGTGAGTTGTGCGTGTACTCCCGAGGGAATCACTTCAAAGGTGACGTTGGCGAATAAAAATCATGTATGATGTGATTGTATTTAATGTTAGATGTCGAGAATTTTTGAGTAGCACCTCGTATGTTGTGTGCTTACGTTTTCCGTCCTGTAAATACAGGACATACAATACTACTACTCCCGAAAAAGTATTGCAAAATTAGTAAATATTTAAATAAGTTCATCCGAGTACTTCGCAGATGTCATGCTGTCAAACCATAAAAAGTCATAAATGCTAGCAGATCTGTACAAATCCGCAATTAATGTAATTTTAGATCAGGAATTAAAAAGTAAATAAATAATACACATGTTTCAGTTTATAGGCGTAAAGTAGAACAATAATCATGAACCTCGTATAATGTTCTTGCATAAATAAATTGAAAGCCACAGAATCGACGTAGGCACATATTTGGATAAATAGAAAAGAAAGATATACACCCTGTTTTGCAGAAGGAAGCTTTTAAAAACCCAAACCTCTCTTTCTACATTTTTTCATATACAGATTTAGCAAATTGTGTAATCTTGCAAGTAGGTGTAATAAAAATGAAATATTACTGAGAAAAAGGTACTTAAATGAACTGTACTGTAATGATAGAAGCTGAAGTAATAAATTAAAATTTGTACCAGTGGCAGGACTTGAATCTGGGTCTCTTGATTATTACGCGGAGGTGCTATCCATTACACCACGCTGGTACTGTGGCGGAGACAGCTGCACAGATTACCGTAGTCCAGTGCCCTCCTTAACACAAATTCTAATTGATACTTCAATTCAACTTATTAAATCGTCAGCATTAGAATGGGAAAATCAAGGTGGGATGAAGTGTGAACTAAAGTTTGTGATAGGGAGGGCAGTGGACTAGGGTAGGCCGTGCAGCTGTGTTAGCCACAATGTCAAGATGGTATAGTGGATAGCACATCGGTCTAGCAAACAGGACACCCTGATTAAAGTACTGGTTTGGCACAAATTCTAATTCATTACTTCAGCTTCTGTTTTTATCGAAGATAAAGTTGAGACTCAATATTCTCTAGGAAAATGTAATTCTATTAGATCTAAATCGTAATACGTCAGTGCCAGATACTGAGGACAAGAGGAGACGCTTAAGCTGCACGTGGTAGGTGAGTATTTACCACAAGTCAGACAGGCTTTGCTTAACTGAAGTGCTTGCTTCACTCAGAAAGGGTTACCCCGTTTACAGTCTGACAGACAAAAAGAGGGACATCGCAGATTCACAAGAACTCTCATTACAAGCAAGCGGGTTTGCAGTTGGGTAACTTCCTTTTGACAACTGAGTGATGCAGACAGACTCTTGAAGTAGTGCCTAGTAATGTAAAATTATCTGGAGAGACAGCAGCAGCGCTGAACACTGCCACGACGAGGAACAGCGTGGGAACGAGGCAGGAGTTCCTGGGTTACATGCCAGCTGGCACAAGAATGGAAATTTTCATCCTGTATTTGTACGAAGGCTGGGCTGTGGTAACGCAGTGTCGCTCATTCACTAAGGTGACAAAAGTCGTGAGATCTAATATCGTGTCGGACCTGCTTTTGACCGACTTAGTGCAGCAACTCAACAACAACAAGTCATTGGAAGTCCCATTCAGAAATACTGAGCTATGGTTCCTCCATAGGCGCCCACAGTTACGAAAGTACAGTGCAGGATTTTGTGTACGAACTGAACTCTCGATTATGTCCCATAAATTTTCGATGTGATTCATGTCGCGAGATCTGGGTGACCAAATCTTTCGTTGGTATTGTACAGAATGTTCTGACACGGCGCTTTGTCATCCATAAAAGTTCCGTCATTATTTGGGAACATAAAGTCCATGAATGGCTGCAAATGGTCTCCAAGTAGCCGAAAATAACCACGTCTAGTCAATGTTCCATTCAATTGGACCAGAAAAAAAAACCCAGCCCATACCATTATGGAGCCACCATCAGCTTTCACAGTGCCTTGTCGACAACTTGGCTGCATGGCTTCATGGGGTCGGTGCCAGACTCGAACTCTACCATCAGCTGTTACCGTCTGAAATCTGGCTTTGTCTGACCAGGCCACGATTTGACAGTCGTCTGCTGTCCAACCGAAATGGTCACGAGCCCAGGAGAGGCGCTGCAGGCGATGTCGTGCTGTTAGAAAAGGCACTCGTGTTCGGTCGTCTGTTGCCATAGTCCATTAAAGCCAAATTTCGCTGCACTTTTCTAAAGGATACGTTCGTCGTGTATCGTACGTTTAATTTCTGTTGTTGTTTCACTCACTGTTGCTTGTCTCTTAGCACTGACGGCTCTACGCAAATTCCACTGCTCTCGGTCGTTAAGTGAAGACCTTCTGCCATTTCGTTGACCTTGGTGAGAGGAATGCCCGAAATCTGGCATTCTCGGCACACTCTTGACGCTGTGGATGTCGGTTGAATTCCCTAACGATTTCCGAAATGGAATGTCCCATACATCTCGCTACAACTGCAATTACGCGTTCAAAGTCTGTTTATTCCAGTCGTGCAAGCACAATCGTGCCGGAAACATTTTCACATGAATCACCTGAGTACAAATGACAGCTCGGCCAGTGTGCTGCATTCTTACAACTTGTGTACAGGATACTACCGCCATATCGCTGTCCGATGTCTTTCGCCATCTCAGTGTACGTTGGGTGGGTTGCAAATTGAGCCAAGTGCCAAGCAGAGACAAACAGTGTTCCAGCTCTGCAGAGAATTGACGCCTGTTGCAGGAATTAGCAGCTGATTCTCAACACAAAAAAAAGTGTGTGTGTGTGTGTGTGTGTGTGTGTGTGTGTGTGTGTGTGTGTGTGTGTGTGTGTGGGAGGGGGGGGGGGAGGAGGATTGTACAATGGATATGAGACATGCACTGGGATGGTAGACAATAAAACAACGGCGTTTTTTGTACCGGCAGAATCTTCTTATGAAATTCCAATCAGGAACTTTCTCCTCAGAGGGTGAAAATACTTTGCTGGAGTCCATCTCTACAGGAAACGACTATCATCGGAAAATAAGTGAAATCGGAGCTCGCACGGAGAGATTTAAGTGTTCGTTCTTTTCGTGCGCTGTTCGAGAGTGAAACGGTAGAGAAGTAGCTTGAAGGTGATTCGATTTACTCTCTGCCCGGCACCTAACTGCAGAGTAATGATGTAGCCGTGTGGAGTGGCCGCCCAGTTTAAGTCATCATGTCACGGACTGCGCGGCCCCTCCCGCCGGTGGTTCGAGTCCTCCCTCGGGCATTGGTGTGTGCGTTGTTCTTAGTGTAAGTTAGTTTAACTTAGTTTAAGTAGTGTAAGTCTAGGGACTGATGACCCAAGCAGTTTGGTTCCTTAGGAATTCACACACGTTTGAACATTTTTGATTAATTCTGTAGCTGTAAACGTAAAAATGTACCGTACTGCGCAGAAACCGGTGGAAACACAAAATATTTTATGTTTACAGGACTGCTAATCTCTGGAAGAAGTTACAAACATGTGTTCGGAGCAATTTGAAGTGGAACGATCACATAAAACACATCGTAGGAAAGATAGCTGCCTGACTGATTAATTATAACAACCTTCAGGACGCTCTGTCCACCAACGAAGGACTCACCTTGCGAAACTTTAGTTCAACCGATACTTCAGTATTGCTCGCCAGTCTACCGCAGTGGTGGTCCAAAATGGTTCAAATGGCTCTGAGCACTATGGGACTTAACATCTGAGGTCATCAGTCCCCTAGACCTTAGAACTACTTAAACCTAACTAACTTAAAGACATCACACACATCCATGCCGAAGGCAGGAAACGAACCTGCGACCGTAGCGGTCGCGCGGTTCCAGACTGAAGCGCCTATAACCGCTCGGCCACAACGGCCGGTAGCAGAGGCTGGCCTACCACAAACGTTTGACATATGAAATAGATAAAATCCAATGAAAAGTAGCGCGTTAACGCGTTACGCATCACGTTGCGGTTTATTGTTAAAAATTCAGGAGTGTACGTTCCTAGGAGAGTCAATCAGTATATTGCTTCCGCCTACTAAACTTCGTAAGAGGATCATGAAGACAAGATTAAGAGATTCGAGCTCGCACAGAGGATTACCAACAGTCATTCTTAACATGGATCATTCGCGAATGGAACAGGAAAGGGATGAAGAGATAGTGGTGTACAAAATACCTCAGCTGCACATTAACACAATTTGCGGAGTATTGATGCTGATGTAGAATTGGGAAGGATGGGAAAGGAAATTGGCGGTACCAATGCATTCGCCGTGAACTACACTGCTGGAAGAAAAGTTAGTACATCTGGAAAGACGACGTCGATTTTGATCCGAGGACTGCTTACGCCACCTGGGGTGCAGTCGATGTGCTGGTAATGATTTCGTCATGGCCCGCCAACAGATAGCGAAGTGGCATAGCTACCAGAGCGCCATCTGTGTCTACCATTTAATAGGGAATGCTCACAGCCAAAAGGATCAATGTGGTGTAAACGAGTGAAGCAAGGAGCAACCATATCACAGAAACGCACTCGTGCTTCCTGCAGCCAAATGAGCGAGTTTGAAATGTATCAAATTGTTACCTACCGAGTGACTGGATGGTCCCTTCTGAGAAATGCCACCCACGTGGGACGTGCTACGTCAGTTGTGTACCGATGCTGGTATCACTGCTCACGTGAACATTGTCACACCCGTAGATGAGGTTCCGGACGTCCACGCAGCATAGACGCCCGCCAGGATCGTCGTACTGTATGGCCAGCAGTGTCAAATCGCACAGCTAACCACAACGCAGATACACTGCTGGCTATTAAAATTGCTACACCAAGAAGAAATGCAGATGATAAACGAGTATTCATTGGACAAATATATATTATGTTAGAACTGGACATGTGATTACATTTTCACGCAATTTGGGTGCATAGATCCTGAGAAATCAGTACCCAGAACAACCACCTCTGGCCGTAATAACGGCCTTGATACGCCTGGGCATTGAATCAAACAGAGCTTGGATGGCGTGTACAGCCTATGCAGCTTCAACACGACACCACAGTTCATCAAAAGTAGTGACTGGCGTATTGTGACGAGCCAGTTGCTTGGCCACCATTGACCAGACGTTTTCAGTTGGTGAGAGATCTGAAGAACATGCTGGTCAGGCCAGCAGTCGAACATTTTCTGTATCAAGAAAGGGCCGTACAGGACCTGCAACATGCGGTCGTGCGTTATCCTGCTGAAATGTAGGGTTTCGCAGGGATCGAATGAAGGGTAGAGCCACGGGTCGTAACACATCTGAAATGTAACGTCCACTGTTGAAAGTGCCGTCAATGCGAACAAGAGGTGACCGAGACGTGTAACCAATGGCACCACATATCATCACGCCGGGTGATACGCCAGTATGGCGATGACGAATACACGCTTCCAATTTGCGTTCACCGCGATATCGCCAAATACGGATGCTACCATCATGATGCTGTTACCAGAACCTGGATTCATCTGAAAAAATGACGTTTTGCCATTCATGCAACCAGGTTCGTCGTAGAGTACACCATCGCAGGCACTCCTGTCTGTGATGCAGCGTCAAGGGTAACCGCAGCCATGATCTCCGAGCTGAAGGTCCATGCTGCTGGAAACGTCGTCGAACTGTTGGTGCAGATGGTTGTTGTCTTGCAAACGTCCCCATCTGTTGACTCAGGGATCGAGACGTGGCTGCACGATCCGTTACAGCCATGCGGATAAGATGCCTGTCATCTCGAGTGCTAGTGATACAAGGCCGTTGGGATCCAGCACGGCGTTCTGTATTACCCTCCTGAACACACCGATTCCGTAGTTTGCTAACAGTCATTGGATCTCGACCAACGCGAGCAGCAATGTCGCGATACGCTAAACCGCAATCGCGATAGGCTACAATCTGACCTTTATGAAAGTCGGAAACGTGATGGTAGGCATTTATCCTCCTTACACGAGGCAACACAACAACGTTTCACCAGACAACGCCGGTCAACTGCTGTTTGTGCGTGAGAAATCGGTTCGAAACTTTCCTCATGTCAGCACGTTGTAGGTGTCGCCACCGGCGCCAACCTTGTGTGAATGATCGGAAAAGCTAATCACTTGCATTTCACAGCATTCTCTTACTGTCGGTTAAATTTCGCGTCTGTAGCACGCCAGCTTCGTGGTGTAGGAATTGTAATGGCCAGTAGTGTAACAGGGCTTGTGACTCCAGACGTGTCAACACGAAATGTTGCGAACCTGTTTTGCTATTGGCTTTACAGGCACACGCACTTCTAGTCCGTCTTCCACTCACGCCGCGGCATCGACATACGCGGCTTCAGGATGAAAGCAGATTCTAACTGCACCGAAGTGATGGTACGAGGGGTGTCCAGAAAGTAAGTTCCGATCGGTCGCGAAATGGAAACGACTATGATAATCCGATAAAACTTTGCAAAGATGTGTTTGGCAGTGTCTCTAGTATGACTCTTCTCATTTCTGAGCGCACAGTGAACGCGTAAAGATGTCTAGAAAATAGTGTCTCACGCCAAGTACGAGGAGCTGGTGAGAAATTTCGCCTGGAGCTATGCAGCCAACACTACACAACTGTCGTGCGGTTTCTTTTTCAAGACAATTCTCAGCCGCAGTCTGCAGGGGTAATGAAGATGCTCCTGCATCGTTTTCAATTTGAAATGTTTGATCACCCACAATACAGCCCGTAACTGACTCACTCTGAGTTTCATCTCTGCTCATATGAACCGCTGGCTGTGAAGACAACATTTTGGCACAGAAAACGAGCTGTAGGCCAGCGTAGAGAATTGGCGGAAAGCACTGGCGACTGTCTTCTATGGTGAGGATATTGGAAAGTTGGTACAACGCTACGACATATGTCTAAGTCAGAACGACGACTACTTTGACAAGTAGAATGAAATTTTCACTCTACAGCGGAGTGAAACTTCCTGGCAGAATAAAACTGTGTGCCGGACCGAGACTCGAACTCGGGACCTTTGCCTTTCGCGGGCAAGTGCTCTACCGACTGAGCTACCCAAGCATGACTCACGCCCCGTCCTCACAGCTTTAATTCCACCAGTACCTCGTCTACTACCTTCCAAACTTCACAGAAGCTCTCCTGCGAACCTTGCAGAACCAGCACTCCTGGAAGAAACGATACTGCGGAGACATGTCCTAGCCACAGCCTGGGGATGTTTCTAGAATGAAATTTTCACTTTACAGCGGAGTGTGCGCTAATACGAAATTTCCTGGCAGATTAAAACTGTGTGCCGGACCGAGACTCGAACTCGGGACCTTTGCCTTTCGCGGGCAAGTGCTCTGCCGACTGAGCTACCTTCAAAACTTCACAGAAGCTCTCCTGCGAACCTTGCAGAACTAGCACTCCTGGAAGAAAGGATATTGTGGAGACATCGCTTAGCCACAGCCTGGGGGATGTTTCTAGAATGAAATTTTCACTCTACAGCGGAGTGTGCGATGATATGAAACTTCCTGGCAGATTAAAGCTGTGTGTCGGACCGAGACTCGAACTCGGTAGGAGACGAGGTACTGGCGGAATTAAAGCTGTGAGGACGGGGCGTGAGTCGTGCTTGGGTAGCTCAGTCGGTAGAGCACTTGCCCGCGAAAGGCAAAGGTCCCGAGTTCGAGTCTCGGTCCGGCACACAGTTTTAATCTGCCGGGAAGTTTCATGTGGAGAAGTAGTTCGAAGGTGTAGCTGTTACAAATAAAACATTTCTGATTTTCACTGCGGTTTCCATTTCACTATCAATCGGAACTTACTTTCTGGACAGGCTTCGTACTTTCCGCTTACGACATAGACCTGTCATCTAGAGTGCATGTAACTAAGACACGCTGGCTCTGCACCAGGCCTTGTGGTGTGGGGTGCGATAAGCTACAACTCTCGTTCACCTTTGCTATTTCTGGAGGGAACGCTAACCAGCGTTCGGTACGTGCAGAATGTTGTTACACCAGTTCTTTTACCGTTCTTGTAACAGGCAGGTGATGTTTCCAGAATGAGGTTTTCACTCTGCAACGAAGTGTGCGCTGATATGAAACGTCCTGGCAGATTAAAACTGTGTGCCGGACCGAGACTCGAACTCGGGACCTTTGCCTTTCGCGGGCAAGTGCTCTACCAACTAAGCTACCCAAGCACGACTCACGCCCCGTCCTCACAGCTTTACTTCCGCCAGTACCTCGCCTCATACCTTCCAAACTTTACAGAAGCTCTCCTGCGAACCTTGCAGAATTGGACTGCTGAAAGAAAGGATATTGCGGAGACATGGCTTAGCCACAGCCTGGGGGATGTTTCCAGAATGAAATTTTCACTCTGCAGCGGAGTGTGCGCTGATATGAAACTTCCTGGCAGATTAAAACTGTGTGCCGGACCGAGACTCGAACTCGGGACCTTTGCCTTTCGCGGGCTAGTGCTCTACCTGGAGGCGAGGTACTGGCGGAAGTAAAGCTGTGAGGACGGGGTGTGAGTCGTGCTTGGGTAGCTCAGCTGGTAGAGCACTTGCCCGCGAAAATCAAAGGTCCCGAGTTCGAGTCTCGGTCTGGCGCACAGTTTTAATCTGCCAGGAAGTTTCAGGCAGGTGATATGTTTTTCCAAAAAAAAATAACGCTCACCCTCACACTGCCCGTGAAACGCAACATGCTCTGCAAGACGTGGAGCAACTTCCCGGGCCAGTACATTCTCCAGACTTGTGTCTGATTGAGCATGTGTGGGATATGATGGGACGAAATGCGCTCGTCAGTCAACAACTCTTTCAGAAGTACGTGAACAGATCGAGCACGATAGACTGAATACCAGAGTCAGCGCCTACATTCCCTCCCGTGGTGGCTACACCACATGCTAATATGGGTGTTTCAGCCTGGGTTGATACTTAATACCTCATAACCGCTTGTGCTATTGACCTGTAAATGTAATCATTGCATGTACTCAGTGTGCACTATTGCAACAATAAATCTTGGGTGAATTGGAAACCCCTAAAAGAGGGTACTGCTTTCTTTTCTGGCAATGTATTTGGGGATACCACGGACTGTTTTTGAGTGCTGTGATGGATCGTGGGATGCCTCATTTCATATTGAGAGATCTGCAGAGAGAAGTCACCTTGTGCACGAACACGTCCCCAGTGTTCGCATCCACACTGAAGAACCCCTCGTCGGTCCCTGCAACGACGACACCGGGGCCTGAGATGGAGTACACCACATCTTGCGGCCGCCCTGTGTCGCCGTCCACAGCTTTGACCTGCAACATCATGTTAATGCCCTCCATTAATCGTAGAAATTTGCAGAGTAGGTGGCAAAAGCACGGTAAATGTTCTCACTAATGCTCATTTCTGCACTACTAATATTTACATGTTTACATGTGTGATACGTCGCATGGTTAGGTGACTTGGCAGTCGTTTGGATGTCATATGGATCACACTGATGAATCAAAACATTATGACCACTGCCTGTTGAAACTTATCTGTATCTTTGTGATGCTTGTTCAGTAGTAGATGACGACACGTGTCAAATGAACCGTTCGATACCATTATCATTCTGACGTTGTTTCTTTGAAATTTGCATACGTTTTGTTCTAAAAGGACGCTTTCGGGATTATTGTGCTGTCTGGTCATCTTTATTTGATATTTCACTCGTCTTTTTATATTTTCTGTTATTTTTTGGGAATCCGTTTTCTTGCATTATCGCTTTATGTCTGAAAACGTTAATTTTACCAACATACAGGGTGATCAAAAAGTCAGTATAAATTTGAAAACTTAATAAACCACGGAATAATGTAGATAGAGAGGTAAAAATTGACACCCATGTTTGGAATGACATGGGGTTTTATTAGAACCAACAAAAAAGTTCACTAAATGTCCGAAAGATGGCGCTGGACAGAAAAACGTCAGTAACTGCTACCGTGACGGGTGAGAGGTACGCCGATATGTTACAGAATCGCGTCATCCACAGCCTGGCTGATAAACACCTGGTGGAACGTACGATGTTTATGCAGGATGGCGCTCCACCCCATATTGCTAGACGCGTGAAAGATCTCTTGCGAGCGTCGCTTGGCGATGATCGTGTGCTCAGCCGCTACTTTCGTCATGCTTGGCCTCCTAGGTCCCCAGACATCAGTCCGTGCGATTATTGGCTTTGGGGTTACGTGAAGTCGCAAGTTTATCGTGATCGACCCACATCTCTAGGGATGCTGAAAGACAACATCCGACGCCAATGCTTCACCATAACTCCGGACACGCTTTACAGTGCTGTTCACATCATTATTCCTCGACTACAGCTATTGTTGAGGAATGATGGTGGACATATTGAGCATTTCCTGTAAAGAACATCATCTTTGCTTTGCTTTACTTTGTTATGCTAATTATTGCTTTGCTGATCAGATGAAGCGCCATCTGTCGGACATTTTTTGAACTTTTGTATTTTTTTGGTTCTAATAAAACCACATGTCATTCCAAGCATGTGTGTCAATTTGTGCCTCTCTATCTACATTATTCCGTGATTTATTCAGTTTTCAAATTTATATTGACTTTTTCATCACCCAGTACTTTTGACAATACACAAATTACTAAAAATCTATAATACAAATAATGTTTAAGATTACGAAATGATTTATTCCCTACAAAATACGTTTGTGTTCCGCAAACATTCACACATATTGTGAAGACGGATGTACGTACATGTTATGTTTGTTCTACATCTCCTCCTAAACGAGTGGATCGGTCTCAACCAAACTTGGTATGCATCAGTTACTTATAGAAATCATCACTGTGGATGTAAGAACGACCTAACCATCAAAGGGGTGGGGGAGGGGTTGAAAAAGCCGTTTAACACACGACGGACGAATACCCATACTCCAGTCATTCAGTATTTGAGTATGAGGGCCCTTAGTGACTTGTAATAAACTTTACACTCATTCTCAGATATTAAGGAAACTTTTTCTCGCTGACAGTCACCACAAATTAACTGATGAGAGGAAAAAAGATTATTGTTTATTACATTTTCGCTGTTCATTCAGTAAAACTGCCGCAAGGAGCATGACGTTTTAACTTATTACTTCTTTATATAACACTGAATATATGGCACGTAGTTCGTTGCTACTAACTCTGTTCACAACACATTTTTCAGACTATGTGTACCAGCAAAATTATATCAGTGTACAGCACATAGCTCAGGAGATACAACGTCATAAATATTAAGCTGCGTGAAAATGAAACTGCAGGACGAATTTCGCTAGAGATACCGGTGAAATATAAGTGCACAATTACGTGTGAAATATGTTAAACGTATGTGAAATATATCTGACACGTGCGTACGTGGACAAAACCACGGGTGAAAAGCTCATCCTTAGCTCCTGTATCGATTTCACGGAAATTGTAATGCATATGTGCGTTCCCTTCACGTGTTTAAGCCAAGTATTATGAATATTTATACGATCGGGAACGCTCAGTAGCAGCCAGGCTACATGTACACTTAACAATTAAGCATCAGTAAGGACCATTAGTGATGAAATCATAGGAGGCAATGTTGTGAAACCTTAGTAGGGACAAGATCCGACTATTCGAGAGTAGGATCTTACAATCTGAGACAGTGTTCCGAGACAAACTTCCGTCGCCATGTCCGCAAACATGACGTCAGATCCGCCTAGCAACAGCGATCTGAACGCCCATTGACTGAAAGTGAAACGAGAGAAGTGTCCTTATTGGATGAGGGAGGAAAGGGGGGCCTCCCTTGTCCTTTGGGAAGACAGGGCGAGTTAGTGGTGAGGAGCCACTCAAAACGCACGGTCGAGTAACCGGGGAGGCTCTAAAAGAACGTTCGCGAGTGCATTTTCAGTTGTTAAACAAGATATAAAGTGAAGTTATTAGTTATCAGAACGCCACGTGTCGTGGACAGTGTCTTTTCATTATGTCAAGTCAGAAAACAGTGTTAATGTGGTAAAGGGTCGAATATAACGACGTAGCCCAGAGCCACCATATTGTAAATTCTGATTCTGTGACGTGTGTGACAAAGCAATTTCTGTTTTAAAACATTTATAGTACAAACGTTGTTGACAATCAACAACTGGCATCCCTAAACACCCCACTTCAGCAGGATCGCCACCTACATGGAACCTGGCGACTGAGCGCTACTACTGTGCGACGAGGGACTTACCGAAGCAGCAAGACACCAGGTTAGTGATACCGCCCAGAGCAGTACTGCCTTCTCGCTACAATGCCACTGAGGGCATTGTAAAATCTAGTACACATATTAATTATATAAGGGTAGACGTACTGTAGGAGTAAGAACCACCAGCGTTCTATTGGAGAAAGAAGGTGAGGCAGATATGGACAAACAGCGATGGGAGAAGGAGATGGACACAGATAGGGGGAGGAGGAAGTGGACAGACAGAGGGTGGGAGGGGGGGGGGGGGAGGAGATGGGTCGAGAAAGGAGGAGGAAGAGAGCGGTGGAGTGAAAACAGTTACGTATTTAGCGTCCTCTATGTTTTATTAGTAGTACATTTCTTAAATTTCGTGTGCGTTTATTTCTGTTTAAGAGGTGTAGTCTCGCTTTTATGTAACTGTAAAGTGTTGTCAGGCAGTCTGTAGCGCAGTTTCATTTCTGTTGAACAGCCAGCTACACAGTTCATAAGGCGTCAGCCTCTATTGGCGACAAGCCAGGAAGATAGCAAGTTGCAGACCTGAGTCCCTGTCTGTGTTTATACAGGGTGGTCCATTGATCGTGACCGGGCCAAATATCTCACGAAGTAAGCGTAAAACGAAAAAACTACAAAGAACGAAACTTGTCTAGCTTGAAGGGGGAAACCAGATAGCGCTATGGTTGCCCCACTAGATGGCGCTGCCATAGGTCAAACGGATATCAACTGCGTTTTTTTAAAATAAGAACTCCATTTTTATTACATGTTCGTGCAGTGCGTAAAGAAATATGAATGTTTTAGTTTGACCACTTTTTTCGCTTTGTGATAGATGGCGCTGTAATAGTCACAAACATATGGCTCACAATTTTAGACGAACAGTTGGTAACAGGTAGGTTTTTTAAAATTAAAATACAGAACGTAGGTACGTTTGAACATTTTATTTCGGTTGGTTCAATGTGATACATGTACCTTTGTGAACTTATCATTTCTGAGAACGCATGCTGTTACAGCGTGATTACTTGTAAATACCACATTAACGCAATAAATGCTCAAAATGATGTCCGTCATCCTCAATGCATTTGGCTATAAATGTAACGACATTCCTCTCAACAGCGAGTAGTTCGCCTTCCGTAATGTTCGCACATGCATTGACAATGCGCTGACGCATGTTGTCAGGCGTTGTCGGTGGATCACGATAGCAAATACCCTTCAACTTTCCCCACAGAAAGAAATCCGGGGACGTCAGATCCGTTGAACGTGTGGGCCATTGCTTCGACGACCAATCCACCTGTCATAAAATATGCTATTCAATACCGCTCCAACCGCACGCGAGCTATATGCCGGACATCCATCAGGTTGGAAGTACATCGCCCTTCGGTCATGCAGTGAAACATCTTGTAGTAACATCGGTAGAACATTACGTAGGAAATCAGCATACATTGCACCATTTAGATTGCCATCGATAAAATGGGAGCCAATTATCCTTCCTCCCATAATGCCGCACCATACATTAACCCGCCAAGGTCGCTGATGTTCCACTTGTCACAGCCATCGTGGATTTTCCGTTGCCCAATAGTGCATATTATGTCGGTTTACGTTACCGCTGATGCTGAATGTCGCTTCGTCGCTAAATAGAACGCGTGCAAAAAATCTGTCATCGTTCCGTAATTTCTCTTGTGCCCAGTGGCAGAACTGTGCACGACGTTCAAAGTCGTCGCCATGCAATTCCTGATGCATAGAAATATGGTACGAGTGCAATCGATGTTGATGTAGCATTCTCAACACCGACGTTTTTGAGATTTCCGATTCTTGCGCAATTTGTCTGCTACTGATGTGCGGAATTAGCAGCGACAGCAGCTAAAACACCTACTTGGGCACCATCATTTGTTGCAGGTCGTGGTTGGCGTTTCACATGTAGCTGAACACTTTCTGTTTCCTTAAATAACGTAACTACCCGGCGAAAGGGTCCGGACGCTTGGATGATGTTGTCCAGGATATCGAGCAGCATACATAGCACACGCCCGTTGGGCATTTTGATCACAATAGCCATGCATCAACACGATATCGACCTATTCCGCCATTGGTAAACGGTCCATGTTAACACGGGTAATGTATCACGAAGCAAATACAGTCCCCACTGGCGGAATGTTACGTTTTACCACGTACTTACACGTTTGTGACTATTACAGCATCATCTATCACAAAGCGAAAAAAGTGGTCCAACTAAAACATTCATATTTCTTTACGTACTACACGAATATGTAATAAAAAATGGGGGTTCCTATTTAAAAAAAAAAACGCAGTTGATATCCGTTTGACCTATGGCAGCGCCATCTAGCGGGCCAACCATAGCGCCATCTGGTTTCCCCCTTCAAGCTAGACGAGTTTCGTTCTTTGTAGTTTTTTTTCGTTTGATGCTTATTTCGTGATAGTCAATTCTTAAGTTAGTAATACTGGGATGGATAGGTTGTGTTCACGCTGTGTGTGGGCGCAGGAGGATTTGGGAGCAGTTCAAGAGCAGCTGTACGTGCTGTTGGCTACAGTCAGTCACCTTCGGGCTGCTGCTTCGGGGTGTAGTGGTGGCCGAGAGACTGGCGCGTTGCATAAGACACTACAGATGTCGTTTGTTTCACCCACAGGATCTGCAGCCGAGACATCTCCCAGTGTACCTGATGTGGTGGATCCCTCACAGGGTGGCAACGCGTTTGCGTCGCTAGAGGCGGAGAGCCAATGTGGATGCTGGCCATCTGGCGTCGCCCATTCACCCTCTGAGTGGAAAGGCGGCAGCTTCTTCAGCAGAATGCGAGAGGCACAGGGTGGGGGGGGGGGGGGGATGCAGGGGGTGGATGGGTGGGGGGAGGGAGTGACTTTACAAGTTATCAAGAGCTCCAGTGTCAGGCTCGTTTTGGAATCCCTTAGGCAGATACCGGTCAGAGTCGGAAAGAAAAGCAATGTGCACTCGATATGTCTGCCGCTATCCAGCGAGAAGGACGCCGTCGTCTGCAAGTTGTGGCTCACCTTGGCACCAAACACGCCTAACACACTGGCTGGTGGCGTAGTTAGTGAAGGCTCCTGGCCTCGAGCGCGGGATGCAAGCAGAGCTCGCTATTTGCAGCACTGTTCCTGGAGTTGAATGGGGTCCTTTGGTTTGCAACCGAGTGGAGGGTCTCAGCCAAAGTCTTCGTCGGCTCTGTCATAATCTTGCCTGCAGATTTCTGGACCTGCGTTATCGGGTGGGGGGATCGTGGGACTCCCCTTGATAGGTCAGTGGTATACAACACAAAATAAGCAGCAACTCGGGTAGCAGAGTACTTGCGGAGTGCGCGTGGAGGTTTTTTAGGCCAGGCGGTAGGTTGAGGTACTTTGACGAACACTCACCAGTCGACTCGATGGCGAGATCAGACCACGTTTAGTATAAAGACACTTAGACTGTCAGAATGTTATAAGTAAATTGTCGAAGTATTCGTAACAAAGACCCGAAATTTATTCCCTCTGGGAAATTCTTGTGCACGAATTGTTCTCAGGTTCGAGTCCTGCCTGAAGCCCGAAGCAGAAAGCTCAGAGATATTTGGCGAATCATGGAACGTATGTCGCAAAGAAAGATTAGGCGCCATAGGACAGTGTGTGTTCATTGCAGCTGACAAATATAGTGTCTCAATTGAGATCGAATTTCAGTGTAACAGTGGAGTTATCTGGTCGCGTATAAGAGACCTAGAAGAAATCAAGTCAACTGTTGGATGTTTTTACCAGCCACCCGATACCGCTATGATGGTTTTGAGTCATTGTAAGTTTATCGTCATATCGAGTAAATATCCAGATCACGGATTATTAGTTGGATGCGCCTTTAACCTAACGAGTAGAAAAGAAGTCTACTGATTTCTGCTAGAAAGAGCAGAGAGTTTTTAGCATCTCACTTAGCCGATGAACTGACGTCATTAAGTTCCAGTGTGATAGACGCAGACGAATTATGGGCAAGGTTTAAACGGATTTTAAATCGTACTGTGAAGACGTATGTGCCCAGTAAGTGGATAAAGGATGGAAAAGACCCAACGTGATTTAACATAGAAATACGAAGAATGCTGAGGAAGCAAAGGCTGTTGCACTTTCGCTTCAAAAGGGAATGCTCAAATGACAACAGGCAAAAGTTAATAGAAATTTGTGCATCTGTGAAACGATCTATGCTCGATGCTTACAACTACAACTGTCATACCTTATGCGAGCCACTATGGGCTGCTCATACCTATAAAGCCACAGCTAGCAACAGACTGAGGCACCCTCGTTAGCAACTGCGGGCAGGTGAACATTACACCAAGAGTGCCAACTAGTACACGCAAATACAACCTGACTACTTAATATTCAAATAAAGACAGACGAAAATTATGATGTCATGACGTAAAAGGCAATATTTTGTTTTACAGCAGCAGATAAGGTAACATTTTGTCTATATAGAGCTTAGAAGTACAGTTTAAAGGACGAAAACACCATTATAGAAAATACAAAAAGGGCTGAATGACACAGCCTGTAGAGAACGATATAACATGAAATACAGCCAATATAAACCATTTAATAAACGAAAAATTATGAGTTGACTTAGATGGAAAAAACATTTCGGTAACTGCACGAGCAAACCCGAAATCAAATATCAAGTAACGTCTTTATACCGTTGAAGAAGTTTTTATTACGCAACTGCATCTGCTCATTGAGAATGAGGTTATCATTTCGACAAAGACGTTTAAAAATTTTCTAATTCTTCGAGAATATCTAATCTATGTCCTTTTTTCTCGGTGTACAAAATGTTGATACCGTGAATAGCTTTCGGCGCATGGCCTGTAATCAGAAGGTGCCGGAAAAAGCCGAATTTTGGGTGGTAGTGCCATTTTTTCTTAAAATATGTTCTTTATATCGGGCTGTAAAGGCATGTCCTGTTTGTCCTATTTAGTAAGAAGAGCAGGTATCGCAGAAAATCTTATAGACGCCAGAATTTTCCAAAGGGGAAATGGTTTCCCTTTGTATGTATGTACGAAAATCTTTAGTATTCATACGCCAACAATGTGCACCGTTTCCGCACTAGGAATACATGAATATTTTGACGCTGGTGATGTTCAGAGACGATGTTCAAACTGTGATGTAGAAGCCAGGCCAGTACTACCCCAGATATTCTACTACCAATGTCAGGAATTACCAAATGCTTCGTGCACTCTACTTTTCTTTTTCTTTTTTTCGTTTTATTATATTTTTAAATGCGTGAAGAGGCTACTCCAGACTTATCAGTGGGTTCAAGTGTGACTTCGGTGACCCCAAGAAGAATCGATACGATATTGCAGTGCATCTGTTACTCTGAATTACGATGCAATGTGATTGTATGGATATACCAGTACTGGCTATAGACACATGGTTGACGGCAATCGGAAGTTTGCGTCCCACTGTGAGTCGCTCTCGGATACCCGATTGTAAGGCTATCTTTCGTGACAAGCGGGAAATCCGGGTTCGAGACCCGGTCTGTCACAAATTTTCGTTGTCGTCATTCCATTATACAGCTGATGTTTGTCCATATTCGCAGGGCACAGAAGCTGCACGCGGTACAGTAGAGTCATTTAGGTTGCCTGCTGAGTAGGCGTTAATCGGCGGGACGACGTACGGCTAAAGCAGCGGCAGTCAAACTTTTTTGCTTACGAGACGATACTGAGATTGTTGAACGACACCTTGGACCACATACGGAGGGGGGGGGGGGGTGAAGGTATAATGGCCATTCAAACAAGTTCAGTTTTCACCAAACCATGGTTATTGATGGAAGCCTACCACTCACATACGTATTTTGAATCTGCATATTATAAGATATCACAACAAATATTTATTAGTGAAAAGGAAACTAATATATTGGAACTACGTGCATTTTTCTGAATGCTTAAATTTTCCGTACCTGAACGGATACGCTGGCCAGCCCCATTATAACAGGATCCCCTGTTTCTCTGATTACGAGGCACATTTTCTAGGCGTAGGCGTCTTAATGCCCTACTATCCGAAAGAATACCAGGCGGCCTCCGTAGACCATTTTCAATCGCACTCCCGTATTAGGCCAAAAATAACAGAACTAAATGGTTCAAGTGGCTCTAAGCACTATGGGACTTAACATCTGAGGTCATCAGTCTCCTAGACTTAGAACTACTTAAACCTAACTAACCCAAGGCTATCACACACATCCATGCCCGAGGCAGGATTCGAACCTGCGACCGTAGCAGCAGCGAGGTTCCAGACTGAAGCGCCTAGAACTGATCGACCACAGCGGCCGTATAATAACAGAACTGAGACGGTTTCAAATAATATAACTTAATTAATTCAAAATTTTCACAAAGGGATAAAATTAGTGGATGATAGCTTCGTGCATAAAAGGGCTTAGAAGTCGGACGTTCCCGTTGTATTATACGGTTTTTTTTTTTTTTTTTTGTTGAAACTCTTAGTGGGGTTAATACCTCGGTGGCTTTTCCCGACGATGTGGCAACATTTCCCATTTACCAATCGGATATCATGATGGCATTAGTGTTCCACGGAAGAAATTATCAGGTTGAAATAAATATCAAGGAACTGTATTTGTAGCCCGAAAGATGTTGTTTAAAGATTGATATTAGAAAAATTATGATTCTCCGTACAACCGATGTAACAATGATAATATAAATGACTTACCTTACATCAGACGATTCAAAAACAAAAACGTTATTACTGAAGAATAACGGAACATGCTTCCTACGTCAGTATCACTGACAACAGTGGCGAAGTACATTGCAACTAGTGTCAGCACAAAGAATCGCTAGTCAGGGAAAAAAAATTACTAGCAATGATACAATGAAGGCTTTCACGACCGGACGTTTCAGCTGCCGAGAATTCTTCCGGGCTGTATGGCCGTGGTCCATGGAAGTTTTCTATCCCTGACGTTTCTTCCAAAGCGACGTTGGACATCTACGGAGGTGCTCCTGGTTGTGCTGAGTTTTGCTGAGTCTAGCAATGGCAAAATTTTCTGTCCTGGTCACTTTAGCACACCTGCCCCTATGGATGTTACTATTAACTGGTAACCTACATAAATGAAGACGTTATGTTAATTAATAACAGCAACTGCAATGTGACACACATCACAAATGTCTATTAAATGTTTTGAATGTCATATTTCTTCTACTCATTGTATTGTATTAGAAAATAATTAATTTGATTTCGTATTAATTGGTACAAACACGAAGTACATTTCAAGAAGATCATCTCTATGATATATATTCACGAACTCATGTTACTTCCTTTTGATGTCTGCACCACAGTAAAGGATTCTCCTAGTTCCGCACGCTCGTGATATGTCAATCAGGATGGCGATTATTCCTCAAAAACTGGTTCTCGGTTATGTAATTTTTTTCCACGACAGTTTAGTGTAACCTTTAAAGCCGCTCAAAGTAACCGCTCTCTGAAATAACCGACCTTCGGTTTTTATTCCAGTCGTTTCCTGTGATAAAAGTAGAAATCGAACAAAGAGTGAAAAATTTTGACTCACTCAGTTTCAAGACACATAGAATGAAAATATTAAATTAAATTGGCAGATAAAAGAAAACTTAGTCTGTCCAACATTCGCTCCTTTTCTCGAAAAGAGATAAGTGGTTGAATACTACAAGAAGACTTCAGTATTCTCCTACCGATTCTAATGTTCTCACACTTTGCCCAGAACTCATGTTGTAATCTGGGATGACGTCACTGTTTGGGCATTACGAATACTCAGCGCTAAAGGGTGAAAACTAAAGTTTAAGAACTCTGTTCTTCGTGTTAATTTGTCCGTTTTCAAGGATTACAAGCGGATAAAGGCCTATTACGTAGACACAGGCAAGAGATTAGCTACTTGCTATTTTTATTGTGTACTGTGAATTAATTGTTATTAATTTATTACTACTACCATAATTTCCTCCCTCTTAATATTTCATAGAAATGGCAGATAACCTTTTGCTCTTCGAAAGCAAATGAAGTATTGTAGTTCATTGCTGAGTTACTTCGCAAAAATCTTTGCAGACTATGGTTAGTGCAATTCACCAATACAACGGATCTGCAACGACGACAGCGACAAACCATTGTATAGACTAGGTGACGGCAAGTCTTGCACGCAGCACGTATATGCGTACCTTAAGCCACGACACCCGGCGCCGGGGACTTTATTATCTCAGCAGTGCTGTACCAATTCTCATGCCACGTGTTTGTTGCTCCTTTCTGTCGTCATTGTTATAAGCATAGCGCTGATTGCTATTCTCATTTTCTACAACAACGCAGTATTTCAAACCAATGCAAATTGTTGTTGTTGTGGTCTTCAGCCCTGAGACTGGTTTGATGCAGCTCTCCATGCTAATCTATCCTGTGCAAGCTTCTTCATCTCCCAGTACCTACTGCAGCCTACATCCTTCTGAATCTGCTTAGTGTATTCATCTCTTGGTCTCCCTCTACAATTTTTACCCTCCACGCTGCCCTCCAATACTAAATTGGTGATCCCTCGATGTCTCAGAACATGTCCTACCAAACGATCCCTTCTTCTAGTCAAGTTGTGCCACAAGCTCCTCTTCTCCCCAATTCTATTCAATACCTCTTCATTAGTTATGTGATCTACCCACCTAATCTTCAGCATTCTCTTTTTGTCTAAACTATTTATCGTCCACGTTTCACTTCCACACATGGCTACACTCCATACAAATACTTTCAGAAACGACTTCCTGACACTTAAACCTATACTAGATGTTAACAAATTTCTCTTCTTCAGAAACGCTTTCCTTCTCATTGCCAGTCTACATTTTATATCCTCTCTACTTCGACCATCATCAGTTATTTTGTTCCCCAAAAAGCAAAACTCCTTTACTACTTTAAGTGTCTCATTTTCTAATCTAATTTCCGCAGTATCACCCGACTTAATTCGACTACTTTCCATTATCCTCGTTTTGCTTTTGTTGACGTTGATCTCACAACCTCCTTTCAAGATACTGTCCATTCCGTTCAACTGCTCTTCCAAGTCCTTTGCCGTCTCTGACAGAATTACAATGTCATCGGCGAACCTCAAAGTTTTTATTTCTTCTCCATGGATTTTAATACCTACTCCGAACTTTTCTTTTGTTTCCTTTATTGCTTGCTCAATATAAAGATTGAAAAACATCGGGGAGAGGCTACAACCCTGTCTCACTCCCTTCCCAACCACTGCTTCCCTTTCATACCCCTCGACTCTAATAACTGCCATCTGCTTTCTGTACAAATTGTAAATAGCCTTTCGCTCCCTGTATTTTACCGCTGCCACCTTCAGAATTTGAAACAAAGTATTCCAGTCAACATTGTCAAAAGCTTTCTCTAAGTCTACAAATGCTAGAAACATAGGTTTGCCTTTCCTTTATCTTCCTTCTAAGATAAGTCGTAGGGTCAGTATTGCCTCACGTGTTCCAATATTTCTACGGAATCCAAACTGATCTTCCCCGAGGTCGGCTTATATCAGTTTTTCAATTCGTCTGTAAAGAATTCACGCTAGTATTTTGCAGCTGTGACTTATTAAACTGATAGTTCGGTAATTTTCACATCTGTCAACACCTGCTTTCTTTGGGATTGGAATTATTATATTCTTCTTGAAGTCTGAGGGAATTTCGCCTGTCTCATAAATATTGCTCACCAGATGATAGAGTTTTGTCAGGTTTGGCTCTCCCAAGGCTGTCAGTAGTTCTAATGGAATGTTGTCTACTCCGGGGGGATTGTTTCGTCTCAGGTCCTTCAGTGCTCTGTCAAACTCTTCACGCAGTATCATATGTCCCATTTCATCTTCTTCTACATTCTCTTCCATTTCCATAATA
The DNA here is from genome assembly GCF_021461385.2 of Schistocerca piceifrons. Classification (NCBI taxonomy): domain Eukaryota; kingdom Metazoa; phylum Arthropoda; class Insecta; order Orthoptera; family Acrididae; genus Schistocerca; species Schistocerca piceifrons. Next base: position 389,605,205 of record NC_060143.1, on the reverse strand, counting down.
TTGTCCTCAAATACATCACTCTTGTATAGACTCTCTATATACTCCTTCCATCTTTCTGCTTTCCCTTCTTTACTTACAACTTGGTTTCCATCAAAGCTCTTGATATTCATGCAAGTGGTTCTCCTTTCTCCAAAGGTCTCTTTAATTTTCCTGTAGGCAGTATCTATCTTACCCCTAGTGAGACAAGCCTGTACAGCCTTGCATTTGTCCTCTAGCCATCCCTGTTTAGCCATTTTGCACCCCCTGTCGATCTCATTTTTGAGACTTTTTACTCCTTTTTGCCTGCTTCATTTACTGCATTTTTGTATTTTCTCCTTTCATCAATTAAATTCAGTATATCTTCTGTTACCCAAGTGTTTCTACTAGCCCTCGTCTTTTTACCTACTTGATCCTCTGCTGCCTTCACTACTTCATCCCTCAAAGCTACCCATTCTTCTTCTACTGTATTTCTTTCCCCAGTTCTTGTCAATTGTTCCCTTATGCTCTCCCTGAAACTCTGTACAACCTCTGGTGTAGTCATTTTTGCCAGGTCCCATCTACATAAATTCCCACCTTTTTGCAGTTTCTTCAGTTTTGATCTACAGTTCATAACCAATAGATTGTGGTCAGAGTCCACATCTGCCCCTGGAAATGTCTTACAATTTAAAATCTGGTTCCTAAATCTCTGTCTTACCATTATATAATCTATCTGAAACCTTTTAGTATCTCCAGGCTTCTTCCATGTATACAACCTTCTTTCATGATTCTTGAACCAAGTGTTAGCTATGATTAAGTTATGCCCTGCGCAAAATTCTACCAGGCGGCTTCCTCTTTCATTTCTTAGCCCCATATTCACCTACTATGTTTCCTTCTCTCCCTTTTCCTACTCTCGAATTCCAGTCACCCATGACTATTAAATTTTCGTCTCCCTTCACTACCTTTTATCTCATCATACATTTCATCAATTTCTTCGTCATCTGCAGAGCTAGTTGGCATATAAACTTGAACTACTGTAGTAGGCGTGGGCTTCGTGTCTATCTTGGCCACAATAATGCGTTCACCATGCTGTTTGTAGTAGCTTACCCGTACTCCTATTTTTTTATTCATTTTTAAACCTACTCCTGCATTATCCCTATTTGATTTTGTATTTATAACCCTGTATTCACCTGACAAAAAGTCTAGTTCCTCCTGCCACCGAACTTCACTAATTCCCACTATATCTAACTTTAACCTATCCATTACCCTTTTTAAAGTTTCTAACCTACCTGCCCGATTAAGGGATCTGACATTCCACGCTCCGATCCGTAGAACGCCAGTTTTCTTTCTCCTGATAACTACGTCCTCTTGAGTAGTCCCCGCCCGGAGATCCGAATGGGGGACTATTTTACCTCCGGAATATTTTACACAAGAGGACGCCATCATCATTTAATCATACAGCAAAGCTGCATGCCCTCGGGAAAAATTACGGCTGTAGTTTCCCTTTCCTTTCAGCCGTTCGCAGTACCAGAACAGCAAAGCCATTTTGGTTCGTGTTACAAGGCCAGATCAGTCAATCATCCAGACTTTTGCCCCTGCAACTACTGAAAAGGCTGCTGCCTCTCTTCAGGAACCACACGTTTGTCTGGCCTCTCAACAGATACCCCTCCATTGTGGTTGCACCTACGGTACGGCTATCTGTATCGTTGAGGCACGCAAGCCTCCCCACCAACGGCAAGGGCCATGGTTCATGGGGGGAAGAATGCAAATTACGAATAATCACTTTTTTTAGAAAAGGTTTATTTAAAAACGAAAAATTTTAGCACTGCTACTATTGCTAATTGATATTTCGGTTGTTAGTAAAATATAAAAACCGACTGCAAACAAACGCAGGAAAGTACCGTTTATTCAGAACTAAAATACCGGTATCGGTTTTACCTGGTCGGTTTTTCTCAGCTCTAGTTGTCAGGGTTGGAAGTTAAACAATAAAATCTTGCACCTCTCACATGTATAACCCCGCAGTGGCCGTGCTACATACTAGACTGCCCCTGACGTAAGAGGCAAACTTCACTTAGCTCACAGCCGAATTCTTCCACATAAATTCAAATTAATTATATTTTAAAATATTACCGTCTCTCTAAGTATTTTTGTTTCTTACTTAGCAATGAAAATGCGCTCTTAAGATTCTCTTAACGTCAGTTGACGTTTTTGGATTCTGCTGCCAGCAGAGTATCATTATAAAATACGGCTTAGTGCCGCGGTGGGGTCGAACACATATGTCAGACCACTGGGTTAAAGCCATATTTCCGATATGGGCTACTGCTGCCCTAATTTGCATCGCCCGTCATGCAGGCGGAAATAGTATGTCGGTCGGTATCATTTCGCCCGACGGTCATTTGTGTCCCATGTCATCGTAATGTCTCACTATTTTATGCATATTGTACAGTCCTCACGTAACAGTGGTGTAAGCATTGTATGATGTAACTACTACTGCCCGGTTTAACGGTTCTGAGGATGGCTATGTATGTTGCCGAAACTAATAATCCAGTAAGTCTGTTAACATAGCAATCTGGGCAAATAAATTGGTTTTTAAAAGAAGACTACAATAAAATTAACACTGCTTAATCAAAATATCACAGAGTCAATCGATATTAAGTTTATGTGACTCACGAATATTGACCAATTAAGATTCTACACAAGACAAATCAAAATTACGTAAGTCTTCGTTTTCCAGAAACTGATGTTTTTCAAAGTTTGTGTTTTTTCTGATGGCCCCGGATTTTTAATGTAAATACCTCAAACAAAATTTCCGCAGCCTCAAATGACTACCATGTTCAAAAATGGTTCAAATGGCTCTGAGCACTATGGGACTTAACTTCTGAGGTCATCAGTCCCCTAGAACTCAGAACTACTTAAACCTAACTAACCTAAGGACATCACACACATCCATGCCCGAGGCAGGATTCGAACCTGCGACCGTAGCGGTCACGCGGCTCCAAACTGTAGCGCCTAGAACCGCACGGAAACTCCGGCCGGTCTTTAGGTAATACCCCCTTGGTTCCCTGCCATGCCACTTAGAGCGTTGCAAGTTTATCAGTCCATCACATCGCTTTCTTATTGGCTGATTTTTAGTCTTTCATGTTTGTTTTCGTTTCATAGTTAACAGAAATTGGTTCCATTACAATGTGCTTCTGATTACGTCTTCTCCTGTGTATTGCACTGTTTGAATTGCGTTGTAAATATATTATTCGTATTCTGATTGCGTTCTTCTCGCATTCGTATTATTGGGAGGGTTAGATGAGCCCACGGGTCTCGTTTAATATAAAACAGAAGTTGCTTTCGTTGCATAATGTACTGCAGACTCAAGTGCAGCAGTTCTGCTTACGAATATGGATGTAAACTGCTCGATTTAAATGCGTTATGCGTTTTAAGTACATTGCTCGTATTCTACGTCATTTTTGTTTGCATCCGTTTTCCGCACTTTCTCGCATTTGATGGAGAACTCCATGCTAGCAGGTTTTGACACTATAGGTATTCAGCTTTATTATATCTTGCCACGGAATGAATGAGTAATTATGCTTTGAATGGTGTTGTTTCTTGCCACTGAGTGCTATGCGTTTCACAGTGTTTTGGGGACTACGGATGTAGATGTACATGAGTAGATTCTATGCTTTGTTGTCTTGGTGACTAGAGCGTTCTTCGTTGCAAATGTTAAAAATACCACGGTAGCTACTCAAATGTTTCCTCATGTTATTAACAGATACTACAAACAGTATATTTTAGCAGAAATCAACGAAAATTTCGTGGTCTCCATTAAATATGATAGTACGAAAAACGAATGGTTAGAAAAATAACGTAGAGTACGAGCAGTATACTTACAGTGCACTTACATCGGGCAGTTTACACATGGATACGTAAGCAGTAGAGTTTCTGTTTCATATGAAACAAAAAAAAAAAAAAAAAAAAAAAAAACAAAAAAAAAATGGAATCATTAACCCCACCCAATATAATGGATGAGAGCAAAAATTAAGCAGAATACGAGCAACATATTTTCGATGAAATTCAGACAGTGCAATACGCACAAGATGGTCGTAATAAAGAACATAGTCTCCACTTGATAACAGCCACAGGGTCGAAATTCCAATACTGAGTTTTACAAATAAATGCACTTTACCACCAGACTGTACGACTAGCCGTAAAGTATAAATTAGAAATATTATCATCTAGTTTTAGAACTTCGAAAATCAATAATACTGATTTACGAGCCATGTTTCTCATGTTTATAGTTCACTACCGCGTCACTTGGAGCGTTTCTGTCGTTCTCTGTTTCATTTTTGCTCCATTTTTTCGTATTCAAAGTTCACTGCCATGTCACTGGGAGCGTTGCTGTCGTTCTCTGTTTGTATGTCATAATACGGGCCTTGCACTTCTGATATTTGTGGTGTCCTGTGCCTTTCAATGAGCTATCATTACTCGAAATTACTAGGGTACATAGAGTTGTAAATGGCGTTACTTGATGTATCTAGCGTATTACTACTGCTAATGATGAATGTAATGATATGTAGTTACCGTGAGGATGGTCCTAGGCAGGTGTGCGGGCTCCTCCTCCTCCTGCAGCTCTGCGCGGTACACGGCCTGCTGGAACACTGGCGGCTCGTCGTTGACGTTCAGCACCGTCACCAGAAGCTCTGCCCGACCCACCGCTGAAGGCCCTTGTCCGCGGATCGCCGCTAGACGCAGCTCGTACTGCAAGACATCCGTCAGTATCACTGTCAGAGAGCGGTCGCTTAGTCCTTTCTAGACCTCATCTCTGGCCGTCGACCCTATGTTTCATATTTATGCATGCTGTTTGACTATTACAGGTAGAAACGTAAGGGGCGAGTAGGGGACAGTGACGCAAGCAAATGAGAGGCTGAGACTACAAGTGGTACAAGTGCTCGCTGAAGCAAATTGAGCAAATAACTGCCAAAGTTAGAAAGCTGTTTATAAATTATGTGATTTACTATCGAAACATCAGCTATTATTTCCTAATGGTCAAACTGTATATAGTTGTAGGTCTGGTTAGATGTTACGTCCCTTCGTCAGTTTCTATAATTTGATACAAATAGTTATACTCCTTCCATTGCAAAGATTTTTGGAGTAAGACAGGTACAAGTGCAAAAACATTTTATTTACTGTGCTATATTTTGAATATTTTTTCGTACAACACACATGATACATATCGTACAATACATGCTCATTATAAAACAAGATTATGTGGCAATTAAAGCTAAATTAATATAAGAAAGTCAAAAATAATACGTAAATAGCAAATAAAATTGAAATAGCAAAAGGAATGTACATTGGTCTGGTTCTAATACATACGGGAGATTATTCATAGTCACTTTCTATAATACTCTCACAGACGGTGTCTGTAGTGTCATAATCATTTGCTTCTTCGGTATATCTTGTAGAACGTCCTTTCTGGGTACCATTGTGTTATGAATTCCTGAATCTTCCTTGTCCTCTTCTTTGGGATGTGTTGCTGCTGAGCTCACGATAAAGTGGAGATTCAAATGGTTCAAGTGGCTCTGAGCAGTATGGAACTTAACTTGTGAGGTCATCAGTCCCCTAGAACTTAGAACTACTTATACCTAACCAACCTAAGGACATCACACACATCCACGCCCGTGGCAGGATTCGAATCTGCGACCGTAGCGGTCGCGCGGGTCCAGACTGTAGCGCCTAGAACCGTTCGGCCACTCCGGGATGTAGTCCTTCACATACTGGAGATTTTTCCATTTCTCAAATTTTATTTCAAACTCATCTTGTGGCCGGGACTGCAGAAGAGGTATTGATGAGGGGCCAATATTTGGCCTCCTAAAATCCATTTATGTAAACATTATCCTGAATACTCGAACTGCATTGTTAGAGGATTTTCTTTGCTGATTCAGATCCACCTGGTAATGCTCCATTGTATTTTGTTTCCTTCTGTGCCTTTAGCGTTACAATAAACCCTACATATGTGTTGTCTGAACAGTGTCGACGTACGACATGCACCAGGAAGGCCTTTGAAGCATTGCAGCATCTTGCAAAGGAAAATGATGGCATACATTACAGCAAGGCCTGCTGGTAATGTCTGTGATAGGTGCGGATTTAAGAGTGGGTGCAGCTCAGCGGAACAGGTACCAGCACGACGTACCCCTGAAACAGCAGAAGAAGTACGTTGCCAACTCTGTTATGCTCTCACACAGAATCCATGAAACCGAACATCCCTGGCAGGGCGAGGGCAGCCACAAGGAAACTGAGAGAAGATTCTGATATCATGGTCTTACCAGCCGACAAGGGCAACGCAACTGTTGTCCTATGTCACCAGTATTACGTTGAGAAAATGTGGGACCTGTCTTCTAGACCTTGCGTACCGGAAGATCGACATTGATCCTATCAAAAGGGTGGAGACGAAGACCATGGCATTCTCAAAGAATCCAGCTTGTCAGACGAGGTTGTTAAGAAGCTAAGGCAGATGTCATTTTCACCAAGACTTTACGAACTGCCGAATGTTGACAAGGATGGGGTTCCTTTACGCCCCATTATCAGCAACACTGGCGCACTGGTGCTCCGACTTACTTACTCGCTAATTACCTAAAGGATCTGTTTAGCTCTTATGTCTGGAAGTGCTCACATCACACCACAACGGTGTGGATTTTGTGGGACGTCTTAATAACTTTACGCTTAATAACACGCACATTCTTGTGAGTTTCGACGTTGTCTCTCTTTTTACCACAGTTCCTTTACAAGAAGCCTTAGAATTTAATGGCCAGAAATCTGACGCAGGGACGTCGACATTCTTTTGGTCGGTGGCTACTACGAGGAGACGAAAGGAGTAGCCACAGGAGCCCACATTCACCAGCTGTCGCCAATATGTTTACGGAATATTTCGAGGAGGAGGTCCTGGAATCACCCCAATGAAAACCTCTCAGCTTCTTCCGGTAGATTTCACCTTCGTCATATGGCCTCATGGAAGAGACAAGCTGAATGCCTTCCTTATACACTTCATTCCTTACACCAGAACATCAATTTTACGTTGGAAGTCGAAGTGGGTGAAGTGTTCCCCTTTCCGGATGTCCAGGGGAAAAGAAAAGCGAACAGAATTTCGGGTCTAGAGTGTACCGGACGAAGATGTACACCGACCTGTACATACGAGTGTCGTTCCGAAAGTAATGCCTCCTATTTTTCTGTGGTGAATTTGGATGCCCGCGCCAGACGTAGTTGGTGTAGTGCTAATGCTTGAATATCCTCTTTCATTTGCAGGTGGCTCCCTTGTTCTGCGGTAGTTGGCGCCAGTACAGGAATGTTCCAAAATAGAGTCTGATATGGACGCGCGTATGAAACAGCGATGTGTGATTGAATTTCTCACTCCAAAGAAATTCTACATCTACATAATTACTCTGCAATTCACATTTAAGTGCTTGGCAGAGGGTTCATCGAACCACAATCATACTGTCTCTCTACCATTCCACTCCCGAACAGCGCGCGGGAAAAACGAACTCCTAAACCCTTCTGTTCGAGCTCTGATTTCTCTTATTTTATTTTGATGATCATTCCTACCTATGTAGGTAGGGCTCAACAAAATATTTTCGCATTCGGAAGAGAAAGTTAGTGACTGAAATTTCGTAAATAGATCTCGCCGCGACGAAAAACGTATCTGCTTTAATGACTTCCATCCCAACTCGCGTATCATATCTGCCACACTGTCTCCCCTATTACGTGATAATACAAAACGAGCTGCCTTTTTTTGCACCCTTTCGATGTCCTCCGTCAATCCCACCTGGTAAGGATCCCACACCGCGCAGCAATACTCTAGCAGAGGACGAACGAGTGTAGTGTAAGCTGTCTCTTTAGTGGACTTGTTGCATCTTCTAAGTGTCCTGCCAATGAAACGCAACCTTTGGCTCGCCTTCCCCACAATATTATCTATGTGGTCTTTCCAACTGAAGTTGTTCGTAATTTTAACACCCAGGTACATAGTTGAATTGACAGCCTTGAGAATTGTACTATTTATCGAGTAATCGGATTCCAACGGATTTCTTTTGGAACTCATGGTGATCACCCCACACTTTTCGTTATTTAGCGTCAACTGCCACCTGCCACACCATACAGTAATTTTTTCTAAATCGCTTTGGAACTGATGCTGGTCTTCGGATGACCTTGTTGTTGTGGTCTTCAGCCCTGAGACTGGTTTGATGCAGCTCTCCATGCTACTCTATCCTGTGCAAGCTTCTTCATCTCCCAGTACCTACTGCAGCCTACATCCTTCTGAATCTGCTTGGTGTATTCATCTCTTGGTCTCCCTCTACGATGTTTACCCTCCACGCTGCCCTCCAATACTAAATTGGTGATCCCTCGATGTCTCAGAACATGTACTACCAACAGATCCCTTCTTCTAGTCAAGTTGTGCCACAAGCTCCTCTTCTCCCCAATTCTGTTCAATACCTCCTCATTAGTTATGTGATCTACCCATCTAATCTTCAGCATTCTTCTGTAGCACCACATTTCGAAAGCTTCTATTCGCTTCTTGTCTAAACTATTTATCGTCCACGTTTCACTTCCATACATGGCTACACTCCATAAAAATACTTTCAGAAACGACTTCCTTACATTTAAATCTATACTTGATGTTAACAAATTTCTCTTCTTCAGAAACGCTTTCCTTGCCATTGCCAGTCTACATGACCTTACTAGACGGTAAATTACAGCATCATCTGCGAACAACCCAAGAGAACTGCTCAGATTGTCACCCAGGTCATTTATATAGATCAGGAACAGCAGAGGTCGCAGGACACTTCCCTGGGGAACACCTGATATCACTTCAGTTTTACTCGATGATTTGCCGTCTATTACTGCAAACTGCGACCTTCCTGACAGGAAATCACGAATCCAGTCGCACAACTGAGACGATACCCCATGGGCCCGCAGCTAACCGAGAAAGCAAATATAAATTTTCATAGATTTAGCTTTAATTGTGGTAATTGAAATCCATCGACGCTTACTAGAGGTTTATGGAAACGATACAATAGACGTGAGCAATGGAAGGCGATGGATTTTCAATGTAGTGGAAAAGGTGTGCATGACAAGTCACGGCCCAGTCGGCCATGCACGGCTGTCATCTCTCGAAATGAAGATCTTCTTGGTCAACTCATCGGTGCTGATCGGTCGATAACGACCAGAGAATTGTGGTTCAAAAATGGCTCTGAGCACTATGGGACTTAATTTCTGAAGTCATCAGTCCCCTAGAACCTAAACCTAACTAACCTAAGGACATCGTACACCTCCATGCCCGAGGCAGGATTCGAACCTGCGACCGTAGCGGTCGTGCGGTTCCAGACTGTAGTGCCTAGAACCGCTCGGCCAGTCCGGCCGGCAGAGAATTGTGTCCAAAGCTGGATGTCGGCTATAATGCCTTGGAAACAATGTTGGAACATCTTGGTTACTCGTAAAGTTTGTGCGAGATGGGTCTCGAAAATGCTTACAGAAGAAAAGAAACTCATCGAATGCAAATTTGTCGTGACCTGCTGAATCAATATGAAGGTGAATGTTTCTGAATAACATCGTCACCGGGGACAGGACTCGGTATCACCACTAGGAGCAGGAATCCAAAAGGCAGTACATGAAATGAATACCCAAAAAAATTGAAACACGTATTTTTTTATTTCTAATCGAGAAACTAAACACAAATTTTGAGAAATTTAGGTTCAAAGATACTTCCGTAATGAAACATTTTCTTAAAAAATTTTATCCCCTTGGAGTTTGAATTTTTAAAAGTGCTGAAACACGTACTGTCGCTTACTAACCGAGAAAGCAAATATAAATTTTCATAGATTTACCTTTAAAAATGCTTTGACAATGAAATATTTTCATATGAAATTCCTCTATTTCATCCCCCGTATGGATTGAACTTCCAAAAACACTGGAACACATATCTTATTAATTTCCAACCGAGAAGCCAAATACCGGTTTTCATGGATGTAGCTTTAAAAATGCTTTATGAGTTCATTAATAATGATTTATTTCAAGAAAAGTCACTCACTACATTATCTTCTTAGTGTTTTAATTTCCAGAAATACTGAAGCAAGTTTCTTTATCTCTAACCGAGTACCTAAATACCAATTTTCGTAGTTGTAGCTACAAAACTGCCTTAATAGCGACATATTTTCAAAAAAATCTTTCATCCCTTCCTTCATCCTCTTCAGAGTGGTATTTCGAACAGTCTCTTACTAAACGATACCTACAGTATAAGCTCACCACCGGCTCCAAATTTCAAGTTTATATCCTTAGCGGTTTGGGCTGGGCAATGATAGTCAGTGAATCAGTCAGACCCTATTTCACCCTCATGGGGTTGTAATTCCAAAGACACTGGAACACTTAATTTTTTTATTTCTAACCTCGAAGCCAGTTACAAATTGTCATTAATTTAGCTTTCAAATGCTTCGGTAATTCTTTATTAAAGATTTACTTTTTTAAAACAACTTTCACCCACTATTTCATCCCCTTGGGGATTGAATTTTCCATAAGCACTGAAACATATAATTCTTTATTTCTCACCGTGAAGTCGAATACCAGTTTTTATAGATGTATCTTTAAAATGCATTAGTAGTTCTTTAATAATGTTTCATTTAAAAAAGGAACATTCACGGACTGTTTCTTTCTCATAGGAGTTAAATTTCCAAAAATACCAAAACACTTATTTCTCTATTTCTGACCGAGAAATCAAATATCCAGTTTTGTAGTTATAACTTCAAAACTGCCTTGATATCGACACATTAAAAAAAAACATTTCAACTCCTATTTCACTCCATTAGTAATAGAGCCTTCTTAAGTGATGGCTACAGTGTAAGACCGACCATCTCTCCAAATTTCAAGTGTCTGTCGTTAGCGGTTTGTGCTGGGCGATGATGAGTCAGTCAGGACAGTTGCTTTTATACAAAGAAGTTAAAAATATGCATAACCCAGTACTGTAAGAGTCAGCCTACCTGTTGCAACTACTAACAACTTTTAGATCTGTGCCCTAACCTGCAATTACCACCATTAAGTAAACTTTGCTATTCACCTCATCTGACCTGTTTCTATGCTTGACTGCTACCATACATACAGAGCAATCATTTCCCTGTCGATACATGACTTCACTCTTAACAGCTATAAGCACCTCAATTCAGCCACTGGAAATTCGATGCATCCGTCCCTATATGTTTCTGCTACATATTCCAAGAATCACTTCCATTTCGTCTTCGATTTCATACCCTTATTTGATTATACTCCAACTTTACCCTGTGCAGCATATCCAGTGTCATTGTACCCAACCCTCGTAAGTATAGACAGGTCCTATATTGCCTCATTTTTTGGAATGCTCATCCATCAGCTACAACCTACACACACTCCACATATGCTTCCTAGCTACCACTTCCCATCTATTGACCCATTACATCCCAGAGGTTGTTATCAAGACCCAAACATCGTGTCCGTGCTGGCCAAGAAAACCGTTCGACATTATTATTCAGTATAAAATTAACAGCACCACGTTAATCTGCGAAATACGGGTTATCAGCACCACTCCGTGATTACCCGAACGAAATAAAGAAAAGAAGAAACATCACGTCAGTCAGTTAGCTCTTGTTCATGACCAAAGTGTACTTAGTCAAGAGCCAATACAAATTTAAGATTTTTGACACGGCTGAAAGGTTCAGATTTTGTTAATTTATGTCGCTGCATATTTAAAAAAATTATTTTCCTCATTTATATATGTACTACTCTCCTTATAAATCGCCGAAGCAATTTCAACTGAACTTGGTGCACTATATGGAAAGAAGTTCTATGGGGGTACGAACCACCTACTTCCCAGAGGATGGTGGTGGAGGTGAAACTAGGATGACATAGAAGCATGTCTGGAACGAGCAAATCCAACCAAATTTTGTGCATACACGACTCATTATTGGTCTTATTTGCATGTATAATTATTTGCATAAAAACACTGTGAGTATCATATACTCCCAGCACCTGTAAGAGTAGGAGTGGCTGTGAGGAGACCAATATTAAAATCGAATCCATAGTTTTCGGGAATGCTAGCTTCATTGCTGACACTCATGATAGCGTTTTACCCCTACCAGTATGGGGATACAGGTGCAAAGACAGTGGTGTAGCAACATGTCGTCTACCACCTGAATAACTTTAACCAAACTCTGTAGTCGTATCATTTGTTGCCTGGAAAAAAAAAAATTAAAATTTTATTTTTGTGGAGATCCACATCCTACACGCGTTTTGAAGGAAAAGTGGTCAAGGTAGGAAGTATTCTTTTTATTATCTACTCGATTAGCCAATTACAACGTTTGGTCATTTGTATGGCCGAATCTTAAGTTTCCAGCTCCATTTTACATCATAATACATCGCTTTTACACGTGGTCAGGAATACATCTCACTTGACAGTAAGGTACCCATAGCACCCATACGGCCTGATGGTCGGGGAGAGAGAGTGTGATATAAAAGCATAATACAGGAACACCTGGAGTAATTTCAACCAAATTTGGTATGTTGTTGTTGTTGTGGTCTTCAGTCCTGAGACTGGTTTGATGCAGCTCTCCATGCTACTCTATCCTGTGCAAGCCTCTTCACCTCCCAGTACCTACCGCAACCTACATCCTTCTGAATCTGCTTAGTGTATTCATCTCTTGGTCTCGTTCTACAATTTTTACCCTCCACGCTGCCCTCCAATACTAAATTGGTGATCCCTTGATGCCTCAGAACATGTCCTACTAACCGGTCCCTCCTTTTTGTCAAGTTGTGCCACATACTCCTCTTCTCCCCAATTCTATTCAATACTTCATCATTAGTTATGTGTTCTACCCATGTAATCTTCAGCATTCTTCTGTAGCACCACATTTCAAAAGCTTATATTCTCATCTTGTCCAAACTATTTATCGTCTATGTTTCACTTCCATACATGGCTACACTCCATACAAATACTTTCAGAAACGACTTCCTGACACTTAAATCTATAATCGATGTTAACAAATTTCTCTTCTTCAGAAACGCTTTCCTTGTCATTGCCAGTCTACATTTTATATCCTCTCTACTTCGACCATCATCAGTTATTTTGCTCCCCAAATAGCAAAACTCCTTTACTACTTTAAGTGTCTCATTTCCTAATCTAATTCCCTCAGCGTCACCCGACTTAATTCGACTACATTCCATTATCCTCGTTTTGGTTTTGTTGATATTCATCTTATATCCTCCTTTCAAGACACTATCCATTCCATTCAACTGCTCTTCCAAGTCCTTTGCTGTCTCTGATAGAATTACAATGTCGTCGGCGAACCTCAAAGTTTTTATTTCTTCTCCATGGATTTTAATACCTACTCCGAGTTTTTCTTTTGTTTCCTTCACTGCTTGCTCAATATACAGCTTGAATAAAATCGGGGATAGGCTACAGCCCTGTCTCCCTCCCTCCCCAACCACTGCTTCCCTTTCATGCCCCTCGGTTCTTATAACTGCCGTCTGGTTTCTGTACAAATTGTAAATAGCCTTTCGCTCCCTGTATTTTACCCCTTCCACCTTCATAATTTGAAAGAGAGTATTCCAGTCAACATTGTCAAAAGCTTTCTCTAAGTTTACAAATGCTAGAAACGTAGGTTTGCCTTTCTTTGATCTAGCTTCTAAGATGAGTCGTAGGGTCAGTATTGCCTCACGTGTCCCAAAATTTCTACGGAATCCAAACTGGTCTTCCCCGAGGTCGGCTTCTACTAGTTTTTCCATTCTTCTGCAAAGAATTCGCGTTAGTATTTTGCAGCTGTGACTTATTAAACTGATAGTTCGGTAATTTTCACATCTGTCAACACCTGCTTTCTTTGGGATTGGAATTATTATATTCTCCTTGAAGACTGAGGGTATTTCGCCTGTTTCATACATCTTGCTCACCAGATGGTAAGAGTTTTGTCAGGACTGACTCTCCCAAGGCCGTCAGTAGTTCCAATGGAATGTTGTCTACTCCGGGGGCCTTGTTTCGACTCAGGTCTCTCAGTGCTCTGTCAAACTCTTCGGCAGTATCGTATGTCCCATTTCATATTCATCTACATCCTCTTCCATTTCCATAATATTGTCCTCAAGGACATCGCCCTTGTATAGACCCTCTATATACTCCTTCCGCCTTTCTGCTTTCCCTTCTTTGGTTAGAACTGGGTTTCCATCTGAGCTCTTGATGTTCATGCAAGTGGTTCTCTTGTCTCCAAAGGTCTCCTTAATTTTCCTGTAGGCAGTATCTATCTTACCCCTAGTGAGATAAGCCTGTACATCCTTACATTTGTCCTCTAGCCATCCCTGTTTAGCCATTTTGTACTTCCTGTCGATCTCATTTTTGAGACATTTGTATTCCTTTTTGCCTGCTTCATTTACTGCATTTTTATATTTTCTCCTTTCATCAATTAAATTCAGTATATCTTCTGTTACCCAAGGTTTTCTACTAGCCCTCGTCTTTTTACCTACTTGATCCTCTGCTGCCTTCACTACTTCATCCCTCAAAGCTACCCATTCTTCTTCTACTATATTTCTTTCCCCCATTCCTGTCATACCCCATTTGGTTATACATGGCAATACTCATATAAGAACTAACTGAGTACGCGGCGTTCATAGGTATGTATTTATTCCAGTTCCATTAGCCCATTTCCTCTTTCCCCTTCCTCTCTATCCACCTCCTTATCCACCTATCTCTGTGCACCTCCTTCACCTCCACTGTTCTTCTCCTCCTGTTCCTATTTCTGTCCATCTGCTACTCCTTCTCCACTCTCTTTCCATCTCCTTCTCTTTCCTTCCTTTGTCCATCTACTCCTACCCCTCTCTCTCCACTTTATCACTCCCATCCCAACAGGAGGTTGCTGGTTCTTACCCCCACTGTATTTCTTTCGAGACTGTAGTGGGTGTACCGCGTTTGGTGAAAATCTGTGCAGTGGCTTAGGAGGAGCTTTTTTGGTTACCAGAATACACACATGTCACATATATTTGACATATATGTAACATACACTCCTGGAAATGGAAAAAAGAACACATTGACACCGGTGTGTCAGACCCACCATACTTGCTCCGGACACTGCGAGAGGGCTGTACAAGCAATGATCACACGCACGGCACAGCGGACACACCAGGAAACGCGGTGTTGGCCGTCGAATGGCGCTAGCTGCGCAGCATTTGTGCACCGCCGCCGTCAGTGTCAGCCAGTTTGCCGTGGCATACGGAGCTCCATCGCAGTCTTTAACACTGGTAGCATGCCGCGACAGCGTGGACGTGAACCGTATGTGCAGTTGACGGACTTTGAGCGAGGGCGTATAGTGGGCATGCGGGAGGCCGGGTGGACGTACCGCCGAATTGCTCAACACGTGGGGCGTGAGGTCTCCACAGTACATCGATGTTGTCGCCAGTGGTCGGCGGAAGGTGCACGTGCCCGTCGACCTGGGACCGGACCGCAGCGACGCACGGATGCACGCCAAGACCGTAGGATCCTACGCAGTGCCGTAGGGGACCGCACCGCCACTTCCCAGCAAATTAGGGACACTGTTGCTCCTGGGGTATCGGCGAGGACCATTCGCAACCGTCTCCATGAAGCTGGGCTACGGTCCCGCACACCGTTAGGCCGTCTTCCGCTCACGCCCTAACATCGTGCAGTCCGCCTCCAGTGGTGTCGCGACAGGCGTGAATGGAGGGACGAATGGAGACGTGTCGTCTTCAGCGATGAGAGTCTCTTCTGCCTTGGTGCCAATGATGGTCGTATGCGTGTTTGGCGCCGTGCAGGTGAGCGCCACAATCAGGACTGCATACGACCGAGGCACACAGGGTCAACACCCGGCATAATGGTGTGGGGAGCGATCTCCTACACTGGTCGTACACCACTGGTGATCGTCGAGGGGACACTGAATAGTGCACGGTACATCCAAACCGTCATCGAACCCATCGTTCTACCATTCCTAGACCGGCAAGGGAACGTGCTGTTCCAACAGGACAATGCACGTCCGCATGTATCCCGTGCCACCCAACGTGCTCTAGAAGGTGTAAGTCAACTACCCTGGCCAGCAAGATCTCCGGATCTGTCCCCCATTGAGCATGTTTGGGACTGGATGAAGCGTCGTCTCACGCGGTCTGCACGTCCAGCACGAACGCTGGTCCAACTGAGGCGCCAGGTGGAAATGGCATGGCAAGCAGTTCCACAGCACTACATCCAGCATCTCTACGATCGTCTCCATGGGAGAATAGCAGCCTGCATTGCTGCGAAAGGTGGATATACACTGTACTAGTGCCGACATTGTGCATGCTCTGTTGCCTGTGTCTATGTGCCTGTGGTTCTGTCAGTGTGATCATGTGATGTATCTGACCCCAGGAATGTGTCAATAAAGTTTCCCCTTCCTGGGACAATGAATTCACGGTGTTCTTATTTCAATTTCCAGGAGTGTATTTCACACATATTTGTACACACAATTCACCTGTATCTGTAGCGAATTTCATCCTGTAGTTTCGATTTCACGCAGCTGAATCTCTGTTACGTCATATCTCCTGAGCAGTGTGTCGTACAATGATATTTGTAGATCCACTCAGCGACAAATGTGGACACTACGAGTTTGGTTGTGAATGGAGTTAGTAGCAAAACAGTAATGAATTTTACGTCATGCGCGATGCGGCAGTTTTGCAAGTTTCTCAGTGTTTAAGACGTCATTTCTCTTAAACTACGAGCGTACAATGATAGAATTTTGCAGGTACATTCAGTGGAATACGTGAGTACTGGTTGGAAAATGTGTCGTGCATACAGTCAGTAGTAAAGAAGTAATAAATTAAAACGTCATGCCTGATGCGGCAATTTTACTGCAAGAACGATGAAAATGTAGTAAGCGATAAATCTTTTCGTTTCATCATTTTGTGGGGGCTGTCAGCGAGAAAAAGTTTCGTAAAGGTGTGAAATTACGTGTAAAATTTGTTGCGAGTCACTAACTGCTGTCATTCTCAAATAGGGGATGAACATTTTGCGAAGTTGTTCGTCGTGAACTACACTACTCTTTCATCCCCACCTCCATCCCTTTCATAGAAAGGTGGTCCTTAGCCCCACAGCAGTTTCTTTCATAGAGCACCGATGTGTGTACAAACTTTGGGTGAAATCGGTCCAGTGGTTTAGGAGAAGATGTGGAGCATACATATACACATACATACATATGGGCGTACATCCATTATTGTAATATGCATGAATACTATGGGAGTAAAAAGATACTCTTACGCCCCCTAGGGATGGGGTGAGGAGGAAGGGGGGTTCATGAAATATATTCGAAAACGACCTCCTGGTATTTCTCTCCTGCATTTAGCTGACTTTTAATATTTCAAAAATATGAAGCGCAATTTTATCTTATTTCCTGCATTTAGTTGACTTTAAATACGTTAAAAATATGATGCGCAATTTGTCTCTTATTTCCTCTGTTCATTGTGTCAACTAGGTCGCGAGAATAAACATTGCAGCTAGTCAATAATTTAGTGAGCGTGTTTCAGGACCAAAGATCTTGCTTTACGGCTAAGCATCACAGATAAATTTGTTTTTTTGAGTAGTGTTTGAAGGGTGAAAGGAATGTTTAAAAATCCAGCGACATTTAAATTCATACTCTTGCTATAGAGACAATTAAGAGAAAGAAGCAGTGTGAGTAAATATGAAGAAATGAGATAAAATGCTTATCTCGTTACCAGTGTAAAAAATGTATTTACAGTCTCTCACCTCGAAATTAGAACCATTGTCCAGCTCATTTTGCATACTTTTTACTGAGAGAGAATTAAAAGTTTCCGCATGAAACACTGGGACGAAACTCGCCACAGATTCAGATAAAATGAATATGTTTGAAGTGAAGTGTGTTAAATATATGTGACACACACACACACACACACACACACACACACACACATTATATATATATATATATATATGATTGAAGCGATTTCATAAATTCACTGTAGCTCCATTTATTGACATATGGTCACGACACACTACAGATACGTAGAAAAACTCATAAGTGTTGTTCGGCTGAAGCCGCACTTCAGGTTTCTGCCACCAGAGCGCTCGAGAGCGCAGTGAGACAAAATGGCGACAGGAGTCGAGAAAGCGTATGCCGTGCTTGAAATGCACTCACATCAGTCAGTCATAACAGTGCAACGACACTTCAGGACGAAGTTCAACAAAGATCCACCAACTGCTAACTCCATTCGGCGATGGTATGCGCAGTTTAAAGCTTCTGGATGCCTCTGTAAGGGGAAATCAACGGGTCGGCCTGCAGTGAGCGAAGAAACGGTTGAACGCGTGCGGGCAAGTTTCACGCGTAGCCCGCGGAAGTCGACGAATAAAGCAAGCAGGGAGCTAAACGTACCACAGGATGGTGTTCCACCGCACTTCCATCATGATGTTCGGCATTTCTTAAACAGGAGATTGGAAAACCGATGGATCGGTCGTGGTGGAGATCATGATCAGCAATTCATGTCATGGCCTCCACGCTCTCCCGACTTAACCCCATGCGCTTTCTTTCTGTGGGGTTATGTGAAAGATTCAGTGTTTAAACCTCCTCTACCAAGAAACGTGCCAGAACTGCGAGCTCGCATCAACAATGCTTTCGAACTGATTGATGGGGACATGCTGCACCAAGTGTGGGAGGAACTTGATTATCGGCTTGATGTCTGCCGAATCGCTAAAGGGGCACATATCGAACATTTGCGAATGCCTAAAAAAACTTTTTGAGTTTTTGTATGTGTGTGCAAAGCATTGTGAAAATATCTCAAATAATAAAGTTATTGTAGAGCTGTGAAATCGCTTCAATCATTTGTAATAACCCAATATATATATATATATATATATATATATATATATATATATATATATATATATATATAGGGTGTCCCAGCTATCTTGTCCACCCAAAATATCTCTGGAACAAAAACAGCTATTGAGACGCGAAGTTGACGCTTGAAACACCCGACATGCGCTGCTAGCGCAACTTCGCGTCTTAATATCTCGGGATGTAATGGGAATATTGCGATGCAATCAACGCCATTGTGTATGTGCTTTGTTATGCTATGGATTGCTGAAGAAAAAATATAGGAGGTCCATTTAAAAAAACATATGTTTGTGTTAAAAAACACGTATGTTTTCGTTTTAGAATGTTTCCAAATATGTTCAATCATGGGCCCCAACCCTACATTGATACCGGTGAAAGTCGTTTTCCAATAGCTGTTATTGTTCCAGATATATATATATATATATATATATATATATATATATATATGTATGTGTGTGTGTGTGTGTGTGTGTGTGTGTGTGTGTGTGTGTGTGTGTGTGTGTGTGTGCGAAATGTATCTGTCAGATGCATATGTTGGCGAAGTCACTGGCAAATACCTTGTGTTTTAATATCGAGTGAATAATTATTTTCAAGAAATGTGTCGAATAGAGCCGTTCTTCGTGGTTGTGGGGTATGTTTTGTTTTCATACAGAGCAGACTGTGAGGGATCTACACTCCTGGAAATTTAAATAAGAACACCGTGAATTCATTGTCCCAGGAAGGGGAAACTTTATTGACACATTCCTGGGGTCAGATACATCACATGATCACACTGACAGAACCACAGGCACATAGACACAGGCAACAGAGCATGCACAACGTCGGCACTAGTACAGTGTATATCCACCTTTCGCAGCAATGCAGGCTGCTATTCTCCCATGGAGACGATCGTAGAGATGCTGGATGTAGTCCTGTGAAACGGCTTGCCATGCCATTTCCACCTGGCGCCTCAGTTGGACCAGCGTTCGTGCTGGACGTGCAGACCGCGTGAGACGACGCTTCATCCAGTCCCAGACATGCTCAATGGGGGACAGATCCGGAGATCTTGCTGGCCAGGGTAGTTGACTTACACCTTCTAGAGCACGTTGGGTGGCACGGGATACATGCGGACGTGCATTGTCCTGTTGGAACAGCACGTTCCCTTGCCGGTCTAGGATTGGTAGAACGATGGGTTCGATGACGGTTTGGATGTACCGTGCACTATTCAGTGCCCCCTCGACGATCACCAGTGGTGTACGGCCAGTGTAGGAGATTGCTCCTCACACCATGATGCCGCGTGTTGGCCCTGTGTGCCTCGGTCGTATGCAGTCCTGATTCTGGCGCTCACCTGCACGGCGCCAAACACGCATACGACCATCATTGGCACCAAGGCAGAAGCGACTCTCATCGCTGAAGACGACACGTCTCCATTCGTCCCTCCATTCACGCCTGTCGCGACACCACTGGAGGCGGGCTGCACGATGTTGGGGCGTGAGCGGAATACGGCCTAACGGTGTGCGGGACCGTAGCCCAGCTTCATGGAGACGGTTGCGAATGGTCCTCGCCGATACCCCAGGAGCAACAGTGTCCCTAATTTGCTGGGAAGTGGCGGTGCGGTCCCCTACGGTACTGCGTAGGATCCTACGGTCTTGGCGTGCATCCGTGCGTCGCTGCGGTCTGGTCCCAGGTCGACGGGCACGTGCACCTTCCGGCGACCACTGGCGACAACATCGATGTACTGTGGAGACCTCACGCCCCACGTGTTGAGCAATTCGGCGGTACGTCCACCCGGCCTCCCGCATGCCCACTATACGCCCTCGCTCAAAGTCCGTCAACTGCACATACAGTTCACGTCCACGCTGTCGCGGCATGCTACCAGTGTTAAAGACTGCGATGGAGCTCCGTATGCCACGGCAAACTGGCTGACACTGACGGCGGCGGTGCACAAATGCTGCACAGCTAGCGCCATTCGACGGCCAACACCGCGGTTCCTAGTGTGTCCGCTTTGCCGTGCGTGTGATCATTGCTTGTACAGCCCTCTCGCAGTGTCCGGAGCAAGTATGGTGGGTCTGACACACCGATGTCAATGTGTTCTTTTTTCCATTTCCAGGAGTGTATATCTTTAATAATTATCTATCATATCATATTGACTACACTGTAGGCGCTAGTAAAACTAGAGGACTCCAATCTGTGATGCACCATTGGACTGAAGTGTTGTCGGGTATAAAATGGTACTCACCATTTTGCGACTCTCGAAATCGAGCTGCCCCGCCACAGTGACACTTCCTGTGTCGCTGTCTATGGAGAAGGCTCCGTCTTCGTTTCCCGCCTCGATCTGGTAGCGGATGTCCAGATCTGCAATAAAAGAAGTCACGTACTGAGTAGTGGGCTACGGTGGACTACCGCAACTGCCGCTACATTGCGTTGAGATCGCGTATGCCACATTGGGGCCTACGTATGCAGAAGTCGCATCGTTTCTGAGCGTTAAGCACCACGTTGAACTCACCACGGTCAACGTTGACGTTCGACAGCACGGTCCGTATGCTGACGGCGGCTTAAGCGTCGCCTTGGCATGGAGGGGGGGGGGGGGGGGGGGAAGGTGCTAGACGGAGATCGGTGCAGCGCCAGGGTCCTGGCATGGTGTGCAGACCTAGGTTGTTTTGAATGGGCGTCGCCAGCTGCCTGTGTGGGTGCAGTTCCTTATAGTCGGAGGGCTGGCGGCCCCCATCACCATCAGAGAAAAGGCGAGGTGGGGCGTGTTGGCAGTGAATTGGTGTCCGCTGGCGTAAGCAAACAGATGTGGAATGTAACATGAGGCATGGTCTAGCTGTAGCAGCAGACGAGGATCGCCTCTGCATGTCCAGAGGATACTTCAGCTGGAGACCAGGAAGCGGTTTCAAATGAAAGTTTCCTTTACTGACGACTGGGAAGCGGGGCTTAAGAGTGACTTGTGCTGTTGAGTTGTGCTGTTCATTACATTTGTGCTGGCAGTTGTGAGTCTGGATTGATGGTCCGGTATCGTTGATGATCGCGCGCGGCAAACCAAAAGTCGACCAGCGCAGAGATGCTGCACAGCCAAGCAGCTTCACTGAACCGACGCTGCTCCGCGCTCTCCAAATACCGCCGCCCTGCACAAAGGCGGTCCGTTCTGCTCAGTTCTAGCTTCGAATTATACCTGTTCCCGAGTGCAGTCATGCTTTCAGAGTTCTACTTCCGCTTTCAGAGGGCAGCGTCGTCGTATCGTCAGTCGAGCCTAGTTCAGTCTTAAATGTACAGTTTGTTGAGCACCATCGATGGATATGTATTCATCGAAGCTGCAGTAAACATTCAGAGTTTATTATCTGGAGACACTTAAGCACAGCTCAGTGTCTACAACTGCCTCGCGTGTATCTGAACAGCAAATCATTTACTTGTGAAATTCATTCCATGCATGTTCACACAGCAACAGCGGCTAAAAGCTAAAGATAAATGTATTTTCTGCTTCCATGAAGTGTTACTTTATTAAGCTGTTCAATTGACTGACTGTTTCATTTGCTCACGTTTATGTGTGTTCAAAACAGAACACACAGAGCCTTATATAACTGTACTTATCTGATTAAGCATTGCGAAGCTGTGGTACGGTCTGCATTGCATCCTGGCGACAAACTTTGTGTGATTCAAATGCCAGAGTATGTACTTTTACAGTCCTTTGTACGTTAGCTTGTTGTGTCCGTGTAGATAGTGTATGTTAGTATGCGTTGTCTGTCCAGTGTGTGATAAGAGTATTGGTAACAGTTGGCTGTTACTGTACTACCTAGTGAGCTAGTGTATGTTGTTGCAGGATTTCGGTATCATCTGCCCCCCTTCCCTTCTGTAAAGCTAGTTAGTCACGTGAAGCCATTATTAGGAATGATATGTAAATATGCATCTTAGGCTAAGATTTCTGTAGTAAGTTCATTGTTACCCAGTTGGACAATTATTAATTGTGAGCTGAGTGTTTATTATAATTAATTTTAAATTGTTACATTAGAAGATAACTAATCGGGAAAACTGTACACTAGTTCTTGCCTTGTTTTATTTACGAATGCCCTCTGGCATTGTAAGTTATTTTCTTTAACACATCAAGAGCCCAGGTATGCACAACCCACAGCCAAATTCCGTTCCCACTGATACCCTGCTCTATAAGTCAAATAAGCATTCAATCTTGTAGGGCTAATTTACGTGACTGTTGACCATATATTCGCGAGAAAAGTGATAGATGAAATAGGTCATGTGGGACTGTACTGCCAATCAATTAGTTGAGCTATTAAACGTTTCGAACAAATTTAGTTTTGAGATAAAGTTGTATAAGGCAGTCTGAGCCCTCACCTCTACATTACACACATCTCCAAACCATCTGGTTTATCTAATACTGGCTGTTACCAGCAGCTGCGCTCACGTATCAGTAGTTTTGTCATGATGAGTGTTAGTGAGTACTGGTAAATACGCTACTGTATATACAATAACAACAGCTGCCCTCACGTGTCTGCCTTTTTGGGTAAGCACAGCTCGTGATGTGCTGTCCCAACGCACAATGCGTCGGCATACGCAGCGCCAATGGTGAGCAGTGCATACAGAGGCGCATGCACAGTGTTACTGAAGTAACTACACATCATAAAACATATACATTTTGCAAGAAATAGTGTAAAAAATGGATGAAATACATTGAAGCTCGTATAAGAATAGTATTCATTAGTTTAAACTGTTTCACGTAGCACTTACCAATCAATAAAAGCATTTACAGAAATATGACAAGATCAAAAGTCAGAGAATAAACAGATTTCCAAAGAGTACATAATTTTCCATAACTCGTGTAATATTTTTAAAATTAGATAAATTCTAGTGTTCGACTCCAATCGTCGGTTTGGAGCAATGACGTCATACCAAAGGCAAAGACACTACGTATAGGCAATATATAAAAGCGAAGGGTCATCTCGTAAACAAACGAATCTAGCACACAATAAAATTACAATCACATTCACTCAGTTATTTACGAAGTCATGAATTATATTTAAACGAATTATATCTAACGAAAATAATGAAGAACATGAATTAAAAACAAATTTTCATGTCTGAAAGAAATATTCTCGTACTTCACGCAAGCAGAAAAGCACATAGAACCTTTCAATTGCATTACAGTACATCGCAGGGTGAAGTCATACTGTTACAAAATAGCGTTAATGTTACTATTAAGTATTGAATCTAACGAGAGAAGCGCAGGAAAGTTGCGGTTTTGGGCGAGCAAAAAGTAAAATGTAACAGAAAAATGGAAAATGAAATGAATGACAACAAACAGGAAACAATAGCATGAAATGTGGAGAAACCGACACACAACATTCCAGAAGAAAATCCGTACATGAATAAAGAATATCTATAAAAAATTAAGAATATTGTAATAGATAACGAGAATTAACCTGTGTAGGTAAATTCCAGTTATATATTCCAACCGCTTCATGATTCATTTTTAAATTATCTTTGCAGTTCAAAATGGTTCAAATGGCTCTGAGCACTATGCGACTCAACTTCTGAGGTCATCAGTCGCCTAGAACTTAGAACTAATTAAACCTAACTAACCTAAGGACATCACACACATCCATGCCCGAGGCAGGATTCGAACCTGCGACCGTAGCGGTCACGCGGTTCCAGACTGAAGCGCCTTTAACCGCACGGCCACACCGGCCGGCTATATCTTTGCAGTTGTATGCGCTGAAGCGTAATAGCATTTCTACATTTATAATTGTTCTCTAGAACTACTGCGGTATATAACAAAAATTGGAATCGATAACTAGACCTGACCCTCTATATAGGTCAATCCTAGTTACCGATTCCAATGTTAGTAGGTTTTCTGCAGTACCTCACAGAGCAATTACAAGTGCAGACATCCCATTAACCTACATTTCAGTACACATACATGCTTAATAAACGATCTAATTAATGAACCATAGAATGGCTGGAATCGCTAACTAGAATTGAGGAGGGCAGATCTAGTTGCCGATTCCAACTATTCGATGGTTCATAATTTTGGACATTTTTGCGGTAAATCTGTGGGCTACGTTTTTGTAGGATTTCCAGATTTTTTATTGATCTCAGAACTACTTCGAAAAACTAATAAATGTTGAAGGTATAGCTTCCAAATTTTTCTCTTTTTCATAGTAGTGAAGAGAGTAATAACAGATGTAGAAATCCTGTAAGACTTCAGTGCACACACTTGTTGTTAAAACGGTCTAAATAATGAACCGTGGAATGGCTAGAATCGGTAACTAGAATTAACCTATATAGGTCAATTCCAGTGACCGATTCAAATGTTTGTTAGACTACTTTTTGTCAATTTTCATTACTTGTGTAGATCTAACAATTAGTATTAAAAGTTAATGCTATTTCACAATATTGTGACTTCATTATGCGCTATACTGTATTGGATTTAAAGGTTCCCTGTGTTTTTCTTATTCGCATAAATTACGACGGTAATTTATTTCAGAATTGTGTACTTCTGCTTTTCTGTTCTTATTTATTTTCATTACCTTTAATTCTTGTCGGTATAATTAGTGGCCAAGTAATTAATCACGTGATCTATGTTTGTAATTTTATCGTATGCTACACTCGTTTGTTTACGAACCTGATCAGTTCTTTCAAAGATTGCCACCATGTAGCGTCTCTGTCTAAGGTATGACGTCATTGTTCCAAGCCGACGAGTGGGATCGGATACCAGAACTGACCCTTAAAATCAATAAGGATTTTGTACTACGCATTTTCTAAAGTAGCCTATGTTCTTCTTCAGGGTTGAAACTATCTCTCTAACAAACTCCATCGAAATTGGTTCAGTGTATTAGTCGTGGAAACGTAATGGACAGAGTTACTTTCGCATTTATAATATTAGTGTGGAGAAAACTTGCAATAACTATTTTTTCCGTGATCCTGTTTTGATGAAATAAATTCTTTAAGGTGACCCATGCTATGCTCGAGTTACCTGTGGAAACCCCATGAAAATTAGTCTAGCAGTTTTGAAGAAGCGTGTTCAAACAGGCAAACACACGGACTCGGCAGTTTTACAGATTTGTTATTGGTGTAGAAGATTAGTCGCAATAGGAAACTGAAGAACTAGTATCTGTGACAGGATTATGAGTATGTCAGTATGGGAGATTAATATTTTGTTTCTCTAAGGATAAAAGAACATTAAATATATGGTACCAGAATATAAGAACAAAAAAATAGTTCCAAAAAATATTTCTTGGGATGGTAATTCGCTAATTTACTGCTTATCATAGCTCCAAACTCGATTTTCTTTTCACTTTGACGTACTAAGAAGTCATTTCGTAGTGCCACCGAAACATAATTTATCAAAACAGAGACTCAGCAAACTTCTTATCATTCATTTTATCTTCCACTCTTCATGCTACTCTTCTTCCCTCAGTTTTTCAAATCGAAATATATAAGAGGCGATCGGAAAGTTTGCGGTTGAGAGCGTTGCTATAGTGCATACGCAACGTAACGCGACTCCGATGCATGTACATAAGCACCATCATCTTACGTGTGCTGTTAGTGTGGCATTCGTACATGTACTATGTGCGTGCGGTAAATGTGGAAACATGAGCTATGGCAATATTATTACTAAATTCGTCATAACAGGACCAATGTGCTGTTATTACTTACTTGATTGCCGAAGTCCGAACACCAGTAGACAGCCATCGGACTGAAAATGTTGTGTGGGCAGCATATCAGTCTGAAACCGTCGTTGTAGTATGCTGGGCCAAGTTCGTGGTGTTTACGATTCGACACAAAATGCCGGTCGATCTAGGAGGCTGCCCGCATACGTTACGGAAAACCGCAAGCGGGCGGTTTATGTTGCGACTGGGACGGACAGGCGCATGACAAGTCGTGTGTTAGCAAAGGATCTCGACAACAGCTTCTGTAGCGTGCAACAAATTATTCGGCAGGAGTTATTCTACCATAATGTCTGCAGACCGTCGATATCGAGCGTAGAATTCCGAACAAAAAGCAGACCTGTTGTATCTGGGAAACACAGTCCTAAAAATTTTTTTGAAATACGTCATCCTTACGCCAGTGACTGCTCTAAGTTCTTATTGCACTATTGCAATAGTGTAATAAAAACTTATAAAAGTCACTGGCGTGAAGATTTGGTCCTTCAAAAAGCAAACCGGATGGCTGTTGGCCTGGAGCACCCCATGCGACCTAATGTTGAAGGCAACACGTTCTCTGAGCGCATTGTGTCAGGCGGTAAAAGCTGATGCCAGCACTAACAGACAGGGTAGAAAGCGTTGACGATACGTTGTTGTCATCCATCGTTCCTTCATCCCAAGAAGTTCAAGAGCCAGCCATCTGCTCAACCTGTTATTTGATTACCAGACGCCATAGATTATTGATTTTAAAGAACATGGTGTCTCTTTGACCGCATAACGGTACTGCGCAACGCTGGAGAAATTACGCCGTATAAGTAAGGCGAAACGTCCGGGAAAACTGCTACAAGGGGTGTTGCTGCTTCATGGTAAGGCACGTCCCACATAGAAAATGTTGTGACTTAGAATTCACGCCAACTCAAGCGGGACACATTCGAGCGCCTGACCTACAGAGCTGATCTCGTCCCATTCGATTACCACGCCATCGCTCACTTAAAATAAGACCTTGAGGAGTCAACGATTCCCGTCGGACGAGGATGTTTAGCAGGTAGCTGTGGTCTTTTTCAAACGGTAGAACACGTTGTTTTACCTAACTATTATCCCCAACCTGGTGCGTCGATGGGATGATTTCCTCAATGGTCGAAATGGTTTTTCCTGATCGGCATGCCGATTCTGGACTCTACGGCCTTTGAGCAGAAACTTATTGACCGTTCTTCATAAAACTAGATAACTGATCTGCATATGTGCTGCAACTGAAATTGACATTTTACATGACCACGATCTTATTTTTTAGTTACTGCCATCTTCTTAATGTTCGTTTGTTTAGGTAATCCATTCGAAAAACTCACATTTCCTTCAACACAAAGTTTCCACAGCTCACATTACGCACACCACTAGGAAGAAGAAAAAACAACAGACTGATTTATTACTTTATTCTATGACAAATATTGCAGTGAACAGCTTTCATCTAGACTTGTGTGAGGCTTTAGTGTTGACTAATGTGCCCTGCAACGTGCTAAAGCACACCACATTTTAAGAACTTTCTGCATTGTACCAGGAAAGTCGAGACTGCAACAATTATTTGAAACAGATGTATGGAAAGGTTATTGCTGGCATTAAAATAGACATTTGTGACCACTGCATTTGGCTTTCAGTCGACGAGTCTACTGACGTCTCTGGCTGAAGTTTCTTAGTCTGCAAAAATGTACGGGAGACAGTAGAAAAAGTTTCACATTACACAGCTTAGAAATGTGGTTCACTGTGTAATGCAATTCCAAAATGTAATATGATTGGAGCGTTAGGCCTCAGACTGTGGCCATACCCAAGTACGCATAGCAAGTGTGTGTTTTTTTGTGTCACAAATGAAAGGCATTTTCCATTACAGTATTACGAAAGCTGAAAATGGTTGTAGCACCGGCAAATATCTCGACTGTTTATGAATTTCTTCGAGTTTCGATACAGAAAATAATTAGTTGCTCATTTTTCACAAATAACTAGAATGACAATGTTAAAAATACAATAAAAATTTACTATGTTAATACTGGAGTTAATTATATTTTAATTAGATGACTCCAGAAAGCCAAAAATATTTTCCAAGAAGATGGAGTGCTAAAATCAGTTTCACAAAAACCTAATAATCCGGGCGCTAGTCCTTAGCAATATTCGCTGCTTAGCATCGGTCCCAGGCCACGCTCACAACAATGAAAATATCGCGCGAAGTGACGTTGCCGTTGCTTAGCAATTGTCTGCTTTGAGAGGTGAAGTTATCGGGACGTGTATAGGTGTTGTTTGAGAGGAATATAGTGATTAAAAAGTTTGCCGCAAATCTTCGCAAACAGAGGTTAATTTAGAGTTTGGCAGAAGGTTAACTGTTGAAGAAAAGCAGACTTGCGAGGTAGAAGAATGGAGGTAAGTGACCAATCAATATCCAGCCATCATAACACGTCCACGTTGAAATTTTATGCTGTAGCCAAAAACTTGAAAAGCTTCTACTGCTGAATGCTAAATGTTCTAATCAGAATAAAATCCAGCGTGAATCCGAGCAACACCAAAAATATTACAGAGGATTTTTACGGCTATTTTCTGTGTATTTTGGCTTGGGAGGCTCGTGTGAATCGTGCATCACTCCACTTCGACAGCTATGATCCGCAAGCCACTTTGCGTTGTATGGTGGAGAGTGCTTCAGCATTTTGCACATGGTATGGGGGAAGGTCTCCTGTAAACAAACCATCGTAATGACTCCAATTACTCTGATTTCCAAATCTGTTATTTTTTCATGACACCTGTATGGGAGGAAGTAATACGCTGCCCAACTCCTTTCGATACTTACGCTCTTAGAATTTCTACAGTAACCTCTTCGTGGGGCACAACGGCCTCTTGTGCCGTCTACAACTTGCGTATGTAGGTTGAGCTTATCCGTAACGTTCTAGAGCCTACTCAACGATCTTTTGACGAAATGCACCAACCTTCATTGAATCTTCTCAATCTCGTCAATTTCTCGAACCAGACAAACGGCCCAGACTGATCAGTAATCCTGAAGAATCGGTCTAACATGATTTTTGTAACCCACTTTTTTCGTGGACGAGTTACATTTTCCTAAGTCTCTTCCAGTGAACCCCAGCCTGGAATGATCTTTTCCTAGAATTAGTTTTATGTGACAATTTCAACTTAGATCGCTTCGGACAGTTAATCCCAGATATTTTATCGAAGTTGCTGTTTTCAGGGATTTATCGACTATGGCGTAATCGAACAGTAACGGATTTCTTCGTCTATTTATACGCAGTGCCGGCCGTGGTGGTCTCGCGGTTCTAGGCGCTCAGTCCGGAACCGCGCGACTGCTACGGTCGCAGGTTCGCATCCTGCCTCGGGCATGGATGTGTATGATGTCCTTATGTTAGGTTTAGGTAGTTCTGAGTTCTAGGGGACTAATGACCACAGATGTTAAGTCCCATAGTGCTCAGAGCCATTTGAACCATTTTTTTATACGCAGTGCGTTACAAACACTAAGTTCTTAGGGCGCTGCCAGTCTCTGTACTACTAATCGACTCTCCTCAGATATTTCCGCATTTCGCTCACAGTCTTCTGACGTTGTGGCCTTCCTATAGCCAAGGAAGTCGTCTGCTTGTAGCCTCAGTGAGCTTCTGACGCTATCCACCGAGTCGTTCAATCTCTGTTTGCAGAAGTCTCTTATACAGATTTTCTTTCGCAAAAAGGTCGTAATGCGTGAGTATAAACCATGTTCCACAATTCTATAACATGCTGACATGACGTCTACCTGACGAGCCCTCTTGTGTGAGGGAAAGGCTTGCCTTGTTTTCCAATCGCTTGGTACCCTCAGTAGTTCCAGAGACCTATGATGAACTGGTACTTTAAGGGGTGCGAGTAATCTGTGTAGAATATCGCACTATCTCATGTGGCTCCACTGTGTTTCTTCTGATGAGCGATTTAAGTTAATTTCCTATTTCGTGACCATTTGTTTCAAAACTAGCTCTTCGGCATTCGTGCGATGATTGTAAGGAGCAATGGTTATACCATCTTTAGTGCTCAAACTTTTCCTGAAAATCAAATACAGCGAGACGGCCCTTTCTTTATTGTCTTCAGTATGGCTAAAGTAGCGACTGATTAGAAGATTTTTTTTAGGGGAACTTGCGATGAACTCACACTTCTTTAGTGCAGTAACTTTAACTGTGGTCTTAGTATGAACATGTTGAGTTTCAGCAAACAGACAAAGCGAACAACGGATACTTCTTCGCTAAATCACGTGAAACTAGTTTCGTCAGTCCACAGCGTAGATGCAGTAATCGAAAATGCACGCTGCTAAATTTTAACTCCATCCCAGGCCTGTGGATGTTCTTTCAAACAGCTGTAAATATACTTCCGAAGGAAATAGGTCTGTCTGTTAAATGGTTCATCTGTAACCCTCCGACCTACCGGCATCGGAGATATATCAAAGGTTCAAATGTCTCTGAGCACTATGGGACTTAACATTTCAGGTCATCAGTCCCCTAGAACTTAGAACTACTTAAACCTAACTAACCTAAGGACATCACACACATCCATGCCCGAGGCAGGATTCGAACCTGCGACCGCAGCGGTCGCGCGGTTCCAGACTGAAGCGCCTAGAACCGCTCGGCCACTCCGGCCGGAGATATACCCTTAGTCATATATGCTACGCAACCAGATCGCCTTATATCCACTGTCAACAATATTAATTTTTTTTTGAGAATCAGGACAGTTCGATTGCGAGCTGTTTTGTGTTTGTAGTGTAAATGTAGAACTAAAGTAGTAAAACAAGTATTCCAATTAAATAACGAGTTTAGTAAAACAAGCATCACAATTAAATAACGAGTTTTGTCAGTTATTACGAACCTGTTTGCCTCATATCGATTAACACTTTTTTTGCTCAGTACATGCTCAGTACATATGAAGATGGAAGTGAAGTAAAATACGTTGTTAGATGCATCTTGAAAGCATTCTAGGAATAAATAATTAAAAAATAATCCCAGTTACTGAATCATTTTCGATATTGCCTCAGATTACCAGAAGTTACTTTTCTGCTACTTAGAACCATACATTATGTGGGACAGAACTGAAGTGTTTCGTAGTGACAGCGTTCATACTGAATGTCATTATCAGCTTAGCATTAACATTACCACTGAAGTTTTTCGAAACTTTTTACAATGGTTTACGTGTTCAGTAAAGTATGTAACGTAACTCTTTTTAGGCGTTAGAAGGTCATGACACTGCATCATGCGTGTCCGAACAATGTCACCACCGGATGTGCGTAATAATCTTGCTCCTTTCCGTAGTATTTTGTATCTAAGTGAGAGATATAAGACCATAATTTACATTTTACAAACTTATTTGCATGTGCTTGAAACCACTATCTTCAGTGTTGTTATTCGGACACAACGATATATCAGTCACAAGAAAGGTGCAACATGAATATAATTAATTAAATGTTCTTAAGTCTGATGTGCATATACATTTCAAGAGGTACGCTGCATGGTTACCGAATTTCCTGATGCTGCTGCGGCTGCACATTGACCTCTGTTGTAACATTGATAACCATTTACAGTAAGCGAAACTAGCAGTTATTTTACAAATCTCAAGTGTCTGATCATGAGATATTTACTATTGGATCATTTACTGAAATTTATGAATAATGCAGTGAAGGAAACTGTTTAGCGTTGTTGATCATGGGAAACATCCATTAGTTGATGAGACAACCTAAACCCAGAGAAGACGGCTGGGTATGGATGCTAACTGTGACCAATTTCGTCTATGACGCATTTCTAATACTATCTACTCTTCATCTCTAAACAAAAGTGACCGATTTTAGTAAGCTTCAAGAAGGAAGTTGGATGATGTAAACTTGATTATTTGTACGAAAACTACCAATTAAGGCTCCAAAACTTTACCCCCTGATTTCTAGAGCTATGTTGGAGCTTGGCCTATGCTGTAAAGCTTTAGATAACAGAAGAGGAAACTTGATTTTGCCGTCTCGTCGTCTTCCGGATTGGGAAAAGATGAACCAGTAAATGGATCATAATCTTTGCAGGTGAAGAAATCTGGTTTTTTAAGTGCAGGAAATGAATTTCATTTCAAGTGAGAGCGCTGAATGACTGTGTGAGTACCTTGAGACGTATAAAACTCCATTGCGTTAATCACTCGTCCAACACATCTTGCTCATTCTTCTCGTGTATAGCACTAAACATACGTCGTTGCTCGTTAAGAAAACGGATCTGGACTGCCGGGCATTACATACATTTGTCACACCTATCCCCTTTTTCTCTTGAGGTCGTTAGCCTGATGAAATTGCTGGTTGTGCTCTTATGCCAGGCGATTCAAAAAGAAAGAATAGATTTCAGTTGTTTATTACACATTGCGTATGTCACTGGATGGAGGAAGTTTCAAAGTTTTGAGTAACATGGCTACTGCAACACAAGAGAAATCGTTTGTGTGTTGGTATTTGGGTGAAATCAGTCAATTGCTCACGTGCAACGTGCATTTCGCCGCCGATACAGCGAGAAGCCACCTCTGCACATGCGGGTTTATGACTGGCATACAAAATCCTTGGAAGTTGGTTGCATACGCACAGGGAGGAGCACTGGTCGGCTATCCGCGTGTGATGGAAAGGTCGAGCGTATCCGAGATGCGTTCACAGAGAGGTCCCGCAAGTGCACAAGACGGGCAGGACAGGAATTTAAAGTTCCTCAAAAAACGGTATGGCGTGTTCTGAAACGACGTCTGTATATGAAGCCTTACAAGTTGCAGTTGCTTCAGCAATTGTGTCCCGGCGACCATAACAGAAGGTACGAATTTTACATTTCATTTCTCTAGAATATGGCAGAGGACACTTTTCCCGAACGACTCAGCTTTTCAGACGAATCGATGTTTCATCTATCTGGTAAAGCAAATCGCCATAATGTAACAATTTGGGGATCGCTAAATCCTAACGTCGTCTTCGAACACCGGCAATGAACGTGTTTTGTTTCGTTTCTGTTCGGAATGTTTATAACCCTTCTCTTAATGCGGAGGAAACTGTGAGAGGAATGTCCTAGCTGAACATGATGCAAAATTGGTTGTTTCCTCAACTTCACGAAGCATCGAATGAGCATATTTTTATGCATGACGGTGCCCGCCTAACTTTCACCATAAGGTGCAGCGTTTTTTTAAGAACGCCATCCTACAACGCTGGACATAAAGACTGCAACAACTAGATCTTGTTCACTGCTTTTGGCCTCCCAGGTCACCTGATCTCACACCTTGAGATGTATTTCTTTGGTGCATAAAAGAAAGAGTCTTCGTCTCAGCTATGACAGCTACTCGTCAACAACTGATAAATTGTTGAAGCTGTCGCTTCAGTTAACACTGACTTGTTGATTCGTCTGTGGAATGAAATGGGCTACCGTTTCGATGTTTCTCGATCAACGCATAGCGCTCATGTTGAATGTATGGCATAGCGTTTGTGTGAACATTAAACTTTCATCCTTCCTATATCCAGTGACGTGCATAAAGTGTTCCGTCCTTCATAGTTTGTAATAAACAACTGAAATCTGTTGTTTCTTTATGATTCAACCTGTACGTTCAGCTTTCAAATCAGCTTTAATCAGCGCAGAGTAGGAAAAGTGTAATGTGAAGAAGGCATTAACAGGACAGGCAAGACAACGGGGCCTTTATTTTGTGGTAGTTTTATTGTTATTATTATTATTTGGATCGTGGTTACTTAGGCATAATGCAAACAGCTTGGCTCAAATACACTGAAGCGCCAAAGAAACTGGAATACGCATCCGTATAAAAATACAGAGACACAAAAACGGGCAGAATACGGCGCTGCGGTCGCAACGCCTATATAAGACAAGTGTCTGGCGCAGTTGTTAGATCGGTTACAGCTGCTACAATGGCAGGTTATGAAGATTTAAGTGAGCGCATGAGCGATGGAACACAGCACCTCCGAGGTAGCGATGAAGTGGGGATTTTCCCGTACGACAATTTCACGAGTGTAACGTGAATATCAGGAAATCGGTAAAACATCAAATCTGCGACATCACTGCGATCGGAAAAAGAACCTTCAAGAACGGAACAAACGACGACTGAAAAGAATCGTTCAACGTTTCAGAAGTGCAACCTGTGACATATATTCGGTGCCTACAGTGTCATGTCTTTCAGCGTCACACAAATTTTTAATTTTATAGGGGATCACTTAAGACTATTTCCATGGGTTCGCCCCTCAAATTTATCCCTCATATCACAAAATTGTCGTCTGATGTAGTACAAAATGAAAAAAAATGAATTCTTTTTAGAAGACAGTTTCGTATATAATTTATATTCAAAACCTTACACCTGTGTCACAGAACAAATTCTACATCGAGAATGCTTTACACAAGTTTAAGGAAAGAAATGCTTCCGATAATTATTACAGTATTTAAAGAACATCAAAATATGAACAGGCTGAAATAAACAAACAGTACGTGAGACTATGTTAATCAATTCAACTGTAAAAAGCTAAGGAGCATATTATTAGCAAAATGAGAACTATGCAAAAGCGAAAGGCCAAAATGAGTACTTCTCAATTGGGAGTAAATCAAAACAATCAGAATGGCTGAAAGAGAGCACAATAACATGAGCCATAAACGAAGAAGAGCTAAGCAGCTAAGGAAATAAGAGAATAGGCAAAAATGAGATGCCAACAAAATCAGCGCTGGCGGAATTTTTTTTTTTCCTTTATTGTAATTTTAAACACCTATACAGGCGGGCTGTCAGCAGCATAGTACGCTGCTCTTCAGCCTTAAGTGGAACAATAAACAGGACAGAGAGGTGATATATACAATACAAAAAACGGCGGGCAAAAAATGGAGATACAAAAAAAAAACAATAAACAAGAAGCCGTTCACGTTGGATGAAAAAAAACACTAACACTTGGAGACACGGCGCACAAAACACAGAGAACGGCGACGGCACATGTGAACAGTTGAGTTGTAACTGCACAAAACACAAAACGATGCACACACACTAAACACTGATGGCGATGATCTCCGGCGCGCGAATGTTCACTGAGCATGTACGAGTCCGGGGACCTGCCAAGAGAGGAGGTGGAGGAGGAGGAAGGGGAAATGGGAGAGGGGAGAGCAGAGATGCCATGGGCAAAGGAGAGGATAGGAGGGAGGGGGAAAGGAAAGAGAAGGGAAGGGAAAGGGGGGGAGGGAGGGTGCCTAAAGGAAAGGACACAGGAGGTGGGGTGGGGAGGATCAAAGTTGATAGGAGGGGTAGATGCAGGGGAGGAGGACATCATCAGGGAGGGGGGAGCTGGCGGAAGCCACCTTGGGAGAGGGTAAGGAGGGTTGTGAGATGGAGACCGGGTGGGACATGGGAATACAGGCGCGGCAGTGGGCGGGGGTGGGTGAGGATCGGGGAGACGAGCGGGTGAGGAGGGTCGAGTTTACGGGAGGTGTACAGGATCCGTATCCTTTCAAGGAAAAGGAGGAGGTGGGGGAAGGGGATGAGATCATACAGGATCCGCGTGGGGGAGGGGAGACGGATGCGATAGGCAAGGCAGAGAGCATGGCGTTCAAGTATTTGGAGGGATTTATAAAAGGGAGGGGGGGCGGAGATCCAAGCCGGATTGGCATAACAAAGGATAGGGCGGATGAGGGATTTATAGGTGTGGAGGATGGTGGAGGGGTCCAGACCCCACGTACGGCCGGAGAGGAGCTTGAGGAGACTGAGTCGGGAGCGTGCCTTGGCTTGGATTGTCCGGAGGTGGGGAGTCCAGGAGAGGCGACGGTCGAGGGTGACGCTAAGGTACTTAAGGGTGGGAGTGAGGGCGATAGGACGGCCATAGATGGTGGTGTAGAAATCAAGGAGGCGGAAGGAAGGGGTCGTTTTGCCTACAATGATCGCCTGGGTTTTGGAGGGATTGACCTTGAGCAACCACTGGTTGCACCAAGCGGTGAACCGGTCAAGATGGGATTGGAGAAGGTTTTGGGAGCGCTGTAGGGTGGGGGCAACGCCAAGGAAGGCGGTGTCATCGGCAAACTGGAGAAGGTGGACGGGGGCTGACGGCGGCGGCATGTCCGCCGTGTACAAAAGGTACAGAAGGGGGGAGAGGACGGAGCCTTGGGGCACACCGGCAGAGGGGAAAAAGGTGTAGGAATCTGAGTTATGGACGGTGACATAGGAAGGACGGCAGGAGAGAAAGGAGCCGATCAGACGGACGTAGTTAATGGGAAGGGCGAAGGTTTGGAGCTTGAAGAGGAGACCGGAATGCCATACGCGGTCATAGGCACGTTCAAGGTCCAGGGAGAGGAAGATTGCAGAGCGACGGGAATTAAGCTGTTCCGAAAGGAGATGAGTGAGGTGAAGGAGAAGGTCGTCGGAAGAGAAGGACGGCCGAAAGCCACATTGGGTTACGGGAAGGAGGCGGTGCTGGCGGAGATGCTGGTGGATGCGGCGGGTGAGGATAGATTCCAGGACCTTGCTGAAGACTGAGGTAAGGCTGATGGGGCGGTAGGAGGAGACAGCGGACGGTGGTTTGCCAGGTTTAAGGAACATGAGGATACGGGAGGTTTTCCACAGGTCGGGGTAGTAACCGGTGGACAGGACTACATTGTAGAGCCTGGCCAGGGTGGAGAGGAAAGAGACAGGAGCTTCACGAAGGTGACGGTAGGTGACACGATCGTGACCAGGAGCGGTGTTGCGTTTTGTGCAGAGTGTAGCAATGAGATCCTGTGTAGTGATAGGGGCATTGAGTTCCATGTGTGCAATGCTGTCCAAGTACTGGAAACCAGGAGTGAGGGGAGGGGAAGAGGTGTCAGTTCGATCGCGGATATCTGGGAAGAGGGAGTAATCGAACTGGGGATCATCGGGGATGGAAAATACATCGGAGAGGTTGGAGGCAAAGTGATTGGCCTTACTAAGGGAGTCAGGGAAAGGGTGGTCATCATGGAGAAGAGGATAATAGGGGGAGGGTTTAGTTCCGGTAAGGCGACAGAAGGCCGACCAGAACTTGGACGAGTTGATTGGTAGGGTAGCATTTAAACGGGTGCATGTCTGTCGCCAGTCCCGGCGTTTCTTAGCCGCGAGCAAATTACGAATGTGTCGCTGGAGTTGCCGGTGGCGTCGTAGTGTGTCCGGGTCACGCGTGCGGAGGAAGGCACGGTAGACACGACGGGATTCACGGAGGAGGAGAACGGCCTGTGGGGGTAAGGTAGGACGGTGGGGGTGGATGGCGACAGTAGGGACGTGGGCCTCCACGGCCTCAGACAAGGTCTGCTGGAGAAAGGAGGCAGCATGGGTGACATCGTCAGGGTGGTGGTAGAGGAGAGGGTGGCTATCGACCTGGGTGGAAAGGGTATCCCGGTAGGCATTCCAGTCGGCTCGGGAATAGTCGTGGACATACTTAGGGGGAGGGTAAGTACGAGGGTCAGGGCGAGGGCGACGACCGTCTAAAATGGTGAGGAGGACAGGGAGATGGTCGCTACCAATAGGCTCCAGGACATCCACCGTTATGTGGCCAAGGAGGTTGGGGGAGGAGAGGATAACATCAGGAGTGGAGTTGGATTCGGGACGGGTGTGCTGGGGGATGGGAATGAGGTCGCCTTGAAGGGAGGAGAGGAACCGATGCCACCACCGTAACTGGGCGGCGGAACGACTATGGATGTTGAGGTCGGCGGCGATCACGTAGGAGGAGAAGGTATGGTCAATGTGGGAGAGGAAGTCGAAGGGAATAGGGGCGTTAGGGCGGACATAGATGGTGGCGCAGGT
Source organism: Schistocerca piceifrons (assembly GCF_021461385.2). Taxonomy (NCBI): domain Eukaryota; kingdom Metazoa; phylum Arthropoda; class Insecta; order Orthoptera; family Acrididae; genus Schistocerca; species Schistocerca piceifrons. Next base: position 389,566,987 of record NC_060143.1, on the reverse strand, counting down.
AACGGTAAGGCCAGGGAAGAAGAGACTAAGGATCAGGTGTTTGGTGGGGCCGGGAAGGAGAGGTTGGAGCCGAACGAGGATCTGGCGATGGTGCCCAATGGCAACTCCGCCACGCGCAATTGGGAGGGGATTATCGGAGCGGTGGAGGAGGTAGGGCGAAGTGTGGATGGTGTGGTGGGGTTGGAGGAAGGTTTCATTAAGGAGGAAGGCGTCCACGCGGTGGGTGGCAAGGGTATGGAGAAAGAGGTTCTTGTTGGCAGGAAGGGAGCGGATGTTGTTGAAAGGATACGTTGCTGTCGCACATTTTGAGGTGGAAAACGGATCGGGCGTCGAGGGAGATCTGTTGGAGGGTGTGTGGGCGCTGAAAAGGATGTACATTCTGCAGGACAATGGTGAGGAATCGGATGATGTCCTCAGCGGTAGGGGGTGGGCGAAGGGAGTTGCCGGGAGGGGTGGGGGCATCCAGAGGGCGGACAGGAACGGTGAGTTCAGGAGTGGTAGGAGGGGGTCGGGCCTTACACTTCTGGGAGTAGGTGGGATGAGGGAGTTTACAGGTATTACAGGAGGGGGGGGACTGGAGATTGGGGCACTGCCGTAAAAAGTGGGCTTGCCTACAGTGCGGGCAGGTGGGGGCCTCGCGGCACTCAGATGTTGGGTGCGCATTATATCGCAAGCACCTTTGGCAGCGGAGGGATTGAGGAGGGGAACGGGAGGGGTCAACTTTATAACGCTGGTTAAAAAGGAGGGCACCCTCCTTCAGGAGACGGTCTATGGAGGGGGCATGCTCAGAGAAAACGCGCATAAGGTGGGTGGGGCCGGCAGCGTTATGGATCCGGCGAACCGCACGCACCTCCAGATGGGGATGGGCCTGAAGCTCCGCCAACACCTCCTCCTCCGTGATCACTGGACTGAGCCGAGTGATCACGGCGGTGAGCGTCGGCGGGCGACGCGGAGGTTGGGGTTGGCGGGAGGGAGGTGGTGATGGAGCAGGGGTGAGAGAGGCATGAGGGCCAAAGCGGGTGATGGGGATGCGGGAAAGGAGGTCCGTGTGGAGGGTAGGGCTGGGGGAGGAGATGAGTACCTAATCACGGCGAGGAGTGAGGAGGGAGATGGGGGCACCAGGACAATTCTGGCGAAGGAAGAGGGTAAGGTTCCGGGCCTCAAGGAGCGAGGGATCTGGACGGGAGAGGAGGTAGCGGTAGGAGGAGGGGGTAGAGGAGGAGGAGGAGGGGGCAGGGACGGGCGGGGAGACATCCATGGCATCAGGGGTGGGGGAAGGGGGACGAGGCGGAGCCTTTTTTGGAGCAGACGAGACAGGAGTGCCACTGGGGCGCTTGACGGCGGCGGAGGAGGTGTGGGGGATGGGAACAACTGGAATGTGGCGGGGAGTGGCAGGTCCCGGGGCTGGAGTCAGCGCCGGAGATGGTGACGGTGACGGTCAAGGTGAAGGCGACGGCGACAATGACGATGACGGTGGCAGTGGCGGCGGTGATGGCGAAGGTGACGGGGAGAGCTGGGCGTGGACAGTGGCCCGACGGGCCACCAACCAAGCCGGAGCTGCAGTGACAGGCTGGGGGAGTGGGGGGAAAGGATCAGAACGAGAGGAGCGAGAGGAAGAAGAGGGAGAGGGGGCGACAAAGATAGAGGGTGAAGGGAGAGTGAGGAGAGGTGGGATGGAAGGAGGGGGGTGGGACTGGGCACACCAAGTTATAGTGGTGGAGGCGGCGGAAGGGGATGTATAGACGATGGCGGTGGTGGTAGTAGTGACGGTGGTGGTGGGGGCGGACATGACGACAGGAAAAAAAAACGCACAGCACGAAAAGGAAAGGACACAAACTGGGAACAGGCGAAGACGCAGACGGACGAAGACCAGGGTCGGATGACCAGGGCGGACGGCGACGGCGACGGCGAGCACCGGCTGGCGGCGGCGGCGGCGGCGGCGAGCACCGGCTGGCGGCGGCGGCGGCGGCAGCGGCGGCGGCGGCGGCGAGCACCGGCTGGCGGCGAGCACCGGCTGGCGGCGAGCACCGGCTGGCGGCGAGCACCGGCTGGCGGCGGCGGCGAACAGACGGACGAACAGCAGGCGGCGTCGGCGGCGAACAGACGGACGGACGGACAGCAGGCAGCAGCGGAGACGGACAGCGAGCAGGCAGGCGGACGGACGGACGAACAGCTACAACAGTAAGCGGCGGGCAGACGGGCGGGCGGGCAGACAGACGAACACAATCTTCGAAAGCGGAGATTCCAACCAGAGAGTAGCCCAGGCTTTGGAATCTGGCGCCTTCGAATGAGGGGATCCAACCCTCTGATCCGCTGGCCGAACTCCGTCGGCACTTATATACGGTTGCGCTCGTGGCGGCACCTCGCGGCCCGTACGCAACACGCGCGCCTGCGATAGCAATGCACTCTTAGCGCTCGCGGCGGCGTCTAGCGGCCCGTATGCAAGTTGTGCGATTGATTTTCCAGGTCGACCCTTAATCTATTATGTTACAAACCTTTCTACAAATTTCAGCAGATTTCAATGCTGGACCATCAACAATTTCAGCGTGCGAACGATTCAGCGATACATCATTGATATGGGCTTTCGGAGACGAAGGCCCACTCGTGTACCGTTGATGACTACACGACACAAAGCTTTACGCCTCGACTTTTGATGATTAGAAACATGTTGTCTGGTCGGACGAGTCTCGTTTCAAATTTTATCGAGCGGATAGACATGTACGGGTATAGAGACAACCTAATGAATCCATGGACTCTGTTTGTCAGCAGGGAACTGTTCAAGCCGGCGGAGGCTCTGAATGTGAGGTGTGTGCAGTTAAGAGTGATATGCGACCCCTGATACGTCTAAATCCGACTCTGACAGGTGACACGTACGTAAGCGGCCTGTCTGTTCACCTGCATCCATTCATGTCCATTGTGCATTCCGACGGACTTGGGCAATTCCAGCAAGACAATGCGACACCCCACATACCCAGAATTGCTACAGAGTGACTCCAGGAACACTCTTCTGAGTTTAAACACTTCTTCTGGCCACAAACTCCCCAGACATGAACATTATTGAGAATATCTGGGTTCCCTTGCAAAGTGCTGTTCAGAAGAGATCTCCACCCTCTTGAACTCTTACTGGTTTATGGACAGTCCTGCAGAATTCACGGTGTCGATTCCCTCCAGCACTACTTCAGGCATTAGTCAAGTCCATGTCAGGTCGTGTTGCGACACTTCTGCATGCTCGCGGGGTCCCTACACGATGTTAGGCAGATGTACCAGTTTCTTTGGCTCTTCAGTGTATAAACTCATACATGCAAAGAAAGCAGGGTATAAATAGTGTGTTCAATGGCTATTTCACGTACGTTCAGTACATATAGATAAGGAATCTTCACATATCAACCATAGACAGAATATAATACAGGTTTGTTAATCTTCCTCGGTTCTGAGATTAGAGTTTGTGAAAGAAAATAATGGTGATCAACGATTTGTTCTGGTTCCAAACAAGACCGCAACAACAAATTGAAAAAAAAAACACTGTTGTGAGTCTACTTGGTGCCTTTTATTGGGGCATGTAGCACACAGTTTACATAATAAATCAAGCTCCTTTCTCATCCTAGTAATGACATTCTCACGGATTACTTTGATGGATTTTATTTGTAAACTGACATCTGAAGTATATGAATGTGTTAATGTAAGTACAGCAAAATGTTATTATATCTGAAAATACTGTGAGAAAACTGTTCATTCCAGGGCCTTCAAAAATTAAGTTACACATTATTATGGCAGGCCTAATGACGTTTAATAAATACTGCACTACACTTCGAACTGACACAAACACGTGATGCTATTTTCCAATATAATCATCAGAACTCTCTAAACAACCCTCGGGACGTTTCACTAGTCGTTCAGTCTCTTGGCTATAGAAATCAGATCCTCGGCCGAGGAGCCATTCTGGAACCGCAGTCTAAATTTCTTCGTCGTCGCAAAATCTGTGATCGCTATGAAGCAGTTCGTCGATACCTTCGCATTGTCGTCTATGGTAGACGTCGAGGTCGATGACCCTCCTTCCCGATCAGCAACACCCACCTCTGTGAGGCCTTGCTCAAACTGTCGGTACCACCTCCCTGTGCCTGGATGCGACATCGCATTTGGTCCATATACTACCAGAGTTCATGGTTAATCTGTGTGCAATTTAGACGTTTTTCCCACTACAATCCTATTGTGCCGCGTAATTCAGCTTTGGAGTTCGTTTCTAGTTGCCGTGTCATTTCACTCTCATATTGTGAGTCACCTGTTATCCGTAAAACAGCTGAACTGTGTCTGCATGACACCCAGAGCACGTACTGTCCTCTGACAACGCGTAACTCTTGTTGCGCAATCGTCTTAGGGTGGGGCGATACGTGTCACTTACTCTTTAAAATCACTACGTGTATGCGCCTGTCTGCTATTACTTAAGTAATTGCAAAAACAGATCATTTTTTCTCTGTAACAAAAACATGTTTTGTGTTGAAGGCACTACACAAATGTGTGATCCTTACTCTCAGGCAAGGCACATGAGAATCAAGTTTTATGGGTTTTATTCAGGATTTCAGGTAGACACATGGCATGGAACATCCTTGCTGTTGGTATCGGGGCAGGCTTTGGTGTTCTGAAGCTCACTGGAAAAGCATCTCCTTTGCCATTTTCCGTATCTTCTTCTTCGCTACCTTCCACGTCTTGTACACCCCACTGGGAATGTGAAAATACAAGTCGTAAACTCAGTGCTACATTGATTGAAAGGTATCGCCGTAATGTTATAGGGAAACAAATAATTTTTTCTCTAAATAGTGTATGGTTTATTAGCATTTTAAAATGTATTGTAAAGACACTCCAGCTAAAATTATTAAAAACAATCAGAAATTACTTCAATTTCTCTAAACCGTGATAACACACATGTTAGTAGCTTACAGAAACGAAAGCAAGTGTTGAACAGGCTGCACGTGACGTGAGGTGGAAGCTACAATCAAGGACAGCGAGTGTTGATAATTTTCTAAGTAGAAAAAATGAATTTTTTTGATGTAGTATACTTGCTTCACGAGCAATGAGTAAGATATTTGAGGACTCGAATGGCGAAATAGGAGCACTTGTTCAAATGGTAATTTTCAGTTTCACAAGGTTTTGCAGTAAAGAGTTTTTCTGTGTTTCGAAGTAATAGTTCGCAAACAGCAAATTACTTATATCTCCTTCTTATATTTCCTAATGGTTACGCTTGATACCTACCACAAATAAGTTGGTAGGATTAACTATGATTGATACGAATTAGTACCAAGGTTGGTATCAGCTTCCTGCTCACCTGAAATTCTCGAAGTAAGGGGGACTTAATTATTGGCTGGATCGCAGTGTCGCATTGGCTTTACGGTCGGTTTCCATACCCACTTGAAATCGGGGGATGGTAGACTGACGTTGATTGCTCAGCCAGAACCACTGGCATTCTTCGCCAGCTCTTGTTACTTTGTCTTGTAAGTGAATCGTACGTAGCAGGGCCCACAGAAGGGAAATTCTCATATCTCTTCGCCTATACTGCAATGTTTCTCGTAAAATTCCTATTATTTGAATATTCAATGTACTGTTCCATTTTAGATTTTGCTCGGATTGTAATACGCTTTTTGAGTCCGACACTGCAGCAGGTTCTCGAGCCCCGCATGAACATCTCGAATCGCTACCGCTTCCGCAATAAAAATTGAACAAACGGGGACGGACGAAGTTGCTTGGAATACTTCACCTTCGGGACAAGAACTACACCTTCTACTGCAGAAGTCTCTTTAAACAGAAAGCTGTCAGTATAACCGTGAACAGCGTGCGTCAATAAAGATTAATGTAAGTACTGAAACATGAACTTATTGTGTTTTCCTAAAACTGTAATGGTGAATATGGAGGTTTCCAACTGATATCGGAATGAAGTTTCAAATGGGCTTATGGAGGTAACTGTTTGAACTGAGTGGTAGATGTTGTACACTGAGTCTAATGCTTTCCCCAGTAGATGGTAAAGGCTCCTCATTTCCGATGTAGGCCTTAAGGGCGGAAGACGGTCGTTTTCGTAGGAAGGTAATCAATCTACTCTCAGGCTGCTGTCTCTCTTGGTAAATAAATTTTCTCGACAACTACTGACGTCGAAAATACAGCGGAGATTTAATAGCTTCCACTAGTTAGCCACTGGTCAAAGTCGATCCCTTTCCTCCAGGCATACCCACACGCATGGAAATTGTCCCGTGTCAGATTTATGACATGGAGGATTATCACAGTTGTGATGTAAGAAGCATCCATAATCGATGACAAAGGGGACGAAGAGAATGTTCGGGTCCACAACCCGTAAAGTTCCAACTACAGGTCTCATTCTGTTACCTTTTTTTTTATTTCAAGAGATATGTTAAGCGCTTATCAAATAACATACCTGAAAATTTCACTTCAGTCACCAGCGGCAAGGAGAAGCTTTCTAATAAATGCTTGAACTAGTCGATCGTACCCTTCTGCAGCTGAAGAGAACTACAGAAGGTGCTTCAGTCAAATTGTTAGGTCGTTAGCGCTCAACCAGCGGGTTTATGCGTAAATGGCTCGTTGAGTTGGGGCAAAAGAGTTAATCTCGATATGTAGAAAATAAGGTGTAAATCTCTGCGCACTGGAGAGTTTCATCCTCTGATGTAATGATGTTGTCCATATCTTGTGCGCGTATTAAAACGGAAGGCGACTGGGAGTTGAGCATTGAGGCAGTCCTCTTGAGGATCTATGAATAATTTGTTCTAGAATCTTACACACATGATTAAGTGCTTTAGAAATGTTAGAATGTCAAACACAAAATCTTGCTGCCTGTTTTTGAATGCTCGAAAAATTTCAGAGTGCTGAACAGAAGTACTGTCTAGTGTTCCTCAACCCTATAAAATCCAAACTGGGTTTCTGAAATTCTCGAGTTCCAAGTACCACTTCAGACGGGGCACTTCTGGCACACGCTGACAACGGGAAGGACATGTAGGACGTTAGACTTCCAGGCATTGCTTCAGTTTATGGTCCATTATTTGAATTGTTCAGTAAGGAAGCAGACTGTAATCCAGGTGTCGATTAATGTTCGTAGAAATGTCGTCAAAGCACGACTTGGTAGAACAAAGAGTGTAAGATAAGGAATATACTCCATTGCAAGGACTGAGTTCGTCGAGGACTTCAGGATTTATTTTAGCTCTCCCAGCTAATATGGTGATCTTGGGAAATGGTCAGATACTTCGACTACTGGGGGAATAGCGGGACCAAGGTGCAAGAGAAAGCCTAGTTGTCAAGCACAATTTCTGACACGCTACCATCCATTTCTGCCTGCTCCGGTTTCGAGTTACGACTTCTGATCTTCCTTGTTGTTCTCCACAGGTCAGACATCCTGATGTGTCTGTTCATATATTCACAAAAATATGTCCATTAAGATGTTTTTACTTTTTCAAAAACCTCTTGATTTTAGCATCTGTCTATCAGTAGTACAGCAAATCTTTCCACGATGAGGAGATCTTAATACTGCTGAAGTGCTAGTCAAAGTTCGGCAGTCATTCGTGAACTTTCCGTATTTCGCCATACCACGGAGTTTCCAACCTGCAACGCAGTCTCATGTCTTTTTGGGAAACAGAAGTCTGTTAATACTTTGACGAATGTGTAGGAAAATACGTGCGTTGGATCCGTTTCTGCTACTACGGCAACTGTATCTTCTATTATTTTTTTTTGAAAGAGTGGCAATTAGCTTTGCTGTTGTTCGAAAGGTTGTTAGGAAAGAATTTCACATCTCTTGCCGTCACATGTATTGTCAAAATAATAGGAAAATGACATGATCCTAATACGTCATCAGTATCGACAGAGTAGAAACATTTGCATTTGGCGGCGAGTGTTACACAAGGTCATGAACAGAGCCGCTTTTCTGGGGAAGGCTTGGCTCTGAGCACTATGGGACTCAACATCTTAGGTCATAAGTCCCCTCTGGGGAAGGGGCGCCAAGTAGGAGAGCCGTCGTTGAGGACTGTGAAGTGACTATCTTCCATTACACTATGTGAGCTTTGTCCTGGGTCCCCGTACACGAATTTCCCTCAATAGTGCTGCGAGCCCTGAAATCCCAACAGACAACCAGAGGCGTCTCGAGTTGGAACAACAGTTCTTTCCACTCTGCTTCACCTATCCCGGTTCTCTGGGAGCAATAACCGGATAACGGGATGAATAATGCAGACCATAATTTAATTCGTGCTACCGAAATCTGCAGTCCTGCTGTCGAAGAACTAATGTGTTCTTCCGATAAGGAACTTCTTTCCGCAGCAGGACAACGACACCACCTTTACTATATGGATCTTGGATATGACTTCGGCTCTCTTCTATACGCCGACACGCAGAGTCTTAGATGGTAAAATTCCCCTATTTCGTCAGTATGGTTCGTTTGGTGATCTAATATTTCCTCTTTCAGAGACCTTTCAGAATTTACTACAGATTTGTATGTACTTTTTTTGAGTTAGTTCAGATATCTTTTAACATCCACTTTCGATGTTCCTTTAAAGTACTCTGTCCGTGTTTTTATACAGATAAGGCATAAATGATTGTGGTATTTTGTGCTCTTACATCCAAATGATAGGAACTACTTTTTTATTTATCTGTATGTTCTGTGTGACCTTGGCACATTGGCATGGCTTCCGTACCAAAGCTTTACCATAGGTGCTAATACATTGAAGGAATTGTGAATAGGGTGGATTAATATAAAGGGTGTGTCACAAAACTTTTGCCACCTAGAATAACTCCAAAAGTCTGATAATAGCTGAAAAGTTTGTGGGACGAAAGTTGCATGGGACAAATGGGGTCATAATATGACGTTGGGTTTTTGTTGCTAGGTGGGGTCGCATCAGAAATATGAAGGTCAATTTTTTTTTTTTTAAAGGGGATGCTATAGTTTGGTAACTATTTTCTGATAGCGGCTATCGAGGCGATTCCAATGATGTGTTAACAGTAAGGTCTTTGAAGGTCAACGAACGTCAAAAAGTTGGCATGAACGTCCATTTACAGAAGGAGTTCGAAGTGATGACCATTGGTATCAATGCACTGCTGCAATTTCTTATCGTGGGTTGAGTGGTATTCCTTATCAATTCGGCACATATCGAGGCATATGCTCTGACAATTCTCTCTAGCATATCTTAAGGTGTAGCTGGAACGTCTTTGTAAACAATGTGTTTTATGAATCCCCACGAGAAAAGGTCCAGAGGCGTCAAGTCTGGCGAACGAGCTGGCCGCGACAATCTCCTCCGCGTCCAATACAACGATTTGAGAATTGTCTCTGAAACTCGTTTCTAGCCATCAGTGAAAAGTGTGCCGGATACCCAACGTGTTGATACCACATTCTGTTCCCTGTTTCTAAGGGTATTTCTTCCAATAACAGGCCTAATGTTTCTTGCAGGAATGTGGTGTACTTCCTACCATTAAGATTTCCTTGGATGAAATAGGGACCTATAATTCTGTCCTCCAGAATCCCACACCATACATTTACCGACAACGGTTTTTGGTGTGCAACTTGCCGTAGCCAACAGATTTTCGGTTGCCCAATAATGAATGTTATGCAAATTAACATTTCCATGGTTCGTGAATGTAGCCTCGTCAGTAATTAAAATCAAATTAATAAATGTCTCATACCTCTGAATCTGAAGTTGATCTCTTCGGCGTTGCAGAACACAAACAACACTACTCTGGCTCTTGCCAGATTCCCTTGTGATTTGAACCGAACTAATACAAGGATCTCGAACGACAGTGGCAAGGGTACCAATTTCCGCTTCCTCGTCAGTAACTTTCCTTTGCCGTATGTGTTCTCGATGCGTTAAAGATCCAGTTGTTCTCAGTTTATCATACACATATTTAGATGTACGATGTGTAGGGTGAGTACGTTGAGGATATCTTTCAGCGTACAAATCTCTAGCTCTCACTGATTTTCGTTGGCATTCTCCGTAAATAAGAAGCATATCGCCTTGTTCTTCGAAGGAATACATCATGCACATTCGCCTAATTTGAAGATACTGGTCTTACCGTTTCTATTAGTGTTATATTGCGAAACCGTCCAATGGTGTTTACATGTGAATGGCGTGTTAGATGGATACGCCGCATTCCGCGACTATTTACTATTTGCGCGAAATACGAGAGAAAATTGTCAAAAAATGGTTCAAATGGCTCTGAGCACTATGGGACTTAACTGCGGAGGTCATCAGTCTCCTAGAACTTAGAACTACTTAAACCTAACTAACCTAAGCACATCACACACATCCATGCCCGTGGCAGGTTTCGAACCTGCGACGTAGCGGTCGCGCGGTTCCAGACGAAAATTGTCATAGCATGTGGTTCGACAGGTGCCGAAGTGATAAGGAATACCATTCAATCCATGATAAGAAGATTGCAGCACTGCATTGATACCAATGGTCATCACTTCGAACACCTTCTATAAATGGACGTTCATGCCACCTTTCTGACGTTTTTTGACGTTCAAAGACCTTACTGTTAACACAACATTGGATTCGTCTCGATAACCGCTGTACGAAAATAAGTATCGAACTATAGCATACCATTAAAAAAAACAATGTTGACCTTCATATCTCTGACGCGACCCCACCTAGCAACAAAAACCAATGTCGCCCCCGTTGTACCATGCAACATTCGCCCCACAACCTTTTGAGCTACTATCATACTTTCTGAGTTATTCTAGGTGGCAACAGTTAGTGAATCATCCTGTATAGTTATTGTAGAGATATAATAGCATTTTAACTACTTTCAGGCGTAGCAGACTGAATGAGCGGTTAACTGGCACTTTATCGTTAATAAAGGTAGCCTTTCTGTATTGGTACTGTGAGCCTCTGAAAGCGAGGAGAGATTCCTTGGTAGTCGGTCTAATTACTCATACGGACACAGGAATTGTGTTGAACAGCATAATGAAAGTATTATCGTAGCGAAATAAGGACAAAATCAGTCCGATATTTTTAGTAAAACTGCAATATACTACTAATTCCAGATTTAATTAAGCAATGAGATCTTCCATGAAATTGGGTGAGCTTTGCCTCCCCTGGACCTTCTGTACACAAATTTCTCCAAATTGCACCAACTTGCCTGTCTAGTCTTAAATCCCCACAGAGCACCACGGGTGGTTCAAGTTGGAGCAACAGTCCCTTCCACTCAGCTTTGCGTACCTCACTTGTGGGGAAGCAATATCCCGCCAACAGCGTGGACGATACAAAACGTCATTTACTTTGTTCCACCGTAATCTGCAGTCCTCGGTAAGGGATATGATGTGTGCATCCGAAACATTAACTTCCTTCCGCAGCAGGACAGCGAGACCTGCTTTACCGTTGGGTCTGTCCAATCTGGCAACAAAGAACTCTTCACATTTGATATGCCTGCCTAGTCTGAACTACTTTTCGGAAATAAGCTACAGATATTTCTTGTAGATGATGTTGGCTAATCCAATGTTCCACTGAAGGTTCCCGAAAACATTGACAGGAAATAATACTTACAAAATCCATTTCTTAGGTCTCCCTTTTCCAACTCTACTTTGATAGGGGACTGTACCTCAGCTGTTAATACGAGACTGCGGATATTATCTATGAGTTGATTGAAGCTGCCAACCGTCGGGAACGTCCTGAATATTACACGTGTGATATCTTAGCTGCCTCTGTCTTACGACATTGGAAGGTAGTCAACCGTTTCGCCTGGGATAAATGACGTGGGACGATAGTGGGCTAGCCTCCATTGTGTCTCGTAACTCCTCATGTGATGGAACACAAAACTAATTCGAAAACATCTGCATACCCGCACTGTAAGATACTGCGCTTCACCATAGCCCTACTGAACATTAAGCATTGTTAGAAATTTACAATGCATTATTTGCTTTACGTTTGGAAAAATACGTCATTAACACAGATTTTACAGTTTCAAGAGATTTTTCCAACAAACTGAGGCATCGGTCAAGACCTTGTCAGAGCCAGCCCACAAAAAATCTCAACATTCTGAGTGCTATGTAGTCCACGTTTGGGGCGGCTCCATCGCTGACTGGATGTATAGCCTCTGGATCACGCGTATCGTGATTCTGTTTTGCCTTCGCAGGTGCTACGCTGCATCTTGTGCTGTTGGTGTCTTCCCTGCAGGAAGAAAACGAAGAAAACAGAGCAACCGACACCTTATGTGGAGCGCTACACAAGTAGAAAAGAGTGGAAGAAAGATCTTGATGCTGGAATAATGGATCTGAACATGGTGAGCAACTCGAACATGTATCAAAAACGCCACAGTGATGTTAAAGCATTACCGAAATTAGTAACAATGATTACTGTAGTAGCATAATTTGTTCTTTTAACTTGTTTAAGTTTTCTGGTTTATATTAAATCTTAAATTTGACTTTACGAACACACACACATTTTATATGTCTACGTCTAACTCTGGAGAACTGTTGCTAGGCTTTATTTGATGTCTATACGCTCTCAACACTAATTCAAAATCGATAAGCTAGATGTTATTATCACACTGAAATTTCTTTTATGCGCTTCAAATATTGTGTTTATTGTATAATGTCATGTTCATCTGAACACTCAAGTAGACGTTCTGCTTTATTGTTGGTGATTCACTGTCCAAATCTCTCAGCTCCACTCCATCCACAATCACTTCCCACTAAGAGGTTCCGATCTCACATTACGATTATATTACGTCGTTAGAAAGCAATTATATATTCATCGCCAATGAACCTATATTCAAAGGAGGAGCGTCGTATTAGAGTAGAATGATTTGTCTTATAACAGGACAAATACTAACAATTGAAAAAAATCTGTATGAATATAATAATGGGCGTATTATTAATAATTGCAAATGGTGTAATGTCTGTTCACTTTTATTTTTAATTTCCGTGGCCATATTATCATAAATATAGGTTTTCAATGGATATCGTGTTGAACATATTTGGCTTCAGTTGCCCATGAACTTTGCTACATAACGGCTTTAGATATACACTGATAAGCCAGAACATATGAGACCTACCTAATAGCCGGTATGTCTCCCTTCGGCACGGATAACAGCATTGATGCATCGTGGCAAGGGAGACATAACACCTTGGTAGGTTACTGGAGGGAGTTTTCACAACATCTGCCCACACAGCTCACGTAATTCCCCTAAATTCCGGCGAGGGGTGCCATGAACTCTGTCCTCAGGTTAATCACATCCCAGCTGAATTCAAAAGGGGTCGGATCTGGCGGGTTGGGGTGCCACACATCAATTGGAACTCACCACTGTGTTCGACAGATCACTCCGTCACACTCCTGGCCTTGTGACATGGCGTATTATCTTGCTGAAAAATCCCACAGCTGTCGGGAAACGTGATGGTCGTGGAGGGATGTACGTGGTCTGCAACCATTGTACGATTCTCCTGGCCGTCTTGGTGAATGTCACGAGCTCCACTGAACCCACGGATGCGTTCGTAAATGTTACCCAGAGCATAATGGAGCCGCCACCAACTTATCTCCTTCCCGCAGTTCAGGTGTCTAGGAGTTCTTAACCTGGAGGACGATGAATTGGCATCCTCCCATCGGCATGATGAAGAAGGTGGTGGGATTCATCGGTCCATGAAATGCTCTGCCACTATGCCAACGTCCAGTGTCGATGGTAACATTCCCACGACGGGTGCTAACTTCAACACAGCATATATTTAGTTAACAAAACATCCTCATAGACGTTGTACACACCCTGGGCCACAGATAATGCATTACGCTTTTAGAACATGAGTCTCTTGACTGGTTTCATTCTTCTTCATGGGCTAATTTTTTATGTCGTATGTTTATCACACTGCATCGGCAATAATCTGCTTCACATATTCTAACCTTTGCATTTACACAAAAGTTTTGCTTTCAAGTGGCCGTTAACTAGTTTAGGATTTCTTAACAGCAGTCCCATTAACCTGCGTCCAGTCCTGTTGAACATGTTCCATTAAAGGCGTAACTCACCTATTCACTCTTCTACCTCTCATTGCTCTACTTTATTTGATTTCTTAATTTTTATAACAGGCACCTATAGCACCATGTAACAAATTCTTTAAACTTTACGCTTATGGACTATCTACGTGATATAAAATCTGCTCAAGTGTAGTAAGTCGAATCTCTAGAATATTCCTATTTGTTAGCTATATGCCATGCTATGTGAGTCAGTAATGGTAAAAACAAACCACCCACAGTTTATGGAGTACGGACGCTTCAGAGAGAGGAGGGAACCAGAATATCCATCCATCTTCGAGATCTTTCCTTGTCAACCGACTCCAGGTCCTTCCTCTCACATCAAGAAAGAAGAGAGTAATATGGACGATACTCGGAAGGACGGCCGTGCAGAGGTGAGCCAACATCAGTACTACCCTGTATGCATCGCAGAATCAGTCATTCTCCCAGATAAATCTCTCATTTTTATACGTAGGATTAAGTAAGGAACTCACTTTATTTTAATCCATTAATACGAAACAACACTGGTTAAAATATTCTAAAATAAATGTAACATACAACGGAGTGAAAATAAGCTTCCGGTGTAAAGTTACCAAGGATTCGGAATATACCACCCCTTTGAAACATAAGCTAAAGACGCATGTTATCTCAAGTGTCCAGTACACGATGTATGACCATACGGAGTGTTAATTGAATACCTGGGCATAAAACTAAGCGCTGCTATAAGCTGAAATGGGTATATGCTGTCAGTAATAAGGAGCCGAGAGCAGACATCGATTTCTGTTCAGTAGTTTGAGTAAAAATACACACGATACCAACGCGACGTTATGTGGATTGCAGTTCCAGTGCTTGTGGCCCCTTATCAATGCGGCATGCAGAATAAGAGAATATTTAACCAAACCAAACCACACGAAGTTATGAGTTGAACGTGAGGGCTCTTAAACAAAAGCTGACGATATTGTCGTAGTGTCTTCCAGAATCGGAATCCGTGGTAGATTGGACGGCGTCATAGGGCTTTATACGTGCGTTCATGTGACGATGAGAGGATCGGGTGTGAGAAATTAGGGTGGTAACAGAGAGTATTATAAATATAAATGTAGGCTCTCATTAGCAAGTTTTCTTGTTTACAATTGCGTGCGTATTTTACTATGACCTTGCTGTACTTGTACTCCTGCTGTGCTGTCGCAATTAGTAAACAAAGGAGCATCACAAACGCTATATACAAAACGGATCACAGACAATGCCAGGTGTTTTTCGAATCATATGTCTATTGACTTGTTTCATCTTTCTTCATGTGTTAATTATTTTATATCTTCCTGTGTACTAAACAGTGCGTGGGCAACAATCTGTTGTATACTTAAATTTGCATATCTTCACATTTTTCCCCTTTCTAATGCTTGGTTTATTATTACTGGATGCCTTATCATTAGTCGTTTCAAAAAATGGTTCAAATGGCTCTGAGCACTATGGGACTTAACTTCTAAGGTCATCAGTCCCCTAGAACTTAGAACTACTTAAACCTAACTAACCTAAGAACATCACGCACATCCATGCCCGAGGCAGGATTCGAACCTGCGACCGTAGCGGTCGTGCGGTTCCAGGCTGTAGCGCCTAGAACCGCTCGGCCACCACGGCCGGCATTAGTCGTTTCGGCCAGCCCTGATTCTGTTGAGCGTGTACCATTAAAACATTCTGTCACCTTTTCTTTTGTGTGCCTTTCAGTTGTCTGTCTGACGAAATTTTTGACAAACGTCTGTAGCATCACATTTCACATTGGTTATTAGCCACAATTATGGTCTGCTTAATTAATATACCATCTGTTTAACGAAGCTAAGGCAGTTGCCTAAAGTTTTCTTCTATTAGACATACGGCATCCTAGCTGAATAAGCGATAGTAAAATCAAACCATCTGCAGGGCCACGCTGTTGGGCGTGTCAAGAAGAGGAAGGCAGCCGAAGAAATACCACCGTCTGATGACCGCGAGCGCAAACACACAGAACAGCGTCGCCGCCGCCGCAAGAGACGTGAGAATAAACTGGTCGCCGCGCCGCAGGAGTGCCCTGCTGGGGTAAGTCAGCTTCATTACTGCCACGAAAGGCAAGCAGGGAGAGACGGACAGAGAGGATGAAAGCTAAGAAACAACAGCTACTTCTTAAACTGCACGCACTGCAGAATCAGCCACTCTACCAGATCATGTCTATCGAGAATTTCTGACGCTGCAGACATGCCCTCTCGACTATAAATTCAGGAAGGACAGTTTAAGGGATACACTTTATTACAATCAAATCATAGATTGGTTACAAGATGATGAGGTAAATCTCGGGTCGCACGGATAGTTATAACTGTGGGATAGCAAGGTTCGATATACAATATCCACGGCTTCGGAATATAACACTCGTGTGAAACACAGCAGCTTCAAACAGCTTCATATGCACAAATTATAGATCTGTAGCTGTGCGAGTCACAACTGACCATTGAGCACTGCCAGTCGGAGACACATCCGTCCATCAGTACTGCAGGTTCCAGGTAATGGTGTAATACTATCAGACGGCTTTCAGTTTCGACGAATACACTACAGATGTAGCGCGTGTTCGAAGTGTGGAATGGTGGGTAATGAAACCGTTTGACTCGTTGTAAACGCAAGTATGCCTATAACGGTTTTATATAATTTATGCAAACACGGAGAACCGCAATCCGATTGGCGGACGTGAATTTAACTGAGCACATTCTCATTTCGAGTATGTGCCTTAACCAACTATCCTCTCCATCTGCGTAAATTTTATGGTGGAAATACTATCTTTGTTCAGCCTGTCTATTACAGCCACATGAAATGTTCCCTATGTATTAGACCTGAGAGTTGAACTGTTCCATTGGTTGGCTCAGCAAAGGGCGAGCTTAAGTACCTCTAGCTCCAAGCTGATTGCTTCCTTAGCTATTTGCTAGCAAAGAAAGAGGAAGTTAGCTACACAGTAACCATAGACCGCAGTGTTATATAGTTGTCCAGTCAGTCCGAAACTGAGCAGAAATACAAGGGCCAGGACCTATCACATGAAAGAGAAAACTGCCTTGTACGTAAATATGTGATATTAGTCCAAACTATTAGTGGAACTGAACACTTGAGTAGGGTACACGGGTGCGAAACTCCAAGCTGAAAATCAATGACGCCCCAAATACCATCAATGACACTTATGAGGAAGTAAGGAACTAATAAAGCACTCGGAAACTGTAACAATAATTCAGCGATTAATGCCTGCAAGAAAATAATGACTCATCTAACGTAGATGTTAGAAACGAAATGACTACCATAGGATAGCAGAAGACCTGGTAAGAATTGGTCAAAGTTAGACTTCATGTACATTCCAACTGTATTAATGAAATCCCCTGTGACTGACACAAATGGCACAACGAGAACAACTTCAAGATTTTAAAAACAGACCTGACACATGAAGAGAATCAGTTATATTTTCGTGCGGTCTTTTCTGGTTTCTTACAACTCAATCAACAATTCTTCACGTGATGAGGTAAGCATGACTTCGCAACTACATAACTTATCCAGAGTATTTGTGTGAAATAGTAGTAGGATCAGAAGGTAGAGCACACGCAATATCAATTGCACAAATCTTGAAAAAGTGTTACTGCCTCTCACTGGAGAGAATCAGGGATGGCCCAGGAGTGTTGGTGCAGGTTCTGATAGGGTTGCTGCGAGGACCAAACTGGATGTCATCCCATCTGTATGTCCACTTCACCCGCGATCAGCGTAAATACTGAAGAGTTACCACCTAAAAATACTAGATAAGAGCAAGAGCTCTAATGTAATAAGTGTGAAATGACAAAATTGTGCTGCGTTAATAGCCTTAGAGGTGTTATAGGGGCTCTGATACTACAAATGAACAGCGTGAAAATCTACTATTTGTCACTAAATACTTCCAATATAAGGAGTAATGTATTATCAGGGAAACTGACATATAGATAGTTAACAACTTCATATGATTCACTTTTAATTGAATGTAATACTTAACTTCGGTGGCACAAGATTCTGCGTAATAATGTAAAAATAAATTACGTTTTCGTTAGGAAACTCCCTTTGTGAGGTTACGACGAAGTCATCGACATACTTCTATTGAAGTCAGAAGTATCTGCGCCGTGTGAACTTACCGATAAAAAAATCGCTTCTCATAGGATCATATGAGTTTAATTACTGGTATTGGGCAAAGAAAAAATTAATAAATTGAATTTATTTAAAAGATTTTGGTCCTAACGGTGTTATAAGACGATAAAGTTGGGAGTTTATGATACTACTGAATGAAACAATGGTCACTATAGGACTCTATGTATTACACTTGGTTACAGATGTCATGTTAAACACAAGCGCACAAGGACATGAAACTATTATGTTCATTAAGTATAAAATTAGGTCATAATATAATTAAAATTCCCATTCTTCGGCAAAGATTGGATAGTGACATTGGGGAAACTACCAAGTTCGCAAAAGTTGCACAGTGCTTCCCGAATATTAATCAGAGATGAGAGAAAGAAGTACAGAAATACTCATGCTTGCACCCACTGTCTTGACTGAATACATGTTGTGTTCGAGATTGCCAGTAAACTCAATTGAGCTGAAAAGGTGGTAGTCATAACGCCACTCGGAAATCTTTACGTACGTCCTGTAACTAGTGAACGCCGCTGTTGCTCGCCATACTTAGCATTACCTGTGGCCACGGGCGGCTGCCGTAGTGGCTGCAGCACTCTCAGTCATCTGACCTGTACTGAAGACAGTTCTCCCTGAGAGCCGAGACTCTATGTGCCTCTCTCAACTGGTGTTTCCGCTGGCGAGTCTCTGATGGAAGTTTGCTCTACAGAGCGCTCCCAATAAGGATCAGAAATTTTATTTACTTTTCGGAGTGTGCGTGGTTACGGATAATCAATGACTGTTATTCTCCTGAGTACTAACCAATCAGATTCCTTCTAACAGTATAAAAATCTCCTTCCCTATTCAGTTTAATATAATAAACCAGTCGTGAGGTTCATTGAGCTGGAGCTCAGAAACAGGCAACTTTTAACACCATCTGTCCTGTATCACGTTTAGCCAATCAGGCCTTCTCCATGTAGACACATGCGAGTTCTGTTCTTCCACTCAATAATTTATTTACTTTATCCTGCGTTAACTGCTCTACTGTTTTTTAGCAGAGTCAACAACAGTTCAGTTAGCTTCGCAGCAACCTGACATCCAGATGGTCTCTTCTTCTACTTCAATCTAAAGACCTCACCTTTGCACTGTCGTGGGCCTAGCAGTTCCCAAAACATGGGCTTCCTGCAGGGTGCAGAGAATTACAATACCGCACACCCTGTAGCTGCTAACTCGCGACGTGCCGCCTCTGCGCCAGTGGACACGCCAAGTTAAAACCGTACACATCAGCTTTCCGTAGCTTAGGATGCAGACACGGACAGTGCCTCTGCCGTGGAGCTCACGCCACATGAAGTATACTGTGGCCTGACATCGACACACACTCCCTTGTTCTGGTGGCCTGTATTCAACGTGTAGTCAGCAGGATTTCCAGCTATGCATTTAAATAATCGCCCAAAGACAGGAAATAATATGGAAATCTAGTGTTAGATACGACAATCAATGACGTTAGTTTCAGCAAAAACTCCTATTTCTAGCTGGGAACTGATTTAGATTCGCTGGATTTATGAAGTTAGAGGTGTTTGATTATTGCACCAGACAGGGTTTACATGAACGTTCACACAAAATCCTGTTTTCAGTTACATGCTAAATTTACTGTGTATTTTGGTGTACATAAGTACGTGCCGTACTGTTGTAAGTAATAGACAAAAAACCTTCGCAAACGTTACATTTAAAACAGACCACGATAAATGTCTCATGTGGTTAGATCTATCAGTTTGATGGCTGGTTCCATTCTTCTGCGTGAGCTAAACTCTTTGTCTTCTTGCACGTTATGCACTGCTTCGATACTACATTGTTTCTTATATTCCAATATACGCACATCTTCTCAGCTTTTCCTTTCAAGTGCCTGCGTAACTATTCATGGATGCGTTATAAATAGTCGTGTCAATCTACCACTAATCATCGTCCTTTCATTCTTGTATGCCCCAGTTCTCTACCTCATTTAAAACCTCTGTTTTTAACTGAAATCTTCTTATAACCTGCATTTAAGAGCTGCTGATTTAATATATAATCTGTTTACGAATTCTAAATGAAGTGTCTTAAATTTTATGTCTGATTGACATGTGCTATCCTAGCTGAGTAAGTAACAATAGGATCAAACTACCCACAGGTCCACGTCATTGGGCGTTTCAAAGTAAATAAGTTCCTAGAAGAAAATTCACCATTCAAGATTCAAGACAACGACCTGAATTCTCAAAGTGAGATTCGCTCCAAGGAAGAAGAGATTGTACTGGTAGATGCAGCGCAGGAGGGCCCAGCTGAGGTAAGTCAGCATCATTACTGACATTAGAGTAAGTGTGAGGATATGGTCTGACAGTTTGAGAGCGATGAGGAAACAGTTACATCTCTGATTGTACGCACTGCGGAATTAAACTCTTAGGCAGAACACATCAGTCGAAAAAATCTCATGATTTGCACTATCTCCATGACTATAAAATGCAATTGACGCTCAAGTTTACGTAAAGTATTAACAGACTGATTCACGATATTAGAATCTAATAATACCAGCAATCGTTGGTTCGAAGATCCTAATGTATATATAAAGCACTACTCAGGGAATGTAAGATACCATTGTAAAACTGTCACGGGTTCGGAAATATCACTGGTGTTACAGATGGCAGTCTATAACGATTTCGTATCCACCAACTGTAGAACTCTGCCATGACTGGCCTCAGCAGTCGGAGAGACATCCGTTTATCAGTGCTGCACGTACCAAGTAACAGTGTAAGATCAGCAGCTGAACTTCAGTTTGCAACAAAGTCGTAATCGACTTAGTGCAACTTATGGTATTTTCTGTGGAATTCCATTTATGATTGGCTTGTCTCTCACAGAGATGTAAGACTTCGCCAAAATATCCTACTGAATCATAGCTGAAAAATTATACTGGTTGGTAGTGAGGATAAGAATGTCTGGCTTCAGTGTGATTGCTGCCGTTGCCATTTGCTATCAAGAATAGCGGAAGTTCTTTAGATGCTTCTCTGTAATGCAAATCTGGACCGCAGTAGCATACACTCGTCTGGTCAGTCGCACCTTACAGTCACATTAGCGCAAAGAAATATCACAATCAAAGGCATAACTTCGTACGCACTTATATACAAATAAGTGCAACTAAGCAAACCTCTTAGTGGAGAAGAGCACTTCCGCGTGCTACGAAGGAATCAGTGGGTGTGAATCCAGGAGCTGGAAATAACTGACGGCAAGAATACTCACAAAGAACTTATGAAGCGCTATGAAACGGATATACCAGTTACACCACTTCAACACTGTTGCCTACAAGAAGGTAAGACGGACGGCTGAAATGCAATAATTACTACATCTAGTAAGTTCGCTTGATAACGGTGCTTGCGTCTGAACTTTTGAAACAACTGAGCAGGATAAAGTCGGCCTCATAAACTTTCCAACTGTATTAATAAATGATCATCTTATCCCAACAGAGACGTAACACAAGAACATTGTCATCTCTCTCTTTCAACACTACTCACACAATGAGAGCCACTGATACAATTTCGTGGAGCGTCTTTTTCTCTGTTACGATCCTTCTTCGAACGTTGAAACAAACGTGATCTTGTAAAAGGATTCTCAATTCACTTGATGGTAAGTGCACTGGCACAGGTTTGTGAGAAAGTGTTACCGTCTCTCATTGTGGCGAATCATAGATTTCACAGGAGTCTCCATGCAGGTTCTGCTAGAGATAAAATGAGGACCAAACTGGAAGCCATACCATCTGTATTCCCACATCAGTCTCGAACACCATAATACTTAGGTTTTAGAAACAAAAAATAGGTAACAGGATATTACCACATCCTCAATGGATGTTAGTCTATAAAGTGGAATTCCTTTATTTTCTACAGACATACACTGCTTTCGAATTAAGTTGTTTGGTTACGGCTAGTACAATTGTGAGGATCATACTCTGTTCCAGACTGAGCAACAGGTTGGTGGTAAATCCTATTAATTTTAACTCGTCGAATTAAAAAAACATTTGCTCTGACACAGTTGTCGTGGACTGATGGAAAGTTTACTCATGGATGAAGACCTACAGAGAAACGTGTGCGAGACAGCTGCACTTCTGACCTTACATGTAGCAGAGGCGCACCGTAATCACTCAAACCACGTACCCACTTCCTAAAATTTAAAGCGTTTTACCATTAGTTGTTCCACTTTTAAAACGTAGGAAGATCTTCGTTCTTCCTCTTAGCTCTTCAACCATCAGGTTGGCTATCAGCAGCTCGCTAAGCATTTCTGTCTTCAGCCTTCTTCTTGAGAATGGTGTAGGTGATCCAGCTGGTATCGTCCATGATATGGTTGATGTACACTAGTCTCAATTTGCCTCTTGTGTTTTTCCTTTCTGCTGTTCCTTCAATTGCGCCATTTGTGACACCGTAACGTTTCAGTGGATAGCTGACACATGTGGCCCTTCTGAGCAGAATAAGCTTTAAGAGACATGGCTTCTCTTTATCCACCCTACAGAGCACCAGTTCGCTTAGTAATTTTTTTCGGTATAGTCATATCTCGAAGTCTATCAGCTTTTTTCCCGCTTCTCCGAGTATCCGTATTTCACTTCCGTACAGTGGCACATTCCATATAAAAGTCTTTATGAGGTCTTCCCTCAGGTATTGGGCTATAAAACGAGATGCGTAAGGTTCCTGCTCTTGTTAAAATCAGCTGTTGCCTGCTTTATTTTTATTGCAATGTCCTTCCCCGATCTTCCGTCTGACGATTGTTTTACTCCGTAGGAAGCCAAAGGATTCTACGGTCTCCAGTCCCTCATTGTTAAGTGAGCACTTGGCAACGGTATTTCGTCTACTCACCCCAAGATTTTTGCCTTACCTGTATCAGCGTAAATGTTAGGAAGAAATGGGGGTGGCTTTCATCTGCATCTCGCTTCTAGTAGTTCCACATCTTTTTAACTTCTCTGTCTTCGTGTTCTGTAGTTTTGACTTGGGAGCATATGACCGCAGTTCTTTTTGATCCCTAAAGCAAAACAAAACCAAACTAAACTAACCTTCTATTAACACTGTAATATCATCAGCAAATCTCATCATGTCTATTATCTTACCTTAAATTTTAATTCCTACTACAACTCCTAGTTTGTCCCTGAATTCATCTAGTGCCTTCTGAATGTATCCGATGAACAAGATAGCAGAAAATGAGTAGCCCAGTCGTACACCTGATGTAACAATGGCTTCCCCTTGATGTTATCCACATCCTATCACAGCCATCTTTTCTCCATAAAGTGACTGCAGTACTCTTTTTGTCCTGTCACCTGTCTACCCCATCAAATATTTTCTCTTGATCGATGTAGGCAATATACAGTGTCTTGGGAGGAATGATAAATATTCAGAGATTCGACAAGAACGATCATTTGTAGTAGAAGAGTCTAGCAAACATGGACTAAGATTCGTAGCTTAAGAGCTACAAGTGCTTGTTTTGAGGAAGAGATGTGTTTCACAACAGCGAAGCTGCACAACTGCCCAAAGTTCTGAAAGTGAGTACTTTACAGCCAATGTTTATAGGAAATTTTTTTCGTGATTTGAGTCATACTTACGCCCCTCAAAATATAGAAGGCCAAGACGTTGCAGTAGAAGAGGTTTTTTTACAGTATCAAGTATCGAAGATGAAATGCTCACAGGTTTAGTAGACTTTTAAGCTTCAAATGATCGCTTCTGCCATACACCTGAATACTGACCGTCCCTCCTAGGATACTCCGCTGCATTCTTGACTCTTCCTTTGTCTTGTCTCAGGTATTATCTGTAACCCGAGTATTGCTTCTCATTTACCTACACCTCTTCTAAAGCTAAATTGGTCTTCCGTATCTTGCACACCTATCCTTTCTTCGAACCTCCTTACAATGATAGAGGACAAGATCTGGGTGGGTTGAGTCATCAAATTGAGAATGCTACATTGTTCACATTTGTTTGCAATTTCTTTATTTTGTGTTGGAGCTGTAGCACATTCTTCGAAGTTTATTGGATGTTCCCTGGTTTCGTATATGGTTGTGTGACTTGGGACAGTTCTTCATGTTACTGTTGTCTAGCAGCCTTGACGAGTTCTGCTGGTTTATCACCATCTATAATGGATTTTCCGTGTTTTAGATGCTTGACTACGAGATAAAATTGATCACGCGGGGAACAGACTCCCTCCTCTTCCGGATTGCTTGTCTCAGCATTCTCCAGTCCCTTATCTTCACTATTTCTTGCATACGACTTTTCAAGGCTTTGTTTTCGCCATTCTAGTACATCTTTATGATTATAGAACAAGAACCACGTGAGGGCGTAGCAGGTAGCTTGAAATACATTAAAGGGTTACGAAAATATACTCTGCTTATTGAAACAGGTGTAACACGTCCACCTAGCGCAACATAAAACAAAAAATTGCAATAGACGTGTTGTCAAATGCTATGACAATAACAGTCTAGGATAATCAATTACAGAAGATTAAAAAAATCAAAGTGTACTGAATGTTAGAAGGGTAATGAAGCTATTGAATGTGGAGTTACAGGGACTGCAGTTTTATTACTTACGACGTGTTAGCCAATGCTACCAGAATGCACGACGATAGAATCTTTTGCACGTGAGGGTATATCCATGGAGTCTAGGCCTCTCTTCTTCAAAGAATAACATCAATACGGCCATTTCCCCTTGGTAAGTAAGGGCCACGCAACTGTTAGAAAATCTTCACGTCGTGGTGTTGTTGATGATGCAGTCTCCGTTTGAAGTATGATGAGATGCAGGTTCCCACGGTAGTCTATCCTATGAGAGGCTCGTTGCTTCTCCCTAAGTGCAGCAGCCGACATTCATTTCAGTCTGCATACTGTGTTAAACTCTTGTTCTGCACTCTACCTGCACAAATTTTACAACCCCTCTCCTTTTCTCCAAACTCACCCTCTCGCATCACCCTGTTAACTCCATAAGATCGTATGATATCGTACGATGAATACTAGAAACTGATCCCAGCTTTCAGTCGAATCGTGTGATAAAAGACCTTTTCCTCCATTTAGATTCAATACCTCCTCGCAAGTTACACGCTGTACCCAGTTTATCTTCAGAACTCTCCTGGAGCAGTATATCTAAACTATATATTCCATTCTTTCTGAACTGTCTATCTTCAGCGTTCCACTCATGTACATGGCTACACTATAGACAAATACCTCGAGAGAAGACTACCTAGAACTGAAATTTATATTATAGGTTAACTAATTTCTGCTTCTCAGAAACGTCTTTCTTGCTATTGACATCCTGATGTTTACATGTTCTCTACTTTGCTAATAAGCTGTTACTTATGCCCAAGCAACAAGCTCAGCTTACTTCTCTCAGTGTCATTTGTTAATATTTTTTCACCTTCAACTTCTAATTCAATTCTACCGCATTTTACTATCCTACATTTACTTTTGCTAGTATTCATTGATAATTCTTTTCAAGACATTAATAATTTCGTTCAACTGATAATCAAAGGAATTTGGTGTATCTGACAGAACTGTAATGTCATGAACTCAACTCAAAGATTTATTTTTTCTCTCTGAGCCTTAATCCCCATACCTAATTTTTGTCTACATTCCGTACTCCTTGCTGAATTGCTAAGTTACAAACGTATCTCACTCCCGTCTCAGCTACTGTATGCCTGCGAGATCCGGGGACCTTTATAATTGCACTTTGTTTTATACACAAGTTTTAGATAACCTCACTCCCTGTATTTTATCCCCGTGACCCTCAGAAATTGAATTCCTACTGATTTACTTTTAGCTTGCAGCAGTCTGTCTTCAGAGACGTAAGGTCAGAAATGACTTACTCGTCCCCATACTTCCGCGCAACCTAAATTCATCCCCCCAGAAATTCTCCGCAACCAATGTCTTCATTAATTCGTATTAGGGTTTTCGTGACCATTCTGTTAACTTTGAAACTTGTCAGCATTTGACCTGTCTAGGAATGGGATTATTACATTTTTTCGAAAGTATGAGTGTATTTTAACTGCGTAGGATGTTTTATATATCACGTGGAACACCTTTTTCAGGTTCCCGACAGTGATCTTAACAATTTTGAAACACTGTAGTGACGCCAAGAGTCTTTCTCCGAATTGGGGCTTTTACTGCTGTGTGAAACTCTTTTCAGAGTTCCGTATTTCACTTAGAATCTTCATCCACTTCCTTTTTTAAGTTGGTTTACTTTGTAGGACCCATTCATACGTTAAATAGAGCTTTCTGACTTCCGTCCTTTCGTTCGTATCGGCTTGCCAGGTAAGAGGTTGATATTTATGCATCTGAATCTCTCTCCTCTAACGGTTTCCATAATTTTCCCATATATCGTATCTAACTTTCCGATTGTTACACACGCTTCTATTGTTTCGCATTTCTTCTGCATCCAGCCTTGTTTTCCCGGTTTCAGTTTACTGCAAAACTTATTTTTACTTGTGTGTATTCACGTTTGAGGCTTCATTTCCTGTTTTTCTTTTTTAATTTTCTTCTTTAAACAGTTAAAATCAGTATCTGGTGAATTAGGCAATAATTCAATTGCAAATAATCTTTTTGCCCACTTAATTCTCTACTGCCCTCTCTATTTCATGTGTTCAAGTTTTCCATTCGTCTTCTAATGCCTTTCTCAGTGGGTTTTGGACTTACCTCGGACCATTTTCCCAGGTTTCAATCTTTCTGCAGCTTCTTCAATTTCAAAAGCCGTGTATACACAAAAAAGTATGGATACAGTCCATAACTGCTCCTCGAAAGAAAAACGAGTTTAAAATCTGATTTTCAAATCTCTGTCTTGTTAATACGCAATCTGAGCGTCATTGAAAATATTGGGAATAAGAGCAAATGGGGAATTATGCGACATTTGCGAATCCCCAAACCACATAAAGCTTGTAACTGACACAGTTCTTCGTCGGGTGGTAGTATCATTTTCCGAGTCTATACTAGCACTACTGAAGGCGAAAAGACCGACATACGTAAAATTTTCATCCCGTACTTCGGTTGGCGTGTACAGGTCATCTGAAGTATGGGATGACATATCATGTACGTAGATCTTTCCGCCTTCGCTAGTAATACTATCTACATAAGAACAGAATGTTAGTAGTAGCGGAGGCGAAAGAAACAACATCTTTAAAATTTGTAATCCGTACTTCACTTGATATATACAGTTCAAATGAAGAATAGGATACCAATGCTAACGAAAATGAAATCTACGTATGTTAAATTTTTATTCCATACTGCAATTAACCTATACATATCGACTGAATTTCGAGATACCCTACCGTATCTTCCTTCGTCGTTGGCGTTGTCGTTGTTGCCGTGAGGCACCATTACACCAAGAGGAAAGGCGCGTCGATCTTAGAGCGTGAGATATGATAGCCTTAAGCCATTGATAACACACAACGGTCGCGGTAGCACCTGATTCCAGAATAGCTGCAGTAGTTAGGATCTACGAACTACCCCCTCTTGACTAGGTCCCCAAAACTTAACTCGTAACGAGATCCCATCGAAGCAAATTGTGTCGTCTATAAAGGCTTCGTACAACGAGAAGAAATGTTACAGCTTATGGAATAATAACAGATACGACCAAACTGTCTTGTTTCTTCTGTTTTATTTAACATAACTTTATTCACAGTTTTATTTCCCATTCACCACTCATTCACCGAAACCGTTTGATGAACAGTTTTGGTTGCTTGACACCAACAGTCAATGATAATGATACAGTTTTTCTCCTTTTCATAAATTAAAGCCCACTCTCCGCGATATAATTAAAAAAAAAAAAAAAAGAAAACGGTCTCAATACCGCGTCCCTCGTGAGATGCGTATAGATTTATCCCGGAATTGACCGCCCTGTAGGTGTACTCAATTTAATGACCACACTTCGCTATCCGCGATTTCGCGTAACTAAATGTTCATTTGTTAGTGTGATTGTATACCGTAGTTATTTAAAACTCGCCCCTATATTTTTTCACTACGCACAGTTAGCACTTATTTACTTGTTTATTTCTAAGAGTAAACGGAAAAAAAGACGCCGTATCATCGGCTTCGTCGATATAAAGCAAAACACCTTAATATGCCCAATTTTACCTCTTCTTATAGGATCGGCTACCTTACTCATTTCTTTACTACATATTATTTCCAATAACACTAAACAGGTATCGCCGTTATATTTTAATTGTATTCAAAAGCATGTTATTATTATTATGACCGACCAAATTGTAACAAATCGCGTGGCGTGCGTTTTTAACGATAGTTTTACACTCGCCCAGTCTTTATTCAGGCAATATTATATATAAATATACAGACGAGACCGAAAGATCGATCTCTACCGTAACCAATAGGGGCAAATACGCTATTAAAGTTCCGTTACATCTATCTTGACTCGTAATGTTACAATACGACTCATATATATGTCAACTGAGGTATTCTACGCTACCAGAACTCCTATTATTTTTCCCCCTTTTTTGTTACAGAAGTACTAGGACTCAAACAAGCGATATCCTTGACGTTATGGTCGAAGTATTACTGGAAGTTATTTATGTCTACCGATATGTCTACCACGTGTTTCCCTCTCCTGCATCACTTTGTTTATGAACACTTGTCTCCACTGTTAAATCTGTGTAGTACATCATCTCTGGAAAATTCTGACGTCATTGGTCAGAGCCGATGGGTTGTATCCAGTTCTTTAGTAGGCCCGAGACTTTTTGTTACAGACATGCTGTCAGTATGAGAATCTTAACGCTACATTATTGTGCAGTCGGTGATATTGGAAGACCCTCTTTTTCATACCATACACTAAGTCATCAGCTTCTAATGCTTGTGCGGTATTAGTATTCCAAAATCTTACTTACTACCTGTTAAACATTATCACTATTATTAAAATTATGAATTTCTTTTTTACTCTGACATAAACACTGATGCTCCATATAAACCACTTGTTCACCGTAACGTCTGAAATCTCTTACCCATTATTATTTCATAATGTAAGTTCTAGTGTATAATGTTGTATCTAGTTTAACCAAGCACCTAACACTATCTTGGTTGCCTAGCTGGACGGTGCCAAGGTGGATCAAGAGGAGGAGAGAGTAGCTGAGTGTCTCGTGGATGCTGTCAAGATGGAACAACCATGCCAAGAATTAGAGGAGGAGGAAGCCGAGATTCTCATGTGTTCTGCCAAGATGGGTGAAGCGTATGGAGAGTGTCAGGAAGGGGCAGGTGAGGGTCTTGTGGATGCTGCTGTGTTTGACCCAGTATGTGGAGATGATGAGGAAGGGGCAGCTGAGAGTCTCGTGAATGCTGCCGGGAGGGAACAAGCCCATCAAGATTTAGAGGAGGAGGCAGTTGAAAGTCTCATGGGTGCTGCCAAGATGGGTGATGCCTGTGGAGATATTGAGGAAGGGGCAGCTGAGAGTATTTGGAGGCAACCCTCGGGTGCAGCATGCACCAACTGAAAAAAATGTTCGTTTGTTCCAAAAGTTCTTATTTGTGTTTCTTTTTTTGTTCTCTGTGTTATTTGTTTCGTTTTGTGTTTCGTTTTTTGCTGTGTTCATTTAATGTTGTTTCTGTTTATTCATTTTTCAATTTTCATTAAGATTCCTTGGTTTATTTAACGCAAAAAAATAAATTTTACGTATTTCACCAACTGTTCTCTCATTTTTTAGTGGACATCTGCAACAATAATAGTTGCCGACTTGAAAGTACGTTTCATTTTCAGTTTATTCTATAGCTGACTGTCGCCCTGTCGTTGTAATGAAATCAACAATAGGCAAAACCCGGGGCTCAGTCGAAGGCATTTATGAAGCTCATTTCAGTGGCATTGAAAGGTCTGTGATATATACACGATAATAGTCATTGGCAAGTGCTACATTCACTTCTGTACTGCAAACCTCAAGTAATGCCGATTTACACTGTCTGATTTTATAGTTATTAGCGAGTGTTAGGTAACCAGCCGCAATATCGTTGGCCCGATGTCTCTAATGACTCTGGATAGGATCACGGCCTGGACAGTTGCCCGCACTTGTGACCAATCTGCGTGAGTCTATTTCATGGCCGCAAAACGTATGCGAGTGCGGTGGATGAAAAATTCCAAAAGACTATTGCAGAGATTGCTGTAATCTGTTCTCCCCCATGCATCTAACTTCTTTGTAGTAGAAGCGAATATCCTTAAATCTGAGAGTTGACAGATTTGGAACATACTGCGTCTGACCCTTCGTGCTTCTCCACTGAGTATCTTTCTAGTTTGTTTATGAATCATGTCACGAATTGCTGAAATATGCTAACAGAATCAAGCTGCCGTAGAGGGAATTTGTCTCCCATGGGTTGCTGGTATGCGTAGCTACATGATTCTGCGCAAATAATAGATGAGCAGTAAGTTCGGTTGTTTCAGTTTTCCTCTCGTTGTATCTCGGGAAATTCCTTAGAGAGGAGAAATAGGGCAGTTGCGGTGCTGGGATTAATCTTGCAGTAGGAAGAACCTGTATTTAAAAGTCCAAATTCGAGCACGTATCCTTCTCTGACTAGCTTCTCATGTGAATAGCATTGTAATATAATTCGCTCTAACGAGAAAGGAATGTATCGTATATCAGTTTGATTATCCCACTCATTCCTATCCTCAGTGAGTATTCTTACAATATGTTCTCATAAGCATTACCAGAGCCATGGCTTGATGAGGGAAGTATGCCAAAGGACCGAGTTATTTACGGTTAGTGGGCTGCGAAATACACGCGTGAGCAACAGATTCTTCTTC
Organism: Schistocerca piceifrons; assembly: GCF_021461385.2. Classification (NCBI taxonomy): domain Eukaryota; kingdom Metazoa; phylum Arthropoda; class Insecta; order Orthoptera; family Acrididae; genus Schistocerca; species Schistocerca piceifrons. The sequence continues at coordinate 389,536,125 of NC_060143.1, read as the reverse complement.
GCCAATGTGTATTATTTGAAATTAAATGTTTGGCGGGAAAACAAATCATGAGACTTTGTAAGTACGTACAGTATATGTAATGCGTGATTTACCACCTCAATTAGCTAAATGGTCTCATTATTATTTGATTTAGTACATTGGACACGGGAGGGAAGTGTTCTCAATAACTAATTGGCCGCCTTTATAGCTGGGCCGTAATACAGTCACTCTAAAACTCATAGAAATCAGCTGGTGCACCATACGCATACCAGCCATTGTGGGCAAGCAGAACGGAGACTGAACGTTTACAAACAGTACATACAGAGAGCACACCTGCGTGTTGGTTGTAAAAGTTAAGCAAGTAGCCGTAAGAACAAACAGAAGGTGAGCTCATCGGTATTTCGGCCTAACAGAACTCACGCTAATGCACAGGCCAAAAACGGAGGAACCTCATTGTCTATGTAGTTGTGACCACGTGCGAGCATAGTAGAGAAATTGTATACCTTACTCACAGCGACATCTTACTTGTATCGACTACAACCGACAAGAAACATTTATATCAAATTCACGTTAACACACGCACACTGCCTGATCTGAAAACTATTAAGACAATGGTATACACATTACTCACTATTCAACAGTTCTTGATTCCGATAATATTCGCACACTAATATAAAATTCACGCACTAATATTCTTTTCCGATTTATATTTGCACACACTTTCTGCCTTATATGAAAGCCTTTCATGAACGATGAGAGCTCATTGTCCGTACAGCCATGGCCAGGTGGGACATTGAGAACCGTGGATATTTAGTCATGCTCATAAATTAAGGATAATTGCAGAATGCGGTGCCAAACAGCGTGGCACTACACAACATTGGCGCTAATAGCATAGGAACATACGGAACACACACGACACAGATCTGTAAGTCCACGGTATTCGTGATAAGTTGAGAAAACCGTCGCGAAACACATTTGCTATAAAACGCCACTGTTTCCTGCGCATATACCCCGACATCGATATGGATTATTGTCACCATATACAAACTCAGGCCGTTCGGCGGGTTGGCATACTCTGGCTCAGGTTGTCGAGCAGCTGCTGGGGTATAGCCTCCCATTCTCGCACCAGTGCCTGTCGGAGCTCCTGAAGTGTCGTAGGGGTTTGAAGACGTGCAGCGATACGTCGACCGAGAGCATCCCAGACGTGTTCGATGGGGTTTAGGTCTGGAGAAGAGGAAGGCCACTCCATTCGCCTGATATCTTCTGTTTCGAGGTACTCCTCCACGATGGCAGCTCGGTGGGGCCGTGCGTTATCATCCATTAGGATGAAGGGTCACTCCTGAAAAGGCGGACATACTGGTACAAAATTACGTCCCGATACACCCGACGTGTTACAGTCTCTCTGTCAAAGACATGCAGGGCTGTACATGCACCAATCGTAATCGCACCCCACACCATCAAACCACGACCTCCATAAGGTCCGTTTCAAGGACATTAAGGGGTTGGTATCTGGTTCCTTGTTCACGCCAAATGAAAACCCGGCGAGAATCGCTGTTCAGACTATAACTGGACTCGTCCGTGAACATAACCTGAGACCACTGTTCCAATGAACATGTATTGTGTTCTTGACACCAGGCTTTACGGGCTCTCCTGTGATCAGGGTGTCAGTGGAATGCACCTTGCAGGTCTCCGGACGAATAAACCACGTCTGTTCAGTCGTCTGTAGACTGTGTGTCTGGAGACAACTGTTCCAGTGGCTGCAGTAAGGTCCCGAGCGATGCTACTTGCGGTACTCCGTGGCCGTCTGCGGGCACTGATGGTGAGATGTTGGTTTTATTGTGGTGTTGTACACTGTTGACGTCCCGTGCTGTAGCGCCTGGACACGTTTCCTGTCTGCTGGAATCGCTGCGACAATCTCGAGATCACACTTTGTGGCGCACGGAGGGCCTATGCTACGACCTGCTGTATTTGACCAGCCTCCAGTCGCCCTAGTATTCTACCCCTCATTACGTCATCAGTATGTGTTCTTCGAGCCATTTTCAACACACAGCCACCATTAGCACGTCTGGATACGTCTGCACACTTACTTGCTGCAGCGTACTCTGACAGGCACCAACGCACCTCTACGTATGTGGACTGCTGCCAGCGCCACCGTGCGGCGACCGCAGGTCAAATGCACCGCATGGTCATACCCCGAGGTGATTTAAACTCGCAGACCGCCCACCAGAGCGGTGTTTCACCATGTATCAGCATTATTCTGAATTTTTGAGTATGAGTGTAGTTTACTGACAGTGAGATGATTCTTCATTGTAAGAACGTTCGCACTATAATTCTTTACGCACGAAAACATGCAACTTGTTCGCTATGAAGCGGCCGGGGTGAAGTGAAAGTTAATTATCTGTGCGGCCATGAACGATGGTCTATGGAAGGCAATGGCTGGTACATTACTCACAAAGGAATCATCAGTCGACGCTATACAGATTGCTGGAAAAATGAGAAAGGAGCACCTGTAATTAAATAACGATAACATCAGCAGTGCTAAAGCTAAAGGCTTGGACGAATCTTCACGCATACTGATGATTCAGTGCCTGCGCAATGGAGTTTCCATCAGACTATGATCTCCCCGTGGAATATACATCTACATCTACATCTACATTGATACTCTGCAAGCCACCCAACGGTGTGTGGCGGAGGGCACTTTACGTGCCACTGTCATTACCTCCCTTTCCTGTTCCAGTCGCGTATGGTTCGCGGGAAGAACGACTGTCTGAAAGCCTCCGTGCGTGCTCTAATCTCTCTAATTTTACATTCGTGATCTCCTCGGGAGGTATAAGTAGGGGGAAGCAATATATTCGATACCTCATCCAGAAACGCACCCTCTCGAAACCTGGCGAGCAAGCTACACCGCGATGCAGAGCGCCTCTCTTGCAGAGTCTGCCACTTGAGTTTATTAAACATCTCCGTAACGCTATCACGGTTACCAAATAACCCTGTGACTAAACACGCCGCTCTTCTTTGGATCTTCTCTACCTCCTCCGTCAAACCGATCCGGTACGGATCCCACACTGATGAGCAATACTCAAGTATAGGTTGAACGAGTGTTTTGTAAGCCACCTCCTTTGTTGATGGACTACATTTTCTAAGCACTCTCCCAATGAATCTCAACCTGGTACCCGCCTTACCAACAATTAATTTTATATGATCATTCCACTTTAAATCGTTCCGCACGCATACTCCCAGATATTTTACAGAAGTAACTGCTACCAGTGTTTGTTCCGCTATCATATAATCATACAATAAAGGATCCTTCTTTCTATGTATTCGCAATACATTACATTTGTCTATGTTAAGGGTCAGTTGCCACTCCCTGCACCAAGTGCCTATCCGCTGCAGATCTTCCTGCATTTCGCTACAATTTTCTAATGCTGCAACTTCTCTGTATACTACAGCATCATCCGCGAAAAGCCGCATGGAACTTCCGACACTATCTACTAAGTCATTTATATATATTGTGAAAAGCAATGGTCCCATAACACTCCCCTGTGGCACGCCAGAGGTTACTTTAACGTCTGTAGACGTCTCTCCATTGATAACAACATGCTGTGTTCTGTTTGCTAGAAACTCTTCAATCCAGCCACACAGCTGGTCTGATATTCCGTAGGCTCTTCCTTTGTTTATCAGGCGACAGTGCGGAACTGTATCGAACGCCTTCCGGAAGTCAAGAAAAATAGCATCTACCTGGGAGCTTGTATCTAATATTTTCTGGGTCTCATGAACAAATAAGGCGAGTTGGGTCTCACACGATCGCTGTTTCCGGAATCCATGTTGATTCCTACATAGTAGATTCTGGGTTTCCAGAAATGACATGATACGCGAGCAAAAAACATGTTCTAAAATTCTACAAGAGATCGACGTAAGAGATATAGGTCTATAGTTTTGCGCATCTGCTCGACGACCCTTCTTGAAGACTGGGACTATCTGTGCTCTTTTCCAATCATTTGGAACCCTCCGTTCCTCTAGAGACTTGCGGTACACGGCTGTTAGAAGGGGGGCAAGTTCTTTCGCGTACTCTGTGTAGAATCGAATTGGTATCCCGTCAGGTCCAGTGGACTTTCCTCTATTGAGTGATTCCAGTTGCTTTTCTATTCCTTGGACACTTACTTCGATGTCAGCCATTTTTTCGTTTGTGCGAGGATTTAGAGAAGGCACTGCAGTGCGGTCTTCCTCTGTGAAACAGCTTTGGAAAAAGGTGTTTAGTATTTCAGCTTTACGCGTGTCATCCTCTGTTTCAATGCCATCATCATCCCGTAGTGTCTGGATATGCTGTTTCGAGCCACTTACTGATTTAACGTAAGACCAGAACTTCCTAGGATTTTCTGTCAAGTCGGTACATAGAATTTCACTTTCGAATTCAATGAACGCTTCACGCATAGCCCTCCTTACGCTAACTTTGACATCGTTTAGCTTCTGTTTGTCTGAGAGGTTTTGGCTGCGTTTAAACTTGGAGTGGAGCTCTCTTTGATTTCGCAGTAGTTTCCTAACTTTGTTGTTGTACCACGGTGGGTTTTTCCCGTCCCTCACAGTTTTACTCGGCACGTACCTGTCTAAAACGCATTTTACGATTGCCCTGAACTTTTTCCATAAACACTCAACATTGTCAGTGTCGGAACAGAAATTTTCGTTTTGATCTGTTAGGTAGTCTGAAATCTGCCTTCTATTACTCTTGCTAAACAGATAAACCTTCCTCCCTTTTTTTATATTCCTATTAACTTCCATATTCAGGGATGCTGCAACGGCCTTATGATCACTGATTCCCTGTTCTGTACATACAGAGTCGAAATGAAAATTAATGGGCGTTGCAACACTTCCCTGCTATTAACAGACCTGCAAGAAAAGGGATTGTCCAGTTACTTGACTAAATTACCCAGTCTTGTACCGTAGACAGCAACCTGAACGGAGCGACCGTTCCGTTAAAAGACAAAGACACAATGCCCATCGTGGGAACACATGAGGCAGCATCCACCCTCTGGCCCTGGGTGGGGCAAACTGAATCATTTCCGTGACCAACAATGATCCCCGTCATACCTACTTTGTTAGCAGTTTTTCCCAATAACTTAAGTTGGTGACAACTTGACACTGCACATGCATTTATGGATGTCTCTGACTCACTCCATGCCATCTACTTATTAATAAAATGAGTACACATAATGGGAAAAAGGGGAGTGTGTGCACAAATTAATGACAGAACCGGTTATCCTCAATCTTCATCAAGAGACTACTGGTACATTGGATAGGTAAACTTATTAAAAATGTAGTATTATGGATACAATTAAAATGAAATACTATTTGTATAATGTAAGTTACACCAAAAGCCGTAGTACGTAACGGTACCTACGGCAGCCTGTCAGCATTAACGTAATTTTGCAACCATTATCTTATACAGACCTCAAATGTTTAGGTTAATTAAAGTGTTGATTAAATGAACCGCCTCCTTCCATGACCATGGGCGAATGGTCATTTTTATCCAATGTGTACAAACTCGTGTTATCGAGATACAGAACTCGAGTCGGAGGACAATACAGACTGATGTATCGAGATATTCTGACTCTGCTAGACGTTACTTATTCGCTGGGTATACCAACTGTGCTGATTCTATCTTGCTAATCGTTTAAAATTAGAGTGAGGTTGCCTGCGCACGTCTAACCTACACTCGTCATCACCGTGCCTATTTATCTCGTTTCGTAATGTCACCCTCCTCCAGTTCACGACAGTAATTTACCCTCCATGAAAATTGAAACAGCATGTCAGAGTACAACATTAAATTGGCCATTAAAACGAAACAGGCAATCGCTATCCTTAATCTCAGTACCTTCCACTTTCTAACAGTGCTCCAAATTAAGTATTACCTTATCTAAACTGACTGAATTTTTAATACACTATGTGAAAATATCGATAATATTTGTGTATATTACAATATTTCAGTGTCTAAAATATATCTGTTATCTATCGAAACGCACATGACACTATTGCTGATCAAAATGCAAAATTTGATTACTGTACACATCTCGTAATTGCCTGTAGTACTTAACAAAAAACGAAAGGATATTGGCATTCCTATTTTAGACCTACTTGAGGCAATGAACTCTCTGAACAAAGGTCGAATGTTCATCACCTGACATGTTATGTTTTTCAGTAATGCTTCATCTCACTGAGCACTTTTATAGGAAAGGGGGAGATAAGATTACGCTTCTTGTTATTCACTGCAAAAATATAATCAATGCTATTCAATGCTAATACTATTTACTGTATACGTTAACGTACATGTGGTAACGTGTTTAACCGCCAGTGTTATATTTTTATGGCGCTTCATCACACACGCTATATTAAAAATGACACTTTATGACGAGATATCTAATACGTTGTATCACTTGCACTGCAGATTATGGTAATACACAAGGAAAGCTTCATCATGTTCCCAATACAAGATGCAAACACACAACATGTCCGAAGGAAAGATCGTATAACTTCCACCTGGTACCTAAAACCCTGAATGTGGATTCTCAAATTGTTTGAAACAATAATAGTATATCCACATTGAAACTGTGATATAACTGTACAAAACACATGTGCTGTTCTAAAATAAACCACGCACGGTCTAGGGAGTCATGCCACGGTCCGCGCGGCTCCCTCCGTTGGAGGTTCGAGTCCTCCCTCGGTCATGGGTGTGTGTGTGTGTGTGTTGATAGTTTAAGTTAGATTAAATAGTGTGTAAGGCTAGGGATCGATGACGTCAGCAGTTTGGTTCCATAGGAACTTCCCACAAATTTCCAAAATTGTACTAAAAGAAGTTGCTAAGCCTGGAACTGAAATTTCTTGTTAGCCGTACAAACGGCTGTGAGCAAAAATCAGGCTGATCAAGCATAATTTTAGGGGAGAATATTACCGCCTCTTGATAAGATCTTTAATGCACTTTATCGCTTAAACTACGTATTGGCGTAATGGAAAAGGGTAACTCTGCAATGCTCCATTATGACATGTAAGGAAACAAAATGTTCAAAGAAAAATATGAAATATGTTACGGATAAAAACAATTTTTAACGTGAGTTTTTTGTTACTTAACCACTTTTTCAAGGCACAATAGATCCTAAAATTCGATATTTCCTCGTGTATATTGTGTGTATTACTCTTCACAAAAGATTTTGTTATGTCCTAGCCAGTAATGCCAACCGAGCCCGCTGCAAAAAGGTTGGCAGCATCAAAGTCCGGACGCCGTCCGCATAAGCAGCGCCAGCGAGACAGCAAATCGCCGCAAGTCTGCGCGCGCCACCGCTGGCTTCTGGCTTCTTAAGCGCTGGAGTCGCGAGCGCTAGGACAGTTCTGTATTCGCCGCTCAGTTGTATACTCGCCACCGAATTGTGTACTTGCTAGTCAGTTGTGTGTTCATCGCAGCAGAGTTGTTGTTTGTCGTCAGCCGACGCTGACCTAGCCGCTCCGACTCGAACTAGACAGATTTCTGTAGACACCGAGTTCACTACTGTGTTACTGTATCTTCATTAATAAAAGATAAGTACCGACTTTTATTTAATATGAGTGTTTGGGCTTTCATCTTTCTGTTCACTGTTCCAGCGGACCGGTCGGCCCGCTATTAAAAGTGTGGCGGTGACTTCGTAAGCCATTTCTACATCCAAGTGTTTGTCGCTACGAACACCGCCACAAAAGATTTAGCTCGTATGCTGGCAACACTGATATAAATTACATGTTAAACGACGATTTTAGGTCAAGTTTTGCGCCACAGATTAAAGAAACCTGGAGTTATGTGCAGTATTTATCAAAGTGCTTAGAACTCTTTCCCACGAGAAATTGTGTATATTAGTCTGTACAATACATATGACGCATATGGTGGCAATAGTGATACAACTTGATGTTTATCAACGAATTCATGCCGAGTCTTGCACCACAGATTAAAGAAAGCAGAGTTAAATGTATTATTTATCAAAATACGTAGAACTGTTTCCTAGAAGAATACAAAACACACATTTCACGTGATCTGACTGCGAGCCTAAAGAACAATTGTCAGTGTGAATAAATCGATGTTCATACGAAACTGAACAGCGTTATTTCCACAGCTAAATCATCTGCATTACCTGCCAAAACTAATCTTAATTCAACTAAAACCAATATCTAAATCAACCAAACATCACAGTGACCCCCAAACAAAGAAATCAACTATTTCTGCCATTGGACAATTATAAGAAATTGCCTCGAGTATTACTAGGTTTCAGTAAAATTGTAATAGATTATCCCATGTCATAGCAAAATCGTAAGAAATTGCCTCTTACATCGTCTTATTTACAGCGAAATTGTTACAAAGTGCTCGAAACATCATTTCATTGCAGCAAAATTGTAAGATATTACCACAAACATCGCTCTGCCACAACAAAATTGTAACAAAACTATACTATATTACATCAAATTTGTAACAAACAGCCCAGTGTATAAGAAAATACCTTATACTTCAGCGTGTTATAACAAATCGTAGAAAGTTACCCCAAATTGTAACTAACTACTCAACAAAAACATATGCTGCACCTAAATTATAATAACTTGTGGCATACTTCGATGTGCTACTCGAAAACTATCGTAAAATACTCTACACATCCCCATGTTACACCAAATTGTCAGAAGCTTTTACGATTTATTGTACCATGAAGCCAGCACCATTTGCGATAGGTTTCAGTAAAATGACGAAGTATGGTGTGAGAAATGTCTTGTAGTCTCCACTGTGCGATGACATATGTCAGTATTATCAGCAAAGGATGGTAAATGTTTTGTACTGCAAGATAATGTTGACTCCCCGACGTGGGGGTCACTACAACGTCTGGATGATTTTCATATTGAGATGAGACAGACTATGACCAATTTTGACAAAGAGTTTTGAAGTGGCAATAACGTTTAGTTTAGAGCAAAAATAAGGTACAAAGATCGACCTAAGATCATTCGTTAACACGTAACTTATACTAGCAGTGCCAAATGCAAGTCATGTATATGCCTCAGCTGCCAGAAGTTACCCGACTTGGTCACCCCCTTCTCAGTATGACTTCAGACACTGCTGTCCCTCCTACATACGCGCAGTGCCCTGTCAGCCCAGCAGTCAGAAGGTTTACTTCTTGAGACTGTGACGTAGAGTACCGTGGTTACTCGCGAGAGCAGCCTGTCGCATCTGGTGCGCCGCATTCTGCCTCTGTCTGCGTGTCGTGCACTTGTTCACATTTATTATTTCTAAGAACTGCGAAGCGGCAGATTCATTGGTTTCAATCACATCTGAAATTATACCATTTATGAAACCTCCAATATGGTTAGTGATGACTGAAGCTTGGGAGTTCGTTTTGCAGTGGAAGGAGGAATCAAACAGGGAAACTGCATCAGTGTAACGCCTAGGTATTTAATTGAGTGACTCTGTCAAGCGCCACTCTACCACTGCTGTACTCGAATTTTACATGACTGTCTTTTCTATTCGGTATTAACTTATATTTTTCTACGTTTACAGCAAGACATCATTCATCAAAAAAATTTGAAATATTGTCTAAGTCTCCTTATATCCTCCTAAAATCACTCAACTTTGACACCCTCCTGCATACCACAACATCATCAGAAAACAGCCATACACAGCTTCTATCGAAGACTGCCAGACCATTTACAAGCAAATCTATATAGGATATGAACGCTTCTATCACACTTGCCTGGAGTAGTAGTGATGATAGCCTTGTCGCAGATGAACACTGTCCGTCGTCGAGAATGTGCTGGGTTCTTGAGTTAAGAAGTCTTCGAGCCACTATTCCGCATGCTCATAACTTCATTAACAGTCTGTAGTTGACACTATGTGAAACATATTCCGGAATACTTTGAATATGGCAAGTGCATGTTGCCCTTCACCCACGGAACGTAGGATTTCGTGTGAGAAAAGGACAGGTTTCGCATAAGCAATGCGTTCCAAATGTACTGATTTGTAGTAGAAGATTTTCCGTCTCAAGGCAATTTATTAAATGCGAGCTGAGAATATGTTCAAGAACTCTGCAGCAAAGCGATGTTAAGGATGCTGGCGTGTAATTTTGTGGGTAGGTTGTTTTGCCCCTCTTGTATACAGGTGTCACATGTCTTTCTTGTAGTCGCTTGGGGCTCTACACTGGGCGAGAGATTTACGATAAAGGCGAGCAAAGTAAGAGGCTAATGCCATAGACTAATGTCCGTAAAACTAAATTGAGTTTCCGCCTGGAACTGCCGGATTTTTTTTTTTTTGAGTTTCTTCTGTACGCCAAGGATGCCTGTTTCTTGACAGACGGAAGTCGGTGCCACGGTCGAACGACAGTATGTTTGTACGATTCTCTTTGGTCAATGATTTCTTAAACGCCTGTTTGACTTAGTATTCAAAAGTTCCTAAAAAAGTGTCATTGATTGCTAGAGGTGTAAATGTAGGTGAATGATACAGTGGTTGTGGTGGAGAAGGAAGGGGAATTGTAAGAAGAAGAAGAAGAAGAAGAGAGGAAAACATAAATGAACACGCTGTTTAATGAACCAAATGTGATTGCTGTAATAAACAGCAGAAAACTTTAATGGTTGGGGCATGAATCGAGGAAAAGAAAAGAAGTTGATGAAGGCAGAGCAAGAAGGGAACTTTATAACTAGAACAAGATTACGGTGGATCGATGATCAAAAATGACCTGGAGACCATGGCAGCGTAGATGTACATGGCCAGCGAAAGACAGGGGTCGAAGACGCTAAGGACTGAGGCAATAGGCCGGCTTTGCTCCGTGCGACCAAATAAGTAAAATAAAGAAAAGTATGAAAAATAGTAGTTTTGTCTTATAAGTGCACATTTTATCCCTGTATAGCTTTTAACATACCAGCATATTACCATTTGTCAGAGAAATGAATATCAGCTACTCGATGAAGTTCGCTGAATGTTTATTTGCGCTTCATAGTTTTATAGCGAGTAACAGGAGAACTACTCGAAATAATAAATAGCAAAAAATCTAAAATTAGCACGGTGAGTATTTTAACCCAGCACGAATGCCCTGCCGTTTACTTCTGACTCTGCTACTTGATATGTTGTTAGGGAAGAGTGAAACTTTATGTGAGAGTAAGTGGTGACGTATCTTTGCTACATGGAGCTTTCGAAAACTTCATACGTGGGAGGTAAACCGCAGCTGCTACCCGCGTCTTCGTCATCTGTGTCAAGGTTACCAAGGGTGTTCTTACCAAGGAAACACCCCTGAAGGCAGAGTTAGTTAAAAAATAACTTGTTTCGTACATTCAAACACGAATGAGTTTTCAGCAGCATGGAAGTAGATTTTGGCTGAAAACTGCAGTGGAAGAAACTTTGGGAACGAGTGGAAGAAAGAAGAAATTCAAAGACGACCTTTTGATACAATCCACAATGAAAGGGGAACATAGGATGAAAAGCTAAAAGTTGGCGTTAAGGCCAGAACAGATTCATACCCCACTCTATGAAAGGCATACGAAGAAGAAGAAGAAGAAGGAGAATAAAAAAAGAAGTAACTCTACTCGCTTGAACGATAAAATAGATTTCGAGAAGCATAACTCATATGATTCTGTTTATTCCTTCAAGAGACATCCCATTAATTTCGTCAAGAACAAAATGCAGTAGTGGCGTTCGGCCTTTCGACCAAAGTAACGGTAAAGTTGAAGGTTCCAGGAACCTCTGTCAGGAGGAAAAGGAAAAAAAGGCTGCTCAAACGTTTTGTGGTTTGATGAACCTTCCTCCTCCTCCCAGTAGGCTCAGCAACTACATGAAAATACTTTCAGGTGCCTTGACTGTTGTGTCTAAAGCATTTATGAAACGTGAAGAAACTGTAAATATTAGTGGAACCAGGGACATTGCTGTTGCCCTTGATGGGACGTGGCAACGTCTAGGTTATCGTTCCTTGAACGGTGTTGTAAGTGCTACTTCTCTGGAGAATGGAAAAGTTGTTAATGTTGATTGCTTATCTAAGTACTGCCGCACCTGCCATGGTAACACTACAGGGAATATTGAACATTACTGTTCTTACACTTATGATGGTTACAGTGGAGGTATGGAGTGTGATGCAGTTCTACAATTATTTCAGGGGACGGTGCCTGTTTATAACATTAGATATACAAAGTACCTAGGCGATGGGAACTCTAAAGCTTTGAATAAAATTAATGAGTTCAATGTTTATGGTGATACGTTGGTAATAAAACTGGAGTGTTGTGGACATGTGCAAAAGAGGATGTGTGCTAGACTGAGGAAGCTACGGAGGAAAATGAAAGTTGTTATCTGACGGAAAATCTCTGTCTGGTCGAGGCAGATGGACAGAAACTGAAATAGACCTTCTTAAGAGTTATTATGTACTTGCAATTAGACGAACTGCACCTCTCAATGTTGTTACAGCAATGAGAAAAGCTGTATGGGCCACCTACATTCCTAAGTTGTCCACAGATGACCACCCTGTTCATGGACTTTGCCGTAAAGGAGCAGATTCTTGGTGTGGTTACCAAAAAGCAGAAGAAACTGGTCAAATATACCATCGTAAGCATTCTCTTCCTGAGCCTGTTACGAATGAAATAAAACCAGTTTTTAGAGACCTGAGTGACCCTGTTTTGCTTAGTAAATGTCTTCATGGGGGCACGCAGACAAGTTTCAACCATTGCATACGGGAAATATAATGACTTTGTAGGACTAAATACATTAAAAGTTGGTGTATTAGATGCAGAGATATGTTTCAATGATGGAGTGATAGCAATGTTGGAAGTCCTGAGGAATTTAGCCATAAAATGTGGCTGTAATATGGAAGATCAGTTGCTGGTGTGTGACAGACAACGGGTGCTAATAAGCTGAAAGATTCGCTCTTCAAGTTACCAAAGAAGCAAGAAGAGCTACAAGGAATGCCAAGAAGAAGCATGAAGATGAAGTAATGGTGCAGGATGAATACTATGCTTCAGGCACAGTTTAATTGGACTCATATCCTCATTCGCAATTTTTCGCAAGTTATATTTTTCACATTTCCTAAAATTTATAAAGCATTGTTCTAATTTTTTTCTGTAACTTTCAATGGTCCATACTAATGTATTAGACTTGAACTTTATTGCAGAATCAACTAAATTATAGAAAAAATTACATTTTTATTAGGAAAAAAGTTATAAAAATTAAAATGTAACACATGATTTTTTTATCCTTGTAATGTACATAATAGGTGGAATTAAATAGGTCTAGTACCTCAGCCATCATGTCATGCATAGCTGGTAAAAATTTGGTCTCTTTCAAATGTGTAACATTGGACTAATGGTACCTCAATTTGAGGAAGCATTTTGGAAAAAAAATTGCATCAATTTCTTTGTAACTTTTTAATGACCCTAATCAGGTCAAAAAATATTCAAAATACTTCTAATTTGTTCAGAAAGTGTGCTGTATTACCTGATGTCAACAAAAAAATCTGTAAAACATAGACATCGTAAACAGTGCCTGAAAGAAATAGGTGTTGATTTTTACACAATATTGAGGCGGAAAAGTACGCTGTATCCTTAAAGAATATACGCCACAGATATTTAAGATAGTAACTTCAACGAGTATCTTTAATTTCCTTAAAATATCTGGTCGGAGTTAGTCCCTCATGTTACATATCCACACAATCACTGCTCTTGAAGTCATAGTCCGAGGCAAATGCTGTTGGCGAGATCAGTATGATATTAACAAAAAGGGTACAAAATCATCTGTTAGAAAAATGAAATAGAGAGAATCATACCACCTGAACTTACTTCTCGAAGTTTCAAGATGTTACTTACGTGATTCAAAACAACGATACATTCGGCACTTCACTCTGATTTAGCAAGATACTACGATATGCATAGTTATCAGTCTGTTGCAGAAACCTCAAACACAGAATCACAAAAACTATAATTTTCGGTAAAGTTTGTTATTAAGGCCGTATTTTATATTCTAGGCAGAGAACGCAGCTGTTAAACAAAGAACAATTCCGCCATAAAAGGGAAAATAGAGGTTTTGGTGACCACCTTGTGAAATTCTTTTGTTGAGACATTCAAAATCTCAAGAATGTAGCGCAATGAGAAAGTGATAAAGTGCGTAGTACTGAAAGCATAGTCTGATGCATTCGAAGATGTGAGTCATGTGCCCTGTGGCATGCTAGAGATAGTGCGATGAGGTATTTGCTTCTTTATGTCCTGATTTTGCTAATAGTAAGTGGATGAAATTAAAGATCTAAAGTCATCAATCTCTTATTCGCCCCAGCAGGAACGAATCTATTTACCCCAACTGTTTTCATATGGAGTTAACGTTATGTGCAAGTCGGAAAACAGGATCTAAATATCAGTGTAACGTGTATATGAGGCGGGACGTGGATACAAGCCCGGTTCTCATTCTAGTGGGATGTGGGAAACCACCTAAAAACCATCCACAGAACGATTTGCGCAACAGCCCCAGTCGTTAACCCTCGAAGTAGATTCGCTCAGTGTGTGGTTTGCCTCCTAGAGTCCCAGAAGGGCGTATTTTTTTTGTTCTTCCTTTCCCTTTATTTTTTCCATATAATTTTTTCTTTAAGACTATCTCTCTTGTTGGCTATTTTTATCCTTCCCTTCCTTTACACTCTCACTCGCTTTGTCTTTTGATTCGCTCCTTGCCTCTTAGTTTCTTTTGTAAAAGGTTTCGCAAAGAGCCAACGATACAAAAATGTTAAGTTTTGTACTTCATATAAATAACGTTTAATTTCAGTGAAGGAAAGTGATTTCTCAAGCATAATAACTAAGAAACGGAGATTTTGAAATTGGGTAGATGACTTAGTCGACCTAAGGAGTGGGAACAGTATTTCGGATGATGTTGTTTCACTTTACTTAGGAACAGTTTACTCTGAAAATATGGCTCCTCCGCTGTTTGGCGAGGTAGTGGAGAGTCCGTTAAGATATAGCTTCCAGGGTACTTCGATTATCCCTATCGGTTCTAGTGATCCCTGTCAACTATATCAGCAGAAAGTAATATCATCCGAGCAGGCTGATTGTCAACGATGGTAGATCACTGTTCAGCCCACAGGACGTTAATCATCTGCTGATTGAACATAATTACCATTTGGTAATATCTATAATGTAGAAACTACTTCTTAGTCATTCAGGCATATTTTATTTAAACGTTCGTGATACCACCCATCCCCTTCCCACCAACAAAAAAAAGTAGGTAAATCTTCACTATTTTCCTTGTTTGAGAAAGAAAAGTTGTTTAACAAGCACATATTCCGTTAAGAGAACACTAATATTCATTTTATAGAGCAACAGATTTAATGCTGTCTGAAAATCAATTAGTTTTCATTAGGAAACGTAGTTATTACATTTCTCCAAAATTGTCCACGGAAATTTCAGGGGAGGTTCCGGCCACCTGAACTTAAAAATAAATCTCACCCTTTTCAGTACAATTTTTCTACACATTGCATTCTTCCCAACTCTTCTTTGTTTTACGCACGTGAGGATGTAGCGGATTAAAGGGCTATTAAAATACTGTTTTCTTTTTTAAAAAATAAAATGCAGTATGAGGTCACTTCAAGAGTGTATTTTGTTTTACACTAGTTTTTGAAACTACATTGGCATTTATTTATGACGGTTTGTATTTTTTTCTGTCTAGTACTTCTTAAAACTTTCTCCGAGGTGAAGTCCACGTTTCTCCTTGCATGTTTCGCACTAGGAAACGGCTTCTCGTCTTCCTCATTTCTCCTTGCGTTAGCAACAGACCAAAGAAATCAACAAAGGACTGCATGAATTTTGAATTATAAAATGCCTCTTCCAATTTAATCCCTCCTCGGTGTCAGATGATGATGGTCTTCTTCTTTTCTCTGAATTTATATTTCTCACCTGGCCGACTAGCTGTGTAATTAGATTCCTTTTATAGGTTAGGTAGGTCTGCAGTTGTCGTCCACATTCATTTTCGTTTACTGAGTAAACAATATAACTGTTCACTACAACAAGTTCACTCAGCCAGAAGAATAAGTTTTACCGTCACTTGTACGATCGACTTGTAAAACAAGAGCAACTACATTGCTGATCAGCCCTAGCCACTGTTCCCGTATGCTTCGTGTCCTCCAAAGTATCAGTGCGTTTCAGGAACTTAGGAGGCTCTTTCTTTCTATAACCAGTGGGTTTGAGGAGCAAAGAACGTGGTGAACATAGTCCAAACATCCTGTCATGTAATGAAAGGCAAATAATTTTCGTATCACTTTGATAGGCATATAACTCATATTCAATAAGTTTCGTCTTCTTCAATGCCCATGGAATTTCCTTCCTAGAAGATGTAACTGTATCTGTTACATGAAATTTTTATATTTTACAATTTCCATTGAAGTTGAGGGCTTGTGTAGAAGCTGGCACTAGATATGTGGTAGCATAAACCACCTGCAGAAGCTAAGAATTTCTGTGCCAAATGAACCACTGTTCGGATTGTAAAAAGTGAATCAGGACGATTTAGA
This sequence comes from Schistocerca piceifrons, assembly GCF_021461385.2. NCBI lineage: Eukaryota > Metazoa > Arthropoda > Insecta > Orthoptera > Acrididae > Schistocerca > Schistocerca piceifrons. The sequence continues at coordinate 389,519,647 of NC_060143.1, read as the reverse complement.
CTTTCTGTAGTCGTCTTTCCATAATAAGGAATGTGAGAAAAAACGTAACCACTTCATAGGCTTCTTTGGATTGTAGCACTTGAATCCTTCCTTTGAATCTGACTGTATTCTCATCTATAGTCACATTTCTTTTTGGTACATAAAGTTCTTTGAATTTACTGCCAATATTTTCACTAAAGTTATTCACATTACTCCCTTTCGTACGTTGACACTTCTGAGCTGTGACAGGTGGAACTAAATGCTAAATCCAAAATATCTGAAAAAAAGAAAGAGAACGGAGACAGGAGAAAACATCCTTGAAATATGAAACTCGTTGTAGCCAATCTTCTGTTAAGTCGTCGACTAACTCTCCCATATGATTCAAGGCCATGTTCAACATCACACCAACAAAGGCCTTGAGTTATTCTAATGAAGCCTCCCTCCATGAGTGCCACATTGTTTTTTAAGTGGAATGACCTCCTGTATCTTTTCTTTAGTATAAGTAATTGTAGCATTCACAGTTTCACTAAGACTGTCAGTGAAGAAGAGTTCGAAATATTCAAGTTCGGATTTTGGTAGAACACAATGAGAAATGGTGAAACCTTGTTGCATATCAGGAAAAAGGAACCTTCATGAGATGAGCGTCGCCATTACCATAAGCTTTCCAGATATTCGCTAGTGGTTGTGTCTTTCATCATTTCTCTTTCCATGAGCAGATTTCACAAGAACTTATATCACTGCACACGGCGGAAAGTTCTTGCCAGTCACTTTCATCACTAAATTCTGCTTCGTCCTAAATGTCTCCGAGAATCCGCCTGGCAATATAATCATCTCTTACATATCTTCTGTCGGCCATTATCATAGTAGGAACGTGCGAAAGCAACGCGTTTTTAGTTATAAGTTCTTCATAGCAAGTTCTTCCATGCGAATTCCAACGACGGAGAGTACGGTAATGGCAATGTGCCAGGCATTGTCCGACGTCGGAGCTGTGACGGTAAATCGTAATGTCGAACGTGGATCGTAATGGGCTAAACAGTCAATTCCGTTCTCTTCTTTTGCATCCCTGTGTGTGAGATCCTTCAGTTGCAGTGTATTTGACTGACTTACACCACAGACCACCGAATTTTATGTTCCCATTTATAATGAATAAGAGCATGAAAAAATGTTTTTTTTTCTACACGGCTTACCTCCAGTAAAACAACATTTAATAAAACAAAAGTACTGCATGTTTCTCTTCAGTGTCAATTTTCATTTACTTATCTCCATTTACAGTAGCCATATCTTTTGTGATTGGTAGAGTGTATGTGAGACATATAACGATTACACAATGTATTTACTCTGGATAGAGCTTTCTAGTTATGCTTCTTCAATTTCTAATTAGCATAAGTCAGATATACGTTGATGGAACTGTGTGCGCTACATTCTTGTAGGGTGGAATTGCTGATAATCTAGTGTATGAACCTATCGTCGCTTAACAGGTATCACGTAAACGTAACGTTAGACATCCTCACCACTTTAATTTAAGAGGGCTGAAGACTGTAAAAGGCGCGCCACAGTGGAGCCAGGGGGCTGGAGCGGCGGGAACCATAAGGAGGGCGCTCGAAGTAGCGGTCTGGCAGGCCAACAGGGGTGGCGTGTTCACGCGTTAAGCCGCTGTCCTGTGCAGGGTAGCGAAAGGCATGTGGACTCAGTGCGGTGAAAGTGGCACCATGCACGACTCTAAAATTAAAATATCGACATCCCCGACTGTTCTTCTTCCATCGTCTTCACAGGGTTAGCAATGGAAATACCACCGATGACAGTGCCGCTAAAGCGGAGTTACTAAACATAGTCTTCCGAAATTCCTTCACCAAAGCAGACGAAATAAATATACCAAAGTTGGAATTAAGAACAGCTGACGACATGAGTAAATCAGAAGAAGGTATCCTCGGAACAGTAAAGCAACTTAAATCAGTTAGTAAAAGCAAGCCTTCCGGTCCAGACTGTATAGCAATTAGGTTTCCTTCAGACAATGCTGATGCAATAGCTCCATACTTGACAGTCATATACAAACGCTCGCTCAACGGAAGACAGTTACACAAAGACTGGAATGTTTCACAGATCACACCAATATTCAAGAAAGGCTGTAGGAGTAATCCACCAAATTACACGTCCATATCATTAACGTCGATTTGCTTCAGGACTTTGGAACATATATTATTTTCGAATATTACGAATTACCTCGAAGAGGATGATGTACTGACACACAGTCAACACAGATTTAGAAAACATAACTCTTGTGATAGACGACTAGCTTTTCACTCGCACGAAGTGTTCAATGCTATTGATAAGCGTTTTGAAATTGATTCCGATTTTCTAGATTTCCAGAAGGCTTTTGACACTGTACCTCACAAGCAGCTTGTAGTCAAATTGAGTGCTTCTTGAAAATCGTCTCAGTTATATGTCTGTATTCGTGATTTCCTGGCAGAGGGGTCACAGTTCTTAGTAAATGACGGAAAGTTATCGAGTAAAATAAAAGTGATTTCTGGCGTTTCCTGAGACAGTGTTATAGACCCATTGCCGTTCCTTATCTATATAAACGTTTTAGCAGATAATCTGAGCAGCCATCTTAGGTTGTCTGCAATAATGCTGTCGTATATCATCTAGTAAAGACATGACATCAGAAGATCAAAAGAAATTGCAAAACAATTTAGAAAAGACTGCGTTTTATTGGCAGAACAGAAGTTGCAACAGATCTACTAAAGAGACTGTCTACACCAGACTTGTCCGTCCTCTATTGGAGTACTGCTGTGCGGTGTGTGGTCTTTACCAGATAGGATTAACGGAGTACATTGAGAAAGTTCAAAGAAGGACGGCACCTTTTGTGTTATCGAGAAATAGAGAAGAGAGTGTCACTGACATGATACAGGATTTGGGGTGGACATAATTAAAAAGAAGGTGTTTTTAGTTTCGGCGGAATCTTCGAATGAAGTTTCAGTCACCAACTTTCTCCTCCAAATGCGAAAATATTTTGTTGACGCGGAACTACGTAGGAAGAAACCATCATCATAATAAAATAGGGGAAATCAGAGCTCACACGGAAAGATGTAGGTGTTCGTTTTTTCCGCGAGCAGTTCGAGATTGGAATAATAGAGAATAATTGTGAAACTAGTTCGATGAAACCTCTGTGAGACACTGCAGTGTGATTTTCAGATTATCTATGTAGATGTTGATCTGGATTTGTCAAAGTTTGTGGTAGAGAGTGGTCGGTTCCCCTTACACCACCCCACACCTTCGGACAAAATTTGTGTATCCCATCTGTCTGCACTCAATGTTATCCCGTGTTGTTAGATTGTTATCGAATCGTGTAAGTTGGGTACCAAGCCAGTTTTCATAGAATCACATGTGGGAAACCACCTAAATGACAGATCCAGGCTAGCTGACTTATCTGTCCTCATTGTTTACCCCCAAGACGGATTTCATCTGGGACCGGTGCACCTCCGCGAATCCTAGAAGCCACATGCTAACCTGTGGTGCTACCCGGGTGGGCTGTTCGAAATTCCTCAATAACAAACATTATTTCGTAAGTTAATTAGAGTTGTGTATGTTTCGAAAAGCTTTGTTATATAACAACCGTAAGTAGTTATATTCAAGTTCTGATGCATTAAAAATGTCCAAAATGTACAATTCCAGTACGTCAGAGTAACAACTTAGAAATGCTATCTGACTTGTAAATTTGAATCCAAATGTTTCCATACATACTGACCTTAAAAAATTCGGTGTAACAGAAAGAAATGGGTCTGCATATCTGGTAACTGTATACTGCACAGTGTGTGTACTGGTTGATGAATGCAATGCACTACATTAAATATGAGTCCACTGTCTGCTAATAATATCCATCCCTGCAAAGAGGGTGTCTCGTCAATCGAGTTTAGTACGCAAAAATAGTGAAATCGTCTGAGTAAACATCTAAATCCCAACTATCATATAGTATAGTGCTGCGTATATGGCGCTCAACAGCAAGATTAGCAGCACCCACACTCAACTGGACGGAGACGAATGTGGTTTTGTTGCGTGAAAAGTATGCAACAGATAGTAAAATTTTAAATATAATCCTCAGCGACACTGGGACACACACACTCTCTCTCTCTCACTCTCACACTTTTATTCAGAACACCAGACAATATGTGTCTCAAGGAAGTCTGTGATTAAAATAAGCAGACTGTAGCTACACAAACGCCTCAGGAAATAGCATTGCAATACTGCAGGGCTACTCGAAGTACAATATTTATCTGTAACACCAGAAAAAAAACATAGGTCTTGCACCTCAGATCCCTTGAGTAATTGAAAACTACTCTGTACTAAGCGAGATGATAATACCCTAGAATATATAGTACGACAAATTGGAAGAGTAATGTACATCACTATAATCAGCTTCTAGCCACTGAAGTATTAGTAATGTAGAAGCTCCCACTCATATGCATAAACACACAGCTCGACTCCTGTGTGTGAAGTGATTGTGAGTTAGTAGTATGTGTCTAACCTCAGCTAACAATCTCTAATTTCACCACATTAAATCAACTTAAATGCCCCCACCTGATTTTCTATTCTTTGTAGATTCTACACGTCAACAAGTGCCTACCCCAGAGGAAAGAAATCTGCTGTCCAAATACTGCTTACCTAACAAGTGTGCAACAACCGTAGAACTGCAAACAGCTTCGAATGTAAAACAGTGAGGTGAATCCTATTTCAAACAAGGAAGATCACATGGACCAAACAGCAAGTCATTCCCACCTATCGAAAGCAGACTGACATAATAAAGGCGTAAATTTGTACTGGTGATTCAGGAAAGAGTTTGCTACAGATCTTGTGTCGAATAATTGAAACTTTTTATAACATACTGGTGTAATGAATGACAAAGATAAAAATTGCGGTCTACTACAAACAAATTTTATTGGGTATAAATGAAAGTGCCGAGTTAACATGAAACCTTCATAACCCCTTCCTTAGTAAAATGAACATATTTTGAATGTGTTCTGGAGGACACCACCAGAGGGTATTACAATTTGCCTCATCACATCCCAAGACATCTCCGAAAAGAGACAAAAAGTGTTGCGAGATTAAAAAATGAATGATTGCCACAGGGTAATCTCATGGTACTACCTCTAGGCATATTTTAAACAAGTCTGGAGCATGTTTCCTTAATCTAAGTTTGATGATCCCAATGTACAGCTCAGTAGACAAGATTTGAAATGATTGTAAAATGCAGTTAAGTACGTCTAGCAAAATTCCGTATCATGATTTGTATAATATTTTTTAAAAAATATGAACTTTCTAGGTTGCAATAATATGATTTGTAATGGGAAAACACTGACATATTAAACTTCCTAGTGCATAAAAATATGTGAAGTACTTAAGTCACTCTGAAAGAGATGTTAAGCACCAAACTTTGAGAAAAAGGTTGTCGAGTATCTTTTAAAAGAGAGAGAAAGAGGGGAATTGTTTCATAGTCAGTATTTGAATTAATCGGTACACAAAGCGGGAGGGAGAATTTTGCTCGAGTACCTTGACTCTACAACTGACAATAGTAATCTTGTGTCCTTAACAGGGAGAACTTGGCTACTTTAGATATGGCATGTTTTGTCAATAGTGACAAACTGAGAAGGGCATGGAAAACTGTTTAACGTTTCGCAAATAAGTATAGTTAAGTCCCACATTCCACAACCTTAGACCATCTTGACATCCATCCACCAGAAAGAGGAATCGCTTCCCATAAATAAAGTCAATGTTACAATTCCTCTTGGTACAAGTAACAGTCTAGGATCGTGCACGTGTTGTTTTTCACCAGTAGGAAGGCAATTCCCAAGCGTAAATTATACATCGATCCACAGGTCAGCCGCGCGGGATTAGCCGAGCGGTCTCAGGCGCTGTAGTCATGGACTGTAAGGCTGGTCCCGGCGGAGGTTCGAGTCCTCCCTCGGGCATGGGTGTGTGTGTTTATCCTTAGGATAATTTAGGTTAAGTAGTGTTTAAGCTTAGGGACTGAAGACCTTAGCAGTTAAGACCCATAAGATTTCACAAACATTTGAACATTTTTTGCACAGCTCAGGATAGTTCAGTTACCCCTGCTGACAAATGATAGTCATTATTGTCAGGCTCCTTAGTCTGATTCAGCTGTGCTGTTCGGTCTTGGTCAGCGTGGCTCCATTGGAACATCTATTTGCCTTCATGACGGATCAGCCGGCCCCAGTGACCGAGTGGTTCTAGGCGCTTCAGTTTGGAACCGTGCGACTGCTACGGTCGCAGGTTCGAATCCTGCCTTGGACATGGATGTGTGTGATGTCCTTAGGTTAGTTAGGTTTGAGTAGTTCTAAGTTCTAGGGGACTGATGACCTTCGAAGTTAAGTCCCATAGTGCTCAGAGCCATTTGACCCATCTAACAATCAGTTGGGAAAATTACAGTTTTGTTAGTGATTCTGAGTTCTAGGGTATAGATGTTAAGTCCCATAGTGCTCAGAGCCATTTGAACCATGAAGGATCAGACAAAGAGAATTTGAGAAGTCGGCTTTTGCTGAACATTGTCTAGAAAACGGGGATAGAAAACAATCTGAATAAACAGAAGTTTTGGCTCAAGCCACATCATACTGGTGCTCTGTTATCAAAGAATCGGCCGAAATTAGAATAAAAAGCATTAATTTTAACAGAGACCATGAGTACACACTTAGTAGGGCTTGGGGAAGGTCTGTGGACATTGAGCGAAAACAAAGATGTAGGCTTTAGGGACGCAGGAAAGAAGGATCCTTTATTGTATGATTATATGATAGCGGAACAAACACTGGTAGCAGTTACTTCTGTAAAATATCTGGAAGTATGCGTATGGAAAGATTTGAAGTGGAAAGATCATATAAAATTAATTGTTGGTAAGGCAGGTGCCAGGTTGAGATTCATTGGGAGTCCACCAACAAAGGAAGGGGCTTACAAAACATTCGTTCGACCTATACTTGAGTATTGCTCATCAGTGTGGGATCCATACTAGGTAGGGTTGACAGAGGAGATAGAGAACATCCAAAGAAGAGCGGCGCGTTTCGTCACAGGGTTATTTTGTAAGCGTGATAGCGTTACGGAGATGTTTAGCAAACTCAAGTGGCAGACTCTGCAAGAGAGGCGCTCTGCATCGCGGTGTAGCTTGCTGTCCAGGTTTCGAGAGGGTGCGTTTTTGGATGAGGTATCGAATATATTGCTTCCCCCTACTTATACCTCCAGAAGAGATCACGAATGTAAAATTAGAGAGATTCGAGCGCGCACGGAGGCTTTCCGGCAGTCGTTCTTCCCGCGAACCATACGCGACTGGAACAGCAAAGGGAGGTAATGACAGTGGCACTTAAAGTGCCCTCCGCCACACACCGTTGGGTGGCTTGCGGAGTATAAATGTAGATGTAGATGTATATGTAGCTGTAGATGTAAGAACGACAGTTTCAAACGTGATGCCTGCTGCTAGCGCGAGGCCTACGAGAAAGACAGGCCGCGGAGCGTAGGTCACGAAGGTTGGCCTGCACTCGCTCGCTCACGAACTACACCTGTTAACTCGTAACTGGCTGTGAACGTACAAAAGAAAATTGCATCATCTACTGGAATCCGCTATTACGGAATCTTACTGTTATTAATCCTACAATGATCGGAAGTCCAAAGGCCTGCTTATAGTTTGTTACGGCTGTACTGGGGTACAATCAAATTAAAATCATTCCAAAATGCGTATCAGTTGCATAAGGCTCCACTTCTTGTATGAAATGAAGAGTGTTAAGTAGAAGAGACTAAATGCTATTAACAAGCCTTTATACCATTTACATCGAGTATTCATCTTAAATGAAATTTTGTTGTAGTACTGTTAATCAGTACGACTTCATAATAGCAGATTCCAGTGGGAGATGCAATTCTCGTTAGTACTTACACGCCCAGCTGCGAGTTAACAGGTTCAGAAACGCATTTTGTCTGCTGAGCTGAGCGAGCGAGCGAGTTTAGACGTACCTTCGTGACGTACACACCGCGGCCTGTCTTTCTCGTGGGGCCCGATCGCAGTGCGGGATGAGGCAACACCGACTCAAAGGAAGGCCTCGGCGCTTGTTCGTGACGTCACGTCAGGTAGGCACGGCGAACGCCAGGTCTGTTGCAGGTATACTCATAATGGTGGTGTCTCCCTCTCTGACACAGGAAAATGTGAAACTATTGGCTGTAGTTGACCAAGACACATTGTTCTGAGAGATTTCTGCAATCAATTAATTGGGCAATTAATTACACTTCTTAACAAATAGTGTACTCCTGAACTTCAATTTCCACCTGTTTTAAGGATTGACATACAAAAACAACTTTATGGTCCAGCAGCAACAGAACTCGCGCTTCTTTACCTTACTTGTAAATCTGAGGAAGTTACGTTTGTACTGGGTTGCTTTTACAAGAAACTGTGAACATATTGGTGCTCTTCTTTAGGTATCTTGGTTGACTATGGGGTGAGGAGCACTGAATGTTAATGAAATATCTTGCGATTGTACACGTTGGGGCAGGGGGTGGGGGACAGAAGAAGAAGCAAAAGAGAGATACTTGTTTTATCAAATAAATTTTTTTTATCTTATGAAGTTTCTCCTTTCAGTTGCAAGAGGGGGATATTTATCTTTTCTAATGTGCATGCTTAAAAAAGCTTAAGCTCAGCAGCATTTTAGATGTATAAAGCTATTTTGTTTCCTGTTTAGAATTCCTTTCGGTGAAAACGACTGTAATCTAATGACTGGCAACAGTTGGACAGTTACACATTTAAATTAGTTCACATTTCCAGTGACGAAGTCAAACGAAAATAAATAGATAAATAAAAGAAACTAGTTCTTTGTAAGGGGGTTGGCATAAGTTTCGATAGCAAAATGGATCAAGTAAATATAATTACTTGAATGTAAAATTTCTGAAGCTTACAATGGGGCAAAGCATCTTCGCATATTGATCTACGTTTGTTTCGACAGGATTCAGTAATGCAGAACTCTGATCTTCATTTGTAGCTTTACGATAGTAAGAAAATCTTTTATCTAAATAAAACGGCAGAATCCAAAACAATACCAAACATTTTGTCCGAAAATAAGAGATTTATAGTGATAAGCACGCCCAGGCGTTTCTGCCTGCAACAGACCTGGCGTTCGCCGTGCCTAGCTGACGTGACCTCACGAACAAGCGCCGAGGCCTTCCTTTGAGTCGTTGTTGGATGAGGCCACTAAAAAGACGGCCAACTTCCTTCCACGTATGCGTCACTCTGGTCCTCTCTGGAAGGTTCCAGACACTGCCACTACAACCATGTAAGCAGAAATACAAGTCGCTTAGGACCGAAATAACTAGGAAATTCAGGGAAACTAAGGCGAAATGGCTGCATGAAGAAAGAGAAGAAACAGAAAAAGAAATGACTGTCGGAAGGAATAACTCAACATACAGAAAAGTTAAAACAGCCTTCTGTGACATTAAAAGCACGGGTGGTAACATTAAGAGTGCAATGGTAATTCCAGTGATCAATGCAGAGGAGAGAGCGGATAGGTGCAAAGAGCACACCGAAGGCCTCTGCGAGGGGTGAGACTCGTCTGATGTAATTGAAGAAGAAACAGGAGTGGACAGGGAAGAGATATGGGATCCAGTATTACAATCAGAATTTAAAAAAAGCATTGGAAGATTTAAGATTAACAAGACAGAAGAGATAGATAACATTCCACAAAAAATTTCTAAAATTACTAGAGGAAACGACATCAAAACAACTATTCACATTGGTATGTAGAATGTATGAGTCTCGCGACAAACCATTCGGCTTTCGGAAAAATATTATCCAGACAGTTCCGAAGAGCGCAAGAGCTGGTAAGTGCGAGAATTATCGCACAATCAGATTAACAGCTCATGCATGCAAGTTGCTGACAATAATAATGCACAGAAAAATGGAAAAGAAAATTAAGAATCAGTTAGATGACGATCAGTTTGGCCTTAGGAAAGGTAAAGGCACCATAGCGACATTTCTGACGGTGCATTTGATAATGGAAGAAAGGCTACAGAAAAAACAAGACACGTTCATAGGATTTATCATCATGGAAAAAGCGTTCGACAATGTCAAATGATGTAAGGTGTTCGAAATTCTGAGGAAACCCGGGATAAGCTATAAAGACAGACGGGTAGTATACAACACGTACAAGGGCTAACAGGGAATAATAAGAGTGGAAGATCAAGAACGAAGTGCTCCGATTGAAAAGGGCGTAAGACAGGGATGTAGTCTCTCACCCCTATTGTCCAATCTATATATCGAAGAATCAATGATGGAATAAAAAAAAATTGTTCAAATGGCTCTGAGCACTATGGGACTAAACTTCTGAGGTCATCAGTCCAGTAGAACTTAGAACTACTTAAACCTAACTAACCTAAGGGCATCACAAACATCCATGCCCGGGGCAGGATTCGAAACTGCGACCGTAGCGGTCGCGCGGTTCCAGACTGTAGCGCGTAGAACCGCTCGGCCACTCCGGCTGGAAATAAAATAAAGAGTCAAGAGTGGAATTTACATTGAATGTAAAAGGATATCCGTGAGAAGATTCGGTGATGACATTGCTGTCCTTGGTGAAAGTAAAGAAAAAAGTGGTTCAAATGACTCTGAGCACTATGGGACTTAACTTCTGAGGTCATCAGTCCCCTAGAACTTAGAACTACTTGAACCTAACTAACCTAAGGACATCACACACATCCATGCCCGAGGCAGGATTCGAACCTGCGACCGTAGGAGTCGCGCGGTTCCAGACTGAAGCGCCTAGAACCGCTCGGCCACCGCGGCCGGCAAAGTAAAGAAGAATTACAAGATTTGCTGCACTGAATGATGAATCTGCTGAGTACAGAATATAGATCGAGAGTAATTCTAAGAAAAATCTACCAGAACCGCGAGCACGCATTAATAGTGCTTTTGAATACGTTGATATACAGACACCCACCGAACGTAGGAAGTACATGATTATCGGCTTGATATTTGAAGAATCAGTAAGGGGCACATAAGGAGCATTTGAAATACCTCAAAAAAATAAAACTTTTTGAGTTTTTCTATGTGTGTACAAATCCCTGTGACAATATGTCAAATAATGTAGCTACAGTAAATCTTGAAATTGCTTCAGTCACTTATGGCTTATTTGTACTAAACTGGAGAGGCTACAATACGAAGCAAAGCAGTGACATGTGACGTCACAAACACCATCTCAAGTCGAGGCATGCTGTCAAATTGTTCTGCAACACAGAATAAATACAATTACCACTTACGGATAGTGTGCGAGACTGGCTGGGTGTAGTTTGTAGTTAGCTGTTAATACTGGTTTGTATCTGCTAATACTTCCTGCAAGATCAGTTATACAATTATTCTGCTCTTTTTACATTAGAAATTTTCGTGTCGTCACTAAAGGTGGTCGCAAATAATGCTTCTCAAAAATCTCACATGCGAAGAGGAGTTTTTTTCTTTTTTTGCTTTCAATTTACGCATTTATTTTTCTGAACGACGAGCATGCAAGGCAAAACAAAATGAGCAAAGCATTGATATGAGAATTTTTTAACATAGTTATCTCGTCTGATGGGTAGCGAACTTACAAGCAATAAATCACTGAAACAAAAACACTTCTGACTCCATACCTAACAGAAAAAGGTCTGTACACGTCACTGAACAACAAAACTGGCAAGCCACGGTTTTGTTCCTCCACCAAAAACCATCAATGCTGTCTAGGAACTAACGTCATTGAGTAGTCTCTCCAGTTTGGTACTGTGCTCACTGCTTGAGACTGAATGTTTGGAGTGGAAATAATTCCCAATAGCATTATGCTAGCCAACTATGAGAAAATGTTCCACAAATATATTATCTGTGTTGTTACTGAAAAGTTTGAATAACATACCTTTTACAGAGAAAATGTCGTAATACAACTCTGTCAGTATATTTTTGTTAAATCAGTTAAAACTACGTAGAATTAAGCTAATTCAAAGTACATAAATTATTTTAAAGTGGAAAGTCTCTACTGCTTTGATACAGAAAAAACCAACAAACGAATTTTTCATCATGTTTTGGGTCTGAGACACCGTGAGTAGTTTGGTTTAATAAGATATCGTACAGTTACCGGTTAATTAAGAGCTGTGTCGGGACTGAGTTCATCGTACGCAGAAAATTATTGAATTATGGCGATCATCATCATCTCCAACATCACTGAAGATTTCTTATTCAGGTAAGAAACCAGCTTTTTATTAATTATCCACTTAAATGTGAAGCAGTCTTATAAAAAATAATTTTGCCCGCGAAACTGGCACAAGACGTGTGAACACAATTTTAAATAGGTTTGTATGTCCAGATCTTATGCGAACTCCTCTGATGCGAACTCCTCTGTCAATTTTTTTTAAAGATCTGCTCCATATGTTATCGCCTTTCCAGTGTGGCGCATGGTTAATAGTCACCCTTTTTTACTATACGGGAACATCCAGAAATAAATTTTTGTGATTTTTGGTGTCCGAGGCCTCATAAGCCGTTTCGTTTAGTAAGGTATCGTACTCTTAACTATCATTCAAGAACTACGTGGAAACTGAATTAATTGTTCGTCAAAAAGTATTCACTAACCACGACTATGGACATCGCCAACAACACTAACGATTACATCTTATGGTAAGACACCAGCAACCTACTTGAGGACGATCGCTAATTTAAGTCTGATAGACACTTTTAAATGACTGACAAAATAAATTAATGCTGTAGAACATCCACAATTTTATGCTTCTCATTTATAATTATGTAGTTGTACCACCAAGAAGGGACTGAAAAATCAGTTAGAAACCCTACAATATATATATGTCGGAGTAGTAAATGTAGTTGTTCCAGAACGAATTTTTACTTTGCAGCGAAGTGTGTGTGTTGATTAAAATAATATGCTGGACCAGAACCCGAAAGTGGGACCTTTGCCTGAGCTGTCCATGACTCACAACCCATCCACTCATCTGTACACTCCCCATCCCCTCCCCTCCCCTCTATCGCCCACCTGAGGAGCTCAATCGGTAAGCCATGGTATTGGTCCCAGGGTCGAGTGCTGGTTCAGATGAACAGTAGCGTACAATAGGATTAGGGATTTCTTAAAAAACCGCTGTGCTGCTATCAATTACTGGCATATAATTAAGGAAGAAGTTAAATTCTACGATTGAAATACAAAATTGTGTGGAAGGAATCCGTTTTTCAAAAGAAGAAAACGGAGGCATTTGAACTATGATGCAACATAATGTTGAAAGGTGAGATAGAAATGAGGACGTGCGTGAAAGGAGAGAAAATAAGTTTAAAACAATTCTCGTTTATTGTTCAGTCTCAATTGTACATTTTAAATTAGATTACATGTTTCGATCCCTCCGGATCATCTAAGCAGTTGCTGCAGCAATCCGTCTCGTCTATTCAGAAACGCGTATCAGAGTACTCTGGTATGTCCTTGTGAGTAGACGAAACGGATTGCTGTCGCAACTGCTTAGATGATTCAGAGGGCTCGAAATATGTAATCTAATTAAAAATTTGCGGCTGAAGCGGACCAGTAAATGAGAATTATCTTAAATATTAATAACTTTCCTGAAACTCTCAAGACGGTTATGTTGGATATAGAAAAATAAGTTCTTTCTTTTCTTTTCTTTTTTTAACTATTCATGGGGTTTTACGTTATCGAATCCGAAAAAAATTTTACTTTACGCCTGAAGGAGCGGAAGAGGGCAAGATCTGTAGGGTAGCCATAGATTAAAATAGTGAAAAAATGTTCATATGTATGTGAATTCCCAATGGACCAAACTGCTGAGGTAATCGGTCCCTAGACTTAGACATTACTTAAACTGACATATGATAAGAACAACACACACACCCATGTACAAGGGAAGACTCGAACCTCCGGCGGGAGGGGCCGTGCAATCAGTGACATGGGGCCTCTAACCGCGAGGCCACACCGCGCGGCTTAAAATAGTGATTGACAACTTAAGCCGGCCTGGGTAGCCGAGCGGTTCTAGGCGCTTCAGTCCGGAACCGCGCGACTGCTACGGTCGCAGGTTCGAATCCTGCCTCGGGCATAGATGTGTGTGATGTCCTTAGGTTCGTTAGCTTTAAGTAGTTCCAAGTTCTAGGGGACTGATAACCTCAGATGTTAAGTCCCATAGTGCTCAGAGCCATTTGAACCATTTTTTTTTGAGAACTTATATAGTACAGTCTGTTACTAAGATAGTTGTCGGGTAATCAGTAGAAACACGTATTTGACAACAAGTTAAACGTATACTTAATCATATATGAACAAAAGGAAATGTAGTTACAGTTAATAATACTTCTAGATACCCGCAGCGGCGATCATTTCTTTGCGTCTCAGAGGCGCGATTGGAACCAAGATTTCCTCGTATTCAAGTGGAATAAACCTCCCGATGCGTAGAGTTTGCGTTGACAGCTGCTTCAGAGTGAATTTTGGTTGCTCATGACGTAATGTTAAGAAAGATTAATAACCATTTTTAACATTTTTGGAGTCACTTTTGGCGATTGATCCACTTTCTTCAAAATCAACCCACGTTTTGAACAATTTAGAGCGTGCTGCCCCTCTTATACAAATCACTTTGATTTCGTCATACATTTAGACGCCGCGGCATGACTCATTTTCCGGCTTTTGTGGTGGCTGCAGAGAAAAACAGCCTCAAAATGCCACGCATAAGCAGCACTCATGTGTCTTCTTGTGTATCTCAGTCAAGAATTCAAAGTAAACTAATGTTTTATGGACACTGCAAGAAGGATAAATATTCCCTCTATTGAGCTGTGTGTAATGCCGACCGCGCTCTTACTGACTGTAAGTGAAGTATAATGCCTATTTAGAGATGAGAAAGATCAGAAGAAAATGACAGAACCAAGAAGGCAAACCCAACGGAAAACACTATTCAAGTGAAGGGACATGTGAGGCTTTGAGTTTCCGCGTGGGTTACTGATATGGCAGAGAAAAACACTTTGAGAGCTGATACCGTGTGTCAAGAGCCAGAAACCGACCTCTGGATAATTCACAGTGTCAGATTCTGAAGTATTTTTAGACGTCTCTGACATGGCGCGTAGGCTGGTGAGAGATGTTTGCTTTCTTTTAATATCGCTCAATCAAACTTGCGTAACGAGTTTACGTTAAGGACTTCTGCAGCGGATGGTGTTCGGCAAGGAGACATCTGTATATCTTGCCAGGATATTGGAAAGAGTTTTAATAGAACTTGTCTGCTTTTAAAAGTAGGTGGCGCTTCTCATTTCGACTGTAATTGAACCTTCGGGCTAGTTTTGCCCGGAAGTATAATTTCCTTCGAATCTGAGAAACTTTCTGATTATCGTTGCCCCATGCTTGTTCTTTCTTGTTTGTATTGCGATAACAAGTTCCAAGTTTGGCACCAATATTCTAGCAAACAGTGATTCTTGTCCTTCACGAGTGTGATCTTTACAACATGATATGTAGGATAGTCGTGCTGCAGTGGTAGTGTTATATCACTATCATTGTTTATTCCTCAGTTTGTAACGATCATTGCTAGTCATACGGTGACAGATGCCGTTGCGAGATGATATCAGTCTAATGGTGCAGCCGTACGTCTTCAGTATATACCAAGTTTGCAGAAGACTAAGGTAGTCAACCTTATTTGAAGGCTCAATTAAAACTGGGACCATTTTTAGAAAACGCACGCTCACAGAAGAACAACATTTAAGGTTAAGAAATTGACGCTATTGGTCTTCGATACGTACGAGTATATATTTTACGTTTACGCTCTGGGCCGCTGTACCTGAACTATCTATGTAAAGGTAGCGTATTATTGATGTTATTCATATTATAAAACTCGGAAACAAATCAGCTTTCTAGGTCATCGTCAGATAACTTAATACTAAACGCATAGTCTAGCCAACTTCAGCGAGAGTCCACAGCTGCACGAAGATTGTTTTTCAAAGATACGTGACATTTTACGACTATATGTTGACACAAAAACACAAGCCTAATGTAATTTATAAAGACGCTCTGAACAAATAGATCTCATATTACTTCATGTTCAGATATTAAAATAGGTAATGGCACAGACTACTACGTTCTGTGGACAAACTGATGAATGTGATGAACAGCCCGAAAGAAAAGGGGGGTGGGAGTGTTAAAGGAGAGAAAGGGGTATGTGGAATGTGGGTGTGAAACAGTTATAACAAGGATGGCGAGAAAAATTTTAGTTGGCTGCTGCTACTTTAGTAAGGATGAATAATGAAACTGTGTTTGATCATTAAGAACCAGGATTCTTTGATTGGTGTCATTAATAGCCAGAATTGTGGAATGTCAGTTTTCTGCATCCAGTTCTTCTACAGAGAGCATCACATTTAATATCTTCAGAGCATGTTTAACAGAGGTTGAATCTTTCTTTTAAGTGTCCCAATTCCCTTTATGTTCAGTCAGTCTAGTAGTTGTAGCCCTACCTGTTTGCCCTGCATATAGTACGCCACACAGACTACAGAAAATCCTATAGATACGATTTTGATCTAAGGGTGTAGGCTTGTCTCTACTATTGAACATAATGTGGGCAACAGTATTCCTAGTTACAGAAATATAGGACAAGAAGTATAAAAAAATACTTCGGCTACCATGGTTACGGAAGCACTCCCCATACGAGCACCAAGAGTTTCCCCTCTTCGAATCCACTTAACTAACAGCTACAGACAAGATTTTTCTGACGACACTTTCAACGTGATAAGGACATTGCATAGGTTCCGCTCGTTGTCAAATCCAGCAGCGCAACCAGGAGTCTCGGCTAGCACCTGCATTTATGTTCGCGCATACATTTCTAGCAGTGTTTCCATATTTTTGCCCAACTCCTGTCGTGTTGTGACGTTTTGGGATTGTTTCTCGTGCCTCGACCTAGGTCAACTCAGTCAGGTTATGTGCATTTGAGTATCTACAACCTTACACTGTTGGCCATTAAAAATTGAAACACAATGAAGATTGCACGCCACAAACGTAAATTAGCATGAAGTGTACAATATTATCGGATGTACCAATTATTAGTATTTCAGCGCAACCGCTCTGTCTGGGCAGAAGAAACGACACCTACGTTTTGTGCGCAAGGTAAGATGACAGCGGGTTTCTCGTTCAGAAATCGCATTTTAGTATTGTTTACGTGTGATAAGATCATTTTATGACTCATGTAAGAAGAGATTTGACTTTAGGAAAGGTAAATGCACCAGAGAGGCAATTCTGGCGTCGCGGTTGATAATGGAAGCGAGACTAAAGAAAAATCAAGGCACATTCACAGGATCTGCAGACCTGCAGAAACGTCCGACAACGTAAAATGGTGCAAGATGTTCGAAACTCTGAGAAAAGTAGGAGGAAGCTATAAGGGTAATATACAATACGTACAAGGGCCAAGAGAGAATAATATGAATGGACGAGCAAGAAAGAAGTGTTCGTATTAAAAATGGGTGCAAGACAGGGATGTAGTCTTTTGCTCCTAATGTTCAATCTGTACACTGAAGACGCAATGATAGAAATAAAAGAAAGGTTCAGGAGTGGAATTAAGATTCAAGGTGAAGGGACATCAGTGATACGATTCCCTGGCGACATTGCTATTCTAGTGAAAATGAAGAATAATTACATGATCTATTGAATGCAGGGAACAGTCTAATGAGTACAGAATATGGATTAGAGTAAATCGAAAAAAGATGAAAGTAATGAGAAGTAGTACAAATAAGAACAGCGAGAAACTTAATATAAGGATCGATGGTCACGAATTAGATGAAGTTAAGGAATTCTTCTGACTCGGCAATAAAATAATCAATGACGGACGGAGCAATGATAGCAAAAGCAGACTAGCACTGGCATGAAGGGTATTACTGGCCAAGAGAAGTCTGCTAGTCCCAAAAACAGCCTTCAATTTGAGGAAGACATTTCTGAGAATATGCGTTTGGACTACAGCATTGTATCGTTGCATGAAGTGTGGGAAAACCTGAACATAAGAGAATCGAAGCATTTGAGATGTGGTGCTGTAGACGAATGTTGAATATTGGGTGGACTGATAAGGTAAGGAATGAGGAGGTTCTATGCAGAATCGGAGAGGAAAGGAGTGTGTGGGAAACACTGACAAGAAGATGGGACAGGATGATAGGACATTCGTTAAGACATCAGGGAATGACTTGTATCGTACTAGAGAGGGATGTAGAGGGCAAAAGCTGTAGAGGAAGATAGAGATTGGAATACATCGAGCAAAAAATTGAGGACGTAGCTTGCAAATGCTAATCTGAGATGAGATGAAAATCGTCTAAGAGGATAGACATATTGTTAGCTGGTCCGAGAGGGCTCGAACGGCCACGTCACCCGTCTTGAGCGAGGAAATGGGTTTGTTTGCAACAAGCATCTACACGGACAGTGCTACGGCGTCTGTCAGCAGAGTGACTACTGTTGCGCATTCCCTTGACGTGACAGGAAAGAGGGCGCCCCACCTGTGGTGTGTTCAGTGCCAGCACTGGACACAGCAGCGTTTTCTAAGGAGTACTGGTTCTGTGCACAGAATCACGATGCGCGTATTCTTGTGTGGAGTCTCTAAGAAGACCAAACGTTGTCAAATTACATTAGTCATCGTCGTGCGGACCCAGAATGTGGTTCTATGAACTGGGGCGCAACTGGATGCGGCTCATGATTTGCTTTTGTTCACACAGCCTGTAACTTGGACAGCAGACGCTACATTTCTGAAGTCCTAAGACCAGTTGCAGAGTGCGCTATCATTCAGGTCCCTGTGACGTTTTCCTTGAACGAAATAACTGAAGACCTCATTGTCTGATTACCACAGTATACACACGGTCCAGTCACATTGATGTGATCACTTGTCAAAAGCCTGAATAGCTACGTTTTTCAGCGCGGACCGTTGCGAGACTTGCAGGAAGGTCATTCAGGTTCCGAAAGGTAATGACAGGGATGTGGAGCAATGGCAACTCCAGAGCCACCGCCATCTGCGCTAGGTTTCGCAGCTGAGAGTCAGTGCTCAGAACAGTATCTGCTAGGAACAACATTATTCGGAAACTCACAGGTAACAACTGGGGCGCACAAACAGATGTTCTTCGCACATCTGCATTGTCTTTATGCTTCTCCGCTGATGAATATGCAGCAGCTGTGTGGCAGAACTCCAACCATGCCAAACAAGTGGACATTGCCCTTAATGAAACAAGATGCATTGTCACTGACTGCTTGCGGGCAACTCCTATTAATAAAATATATCATCCCATGGCATAGCACCTTCACATACCAGAAGACGAACAGCAGCAGAAAAAGAGAAGCGGAAACAGGACACAGATCCAAGACACCCCTTGTTCGGATGTGAATCCCAACATCCAAGATTAAGATCATGAAAGAGTTTCCTCCGTTCAACAGAACCACTTTTAACGTCACCTGCAAATTGTCGAATACAGCTTTCGCGTAACTCACCATCAGAGAGGTACTGGAACAGCCCTAAAGAAGAGTTTGGTAAAGGACGTCACCTCCCATATAAAACATGGAAGGTCCTCAACAGGCTGAGAACTGGTGTATCCTGATGCAAGGTCAATTTGAACAAATGGGGTTTCTCTCCAGGAGATGAACTACGCGAATGTGGCGAAGAGAAGGATCATCACCTCCCATCCCCATGCCCGATGGACGATCTGGTTATCGCCAATGATACAGCAGTTCAAACGGCGGAGTTTTGGATGTACTTTTAATGCGGAGACTTTGGTGACCAGGGCAGTCTGGTAAACTCATCCTGATGCTCTTCGAAACACGCAGGTACAACGAGAGCTGTGTGGCATGTTGCACTGTCCTGTTGATAGAAGCCATCGTGCCGAGCAAAAGGAAACTACATGTACAGGTGCACGTGACATATGCATACTTGTATCGATTCACTGTGCCTTCTAGAAAAAAAGATCACTCACGGAATGTCACGAAAACGTTCCTCAGACCATAACTGTTGCAGGATGTTTCTTTTCAGATGTTTCATGCCTTATACGCCAACTGCCATATGTCTGATGAAGGGTAAAACGTGATTCATCTGATAAGACCACCTATCGCCATTCAGTGGATGTCCAGTTGCGGTATTCAGTCTGGAACCTCGAGACCGCTACGGTCGCAGGTTCGAATCCTGCCTCGGGCATGGATGTGAGTGATGTCCTTAGGTTGGTTCGGTTTAAGTAGTTCTACGTTCTAGGGGACTGATGACCACAGATGTTAAGTCCCATAGTGCTCACAGCCATTTGAACCATTTTGAACCAGTTGCGGTACTGGCATGCAAATTCCAACCTTCGTCGCCAATGAGCAGCGGTCAGCATGGGTGCATGAACAAGGCGCCTGCAGTGGAGGCCCATATGAAGCGACCTTCGCTGTACTGTCGATGAGCAGACACTGTTGGTGGCCCCTTGATTCATTTGGTCGCTCAGTTGCTTAACAGTTGTACTTCTGTTTTCCCGTACACGTTTTCGCAGCCGTCTTTTCTTCTGTCATCTACTGCCCGTGGTGCACCACACTTACCTCAGCGCCCGTTTTGCGCCATTTTGCCATCTACGTTATACTTTAGCCACAGCAGCATTCAAAGTTTACAGTCCGAGCTGTTTTGGGAATGTTTCCACAATTGGCCAGAAAGCCAGCGGTAATGACCTTTTGAACCTAAAATATATCGCGTCGATTTGGAATTTCGACAACGACTGCACTGTTTTTCGAGCTCCCCGACAAGCTGCCACGAGCCGTCTTTGTGTGGTCACTGCACATTGACGTAGAACATAAGTGTGGTCACGTTAATATCACTGGAACGTGTATTACAATTTTATTTGTTATCGACGAGCAGTTTCGTCCAGCAGCTGATGTTGCGCGTCCTGCATGTGACGATGGACAACAGCTACTGCAACGAGATTTTAGATCTGATCATGGCCTACACAGGCTGAAACTGCTCACAGAAAACGAATCAAAATAGTGATCTAGAGTGTTCTATTCAGATATTTCGGAAATACTCATTGTGATGTTTCTGCGGAAACATAACGCCGCCTTTTACCAAGACCACATATTGCCCTTTGCGTCATCACCTGTTTCGATGCAGACGCTATTCGGCTTGCCGTGGGAGTACATTTCACAGTAGGCCAGACTTCTGAAACCCCTCTCAAAAATTCTAATTCTGCTCCAATAGAGCCAAAAGTGGATATAATGGAAATTCTAATTCTACTCCAATAGGGCCAAAAGTGGGTATAATGGAGTTACTGAATCTACTGATAACGATTTTTTTATAAAAACTGAAAAACTGAAAATTGTGGATCTACATTGAGGAGCCAAAGAAAGTCGTACACCTGTGTAGGGCCCCTGAGAACACGCACAAGTGACGTAATACAACGTAGCATGGACTCGACTAATGTCTGAAGTGGAGCTGGAGGGAATTGAATCCATGAATTCTGCAGGGCTGTCCATAAATTCTTAAGCGTACGAGGGAGTGGAGGTCCTTTCTGAACAGCACATTGCAAGGCATCCCAAATGTAATCAATAATATTCATGTCTGGAGAGTCTGGCGGCGAGCGGAAGTGTTTAAACTCGGAAGAGTGTTCCAGGAGCCACTCTGTTGCAATTGCCAGACATTATGTAAAAGAGTACTATGTTACAATTTCCCTACAGGAGTCCATAGATCCACGGAACGGACATGATTCCTTCTACAATTTTATCAAACGGTTAGTTGTGGGATCCAACAAACGAGTTAATAAGGCAATATCACCTAAGCTTTGCGCGAAAGTCGCCTTGCGTAACAAATATGGAGGATGTGTTCTGGAGACTTCTGGTAACAACCGATACCTGTATTCCATATTTGTGGAAACCATCATCGTCGGAAGCTGTTTCTCCCTTGGTACATGCTGCAGAGGATTACGAGTATACGAATGCTACAGATGATGGAAAGAATACAAATATCGGCAAGAAGAAGGGAATGAAAATGAAGAACAAGAAAAATTGAAATGCCGGTGTTGACGGGTACAGGCGAGGCGTAAAGCTTTCTGTCGTGCAGTCATCAAGGCTACACACAAGCCCATATCGATGTTTCGTTGAATGGTTAGCACCCTGACACTTGGCCGGCCGGTGTGGCCGTGCGGTTAAAGGCGCGTCAGTCTGGAACCGCGTGACCGCTCCGGTCGCAGGTTCGAATCCTGCCTCGGGCATGGATGTGTGTGATGTCCTTAGGTTAGTTAGGTTTAATTAGTTCTAAGTTCTAGGCGACTGATGACCACAGCAGTTAAGTCGCATAGTGCTCAGAGCCATTTGAACCAGCCACCCTGACACTTGTTGATGCCCCAGCATTGAAATATGCAGCAATTGGCGGAAGAGTTGCACTTCTGTCAATTTGATCGATTCTCTTCAGTCGTCGTCGGTCCCGTTCTTGCAGGATCTTTTTCCGGCCGCAGCGATGTCGGAGACTTGATGATTTGCCGGATTTCTGTTATTCACTGTACACTCGTGAAATGGTCGTACGGGAAAACCCCCACTTCATCGCTGCCTCGGAGATGCTGTGTCCCATTGCTCTTGCTATAACACGACGTTCAGACTCACTGAAATCTTAATAAACTGCCATTTTAGCAGCAGTAACCGGTGTAACAACTGCGCCAGATACTTGTTGTCTTGTATAGACGTTCCCGACTGCAGCGCCGTGTTCTACCTGTTTACATATGCATGCCTATACCAGTTTATTTTGCGCGTCAGTGTAATATGACAAAAGTCATGTTGAAAAAATTATTGAAGTCGACAAAAAATGTTTTCGGTGAACATTTATAATCTCAAAGGTAAACTTTATTACAAAACTGCCTCTATTATTGTCTTTTTTACAGAAAATACTTTCATGTTCAGAAAAAAACAGAACATTTTTAACGACTACAGATAGGACTTTCAGATTTACAGGAGAAGTACATTAGTATGGTTTGCAGAAATTTTTATCATTTCACTCACCTCCGCTTAGCATGTGTCCTGTTGCGTAGCAGGTACAGGGTCCGCCATGGGCCCTGGTAACGTGTTCCATGCGTGATACATTCGACGCATATAAGGCGCGAATGGCGTCTTGTAGTATAGCAATCCATTCTGTATTCACCTGATTTCAAAATTCACTGTGGTGGTTGGCATTGGGTCACCATGTACCACACATTCTCGATTGGAGACCAGTATGGTGGTCTGGTGGGCAAGGGCAAAAGGCTGACATCCTGTGACAGCAAGAAGGCATGTGCACGTGCAGCAACATGTGGTCGTGCATTGTCTTGCTGAAAAACGGCGTCTGGAGTGTTGTGCAGAAAGGATATGGTTACGGGTCGCAGGATCTCATTCACATAGGTCACACTAGACACAATGTTATGGACACGCACCAACTGTGATGTGTGGCTGTACCCATTAACATCCCAGACTATATGGTCTTGTGCTGGCGCTGTATGTCTTGTGTGAATGTTGTCACTGTGATGCCGCTCCCCTGTCTGTGGCGAACCAAAATGTGCCATCATATTCAAACAGACGGAAACTGGATTAGTTCGAAAACACTGTTTGATACCATTCCTGTCCTCAATGACGTCGTTCCGTACAAGACTGCCGTCTGGCATGTTTCTGCACGTTCGTCAAAGGTAGGCGAAGAAGTTGACGACCCGCACGTGGCCCACGCTGTAATAAAGGGCGACGGACTGTCACCCCTAATAGAGTACGATGTGTTACACTGTTCCACTGTCGAGCCAGAGCCGAAGAGGATCCAGATCTGTTTTGCAGTGCCATACGAATCATGTGTCCATCTTCTCGGGGGTGATCTGGATAGTGCTACCTGACCCACCTTGTCGTGTTCTGTGGCCTTCCGTGAACCATTCTGCGCAGACCTATCTCACTGCCGAAACGTTTCGTTCCACGCGAGAGCAGCAATTTACCGGATGCGTGCACCAAATTCTCTCATGCCAAAATGCGCCATCTTTCAAACTCAGTAATTTGATGGTACGGTTCGAGCATACGCCTGAAAAGCATCCTGCACGTCTGTTCAAGCCACACTGATCCATTACCTGTGGTTAATAGCAACAACAAGAGCCGCAGGCACAATTTACCGGTGGGTGGTGTTGCGCCGAGATTTCGATACTGACCGTGAACCCGAGGGCCGACATGGTTCAAATGCTAATCATTTCTGCAGAACATACTAGTGTACACGTCCTGCGTATAAGAACGTCCTATCTCTGTCGTTCAAGGGTTTCAGTTTTTTCTTCTTTTTCTGAACATGAGTGTATATGTTAATAACAAAAACTGAAAATTTCATTTCTTATTCTTCTTCCTCTTGTGCACCTTGTTCTTGTCCGCCCCGACAGCTGAGTGCTCAGTGTGACGGATTGCGTGTTACGGGCCCGGGTTCGATTCCCGCCTAGGTCGGGGATTTTCTCCGCTCAGGGACTGGGTGTTGTGTTGTCTTAATCATGAGTTCATCCCCATCCGGCACTCAGGTCGCCCATTGTGGCGTCGAATGTAATAAGACCTGCACTAAGGAGGTCGGACCTGCCCCATAAGGGGCCTCCCGGCCAATGACGCCAAACGCTTATTTCAATTTTTCTTGTCCTGCAAGAACGGGACCGACGACGACTGAAGAGAATCGATCAAATTGACAGAAGTGCAACTCTTCCGCCAATTGCTGCATATTTCAATGCTGGGGCATCAACAAGTGTCAGGGTGCTAACCATTCAACGAAACATCGATATGGGCTTGTGTGTAGCCGTGATGACTGCACGACAGAGAGCTTTACGCCTCGCCTGTGCCCGTCAACACCGACATTTCAATTTTTCTTGTTCTTCATTTTCATTCCCTTTTTCTTGCCGATATTTGTATTCTTTCCATCATCTGTAGCATTCGTGTACTCGTAATCCTCTGCAGCATGTACCAAGGGAGAAACAGCTTCCGACGATGATGGTTTCCACAAATATGGAATACAAGTATCGGTTGTTACCAGAAGTCTCCAGAACACATCCTCCATATTTGTTGCGCAAGGCGACTTTCGCGCAAAGCTTAGGTGATATTGCCTTATTAACTCGTTTGTTGAATCCTGCACATCTTCCCACAACTAACCGTTTGATGAAATTGTAGAAGGAATCATGTCCGTTCCGTGGATCTAAAGTCTATGGACTCCTGTAGGGAAATTGTAACATACTAGTCTTTTACATAATGTCTGGCAGTTGCAACAGAGTGACACTTCCGCTCGCCGCCAGTCTCTCCAGACATGAATATTATTGAACATATTTGGGATGGCTTTCAATGTGCTGTTCAGGAAGGACCTCCACTTCCCCGTACGCTTAAGGATTTATGGACAGCCCTGCAGAATTCATGGATTCAATTCCCTCCGGCTCCACTTCAGACATTAGTCGAGTCCATGCTACGTTGTATTACGTCACTTCTGCGTGTTCGCAGGGGTCCTACACATCTTTGGACTTTCTTTGGCTCTTCAATGGAGATCCGCCATTTTAAATTTTTCAGATTTTATAAAAAAATCGTTACCCACAGAGTCAGTTACTCCATTATACCCACTTTTGACCATACTGGAGCAGAATTAGAAATTTTGACCAGGGCTTCAGGAGTCCGGCCCAGTGTGAAAAGTGCTGCCCACGGCAAGCCGAATAGCGTCTGTATCGAAAGAGGTGATGACACAAAGGGCAAAATGTCGACTTGTTAAAAGGCGGCGTAGAGACATCACAGTGAGTAAATTCGAAATATCTGAATAGAACACTCTAGATCACTATTTTTATTCGTTTTGTATGAGCGGTAACATAGTACTCTTTTACATAATGTCTGGCAGTTGCAATGGCGTAACATCGAAATTATCGATCTCAATTTCTATTTTATTGATGTACATAACGGAATTTTGCAACTGTCGATTAAAAAATGGCTGAAAACCTGAGTTGCGGCCAGTGGCTGGATTTTATGGCTGATTCGCGAAAGCAATAATATACACTCCTGGAAATGGAAAAAAGAACACATTGACACCGGTGTGTCAGACCCACCATACTTGCTCCGGACACTGCGAGAGGGCTGTACAAGCAATGATCACTCGCACGGCACAGCGGACACACCAGGAACCGCGGTGTTGGCCGTCGAATGGCGCTAGCTGCGCAGCATTTATGCACCGCCGCCGTCAGTGTCAGCCAGTGTGCTGTGGCATACGGAGCTCCATCGCAGTCTTTAACACTGGTAGCATGCCGCGACAGTCTGGACGTGAACCGTATGTGCAGTTGACGGACTTTGAGCGAGGGCGTATAGTGGGCATGCGGGAGGCCGGGTGGACGTACCGCCGAATTGCTCAACACGTGGGGCGTGAGGTCTCCACAGTACATCGATGTTGTCGCCAGTGGTCGGCGGAAGGTGCACGTGCCCGTCGACCTGGGACCGGACCGCAGCGACGCACGGATGCACGCCAAGACCGTAGGATCCTACGCAGTGCCGTAGGGCACCGCACCGCCACTTCCCAGCAAATTAGGGACACTGTTGCTCCTGGGGTATCGGCGAGGACCATTCGCAACCGTCTCCATGAAGCTGGGCTACGGTCCCGCACACCGTTAGGCCGTCTTCCGCTCACGCCCCAACATCGTGCAGCCCGCCTCCAGTGGTGTCGCGACAGGCGTGAATGGAGGGACGAATGGAGACGTGTCGTCTTCAGCGATGAGAGTCGCTTCTGCCTTGGTGCCAATGATGGTCGTATGCGTGTTTGGCGCCGTGCAGGTGAGTGCCACAATCAGGACTGCATACGACCGAGGGACACAGGGCCAACACCCGGCATCATGGTGTGGGGAGCGATCTCCTACACTGGCCGTACACCACTGGTGATCGTCGAGGGGACACTGAATAGCGCACGGTACATCCAAACCGTCATCGAACCCATCGTTCTACCATTCCTAGACCGGCAAGGGAACTTGCTGTTCCAACAGGACAATGCACGTCCGCATGTATCCCGTGCCACCCAACGTGCTCTAGAAGGTGTAAGTCAACTACCCTGGCCAGCAAGATCTCCGGATCTGTCCCCCATTGAGCATGTTTGGGACTGGATGAAGCGTCGTCTCACGCGGTCTGCACGTCCAGCACGAACGCTGGTCCAACTGAGGTGCCAGGTGGAAATGGCATGGCAAGCCGTTCCACAGGACTACATCCAGCATCTCTACGATCGTCTCCATGGGAGAATAGCAGCCTGCATTGCTGCGAAAGGTGGATATACACTGTACTAGTACCGACATTGTGCATGCTCTGTTGCCTGTGTCTATGTGCCTGTGGTTCTGTCAGTGTGATCATGTGATGTATCTGACCCCAGGAATGTGTCAATAAAGTTTCCCCTTCCTGGGACATTGAATTCACGGTGTTCTTATTTCAATTTCCAGGAGTGTATATTAAAGGGCGGAATGTAAAAGAAGGGGGAATAACGTGGAATGTAAAATGTATCTCATTTTCGCTAGCTTTTAACAATTTTCCTGATTGCATTTATTACCAACAGCCAGTAGTAAATTAAAAATAAATAATGATATAAGTGTTCGTAATTTAGTTCATACCTTCTAGAATAGCCTCGATTTAAATGAAGACGGTATAATTACGATGACGATAGTAATTTATCCGAACGACGCACCACTTTTCGAGTCCGACTAACTCGGCGCGCGGCTTACAAATGAATGCCGCGTTAGTCCTGAAATTCAACCTTCGAAAGAAACATCTGGCCGCTTCGAAGACCGGGATTGAGTACTGCCTCTAGTCAACGTTTAAACTAAACTTAACTCTGGATTTGTTTACTGATTTGAAGCCACCTTTTAGGGATGCTGACCCAATGTGCATTCTCCAGATCTCACACCAACTGAAAACATATGAGCATTGTATGCTGAGAAATTGGCACGCAACCACTATAAAGCCGCTATGGCTGATGGCGTGGAATTGAAGCAGGAGAACTGAATCAGGGTAGAATGACGTACCCCTATTCGTCAGCCGGCGGCTGTGGCGGACCGATTCTAGGCGCTTCAGTCCGGAACCGCGCTGCTGCTACGGCCGCAGGTTCGAATCCTGCCTCGGGCATGGATGTGTGTGATGTCCTTAGGTTAGTTAGGGTTAAGTAGTTCTAAGTCTAGGCGACTGATGACCTCAGATGTTAAGTCCCATAGTCCCATAGTGCTTAATAACCCGCTTGTTGCGCCACAATACATACACAGTTCATCTACTAACTTCCTATTCAAGAATAATAGCGTACAAGTGAAAAATTAATTTGCTCGTAACTAGTCCTGTTAGTTATAACCAAAAAGCTGTGCGGAGTACCCCTCGTGTAACTATATCTTTCAAACAAATAAAATAAAAATTTTACAACAACGTAAACTGGTAATGCAAGTTACCGTCATCACTACGACAGTACTCTATTGTCTAAATAATGTTAGTTCCCTCCACTATGCCTGTCTTGGTGCTAGTTATCTGAGTTCTAATAATTCCGTAATTCACTGTAAGTCAGATTTAGATGGCGCTCAGTCGCGTAGTTTTAATCCTCTCAGAATTACGTTGCAGTCGACTGACTTCATATAAGTACCGACTCGCGGATTAAGAAAATCCTGTATTATTAATGTAATATTCTTCAAAAAAACCACCCTGACATTTTTACTCCCATGTTCATGCAGCAATTAAAGATAAATGTTCTGTTTTAAGAGTCCACATCTCTAAAATCAGCGATGAATATAATTATACATTGATGACAGAATCGTTGCCAGACTGACTATTGATAATCACCTTCTTTACTATCATTACAGAATGTTTCCTTACATTAACCATTCAAAATCTGATTTTCTTATCATAATAATCAAATTATTCCTGCTCCTTTCCTCATCATTACTTCAGAACACTTGTTAGACTTTTATTTGTAAATTACTTCTTCTCATAGGTAATAACCACTTCTTAACATCTTTGATTACTCCACGCACTCAAAAGCTTCTGTTTTTGGCAAACCTTTCTTATTTTCCTTTTCGTAATATTCTCTTTCTTAAAATTATTGTTTTCTTTAATCATTTATTTCCCTTTCTTTACAGGAGTGTACAATGTGTAGGTTTCAATTTATTACTACGTCCGGTTGTAGGTTTTTTCTTTAAACAACAATATTTTATTGCTCTTTCACCATACAGTTGTACGTTGGTATGTTACGTGGGCTGATAATTCTTTGGCAAGCGCACTAAATATCATTAAAATAAGTAAAACTAAACCACTAAGGGCTACCGCCGCTTAAACTTTGACGTTTAACAGGTTAGGCTACAGAGCCGCTTCAGGCGTTGGAGCAACGTATCGCGCAAACTAAAGACACAACTTAAGCCAATCCTAACTTTTTATTCTAAGTGGACGGGCCAGTTGTAGTTGCTCAGTGAGAATACAATTAAGCGTAAGATTCTGAATCGCAAAATTAAATCAATAAATAACTGCTGTTAACGTTTAATGTTCACCTAGTTGTTTGTAGTGTCTGTCGAAAAAATCGTCCAACCATACACTGGAGCTACAATCTCCCGCATTGCTTCGCAAATCCACACCAATACAGCAGTATACCCAAAAGCCTCGGCTCAACCAGCTTTGGAGCGAGTTAGACAGACGCTCTACTTTTATCACTTCGGAACAGTCGGATCTCCGATCCGAGCCAAATATCATCAAACAAATCCATTTATACTCGTCCAACACACAATAGGCCAACATCAGCTGCAAGGCATCTAGTATTACTGAATTAAATTACGGTAGGTCTTGTCATGGGGGAAGCCTTGTCTAGGGAAGTGATTCCAGTGGTGGTTTCCGGTTGCCTTCCACTGGCGGTGATGAAATGACAATGAGGTCAACACAACACCCAGTCCGTGATCGGAGAAAATCTCCGACCCAGCCGGGAATCAAACCCGGGCCCCTTGGCGTGACCTCCCGCAGCGCTGACCATTCAGCTATCGGGGCGGACGTTTACCATAAAATTAGCCTTTAACAGACACATCTCAGCGATTAAACCTCCGATATACGTTCACGTAAATAACGTCTCACGGAAAACCCTTAATACTGATAGGCTGAAACTTCAATTCTTTACTGATCAATAAGGCAATCGTCTCACATGACTTATCGTATGTGCAACGCTGACTTCAACAGATGGTTGGCACGCTGTACCACAATTTCAGAGGCTAACTCCCGACTGCCCGTTATTATTTCCGAACGATTAACTGTCAAGCTAAAACTGAATTATCCATCTCTCAAGCTAAGACAGCGCCGACTATACGCCCTACGTTAATTTCATTCGGAATCATTTTCCAAGAAAGAGAACAGCGTTCTCCTCCATCCATAAAAATCAAGATATTATTTGCGGCCGTCCGCTAGTGCTGGTGTGGAAAGCTGCAAAGTTGTTTATTCCGTGCGGCCCTGGGTTTTGCTTTGGCGCAGACCACCTTCTCGTCACTTTACGACTGCATTAACCTCACTCCTCTACCACTTCATTGAAAGGTATAATACGTACGTCTATTAGGCTTTATTGCACCTACATTGACCACCAGTGCAGTTGAGGCCACCAAGTCGGATCTAAAATTTGCTCTTGAAAATTTTGGACCCTTACAACAACCAATCATCAGAAAATCTACCAAAGTAGAGTACATGGCCATAGGCACAAGCGTGTTTAGCGAAAGACGCTGAGAGTAAATAGAACAAAAGAATGTTCTAAAAGTAGATATACTGAAAACAAAAGTCGTCTTATCAGGTACGGACACACATGTGTCAGCAGTCCCATCATTACTCAGTGATAGTGAGACGGCGTTACAAAACATAGCTAACAGAAATTGCCACCAAGTGGTGGGAATGCATTAGTACAGTGGCGCTATTGTGCCCACATAAATAACTGAACTCCGTGATGATGAAACCACAGAATATAGAGCAGGAAAGGAGAACTAGAAATACATTATAAAAAACAATAATATACATAATAGTGAATAAATCATACAAGGTTTAACTAGCGGCGTAACAAAGCTAAACTACCAGAAATTGCCCCAGGCTAATTGCGGCCTCATAAATAAATATGCAACTTGATAATGAAAATTAAGATAATATAGAAATACGAAAAGAGACCTAAATATGAACCTTAATAAACATAATAAACACAAGAATATAATATAGTGTTTTTAGCACACAAGATATAAACAGGGCTTATAGAGGGGAGAAAGCTTAATATGGGACAGAAAATAATACAACCCAGTGCCTAATTTATTTTTAAGCTCTCTGATTTCTCGAGTTTATAAACAACTTTTGTAAATACATGTACTCGTATTAACGAATTTTGTCAGTAGTTAGCGTGTATGAAAATGTAACCTATGTCGACAGGATAAGTAAGAATTGTTTATGTCAAATGCTGTGGTAAATACGCTGGCCGTGTCAGGAAAATTTTTACTATATCAAACATAGAGAATTTGTATTGTTTAATGCTAGAATTGTTGTCGTGAGCGAGCGCAGCCGTAGAGATGAAGGCAGAGAAGCAGTTGCGAAGCATGTGTGATTTGGAACAGACATATGTGTCCATCTAACATGTTGCAATTTGTCGCCACGCAAAATATAAATGGGCGAGCAATACCGTGTGGCCCAAATTTATTGAATCTGCTGACTGATCAAGAAGAGACTGTTGCCAACAATGGCTCCCATAGTAAGCGGTACTCGCACTCTCAAAGTAAGATCCAGCTAATATTTTGTAGCTGTGTAATAGGTATGCCAGCGCCTTAGCAACTTTTTGGGTAATTGAGACGTGTTTAGTCAAAGAGCAAATCCGTTACATAGAAACTTTATTGATTTGAGTCGTTAACTATCAGCAGGGTCCTATCCCTTCACTATAAAATCCGAGAAAGTCAGAAGCTAAATAGACAATCAAAAGAAGCAAAATCTTGTTAAATTTACAGTTGGTTTTCAATCAAGTACTTATTGCATTCAAAAGCAGTAGTAACTGCAATGATTCAGATAGTATTTTACTATTATTGCAGATAATCACCCCAAGTTAAAAGTGATTTCGCTGAAATTTATTTTACATGAGAAAATTGTGCTTGCTTTCTCGTAGTCAAAGGATTTTTAGAATTTTATATTGTATTTCGTAAATGATATTGTGTGTGAGCATCTAAGTAACGTTAGTAGCGAAGAACAGTTGTCGTGAATGAAAGCCATTACGGTGTCAGCCTGAGATGCAATCATTTGCAAAGTAATAAGTAAAGAATGATAAACAGTTTCTCTCACGTTTTGGCACTTTTTCAAACAGATAGCAGTATCGTGAGTTACGTAATATAGTACTGTTTCCATGAAGTGTGCAAGTCATTGCTTAATATTGGTGAACACTGATGTAATTAATATTATTGCATTACAAATTAACGCCTTTATGTTCGTGTCACACGTGTCTTTTACATGAAAGTTAGCGCGTGTGCATTTTGTCCAGTTTCCGCTTTTTCTTTGCCACACGATATTCGCGTGATTTCGTCATCATTACAGTCATTTACGAATATTAAGTTTTGCTCGCTTTTGGAGCTGGCGATTATTTTATGTGCAATATAGATTCATCCAAACCATATTGTGGTATTCAACATTACGTCTGACTACAGTGAAACGTTCATTTATTACCTTTTTTACTTTTCAGTCATTGTTGTTCGCAGTAACAAACACACCCGCGATAGCGATTAGGATGTAACTATTCATACTGTATCAGTAAGAACTGATTTTCGGATTTATTGCCTTATTTCTACTAATAAAGGAACAATAGCTACACGTCTCACACAATAACTTTCGTACACCATAGAGTATATGGGCGCTTTAACGCCTTTTTTAACAGAAGTAGCTGAAACCAGCTGAATATTAAATACATAACTTACATAGTACTCAGTGGCTCAAGAGCAAGTGCAGGTATTTATATTTGGCACGAAGCATCCCTACATAACGGAGTGCGTATGCAGTACAAAAATTTGAGAGGAGTAATAACAAAAAGGTTGACAAAGGACAAATGGTAATAAGACACTGCTAAACAAAGCCTAGAACGAAGGGTATATAATTCAGAATAATGAATAACATTATACATTGAGAGCCTAGTCAGGCTTAAAAACCACCTTTAAAATTAATTATAACAGCCTAGATCGCAAGGCAAGTTTGTTAAAAGGTGACTGATTTTGATCATCACATGATCATCTTCAGACCTACAACCATATTGATTGACAGTGGCTGTGCATATGGCAGGAACCATTGAATGGCGATAGCACAGCCATTGTCCATGAATATGGTTGTAGGTTTGAAGATGATCTTGTGATGATCGGAACAATTCACCTTTTCATAAAAGTGCCTTGCTATACAGACTATTGTAACTAATTTCAAATATCATATTTTGTTCGCTGATGTCTCCAACAATTATTCCAAAATTAATTAAAAAGCACAATTTTTGAACAGCAAGTGACCAGTTTATTCTACAGACTAATCGTATAAGTCTCCTCAAGTTTCATCGTGGTCGCGGTCCTCCTAGCCTACTTCATGTCGCACATTAAGTTAGTGTGACCTTATTCATGCCATCTCTGCGGGAGTGATATGTCGGAGCAATACTCTAGGATAGGTCGAACGAGTGTTTTATAAGCAGTCTCGTTTGTAGACTGCGTGCATTTTCTCAACATTCCCCCAAAGAACCAGAGTCTGCCACATTCCTTAACTTTGACTGAGCGTGTGAGATCGTTCCGTTTGATATCACCAAAGATTGTTTTATAATATTATTTGAATGCGTTGGCAATTCTAGTTTTTGAGTTTTTTGAAGTGCTCAGTTTTATGCTTCTTGAGACTTAAAATGTATTGAAAACTTTTACAACACTTTGAAATCTTATGTGACTTGGTAACTGTGCAGATTTTTCAGCTAGTACTTCGTTATAGGTAACTGAGTAATGTGCAGAATGTTTGAGATTATAATTAGTGTTGTCGCCCTGGCCATCAATGCACAACATGCACACCGAGTGAGATGTTGCAGTGTTTATGCAACTGGACTCCTATACGGGAGGACAACGGTTCAGACCCCTGTCCGGCCATCCTGATTTATGTTTCCCGTGATTTCCCTAAGTCGTTTAAGGCAAATTCTGCGATCTTTCCTTTGAAAGAGTACGGCCAACTTCCTACCCCATCCCTCTGTAATCCGATGGGATCGATGACCTCGCTGTTTGGTTCCCTGCCCCCTAATCAACCAACCAACAGCATGCATAGGAAGCTATCCTTGGGCCCCGTCTGAAATTATTTCTACATTAGTCGATAAATGTCCATCCATGATAACAACTGCGCCTTCCCTAGCAAGGAATATTAAAACCAGTCACAAACGTTGATATCCGATTTGATCGCGCTTTTGTTATTTATTGTTGATATCACATTCAGCCAAATACTTTGCCGGTGTCTAGAAATACTGCATTTACATATCACTTTTAATTACACAGAAAGGTAATTGTAAAAATCGAAAGCAATGCAGTTACTCGAAATATGCGACACAATACTTTCCGCCTTCAATCAACATTCCTCAAAAAGCACTCAAAATTTTTCAGTAGAATTGAGATGCATTATGTATAATTTGTATCAACCGGACAGTTCTTAGAGGAACTCCGTAAAAAGTTAAAAAGCCTTTTGTGTGGTAACTTGGGAAGACAAAAGGAAGCAGCTAGGAGGTCCGCATAATTGAATGGCGAACATTTTTTTGAACGACGTCATTCCGTTCTGACCTTTAATTAAAACAGGATTAGCAGCTTTACGATTAAGGGACCACACCGAACTTTGTGACGAGAACTAACCATCTTCCGTCTGCAGACTTCAGTAAGAGGTCTGGACTAGGTGGACTGCTCCACGCGATTAGCCGCCAACTTTGAAGTTCGTCTGCTCTCACTAGATGTCTCTATCAGATCGAACTATTGTACGTCATCGGCTTTTACGTTACGTCCTCATAACTTCCATGCCATTATCTCAGACCTTCTTTGCTTCTTCCGTCCGTTCACAGCCTTGTTTTTGATGCAGTAGCATCAGATAAAAATGACTTCATGTTTTGCTGCCTCTAGGCAAAACATCAATCGACTAAACATTCAGAAGTGATGGACTTAAGCCTAGTGAATGAAATACAGTTTTATTAAGGATATTCATACAACTATTGACATGAAATACAATATGAGTCCTGGTGTCGCCAACATCAAAACGAAATAGCAGAGTAACGTGTCTACGTTGCCGTTGTTTACATTTATCCTTTCGACAGAAACTTTAATATTACAAGTATTTGTTCTGTTTACAGGTATGTGTTCTCCTCTCCCACATATATTCTAGTAGTATAAAAAGTGCTGAATTTTTTACTTCTACAGATGCAAATAGTAAAATGTCGAAAAGGATGAGTTGATTTTCACAAGTAAATATCACGAAGGTCTAATTATATTTTTCGTACCAGTATTGAGGTGCTTTATGTATTTATTAACACCGCGACTCACTTTAATCTATGTAACTATAGAAAGGCAATTCGTTGCTTAACGTTGTTCCCAAAAATCTCTAAAAGTACTTGATCGATTTACTTCTCATTTTTAAAAGACACTCTAATGAACATTTGGAAGGACA
The DNA here is from genome assembly GCF_021461385.2 of Schistocerca piceifrons. Lineage (NCBI taxonomy): Eukaryota > Metazoa > Arthropoda > Insecta > Orthoptera > Acrididae > Schistocerca > Schistocerca piceifrons. Next base: position 389,484,065 of record NC_060143.1, on the reverse strand, counting down.
ACGGCTACATTTCTAAAACTATATGCCTGATATAAAAATATATGTAATGTATAATGAGGGAATATTCTTTAAAAAATCTCGAAAAGTTCTAGACCAATGCACTTCATATATCTTCATGATTTTATTCTGACGAACATTTGGACGGACATAGGCTATATATTCTTTCAATATACATAAAATGTAATGCGTGTAATACACAAAAGGGAAACGTTGTTACCAAAAATTTCGATTAGTTTTTGACTGCTTTATTTTACATTTTTACACGATATTTTAATGAACATCCGGAGGCACAAAGGTTGTACACATGTAATGTAACGAAAATTTTTTTATGTATAGGGTAAGGCTGAAATAGATGGACCACCGGTGTAGCAGTCAAATATTCGTCTGTCTGCCACAGCAATACTGTAGTCTGTGTTTGTAGTTCTCTAGAGCAGACGCACCAACGCTTAGTTTTGTCCGTGAGTTCCACGCGTGTTTTAGAAGAAAACTTTCCTTATTTCTTTTGGTGAGTTAAAAATGTTTTATACTAGATTTCCCCGTTATTTTTTAAAGTTAGTTTACATGATTTTGATGTAAGATCAATGCTGTAAGATAAGGGTATACAAGGGTACAATCTTAACTTGAAGTGGCGTACCAGTAGCGTTGTTTGTCTGAACGTGGAGTTGGTCCATTAATCCCTGGCAACTCGAATAGATGGACAAGTGAAACTTTGGACAGGCAGCACACTTTTAAAAAAAAGAGAAACCTGGGATAGTCGGACCATATCTCCCATCAGGGCTCCATTTTCTTTATAAATGAAACGATACTTAAAAAATTATTTTAAATATCAAGGCTTATCCTGATATGTTGCTTTTTTACTTTACAGAAAAATGCCTACCTTTTGTAAAAGAAAAGGCGCGTCTAGGAGAGGGGAAAGACCTGAAGACAATTTGAAAAATGGAGTTAAAGCTGTTGAGAGTAAGGAAATGGGAGTTAAAGCGGCAGCAAAAGTATTTGGCATACCGAAAATCACTTTAAAAAGACACTTTAAGTAACAGAGTTGTAATAAAAATGAAAAACTAAAAAAGAAATCGTTGGACATATTAAAAAATTATTTCAACTAGAGAGTCAGTGCGTTCCACGGTTTATTTTTTAGCAGGAAACATACAATTAAAACATAAATCAACCATGAAACCAAACATCAGGCTACGACTGTCTTTCTTCTTTTCTTGTATGCAGTCCTGAATTTTCCGGAAATCTGAAGGGTTATTTATAACAAGAGCGAATGGCATGAATAGATTATATGTCAAAGAGTGCTTTGACCTCTTAATATGTTGTGAAAAGAAATAGTCTTATAGATAAACTTGGAGACACTTTCAACATGGATCACTCAGGTTTACAACTGAACAAAGAACCGGGAAAAGTAGTTCACTTAAAATGATCTAAGAAAGTGACTTCTGTTACTTCGGGAGAAAAGAGTGAAACTATGTCAGTATTGACATGTGTAATGAGAGGACACCTTCTTGCCATCTTTTTGCTTAATGGAAGAGAAGAAGGTAAGGCAGGAGTTTTGTGACGGTTTGCCGCCTGGTGCTGAAGTAAAAAATTCTCCAAAGTCTGGCTACGTAAATACTAATTTATTTTCTGATTGGATGAAAAAACTTTTATTCCAAGAAAGCCAGCGGGAAAGGTATTCCTTCTAGTTGGACACACAGCTGCGTTAAAATGCTGGAGTTCGCAGAAAATAATGAAATAATTTTGATGACTATTCCTCCGCACAATAGGAACTGGTTTTAGCCATTACATCGTGCTTCCTTTAGGTCTTTAAAAATGTATTCCTATTCCGCTTACTCCAACTTGACTAATAATCACTCAAGGAAGATTACTCGGCTACAGTTTGGTACGTTTCTTAGCTTAGCTTGGGGGAAGTCAGCGAACGTAGATAATGGGATTAGTGGTTTTAGAACCTGTGGAATCATTCCTTTTGAACCCGATACGACACCAGACTATGATTTTCTGTCAGAATTCTAAGACTCCAGATCTCTACACACATCTCTTGTTTACCAAAATGAAAGACCGGTGTCCCGTTGCTGGTTCTAGTAGTTCGAGAGATGATATCACTGTTGCCGATTCTAACAGTTGAAGAAATCGTGTGGCTGTTGCTGGTCCTTAACTCAAGAAACATGGTCATGCTGGTACTTCAAGAAGCTATGAGGATGTTCCTGTGCTTGGATCCTCTGAGCAATACGAGGATATAACTGAAAATGTAGCACCTTCAAAATTATTTGACGAAATACGTCGGGGAGTGCCTTGTCTCAATAAATTTCAGACCCTCAAAAGAAAGGTTCAGACTATATCAACAGTTTTAAGCTCTCCAGAAAACAATTGCACTGAAAAAGAAAGAAAAACGAGAAAAGGGTTAAAGAATAAGATAAGCGAATAAAAGAAAAAAGGAAAAATGAAAGACAGGGAGGAAAAAAGAAATACAGAAAAGGAAAAAGGGAGGGAGAAAGAAACGTACGAGGGAAAAAATGAGAATACAAAGGAAACAACGATTAAAATAAGGAAGAGAGAGCATAAGAAGAAAGAACATATGTCATCTCCACAGTCTGAAGATACTGATATTAATACAATTTGCAACGGTAAAGTAACTATGATTAATATTATTGTGTATGGTGTAAATAGAACTACAGTGAAACAACGAGATGACGATTAGATTAAGTGCGTGTCATGCCCTCTATCGACACATGAAGGTTGCAGAAGATTCGACAGTAAAAGCGATTACTGTGGGAAGCGAGATCTTCGAAAGTAGATGACTTCAGAATGATTAAATTTTAAGAACCATGTAAAAATAAAACTACTTATATTTTCTAATGATATTGACTATCACATTTACTTATCCTTTTTCAAATAGTGTATAACTCTATACTAATCACTTTTCAAGCAGTTTATAGCGTTCAACTTGAAAATAAACAAATACATTTGATAACCTGTATTTCCTGTGTGACACCCTGATATAGTAACATATACCAGAGATCTATTAATTCCTAGAAGGGGTTCCATCTAATACGAGTACCCCAGGATGGATGGACCGCCGAGTAAAATAAAGAGAAAATCATAACTTCAAATGTTGTCAGTACAACAACTGAAGAAATGCATATAAATATATCCTAGACATTGGGAAGTATTGGAAAAAATGACTTAAAAGATACATGGTCCAACTGTCCCTGACTTATCCTATGGTATGTAAATATACAGGGTGTATCACCTAAAACATGCGCTATAAATATCACCTAAATGGAAAATGCAACTGCTGCGCTGTTTTCACAGAATGGATTGGTAGTTAGGGGCTCGTACTGTTAACCAATAAACATTTTAATAGTATAGTGTATTTTTGTGCAAACATGCACTTTTTTTAATGGAACAGTGCCGATTGACATTAAACTAAAACTAAGGTAAATTAGAATGTCAGTGGTGTTTGTTGTAGGAGTCTGGTGCGAGTCGTTTACGAGATATCGGAATTTGGATAGTTTTCACACCGACACTTGTTTGTGCCATTCAGTCTGCGAAGTCTGTTATGTTTGTGACACTCCAAGCGATAGATAGTGAGTGGACGATGGGATCTGCCAATGCAGAAAAAGCCGACATAGTCGAGGTGTACAGAGAGCGTAGGAAGAATGTAGTTCGTTCTTGTACTAGGTGTGTGGTAGGTATCACAATAGACATGAAACATCTCGGCAATTATTTATCAACCATTTCAACCAATTACTTGAAAGAGGTAGTGTAACACCTAGACAGCGTAACAGAAGGAAACAAGAGACGACAGTAAACGGGGGAGGGGGTGGGGGGTTGGAGGGAAATTGATGTTCTTAATGCTGTTGCAGTTGATCCGCACGTTAGCTTCTGCTCTATCGCAAGAGGAAGTAACAAGAGTGAAATGGTTCAAATGGCTCTGAGCACTGTGAGACTTAACATCTGAGGTCATCAGTCCCCTAGACCTTAGAACTACTTAAACCTAACTAACCTAAAGACATCACACACACACCCATGCTCGAGTCAGGATTCGAACCTGCGACCTTAACGGTCGCCCGCTTCCAGACTGTAGCGCCTAGAACCGCTCGTCCACAAAGGCCGGCCAACAAGAGTCAGACAAGTGTCCTACGCCATAGGTTCTATCTCTACCACATTTCTCTCCATCAAGAACAGCATGGAAACGATTATGAGAATCGTGTTAACTTCTGTACTTTGGGATTAAGACACGATACTCAAGATGTACAATGTATCTTGATACCTTGTTTAGTGCCAAAGTCACATTTACCATTCAGATAAACCGCCAAAACATCCACTACTGGTCTGTTGATAATCCCTGTTGGTTTTGTCAGGTGGAACGTCAGCGTTCATTTGTAAACGCGTGGTGTGGGATAAAGAAACCATTAGCTCATAGAGCCCTTTCTGACAGACGGAACACTGAACGCCCACAGGTATCGCAGCGTCCTGACAGACCATCTTTCACGGATGCTAGAGGACGTTCCTCTGCAGACTAGGAGGAACCTGTGGTACCAACATCAAGGCTGTCCAGCCCATACTGCTCGAAGTGCTACAGCACATCGTCAGGAAGTGTTTCCAAATCGTTGGATAGGACGTAGAGGACCTGTACCTTGGTCGGTCTGCTCCCGGATATAACGCGTGTAGACTTCCTTCTATGAAGAAAGCTGAAGATATACACCAACTGCACCCGATGATATACAAAGACGTTTTACTGCAGCCTGCTCGGACATCTCCACTGAAATGGCAGCACGTGTGCAGCAGTCTTTTCACACCAGACTGCTAACGTCTATTTCGGCTGCCGGTGGTCATTTTGAACACAACTTGTGATGGTCAGTTGTCTCGTTACTTGTCAGCATCCACATAACTAGTGTTTGAACTTGTTTTGTTCTTTTGTGTTTTGCATCAAAGCTATTGTACAAGTGTCGGTGTGGGAAGTTTTCGAAATACGATATCTCGTAAATGACTTGCACTAGAACCGTGCAACAAATACCTCTGACATTCTGAATTACCTTACTTTTATTTTGTTAATGTCAGAAAGCATTGTCCTATTTAGAAAAGTGTATGTTTGCATAAAAATACACTATCCAAGTGCTATTACAGTCTGTTGATTGGCTAACAATACTAGCCTTTGATTTACAATTCATTCTCTGAAAACTGCACATCAGTAGCACTTACCATTTCCGCAAAGTTTTCGGTGCAATTTGTAGCTGATTCACCCGGTGTATATATTATACAAAGAAGAAATGTTTTTACCAAAAGTCTCAGAAAGTTCTTGACCGATTTACTTCAGACTTTTATGTGATACTCTAATGAACACTTGGACAGTTGATGCCTACGTATTTTTTTTACGGTGGTGCACAGGTTTCTGTTAAAACCATCAGCATGAAAGAAAATATGTGCTGTGTTCGAAAGTACGCGGTTTCGATACCTTTGTCGGAGTCATTTTCAACTAAGATCGGAGGGCATGGGGCATGTAAACCACATGACGAATTGTTTCTCCCATATTATTCTGCCGCATGTACATATTCAAACAGAAATTGTAGACACCAATGTGCTGTTTTCTTTTCTTCCTCGCCACTGGTTTTACAGAAAATGTAACTTTGTAACCCTATCCATTCGGACATGAAACTACGCAAAATACTATCATTGAAGCTACTATTCACACAGTTTCAGCAGCCTATATACCAGTGATTCTAACCGAAAACGCATTCATTTTAAGTGATTTCAATTCCCAACCAAGGTTTAGTTTGCAATAGCCTTAAGGTCTGAGAGAGGGTAAGGAGACAGAGAGGGAGGGGCGAGAAAATTGACAGAGAAAGGGGGGGGGGGAGCAGAAGATGGGCAGCAAGAAGGGGTGGAAGGAGTTTAGTAAGTGTACCCAGATACCATACATATTTAGAAACAGCGAAGCATTTCCGGATTCGCTAGTGAAGGTACAAAATGGAAGCACTATTCTGTGTGAATGCAAAGGCATATGTTTTTGAGACAAGCACTTCATGTTAATAAAACTTTCTCGGGTTTCAATCCGCGTCAAGCGGTTTACTGCCCACGAACTTTCGGCAGAGATCTCCTCTGCCATTGTCAAGTGGATGACAGTCGTGTGGTTGCCATTGCCGTGCTTGTATCGCCGCGCCGACGCTCGTGACGTCGCTCATGACGTCACTGGTACTCGGTCCCGCACCATATAAAGGTAATGTTTTGGCCGCGAGACTGCCGGGTCCGCTTCAACAGCCGTTCTTGGACGCGCTTGTCCGTCGTAAACCCAGTGGGTCTCTAGATCATAGCGTTTACCGCAAGTCCACCCACAAGGATCGGAATCTGCACGCCACCAGGTTCCATAACCCAGCACAGAAACAGTCAGTTCTGAGGACCTTAGTACATCGAGCTGAAACCGTCTCAGACGCTGAAAACTTGCCGAGAGAACTGAGTCACTTACGCAAAGTTTTTAAGGAAAACGGTTACAACAACAAACAGATCTCACAAGCTGTGCCATCCAAGCCTCAAAGGAAGAAGACCTCTGAAGAAGACACCAAGCATTTGTAGACTTAGAGAAAGCTTTTGACAATGTTGACTGGAATACTCTCTTTCAAATTCTAAAGGTGGCAGGGGTAAAATACAGGGAGCTAAAGGCTATTTACAATTTGTACAGAAACCAGATGGCAGTTATAAAAGTCGAGGGGCATGAAATGGAAGCAATGGTTGGGAAGGGAGTGAGACAGGGTTGTAGCCTCTCCCCGATGTTATTCGATCTGTATATTAAGCAAGCAGTAAAGGAAACAAAAGAAAACTTCGGAGTAGGAATTAAAATCCATGGAGAAGAAATAAAAACTTTGAGGTTCGCCGATGACTTGTAATTCTGTCAGAGACAGCAAAGGACTTGGAAGAGCAGTTGAACGGAATGGATAGTGTCTTGAAAGGAGGATATAAGATGAACATCAACAAAAGCAAAACGAGGATAATGGAATGTAGTCGAATTAAGTCGGGTGATGCTGAAGGAATTAGATTAGCAAATGAGACACTTAAAGTAGTAAAGGAGTTTTGCTATTTTGGGAGCAAAATAACTGATGATGGTCGAAGTAGAGAGGATATAAAATGTAGACTGGCAATGGCAAGGAAACCGTTTCTGAAGAAGTGAAATTTGTTAACATCGAGTATAGATTTAAGTGTCAGGAAGCCATTTCTGAAAGTATTTGTATGGAGTGTAGCCATGTATGGAAGTGAAACATGGACGATAAATAGTTTGGACAAGAAGAGAATAGAAGCTTTTGAAATGTGGTGCTACAGAAGAATGCTGAAGATTAGATGGGTAGATCACATAACTAATGAGGAAGTATTGAATAGGATTGGGGAGAAGAGAAGTTTGTGGCACAACTTGACTAGAAGAAGGGATCGGTTGGTAGGACATGTTCTGAGGCATCAAGGGATCACCAATTTAGTATTGGAGGGCAGCGTGGAGGGTAAAAATCGTAGAGGGAGACCAAGAGATGAATACACTAAGCAGATTCAGAAGGATGTAGGTTGCGGTGGGTACTGGGAGACGAAGACGCTTGCACAGGATAGAGTAGCATGGAGAGCTGAATCAAACCAGTCTCAGGACTGAAGACCACAACAACAACAATTTAAAATAAGTTGACTACAAAAAAAAAGTTCAAATGTGTGTGAAATCTTATGGGACTTAACTGCTAAGGTCATCAGTCGCTAAGCTTACACGCTACTTAACCTAAATTATCCTAAGGACAAACACACACACCCATGCCCGAGGGAGGACTCGAACCTCCGCCGGGACCATCCGAGTTGACTATCAGTTTGACTTTAGGAAAAGGTAAAGACGCTGGAGAGGCATTTCTGAAGATGCACATAATAGAAACAAAATTTAAGAAAATCAAGAGACGTCCATAGGATTCGTCGACGTTCGAGCATGTGAACTGCTGGAAGTAGTTTGAGATTCTCAGGAAGAGAAGTGCAGGCTAGAGGAAAAGACAGGTAATAAACAGTATATTCAAGTACCAAGAAGACAAACGACGAAGTGTTTGAAATAGAAATGATACAAGACACTTATGTGGTCGTCGGTCCCTACTCTTCAATATACACAGCGAAGATGTTGAGCCGGCTGCTACCGAAATACATAGATTTCGCCATCGCGCCTTTGTCAACGCCTTCCCCGTCATTCCGCTAGGCGGCAGCGGGGTCGTGCGATGGGGCTTTGAAACGCTGTAAGCGCATAGGCTGAGGGTCTTATCGCCTCCGGCGAATGGAAGAGTGAGTGAGTGAGTGTTGTCGGACAGCGGGGGAGCTTTTCGCATGTGGAGTTGATGCCGTGATGTTGGCACAGTGCTTCGTAGGACGGTAGTTTGGCGGCAGCATCTATAGTAGATATTCGAAGGTCATCTGCATATGAAGTAGAGTTAGAATTGTACTTGGAGTTTGAAATGGCTATTGAAGGAAGGTGTTATGCATTTCGGCCCAGCTAATTACCGTCGAGGTTACGAGTGTGTGTGTGTGTGTGTGTGTGTGTGTGTGTGTGTGTGTGTGTGTGTGTGTGTGAGAGAGAGAGAGAGAGAGAGAGAGAGAGAGAGAGAGAGAGAGAGAGAGAGAGAGCAGGCGCAAACAGTACGGCTCGTGTCATATGGTAATTTGACAGACTGTCACCGTATTGCCTATGGATTTTCGACGTGGCAATGGAACGACAGCGCAAACGAATAAAATTTGTGAGTTAAAATTTGATACGTAAACATTTGTCAGCTTTGGTATTAATGTACGCCACCGATTAATCTCGCTCAAGTGTCTCAAGGTGTTTGAGAGCATTCTGTTCAAGTCTATAATGTGAGTGGTGCATTATGCCCAAACGGTACCTCGGTTTTGCATTTTACTTTCGTCTCAATGCCCTTAAGTTTTGTGTACTAATGTGGATTGCTATATCCGAGGTCAACAGACAAGAACGATTCTCAGGATGTAAAGAAAGAAAGTTTATTTCCTACCAGTAATCAGTGGTGGTGATCTTGGATGAAGGCCGAAATAAGAAACTATAATTGGCTGATAGCCGAATTACAACAATAATAAAAAATTTCTGGCTACATCCCCGTACAAGGCCAATTCTAGTAGAACTACAGTTAGTACCTCCACAGCCAGGACAGAAATATATTTAAGTCAGCTTGAATTAGGCTGTCTGAGTAATTCAGAAGATAAACAAGGAAGTCAACTATATTTTGTGGATTTAGGTATCACTTATTGATAATCAATGGCCATAACAAGTGAGTTTGGTGCAGCCAAAGTAAATAACCAGTATAATTTACAGATCGAAACTGTTGATACGGCGTCATAGGACACTTGTCGACTGATAATGATCGGGAGCGTAGTGCCTGTAGCGAGAGGACGACTCGGGGGCGTAGCGGGCGTGGTCTGCTACTCGTCTTACTGTGTGCACCGAAGAAAGTCCTTGACTGTAGAAGAACGGCTGCTCTCAGTGCCTGGCCCAGCGGATTACGCCGGCAAAGACTGCCTTCTGTGGTCTGTACGCGGCCTTAAATGGCCTGCCCGCGGAAGAATAATGAGCGCGCTTTTTGAATCACTCGTCTACACGCAATAAACTAGTCCGTGTATACTCCGACCTCTAGCAGCATGTCTAATGTCTCCTGGAGGCTGTCGGTATGACCTGAACTCTGCTTGCCGCCGAAAGGCTAGCCCCTAACTGGACCGGGACATGCCTCACGTCTGTTGTGCAGGTGGCCGGTCAGCTAGGCGCTCGGCCGAGAGATTTTGTTGTCGTTTATTGGTCTAGCCCTTGTAAAAAAGCAAATATGTTTTATCGCTCTGCTCTTGATTAAGATTACTGACCGATGTTGCCAATAGAGAGAGAAAGAGAGAGAGAGAGAGACAGAGAGAGAGAGAGAGAGAGAGAGAGAGAGAGAGAGAGAGAGAGAGAGAGATTTATTTTCGTTAAACTGTGACTCATGTCAAGAAAGGTGTTTTCCAAACCATATTGTGGCAAAGCTTTTCATGTTTTAATGCCTGATGTCTGTAAAAGCATCGTTAAAATGTTGTTATTGAAGTTATAGTAAAGAGTTGCATTTTATTCAGAGGAGCCCTGTTTTCAGATCACATTACCCAAGAAAATGTTCTCCTTCCTTTACAGTATAAGGCACATAGTGTTGTTTCATTTTAGGAAAAGAACTGTGACTGCTTTTTTTTACGTGTGTTGTAGATTACTGTAGAGTTCGATTCCCTATGACTCAAAATTAATCTGTTTGACACAGCCCACTACGTTTTGGGAGGCCATAATGGGTGGTTCTTTTGAATTTATTTTAGTACACACAGTTGCAGTAAGAGCCGCAGTCGCAATTCATTACGACTATGTGTACTGAAATAAGTTACGATATTATATAATACTGTAAAGATATTCCTGTAAAAATGTTCCAAAATTTTATAAAGGTTACGAGAGCAGTTTGATTCCACAAAGAAATAGTATTTCATTTAATGCTTACATTGCACACGACTTCAAAAAAGTAATTTCTTCGCTTGGTGGCCTTTACTGTTATTTGTAATTCCTTAAGCTGACCATTTTAATTAGAGTTATACGACAAAATAAAATTTTGTAAAATATTGTATATGTTTATTTCTCGGGGTGTGCGTCTTGCTCCTTCAACTATCGAATTGAACGTTCTATCCAGAGGTGATTTTGAGACAACTCAGAAGAAATGACGAAAATAAAACAGAGGTTCACGACTGGGATTACAATTCAGACGGAAAAAGATAGCAATTGCTGACGACATTTCCATTCTCAGGTAAAGTGACTTTCTATCATAGTGGATGATGACGATGCCACTGTATGATGATTTGCAATAATAAGTAAATTAGCTTCTGACTGCAAAGATTGTCTTTAATTTCCTATACTTCTGATATCGATTATGCACCAAAGAAAGTAAAAACTATCTTCGCAGCAAGAGATTAATCTTAAGACTTCGAGGAATAACTACCATGCTATTTGAGGGAGCACTAGAAGGTAAAAACTGCCGAAGAAGACAGATATTTGAGTGTATTCAACAAATAACTATCGATGATAGTTGAAAGTCCTATTCTGAGATGAAGAGTTTGCTACAGAAGAAGAATTTGTGGCAGGCCGCATCAAACAAGTCAGAGGGGTGAAGACCACGCCCCGCCGGCCTCTCACACACCTCCCCGGAAAGAAATCACAATCTTCTGAAGACCTATTTTCTGCACGATTCACTCCATCGTGGTACATGTGGGATTCTTGTATCAGTGATGGTTCTCTATGCATGCATTTCACGTTTTTCATGCGCTCATGTAAGCGGACTGATGCGAGGACAAAAGATCAAAAATATGAAGAAAAGTTTTCCATGGCACAGTCAAGGTAAAAACCTGATATAGTGGCCGGCCGAAGTGGCCGTGCGGTTAAAGGCGCTGCAGTCTGGAACCGCAAGACCGCTACAGTCGCAGGTTCGAATCCTGCCTCGGGCATGGATGTTTGTGATGTCCTTAGGTTGGTTAGGTTTAACTAGTTCTAAGTTCTAGGGGACTAATGACCGCAGCGGTAGAGTCCCATAGTGCTCAGAGCCATTTTGAACCTGATATAGTGATATTATTATGTGAATCAAACGGTAGCTTTCGATTTGGAGGAGCAGTACTTTGGACACAGATTTTGTCATTGGAGTACATTTGGAAAGTAATCGGTGTATTATTATTAATTTTTTCTTATTTCAGTAATGCACATTATTTAAAATTCGGTTTATATGAGAAACTAATTGTTTTAATGGAGTTACTTTCACCACTTGCTTTGACTAGGTAGGTCGGTTGATTGAAAAGGCTGTTTTTAAACAGCATTGTAAAACAAGTTGCGCATTCCTTCCATATCAGGCTTGGTGCGACTAGTTATCTCAAACGAAACCTGTTATCTCACTGCGAGTAAAAGCTTAAATAAATTTTAGAAATGTGTGGCATATTACAAGGGAAACCAAAAGATCAAATATCTGACTTGAACAAATAGCCACAGATTATAACTTAAAGATTTCAGTACATAAAACTAGAGCAATGGCATTGTATAGAAAATACCCAGTCCATTCACAGATAATTATCGATAGAAAACACACAGAACGAATCTAGCTATCTAGGAGCTGACGTAAGTTATAATAAAGACCGAGACATAAAAAATTTAATCCAACACATATATCACATATGAGATACTATCGACGGAACATTGAACAACAAATCAGGAACGGATACCAGACTCAAATTTATAAAATAATGGCAACATCAGTTTTAATGTGTGTGACTGGGACTGGAGTGCCTACACAGAAGGACATAGGTAAGATTCAGACAACGGAAATGTGGTTTTTAAGAAAGGTTGAAAGACGCTCAAGATTAGATGAAATACATAACAAAGACATAAGAACAGAATGAAGACAGGCTACCAAAACCTCTCGCAGACCTCTAGTAACAGGTGCATCATAGTGTGCGAGTGATGTGACGCGGCAACTGGAAACGTACACCAACTTTACGATTGTTGTTGGCGAAACGTTTAAACTGCACACAGATTGGGTGATGCTGATCGGGAAAGAAGTCCATTACGAACGATCACGTGCGACCACGTCCAGGCAATAGAAAAACTCATTCTCAGAAATCGCAAATTGAACGACGATGAAGACGTCACACAGCGGCTCTCGAATAGCACCATGATGGAGGAGAGCATTTGTGTCGTCGAGAAAGTGAACGATTGATGAAATTTTCCGCCCATTGTTTACACAGAATTGGTGACTACGTTTCTGTATCAGTTTCAAGTGTGGTGCAGCATTCAAAAAAAGTTACTTGGCGCCACATAATGTGTAATTTTGTGAGGTCCCCTCGTACATAGATTCACACGGCCGTGGTCTGCAGACCTGTGTTCACAATCGTACTGCTAAGGGAAATACTGATATTGGTGAGAGGGCAGTACGATTTTAAATACTGTAAATTAAGACATTATGTATATTTTAAGAGCTTGTTGCTGTTATAGTTTTTAACTCAATTTTGTATGTGGCTCTCAAATTTTCGGACGAACCCCTTTCATGGTAGTATTCGTAGATTTAGAGAATGATTTTAACATTATTGACTGGACTCCACTCTTTGAAATTTTCAAGAGAGTAGGGAAACAATACAGGGAGCGAAAGATTATTTACAACTTGTACAAAAACGAAGCTGCAGTTATGAGAGTCGAAAGACATGAAAGGGAAGCAGTGTTTGAGAAGGGAGTGAGACAGTGTTGTAACCTGTCACCAATGTTATTCAACCTACACAGTGAGCAAGCAGTAAAGGAAACCAGGAGTAATTTACAAAGAGAATTAAAGTTCAGAGGGAATAAATAAAAACCTTTAGGTTTGACAATGATATTGTAACTCTGTGAGAGACAGTAGTTGGAGTTGGAAGGTCAGTTGAATGGCATGAGATGAACAACAACAAAAGTAAAACAAGAATAACGGAATGTAGTCGAATTATTTCTAGTCAATAGAAGGCTACTAATATCAAATATCGGCCTGACTTTGAGGAAGAAATTTCTGAGAATGTACGTCTGGAGTACAGCATTGTATGGTAGTGAAACATGAACTATGGGAAAACCGGAACAGAAGAGAATCGAAGCATTTGAGATGTGGTGATACAGACGAATGTTGAAAATTAGGTGGACTGATAAGGTAAGGAATGAGGAGGTTCTGCGCAGAATCGGAGAGGAAAGGAACATGTGAAAAAACACTGATAAGGAGGTGGGACAGGAAGATAGGACATCTGTTAACACATGGGGGAATGAGTTCCATGGTACTAGAGGGAGCTGTAGAGGGCAAAAACTGTAGAGGAAGACCGAGATTGGAATATATCCAGTAAATAATTGAGGACGTCGGTTGCAAATACTACTCTGAGATGAAGAGGTTAGCACACGAGTGGAATTCGTGACGGGCTGCGTCAAACCAGTCAGAAGACAGAAGACAAAAAAAAAAGTCGAATTAAATCACGAGATGCTGAGGGAATCTGATTTGTAAATGATACACTATAACTAGTAGATGTTTGGGCATCAAAATAAGTGATGATGGCCAGGCGGAGAGGGTGTAAATTATAATCTGGCTGTAGCAAGTAAAGTGTTTCTGAGAAACAGGAGATTGTGTGTGTATTGTATTGTGCATTAAACCAGGTACCTAGAAACAACGGAGAGGCTTCGTCTCGCCGTAGCCATCAGTGGTTCACAACCACACAACAGTCCACAGCAGTCCACCCACCCCACCGCCGCCCCACACCGAACCCAGTTTGCATGGCAGAGTAATTATGGCGTACGTGTACATGGAGACAGTGTTTGCGCAGCAATCGCCGACATAGTTTAACTGAGGTGGAATAAGGGGAACCAGCTCGCATTCGTTGTGGCAGATGGAAAATTGCCTAAAAACCAACTACTGGCTGGGTGGCACACCAGATCTCGACACTAGTCTGCTGGGCGGATTCGTGCCAGGAATCGGCACGCCTTCCCGCTCGGGAAGCAGCGCGTTAGATCGCTTGGCTAGCCGGGTGGTCAAGAGGAGATAGTTCATATGTAATGCAAATTTAAGCTTTAGGTATTCTATTCTGAAGGTGTTTTGTCAGGAGCGAAGCCGTTTAGGGTACAGAAACATGGACGACAGGTGGTCCAAACTAGGAGAGAATGGAATTACAGAAGAATGCTGAAGACTGGATGGGTAGATCGAATGACTAATGAGGAGATACTGAAGCGGACCGAGAAAATTGTGGCACAGCTTGGCTAAAAGAAGCGATCGGTTGATAAGATAGGTTCTGAGGCATCAAGATATCGTCACTTTGTAATGGAGGGAAATGTGAGGCATCCAAACTGTAGAAAGAGAATAGAGTAAGCTGGTTCAATTGGATGTAGGCTCCAACAATTATTCAGAGATGGTGGGACATACACAGGATAGACTAGTATTGAGAGCTGCGTGCATTCTATAGAAAACCGACGAAGTAAACACCGATGTAAACAGTTATTATTGTTTTAACACATATTATTATAATTATTATTATTATTAATAATGTTGAATGGGTAATGGGAATTTCTGTTTCGAGCGGACGGGGGGACGGGTAGGGAAGGCAAAATGAGGAGATAGTAAGAAATTGTGATTCCCCCATCACTATCTCATCATACCCCACCTCGGAATACACCGCTGTATCCGCATCCACTTGATAATAGAGTTCTTTTGTGCGACAAAGCGCTTGTGGCTTCATCAGAGTATCAGCTGCAATTTACACAGTTTTAATATTTATTCCTTCTGTGCATATTCGCCAATGGACTAGAAAAGTGGGAAATGACACCCTAGTGCATGAAGTACTCTAAGTCACATATCGTACTGATTTAGAAGCTGCGTTGTCCAAACTACGAGTTATTCAAGGAACGGTTCTCGTACGTTGAGTAGTGTGGGAGTACTGCGTAGAATATTGCCGTCTGTGCAGGTGCAGGCCACAGGAATGCCGTGTAATAACGTTATGCATGCCGTAAGTTGCTCTGGAGGTGTTTTATGCGCGACGGCTCTCTGGAAGTCAGGGATGGCGCATACCGCCGGCGGACCTCTCGGTTAGCGGGACTTCGCCTGCTGCTGCCGCCGCGGCGTTTTAATTGCCGCGGCATGTCCTCTCCGCTGTGGTAATTCTCGCATTCTCACCCAGATTCTGCGGACAGTTTTGTCATGGTTTCGACATACCACGACTGATCGCTGGTGAACCAACTTCACTGGCTTCACAGTAGATAGATGGGCGGTGTTCTAGTTGCAGTTGCAGTCGTGCGTGTATGAGGTACCAGATGAGAGGTAGTGGAACTGATCCAAAGAGTGTCTCAATACGAAAGCACAATTAAAAACGTATTTGTAAAAAATATAATTGTGTGTCCTGTATGTATGTATGTTCGTTCCTTATCTCCTCCTAAGCCTGCTGGATCACTCCTACCAAACATGGTACACGTATCACTAACTAGAAAGACGCGGCGTGTGGTGTAAGAACCACAAAACCCCATAGGAGTGGGGGTGTTAGTAGAAAGGTTTGACACAGAAACGTAGCTTCTGGAACATGAGTGTAGTGGGTATGAGAAGCTGTGATACATAAAAGTAATCAATAACGACCGACGTTATTACCTTCATCCTTTGATGGCTGCACCATGGTGGGGGATTGCATAAAAACAGGGACATATATCTCATGTCCCTGTAACCCATGAAGCAGTTCCTACTCAACTCGGCACGCACATCACTTGCTGTCTGGATAAAAGTTTCTGCGAGTAAAACATAAAAGCATAAATCCTAAACGGCTGCAGCAATTACATACTTATCTTGTATGTACATGAGTTGTTATTTCTTTATAAAAATACTCTAGTAGGGGTAGGGTTGAGAACGAGAGGGGGTGACATGCAAAAATTTTCGTAAAGGACCTGTTGACGTTTATTTCGTGTATTTGTCCACGAAGTTTTGCGTACATCTTACCTAGGAAGAATTTGACTGCAAAAGAAGGAGACTGGCAAAAGAGAGGGAGAGGAGGAGATGAAGAGAGAGAGGAGCAGGACGATATAGACAGACAGTTGGGATTGGATGAGGTGTACAAAAAATGGTTCAAATGGCTCTGAACACTATGGGACTTAACATCTGTGGTCAGCAGCCCCCTAGAGCTTAGAACTACTTAAACCTAATTAACCTAAGGACATCACACACATCCATGCCCGAGGCAGGATTCGAACTTGCGACTGGAGCAGCAGTGCGGTTCCGGACTGACGAATGAGGTGGCCAGAGAGATGGGGTGGTGGAAATGGATAGACAGAGGGGGAAGGAGGAGATGGAACAACAGAAGATTGGAATAATACATACCGAGGCAGCTAGTCTGTTTTATATATATTTCAGAGACTAAGTGTGTATATTTGTATGACAGAGATCTTCGAAACACCTAGATCAATTTTAATCACATATGGCACAGAAACAGCAGTCCTCACGAATATCGACATTGTGGGATTTGTAACCTCCTAGCTCCAATAAGAGCAGAAATATGGCAAAAAGTGGTTGCCTTGGAGTAACAACGGCATGCTTTATCGACGTGCTATGCATGGCAGCGTATATGTCAATGCCTAGTCAATAATCTTCAAGCCCATGATATGTAGCCCACTTAGCTTGACAGACGTGTTGTGGGAGTAGTATTGCCATGATATATTGAGTTGTATTACAGGGGCTACATGTGCCATGAGCATGGCTGGGGATTGTGTGAGACAGATAGAGCAGGAAATGGACAGAGTGAGGGGAAGAGGAAATAGACTGAGAGAGTGGAGGGGGTGAGGGGGAGAGTTGCATGATGCAGGTGGGTGGTGTAGAGGGATAGTGGGCAGGTGGAAAAGAAAGAGGGGGAGACAGAGATGGAGAGAGAGGGAGGAAGCTATAATCAGAGGGATGGGGGCGAAAAATATGGTCAGAGAGAGAGAGAGAGAGAGAGATAGGCTGGAGGAAAACAAAGAAAGAGGGAGGGGAAGATCAAGAGGGAGAGAATGAGGAAGAGGAGATACATAGATGGTGGGACGATGGGGGAACAGATAAAGAGAGAAAGAGGTAGACACAGAGAGGGGTACTAAGAGGTAGGTTCAGTTTATGTGTCGAAGGCATATGTGGGGAAATACACTCATTAAAAAAAAAATTGCATCACACTGGTTCCCACAACGCCTGAAGATAGAACTTGACTGTGGATACTGTATCATAGACACAGTCCCTTTGACTGTTCAGAGATGTCACTAAACCCGCCCAAAGATATAAACAACCATGCATCAGCAGCGCCTATTAGACGGAGGGGTCTGACAGCCGATCAGTTGCAGTCTTTCCACCAGGAAGGAGTTACACAGCTCGTGTTGTCTGAAGTTCAACCAAGCCTAGACTGTCAATACTGCAGTTCTATCGCGTCCGCATTTTTACTTTGTGCCACGAAGGGCTCGCAATAAGGGAGGTGTCCAGGCGTCTCGGAGTAAACCAAAGCGATGTTGTTCGGACATGGGGGAGATACAGAGGAACGGGAACTGTCGATGACATGACTCGCTCGGGCCGCCCAAGGGCTACTACTGCAGTGGATGACCGCTACCTACGGGTTATGCATCGGAGGAACCATGACAGCAACGCCACCATGTTGAATAATGCTTTTCGTGCAGCCACAGGACGTCGTGTTACGACTAAAACTGTGCACAGTAGGCTGCATGATGCGCAACTTCACTCCCGACGTCCAAGGCGAGGTCCATCTTTGCAACCATGGCACCATGCAGTGCGGTACAGGTGGGCCCAACAACAAGGTGAATGGGCCGCTCGGGATTTGCATCATGTTCTCTTCACCAATAAGTGTCCACATGCCTTGAACCACACAATCGTCGGAGACGTGTTTGGAGGCAACCCGGTCAGGATGGACGCCTTAGACACACTCTCCGGCGTGTGCAGCAAGGTGGAGATTCCCTGAAGTTTTGGGGTGGTATTATGTGGGACCGATGTATGCCGCTGGTGGTCATGGAAGGCGCCGTA
Organism: Schistocerca piceifrons; assembly: GCF_021461385.2. Classification (NCBI taxonomy): domain Eukaryota; kingdom Metazoa; phylum Arthropoda; class Insecta; order Orthoptera; family Acrididae; genus Schistocerca; species Schistocerca piceifrons. Next base: position 389,465,502 of record NC_060143.1, on the reverse strand, counting down.
ACGGCTGTACGATAAGTGAATGCCATCCTCTGACCGATAGTGCAACCATATCTTCGCATATTGGCGAGGATTTCGTCGTCATGGACGACAATTCGCGCTCCTGTCGTGCACCCCTTGTGAATGACTCCTTTCAGGATAACGACATCGCTCGACTAGAGTGGCCAGCTTGTTCTCCCGACATGAACCCTGTCGGACACGCCCGGGATAGATTGAAAGGGGCTGTTTACGGACGACGTGACACAGCAACCGCTCTGAGGGATGTGAGGGATCTACGCCGAGTCGACGTTGAGGAGTGGGACAATCTGTGCCAACAGTGCCTTGATGAACGTATGGATAGTATGCCACGACGAATACAGGCACGCATCAATGCAAGAGGACGTGCTACTGGGTATTGGATGTACAGGTGTGTACAGAAATCTGGATCACCACCTCTGAAGGTCTCTCTGTATGGTGGTACAACATTATGTGTGGTTTTTATGAGCGATAAAAAGGGCGGAAATGATGTTTTTGTTGATCTCTATTCCAGTTTTCTGTACAGGTTCCGGAACACTCTGAACCAAGGTGATATAAAACTTTTTTTGATGTTTGTATGTGTGACATACTCATGTGGAAGAAGCTACACATTAGTTGTGTAAAAAATTGAAAAATTTTCATTACAAACTCATCAGTATGCAACGTTGTTATTTATATGACTAAAAGTTCCTCCAAAACTTTTCTGACAACCGCTTACCCTCTTTACAAAATTGTTAATGAGGTTTTCACACATTTTTGGATCGGTTTCCTGAATGACGTGCTTTATCCCAGTATAACGTCGAAAGATCGTGGTGGCCAATTATAGTCTCAGTGGTATGAAATGAAACGACCCGAAAATTTCCCCTGCAAGAACGAGTGTAATTCGCACACAGTGTGACCGGTGGACCCATCTTGCTGGAAAAAATTGTTTTGGAGGTCCATACCTTCCATTTGTGGTCTATGAAACTCAGTTATCATGTAGCGATGAAGTATGCCATTCACCATCAGTGAATCCCTTGCGGCATTCTCGAAAAAGTAAAGCCCAGTCACTCCGCTGCCCAAAATTCTCACCAATAGCTCGTTTTGCGTGAATTTACTGTTGAAGTGGTATGTAAGGATACTCGTCGCTCCACATACGACAGTTATGCCTGTTGAAGTAGGTGCCTAGCTACAAATCCGAATCAATGCCAAAGATAACGTTCCTCGCAAAATTATCTTAGCCACTTGATTTTCTGAGCACTCAGTCGGTGAATTCATACCTTTGCAAAGGGTCCGTTGGCAGTAGATGAGTCATTTGAACTTTGGAAAGTGTACATGAAGGTCGTTTGTCAGAAATCACCGAATATTGCTCCTCTGAGTGTTCAAGTCTCGTGCCTGAGGGTAAATTGAAGTTCGCCGACTTTATAATGCACTCTCAGTTACTAAGGAAATATATTCGCTTAGCTGTAGTACCTCAGCTTCAGCAACTGACTGCGTTGTTGAAACTTTTCAGTTAGTTGTCGAATTTATCGATGGATCGGGTACATTCCGCGAACTAAAAATTGCACACGGCCTGCGAAGTGTGTAAAGTACTTTTTCCTATATTTATAATAGTTTTAGCCACGACAAAACATTGTTAAATGTTTAAGCGATTAATTTTCACTAATCACAATGTCTTTAGATGACATCTGAGTAACAGCCAGCGTTGCCAACGTTCGGAACGAAAACGGCACGGAATTTAAATTGTACTTTGTTGCTGGGAGACCCAGTATATTTCTGTATCACTCATATCTGTAGCAGAATTGTAGAGTATACTCGAACTTGGAACATAAAAACACTCCGCATGACATGACTTGATCTGCCTGGAAACTGAAGTGCACTTCAAATATAAGTACGGAGGGACGGGGGACTTCAAAACGTTAGTTAAACTTAATTCTACATCTACATCTACATCTACATTGATACTCCGCAAGCCACCCAACGGTGTGTGGCGGAGGGCACTTTACGTGCCACTGTCATTACCTCCCTTTCCTGTTCCAGTCGCGTATGGTTCGCGGAAAGAACGACTGTCTGAAAGCCTCCGTGCGCGCTCTAATCTCTCTAATTTTACATTCGTGATCTCCTCGGGAGGTATAAGTAGGGGGAAGCAATATATTCGATACCTCATCCAGAAACGCACCCTCTCGAAACCTGGCGAGCAAGCTACACCGCGATGCAGAGCGCCTCTCTTGCAGAGTCTGCCACTTGAGTTTATTAAACATCTCCGTAACGCTATCACGGTTACCAAATAACCCTGTGACGAAACGCGCCGCTCTTCTTTGGATCTTCTCTATCTCCTCCGTCAGACCGATCTGGTACGGATCCCACACTGATGAGCAATACTCAAGTATAGGTCGAACGAGTGTTTTGTAAGCCACCTCCTTTGTTGATGGACTACATTTTCTAAGCACTCTCCCAATGAATCTCAACCTGGTACCCGCCTTACCAACAATTAATTTTATATGATCATTCCACTTCAAACCGTTCCGCACGCATACTCCCAGATATTTTACAGAAGTAACTGCTACCAGTGTTTGTTCCGCTATCATATAATCATACAATAAAGGATCCTTCTTTCTATGTATTCGCAATACATTACATTTGTCTATGTTAAGGGTCAGTTGCCACTCCCTGCACCAAGTGCCTATCCGCTGCAGATCTTCCTGCATTTCGCTACAATTTTCTAATGCTGCAACTTCTCTGTATACTACAGCATCATCCGCGAAAAGCCGCATGGAACTTCCGACACTATCTACTAGGTCATTTATATATATTGTGAAAAGCAATGGTCCCATAACACTCCCCTGTGGCACGCCAGAGGTTACTTTAACGTCTGTAGACGTCTCTCCATTGAGAACAACATGCTGTGTTCTGTTTGCTAAAAACTCTTCAATCCAGCCACACAGCTGGTCTGATATTCCGTAGGCTCTTACTTTGTTTATCAGGCGACAGTGCGGAACTGTATCGAACGCCTTTCGGAAGTCAAGAAAAATAGCATCTACCTGGGAGCCTGTATCTAATATTTTCTGGGTCTCATGAACAAATAAGGCGAGTTGGGTCTCACACGATCGCTGTTTCCGGAATCCATGTTGATTCCTACATAGTAGATTCTGGGTTTCCAGAAATGACAAGATACGTGAGCAAAAAACATGTTCTAAAATTCTACAAGAGATCGACGTCAGAGATATAGGTCTATAGTTTTGCGCATCTGCTCGACGACCCTTCTTGAAGACTGGTACTACCTCTGCTCTTTTCCAATCATTTGGAACCTTCCGTTCCTCTAGAGACTTGCGGTACACGGCTGTTAGAAGGGGGGCAAGTTCTTTCGCGTACTCTGTGTAGAATCGAATTGGTATCCCGTCAGGTCCAGTGGACTTTCCTCTGTTGAATGATTCCAGTTGCTTTTCTATTCCTTGGACACTTATTTCGATGTCAGCCATTTTTTCGTTTGTGCGAGGATTTAGAGAAGGAACTGCAGTGCGGTCTTCCTCTGTGAAACAGCTTTGGAAAAAGGTGTTTAGTATTTCAGCTTTACGCGTGTCATCCTCTGTTTCAATGCCATCATCATCCCGTAGTGTCTGGATATGCTGTTTCGAGCCACTGTCTGATTTAACGTAAGACTAGAACTTCCTAGGATTTTCTGTCAAGTCGGTACATAGAATTTTACTTTCGAATTCAATGAACGCTTCACGCATAGCCCTCCTTACGCTAACTTTGACATCGTTTAGCTTCTGTTTGTCTGAGAGGTTTTGGCTGCGTTTAAACTTGGAGTGGAGCTCTCTTTGCTTTCGCAGTAGTTTCCTAACTTTGTTGTTGTACCACGGTGGGTTTTTCCCGTCCCTCACAGTTTTACTCGGCACGTACCTGTCTTCTTCTTCTTCGGTTATCAACCCACAGGTTGGTTGGCAGCAGCACGCCATTCCGTTCTTTTGTCAACTTTCTTCTTCATATCTGCATAGGTCTGGCACCCGATGTCATTTATTACTTGTTGAATGTAGCTTAATCTAGGTCGTCCTCGGCGAGTTCTTCCTTCAATGATTCCTTCTAATATTCTCTTAATGAAATTGTTATGCCGTAAAATGTGACCTATGAAGGTTATTCTTCTTTTCTGTATATTTCGCCAAAGAGATCTGTTTTCTTTCACTCTTCTGAGGACATCTTCGTTTGTAGCCTTGTCTCGCCAGCTGATTTTTTCCATTCTCCGGTAGCACCACATTTCGAATGCCTCTAATCTTCTCTTTTCTTCTTTTCCACTAGTCCAAGTTTCACATCCGTAAAGGGCTGTACTCCACACATAGGTTTTCATGACTCTCTTTCTTACGTCTAAACTAACATTTCTACTCGTCAGTATGTTTCTTTTTCCATTGAATGCTATTTTGGCAAGTTGTATTCTGTTTTTAATGTCACTTTTGCTCCTTCCATCTGCTGTTATTTTGCTACCTAAGTAGTTAAATTCTGTAACCTGCCCTAGTTTCTCTCCCTTTATTGTTATTCGTATGGGTTCATTGTAGTTCAGGGCGCCACTCACCATCACTTTAGTCTTTTTCTTATTTATTTTCATTCCATACTGTTCTTTTAAGGTGTTTTCCATTTCATTGAGTGCGGCTTCTAAATCTTCTTTCCTTTCTGTAATTATGGCGATATCATCTGCATATCGCAACATATCTATTTTCATTCCGTTAAGTTTTATTCCTACTTCAATATTCTCTCTTATTTTGTCTATTGCTTCTTGGATATATGCGTTGAAAATTACTGGAGATAGTGGGCATCCCTGTCTCACTCCTTTCCTTATTTTTGCTGTTTCTTCTTTGTTTTCCTTCTTAACTAAGGCTGTTTCATTTTGGTATATTTTAAAGATTATCCTTCTATCATTATATTTCAGACCAGCCTTCTTCAGAATTCTAAACATTTCTGGCCATACAACATTGTCAAATGCCTTTTCGAGGTCTACGAAGGCTATAAATACTTGTTTGTTTTTGGAAATTTGTTTCTCAATTATTAGTCTTAAAGATAAGATTGCTTCCCTCGTCCCTACACCGCTTCTAAAACCGAATTGGTCTTCACTTAGAGTGCTATTCAATTGGTTTTCAACTCTTTTCAAAATTATTCTTATTAGAATTTTTGATGCGTGTGAAAGAAGACTGAGTGTTCGATGGTTTTCACAGTCCATAGTAGATGCTTTCTTAGGTATGGGGACTATGATGCATTTCTGATAGTCTTCAGGAACTTCACCTGTTTTGTATATTTTCTGTATGAGTTGCAGTAATGTAGCTTTCATTTTGTCTCCTGATTTCTTAATTAGTTCAGAAGGTATATCATCAACACCTGCCGCTTTCTTATCTGGTAGTTCTTTTAGTGCTTTTTCAAATTCATCTTTCAGAATTGTGTCCCCTAGTTCTTCTTTCTCTACTTCTTCGCTTAATTCTATCATATTATCTGTTAGAGGGTCTCCTTGATATAGCTCTTCAATGTATTCTTGCCATCTCTTCAGCGTGTCATATCCAAATAGTACCTTGCCCTCTTTGTTCTTTATAGTTCCTGAAGATTTTACTTTCCGTTTAGCAAAGTTTTGTTTTATTGTTCTGTAGGCCAAGTCAGTTTTTCCTTTAACCATGTTTTCCTCCACCTCTTTACAAATGCTGTTGAGGTAATTTTCTTTTGCTTTCCTAGATTCTCTGTTTATTTGGTTTCTAAGCTTTCTATATTTGTTTTCGCTTTGCTCGTCAGAGGCATTTTTGTATAGTCTTCTTTCTTCCATTAGACAAATTATTTCAGGTGTTATCCACTCTTTCCTGTTTACAGGTTTGGCTTTCCCAATAAATTCTTCTGCTGCTTTATGTATGCCTTCTTTGATTTGTTTCCACTCCTCGTTAGTACTCCCGGGAATAATGTTTGATGCCATCTCATCAGTTTTCCGTGCATAAGGGATCACTAGTTCTTCAGACTTTAGGTTATCTCTGTTCCATACTTTGTTCGTTTTTCTCTCTAATCGCTTGAGTTTGAGTAAGCATTTCATCATTACAAGGTTGTGATCACTATTAATATCCGCAGACGGGTAGCTTCTGCAATCCTTGATTTGGTTTTTAAAACGCGATTTTACTAATATATAGTCGATTTGGTGTCTTCTAGTATCTCCTGGGGCTTTCCACGTGTACCTTCTTCTTTTATGGTGGTTGAAAAGGGAGTTCGCTATGACCAACTTGTTTTTGGCACAAAATTCAATTAGCCGGCTTCCTCTTTCGTTTCTATCTCCTAGACCATATTTCCCTACAATTCCGTCAACTTTCTCTTCTCCAACACTAGCATTCCAATCTCCCATTATAATTAAGTTCTCTTCACCTTTAACATAATTTATAACTTTGTTGATGTCTTCATACACTGTTTCTATTACATCGTCTTCTTCTGCCGATGTCGGCATATAGACTTGTACTATTACCGTGTTCTTTGGTTTGGTTCCAATTTTGACTAGTATTATCCTAGAGTTAAATTGCACATATCCTGTGACTAGATTCCCGAGTTTTCCTTTTAGAATTATTCCAACTCCACCGATTCCAGTTGTTCCTTGGTTAGTACCTGTATGAATGATACGATAATTTCCTGATCTGAAGTCTCCTGGTTCAGGCCATCGCATCTCAGATATTCCTATTATGTCTGTTCCCATTCTGTCCATCTCTAGTTTGAGGTTCTCTAATTTCCCGCATTGGAGGAGTGTTCTTACATTCCATGTTGCTATTTTTAGTGTATTCTTCAACTTTGCCTGACCTTCCATTGTCCCCACCCGGAGATCCGATTGGGGGACTATTACTCCGGATTTATGTTTAACAGAAGATTCTGGCATGGTGCGCTACTGATTCTTGGGATATCTTGAGTGATCTTTAATGGAGTGGTTTCCCGTTGCCTTCTCCATCCTATGCCGTTGACTGTGAAGTTCTTCCGCCTTTAGGAGCAATTTCTCACTCCAAGGACAAGAGAGTGCCCTGCCTCTATCCGCTCATCCGCTCTCTTTGAGACCGTTGGCACTTGATAGGGGGCGTTTCCTTATCCCGGGAAACACTCGGTCGTCAGAGCCTCGTTAGCAATAACAGGGTGTACCGTGCAGCAATCCTTAGCTGCAACTCGGGTAGGTGAGGTTGACATTTGTACAGGAGAGGCTGTTAGAGTCGCTTCACTGTACCTGTCTAAAACGCATTTTAAGATTGTCTTGAACTTTTTCCATAAACACTCAACATTGTCAGTGTCGGAACAGAAATTTTCGTTTTGATCTGTTAGGTAGTCTGAAATCTGCCTTCTATTACTCTTGCTAAACAGATAAACCTTCCTCCCTTTTTTTATATTTCTATTAACTTCCATATTCAGGGATGCTGCAACGGCCTTATGATCACTGATTCCCTGTTCTGTACATACAGAGTCGAAAAGTTCGGGTCTGTTTGTTATCAGTAGGTCCAAGATGTTATCTCCACGATACGGTTCTCTGTTTAATTGCTCGAGGTAATTATCGGATAGTGCACTCAGTATAATGTCACTCGATGCTCTGTCCCTACCACCCGTCCTAAACATCTGAGTGTCCCAGTTTATATCTGGTAAATTGAAATCTCCACCTAAGACTATAACATGCTGAGAAAATTTATGTGTATTGTGGCAGGCCACAATACAAGATTCTATTTATAATACAAGAAACTATTTTTCAACATACCCAGCAACTCGCTGTAAACAACGTCGAAACATTCTACAACTCTTTTCGATTCCTCGACGATAGGAATATACTCTTTAGTCCCATAACCACTAGAGAACACCTGTGTAATGTCCTCATCGTTGGAAAATCTCTTTCCCCCAGATGTCCATTTAACGTGTCTAAAAGGTGGAAATCTCATGTTACAACATCTGTACTTCTCCTTCAGCATCACCCATGTTTGTGCGGCTGTGGCCAAATTTTTGGCACCGTTTTACTAAGGCTGGAAGCGACATTGTGATTGGTCGATACCGTCAGAATTTCACGGCGAATGTCTGTGCAGTTTACACGTTTTGTCTACAAGAATCTGACTGTTCCGTGTACTTTAACTGTGGAGTTGGTTTTCAGTTGTCGCAACATTTCGCTCACATAGTGCGATGCGCTTGTTACCAGTACCACAGCAGAACTATGTCTCTTCTGACAATGCCCCACGCTTGTTGCGCAGTAATCTTAGAGTGGGACGACATCTGTAGCTAACTTTCTGAGGTCCCTACTTTTAATGCGGAAACTGACTCGTGGTCTTCGTTTCTGAAGCAGTGGTTGGCCAAAGATATGGGAACGCCGCAATAAATGCATGTTTGAACATAAATGCAGCTGCTAGCCAAGCCTACAGTTTGCGATGTTGTATTTGACCGGGAAAGCAGCTGTGTAATATCCTCAGTACGTTGGAAGCGTCACTTGCCTTTAGAGCGGTGTTCTGTGTAGCTACGAGTGCATTGTACCAGAGCTAAGTGAATTCGAACGTCGACAAATTTTTATGCTCATATTGTGAGTGCTTCACTACCCAAGGGAGACGAAGTGATTGTTGTTCAAGAAATACACTATGGAAGAATTATACCGCATACAGGGAAAGTGGAAGAACATCATCCGTCAAGTCACGACGTGGACGAAAGGGAGTGTTGATTGATCGTGACAGACCATCACTGAAGAAGACAGTGACAAAAAATAAGGAGACGACAGAATGAGATTTTCACTCTGCAGCGGAGTGTGCGCTGATATGAAAATTTCTGGCAGATGAAAACTGTGTGCCGGATCGGGACTCGAACTCGGGACCTTTGCCTTTCGCGGGCAACCCAAGCATGACTCACACCCAGTCCTCACAGCTGTACTTCTGCCAGTACCTTGTCTTGGAAGGTAGCAGACGAGGTACTGGCAGAAGTAAAGCTGTGAGGACGGGGTGTGAGTCGTGCTTGGGTAGCTCAGATGGTAGAGCACTTGCCCGCGAAAGGCAAAGGCAAAGCTCCCGAGTTCGAGTCTCGGTCCGGCACGTAGTTTTAATCTGCCAGGAAGTTTCATGAGGACGACAACTGAAAACTCACTGAAGAACTGAATGTCGCAGTCATGAACCTTTTCAAGACCAAAACACGAAGGGAGCTGCTAAAGGTGGAGATTTCAGGGGGAGATTGAATTCCAAAAGTACTCAACAGTGATGCAAATTCTCGTAAAATGAAAATGTGGTGCAGAAACCAAGAAACCTGGACTGTGCAATAATGGAGGAAAGTCATTTGGTCTAAAAAGTTTTGTTTCACACTGTCTCCAACTTCTTCCCGGGTTAACGTCCCAAGACTGAAATAAGGCGGGGATTCATTTATGATTTGGGCAGGCATATCGTGGTATCCATTGGCCTCATGGTTGCTTTGCAAGACTGCGTTATTGTCAAAAATTATATGACCGTTTTGACTGATCAGATCAATATCATGATACAACGTTTATCCCCCAATTATGATATTATGTTCCAAGGCAATAGGGCTCTATTTACACACCTAGCTTAGTCCAGGACTTGTTTTGTGTGCATATGGATGGGTTGTCGCACCTCCCCCAGCCAGCATAGTTCGATATCTCAGTGTTACTGAGCCTTTCTAATTCACTTGCTCGCCACCTTTAGAATCGTTACCCAATTTTAGCACTATTTTTCCGGCAGAATGGTACCAGATTTCCACGAAAACCATACAAGACCTATATTTATCATATTTATCCGTTCCAAGACAGCTGGAAATTGTTTTGAATGCCAGTAGGTTTCGTACACCGTATTAGATACGGTAAAGTGTTATGTTTATGGTGCATTTTTGTACACCACCTTTATCTTCACTGTCATGATGAAATGAACTTCGTGGGTTTTTGTTTTAATGAGCTTTGGGAAGCATTTGTTTAGTATCACGCCAAATACTACTGGAGAAAAAGACATTCGTGTAGGTTATCTTGCCAAATCTATGACTGAAATGTGAATTAACAACAGAGCAGGATGCATTACCGTTACGAAAGTCTCTAGAGATTCAGAAACCATGTGCTACACAAGTGAGCAGAAGTATCAAATTACAAGCTGAAGCTAAAAATAATGTAGAAATACTGACAGACAATAGAACTATCGAGGTAAACCCAACATGGAAAATATGACGAGGAAGGAGTAGGAGAGCAGAGGAAGAAGGAGAATAATAATGAGAAAAAGTTGTCATACTTGCATGGCAAGTATCAGCTTTGATGTTTGACGCACATCTGAGAAACTCTGAGGACAATAATAGTTATAAATGAAGGACTCAGATGGGCTACGGAACAGACGCCATGGCCCAGAGTAAATTGTCGAATACCAACAATTACCAACTGAGTTTTAGCAGCTGTTTGGAAAAATTTACAAAGATGAGAATAGATATACATGACATAGCTATAAACCACAGCAGTGATTGAAGCCTATAGACAGATGGTACTACTATCGATAGTGATATGGTGTAGTTAATCACGTTAATAGTTCTCTCAAACATTTGGAGCTGAGCGTGTTTTTTTTGGTGGGAGCCTTGCTGGTTCATTCAGCAGCGCCCAAGGCTACCTTCACACATCTTTATGTGAGGCGAGAATAGTCGCTGTTCAGAATTCGCATGGAGCGGTCGTATGCAGCTCTCACACCAGAAATATGAATAGTTTGCAGGTGATAACGAAACACGAGGTCGAAAGGTTTCCATTGAATGGTAGGGCGTTTCGTAACAGAATTTTCCAAAAACTATCACATAATGTGTTTAATAATCGCAAATGCAGATCTGACTAGCAGATCAAATCAAATCAAATCATTAACTTCGAGCAATAATAACAAGTATTATGACTCCAGTTCTATGTCTACTTTTGGTACGGTGAACGCATCTTTTATCTAAAAAGACCTTAGGGCTTTTAGCTGGCTGGCTAAAGGGAAGAATCACTTAGTGAAATCGCATGGGCTGTAAAGCTGGCTCCAAAAAAATGGTTCAAATGGCTCTCAGCATTATGGAACTTCACATCTGAGGTCATCAGTCCCCTAGACTTAGAACTACTTAAACCAAACTAGCCCACGGACATCACACACATCCACGCCCGAAGCAGGATTCGAAGCAGCGCGGTTCCGAACTGATCCGCCTAGAACCGCTCGGCCACAACGGTCGGCAAAGGTGTTTCCGTTGAAAGTCAGAATCTAATGCAGGTAAACGAAGGGGAGAGCCCTCAGCCGACTACGCGGACCAGGAACGACCAGTGAGGGCATCTAGCCTGCCATAAAGCTTCATTGTGCGCAAAGTGAAGAGAATCCCTTTTATCAAGGATGAGGATCTGAAGGACAGGAGGGAACACGACACTATGAGCACGAAACCAACTGTTAGGCCTGGAGGAGACCAGCTGTAATTTTCTTACAAATTTTGTTTAGGAGACCTATGACTGGCTCATAGCAATGATTTTGGTAACGGGTAAGAGTTTGTGCGTGTATGTACGTAGACACCTTGTCAATTACCATAAACAGAAATATGTTACATTGTATTGTATTGTATTGTATGTTAACCTGGGACCTAGAAACGACGGAGAGGCTCCGTCCCCACCGCAGCTGCAGTGGTCCACAACCCCACGACGACTACCGCAGTCCAGTTCACCCCTCCGCGGCCCCCGGTGGACCCCAGGGAACGTCTCACACCAGACGAGTGTAACCCCTATGTTTGCGTGGTAGAGTAATGGTGGTGTACGCGTACGTGGAGAACTTGTTTGCGCAGCAATCGCCGACATAGTGTAACTGAGGCGGAATAAGGGGAACCAGTTCGCATTCGTTGAAGCAGATGGAAAACCGCCTAAAAACCATCCACAGACTGGCCGGTTCACCGGACCTCGACACAAATCCGCCGGGCGGATTCGTGCCAGGGATCAGACGCTCCTTCCCGCCCGGAAAGCCGTGCCTTAGACCGCACGGCCAACCAGGCGGGCCAGTATGTTTTCTGTCTTTTTCCCCATACCAAGGGAGAAATATATTTCATCGCTTAACCACAGCAAGATCTGTACGAGTAGAGAATTTGTTGGCATGTTTATTATCATTGGTTGGAACTCGCCAGCCCTGTTGGAATTGACCGGCGAAATTCCAATGCTCCAGGGCATCAAAGTACGCATTGTTCCTAAGGGCGTCATATTGAAGACTGGTATCAGAGGCGTCATATAGTTGTTAGGCTTCGCCTTAGGGATGCAAAGCGAGATGTCTCCAACTTAGAGCAAACCACAGATGCCGGGACTGTACTTGCAGTTTTTAGCCACTTCTTAAGTCATCCTCTGCTCTCGTACATCATCAGAAAGGAAAACTTGGATGTATTTGCGTCTACCTAGATGAGACGAGCGTGAAGTCATTTATCTTACATTCGGGTTTCATTTTACTGCTCTAACTTTCACAGACAGGTAGCAGCATCCAAAGTGCCCTTAAGATAGAATACTGGTGTTTGTTCATGCTTTTCTGGGACCTTTCTTTAAGTTATTAACTTTTTACGCAGTTATTGGTCACATTCGCGACACACATATCGTTTCTATCATGTATCCGTCCACCTGTGCCAAGGTTACAGTATGTATTTTCAATCCCTCGTTCGCTCAATAACTGATTGTTTTCTTGATTCAGTGGATAAAACGTTTCTGATGACTTTTAGCTTTCATTCTTAACTAAGAAAGCCCCGGGAATTTCATTACACAAACTGTTAGTCGTTGCTTGACTTCGTTTTCTTTTAGTTCTCATGTCGTTATGACGAGTTTTCTACCAGTGTGGGTCATAGGGGATAGAATCTGTAGCATCTAAACGGTAAGCTGAATTGCTCAACGTGCACACGGGCAAAAGTGATTTATCGGTTTAATCGCAGACGGTACGTGTACGAATTCTGTGGACATATCAGTATCGCCATTCTTAGTCAGTAGCATCCGTTAATGGCTACTTTATTAGTTCAACTATTGTCAAGGCTACCGTGAACTTTTATAGCGTGATGATTTAATTTTGAAAAGCTGTGCAGCACTGGAAAATGTAAGCGCGAAAATGAAACTGAATTTAAATGCTAATATGAGCTGACAAGTGCGAGAATTGTCGCACAATCAGCTTAACAGCTCATGCATCCAAGCTGCTGACAAGAATAACATGCAGAAGAATGGCAAAGAAAATGATGATCAGTTTGGCTTTAGGAAAGATAAAAGGCTCAAGAGAGGCAGTTCTGATTTTGCAGTTGATAGTAGAAGCAATATTGAAGAAAAATCAACATACGTTCATAGGATTTGTCGACCTGTAAAAAGCGTTGGACAATATAAAACGGTGCAAAATGTTTGAAGCTCTGAGAAAAGTAGGGGTAAGCTATGGGGAAAGACGGGTGATATACAGTATGTGCAAGAACCAGGAGAGTACGATAAGACTGTAAGACCGTGAACGAAATGCTTGAATTAAAAAGGATGCAAGAAAGGATATAGTCTTTCACTCTTTTTTTCAGTCAGTTCATGGAAGAAGCGAAAATCAAAGACAGCTCCAAGAGTGGGATTAAGGTTCAAGGTAAAAGCGCATCTATTATAAGATTCGCCGATGACATTGCTATCCTCAGTGAAAGTAATGAAAAATTGGAGCATGTATCAAATGGGATGAACAGTCTAATGATTACAGAATACAGACTAAGAGTAATTCGAAGAAAGACGAAAGTAATGGGAAGTAACACAAATGAGAACAGTGAGACACTTAACATTAGAATGGGGCATCACGAGGTAGACGAAATTAAAATATTCCGCTACCTAAGCAGCAAAATAACCGATGATGGACGGAGCAAGGAGGACGTAAAAAGCAGACTAGATTTGGCAAAAAGGGCATTCCTGGCCAAGAGATGTCTACTTATACCAAACATAGGCCTTAATTTGAGGAACACAATTCTGAGAATGTACGTTTCAAGCACAGCACTGTTTACGAGTGAAACATGGAAAACCGGAGCAGTAGTATTCGAGATATGGTGCTTCAGACAAATGTTGAAAATTAGGTGCACTAATAAAGTAAGGAATGGGGAGGTTCTTCGCAGACTCGGCGAGGAAAGGAACATATTGACAAAACTGATAAGAAGAGGGGACAGGATGGTAGGAGATCTGTTAACACATTAGGGAATGACTTCCATTATACTAGAGGGACCTGAAGAAAGTAGGAACTCCAGAGAAAGACAGAGACTTGAATAAAAGCAGCAAATAGTTGAGGGTGTAGGTCGCAAGCTAAAATTTTTGGCACAGGAAAGGAATTCGTTGCGAGCCGCATTAAACCACATACAAGGCTGATGCCTCACATACAAGGCTGATGCCTCAGAAAAAATGAGCATCGTTGGATCTAACCATTGTTATAGTGCTGCTTACGAATGCAATAAACAAAATAAAATAAATGGTACGAACTTTTAGCCTTTCAAAGCAACCTCTCCACTTGAGTTGAAGAAGTGATGACTGCAATAATCGTAAAGAAGAGACACGCTGTAATTTTAGACTGCACGGCCATGCTACTTACGAAGCGTGTTCTGCCTGTTATCATCCCTTACCCGTGTCCGATCGCCAGAGAGAGGACTGAATAAATTAAGAATTAGAAAACACAGCGGTAAGGAGATTACGAGTTGTCAATAATTTCGCTTACGCTCGAAAATAACTCAGAGAAACACCGATACTTCAGTATTCCAGTATCTAACCGCTCTTTTCTGCGAAGACAGAGAACACGTACACGCAAAATTGGCCTACGGGGTTATCCGATTCGGGCCATGTGTCTCCATCAGCGCTAATAGCTCGACAGCAGTTCTCTGTCGAGGGGCAGTATGGATATTTACTGGCAGATTGGCTTGAAAGCAGTTCATTGTTACAGAGGGCAGAACAGGTTGCTGTAGCTAGCTGCCGACAGATCGGCAGATGCTCGGCGAATGGCGACGTCGATTTCAGTATACACGGTTACTTCACTTATGTACGGGTAGTCGAATATTTTACCCAAGCTTGTCGCTAAATTAGTGAATAGTATCCGGTAGAAGAAAAGCGGTACTGAATAGAATTTAAAGCAAAACAAGGAATGCAGTTTTGTGACCATATCGCTTCATCTTGATCATCTAGATTCCACACCTAATTATTGTTAATACTGGTAAGAAACTACCACGGGTACGAGGGATATTCGGAGAATAATGGGCCATCAGTCGCGAAATGCAAATCACAGTGAAAAGCCGATGAAGCTTTGCACAGATACGAGGGCGAGTCAAATGAAAACCTTAAATATTTTTTTAAATATCATTTATTGTGCAGAAGTGGTACAAAGCTGTATCACGTTTCAACAGAATCTCCCCCACGCTCAATGCAAGTCCTCCAGCGCTTACAAAGTGCATAAATTCCTTTAGAAAAAAATTATTTTGGTAGTCCGCGCAACCACTCATGCACCGCGTGGCGTACCTCTTCATCAGAACGGAACTTCTTTCTTCCCATTGCGTCTTTTGAGTGGTCCAAACATATGGAAATCACTTGGAGCAAGGTCTAGTGAGTATGGTAGACGAGGAAGGCACTCAAAATGCAGGTCTGTGATTGTTGCAACTGTTGTACGGGCAGTGAGGGGCCTTGCATTATCATGTTGCGAAAGGACACCTGCTGACAGCAATCCACGTCGCTTTGATTTGACTGCAGGCCGCAGATGATTTTTTAGGAGATCTGTGTATGATGCACTGGTGACAGTGGTCCCTCTAGGCATTTAATGCTCCAAAATGACGCCTTTTTCGTCCCAAAAGAGAGTTAGCATAACCTTCCCTGCTGATGGTTCTATTCGAAACTTCTTTGGTTTTGGTGATGAGGAATGGCGCCATTCCTTGCTCGCTCTCTCCGTTTGCGGTTGGTGGAAGTGAACCCAGGTTTCGTCCCCAGCAACGATTCTTGCAAGGAAGCCATCACCTTCTCGTTCAAAGCGCCGAAGAAGTTCTTCACAAGCGTCAACACTCGTTCTCTCATTTCAGGAGTCAGCTGGCGTGGCACCCATGTTGCAGACACTTCGTGAAACTGGAGCACATCATGCACAATGTGATGTGCTGACCCATGACTAATATTTAAACGTGCTGCAATGTCATTCAGTCTCACTCGGCGGATTTCATTCACTATGGCTTCAACTGCTGCAATGTTCTGTGGAGTCACAACTCGTTGTGTCTGACGTAGACGAGGAGCATCTTCCACTGAAGTCACACCATTTGTGAACTTCCTACTCCATTCGTAGACTTGCTGCTGTGACAAACGTTCATCACCGAACTGATCCTTCATTCGTCGATGAATTTCCATAGGTTTTACGCCTTCACTACGCAAAAACCGAATAACAGAACGCTGTTCTTCCCTGGTGCAAGTCGCAAGTGGGTCGGCAATCTTTATTCTGATACTGCGACGGTATGTGTGTATCTGCACTATGCTGCCACCTACAGGCCGTTTTGCACGCTGTTTGTAGCACGCTTACCAACTTACAGGATAACGGCGCGAAATTTCGATTTGTTATTACAAATTTAATGTCTTCATTTTACTCACCCTCGTATGTTGGGCAGTGTTTCTAGTCCACCCAACGATCACTTTATTTTTTTTAGTTATGGTTGTATAGTGAGCTCGTAAAGATGCCCAGGAAATAGTGTTTCCTGCCGAAAGTTTTCACCTTATTTCATACAACGCCACATAACTTAACTGTAATGCACTTCCTCCTTCATGACAGTACTCGGTCGCACATTGCAGGGGAGTGACTAGGTTCTTACAGTGTTTTGGACGGGAAGCCCGGGCTTGGGTCCCTCTGATTTTCATCTCTGCTCAAATAAACAGCTGGCTATGAAGACAACATTTTGGCACAGACTAAGAGCTTCAATCCAGCACAGAAAATTGTCTGAGAGCGCAGATGACTGCTTTGAAGCTGCTACAAAGCTACTACAGATGTGTCGAAACGACGCCTATATAGAGAAGTAGCTGGAAGGTGTGGCTAACTGCTGCAAATCAAACAGTTTTGATTTTCTGTGGTTTCCATTTCTCGATAGATCGTTCTTTACTTTCCGAATAGCATTCATATATTGAACCACATTTATTGTGCATGTCCATCCTTGTGCATGGGGGTGTCTCGGGAGCCACGGCCGTTCACTAGTGTAAGAAAATAAAACACCTACAGCTGTCCTGTTGTTTATTGTGTAGCTACGGGGTTGGGCGCTCCAATGCACCATCTTCAGGCCTTAGTTGATGGTTGGAGAAACGACAGTCTGCGTAAACCGGTTGTTCACCGCTGATGCATCGTATATATGGATCGTGATACCCCCTTCAGTGTCAACTAAAGCCTGAAGATGGTGCACTGAAGTGCAGAAACTGGTAGCTACACAATAAATGACATCATAAAAACGTTTCATTTTTTCACACATTTATTGTGTCACAGCACGTTTCTTTCGACAGGACATCATCACGTTATACAGTGTTCATAAGAAGTCGCGATAGAGTGTGCCACTATCATGGCTTAAGAACTCTAGTTATTCACCTAATGGTAAAGGCAAGTTCTGGGACATGACATTCGTATCACCACAACATTAGAAGCACTGTGAGCAGTGAGTGTGCACGTAACGTGGCATTGCTGTGTACACTAGACTCTTCCGCCGATGAAACGATCCCGTGACGAAGCACACCGCTCTTCGTTGTTTCTTCATTATCTCTGCTATTTAGTCAACTTTGTAAGAGTGCCAGACTGATAAGCATTACTCAGGAAGCGATCAAACAAGTGTTTTATAAACCATTTTTTCGTGGATTAATTACATTTCCTTAAGATTCTACCAATCAATCTCATCCTGGCATTTGTTTCTGCTGCATTGTAGTTATTCCTCTCTAGGGCGCTCGGGATGGTTACTCCAAGGTATTTTACAGGTGTAACCGTTTCTATTGGTGTCTGACAAACAAGCTGCATCCAGTTGTATATGATCTTTATAAAGGAACACGAACGATTTCATGATATCAGAACATGTCCTCAGGTGCCAATCTGAACAAGATACTAAACATACAGTCGATTTTATGACTTAAAAACGGACACCAGTCCTAATACTATAAGCAATATGATAACAGCTATGAAAGTACTAACAAGTCCTTTATTGTATGATTATATGATAGCGGAACAAACACTGGTAGCAGTTACTTCTGTAAAATATCTGGGAGTATGCGTGCGGAACTATTTGAAGTGGAATGATCAAATAAAGTTAATTGTTGGTAAGGCGGGTGCCAGGTTGAGATTCATTGGGAGAGTCCTCAGAAAATGTAGTCCATCAACAAAGGAAGTGGCTTACAAAACACTCGTTCCACCTATACTTGAGTTTTGCTTATCAGTATGGGCTCCGTACCAGGTTGGGTTGACAGAGGAGGTAGAGAAGACCCAAAGAAGAGCGGCGCGTTTCGTCACAGGGTTATTTGGTAAGCGTGATAGCGTTACGGAGTTGTTTAGCAAACTCAAGTGGCAGACTCTGCAAGAGAGGCGCTCTGCATCGCGGTGTAGCTTGCTGTCCAGGTTTCGAGAGGGTGCGTTTCTGGATGAGGTATCGAATATACGAGTATTGCTTCCCCCTATTTATACCTCCCGAGGAGATCACGAATGTAAAATTAGAGAGATTCGAGCGCGCATGGAGACTTTCCGGCAGTAGTTCTTCCCGCAAAACATACGCGACCGGAACAGGAAAGGAGGTAATGACAGTGGCATGTAAAGTGCCCTCCGCCACACACCGTTGGGTGGCTTGCGGAGTATAAATGTAGATGTAGATGTAGAAGTCGTTGAAACGTTAGGCCTCTAAAATGGAAAGAAGGGGAGGTCAACTTTCTCTAAATAAAATCTGTTTCCTGCAACAAGCAGGGCTTTACGAATAAAACAGTTGAAGAACATGACATGTTAAATCCACGTTAACCTATAATGAAAGGACAACAATAGCAAAAAGTCCCAACTAGCCTATGAAACTAACGGGAAAATATACGACACTGCGTGCGAGGAAAACAGCGACTTCGAGGAGGAAGTGATGTACCGCGAAAAAATATTTATACAGTCGCGAGAAACGGTTGGAATCCGTAAAGAAGTCTCTACCGTGTTTTCGGGATTTCCCGTTGCAGACTTCTAGGTCTTATAGAGGGAAGTGAGTACATATTACACTCCTGGAAATTGAAATAAGAACACCGTGAATTCATTGTCCCAGGAAGGGGAAACTTTATTGACACATTCCTGGGGTCAGATACATCACATGATCACACTGACAGAACCACAGGCACATAGACACAGGCAACAGAGCATGCACAATGTCGGCACTAGTACAGTGTATATCCACCTTTCGCAGCAATGCAGGCTGCTATTCTCCCATGGAGACGATCGTAGAGATGCTGGATGTAGTCCTGTGGAACGGCTTGCCATGCCATTTCCACCTGGCGCCTCAGTTGGACCAGCGTTCGTGCTGGACGTGCAGACCGCGTGAGACGACGCTTCATCCAGTCCCAAACATGCTCAATGGGGGACAGATCCGGAGATCTTGCTGGCCAGGGTAGTTGACTTACACCTTC
This sequence comes from Schistocerca piceifrons, assembly GCF_021461385.2. Lineage (NCBI taxonomy): Eukaryota > Metazoa > Arthropoda > Insecta > Orthoptera > Acrididae > Schistocerca > Schistocerca piceifrons. The sequence goes on along the minus strand of NC_060143.1, from coordinate 389,445,944 downwards.
TAGAGCACGTTGGGTGGCACGGGATACATGCGGACGTGCATTGTCCTGTTGGAACAGCAAGTTCCCTTGCCGGTCTAGGAATGGTAGAACGATGGGTTCGATGACGGTTTGGATGTACCGTGCACTATTCAGTGTCCCCTCGACGATCACCAGTGGTGTACGGCCAGTGTAAGAGATCGCTCCCCACACCATGATGCCGGGTGTTGGCCCTGTGTGCCTCGGTCGTATGCAGTCCTGATTGTGGCGCTCACCTGCACGGCGCCAAACACGCATACGACCATCATTGGCACCAAGGCAGAAGCGACTCTCATCGCTGAAGACGACACGTCTCCATTCGTCCCTCCATTCACGCCTGTCGCGACACCACTGGAGGCGGGCTGCACGATGTTGGGGCGTGAGCGGAAGACGGCCTAACGGTGTGCGGGACCGTAGCCCAGCTTCATGGAGACGGTTGCGAATGGTCCTCGCCGATACCCCAGGAGCAACAGTGTCCCTAATTTGCTGGGAAGTGGCGGTGCGGTCCCCTACGGCACTGCGTAGGATCCTACGGTCTTGGCGTGCATCCGTGCGTCGCTGTGGTCCGGTCCCAGGTCGACGGGCACGTGCACCTTCCGCCGACCACTGGCGACAATATCGATGTACTGTGGAGACCTCACGCCCCACGTGTTGAGCAATTCGGCGGTACGTCCACCCGGCCTCCCGCATGCCCACTATACGCCCTCGCTCAAAGTCCGTCAACTGCACATACGGTTCTCGTCCACGCTGTCGCGGCATGCTACCAGTGTTAAAGACTGCGATGGAGCTCCGTATGCCACGGCGAACTGGCTGACACTGACGGCGGCGGTGCACAAATGCTGCGCAGCTAGCGCCATTCGACGGCCAACACCGCGGTTCCTGGTGTGTCCGCTGTGCCGTGCGTGTGATCATTGCTTGTACAGCCCTCTCGCAGTGTCCGGAGCAAGTATGGTGGGTCTGACACACCGATGTCAATGTGTTCTTTTTTCCATTTCCAGGAGTGTATTTTGAATTGGTGCTTATGTCAGAAAACAGTTTGTTTTCTACAACCATTTGAAAACTTGTTCGTAGCGCGACCATTTTTACGAGTAACTGATTAGGCGTGAACCAGACCAACATAGCCAGATAAATTTTTCGTTGTACTTTGACGGGTTCTCTTCAACATGATGCCGTATGGCCTCTTCCAGTTTGGGTGTGCGGCGTCTTCTTGGAGCATCACAGTCGTGCCTAAATACCCTTTCTCGAAGCCGTTGAGTAATTGTGGCGGAAAGGGTATGCAATGGATTCATATGATGTCGACAACGATCTTGATAAAGGCGACGAGCAGCTCTTCTATTACCGTGAGCTGCGGCATTCAGAAGGGTCATGTCGGAGTATAATGCAAACATGTTACTCTAACACTAACAGACACGTGAATGAGGCTCGAACTAGGTCAGAGAGTTAGGACAGAGGTCAGATGACGTCGACTGATACGACGTAACTATCCTCCACCATGACTACACTGTTGCATATCTACCAAGCAAACGTGTTTTCAAACGGCTGTAGCACTGAAACGGTACTTTTCTGTAGTCACTCCCCTGTACAAGTCCTAGAATTTCGTAACGGGAATTTCTGAACGCCCTGTATATCTCAGTTGTCATTAATTATTTAAAAGGCATATTTTCTTGTAGTACATCTAAAAATCTCGAATTCAATATATCTATCTCCAGTCTTTCTTTTAATTATACAAGATGTCATTGTCCTCGACTCTTTTTGGATTATGACCAACGATACCAAGAATTCCGCGAATATAAAATGAAGCACATTAGTATCTTCTTTACCTAGAAGTTGTTCTTTATACCTAATGTTAAATGTTCTTCCAGTTTGTCCGATGTAAATGCTGGACATCCATCGCAAGTCATAAACAGCTGTGCTGCGTTAGGAGTAATTTGCAGTTTTAATACTATGAATTAAATTTTTCTGTAGCTACTGTCAGTGTAGAAGGCTAACTAGGAAGCTTATTTTTTAAACAATAATTGTCTAATTCTATATGATACATTACCTATAAAGGCACTGAAATATACCTTTAGTTCCCTCATTTACCGTTTTCACTGCAGCCTAAGTTAGTATCTCTATCTCTTGTTTTCTTCTCAAAAATTTCGACTGATATAGACTGTTCGTATCCATCTATAAAGGCAATAGTTCCAATTAAATTCATCTCTCTATTTTTTCAGTAGTGAAAGACGTTACCACAACACGATTTATAGCTGAGTGAAGTGATCTCGTATGATTGAGAGTGCATTGAGTTGTATGCGAAAAATATCGAAACTTATTCTATCACCTGTAAGCGCAAATTTGAGATCTATACTACTGGGCATTAAAATTGCTACACCAAGAAGAAATGCAGATGATAAACGGGTATTCATTGGATAATATACTAGAACTGACATGTGATTACATTTTCACGCAATTTGGCTGCATAGATCCTGAGAAATCAATACCCAGAACAACCACCTCTGGCCGTAATAACGGCCTTGATACACCTGGGCATTGAGTCAAACAGCGTGGATGGCGTGTACAGCTACAGCTGACCATGAAGCTTCAACACGATACCACAATTCATCAAGAGTAGCGACTGGCGTATTATGACAAGCCAGTTGCTCGGCCACCATTGACCAGATGTTTTCAATTGGTGAGAGATCTGGAGAATGTGCTGGCCAGGGCAGCAGTCGAACATTTTCTGTATCCAGAAAGGCCCGTACAGGACCTGCAACATGTGGTCGTACATTATCCTGCTGAAATGTAGGGTTTCGCAGGGATCGAATGAAGGGTAGAGCAACGGGTCGTAGAACATCTGAAATGTAACGTCACTGTTCAAAGTGCCGTCAATGCGAACAAGAGGTGACTGAGACGTGTAACCAAAGGCACCTCATACCATCACGCCGGATGATATGCCAGTATGGCGATGACGAATACACGCTTACTATGTGCGTTCACCACGATGTTGCCAAACACGGATGCGACCATCACGATGCTGTATACAGAAACTGGATTCATCCGAAACAATGAAGTTTTGCCATTCGTGCACCCAGTTTCGTCATTGAGTACACCATCGCAGGCGCTCCTGTCTATGATGCCGCGTCAAGGGTAACCGTAGCCATGGTCTCCGAGCTGATAGTCCATGCTGCTGCAAACGTCGTTGAACTGTTTGTGCAGATGGTTGTTGTCTTGCAAAAGTCCCCATCTGTTGACTCAGGGATCGAGACGTGGCTGCACGATCCGTTACAGCCATGCGGATAAGATGCCTGTCATCTCGACTGCTAGTGATACGAGGCCGTTTGGATCCAGCACAGCGTTCCGTATTGCCCTCCTGAACCCACAAATTCCATATTCTGCTAACCGCCATTGGATCTCGACCAAAGCGAGCAGCGATGTCGAGATACGATAAACCGCAATCACGATAGGCTACAATCTGACATTTATCAAAGTCGGAAACGTGATGGTACGAATTTCTCCTCCTTACATGAGGCATCACAACAACGTTTCACCAGGCAACGCTGGTCAACTGCTGTTTGTGTATGAGAATTCGGTTCGAAACGTTTCTCATGTCAGCACGTTGTAGGTGTCGCCACCGGCGCCAACTTCGTGTGAATGCTCTGAAAAGCTAATCATTTACATATCACAGCATCTTCTTCCTGTCGGTTAAATTTCGCGTCTGTAGCACGTCATCTTCGTGGTGTAGCAATCTTAATGGCCAGTGGTGTATATATCCACTTACATACTTCAAAGGCCACCGTATGACGCATGTCGGAGGGGAACTTGTACCAGTACTAGTCATTTCCTTTCCTTCTCCACTCGCAAATAGAGCGAGGGAAAACGACTGCATATGTGACTCCAAACGATCCCTAATATCTGTTATCCTGCCTTCGTAGCCCTTACGCGAAATGTTCGTAGGCGGCAGTAGAATCGTTGAGTACGCAGCTTCAGATTCTCTAATTTTTTCAAAAGTGTTTACTGAAGAGCTCGAAAGAGCGTCCTCCGTGCAGGGGTTCCCATTTGAATTCCCAAAGCGTCTACGTTATACTTGCGTGTTAACCAAACCTACCGGTAACAAAACTAGCAGCCTGATTTCGAATTGCTTCGATGTTTTCCTTCAGTCCGACGTGGGGCGCATCCCAAACAATCGAACAACACTCGAGAATGGGTAGGACTAGTATCCACCGAGCGGGGTGGCGCAGTGGTTAGACACTGGACTCGCATTCGGGAGGACGACGGTTCAATCCCGCGTCCGGCCATCCTGATTTAGGTTTTCCGTGATTTCCCTAAATCACTCCAGGCAAATGCCGGGATGGTTCCTCTGAAAGGGCACGGCCGACTTCCTTCCCAATCCTTCCCTAATCCGATGAGACCGATGACCACGCTGTCTGGTCTCCTTCCCCAAAACCAACCAACCAACTAGTATCCTACGCGCGTTCTTCTTTAGATGAACTACACTTTCCCAAAATTCTACCAATAAACCTAAGCCGACCATTCGTTTTTCTTACTGCGATCCTTACCTGATCGTTCCATTTCATATCGCTTTGCAAAGTTACGGTTAGTTATTTAAACGATGTGACTGCGTCAAGCAGTACACTAATAATGCTGTATTTAAACATTACGGGTTTGTTTCTCCTACTCCTCGGCATTAGCTTAAATTTCTCTACATTTAGAGCTAACTGCCATTCATCACATCAACTAGAAATTTTGTGTAAGTCATCTTGTATCCTCCTACTGTCACTCAAAGACGATACCCTGTCGTAGACCACACCATCAGCAAACAGCCGCAGATTGCAATTCACCCTGTCCGCCAGATCATTTATGTGTGGTCAGAATAAGAGCAGTCCTCCGGCACTTGGCTGGCGCACTTGTAAGGATACCCGTGTCTCTGATGGAAAGAGGACAATACACTGGTTTCTGTTACGTAACAAGTCTTCGAGCCACTCACATATCTTTGAACTTATTTCAATGCTCGTACCTTCGTTAACAGCCTGCCATGGGGGTACGGTATCAAAGGCTTTTCGGAAATCTAGGAATATGGACTCTACCTGTAGCCCTTCATTCATGGTTCGCAGGATATCATGTGAGGAAAGGACAAGCTGACTTTCGCAAGAATGATGCTTTCTAAAACTTGCTGGTTTGTTCTATTCGAACTGAGAATATGCTCAATAATTTGCAAAAAAACGATGTTAAGGAAATTGGTCTGTAATTTTGCTGGTCCGTTTTCTTATCCTTCTTATATACAGGACTCACCTCCGCTATTTTCCTGTCGCTTGAGACGGCGCTGGCGAGAGATTCGCTATAAATGCAAGCCGAGTAAGGGGATACACCGTAGCGTACTCTTTGTCAAACTGAGTTGGAATTTCATTCGTTCCCGGTGACTCATTGGTTTTCAACTCTTTCAGTTGCCCCTCTAACCGAGGGATGCTTATTACTATGTACTGCATGCGGGAATCTGTGCGACCGTCCAACGATGGTGTGTCTGTACGATCCACCCTCCTGAAACATGTCTTAAACGTAAATTTAAAACTTGAGCTTTCCTTTTGCTATCTTCTATTGCCACAACAGAGTGGTCAACAGGGACTGAATAGAAGCTTTCGACCAGCTTAACAATTTAACGTAGTACCAGAATTTTCTCCTGTAGTCGGCGAGATCTTTTGCTAATATATGACGGTGGTAGTGGTTGCATGCTTCGCACGTCGATCTTTTTAGAGACGCGCGGATCTCTGCTACCTTTTGCCTATCATCATTTGCGAGTTCTGTTTTAAACCAACAGTCCAAAACTTTAGTCCGCGATTTTAATCTTTTAACTCGCTAGTAAATTTAATTTTTTCGTGAAAAACGTTAAATATTTTAAAGCGTTGATCAATTTCATCTTTTGTCCTATCAAACACAATCAAAATGTCACCAGCATACCTTGAATAACATTTAATTGCTAATTTTGTAGGCGGTTGACTTAAATAATTTTGCTTCTAATGTGTTTATGAAAATATCAGCCTATAATTATGCGCATTTGTCAGACGACCTTCCTTCAAGTATCTTGTACTGATACTGGGATCATTCTACCCTGAGAACAAATAGTACTCAGCACATGTAAAAAATATAGATCTTATAGATCTTTGAAACAGAGTCTTTCGGGCGTCAAAATCGAACCTTGTAAGCAGATACCATGCGATTTCAAAAATATGGCATAGAGTCAGCAGAATGCGCATCGGTTTTCTGGAATAATTTTCGAGCTGAAAGCTGCTGTGATGTTCTTGTTTAGTTGATCTTACGCGAAAGAGTATATGTAAGACTGCTGGACAGAAAATTTATGAATTCATCCACACAGACCGTCACATAGTTTCCGCTTGAGAGATAATGTGCAGATACTTCAGAACAAAGAAGTCGCCGTCGTTTAATCTTTGAGTAATTAAGTCAGACTCGCAATAATTTCCACTCTAGGACAACAAGAGGGCACTAATAGCGAAGAAAGAAAACAGGCAGTACTTTTTAATGAAATTCTCCTGCTAAAATGTTAATTATTATTCGTCGAGAGTAAACATTTGAACAAGAAGATGATGAAAATTGTGGCAAAGGACAAGAGCGACTGGAAAAGCAGAGGAAAGAATGTACTGTTTGTTGCCCTCCACTTTTTCACAACGGGAAATACAGAAAGGTGACTAGCTGCTCCTGACGGTTTGAGTAACATCGTTCATGTAACAGCTAACTGAAATGTAGCAGATGATAACCGCTCCTCACTATGAGCTCGTTTAGCCGGCCGTAGTGGCCGAGAGGTTCTAGGCGCTTCAGTCTGGATACGGTCGCAGGTTCGAATCCTGCCTCGGGCATGGATGTGTGTGATGTCCTTAGGTTAGTTAGGTTTAAGTAGTTCTAAGTTCTAGGGGACTGATGACCTCAGATGTTAAGTCGCATAGTGCTCAGAGCCATTTGATTTTTTTATGAGCTCGTTTAGCCTGTAACGTCTCTCATTTCTGTGCTTTCTTGGCAGATCAGAATTGTGTGTCACACAGGGACCCGAACCCGGAACCTCGTTTTCTGCGGGCAGTGCATTTTGGAAATCTCTGATTTCTCTACCTCACTGCGTTATGTTACGGGAGAGTGCCAATAGTGTTCGGAGCATAACCCTAGGATGCATAAAACCAAATTCTGGTGCCTAACAGAACGATGAACCATCGCAAATGATCCTGTAATTTAACTGAAAACAAGGATACTGTCACGCAACGGATAACATTTTATTTAAATGAATATGCATAGGTGTGGCCCATTTGAACATGAAAGTAATGGTTACCACACCATTCACATAGACATATTGGTGGGAGGACGGATCTTCTAGCTATGAGTGGAAACAAATGGCAACTATAACGAATAGATTTATTAACTTTAAACATGAAAGGTGTGGAAACCTAGAGTTATGCAAGATTACTTCAATTGATCGACGAAAGAAGACAACAGAAAAATATTTAAGGAAATTGAGGAATTCAGGAATACGAGGCATGTTCAGAAAGCAAATGTATTAAATTTTTATATTTGTTTAGTAAAAAGTGTATTTGATAAAAGTTGATGATGATGTTGATACACTTAGTGACTAGTTTTCCACATATTACCCGTCCCGTTCAATGCATGTGGTAACCCATGGCACAAGCTTCTTTATACCTTCGTCGAAGAACGCTCCCACAAGCTTTTTCCTCCACTTCAGAATCTCTTTCTGCGTCTGCTTGTTGGTCGAAAATTTAATTCCATGAAAATCTGAAGCGCCATGTCAGGGGTATATGGGGGCTGGTTCAAAACATCCCAACCAAATGAGTTCTAGTACGCCTTGGTGGCTAAGGGCGTTGTGCGAACAAGCACACTCCTCTCCTTATAATTCCCCTATTTTAGTTCTGAGTGCTCATCTCGATGTTTTTAGGTTGTCACAATACCTTTGTGTATTGATGAACTCCCTCGGAGGCAGAAATTCGACGGAAATGATGCCTTTCCGGTCCCAAAACACTGAAGACCTAATTTTCTTTCCCGAAATTGTGGGATTCAATTTTTCAGCAGCTGAGGAATAGGTGTGACGCTAATGTGACGATTATCTTTTTGTCTCAGGCGTGAACGAGAGCTCTATGTTTCATCTGCAGTCACAACAGAGCTCAGAAAATCCTCAACTTCCAATTCGAGTCGCCCAAGGATCTCGCGGATGCCACTGAACCGATTTTTCATGTGCTGCTCTGTCAGCTGTTTTGGGACCCATCTTGCGCACAGTTTCCGGTATCGCGGCGTTTCTGTGAGAGTCTCGTATTAGAACGTTCTGTAGAGATGTGGATAAATGTCAGAAATTTCATCCATTGTCAATAGGAGGTCTTCACAAACAGTTTCCTAGATTTTTTGCACCAAGTCATCAGTCTGCCAAACTCCCTACATCACTTAAGCACACTCGTTCTCAGCACCTTCGCTGTAAATAGTTTTGACTCGTGAAAAAATTTGTATAGGTGTTATTCCTTCCGCGAGTAGGAAGTAGATCGTGGCACGTGGCTCATACTTGGCAGGATTCCTTACCGACATCTCTCAAGCAACTGGAAACTACAACGCGAGTTTACGTACTACCGTGCTACTGCGATGCTCGCTCTCGTCGGGGTATCCGTCTCCCCTACCACTCAATGTTGCCAACCCCGAAGAAAAGGAAAACCGCAGTTCTTTACGGTTACAGAACACTTACGTTTTGGACATGCTTCCTAATAGGCACCTACGAATCAAATAAATAGTGCAAGGAAGCCAAGGCGAAACAGCTGCAGGAAAATATGAAGAAATCGAGACACAAAGGGTCATCTAAGGGACTGTTTCAGAAAAAGATGAAAATGGCCTTAGGTGAAATCAAAAGCAAGGGTGGTAACATTAAGAGTGCAATAGGAAGTCCACTGTTACGGTGAGAGGAGAGAATGGATTGGAGGAAAGAGTACATTGAAAGCCTCAACGAGAGGGAGGACGTGTCTGATGCCTTGACTGAGGATGTCGATATGGAAAACGTAGGAGATGCAGTAACCTTCAGAACTTAACAGAGCTTTGGAAAACAGTTCAAATAAGGCTGAAGGGATACATAATATTTCAACGGAATTTCTTAAATAATTGGGGAAGTGATAAAAAACGATCTTTGAGGTTGGAGTATAGAATCTGTGAGTCTGTAGACACAGGTTTTTGGAAGAATATCATCCACACAATTCCAAAGACAGCAAGGGCAGATAAATGCGAGAACTGTCGCACAGTCAGCTTAGTAGCTCTTGCATCCAAGTTGCTGACAAATATAATGTAAAGAATAACGGAAGAGAAAATCGAGTATCTGATAGATGACGATTGGTTTGGCTTTCGGAGAGGTAAGGGCACCAGACGAGCATTTCTGCCGTTCCATTTGATAATGGAAGCAAAATTCAAAAAAAAGTATGTCACGTTCGTTGGGTTTGTCAACGTGAAGGTAAAGTGCAACAACGTAAAACATTGCAAGATGTTCGAAATTATGAGAAAAATAGCAGTAAGGGAATGTACAACATATACAAATACCAAGAGCAAACAATAAGAATCGAACACCACGATAAAATGCTCGGATAATAAACGAGTAAGAGAAGGATGTAGTTTTTCGTCCCTACACTTGTGTCTATGCGTCGAAGAAGCAATAGCGGAAATGAAAGAAAGATTCAAGAGTGGGAGTGAAATCCAGGGTGAAAGGGTATCGTGGTAAGAATCGCTGATGACAGTCCTATCGTCAGTAAAAGTGCAGAAGAACAGCAGCGCCTACTTGTTGAATGGAAGGAACAGTGGACCGCGAGTAAACAGAAGAGAGACGAAAGTAGTAAAGAGTAGTAGAAATGAGTTGATCAATAAATGGAATATCATAACTGGGTATCAAGAAGGAACGACATGAGGGTAATCTCTTATCTTGGAACCAAAAGACAAACGAAGGAAGGACAGAATAACAGGCAAACCAATGCAGGCAAAGAGGGCATTCCTGGCCAAAAGAAGTCTGCTAGTATCAGATATAGGCTTTAATTTCTGAGAATGAACGTTTGGAGCACAGCATTGTATGGTAGTGAAACATGGACTGTGGGAAAACCGGAACAGAAGAAAATCGAAGAATTTGAGATGTGGTGCTACAAAAGAATGTTGAAAATAGGGTGGACTGATAAGGTAAGGAATGAGGAGGTTCTGCGCAGAATCGGAGAGCAGAGGAGCATTTGGAAAACATTGAGAAGAGGGGACAGGATGATAGAATGTGTATCAAGCAATCAGAGAATAACTTCAATGGTGCTAGATGGAGCTGCATGGGGTACAAACTGTATGTCAGAAATGGAATATATCCAACAAATATACTGCTGTACAACGTGTAAGTGCTACTCTTCGGTGAAATGTTTGGCACAGGAGAGGCAGTCGTGACGGTTCGTATCAAAAGAGTCAGCAAACTGAAAAAAAGACTTTATTTTACGTATCCCTCTTCCACGCGAGAATAAATAACTAATTTCGTAGATCCATAGAACTTTGCAATCTCAGGTTTCTAGGCAGATTTATTAGCATGGTATTAGCATTTCGTAAGTCCGTAAGCATCTGAGGAACGAATTTTTCATTCTTCAGCCAAGGATGCGTGTTTGAAAACATCCTGGCAGATTACAATTGTGTTCCGTAACGGAACTCGAATAACCTTTAGGCATGGTTCTGCTTTCGGATCTCATTCCGTCACACAGTTTCAACTGTCAAGCTGTTTTTTTCCAGCAGTGAGACCCATGTGACAGATTCTGTGTTGGTTTTTGTTAATTTTTAATGACTTGTCGAGAGATTCTGAGCTGCAATTGTCAACAGCTCTTATTTATGTGAATTAAGATAAATTAATGCTTAAAATTTTTAATTATTTTAATACTAATTATTTTATATAATATAATTACATACAATACAATATAATTGTCATTGTCTCGTTATTTTTTAGCTACAAAAGATGTTGCTGAATCTCATGATTAATCATTTCCAATTTTTTTCATCCTGTGTACCACATTTCAGTTAATGTAAATCGCAAGGACAACTAGATGTAGCAAATGAAACTGTTTGTGAGAGATTTTTCATTCTTATCAACTCGACATTTTTCGGCTTGTTTCGCAATGCATGGAATCTTTAATGAAATGGTTCCCTGTGATAACAACGGCCTCTAACATTGACTAGCAGGAGTGCGTCCTTCGTTACGGAATAGACCGTTCGCGAGGAGTGGCGTTGCTGTAGTGGCGTTGCTGAGCCTCTGACCTCATTAGCGGTCAATTACAAGGATCCTTGTAACCCAAACAGAAAGCCACAACCCGGCTCATTACGGAACCCAGACCACGTCTCCTCGGCAATTTGATATCGTCCTTTGCGGTGCTAGGACGCCGCTGAGTAGTGTTCGTTCGGTTAATTGCAGTGATGAATACCTGGTTTCGATATTCTCCGTACATCCTCTTGTGTTGTTACTTCGTCTGCAATTTGGAATTAATCACTTAAGATAATGGCTTATTCAAAGTATTTTTCTGTTTTACAGCCATCGTGGCGGCCAATGTCCTTATTCTAATGTCGCATTCTTGTTTTTGATTGAAAGTGAAAAAAAAAGGACAGATGCGAGTAGGACTCCGTACAAATGTTTGTAGACAGTTCATCTACTCTGGGAATCGAGAATCTTGACCATTTTTGTCTGTTATCGACACTGATACTGGCAAGACATCGATACCACGGACTCCATGACTTTCGAGAACGTTATAGTTTCAAGTTTGAGGTCGGATTGCAAATGACAAAAGAAAAATATTTTCTTCTTGTGATATGATTATAAATTAACAATTTTTTAATTTTTTCTTTTACTTGTAATGCGAGAACTTTCTTCTTGCCAGTTTTCATGATTCTACGTCAAGGGCAAGTACCCCATAGGTCTGAATGTGTAAGTTTGCGAATATCAAATATGTGACCTAAACAGCTGTATCTTTTGATTACATTGACTTAGAAGCACAAAATTTGCGTACCACTGAAGGTCTATTAACCTCAGCATGTGACAAAAATTTCAATTTGATACAACTACCCATTCCTAGGAAAAAGTGCTTTGAACATTTGGACAGACAGAAGGAAAACAAAGTAATTCTATAAAGGTTCCGTTTTTACCGACTGATATACTTCCATCCTAACGAACTGAAATGTGTCACATTTAATTAAAATCGGCCAGTCCACAGGATGAGAAGTTCACTTCAGGCGTGTTGTAGTGATCAACCGGAAAATACCGTGCGCGGTGTCAGGCACAAAAGCCTGACAGATGCTACAAATGGGCTTAGTTACGAAAATGTATCAAGCAGTGATCATTGCTTCAATATAAGACCATTCTGGGTACAAAGGGGCTACATTCGTTCCTTACACTCCTGAAAACAGATGTGTTTTAGTATTTATGGGCCACACTGGACTCGCATTCGGGAGGACGACGGTTCAATCCCGCGTCCGGCCATCCTGATTTAGGTTTTCCGTGATTTCCCTACATCGCTCCAGGCAAATGCCGGGATGGTTCCTTTGAAAGGGCACGGCCGGCTTCCTTCCCTAATACGATGAGACCGATGACCTCACTGTCTTGTCTCCTCCCCCAAACAATCCGATCCGATAGTATTTATGTATAAAAGTCTGTGTCCCATGCAACAGTCCTTGATCTCCCCAACTGTCGTGAACACAGCGCCTAACATAAAAAGGAAATGACCCAGAGAAGAGAAGAAAAAAAGAGAATGAAACTTCTTGGGTTGAGAGGATATGTGTTGTTACTTCAGTGATTACAAAATCGAGTCACTTTAATTGAAAACTTGGTATTTGAGGCCACTTATCAGTATGACGTTGCACCGCCTCTGGCCTGATCCATGATATCCTTGATACTGGCACTCAGACGAGTCGAAATTATGTGAGAATCTTGCCTGCCACGGGAGGACCTCAACATCGATCAGGCTGTTCACAGCAACACTTTCCATGTATGGACGAGCATTTGCCCTACTGAAAAATGGCACCACAGTGTTATCGCACAAGAGGTAATAAATGAGTACGCAGGAAGTCCATGATATACCTTCGTGTCATAAGAGTCCCCTTACTCAGTGCCAGCCACAACCTGAAGTCTCGCCCGACCGCTTCCCAGACAATGACTCCAGAATGACTCGAGGAGTAACACCGCTGTATCGCTGCAAAACGTTGGAAAAATCTACCCATTTTGCCGCCTACTCGCTGTTGATGGTAGATCTGGGTAGTGTAGAACCGCGATTCATACCACGCCAGGCGTCAGCAGCCTACGCCTCCTGGTCAAGGGACGACTCCAAACGCAGCCGCTTGTGTTGTTGTGTTGACAGCAGTCTACAAATGGGCGGGTAATTCACTTGTCCGGCTGCTCTTAGTCTCCGACCAATGCTGCAGAGTGATACAGAATTTTGCAGATAGTCGATGGTTTCTTCTCAGATGCCAGGCATAGATGGGAAGTCGATCTCATGTGCTTGTTGCACAAAAGGTGGTCCTCTCCTGTGGTGGTGAGACGTTGCCGTCTGGAATCTTAATGGCGAGTTGCCTGCTGTCCCTCCATGCAGTCCAACATCACCCGCAGTCTCATCCGAATGAACCCCAAATTTACACTGCTGGTCATTAAAATTGCTACACCAAGAAGAAATGCAGATGATAAACGGGTATTCATTGGACAAATATATTATGTTAGAACTGACATGTGATTACATTTTCACGCAATTTGGGTACATAGATCCTGAGGAATGAGTACCCAGAACAACCACCTCTGGCCTTAATAACGGCCTTGATACACCTGGGCATTGAGTCAAACAGAGCTTGGATGGCGTGTACAGGTACAGCTGCCCATGCAGCTTCAACACAATACTACAGTTCATCAAGAGTAGTGACTGGCGTATTGTGACGAGCCAGTTGCTCGGCTGAGGAATGAGTACCCAGAACAACCACCTCTGGCCTTAATAACGGCCTTGATACGCCTGGGCATTGAGTCAAACAGAGCTTGGATGGCGTGTACAGGTACAGCTGCCCATGCAGCTTCAACACAATACTACAGTTCATCAAGAGTAGTGACTGGCGTATTGTGACGAGCCAGTTGCTCGGCCACCATTGACCAGACGTTTTCAATTGGTGAGAGATCTGGAGAATGTGCTGGCCAGAGCAGCAGTCGAATATTTTCTGCATCCAGAGAGGACCGTATAGGACCTGCAACATGCGGTCGTGGATTATCCTGTTCAAATGTAGGGTTTCGCAGGGATCGAATGAAGGGTAGAGCCACGGGTCGTAACACATGTTAAATGTAACGTCCACTGTTCAAAGTGTCGTCATTGCGAACGAGAGGTGACCGAGACGTGTAACCAATGGCACCCCATACCATCACGCCGGGTGACACGCCAGTATGTCGATGACGAATACACGCTTACAGTGTGCGTTCACTGCGATGTCGCCAAACACGGATGCGACCATCACGATGCTGTATACAGAAACTGGATTCATCCGAAACAATGACGTTTTGCCATTCGTGTACCCAGTTTCGTCATTGAGTACAACATCGCAGGCGCTCCTGTCTATGATGCCGCGTCAAGGGTAACCGTAGCCATGGTCTCCGAGCTGATAATTCATGCTGCTGCAAACATCGTTGAACTGTTTGTGCAGATGGTTGTTGTCTTGCAAAAGTCCCCATCTGTTGACTCAGGGATCGAGACGTGTCTGCACGATACGTTGCAGCCATGCGGATAAGATGCCTGTCATCTCGACTGCTAGTGATACGAGGCCGTTGGGATCCAGCATGGCGTTCCGTATTACCCACCTGAACCCACCGATTCCATATTCTGCTAACAGCCATTGGATCTCGACCAACGTGAGCAGCAATGTCGTGATGCGATAAACAGCAATGACGGTAGAGTACAATCCGACCTTTATCAAAGTCGGAAACGCGATGGTACGCATTTCTTCCCCTTACACGAGGCATCACAACAACGTTTCACCAGGAAAAGCCGGTCAACTGCTGTTTGTGTATGAGAAATCGGTTGGAATCTTTCCTCGTGTCAACACGTTGTAGGTGTCGCCACCGGCCCCAACCTTGTGTGAATACTCTGAAAAGCTAATCATTTCCATATCACAGCATCTTCTTCCTGTCGGTTAAATTTCGCGTCTGTCGCACGTCATCTTCGTGGTGTAGGAATTTTAATGGCCAGTAGTGTAGATATCGCACAATTAGACGAGCCGGCCAAATGGAAACCCACCAAACACATTTAGAACTACGTCAGGTGCTGTTTCAGACACTTACACAGCGTCTGCGTGTCCTTCACAATAATCTGTCAACATCTGGCGCTGTTCACGGCCCGTATACAGTGTGGTCCGAGACTATCTGTTCAGATTAGTACAGGAGGTATAGAACATCAAAACAAATACATTTCGATCAGGTACATATGGTCTCTGAAGTCAGCTTCTAATGTTAGGGAACATTTTGATAGCGGTGCTATAGTGTCGCTTTGTATTGACATCCATGAATCCACGAGGTATTCGACCTTGTAATCATCAACATCGATTCAGTGTTAACGTGTGGGCCGACATTCTCGGTGATTCGTTGATTGAACCATACATAATTCCATTCCGCCTCAAAGGACGGAGATACTGAATTTTCGTGGAACATCTGTTACCAGAACTGCTGGAGGATGTACCTTTGAATGTTAGACGTTACGCAAAGGATGTACTCCCAGCACGATGGTGTGCCAGCCCATTTCAGCACTGCTATGAGGAATCATCTGAAAGCCACCTACGAAAATCGATGGGTCGGGCGAGGTGACCACCCAGTGCACCTGACCTCTAGATTTCTTCCTCTGCGAGCATATCAAGTAAGCGGTGTGCGAAACCATTGCTGAAACAGAAAGAGAGCGCGTCGCTAGAATTTCCATCGCTGCCCATACCATTGCGGACATGCCACTAATTTTCGAACGCACACGACAGTGAATGGTGCGCCGACGTACTGCGTGTACACAGGCGCATTCAAGCCGTTCCTGTGAGTGCCACTGCTGTAACTGTCATACTAAACTATCTTCTATGTAAATCGTCCCTAGCATCAGAAATCGCCGTCGGGGACCAGGTGTTATACATCAATATCAGGAACCTGCATGGGCAGGAAGTAATCGTAACTACAGGATGTTAGCAGAGGCGTCATGAACTCTGGTCGAGGCCATATCTGGCTGCCCAGGTCACCTGATATGTCAGTATGCGATTAGTTTGTGTGGGGAGCCCTCAAGTCTAAGCTGTATCGTAACATCCTCGTTGTCTTTAAGAACTGCGGCAGATCATTTCGGATGAGACTGCAACAATTCCCTCAGTCCAGCTTCCATCCGTCTTCAGCAACATGCCGACAAGGGCCCAAAAGTGCCAAGAGATGAATGGTGGTCACTTTCAATATCTGCTATAACCAGATTAACACTGTATTTTCTTTTCTCCGTTCTGTTTCTTTGTACCCTGGAACTGTATTCTCCAGGCCACTTTTATTTCCTCCTACGTGTACATAGAGAATGAATCACTTGAAACTTGCACCGCGAATATTTCGGGCCGGCCGCTGTGGCCCAGCGGTTCTAGGCGCTTCAGTCCCCCACCGCGCTGCTGCTGCGGTCGCAGGTTCGAATCCTTCCTCGGGCATGGATGTGTGTGATGTCCTTAGGTTAGTTAGGTTTAAGTAGTTCTAAGTTCTAGGGCAGATGTTAAGTCCCATAGTGCTCAGAGCCATTTGAACCATTTGCATATTTTGAGAGGTGGTATTATGGAGCAAAACAAGTAAAAGAAGTCTAATAAAAACGCATACCTTATGAACTATGAGTACTTGTTGATTTGATTGTGAAAAAATATCTTCTACTGAAAAAGTGCTCATACATGTTATGGTATGCATTTCATATCTCAGGATTACTAGACTTTTTCTGCTTCAAATGATCGTTCCTGCCACGTCTCTGTATGTTGACATTTCTTCTTGGACACCCAGGATAATCTGAGCAGAAATGAATGGAAAATCATTCTAGCGACGACACAGGTCACGAATGAGAAAATTCGCTGATACAAATGACTTGGCAAATGGCATATTGCTATTGCCAGGCGCATGAGGAAGAGCATTTGGGAAAAGGCGAAACTGGTCGGCTGTTCGCCTGTTCCTTACATGAAGTGGAAAGTGGTTGAAGGACGGTAAAACCACGAATATGTATCATGTGTTGAAAATCTTCGCCTCAGCACAGAACGTGGAGGTCGGAGGCTTGCCTGCTCTGTGAACCAGCATAAAGGTGTGGTCCGTGGGAAGTCTGACGACAGAGTACAGTGCTGGCGTAGGAACAAGTGTTTCGAAGCGCATTGCTATACGCTGATTGTTGACATGGGCCTCGGCAGCAGACAACCCCTACGTGTTCCCATGTTGACACAACGATATCATCAATTTCGATTGCAGATGATACGGGAAAGCCGAGATCGGACTGTGGAGATATGGAAAAGTGACGCCTGGTCGGATTAATCACGTTTCTTGCTACACCAGGCCGCTTATAGTGTCCAAATAGGCCGTCATACATATAGCCTGTCGAACGACATCTCGAATATGCATTACTCTACGAACGTAGAAGTCCAGGTTTACTATGCTATGGGTGCTATTTGTGGTGTCACCGCCAGACACCACACTTGCTAGGTGGTAGCTTAAATCGGCCGCGGTCCATTTAGTACATGTCGGACCCGCGTGTCGCCACTGTGTAATCGCAGACCTAGCGCCACCACCAAGGCAGGTCTCGTGATACGAGAGAGCACTCGCCCCAGTTGTACGAGAACCTAGCTACCGCCCAGTTGTACGAGAACCTAGCTACCGCCCAGTTGTACGAAGCCTTTCTCTCTCATTAGCCGAGAGACAGAATAGCCATCAGCTAAGTTAATGGCTACGAACTAGCAAGGCGCCATTAGCCATACAGTGATTGAACTTAAAGTCTCCTGTGTATCGTCAAGATCGATGTACCACAATGATATTAAAGATAAGTATTAATCCTGCTCCGTACTTTTCTTCCTAACATTAATTACGTATCCTGTTCCAGTACATCACGCCCGTCTGCGTTAGTCTAGCGTGCATTTTCAGCCATCTCAACTTCACGGTGTCGGCCCAGATACCGACACAACACTATTCATTTTGGTTTCCATGGGACCTACGGTAGTAATTGAAGGCGTCATGAACTCTGTGAACCAACTACATTCATCATGGTCGATTCTTCCCAGACGGCGATGGCATCTTCCAACTCGATATCTGTCGGTGTCACAAGGCCAGAATCGTACTGCAGTGGTTTGTGGTACATGATAGCGAACTCACGTTGATGTCTCAGACAACAAATTCGCCTGATGTGGACGCGGTGGAACACATCTGGAACACTTTCGGACGCCAGTTCCGCGTCCACAAATCACCGGTCTGTAATTTGTGGGATTTGCGTGACCCGTGCATAAACATATGGCACTACACATCTACGTAATCATTAGATGGTCTTTTGGAATCCATGCCACTCAGAATCTCTGCTAAATTACGTTATAAATGTAGAATAACACGTTACATAGAAGGTGATCATAATGTTCTGATTCATCAGTACATCTCTCCTGAGAGTATCACAGGAAAGCTATGGTAAAACCATTGACTTTTTTTTTTCCTGGAGCTCGAAACTTAGCGCGGACATCAATGCGAGATGCTTTTAATAGCTTACACGATGAAACTCTGTCTGGAAATTTGACAGAAAATCCAAAGAGATTCTGGTGGTATTTAAAGTGCACCAGCAGCAAGATGCAATAAATATCTTCAATGCACGATACCAAGTTAGTTATTTGTTCCATGGGTCATATTGCGCGATAGATCGTAGTAATGTGGAACGAGCCATTTTATGTTCACATCGCAAATTAACTTGTACATATCGCTACATTGTGAACGTTTCTATGTTTTAGTTTTTTCCTTTTTCCTTTCTTTTCTATGTAAGTTAGTAATTTCCACTCACCACCTTTTATACATTACGGTAGTCGGAATTCATCTACGGAATAGAAGGGGTGACCAAGGAGGAAATTCCTCAGTTTGGTTTAAATTTTCCTTTGCTGTCTGTGTCACGTTTCATATCACTGAGTAAGTGATAGCAAAATTTTTGTTCCAGCACTGTGCACCCCTTCTTGTGCTAAAGACAACCTTAACATCGAGAATCGGATGTAGTTTACTTTCTGGTTTTTTAATGATGTGCAGCGTTATTTCTTTTGAAATGTAGTGTATTATTTACAACAAACTTCGTGAGGGAATAAATATACTGTGAAGCAGTGGTCGGAATCATACCTACTTAAACAGACATCTATAAGATGATCGTGGGTGACCACCACATATTATGCTTAGAGCACGCTTTTGGACAATGAAGACTTTCTATGTCAAAGGTGAGCTACCCCAGAAAATTATTCCATGTAAGAGTATTGGATAAAATATGAGAAGTATGTCAACTTACTGATTTGTCTCTCACCAATATTTACAATGATATGTGACTGAACTACATTGTTTTAGGAATTACAAAAAGTGCCTTTTCCAATTTAAATTCGCATCCGTATGGACACCTAAGAATGTTGAAGTTTCCACCCTTTTTGTCATCATCATTGGAGTGGTCCCTCTAGATTTGTATAACTGTATATGTTGTTTCTTTTTAAAATTGATGTTGTCACTATTTTCAGAAAACCAGTCAACGATAATATTAAGAACTTTATTTACCATTTATTCTGTTGCTATGAGTAAGCTTGGATTGATTACAAAAAAAACTAATTCTGCTTATTGTAAAGTAGACGGAAAATCTCTACGTATGTTAGGAACAATAATGAACCTAAGAGTCAGCCTTGGGGAACCAGTCAGAATTATGTCCCCGAGCTATATTCGTTGAATTACTAAATACAACTTTCAGCATTCTTTTCGATATATATGACATTACCCATTGGTTGGTTATACCGTCTGCCCCATAAAACTTCAATTTATTTAGGAGAATAGTGTGATTCATACAGTCAAATGCCTTAGATAGGTAGCAGAAAATACCAACCGGCGATATTTTATTATTAATGCTTGTAAAATCTGGTGAGTGAACATGTAAATGGCAATCTTAGTAAAGCAATTTTGCCGTTGACAGCGGAGTTATTAAACACAGTTTTCTGAAATTTCTTCACCAAAGAAGACTGAGTAAATATTCCAGAAGTAGAATGAAGAATAACTGCCAACATGAGTAACTTACAAGTAGATATCCCGGGTGTAGCGAAGAAGTTTAAAGCACTCAATAATGGCAACTCCAAAGAGTATATCAGTACGGCACCTTTCAGACTACGGTGATATAATAGCCTAATACTTAGGATTCACACAGTTCGACGAAAGATCCGCAAAAAAAGACTAGAATGTTGAAGAGGAAATAGGAATAGTTTGAAGAATCACTAACATCGATTGCAGTAGGATTTTGGAACACATACTGCTTTCGAACATTATTAATTACCTCTTAGGTAACAGTCTACTGACACACTGTCAGTAGGGATTCAGGAAATATAGCTCTTGTGAAACACGATTATCTCTTATTTGCAGGAAGTAATGACTGCTATCGACAGGGAATCTCAAACCAATTCCATATTTCTAGATTTCCAGAAGACCTTTGACACCGTTCCTCACAAGAGAATCCTAGTCAAATTTCGTACCTATTGCGTATCACATCAGTTGTGCGACTGAATCCATGATTTCCTCTCAAAAAGATCGCAGTACATAGTAACTGGCGAAAATCATTGAGTTAAACAGTTCCCCGAGGAAGTGTTATACGTCCTCTGCTGTTCCTAATCTACATAAACGATTTAGGGGACACTCTGAGCAGCCCTTTTAGATTGCTTGCAGATGATGCTGCCTTTAATCGTATACCAAAGTCATCTTAAGTATCCATCATTATCGTAGATCAAAATCAATTGCAAAATGGCGTAGGCACGATACCTGACTGGTGCGAAAAGCCGCCATTGTATCTCAATAAGGCAAAGTGTGAGGTAATCCATGTGACTACAAAAAGCAATCCGTTAAATTTCGATTACACTATAACTCGCACAAATTTAAAAGCTGTCAATTCGACTAAATACCTATGAATTACGAGTACGAAGAATTTAAGTTGGGGCGATCACATAAATAATGTTGTGGGGAAGGCAAACTGAAATTATGTTTTATTGGCAGAACACTTAGGTAATGTGACAGGTCTACTAAAGAGACTGCTTGTACTACAATTGTTCGTCCTCTGCTAGAGTACCACTGTGCTTTATGGGATCTTTACCAGATGGAACTGACGGAGGATATCGAAAAAGTTCAAAGAAGGGAGTGTAACGTAGCAAGTTATTACGAGATTACCATTCATTGCCTTAAGGCAAGCAGCCGTTTGGTACGGTGGCTGCAGGATGGCTATGTTTTTTTGTCGCTTTACTTAGAGCGCAGCTGACGCTGCCTGCTGTGAGAACTGCATAGTGTATCAGTCAGTCAATACGAAGATTCATACCCTCTACGAATCTAAATAACCCATGTCATTTATTATCAGATGTTGTTCATATTTGGTACATAGCCTTTTGTTATTAATGGAATTATGCTGTCAAATTTTCAGATATTGGTTTGTTATAGTGACGGAGATAAAGAAAATTACCTAAAAGTCCTAAAACCAATGCTTGCTTTTTAAAAAACCATGTTAGTAACCAATACAGATTGACTTGCATTATCATTTGAAGCCATTCGAAAGTTACCAGTGGATAAAAATCAATTTTTTAGCATGTTAGTCACTGTGCATTACGTAATACAAAAATCGGTCAAAATTATTATTTGATTATATTTTGTTGTGTGAGTGCGTGAGAATGATTGAGAGAGTGTATGTGGGACATAAGTTAAAACTTAATATGTAATTGTTCATAAAACCTTGTACAAATAGACCGTGGAAAGATATAGTGCAAACACGATTCAGATGACGTATGTCGGTGTGAGTTTGCTTTTGTATAAAAGCTGCTAGAATGAAAGTTAGAGACGCAATAAGTTTATTTATCAATTTGAAGAATAATACATACTTCGCTTATTTTGAAGAAACAATATACCAGCAATTGAACTTTTAATGACGTTAATTACTATCAAATTATTAACTGGATCAGCCAAGTTTTGCTACGAGAATGATCTGAAAGCAATATTCTGATTGGTCGTTTAAATCAACAACCAATCAGAATCAAGCTGTTCCTGCGCGAATATAGTGGAGTGGGCAGTGTGTAGAATAGTTCGAGATAGTCGCTTGCTAACAGGCCTACGGATAACACCGTGTTAGATAGCTCCGTAACAATGCTCTGAAAAATGAAGAAATAGTGAATTAACTGCGGTTCGAATACCTCGTGACTAACGCGACTGGAGTTACGTATATTTTAATGAAAGTTTGGTGGTTCTAAATTAAATAGTTTGAGAGTTATGAGCGTGTGAACTTTCTGGACGTAGTAACAATTCCGTGTGGCATGTTTCGTGCTCTGTACGGAATTCTTTGGCGAGCACTTCTTTCGAAGAAGACCAATGAAACGACCGAATGTTTAACTCGCGAATAGTTGTGGTTCGGTACCTGGCAGAGCGTGAAAATTAGCCGGATCGGACTTGTAAAAATTCTGGCTGCTTTTCGAGTGAAACTATGTTGTACAGACAGTGAATTTTGAATGATATAGAGCATTACCATATTAAATACGGACTTGATAGTCATTTCCAGTGTTTCCATATGAATAGAAAGCAGATTCAATATAATATTAAATGGTTTCTGTAAATAGACTGCATCCTCCAACAGCCAGATTAAAAAAAAATGAACTTTCTGGATCTGATTTTCAACTCGAGTTACGCGGCCTGTGTGTAGTAGGTATTAGGTAGTGGTTTCATCAACGCTGCGTTACACTGCCCCTTGCACGTATCTGCTACTGCAAAGTGAAGGGACGTCGGAAAGGAGCATATCGAGGTAGGTGGACTTTCGATAAGTGAAAGAGAGAATGCAGACGACAGAACCCGCCCCGCCTCAGGAGCTCGTTTTATAGTGCTGCTAAATAGGGGAGAGAGTGTCACAGATGTGATAAGCAAGTTACGACTGCGACCATTAAGAGAAAGGCGTTTTTCGTTGTGTCGAGAGTTTCTCATTCACCAACTTTCTCTTCTGAATGTGAAAATGTTTTATTGACGCCAACATTCATAGGGAGAAATAATCATCATAATAAAATAAGAGAAAGAAGAGCTCGTACAGAAAAATTTAGGTGTTCGTTTTTCCCATGCACTCTTAGTGAGTTGAAGAACTCACTGCAAGGCACTTGAGTGTGATTAGATTAGATTAGATTTACTTTCACTCCAATTGATCCGTAGTGAGGAAGTCCTCCAGGATGTAGAACGTGTCAGAAAGACAATAATACATGACAAATATTTACAACTGAATCAAATAAGCTAATGAACCTTCTACAGGTCCCAAGTGGAATGATCGTCATATTTTTTTGTAATGAACATTATATGAAAGAATCATTTTACAAGCACTAATGCACAGAATTTAAAATGAAAAAGGTTTTTTTTTGTTTATAAGGTAATGTAAATAAGGAACATGTAATAGAACTACTATGATACTTATTTACAATGAACACATTACTGCGCTGAAATGGTGCGGCAGTTAGATTGTGCTTACACACACACACACACACACACACACTCACACTCACACACTTTACTGCACTGAAACTGAGCAGAAGTTTATATATATATATATATATATATATATAATTTGTCATTAAAAATATATCACTTTTTCAAACCAACAGCTCAATTCAAGGTATCAATACTAGAAATAAGAATAATCTTCACAAGGATTTAAAGTCACTTACTCTTGTACAAAAAGGTGTGCACTATTCAGGAACACACATTTTCAATAACTTGCCAGCAGCCATAAAAAGCTTAACAACCAAGGATTTATTGGTGGCCAACTGCTTCTACTCCATTGTGATGAATTTCTCAGTAGAACCAACTGATTTGTGTGTAATATCACAAATGCCAGTTGTTTCCACTGAGAAATTCGTCACAATGGAGTAGAAGGGGTTGGCCACCAATAAATCCTTGGTTGCCTGCTGGCAAGTTATTGAAAATATGTGTTCCTGAATAATGCACACCTTTTTGTACAAGAGTAAGTGACTTTAAATCCTTGTGAAGATTATTCTTATTTCAAGTATTGATACCATGAACAGAGCTGTTGGTTTGAAGAAGTGATATATTTTTAATGACAAATTTCATTAACGAATATATACACTGGGAAACAGTAGTTAGTATCCCTAGTTCTCTAAACAGACTTCTGTAGGATGTTCTTGAATTCACACCACATATAACTCTTAATGCTTTGCTTGATGAATTACCCCAATAAATAATCCCATATGACATTATGGAATGAAAGTAAGCATAATGTGCAGCTTTATCATTTTTTTATCCCCTATGTCTGACACAATTCGCATTGCAAGTAGAGATTTGTTAAGACGCTTCAGCAGTTCTGTGGTGTGCTCCTCCCAGTTGAATTTATTATCAAGCTGTGAGCTTCAGAGTAGTCGTATAGATACAGATGTAGATTTCCTAGTATTAATATTATTGCACCTGGTAGTGTGGGCGCCTTTGTCGGCTTGTGTGTCTACCTCTGCACTTGAAGCCCACCAGAACATGCTCTGCTCTTCTAACGACCAGGCACGTTGCTCGTAAGGCGTGCGGATTTCCACAGTGTGTACCAAAGGCGAAAAAGTGGTTATAGTTTTCGTTTACTGTAGCGTCACCCCGTGTTTCCGATAATGGTCGTGGGAGGCCTAGCGCAGTAACATAAGGGCTGGCAATTCTGTATAGAACTTTACAGGTACGCCAGCGTGTTCTCGGACCTTATTGGGCTCTAACGCTTTAAGCTGCCTTTGTAAACCTCTAGTGACGTTCACTACGTCATCGTAGCTTCGGTACATCTATAGAATGATTGCCACTCTCGTCTTTTTTCATTTCTGAAGGCACATTTTAACACAGACGTTTTAACTCGTGTCCACGAATGTCTGGAAGCTGATTTTTATTCCAAGCAGATGATACTGGTGGCGGCTACTCATCAATGACTTCACTGTTGGTGTTGAACTGGCCCTAAGACAGTGGGGATGATACAATATTTGAGGAGAGTTGCAATCAACTGCCCTGTTGCAGCAGTTTCTCTTACTACGTACAATGGAGCAGCAGCTAGTGTTTCAGAATGCATGAAACGATTTTCGATTGGAACACGATTGGACGTGTTGTCGGACCACAAGTTGCTGCGTAGTACCGATCGGAAATCTGCTATTTACATGACGTTCGGAGCCCGAGCGGTTCCTGCGGGCCATGTTAACGTCACAAGCACGAGGGCAGCTTGCGCTCGGCTCGACACGGACGCTCGTTGACGTAAACCAGTCGTGGGCGGCAGTACCGTGCTGCAATTGGACTGCTGTTTGATCCTGCGCGTTCGCCTAGCCGCTGTGTGAGTGCAAAATGGCAATACCATCCCTCCGCCATCCACCGCTCGTAGACACCGGTATCATTGTGAAAGAAGGGAAAATTTTAGTGACGGGAGAAATCACGAAGGGAGGCTCAAAGGTTTCAATTTTGGGTCCACTGCTGTCCTTTATATCATTGGTTCCCAACATTTCTGAGAGCGTTACCTACGAAGCCAATCAGATATTAACTAGTGCTCCTCTCCCTCTCCTTCCCCCCATCACATTGACGCCCAACTGCAATGGAAAAATATAGCTTGCAACACTTTTATTTTTGAAATGAAGAGGAGAAATTATATTAGTTTTCTTGGATGTTTTATTACACCACAAACTAATGAGGCAGTGAGGCTATTGGTACTCTTTATTTCCAACCATTTTTTGTAGAATAATGAAGCAAGCAATGCGAGTGCTACCTAAAACTATTTTTCAGAAAAGAAAGCTGTCCGCATTGAGGGTAGGCATTTATTAGAAAACATGCTATCTTTGCTCCTTTCTCTAGCGCCACGAACTTCGCCCACACGTTACACGCCAATTTAAAATCAACCAAGTTAAAATACTTGTACTGTACTTACTGTTTGTAACTCACTTAACTGCTGACCTACTTCGATATAGAGCATGTTCGGCTGTTGACCAGGACGGCTCGGTCTGTAGATCTCTCACCAACCGATAACGTTTGTTCACGTGCTAGCGTCAAACTAGAAGCTACCATTCAGTAGCTGTTAGAACACTGGTTGTAACAACACAGAATTACGTGCCCATATTTGCCATCCAAACTCATTTAGACTCGATACCCAGATGGATTAGAAGTATGGATGCTGCGAGAGGCGGCAGCAGAGTGTATTAAATTTCGCAGCGTTGTATCCTTCAGGATATACACAACCTACATATAAGAATGTGGACTTGACTATGACTCAGGTGCAATATAATTGAAGTCACACTCCAAAGACAAGACATCGATAAAGAACTGTGTTACGCATCCGCCTTACATCTCGATAGTTCGAAAGCAGACATCCATCCGCCAAACGGGAATATCAGCAGACAAATAGCTCCACGCTCCACTGAGTAGTTGGTTAGACTACATCAACATTGGACAGTGTCTCAAAGACTGTTCGGGACTAATCTACAGTGGTTGCCAAGAAGCGCTCAAACATTAAATAACACAATTTCACCGGCTGGTTTTTTTTTTTTTTTTTTTTTTTTTCTGCGACCTGTCTAAGACATTTGTATGAATCACAATATTCTCCTAGATAAACTGAGATTTGATGGGATTGTAAGATAGTCAACCGATGGATGATGTCCTATCTAGCTAAGAGAATGTAGAAAGTTGAACTTTGTAATTCAACCAATATAATCAACGGAGAGTATTCTAACTGGGGAGAAATCGCATATGATGCTCCCCAAGCTTAAATTTTGGGTCCACTATATACGTAAACGATATTCCGTCTAATGTACACCAAACACAATTTGTTCTTTTTCCAGATGACACTAATGTTGTAATTAGTCCAAGCAAACACATAGCAACAGAAGAAATGGTAAACGATATTCCTAAACGTGTCATTGACAGAACGTTCTGTGAAGTGTCTCACTCTCAGATTTAAAAAGACACAAGATATTCAGTTCTGCGGGTCTAGATGTACTACAGGAATGATAAGTGTAACACACGACAAGGAAATAATAAATAGGGAGGAAATTTCAAAATATTTAAGTGTCCATTATGAGAATTTAAACTGGAAAAAGCACGTTTTGGAAATTCAGTACTCCAGTAGTCTTTAGCACAATAAAGGATGCACAATGCTATAACCAAAAATTTTGATCACTTACTAGCGATGTTAAATGTCTGAGAGACAGCAAAGTAAAATTTGAAAAATGAAATAAAATAAAAAAAATTCTTCTCGAGAGCACCTTCAGTTCCGTAGAAGAATTTTATTATTGTACTCTGTAAAGGGTGGTGGGTAGGAATTACTTACTGATATCTGTGTATTGAAAAAAGTATAAATATCTATATTGTAGCCATATTTACAAATTACTCTGCGATGTGAATGCAAAATGACCCATTCCACATTATTACGATTTTTTGTGCTAATGATCCATGGTAACCTCGTGATCCCTAATTCTGAGCAGGCCGGAGTGGCCGAGCATTTCTAGGCGCTGCAGACTGGAACCGCGCGACCGCTGCGGTCGCAGGTTCGAATCCTGCCTTGGTCATGGATGTGTGTGATGTCTTTAGGTTAGTTAGGTTTAAGTAGTTCTAAGTTCTAGGGGACTGATGACCTCAGAAGTTAAGTCCCATAGTGCTCAGAGCCATTTGAACCATAATACTGATGTTAAGTTTCTCGCTGCTCTTATTTCTGCTGCTTCTCTTTCCTTTCGTGCTTCTTAAATTTGCTCTCAGTCTATATTCTGTACTCATTAACGGTTAATTCGATTCAACAGATCCTGTAACTGTTCTTAACTTTCACTGAGGATAGCAATGTCATCAGCGAATCTTAACATTGTCTTAGTTTCCACTACCATTATTCTCTCTTGCTTCTTGTACAAATTGTGTATTACCCTTCTTCCCCTATGGCTTACCCCTATTTTCCTCAGAATTTCGAACATCTTGACATCGTCTAATGCTTTACGCAGATCGCCAAATCCTATGAACGTGTCTTTTCTTCAGATTTGTTTACATTATCAAGAGGAAAGTGAAAACTGCCTCTCTGGTGCCTTTATCTTTCCTAAAGCCAAACTGATCTTCATCTAACAGATCTTCAGTTTTCTTCCCCATTCTCTTGGATATTATTCTTGTCTGCAGTTCGGATGCATAACCCGTTAATCTGATTGTGCTATAATTCTCGCATTTGTCGGCTCTTACCGTCTTCCAACTGTGTAGATGATATTTTACTGAAAGTGTGATGTTATATGAACAGTCTTATACATTCTTCACACCAAGTGGAATAGTCGTTTTGTGGCCACTTCCCCCAATGATTTTTAGAAATTCTGATTGAACATTATCCATCCCTTCTGCCTTATTCGATCTTATATCTCCAAAAGCTCTTTTAAATTCTAACACTGGAGTTCCTATCTCTTCCCTGTAGACTCCTGTTTCTTCTTCCATCAAGTCTTCAGACAAGATCCCCCCATAATAGATGCCTTCAGTGTACTCATTCCATCCATCCGCTCTCTACTCAGCTTTTAGCAGTGGATTTTCTAGAGCACTGTTAATGTTACCGCCCTTACTTTTAATTTCACCGAAGGATATTTTCACTTCTACGTATCTTGAGTCAGTCATTCCGATAGTTATTTCTGTCTCAGTTTCTTCACATTTTTCATGTAACCGTTTGGCCTTAGTCTCTCTGCACATGTTAGTAATTTTATTCCTAAGTGTTGTGTACATAGTTCCGCATAGTCAGCGCATACACAACTTTCCCACTAGACCGCGCTCCGCTAAGCACAACAGCGCAGGCGCAGCGCTCGTCTGTCTCCGCACTACGAGATGGCGCTGCCATAGAGACAGACCAAATTCTGCTTCCGCCGATCCGCGTATTGATATGTAACGCAGCCAATGAGATTGCTGTTAACTTAGAACCTTTTCTCCTCGCGGATCACACAGGCGCAGTGATGCATGAACGCGCGAGGTATTATAACGAGTGTACAGACCTCCGGTTAGTCAGTCTGCATTTGTCTGTACCAGTCTGTATCAGTGTGCACTAGTCTGTACCAGTCTGTACGAGTTCTACATTTGTCTGTACCAGTCTATAATCAAGTTTCAGTCTGCGCCTAACACGATTACCCTATTCCTGTACATAGCCACGAAGATAAATGTATAGACACTTTTGTCAAGTATCAGAGATATATGTGAGAATAAGATTAACGTACCAATACCAAAGGAACTTCAGATTGTCAATTGTAAATAGCATCCAGAACGAAGTTAAGTAATTTTTATGCTTGTTATTATTTTAATAAATGTGTGTGAAAATTGATCAAGTTCTGCTTATAGTTGCTCATCGTCAGTCTGCTACTCTAAGCGTGCAAGTGGCATTTCTATCGTCTAACCTAACGACAGAAGATAAACACGCCACGATAAGACCACGAGACATATTGCTGACACTCGCCTACTTTGTTAGAGCGACAAGTCGAATAATCTGATGGTGTGTGTACTGAAGGTCTTACAGTACGCACACCACACTAGGTGACTTGTATCACTGTTTTTTAAAGATAAAAAGATAAAAAGATAAAATAGAATCTGTTTAGCTCATATCGCCATTCGATAAATGGCAAAGTTCCATACTCTCTTTCGAGAATTCGTCCACCACTTCACCGACACAAGTAATCTAAGAGAATTCTCGGTGGACCTGCGGCCGCCAACGGTCGACGGCCAAACTTACACGAGCCGGCGGAACTTGCCCCGCGGGCGTTACTACTGGAAAATCCCGCGCCAGTTGTGCTCGCGGATCGCTACTGAATGCACTTCCGAGGACCACGGCTGTCTGCAGACACGCCCCATCTGCCCCCCCCCCCCCACCATTATTGCGGCCTGCTGATTGGATAACGCAGTTTGTGACGGGCTCCGCAGTCCTGAATATTCAGTAGAGCCGGCGGATTTATTCGTCTTGTTTTCACTTCCGCTGTAAATTCGTACCGCACGCGAGTGAAGGGCACGCAGCGATTAATTCGTGTGGATTTGAAAGTGTACGTCACTATTTGAGGAAACAGCAACTTCAAGATGGAAGGGTATAAATGAAATTATACGAACGGTACGTTCAGAGCACAGTGTGGTGTGAGTCTCGAATATTAAAAGTCTTGGCCGGATTTACGCAAAGGACAGGCAGACCTGGGTCTTCGGCGCAGAGAGGAAAAGGGGCGCCGGATGACCACGATTGTTGCTTGTATGTTCGGCAGATCTGGTTAGGCACATTCACAAAAATGAATTTGATGTAATCTGAACATATGGAAGGCTAGTCTGCAGCCAGTGGTACTGTCGCTTAGCTTAGCGTTCGGTACATTGCTGAGTTCAGCTGCAGGGCAACTGTTAACTTCACTGGACGCAATTGCCGTAATACACAAGATCAAAGAGCTTCGAACCGCGAAAAAGAATCGTGTAGCCGCAAATTTGCGCACAGTGGTAGGAGGGAGTGCGATGAATGTAATGTTAAACCGTTTCTCCTGGACAACTTCTTCATTTCTTTTGACGAATTTCTAATTAAAAACTGGTATGTCGGAAAAAATTATTTTAATCGTAGTTGCTTAAGTAGGACTAAGAAATAAGTTCATTAGCGAACGCTAAACATATTGCGAAGTGAAGCAGCAATGAGGCACAATGCTCCATTAGCTTTAAAAGGTTACAGATTTGTCTGCTATTACTATAAATTAATAGAAAAGAAAGGAAATTACGGTAACACTAATAAATTAAAAAACCAAGAACAAATCATTCCTACTACACAATAAAAACAGAAGGCAGCTATCTCTTGCATTTACATAATACGCCTTTATTTGGTCGTAGTCCTAGAAAATTGACAACACGAAAAACAGAGAGTTCTTGAACCACAGTTTTCACATTTCAGCAATGAGCATTCGTAATGCCTATATAGTGGTATGATCCTGATTACAAAAAGATTTTGGAGCAAGGTTTCAAAAAATTGGAATCAATATGGAAATATTGACGATTTTCTTTTCTAGTATTCAATGACTAACCACTTTTCGAGAAAAGTAGCGAACAGTGGACTAAGCTTTTTTTTATTTGCCTATTCAATTTAATATTTTGATTCTATGTGTCTTGGAACCTAGGGGTGGTGGCAAGGGTGGGGGTGGGGGGCTGTGGGAGCTATAGACCCCCCCCCCCAATGCCCCAATGGAGAATCATATTACACTGGATAAGGACTTCAGAAATCAGGGAATATATTACTTCAACAGATTCAATCATTTTTTTATAATTATGTAGTAATGTAGGTTGCAATGTATCTCAAAAGAATAAGAGAGGCTTACTATCGAAACCAATAAATATCATTTAACTTAAAATAGGCGCCTTATTATCTATTAATATACATTGGATGTATATTAATGTAGGAGTACCACTTAACAATAACCAAGAACGCTAAATATGACGGGTATGCCTACCAACACTTAAATTGCTGACCCCAGACAAAAACTTCGAAATAGCCGGACGTCTGGGTGAAATCGTATTATTTTCCCGGGCGCACACATTCTGTAGACACATTTTTACCCTGAACTCCAAAAAAGTTTCCAAAAACTACTTTAATGTGTGTAATTGGCGAACAATTCTAGGCTTATATCTTTTCTATGTTCTTTCACATTTGAAAGCTTGATCTGTATGCCATCCGATTTGTACATAAATGGATTTTTTACTTTTGTGTACTTTACGAAACTGATCCCGTTAGGAGAGAATAGCACAAGTACTGAAATAAGTCATTCATTGGTTGTTAAATTGAATTCGTACAATGCCTGCCAAGCAATGGCCCTAGCACTGTATTTGGCAATGACTGGCATGATGCTTTCAGCAGCAGTTGTGGCTGATATGTCGATGCAGTGTGTTAACGCTTATGGCAATGAGCGTGCTAGCTTCATTGGTGTGGTTGCGAAACGACGCCTGAATGCTGCAAATTTTGGAAGGATTGCCGCGCTGCTGTTGTAGTGCGGTGAATGGGAAAACAAGCACATTTCACTCTGAAAGGGGTGAGGGAGAGTGGGATACGGAAATACGCCGCGTTTCAGTTGTGTACAGAAATAGCGCATCCGAAAAGCCTCGTAGGAATACAAAATAAAATAATTTTGTAGTCTGGGACAATGCTATGCGAAAAATGTTTTAACTGTGTAAATACGATTTTTATAAATAATCTTTGACATTAATATCTACTTCTCTATCACATTTATGTGGTACATATTGAGATATACCAGTGTGTCGCTGTTTCGTTTACAGCCAGGTCTCGCCAGCAGATACTAAAATCTACAACTGCCGTAGGCTCAGGTCTACTTATTTTGTGATCTTTGGTTGTCCAGTATTACAGGTCCCCGGTCCTTTTTCTTTAACTTTATAAATAACAAAGAAAAACTTTGTTCAGCACAAAAACAAAGACATATCGCACCTACCTTACCAAGTGGTGCCAAGATCCGTGTCAATAAATTCATAAACTTTAGCTTGTTCAAAATCTTAAATCTGAAAGTTCTTCGTCGATTGCTTTCAAATTTCGACACAACTTCACATTCGAATACGCACACGTTCTTATACAGCTACCGGAGGGCCATCTTATATTGTATAAATACATATTTGAAATAGAAAGGGACAACATTGTTACCAATAATCTCGAAAAGTTCTTCACCGATTTACTTCAAATCTTTACAAAAAAATGGTTCAAATGGCTCTGAGCACTATGGGACTTAACACCTGAGGTCATCAGTCCCCTATAACTTAGAACTACTTAAACCCAGCTAACCTAAGCACATCACACACATCCATGCCCGAGGCAGGATTCGAACCTGCGACCGTTGCAGTCACGTGGTTCCGGACTGAAGCGCCTAGAACCGCACGGCCACCGCGGCCTGCCCCAAATCTTTACACATTACTCTAATAAACGTTCGGATGGTCACAGTCTATACATATTTATAACATGTATAATATGCAGTGTGATTCAATTGCCCCTACCGATGCAGTTTTATGCAACCAGTAATTCTACAACTGGCATTCAAAACTACTCGCGAAATTTTCATATTTCCTCGTTCGCTGCGCGCGAACTATTAGTCCTACAGAAAAAAAATTACGGAAGATTTTTGAAGGTAATTTAATGTAGCTAACTTTTGTAGCAGTACACGTTTTCAGCGATGGCCGCGGTTTTCGAGCTATTCAAGAAACATTTCCAGAAGGGAGCTTCAATCGCACCTCCACCGGACACTTACCCCTCACCAGTCAGGATTTCTAGTGTATTGTTCCTGCCACTCTCTCCTGCTACTGTGCAACAATTTCCGACTGAAAGAACTGTTCCAGATATTCGACTTATTTTGGTCTGTTGATTGCGAATGCGGGGGTGCGGGAGAAGGGGTGCATTTGAAGGTCACTTTCGTACGTTTTTTTTAATAACTTGCGAACTTCAGCCTGTAGCAGAAACGTATCACAGCACAAAAATTTAACAAATTAAATTTCGTACAGAAACGTCCTGTTCGTTCTTTTCTATGGGACTAAGAGTTGGCGGGTAGTGAGCAAGGAAGTATGAAAATCTCGCGCGCGGTTTTTGAAGGCCGGATATAACGATGTGTGCTGCATAAAACGAAGCCGGTAGGGCACCTGAACCCCATATATAAATGTATATGTTGTTAGCTAAAGTCTTGAGAAGTTCTTGACCGATTTACTTCAAATTACTAAAGGACGCACGAATAAACATTCATATGGATATTACCTAATACGTTTTTAAGCAACAATGTGCAGGTTTTCTCTTAAAACCGATTGTACTTGGCGCTACTGTGAATGCTAGTAGCCGGCCGGGGTGGCTGAGCGGTTCTAGGCGCTACAGTCTGGAACCGCGCGACTGCTACCGTCGCAGGTTCGAATCCTGCCTCGGGCATGGATGTGTGTGATGTCCTTAGGTTAGTTAGCTTTAAGTAGTGTAAGTTCTAGGGAACTGATGACCTTAGAAGTTAAGTCCCATAGTGCTCAGATCCATTTGAACCATTTGAGTGCGAGTATGTGCGGTTTTGTTTTCTTTCTCGCAATCGTTTTAACAACGCTGATATCGCATTTAAACTATCAGCAAAATTTTTTCTCCATACGTGTTGTTTCTCATTATATATACTCCTAAACAAAAAAAATTTATGCTCAACACTGTGCTGTTTTGTCTTCATTCTCGCAGATGCTTTTCAAAAAAATGGCTCTGAGCACTATGGGACTTAACTTCTGTGGTCATCAGTCCCCTAGAACTTAGAACTACTTAAACCTAACTAACCTAAGGACATCACACACAGCCATGCCCGAAGCAGGATTCGAACCTGCGACCGTAGCGGTCACGCGGTTCCAGACTGAGAGGTGCTTTTCACATAAGAGTATTTAGGGCTTATCAGCTTGTGATTAGAATACTTCTGTGTTCTGCGGAATATGAATTTGCAATAAAAATAAACAAGGCTCAAGATCAAAGGGAGAAGAACGGGAATAGATGGACGAGATGGGAGAGAAGGATATGGAGAGAAAGAGGGAGGAAGCAATGGATAGAGAGAAGGAGGGAGGCGGTGATGGACAGAGAGAGAGGGAGAAAGAAGTTAGGTCATATATTCAATTTACATGCACATTTAGCTAGTGTGAAGCACTGTCGGGTTCGCTAGTATTTAATTAAATAAAAAATCGAAATCAGTAGGCTAACTAACACAGCACTCTTCAAAGCTGATGCTGCTTCTTTTATTGTCGTGATCTGTTACGTCAGAAAAGCCATTTGTCTGAATTATGAGACGTAATTTTAAACTTTGCTGATAGCCAATTATGTCTAAATTTAAGTGCATCTAAATGAGATTATTCGGAACCCCTCACACACTGCTGCCTTCTCTTCGCATGCAAATAGTCTTTATAATCTTCGTATATTGACTGAATCGAACTGAAATGGGGTGACGGTTGCGTTGAAAGGCTAAAAAGAAACAAAACAAAAGCCACCAAGTAATAAAAATCAAACAGATTTTCATTACGATGTAGATCAAACGACTCTGTTGGTAAGAGGACTACGAAACTTAAATTGAATTTTTAACAGACAAGCGTATTGCATGGGACATCGATATACCTTTATCGAAGTTTTAATGAAATAATGATGATTAAAACGTCGTTTCTTAAGAAATTAGTAACCAGAATCGAGTAATACTCACCTTACTCTTCGAGAGAAATATCTCAGTTTCTTCAACAGGCTTTCGTAAAAAGTGTCAAAATTAAAACGATCAGGGCCGTTGTATTAGGCTTTGCAGTATTACTTCAAGGACGCTGTCAACCCATTACCTCACTCCAAATAAGAGGTGGTTCTGATTTCATATGCATGGTAGTAAAGCTCGATATAATTTCTAAACGAGAAACCAGATACGCTGAACCACACGAAGAAAGCTGAGAAACTAAACAGAAGTAAAATGAAGGAAGGATAAGTTCAAGCGATCTTATGAAGTAGCCGAATGTGCCTCGTATGGTATACTGGAACCAATTTTTATTACTTAAAACTTTAGGTTATTCTTGGAAGGAGTTTTCATTTGAAGCAATCAATATGGAATATGTGGAGCGTTGGCAATCACTCTTGGATTTATGAAAAGAAAGGCGAGTTCAGCAGAAATGTATGACAAGTTCCAACACATTTTAGCCTCATTTGGAAAAGCTTCTGTTATTCATTGTAAGTGCATGAGTACGCACAAGTTGCAAATACATATTCTTATATCTGTTTGGGTAGGCTAGGATTGTAAATCCAATGGGTTACTAACTGAAAATTGTTTATTTCTTTTGATGGCAATTTATAACATTAGGATTTTAGTTTAGTTGTAAACGAATAAAACCTTCTCTCTTCTTAACAAGTGGAAATGGCTAATATGTTGCCAACTTAAAATTTTTAAAATGTTATTCGGGAAACAGCGGTGTTTGCCACATGTCTGATCCTATGAGAACACTGCACCATTTCTCCATCTCTCTGAAGTGATTTCACTTAAGAGCAGTACCAACTGCTTCACATTAAGGAGTCGAAACGTATGATAAACAAGGCTGTGGTCGGCTGAAGGCCACATTTAAACTAAAATAAACATATCAGGATTATAAACTGCACTTCAACTCAAATAAATCCATCACAATTTTAAAATGTGTGCCTCGCAGATTTCTAGTTCTTTTGCTGTAGAATCTTTATTTTAAGTCATTTGATTGAAATATTTGTGCAAGAAGTTAAAATGTAGGTGTCATTAGACAATAAAATAACTATTGTAGCCGTACAATCTAAATGCAAGAAAATAATTTATTGGTACCTGTCATTCATTTGCAGTGTGTATGTGAAGATTATTTCTGGCCATAAAATTAGCATGAGAAGTGCCGTTGTTGTGGTCTTCTTCAGTTCAAAGACTTGTTTGGTGCATTCTCCATGCTAGTCTTTGGTGTGAAACTCTCTTCATTTCTGCATAAGTACTTCAGCTTACATCTTTTGGAGCCTGTTTAATGTAATTTAGTCCCGCTCCGTAATTCGTTCTGTTACCAAATTAACTATTTCTTTATGCTTGAGAATGGAGCGTATCGACTGGAAATTACTTTGAGTCATTTTGTTCCATAAACGTTTTTTTCCAATTGGGTACACCACTGCTTTATTAGTTACTCAGTGTACCTAATTAATTTTCAGCATTCTTCTATAACATTGCATTTCGAAAGCGTCAGTTCTGTTCTTGTCTGTACCGTTAGGCTACGTTCCAGACTTTTTCAGAAAAGACTTCCTAACACTTAAACTTATTTTGGTAATTGACATATCATTTTAAGAAAAGCTTTTCTCGTTGTCGACAGTCTGCATTATAATCGTCTTTACTCCTTCCATAATCTGTTACCTAAATAGCAAAACTCTTCTATTACTTTTAGTGCTTAATTTCCTCATCTAATTGTCTCAGCAGTGTCTAGTTTAATTGCATTAACCTTGTTTTACCTCTATTGATGTTTATCTTGCAGCCTCTTATTAAGAACTGTCGATACCATTCAACTGTTGTTCAAAGAATCTTGGTGTCTCTGACGGAATGAGAATATCATAGTCAATCTCTATTATCATAATTATTCTCTCTGACATTTGATTCCCTTTCTTCTATTTCTTTGGTTTCCTGTAAAGCTTGCTCATTGTGCACACCGAATAATATTAGGGTTAGGCAGCAGCCTTGTTTCTCTACCTCCTCAACTACTACTCCCCTTTCATACTCGACAACTCTTGTAACTTATAGTCTGGTCCCTTGGTTTTTGTGCACTTTATGGATGCCCTTTTGCTTTCTGTATTTTATCGCTAATAGCTTCAGAATTTCAAAGAGTGTATTCTAGTCAACAACGTTTGTCTCACTAAATGTGATAGCTAGGACCTCACATTATTATACTCGCATGTATAGAGAAGCTATAGAGATCTACAAGCACGGAAATAATTTTAATAGAAAAGAAGAAGGATTAAAACTAGACAAGATATGGCAGTCGACTTTGTACCAACGAAGTGACAATCGATTACCTGTAATCGAGAGAGTTTTAAAGTCGAAAGCACATGACGAGTGGTGGCGCCATCTAAGCGCTCTATATAAGCGGGACCACCAGGACCTAGCAGCCAGTCGCCGACTCACCTCAGAAGATGTTGCCCGCAGCAGGCAACGAAACGTCAGGAGGGAGAAGAAGTTTTATATATGGACCATGGCAATTTAGCCCGGATGTTTTAATTAATGAAAACCACATCTGATATCGTATTTCAAATTCAAATTCCTCTGAGCACTATAGGACTTAACTTCTGAGGTCATCAGTCCCCTAGAACATAGAACTACTTAAACCTAACTAACCTAAGGACATCACACATAACCATGCCCGAGGCAGAATTCGAACCTGCGACCGTAGCGGTCGCGCTGTTCCAGACTGTAGCGCCTAGAACCGCTCGGGCACCACTGACGGCTACCGAATTTTTTCAAAATTCCACCTAACTTGGCGGACACGTTTCCAGCATACGGAAGAAAAGCCACAGACCTAAAGGTGTCTTCAGAATGTTCAGGTAGAGGTCCAAACTCAAAAGCGCGTCGAATTTGTCGGTACGTATAGCCGTTATTACTGAAAACGTCCTTAAGATGTTGCAGCTCCTGTGATAAACTCTCTACATCCGAGACGGTATATGCTCCTTTAACCAAGGCCGGAAGGACTCCTGTACGTTGAAAAGGTGGATGGCAACTGAAGGTACGTAATTACCTGTCGGTATGAGTGGGTTTCTTGTAAACACTGTGTCCAAGAGTTCTGTCTCCTTTTCTATGAACTAGTACGTCTAAAAAAGGTAACTTTCTCTCCTTTTCAATTTACGTCGGAATTTGATATTTGGATGAAGACAATTAAAACGATCCAATAACCGGTGCAAAGAGTCTACTCCATGTGGACAAACAAGAAACATATCGTCAACATATCTCAGAAAACACGATGGCTTGAAAAAATATGTTTTTAGGGCCATATCCTCAAAGTCCTCCATAAAAAGATTAGCGACTCTGGGGTATAAAGGACTCCCGTTAGCCACACCGTCGGTTTGTTCAAAATAGTTGTCATCAAATAAAAAACAGATGGACGTCAGAACATGACGGCAGGGCTTCGTCATTTACATTCCAAGTTTTTCATTAATTAAAATCAATGACTCTTCCAGAGGGACCCGAGTAAATAGTGACACCACATCAAAACTAACAAGTAAATCAGAGGTACCAAGACAAAGCAACTTTATACGCTGAATAAAATCCATGGAGTTGCAAATATGGTGTTCACATTTACCCACATGAGGGCTGAGAGCCGACGCTAAATATTTAGCCAAGTTGGTGCACCCAAATTAGAAACAATAGGGCGCAATGGGACACCATCCTTATGGATCTATGGAAAACCGTATAATCTAGGTGGAACGGCCGCACCAGGAGTAGTTTTTTGATAGTGTCCTCAGATAAGGAACTCTTCTTCATAAGTGAAATCGTAGTCCGTTTTAAGCGATCCGTGGGATCCTTCTGTACCATACGATACGACGGATCCTTAAGTAAATCATACATCTTATTCATATAATCTACCTTTGAGATTGAAACGGTAGCATTATCTTTGTCTGCTGATAAAATTAACAAGTCAGGGTCCTCTCTAATAGACCGAATGGTTGTTCGTTCAGCTGAAGAAATGTTAGTTTGTGGAGGCCGAGCCCGACGGAAAAGGTGAGAAACCTCCTGTCTAATCTCTTCCGCCTGTTCTTCCGGAAGACGAAACACAGCTTGTTCAACAGAAGAAATGAATTCAACGGTGGGAATACTTCTAGGCATGGGTGCAAAGTTGAAACATTTTTCCAACACTGAAACCGTGACATCATCCAGCTCGTTACTTGTGAGATTAATCACAGTCCGTCGACAAGTGTCATTTCCCGATATCAAGTGTTGACGACAAAGACGTTGAAATTTAGAGCAATGCCTTCTAGAAGCACTCCTGTGCACCCAATCTGATAAAGCCCAGGAAGAGAGATCAACCCACTCCCAAGTTATTGTAGATAGCAGTGAAGAAATCTCCAAGTGAAGATAAAATAAATCTTTGGTTATAATATCCAATCGTCTACGAGTAAAACGGATGCGTTCTCTAACTAAGGCCAAACTAGCTCGCCCCTTAATACTATTGACAGCTTTTGAATTTACGTAATGGACAAATCTGACAAATTCTGGTATAATATCTTCGTCACAACATCTCAGTAGAAAGGCGAGGGCACTCAGCAGCTTCCCTTTCTTCTTGTGAAGTTTATCAAACTTACTGACGAGTTTGATTTTCTGTTGCCTTCACTGTTTCGTCTCTCGAAACTACACGTTCACCTTGTACTATGTTGCCTTCCCATGTTTCAGACAGTAGTTTTCTAATACTCCATTTGAGCCTCTCAACATTCTCTGGATCTTTCAACGTATCCAGATTTTATCTCTTTAACTTCTTACTTTTTTGTAATAGCTTCAGCAGTTCATAATCATCGAATTATGAGCAGAATCCGCATCTTCCGCTACACATATTTTGTAGTCTAAAATCTGGTTTCGAAAACTCTGTCTTACCGTTACAGCACCAATTCTATACTTACCGGTGTCTCCAACTTTCTTGCACGTACACAGCCATCCTTCGTGATTGATAAATTGAGTGTTGGCAGTGATTAAATTGTCCTCGGTGCAAGATTCTATCAGATGGCTTTCCTTTCATTCTTGTACATCCTCTCCCCACAGATCCATACTCTCCTACTATTTTTTCTCCTTTTCTTTTTGCCATTATGGCGTGTGAGGGGTTTTTGTTGTGACTATGACAATTTTTTCACTATTTTGTGATGTACATTAGTGAATTAACAAATGTTGTCATTACTTCAGAATTACTTAAATTTTAACCTTTTGCTAGTGTTCCATTGTCAGTACCGAGATATTTCGTTGCTCTGCGTCGTCTGTATTATCACACTAATGTGATATTTAATCAAGATGATACAGTATGAGCCACGAAAATTACTACATATCAGGTATGGTGGGTCGGTTGAACGAATTCATTAACTGAAAAGCCGATTATGCCACTTTGAACTATGTAAACGTCTGCTTTCCAATAAATTTTACTAGATTTAACGTGTACACGAAACAGGAAATAGGAAGTTTGGATGGGATTTATTCGCAGATACAAATGTTGGTAAATTTATTTAATGTGTGTGCTACAAACAACTAGGAAAATTACAAACAAAATTGAGATGTCGTCGGAATGGAAATTTACCTGAATTGCTACATAAATTAGGTTGTAAGCCAATGATATTCCAGTTTGTGGGAGCCAATTAGTTTCGAGCCTGCACCTGCAATCGATCTTTTAAGCACGAAAGTAGTCTGATAATTGGCACTATATCACTTTCTGCATTACACAGATAGCAAATGCAGTTTGTTTCCATTTCGAGTAATGGAGATTCCAGAACTACTACTTTATGCGAATAGTTTGTTTCATTTATGACGTATTCACTTTTTATATTTGAAACACTTTTTTTTAAATGTGGAGGTGATGAACAGTAGTCCTAGCCAAGTTTTTTTTTTAAAAAAATGCGTATATATCGAGGAAATTCTAGATGACTGTTTCGGGATACGGGAAAATGTGAGATCCCCTGAGGGCGTAATGTCGCGAGGGCTTATCTTAGAAAATAAACTGAAGAAGGGTACACCTATGCCTACGGAATTTTGTAGATTTAGAAAAAAAATGTTAACGGTACTGACAGGAATACATTTTTTGAAATTATGATGCTTCGGATATGTAGGCAGTTGAGAAGAAAGTGATGCAGGGTTGTTGTCTATCACTACTTGGAAGATGAAATGAATAGTATGTTGAAAATAGATTACGTTATGAATATAAGAAGAAGTATAATAATGCTAAGGGAATGTAGGTGAACTAAATGAGGCTATGTTTAGGGAATTGGATTAGGAAATTCGACAATAAAAGTAATAAATGATTTTTGTTACTTTTGCAGATCCGAGAAAAAGAGACTACAAGCTTATTAATATGAGAATACTGAAGATTAGGTGGGTAGATCGGGTAAGTAATGAGGTCGTACTGAATCGATTTGGAGAGAGAAATTTATAGCACAAATTTACTAAAAGAAGGTTCAGCTGATGTGACACATGTTGAGGCACGAAGTAATCGTTAATTTACTGATGGGTGGAAGTGTGCAAGTACAAATTAAAGAGGGAGACCAAAGCTTCATTACATTAACCAAGATGCAATGGATGTAAGTTGCTGTAGCTATGCAGAGATGAAATGGCTTGCACGGAATATAACTTACTAGCGTGGAGAGCTGCATCAAACCAATCTTTAGACTGAAGATAACAAACACAACACCACCAATATTTCTTAATGAAGCTGGCAGTGGCTATTATTTTATCCTTGTAGAAGTTTCAGACATTTATGCGTTATTCTAATGAGAAAGTTTATCCTCGATAGGAAACGTTTGCATAGACATTTTGGGAAGCACAGTAAGATTCAGTACATTCAGGGAACTTCGTGATATTTCTCAACACCGAAATTCATTAAACATATTACCTGAAAACCCAGTGTTGCACCGGTATGTATTTATTCCTGTCTTCTAGTAGTCCCTTACTTCACCTCCTTTCTGTCATTTCCTCCATCCCTCTCTCTGTCCACCTTCTCCACCCCACACTCTGTGTCCACCTTCTCTTGCGCCTCTCTCTGTCCAATTCCTCCCCTCATCTCCTCCCCTTTCCGATTTCTGTCCATCTACTCCTCTCCCCCCTTTATGTCCCTTTCCCCCTCTCACCTGTCCATCCACCTCTTCCTCCATCTGTCTGCGCCCATCTCCTCCTTCCCACTTTCTGCCCATCATTCTTCCCCCTCCTGTCTTCATGTTACCGTGGTAACACCTATAGGAGGCTGGTGGTTCTTACCCCTACCGTATTTCTTACCAGATCGTATTTTCTATGTGTACCAAATTTGGCTGAAATAGTTCCTGGGGTTTACGATAAGTTTTTTACTCATAGCTTTGCCCATGTTCGCATATGTAAAATATATTTCATGTTCATTTTACACATTTCACACGTATTTGTACAAATATTTCACCTACATCCCTAGGGAATTTCGCCATGCAGCTCTCTGTTTATAACTTCGTATCTCCTGACTTCTGAGCTATAAAATGACATAATTTCACAGGTACATACTGAGATATATGTGGCTTCTGTCTGAGAAATATGTTGCGAACAGAGCTAGACGTAAGGAAGTAACAAATTCAAGCATCTTACATGATGCGGCAGTTTTTCACTCACTTCTGTGTTTATGACGTCATAGCTCCTGAACAATGTGTAGAGCAATGGTACATTTTTCTAGAAACGTTCAGCGGCATATGTAGATACCGTTCGCGTGAACGTGTAGTGAATAGATTTAGTAGTTAAGAAGTAATAAATTAAAATGTCATGCATGATGCCCAAGTCTTCCATGCAACTCAGTGTTTGACGTGATAGGCCCATCTCATGAACTATGTGTCGTACAATGATATAATTTTGCTGGTACAATGTATCGCGAATATAGTTGATAGTGAAGAAGTAATAAATTAAAACATTGTGCCCAGGCGGTAGTATTACTGCATGATTAGCGAAAATGTAGTATGCGATAAAAATTTTTTATATCACCCTCCCCACCAGGGAGGGATGGGAGGGTAGGGGAAGAGCGAGAGGTAAAGACATACATGGTAGTTACTTAACTTGGTCAGGGTGGCCGCCGTACTTCAACTCCTCAATCCTGAGAGAGACTGGCCCACCTTCGCTTCGCCAAATTTCCTCCAGTTACCGGAGTGTTTTCCAAAATATCACGCTCACTCACAGAAACCGCTTCGCAGCATAGACGTTAACCGACAGTCGAACCTAGGCTCGGGACTTTCACAGGAACTGATCCATTTTCTCGTGTACCATCCATATCTCTCACGCCTCCAGCTAACAGGCTCCACCCCTCTCCTCCCACGCCACTCTCTCACTCTCTCTCTCTCTCTCTCTGTCTCTCTCTCTCTCTCTCTCTCTCTCTTTTACTCTCAAAAACTTTCTACTTCGTGGCTTTCATCCCCACCGATGACGCCCATCAGTGTACCTCCAAAGCTATCCAGACGAAATTCGCAAGGAG
The DNA here is from genome assembly GCF_021461385.2 of Schistocerca piceifrons. Classification (NCBI taxonomy): domain Eukaryota; kingdom Metazoa; phylum Arthropoda; class Insecta; order Orthoptera; family Acrididae; genus Schistocerca; species Schistocerca piceifrons. Next base: position 389,402,047 of record NC_060143.1, on the reverse strand, counting down.
GGCCGAAATCGATAGAAGGACGAGCCTACACAGCTCAACCTCCCCCACTAAAATTCAGAGACAGCCCTCCAGGGTTCGGCACCAAGGGCAGCAGGTAAGGATGGGTCTAGGTTAAGGGGGAGTCCATAACTTGGCTAAAATGTTCTTCAGAGATCTTCCCTCTCAGTTCATTATAAGGCGAAATATTAACTGGACTCAAAAATCTTAAAATTATACAAGGGCCTATAAAGCGGTGAGCCAGTTTATAAGAAGGAGTCGTTCCAGCCTTGGCTCAGACGTTACACCTACGCACATGCACATGGCCTCCGACCTTCTCCTCGGCCTCGCGCCACCCACAATAGTATCTATGCCCCTCACGCCTATGAGCGGGCTCTATATTGCGTCTTGCTCTCTCCCAGTTATGCTGGATGGCTTGCTCAGGAAGCAGCTCATCAATGGTTCAAAGATACTCAAAGGAGATTTAATCTGATAGTCCTGGATAAATGAGACCAAAGAGACCTTAATGGCCTCATACTGAGCAGTATTAATAGCAAAATTTAATCACTGGATAAAAAGGCCGCAGCGGTTTTGGGTCCTAGCATGAAATATTATCAACGCGGCCTTCAGATTCCTATTCATGCGCTGAGCAAAGAACAGGATTTCAGCAAAATACTTACAAACAGCCGCTATTAATCATTAACCCCCTGTCATTCAGAAGACAGCTAGACACAGAAATAAAAAAAAAAAAACATTAAAAGTTATTGAATAAGCAGCTACAGTTAGCCAAAATTCACTGATAAATGCCTTATAATAGCTACCATTAATTATGAACCCACTGTCATTCAGTATAAAGTAAAATACAGAATTTTAAAAACAATTAACAGTCACTGAATAAGCAGGTAAAGTTAGCCGAAATTCGCTGATAAGATTTTAAGCAAATGATTTTTAAATAGTTACTATTAGTAATATAAAGATGGTATCTGTTCTTTCGGACATGTCCGAAAGAACAGATACTATCTTCATATACACTCCTGGAAATTGAAATAAGAACACCGTGAATTCATTGTCCCAGGAAGGGGAAACTTTATTGACACATTCCTGGGGTCAGATACATCACATGATCACACTGACAGAACCACAGGCACATAGACACAGGCAACAGAGCATGCACAATGTCGGCACTAGTACAGTGTATATCCACCTTTCGCAGCAATGCAGGCTGCTATTCTCCCATGGAGACGATCGTAGAGATGCTGGATGTAGTCCTGTGGAACGGCTTGCCATGCCATTTCCACCTGGCGCCTCAGTTGGGCCAGCGTTCGTGCTGGACGTGCAGACCGCGTGAGACGACGCTTCATCCAGTTCCAAACATGCTCAATGGGGGACAGATACGGAGATCTTGCTGGCCAGGGTAGTTGACTTACACCTTCTAGAGCACGTTGGGTGGCACGGGATACATGCGGACGTGCATTGTCCTGTTGGAACAGCAGGTTCCCTTGCCGGTCTAGGAATTGTAGAACGATGGGTTCGATGACGGTTTGGATGTACCGTGCACTATTCAGTGTCCCCTCGACGATCACCAGTGGTGTACGGCCAGTGTAGGAGATCGCTCCCCACACCATGATGCCGGATGTTGGCCCTGTGTGCCTCGGTCCTATGCAGTCCTGATTGTGGCGCTCACCTGCACGGCGCCAAACACGCATACGACCATCATTGGCACCAAGGCAGAAGCGACTCTCATCGCTGAAGACGACACGTCTCCATTCGTCCCTCCATTCACGCCTGTCGCGACACCACTGGAGGCGGGCTGCACGATGTTGGGGCGTGAGCGGAAGACGGCCTAACGGTGTGCGGGACCGCAGCCCAGCTTCATGGAGACGGTTGCGAATGGTCCTCGCCGATACCCCAGGAGCAACAGTGTCCCTAATTTGCTGGGAAGTGGCGGTGCGGTCCCGTACGGCACTGCGTAGGATCCTACGGTCTTGGCGTGCATCCGTGCGTCGCTGCGGTCCGGTCCCAGGTCGACGGGCACGTGCACCTTCCGCCGACCACTGGCGACAACATCGATGTACTGTGGAGACCTCACGCCCCACGTGTTAAGCAATTCGGCGGTACGTCCACCCGGCCTCCCGCATGCCCACTATACGCCCTCGCTCAAAGTCCGTCAACTGCACATACGGTTCACGTCCACGCTGTCGCGGCATGCTACCAGCGTTAAAGACTGCGATGGAGCTCCGTATGCCACGGCAAACTGGCTGACACTGACGGCGGCGGTGCACAAATGCTGCGCAGCTAGCGCCATTCGACGGCCAACACCGCGGTTCCTGGTGTGTCCGCTGTACCGTGCGTGTGATCATTGCTTGTACAGCCCTCTCGCAGTGTCCGGAGCAAGTATGGTGGGTCTGACACACCGGTGTCAATGTGTTCTTTTTTCCATTTCCAGGAGTGTAGTTATGGCTGACCGGCCACTGACCACCTCCTGTGCTGGATGCACACGCATTGCCCGAACTCTTACGGAACGCGGTAAGATTGTCCGCCGCGATTGAGTGTAATGGGCAGGGGCACTACGAATGTAGTGTGTCGCCATTAAGTTGGGGATGTGGGTCTCACGGGGAGCGTGCAAGACATAATTCCCTGCAGTCACACTATCCTCTGTGCCCTCAGTGGCTCATATGGACAGAGAGTCTGCCATGTAACTAGGAGATCCTGGGTTCGAGTTCCGGTCAGGGCACACATTTTGAACTGTCCCCGTTGATGTACGAGGGCAGTTCAATAAGTAATGCAACACATTTTTTTTCTCGGCCAATTTTGGTTGAAAAAACCGGAAATTTCTTGTGGAATATTTTCAAACAGTCCCGCTTCGTCTCGTATAGTTTCATTGACTTCCGACAGGTGGCAGCGCTGTACGGAGCTGTTAAAATGGCGTCTGTAACGGATGTGCGTTGCAAACAACGGGCAATGATCGAGTTTCTTTTGGCGGAAAACCAGGGCATCTCAGATATTCATAGGCGCTTGCAGAATGTCTACGGTGATCTGGCAGTGGACAAAAGCACGGTGAGTCGTTGGGCAAAGCGTGTGTCATCATCACCGCAAGGTCAAGCAAGACTGTCTGATCTCCCGCGTGCGGGCCGGCCGTGCACAGCTGTGACTCCTGCAATGGCGGAGCGTGCGAACACACTCGTTCGAGATGATCGACGGATCACCATCAAACAACTCAGTGCTCAACTTGACATCTCTGTTGGTAGTGCTGTCACAATTGTTCACCAGTTGGGATATTCAAAGGTTTGTTCTCGCTGGGTCCCTGGTTGTCTAACCGAACACCATAAAGAGCAAAGGAGAATCATCTGTGCGGAATTGCTTGCTCGTCATGTGGCTGAGGGTGACAATTTCTTGTCAAAGATTGTTACAGGCGATGAAACATGGGTTCATCACTTCGAACCTGAAACAAAACGGCAATCAATGGAGTGGCGCCACACCCACTTCCCTACCAAGAAAAGTTTAAAGCCATACCCTCAGCCGGTAAAGTCATGGTTACAGTCTTCTGGGACGCTGAAGGGGTTATTCTGTTCGATGTCCTTCCCCATGGTCAAACGATCAACTCTGAAGTGTATTGTGCTACTCTTCAGAAATTGAAGAAACGACTTCAGCGTGTTCGTAGGCACAAAAATCTGAACGAACTTCTTCTTCATGACAACGCAAGACCTCACACAAGTCTTCGCACCCGAGAGGAGCTCACAAAACTTCAGTGGACTGTTCTTCCTCATGCACCCTACAGCCCCGATCTCGCACCGTCGGATTTCCATATGTTTGGCCCAATGAAGGACGCAATCCGTGGGAGGCACTACGCGGATGATGAAGAAGCTATTGATGCAGTACGACGATGGCTCCGACATCGACCAGTGGAATGGTACCGTGCAGGCATACAGGCCCTCATTTCAAGGTGGCGTAAGGCCGTAGCATTGAATGGAGATTACGTTGAAAAATAGTGTTGTGTAGCTAAAAGATTGGGGAATAACCTGGTGTATTTCAATGCTGAATGAAACAACCCCTGTTTCAGAAAAAAAAACGTGTTGTATTACTTATTGAACTGCCCTCATATATCAACTCCTCTCGACAGTTTAGGGTCTTGATTTAATTATCATTTCACTATTAATATTGTCTGGTGGTTGCAGCCGGCCGAAGTGGCCGTGCGGTTCTAGGCGCTGCAGTCTGGAACCGCTACAGTCGCAAGTTCGAGTCCTGCCTCGGGCATGGATGTGTGTGATGTCCTTAGGTTAGTTAGGTTTAACTAGTTCTAAATTACAGGGGACTGATGACCTCAGCAGTTAAGTCCCATAGTGCTCAGAGCCATTTGAACCATTATTTTGGTGGTTGCACAAAACACACCAGGAGGGGGGAAATGAAAGTGTGAGGTTGTGGACATACACGGAAGTTACTTATGGAGAGGATGGTCGCTGTTCTTCCACTCCTTAAACCTGCAAGAGGTCCGACCGCCTTCACTAGCGTCTAATCGGCCAAATAACTTCCTAGTGGCTAGTGTGTTCCCAAAATGTCATGCCCACTCACGATAACCGACAGTCACAACCAGACTCGCCGCATTCACAGGAGCCGATTCGTTCTGTCGTGTAACATCCAGAACTCCAAACGTCTCGCACCACGACCGACTCGCTCCGAACACCACACTTTAACTTTCCAAAATTTTCCTGCTTCCCGGCTTTTATCCCCGCTGGTGGTACCACCAGCATATCTCCGAAGTTATCCAAACAAAGATAGTCAACGAAGGGTGAAATCGATAAAAGGCCGGTACAGAACGGATCAGATGCTTAGTAGGTCGACTCACCATATTGCCTACAAGTCTGCAATCAACGTGTACAGAATAACCACGAGAGTGCTCCTGCTCTCATACAAAGTCGTTTCCCAAATCATTTTTCCAGGTGGAGGTGCAGTGTGCCCAATATGCAGAAAGGTTGGATGCAGGTTCTCAAACGGCCCTCTCCTAACCAACACACGGCCATCACTGGCACCGGGGTAGAACCAGATTTTAGCAGAAAACACAACAGATCTCCACTCTGCCCTCCGAGTTCTCACTGGACTCGCATTCGGGAGGACGACGGTTCAATCCCGCGTCCGGCCATCCTGATTTAGGTTTTCCGTGATTTCCCTAAATCACTGCAGGCAAATGCCGTGATGGTTCCTCTGAAAGGGCACGGCCAACATCCTTCCCTAATCCGATGAGACCGATGACCCCGCTGTCTGGTCTCCTTCCCCAAACAACCAACCAACCAACCAACCATCCATCCGAGTTCTCGCTTGACACCACTGAAGACGTAAAGCGTGGTGGTTTGGGGACAGCCGAATGCAAGCTACAGGGCGTTTGGCCCGGATCTATCCTCGAGGTATCCGGTTTGTAACAATTTGTTATGCCACTGTGGCGCTAACTGCTGCTGAAATTGTTGCTGCAAATGTAGTGTGCGCCAAAGCAGTCCGTAGTCGGTAGTGCCACGTGGCCGTCCGGAGGCCGTTCTTCTCGCGACCATAGATTCTAGTGACCACGGCTGCCAGCATTCCTGCCAAGTCTTTCTGCAATACCGCAGATGGAAAATCCAACTTCTCATACCCTGTTACACGACCTCTTTCAAACTGTGTTGTTAATGGCATCTTTGTCACCTCAAAGGTATTTTTTACTAACATCTACTCATCATATCCAGGCTCAAAGGTAACTAAGGCTCACGACCGTTACAGCGTATATATAAAGAAAATCTGATTTTCATACTCATAGTAGCGCCACTAGCGCCATTCTCAGGCGACTGGCTCGAAATTTGAACAGATATCATCTTTCAGATGTCGAAACAAGCATACTAATTTTCGTTTACGTCAGACAACTCTTTCCTAATGTTGCAATTTTTTCCCTGTCATTGTATATACGTGCACCCATTTCTACAACGCGTGTGGATATGGATGTCTAAATCATTTAAGTATTCCGTAGCTAATGTGGTTTGTGGTGTATCGCGCTCAGCGTAGCAGTATTAATCCATAACTTAAGGCACTCGTGTAAAAAACTCGACATGTCTAGTTTTGCCAGTTTTGAATTATGAATTGCTTCTTGTGGCCGAATAGATGCTTCAGGGGAGAAACGGGCCATTTCCTGAAGTGTGGCTTTCCGCATCTTCTTGTTCACTAATATTATAGACCATCCATGAAATCTTCTGGGGTTATCGGCTATGTCTTGGTGTCGGGTAGTCGCGACGTTTCGACGAGTTTTCTACTCTTCATCTTCAGGCGACGTGTTAGCTGCATTTCTGGTTCTTTCCCTTATAGCTGCTGGATCACAGACTCCTCTGCCGTGGGCCCAAAGGGTAGACCAGTCCAGCAGATATGACGTGGGTTGGGTGGCCTGAGGGTGGAGAGGGATTAGTTGACAGGGGGGGGGGGGGGAGGAAGCAGCAGGATGAACGGATGTCCAGGCGTAGATTCCCAGTGCTGCATGCCTGTTTAGCTCGCTGCCTCCGCCTGCTTAATATCAGAATGTTCTAGAGGTATTTTTGCTGCCGCCGGGTCCCATGCATGTTACCAGGATAGTGGAGAGGCAGAACATAAAAACCTTTTCCGCTCATTAGGAATAAGTAGCGAATATCCTAAAACTTGCACAGCAAATATTGCGGAAACGGAGAGTGCCACTGAAGTGGGATTTTGACAGAATGGATTTGTAGTCAGACGCACAGATTGTTAGCCAATCAACAGATTGTAATAATACCTAGAAAGTGTATTTTTTGCGTAAACATACACTTTTTTAAATGGAGCAACGTCTATCGATTTTAAGAAGCTAAAAGTTAGCGGTTTTTGTTGCAGGATTCTAGTGCGAATAGTTTACGAGACAACGTATTTTGGAAAGTTACGCACCGACACATGTGGAAACACACACAAGTACATTCACTAATTATGTGGATTCTGACCAGTAACGAGACAATTGACCATCAAAGGTAATGTCCAAAATGACCACCGGCAGTGCCAGTACACGCTTCCGGTCTACTATGAAATGACTACTGCAGACGTGCTAGAATTTCAGCGAAGTCCAAGCAGGCTGCAGTAATACGTCGTTATATGTCATTCGATGTAGTTGGTTATATCCTCGTCGACAGTGTCTTTCAGGTTTCCTCACAGAAAGAAGTCTACCGGCTTAAAATCCGGGGACCTGGCCGGCCAAAGTACAGATCGCCTGCGTCCAATCCAACGATCTGGAAACAATTCGTGAAGACTTGCTGTAGTACTTCGTGCACTATGGGCTGGACAGCCAGGATGTTGGTACTACAGTTTCCTCCTAGACTGCATAGGAAATTGTTCTAGCATCCGTGGAAAATGGTCTGTTAGGAGGCTGCGCGTTCAGTATTGCGTCTATGAAAAACGGGCGTATGAGCTGACGGCTCACTATCCCACACCATACGTTTACACTTCATGGACGCTGGCGTTCCACCTGACAGAGCCAACGAGGATTGTCAACAGACTAATAGTGCATGTTTCGGCGGTGTACCTGGCTATTATTGGTAGATGTGGCTTCATCACTAAACAAGATGCATGACACATATCGAGTATCCTGTGTTAACGCCCACGTACAGAAGCTAACGCGATTCTCATAATCATTTCCATGCAGCTTTTGATGGAGGGAGAGGGGATAGGGATGGGACCTCTGTCGATGGAGAATGAGTGGGACACTTGCCTGACTCATGCCACTTCCTCGTGCGATTTCGCGGGAGCGAACGTGCGTAGCAACTGCAAAAGCAGTGAGAACGTCAATTCCCTCCTCTTCTGGCGTCACTTGTTTCCTTCTATTACTTGGAGGTGTTACCACTACTACTTCCACGTAACTGGTTGGTGAGGCTGATAACTACAGGGCTATTACAAATGATTGAAGCGATTTCATGAATTCACTGTAGCTCCATTCATTGACATATGGTCACGACACACTACAGATACGTAGAAAAACTCATAAAGTTTTGTTCGGCTGAAGCCGCACTTCAGGTTTCTGCCGCCAGAGCGCTCGAGATCGCAGTGAGACAAAATGGCGACAGGAGCCGAGAAAGCGTATGTCGTGCTTGAAATGCACTCACATCAGTCAGTCATAACAGTGCAACGACACTTCAGGACGAAGTTCAACAAAGATCCACCAACTGCTAACTCCATTCGGCGATGGTATGCGCAGTTTAAAGCTTCTGGATGCCTCTGTAAGGGGAAATCAACGGGTCGGCCTGCAGTGAGTGAAGAAACGGTTGAACGCGTGCGGGCAAGTTTCACGCATAGTGATGTGAAAGATTCAGTGTTTAAACCTCCTCTACCAAGAAACGTGCCAGAACTGCGAGCTCGCATCAACAATGCTTTCGAACTCATTGATGGGGACGTGCTGCGCCGAGTGTGGGAGGAACTTGATTATCGGCTTGATGTCTGCCGAATCACTAAAGGGGCACATATCGAACATTTGTGTATGCGTAAAAAAAACTTTTTGAGTTTTTGTATGTGTGTGCAAAGCACTGTGAAAATATCTCAAATAATAAAGTTATTATAGAGCTGTGAAATCGCTTCAATCATTTGTAATAACCCAATATATATATATATATATGTAGGGTGTCCCAGCTATCTTGTAATTGCCGAGATAGTTGACATCTGTTGAGATATCTTGTGCGTAGACTGTACAGAAAAGAACTGCATTGTTCCTACACTTTCCATACACCGTGAGGACGCCGGCTTTTCCTGCGTTGTCCACTCATGATCTACTGCTTGGAATGTCACACACTGAGTAACAAATCGCAATGCACTCAAAGAACACACAAGAACACACAAGCACACTGTAAGCAAACGTAACATCGTACCTAGCAACCATGCAGGTTGAATGGCGCAAACGAGTGTCGGTGTGAAAAATTTAGACAATACGATATCTCGTAAAATATTCGCACTGGACTCTTGCAACGAACATAACTGACATCCTAATTTGCCCGACTTCCAGTTTGTTAATATAAACAGGCATTTTCCATAAAAAATTTGTATGTTCGCACAAAAAATGCAATGTATAATTGTTATTGCAGTGTGTGTGTTGGCGAACAATGCGAGGCCCTGACTATGAATCCAGTCTGTGAAAAGTGCGCATAAGTAGCACTTCCCATTCCGGTAATATTCGCGGTGCAAGTTTTAGGTGATTCACTCTGTATATGCTTAGATCAGGCAGAGATCAACTAGGCCTAGGCAAGAGGCGAGTGTGGTGTACAGTTCTTTGGCCAGGCGCAGTGGTGAGTCTTGCAATCTGTTCAGAACATGTGAGGTGCGTTCGCCTCGGTCAAACCGACTAGTCTGGGTGGCGGAGCACAGCATCAAGGAATGTGTTTTTGAACAGACGAAGGTGATGTGCTACGGGTTTTGGGATTCAGTCACCAAAGAGGCAGTTGAAATAAGAATGCACGACTATCTTGGCAACAGGGCCAGCAGTTTCCAAGTGACCTCTACATGGGATGTTGCGTTTGAAATAATATGTCATTGACATAAATGATATAGGTGATAATCTGAGGAGCCCCCTTAGAATGTTTGCAGATGACACTGTAATTTGCCGTCTAGTAAAATCATCAGACGATCAATTCCAATTACAAAATGATGTAGAGAGAATTTCTGTATGGTGCGGAAAGTGGCAGTTGGCACTAAACAAAGAAAAGTGCGAGGTCATCCACATGGGTACTAAAAGAAATCCGATAAATTTTAGGTATACGATAAATCGCACAAATCTAAGGGCTGTCAATTCGACTAAATACGTAGGAATTACAATTACGAGCAACTTAAATTGGAGAGACCCCATGGATAATATTGTGGGGAAGGCGAAACAAAGACTGCGCTTTGTTGGCAGAACACATGGAAGATGCGACAAACCCACTAAAGAGACAGCCTGCATTACACTTGTCCGTCCTTTGCTGGAACACTGCTGCGCGGTGTGGGATCCTTACCACATAGGATTGACGGAGGACATCGAAAAGGTGCAAAGAAGGGCAGTTCGTTTCGTGTTATCGCGCAATAGGAGTGAGAGTGTCACTGATATGATACGCGAGTTGGGGTGGCAGTCAATGAAACAAAGGCGGTTTTCTTTGCGGCGAGATCTATTTACGAAATTTCAGTCACCAACTTTCTCTTCCGAATGCGAAAATACGAGGGTCGTTCAGAAAGTAAGCTCCGATCGGTCGCGAAATGGAAACGACTATGAAAATCCGATAATGCTTTGCACAGATGTGTTGGGTAGTGTCTCTAGTATAACCCCAGTTAGCATCACGTCGCTCTTCTCATTTCTGAGCTCGCAGTGAGTGCGTAAAGATGTCTAGAAAATAGTGTCTGCCGCCAAGTACGAGGGCCTGGTGAGAAATTTCGCCTGAAGCTATGCAGCTAACATTACATAACTGTCGTGCTGTTTCTTCTTCAAGACAATTCTCAGCCGCATTCTGCAGGGGCAATGAAGATGTTCCTGCATCGTTTTCAAATGGAAATGTGAGATTACCCACAATACAGTCCGCAATTGTCTCCCCCTGAGTTTCATCTCTGGTCACATGAACCGCTGTCTTTGAAGACAACATTTTGACACAGACAACGAGCTGTAGGCCAGCGTGGAGAATCGGCAGAAAGCACTGGCGGCTGCCTTCTATGATGAGGCTATTGAAAAGTTGGTACAACGCTATGACAAAAGTCTAAGTCAGAACGGCGACTACGTAGAGAAGTAGCTGAAAGGTGTAGCTAATTGTTACAAGTAAAACATTTCTGATGTCCACTGTGGTTTCAATTTGGCAATCAATCGGAGCTTACTTTCTGAACAGGCCTCGTATTTTGTTGGCACCCACCTACGTGGGGAGAAATGATAATCACAATAAAATAAGAGAAATCAGAGATCGAACGGAAAGATTTAGGTGTTCCTTTTTCCCACGCGCCAGTGGAGTGGTAGAGAAGTAGTATGAAAATGGTTCGATGAACCCTCTGCCAGGCACTGAAGTGTGAACTGCAGAGTAACCATGTAGATGTAGACGCTCAGATGTGCAGGCGGAATTGAGAGGTAGCACCCCACGCGATATTCGCTCCCCTTTGGCCCTCTGTAGAGGAATCTGCAATCCAGTTGCTATAAGTGAGCGAACCAGTCACGAACCCCGACCTTCGCATGAAGAGAACGTATGGGAAAAGTTGCGATATCTCGGCGCCACGACTCGCCGATACGGCCAGCATTCCCATACGATAGGCCATGTTCAGCGAATATTTTGAGTTTCTCATTTACGTTAATACTGCATATGAAAAAGGTAAAGAATGTTGCAAATGGATAGGAAGAAGAGGAAAGAAGGAAACTGAGAACAAACAGTAATTACATAATGATTATATAAATTGCTTCTGTCCCTACGATACGGGAGTGCGATATGCACACTCATTCCAATTCTTGTTAAGCTGAGATAAAAATAATTTGCCAATCTCATCGGGTTACAGTGAACTAGGTAAGTCAGAAAATCAGCACTGTATGGATGTGGATAGTAAGCTGCAATACACATTTGTGATTTATATACATTCTGACTGATAATTAATATAAATACTGGAAGAGGCAAATAAACGAATTGGCAGATGTACCATTTGTAAAATGGTGTTCCAGTGGGTGTGGATTCTTACGGGACCAAACTGCTAAGGTAATTTGTCCCTAGACTTACACAGTACTTAAACAAACTTACGCTAAGAACAACAAACATACCCATGCCCGAGGGAGGACTCGAACCTCCGGCGGGCGGGGCCGGGCAGTCTGTGACACGGCGCCTCAAACAACACGGCCACTCCGCGCGGCTACGATTTGTAAGTTAAAGTAAACACTCACATGTTTGGAATTCGCGATAATTCGGATAGGTTTTTCTTCGTGATATGCTGGACATCATTCGCAACATGCTCATTTATCGTAAAGCGTAAAACGCATTTTCTCCCTCACTCTTCGCTTTATCCGTGGCCGGTAATGAGTAACGTATGTATCTCTGTCGTTAAAAAGCACCCAACAAAGTCAAAGACTGCTCACTCCGCTTGCTGAAATCCACATGACGAGGTCTGTTGAATTCGATCTTTGTGATAGCTTAAGAATCCATTTATGCGTCGAGTCAAACAAACACGAGTGTAATGAGTAAATATAAATCTTAAAGTTTATAAGACATTGGGGTAGAAAATATTTCCATGGCGTCATCAGGCAGTATAACTGATGGCCGAGAGACCCAAGCCGGGGAAATTGCGAGTCTTTTCAGCTGATACCATAATGGGCGACTTCCACGTCGATGATGACGAAGTGATGACTAGGACAACATTACACCCTATCCCCGAGGGGAGAACATCTCCGCCCCGAGCGGGAATCGAACCCGCGCCTTCTGCATGGCTGTCAGATGCGCTAACCACCCAGCTAAGGGGGAGGACGTTACATACGGTAATATACTGTGTACTTAAAGCAGGGCAGTCTTATTGAGGAGGTGGCTATGCGAGCAAGAACGCACACGCTCGCGTGCCACCTGAGCAGTGAGCGCTGGCGTTAAAGTGTGGCTGTCAGACGTCATTATGTAGAGCGTGGGAACCACGAACTGTGCGTAGTCTTCAGAGGAGAGACACTATTTTAAGTCTGCTGCAGTTTTAAACTCTAGGATATACAGGGTGGTCCATTGAGTGACCGGGCCAAATATCTCACGAAATAAGCGTCAACGAAAAAACTACAAAGAACGAAACTTGTTTAGCTTGAAGGGGGAAACCAAATGGCGCTATGATGGGCCCGCTAGATGGCGCTGCCATAGGTCAAACGGATATCAACTGCGTTTTTTTAAATAGGATCCCCCATTTTTTTTACATATTCGTGTAGTACGTAAAGAAATATGAATGTTTTAGTTGGACCACTTTTTTCGCTTTGTGATAAATGGTGCTGTAATAGTCACAGACGTATAAGTACATGGTATCACGTAACATTTCGCCAGTGCGGACGGTATTTGGTTCGTGATACATTACCCGTGTTAAAATGGACCGTTTACCAATTGCGGAAAAGGTCGATATCTTGTTGATGTATGGATATTGTGATCAAAACGCCCAACGGGTGTGTGCTACATATGCTGCTTAGTATCCTGGACGACATCATCCAAGTGTCCGGACCGTTCGCGAGATAGTTACGTTATTTAAGGAAACAGGAAGTGTTCATACACATGTGAAACGTCAACCACGACCTGCAACAAATGATGATGCCCAAGTAGGTGTTTTAGCTCCTGTCGCGGCTAATCCGCACATCGGTAGCAGACAAATTGAGCGAGAATCGGGAATCTCAAAAAAGTCGGTGTTGAGAATGTTACATCAACATCGACTGCACCCGTACCATATTTCTATGCACCAGGAATTGCATGGCGACGACTTTGAACGTCGTGTACAGTTCTGCCACTGGGCACAAGAGAAATTACGGGACGGTGACAGATTTTTTGCACCCGTTCTATTTAGCGACGAAGCGTCATTCACCAACAGCGGTAACGTAAACCGGCATATTATGCACTATTGGGCAACGGACAGCGGTAACGTAAACCGGCATAATATGCACTATTGGGCAACGGAAAATCCACGATGGCTGTGACAAGTGTAACATCAGCGACCTTGACGGGTTTATGTATGGTGCGGCATTATGGGAGGAAGGATAATTGGCCCCCATTTTATCGATGGCAATCTAAATGGTGCAATGTATGCTGATTTCCTACGTAATGTTCTGCTAATGTTACTACAAGATGTTTCACTGTATGAGAGAATGGCGATGTACTTCCAACATGATGGATGTCCGGCACATAGCTCGCGTGCGGTTGAAGCGGTATTGAATAGCATATTTCATGATAGGTGGATTGGCCGTCGAAGCACCATACCATGACCCGCACGTTCACCGGATCTGACGTCCCCGGATTTCTTTCTGTGGGGAAAGTGGAAGGATATTTGCTATCGTGATCCACCGACAACGCCTGACAACATGCGTCGGCGCATTGTCAATGCATGAGCGAACATTACGGAAGGCGAACTACTCGCTGTTGAGAGGAATGTCGTTCCACGTATTGCCAAATGCATTGAGGTTGGAGGACATCATTTTGACCATTTATTGCATTAATATGGCATTTACAGGTAATCACGCTGTAACAGCATGCGTTCTCAGAAATGATAAGTTCACAAAGGTAGATGTATCACATTGTAACAACCGAAATAAAATGTTCAAACGTACCTACGTTTTGTATTTTAATTTTAAAAACCTACCTGTTACCAACTGTTCGTCTAAAATTGTGAGCCATATGTATGTGACTATTACAGCGCCATCTATCACAATGCGAAAAAAGTGGTTTAAGTAAAACATTCATATTTCTTTACGAACTACATGAATATGTAATAGAAAATGTGGGTTCCTATTTACCATCTAGCGGGCCAACCCTAGCTCCATCTGGTTTCCCCTTCAAGCAAACGAGTTTCGTTCTTTGTATTTTTTTTTTTTTCGTTTGACGCTTATTTCATGAGATATTTGGCCCGGTCACTATCAATAGACCACCCTGTATACTAACTGGCGCAGTGCTTGACGTAGAGGATCATTTGAAAATTTACATCACGTCATTGCTGTAGGAGTAGCTAACAGATTCAACTTACTGATTTGCAGTGTGACAGGCACTTCACTTGGCAAGCTTCATAATAATATTCTTATAGACTCGTATAATAATTTCCTTCAAAGTAAATTTGTTGTAGCTATGATTATGTCGATGTTCGGGTCTACGTATTATTGCGAGCAACTATTCTCCGCGATGACGAGAACGAAATCCCTCCGCAGATGTCAGTTTAGAAACTTACCTTCGAAGTCGTAGTGCTCGGAAAGTGGTACCTGACATTGACGCTTCAATGAAAATGAAAAGTATCCAGTGAAATGCTGTTTTTCTACGTTTATCTTGTGGATACAATTTGATATCAACTTACAGTTCGCTGAAAACGACGTTCATCAAAATGCTGAATCAATCGCAACAATACGCTAGTGTCAGAATTATGTTCCTGTTTTCTTTGCCTCATCAATTAAAAGGAACATAAGTTTCATTTCATTGTCATTTGTCATCAGTGAAGCAGCTTTAGGAAATAAAAGTGTTAATTAACTCCGGTGAAGCGGTACATCTCCGTATGGCTATTAGCTGTCGTAGAATAGACTCAGTCACGCCGGCCGAGGTGGTCGTGCGGTTCTAGGCGCTGCAGTCCGGAACCGCGGGACTGCTACGGTCGCAGGTTCGAATCCTGCCTCGGGCATGGATGTGTGTGATGTCCTTATGTTAGTTAGGTTTAAGTAGTTGTAAGTTCTAGGGGACTGATGACCTCAGAAGTTAAGTCCCATAGTGCTCAGAGCCATTTGAACCATTTGACTCAGTCACAACAGTTCTCATTCCGAGCTGCCTTGTCCCGATTACCCCTCTCTTTGCCTCCTCTTCCCCCACCATTACTTGGTGTGAGTCGGCCTGCTGCTCACAGCCGAGGCGTGAGTGCGAGGCAGCTTGTCCGACTGTGCGGCTGGTCCCGGTGGATGTTCGAGTCCTCCCTCGGGCATGGGTGTGTGTGTTTGTCCTTAGGATAATTTAGGTTAAGTAGTGTGTAAGCTTAGGGACTGATGACCTTAGCAGTTAAGTCCCATAACATTTCACACACATTTGAACATTTGAGCTCGTCCGAGCAAATCGGTGAATAGGTCTGAAAAATTGAAATTTGTGGTAAGGTTCTATGGGACCAAACTGCTGAGGTCATCGCTCCCTAGGCTTACACACCAATGAATGTAACTTAAATTAACTTACGCTAAGGACAACACATACATCCATGCCCGAGGGAGGACTCGAACCTCCGACGGGGGGAGCCACGCGAACCGTGACAAGACGCCCGAGACCGCACGGTTACCTCACACGGCTGTGAATAGGTCGGCAGTAGGGTATATGTATCAAGTTTCTTTAATGCAGTCTCTGAATTGATAATGTAACTGTAATATCTTTCTATTGTATTGAGGGCCCGTTTCCGCCGCAGCCGCAGTGGTCCACAACCCCACGACGACTACCGCAGTCCATTTCACCCCTCCACCGCCCCACACCGAACACAGGGTTATTGTGCGGTTCGGCCCCCGGTGGACCCCCCAGGGAACGTCTCACACCAGACGAGTGTAACCCCTCTGTTTGCGTGGTAGAGTAATGGTGGTGTACGCGTACGTGGAGAACTTGTTTGCGCAGCAATCGCCGACATGGTGTAACTGAGGCGGAATAAGGGGAACCAACCCGCATTCGCCGAGGCGGATGGAAAACCGCCTAAAAACCATCCACAGACTGGCCGGTTCACCGGATCTCGACTCAAATCCGCCGGTCGGATTCGTGCCGGGGACCAGGCGCTCCTTCCCTCCCGGAAAGTCGTGCGTTAGACCGCACGGCCAATCGGGCAGGCTGGAATATCTTTAATCCTATTGTTTACTGTTATGATATCATTTCATTAGTGGCTCTTAAATTTCAATGTAGATTACTTCACGTAATAGTCCGTCTAGTTTCTTTCATGCCGTGTATATAAATTCCTAATGATAGCTTCAGACTATTATTTTAGAAAACCTTTCTATAATTAGGTCTTTCAGTAGTTCGGACTGGGTCTCGCCCTAATTAGAACTACTGGGGTTCACTACAGCTGAATTAGTCAGTGCTTTGGTTTATTGTTTGTTGCTGTTGTTCGAGCATATCTGATGATACGGCTAGAAACCACGAAAACAATGAAGGTATAATAAAATGGAGAGTGTTAAACTGCTGTGAAAGGTAGTTACGTTTTTCTGAAGACGAGGAAAGTAGTGAGAATAAAGGGAACGAAAATATGACCTTGGATTTGCGGTGTCCAACAAATTGCTCGCCGTAGATTAGCATAGCAAAGAGTAGTTGATAGGAAAAGAGGCAAATGTGTAGGCAGTGTGGGTGGATAAGACATCCTCCGTGTACAGCGAGAAGGAAAGAGAGAAACCCAGCAACACAGGAGCAGAAGCAGCCGATTGGCCGCTGACACTGTCGGCTGGTCCCCAGGGACGTCCTCGTCCAATATCGGCATTTCCTCTGCCGCTCTGCAGTCCGGCCGGCGAACGCCGAATGATGAGGGTTTGCCGCACACGCTTCGCATGACGTGATAAATTGCAGCCCTGCGTCCTTCCACCAGGACAATTTTCACGGTGCTTGATCTGAGATTGGCCATCTATCACCGCCCCCTCAACGTACCCAGAAAATTTTGAGCCGGACGCCTTCGGCCATCTTTACATTTGAAAGCTTTCACGAAGCCTGAACCGTAGCCTGAGCAGACAGATCGTGGTCGTTAGGGACGGCAGCTAGCAATACTCGCGTCGCACGGCGCAGTTTAGTATAAGTCGTGATATGATTCTGCCCAATGCCCCTCTCTTTTCGTAAATCAAAGATCGACTTCGAGCTGTCGATCTAAACTAATCGATTCCTTCAGCAAAAATGTGTTTTCTTCATAAAAATGTAAATTTCCACTCTATAAAACTTGGTTCTGATGTAATATAACAGACAGTTTCGGGTACAACATAAAGGTGTAGGAAGTGATCACTTCCAATTCATCAGTTACTTCTTTCATAAAGGTGTAGGAAGTGATCACTTCCAATTCATCAGTTACTTCTTTTGTTTATAATTATTTCATTCCATCATCCCAGAAAGGCAAGGGTAGGCTGGTAGCAGAACACTACCTCATTCTTCTGGCCTAAGAGTGTAAGAGATAGAAAGGTGGAATGAACATTTTAAAAGGATGAACTATGTACAAATGTTTTTGAAACTTATTAAAAAACTTTTTTCATTGATAATATTTTAAAAAATCCGTCGTCTGACGCAAAAAACACAACAAGTTGTGAAGAAGTTAAAACAAACACCTTACTGTACTATACACCGGATTGCAAAACTTAGGGAGGAAAGTAACTTTAACATCATGTGCCACTACCAAATTAAACAGCTAGATGAAACTTGGACCATATACAGTACGAACTAGAACAGTACGGTACAGAAAGTAACTGAAGCAAATATGCAATGAGGCGAATAGAAATGACACATTTATTCAAAGATCACAATTACGTTGAAGTCACTGGGATTTATGATCGGCCCCTAAACATTAAAAAAGGCGGTACATGCTTCTTAATAGAGTGTGCTACGACTACAGTGCATTCTCTAGAAGACGCGCTCACGCTGACTACAAGGTCGGTAAGGTGTTCTTGTGGTAGGGCGTTCCATTCTAAATGGCTCTGAGCGCTATGGAACTTAACATCTGAGGTCATCAGTCCACTACAACTTAGAACTACTTAAACCTAACTAACCTAAGGAAATCACACAGATCCATGTCCGAGGCAGGATTCGAACCTGCGACCGTAGCGGTCGCACGGTTCCAGACTGAAGCGCCTATAACCGCTCGTTCCGCTCCTTCATCAGCAAGGTTGACAATTGCTCGACGGCCGTTGGTGCATACGTACGTGATGAAATATCTCTCGCCATCGCATGCCGTATGTGCTCGACGGGATTTAAGTCGGGGAAGCGGGTAGGCCAGGCCAGTCCAATCGCTTCCACCTGCGATATTCAGTGCGGTCGCCCATTGTCATCTACAAAAATGAAGTAAGAGCCGAATGAAGTCCTTTAAAGACGCACATGGGGGGAGTTCAGTGTGACAATAACGTTGAGCAGTGAGTGTATCGGGTTCAAAGCTGTGGAGGTCAGTACGCCCTTCTGACATAGTAATACGACGGTTAGAACTTTAATAGTGGCAACTATTTATTTACAGCTCGTACAAAATAGATACGAGTTTCAAAGTTACACTGATCTTCAAAGTAGTCACCAGCATTATGTATAACCAGCTGCCAGCGATGTGGAAGTCGTAGGATACTCTTAGCAGTGCCAATTGTGTTGACAGTTCGAGCGGCGCAGTCTATTACCCGACGAATTTGTAGCAGTTCTAAGCGAATGCCGGGAAGTGTTTCCTTCAGTTTAGAAATCGAGTTGAACTCACGAGGGCTTAAGTCAGGGGAGTGCAGTAGGTTTTGTAGCACTTAGCAGTCACATCAGTCAAACAAATCAGTAACAGCTTGCACTGTACGTGCTTGAGCATTGTCCTGCAAAATGATTGTCAGGTCCTGCAGAAAGTAAAACAAAAAACTGGTAGCCAAGATCGCAGGAATTGTTTTCATTCCATGATTTCCGGTTTCGGCGAAACTAAAGTCGCCATCATCGGATCTTAGAACACATACAGGTTACAACATACAGGCAAACAATGGAGATATTAATAGTTGCCTATAACACGCAGGCCTTACAAAAGTGTCGTAAGTAGCTCATAGGCGCCCAGGAGAGATGAAATTATAAATGTTAGGTGTCTCCATCACATACAAACGCAAGCTAGGTACTACTATGTCCAAGCTTACGCTTGTATGTAATGGAGACACTGAACATTTATAATTTCATCTCTCTTGGACGCCTGTGTGCTACTTACGACACTTTTGTAAGGCCTGCGTGTTATAGGCAACTATTAACATCACCATTGTTTGCCTTGATGTTGTAACCTGTATGTGTCCTAAGATACGATGATGGCGACTTTAGTTTCGCCGAAACTGGTAATCATGGAATAAAAAGAATTCCTGCGATCTTGGCTGTTTATTGTTTTACAAGCATCTACATTGCTCCCACATGAGCACGGTGTGCTCCCCACAAAATAGCCTGCAGAAAGTGTGATCACTTCTAAGCTGGTCGAAGGTTGTGTTCCAAAAATGAACAGCATAGACACAGAAGTGATGACACTTTCTGCAGGACCTAACCATCATTTTGCAGGACAATGCTTAAGCACGTACAGTGCAAGCTGTTACTGATTTGTCTGACTGATGGGGCTGCTAAGTGCTATACCTCCTATTGCACTCCCCTGACTTAAGCTCTCGTGAGTTCAACTCGATTTCTAAACTGAAGGAAACACTTCACGGCATTCGCTTCAGAACTGCTACAAATTCGTCGGGCAATAGACCGTGCCGCTCGAACTGTCAACTGGCACTGCTAAGAATATCCTGCGACTTCCACATCGCTGGCAACAGGTTATACAGAATGCTGATGACTATTTTGAAGGTGAGTAAAACTTTGAAACACGTAACTAGTTTGTACGAGCCGTAAATAGTTGCCACTATTAAAATTCCAACCCTTTTACCTGGATCACCAAAACGGTTATGGTCGACAATGTTTCTGAGTGCATTGCGTGTTCATATCGCTCCCTATAAGAGGGTACGTAATGCACACAAGAATATTTTTGAATAAGATCGCTTTGGTGGTCGAGGTGTTTAAAAGCATAATAATGCATGGACATACTAACCTCCAAATATTTGAACACGGTACAGTCACCAGTCAACATTATTGTGTCATTGTACCTTTTGCCCATGTGTTTTCAGGGTGCATTTGGTTCAGACTTCATTTTTACACCTGAAAATGCGCGGCAGCTTCGAACTGTACGAGCGGAGCTCTTAGAACGAGAGGACATTCGGTGAACGGATGGCCTGGGCGTTCCCCCTGACTTAAAACCCATCAAGCATGTGTGGACGATGTCCCATATGCACCGACGACCATTCAGCAGTTGTCAGCTGCACTGGTGGAAGAATGGAACGCCCTACAGCAAGAAATCCTTACCAACCTTGTGGTCAGCATATGAGCACGTTCAGAGTATGCGTGCTGTCCGTGGTCATAACACCACCTATTAAGAACCATGTCTCGACCTTCGTACGGTTAAATTTTGCTCCCCAGTGTATTTAAAATAATACACAGGAAACCGTTGTTTCGCCCAACAGAGATAACGAGTTCAGAGGAACTTTAAAACAAACACTTTACTGCATTATATAGGGTATTAGTATATTACCATTACAAAGTTTCAGGACTTCTAGAGGGGAGCGACAGCATAATATTTTGAATAGGAACTGATGTCCGGAAGCGTTCCATGAAGGTTTCAATTCAGATGTTTAACTCATCCACTTCTGCTCGAGGAACTAAATTAGGCGTGACGCAGTACTACTATCAGGTAACATTTCGAAACAAAACGTAATGAAACATCCATTTATCACTTAAGCACATTAACACACACTGAGCCATGTGCGACTCGCGTTCATGCCATTTGTTCTTTGGCATTTTGTCACATAGAGTGGCGCCTTGTCTCTTGCTTACTTACTGGTGTAACTAAGTTGCTGGCTTGCGTCCTCGAGTGGCAGCAACAGCGCTTATCGATACTAGTACTGCCGTACTATCTTTGGTGTGACCGCTAGTATTTCGGGGTGGTGGTGGTGCGTGTGGTAGTCAGTCGGTTGGGACGGAGCAGCGAGGAAGTCTCCATGGTGCGAGGCCAGGCCGGGACCGCTGGCGGCATGCGTGCGCTGTCGGATCATGAGGTGCTAGCTGCGAGAGCGACGAAGTTCGTTGCCTACCGAGCCTGGACGCTGAGTTGAGTAGTCAGTTAACCTGTTATGAAACCTCAACTATTGTGACATCTCTTCGTTCATTTGCGGGTTGTTGCTCCCTGGGCCATTCGGGCTAGCAGTGACGTATGATGTGTTGGAGTAGGCAAAATCTCGCAGCCATTATCCTATATTGTGATTAACTATTAAATTGACTGTTACTTACCAGTGAACTGCACCAATGGTTTTTTTCTGCCCTGTGGCTGTTAACGCCCCAGTTACCCGCCCTGGTCGTTAGTGTAGTTTTCCAGCAGTGTGCCTTTCCTCGTCATGCTGATGCTGTGCGGCATGGTGTGTAGTTCGACAGCCTTTTAAGTTGTTTGGTTCATATTTTGCTTAGAGCGGTTATTGTTCCCTTGGCTGTTTTTAGTCGCCATTTTCTGAAGATGTAGTCCTGTTCGTATCCTCGTCCTAGGCCGATATTTTTCACCATTGTGCCGTTGGTCGGACGGAAGGGAAATGGTTAAATTATTGGTCGGTCCTTGGGCCATCCCTAGTTTGGGTTGCCATCCGATTACTTAATTTCAACTCTTGGCTGCCTGTCTCACCTCACATTTGAGCTACCTTCTCAGGCAGACCCTTGGAACACTTCTGAGCACCACTTGTTCTGTTTGTTTTAAATTGTGATTTTCATTTTTGTTTGAAGTATTGTGTGGGGCCTTTGGCCATGTATTAATTCAGTTCTTTTTAATTTTACATAAAGGCCTTCAGCTGTTCTTGTTTTTGATGTGGTTTTGGGCCTTCAGCCTAGAAAGTATCTCAAGTTTTCTTTAAGTATGCCTTCAGCCGTATTGTCTAATTCAGATCTTTTAAAGCAATCTGTAAGTAAGCGGTTCTTTGAAAAATAAAGTTGTGTCTTTGATTGTGCAACTCACGGTAACTGTTTACGGCCCCATCCACAGTCATAACCTTATCCTGTGCGCTGTCTGAGTACGTACCAACCAGGTTTCACTTACGCATTAAGTGTTTACATTATTATAAAACAAAAAAGAAATCAGCATACTTTACGTACATAACAGTATTGATGCATTACAACAGTGGCTCGATGTGGCGACCACCAACCTTGTTACAGACTTTGTACCTATGAAGCATATTCCATACTCACTCTTCATTCTGCTTGGTGTTCCTTCTGCGTCTAGTGCAGCGGCCAGAAATCTTGCCAGCGGTCTTTCTCTGTCTCCACAGAAGCCTTGTAAATTAAACTTTACTTACGACCCCATAAGAAACCGTTCATAGCAGTTAAATCCGTCCATCGCGGCGGCAACATGGCTGGACCAATTCTGCCTATCCTTCTTTCACCATATCGTCTGCTGAGATGTCTCCGAACCGCACGTGGAAAGTGAGGTTTTGTAGGAAGATCAAGTATGCAGGACTAGTTAGCTTTAGTGGAAGCAGACGTGGACGCGTTACACATCTGAATTCAAACCGTCGTAAAACGGGAACATTACTTTTCCGGACACCCTATTCAAAATATTATGTACTCAATCCCCTCTACAAGTTCTAGAAGTTTGCAACGGGAATTTCCGAACACTCTGCATACAGGATGACAGGAACATAAATGCAGATATTTTTACTGATGACAAAAGTATCTAATTCATTTACAGACAAATAATTATAGCTACAGCGAGCAGTATGTGTTGTGCATTGCTTTTTACACAACGGTCAGGAGAGGTAGGTTACAGAGTGGTGCAACAGCTGTCGTCATAGGGAAGATGGACAGGAGCAGAAATGATTAGCGAACATGTAAATATAGTACAGAGAAGGTTTACTTAACTTGAAGCTTTCTCCAAGCACTCTGAAGAAACTTTACAAAAGAACGAACAGCAATAAAGTCCAGCTGTTACAGAAAGCAAGCTGAAGAGCGTCGTGCAGTGTGAGGCTGCTGCACGAACGAACTGTCGAATGATGACTAAGACTGTCGAAGACTGTGACTGAGTCTGGGCTGCATCTGGATCACAGGGACCCGGTTACGATTCCCGGTCAGGTTGGGGATTTTCTCTGTCCAGGGACTGGGTGTTTGTGTTGCCCTCATAATTTCATCATCATCATCATCATCATCATCATCATTCGTGACAGTAAATAGATTGGTCTGTGTACAAAACTGGACTGTGAAAAAATTGGGATTTTGTACAGGCGCTGATGACCGCGCAGTTCAGCGCCCCACAAACCAAATGTCATCACCATCATCAACATCATCATCATTGAGTCTGGTCGCGCAGCTGCCACCTGCCATCCTACATCGCGGCGGTAGAGGGCGCTTGTATTCTGAGCCACTGAAGGCGTGGCTCAGTGGGCGTGCATTATTGGATCCGCCAGTTCCCCGCCGATCATTTACAGCTGTGAGACATCGGTGGTGGTGTCCATCTGTCGTACTGAGCCGTGCTCTCCTTCCTCTGGCGCATCGCCAGAGGGGGTCACGGTGCTTAGTGTGCGATCGCTGGCGGCTTTCGGAGAAAGAGGACATACTAACGTACGGGCAGTTGTGGTAGGTGGCCCACGTGGACGGCCACGTTATGCGAGCGGGATTCTATCGTACGGTGAGCTGTTTTGAGGTGGGAAGCCACGCCTCGTAGCGGTTCAAAAGGGCGCTGAGGCGATGTGTCTGGAGGCATGATGTTCTGCGTTTGTATTATCGAGTTCCCGGCTTCTTGTGGAAAGATGGCTCTTTCCTTATGCATTGTACCCCTTCCTTAAAGAGGTCGTGGTGGTTTAAACTGTGGCCGTTGGTTTTCGAAGCTGCTTCACGCAGACTACACTCTTGGTTACTAGTATATGCCGCTTGTTTGCTATTTACTTTGCTGCCCGCAAGGTTGCAAGGTTTGTCTCCTGGTAGAGCGACGCTCGCTGTTTGACAGTTTGGTCGCGTGTGCGTGTTCACCGTTAAATGGTAGATTGTCAACTTGATCTGCAAGGTTGCATCTTGTGGATTCATGTCGTGGCTGTCTTGTAGTGTTCCCCGAATTTTCCTGTTATTTTTAACGTGCAACGTTGAATGAAAATTTGTTTAACGGTAAGCAAAAAGAGGAGCCTTTCGATCGAGCGACGTTGAGAGTTCAGTCAGCGTACAGTTGAAATTACTATTATAACCAAATACCGGGTGATCAAAAAGTCAGTATAAATTTGAAAACTGAATAAATCATGGAATAATGTAGATAGGTTCAAATTGACACACATACTTGGAATGGCATGGGGTTTTATTAGAAGAAAAAAAAATACAGAAGTTCAAAAAAGTCCTACACATGGCGCTTCCTCTGCTCCTCCTCCTCCTTCTCATCATCATCGTCAGCCAACTCAATCATTAAATGATGTGATCTCTTCGAGTCGTGGATTCAGGTAGGCTTTCAGCAGTCTTCTCCAAGTGGGACGGTCTTGGGCACTTCTTTGCCAGGTGTTACCAGCGGTCTTCTTGATGTCTTTGTCCCATCTGTCTGGTGGTCTTCCTCTAGGCCTCCGGTGCTCTCTCGGACTCCACTCCAGTACTAGCTTCGTCCATCTGTTGTCTTTTCTTCTTGCGACGTGACCAGCCCACTGCCATTTCAAGGAACCTACTGTCTCTAAGATTTCGTTAACCTCTGTCACAGACCAGATGTCATCTGCCCTTTTCCTATCCTTTCTTGTATAGCCCAGCATTGATCTCTCCACGGCTCTCTGTGCTGTCCTAAGTTTCCCTTTTGTAAATGAGTTCAGTGTCCATGTCTCGCAGCCATACGTCATCACAGGAAGAATGCATTGATCAAATATTGCTTTCTTCAGATTTACTGGCATTTTGGATCTGAATACCGTTGAATTCTTCCCAAATGCTTGCCAGCCAAGCTTGATGCGTCGATAGATTTCTGGCCTTATGTCTCCCTTCATATTTATAATCCGGCCAAGGTAGACATATTCACTGACCTCTTCTAATAGACTGTCCTTGACTTTCACATCTTCAGCTGGGGCCCATTTGTTGGACATTACTTTTGTTTTGGAAATGTTCATGTTCAAGCCAACCAGCTGACATTCCGATGCAAGATCTGTAACTAAGTTTTGGAGCTCTGCGAAGTCTTTGGCCAGTAAGGCAATATCATCAGAAAATCTCAAGTTGGTGAGCCTTCTTCCATTAATTCTAATTCCCTTACCTTCCCAGCTCAACTTTGACATAGCCATTTCCAATACAGCAGAGAACGGTTTTGGGGAGATGGGATCGCCTTGCTTGACACCCCTCATGATGCAGAATTCTTGAGTTGATTCGCCGATGTTAACATAAGCTGAAGAATTCTCGTTGATTTTCCTGAGCACTTCAATGTATGCTGCTCCCAGTCCTTGCTCACTCAAAGCTTTGAGGACAGCTACATGGCTAACGGAGTCAAATGCCTTTTCAAAGTCAACAAAGGCAATTCTGAGAGGCAGTTGGTATTCATTCGCTCTGCTTATCACTTTACTAACGGTCAGAATGTGGTCAATAGTGCTAAAATTGCTTCGGAATCATGCTTGTTCTATAGGTTGGGCTGAGTCTAGGGTGGAACTAATTCGGTTTAACAAGATCTTTGTGAAAAGTTTGTACAAAATTGAGAGCAAGCTGATAGGACGGTTTTAATATTGTGAATACTTCCTTTCTTGTGTATCAAAATAATCTTAGCCTTCTTCCACGATAGTGGGATTGAAGCATAGTGCAGGCAGGAAGTAAATACTTTTGCCAAGTGATTTATTGTTACCTCTCCTGCCAGTTTGAGGATGTCAACACTGAGCTCATTATCACCCGCCATAGTTCCCTTCTTCATGCTACCTAGAGCACACTTCCGATGGGAGTATTTCTGGAACACTAGGTACATCATTTAATTTATATACACTCAAATTTTCCCTTGTATTGCTATACAAATTGCTATAAAAGTCTCGGATGAACTTAAAAACCTCCTCCTTTTCAGTAATTCGAATGTCATTTCCATCGAGTGCGATACTCTGCTTTTTACCGATTGTGAGTTTGCGTTTGGCTGACTTTAAACTTGTCTTGTTCTCCAAGCTTGCTCGTAAGGAGTCTTCAGTGAATTTCTGTATGTCAGTTTTCATTTCTCTTCGCACTGCCTTACATAGTTCGGAATACGCTACCATGTCACGACCGGTTTGGATTTTCATTTCTCTCCTCTGTTGTAAAAGGGTTTCAGTATTGGCACTGAATTTCTTTGGTTGTTTATTTTTTTGGCATAGGCCACCGACTTCTTGTGCACTTGAAACAATCATTTCCGCCAAATCACCATCTTTAGTTATGTGGAACTTGCTTTGGAGGACTTCTTGGAATTTCGAGGAATGTTCCTCCAGGTTTTTGAGATTGATTATCCTTCTCTTCCCTTTCATAAGTTTATTCCTTTCATTTCTTACATTGAGTTCGACCCTTGCCGTCACAAGACGGTGATCACTGCCAGTGCTGAACTGATTTACCACTGATACGTCGTTTACAATCTGCAGAATGTTTGACAGAATAAAGTCTATCTCATTTTTAATACTGAAATTTGGGCTCCTCGAAGTCCATTTTCGGTCAGGGTGCTTCTTGAAGAACGTATTCATGATGGACATATTGGTGTACTCAGCGAACTGGACTAATCTCTCACCTCTATCGTTTCGATCGTCAATCCCATAGTTGCCCACCACTGTGTCGCCTTGTTTCTTGGTGCCAACTTTTGCATTGAAATCGCCAATGACCATCTGGAAGTGACAATCGCTACCTTTTTTACAGGTGCTCTCCAGACTTTCATAAAAGGATTCAATTTCTTCGCCTGGGTGTCTTGAGGTGGGAGCTTACACCTGAACAATCTGTATTTTATACCTATTCGACACCTTCATGACCATTCGAGCTGTCCTGCTGGAAGTTCCTTCTAAGACAGATACTCTGTCAGCAATATTCTTGTTGATCAAGAACCCAACTCCATTGAGTTTTCCTTCTGGGTCGCCACAAAAGTAAAACAAGTTGCCAGAGTGCAAACGTAGACAGTCTTCCCCTTTTTGGCGTACTTCGTTTAAACCAACAACACTCCAGTTGATTTTTGTAAGCTCTTTCTCGATCTCTTCTAGTCTGTCGTTGCCTATTAGAGAGCGACAGTTATATCTTCTTCTCAGCACCTCTTGGTGTTTGGGACATCAAAGTTGCTCCCACCCGGAGATCTGACTGTGGGGCTATTACTCCGGAAAATTTAACATTAATGTCACACAACATAACTCGAAGGTGAGAAGCATAATCACCACGCTTGCTTCAGAACGGATTGGCGATATAATTTCCAGGCCGCCTCTGACATGGGGTACAGACGCCTTTGGTAGGCCGCTCCACTGGAGTACAGACGCCACCATGTTGCTAGTTTGGTCCACCCCGGGTATTTCATTTCCCTGGTGCCACCCATATCTGAGAGGCTTTCCCCTATCCGCCAACTGGGAGGCGCCTGATGGGGGACCAGCAACCCTGCATCTGACCAGCATAGCAATAATTAGCATAACACAGTAAGACAAAGCAAAGATGATGTTCTTTACAGGAAATGCTCAATTTGTCCACCATCATTCCGCAACAATAGCTGTAGTCAAGGAATAACGTTGTGAACAGCACTGTAAAGCATGTCCGGAGTTACGGTGAGGCATTGGCGTCGGATGTTGTCTTTCAGAATCCCTAGTGGTGTCGGTCGATACGATACACTTGCGACTTCAGGTAACCCCAAAGCCAATAATCGCACGGACTGAGATCTGGGGACCTGGGAGGCCAAGCATGACGAAAGTGGCGGCTGGGCACACGATCATCACCAAACGAAGCGCGCAAGAGATCTTTCACGCGTCTAGCAATATGGGGTGGAGCGCCATCCTGCATAAACATCGTACGTTCCAGCAGATGTTTATGAGCCAGGCTGGGGATAATGCGATTCTGTAACATATCGGCGTACCTCTCACCCGTCACGGTACCAGTTACAAAACCAGAATCACACATTTCCTCGAAGAAAAAAGGCCCGATAACGGTAACGGTAGATGTGGTAA
Source organism: Schistocerca piceifrons (assembly GCF_021461385.2). Taxonomy (NCBI): domain Eukaryota; kingdom Metazoa; phylum Arthropoda; class Insecta; order Orthoptera; family Acrididae; genus Schistocerca; species Schistocerca piceifrons. The sequence continues at coordinate 389,373,567 of NC_060143.1, read as the reverse complement.
ATCCAACCCATATCGTGACTTTCTCGTCGTGCAATGGAGTTTCCACGACAGTTCTAGGATTTTCGGTAGCCGAAATTCTGCAGTTGTGGGCGTTGACAGATCGTCAGAGCATGGAATGAAGTTCGTCGGTCCACAACACGTTACCAACCAATCGTCATCTTCCGCCATCTTTTGAAACGCCCACACCGCAGATACCCTCCGCTTCACTAAATCGCCAGGTAACAGTTCATGATGCCGATGCATTTTGTACGGATAGCATCGGAGGGTACGCCTCAGAGCCAACCAAACAGTAGTATATGGAATGCCGGTGCGACGTGCGACTGCGCGAGCGCTGACTTCCCCGTGCATAATGTAGACGAACCCGCTACAGTCTCAGCAGCATTACGCCTTGTGCTCGGTCGGCCACTACGGGGTCTATCGTCTAAACAACCCGTGGCTTCGAACTTCGAAAACATTATCGCCGCAGCTGTATTCGTCAACGAACCTTTACCCGTTCGAATCCCCTTGCTATGGCGACACGATCGTAACGCTGAACTAGCACATTCCCCATTCTGATAATACAGCTTCACTAAAAGCGCCTTCTCAGGTAACAACATGCTGCGACTGCTGGCGCATCTGATTCTCTCTCTCATTACAGCTCCTTTTATACGATTGCCATGCGCAGTCACTGACGTTTTGCTGTCCAGCGCCATCTGTCGGACATTTTGTGAACTTTTTTTTATTGTTCTAATAAAACCCATGTCATTCCGATTATGTGTGTCATTTTTTACCTCTCTATCTACATTATTCCGTGGTTTATTAAGTTTTCAAATTTATACTGAGTTTTTGATCACCCGGTACGTCGTCGCTCTGTGATTATTAAATACTGTTGGCAAGATTACTACCTTTCTTCATAACGCTGTATAGTGTCAATGAGCATACAGTTGTAATTATTGTTATAACCAAATACGTCGTTGCTCTGTGATTATTAATACCTTGGCAAGATTACTACCTCTCGATAGCGCGCCGTTGATATTTGCTGTTATTATTAACGTGCGCCGTTGAATCACAATTGTTTAACGGCAAGCCACAAGAAGAGCCTTTCGACGGAGCGCCATTGAGTGCTCAATCGGAGTACAGTTGAAAATACTTTTATTACCACATATTTGACAGCCACTAGCAGTTGTACTCTGGGCTTGTGACTTGGTTAATTACATAGTTTTAGTTTTTTAAAATAGATGTACACATGTTGCTGTTTAAGCCCCTCTTACGTATGTGTATGTGTATGTTGGGTCGCAGCAGGTCTTGGCGACTGATTATTAGCGTTGTCAGCAAGATAACATAGTTCTAGTTATATATATATATATATATATATATATATATATATATATATATATATATATATATATATATATATATATATATATTGCTGTTTAAACTTCCTTATTTTTAATGTTTAATAGTTTGGACAAGAAGAGAATAGAAGCTTTCGAAATGTGGTGCTACAGAAGAATGCTGAAGATAAGGTGGGTAGATCACGTAACTAATGAGGAGGTATTGAATAGGATTGGGGAGAAGAGAAGTTTGTGGCACAACTTGACTAGAAGAAGGGATCGGTTGGTAGGACATGTTTTGAGGCATCAAGGGATCACAAATTTAGCATTGGAGGGTAGCGTGGAGGGTAAAAATCGTAGAGTGAGACCAAGAGATGAATACACTAAGCAGATTCAGAAGGATGTAGGTTGCAGTAGGTACTGGCAGATGAAAAAGCTTGCACAGGATAGAGTAGCATGGAGAGCTGCATCAAACCAGTCTCAGGACTGAAGACCAAAACAACAACAACATTTTTAATGTATGTTTATGCTGGGTCGCAGCAGGTCTGGCTACTAAGTATTACTGTTGTTAGTAACACTTGCTACTTGTTGCTTCAACGATTATCTTGTTGTAGTCCTTTATCTATGTCTGTTAATATTTAAAAAGGTTAAATAATTCTGGGCATTTAATAGTCTTAACCACAGCGGGCTTACCTTGTAGCTTAAGGCCATCAGCTGTAGTATTCTGGGCTCGTTGCTTGGCTGATTACATTTTTCTAGTTTTATGTACATATGTACTGTTAGAATCATATATAAAGAAACATTCCACATGGGGAAAATATATTAAAAATGCTGTGACTTAACAAACGATAAAGCGCTGGTAGATAGACACAATAAAAAACACACAAACACACACACAAAATTCAAACTTTCGCAACCCACGGTTGCTTCATCAGGAAAGAGGGAAGGAGAGGGAAAGACGAAAGGATGTGGGTTTTGAGGGAGAGGTTAAGGAGTCATTCCAATCCCGGGAGCGGATTATTCCCCCTAAGGTAAGTTTTCCGCTCCCGGGATTGGAATGACTCCTTACCCTCTCCCTTAAAACCCACATCCTTTGGTCTTTCCCTCTCCTTCCCTCTTTCTCGATGAAGCAACCGTGGGTTGCGAATGCTTGAAATTTGTGTGTGTGTTTTTTATCGTGTCTATCTACCAGCGCTTTATCGTTTGGTAAGTCACAGCGAGAATTGTGCCCCGGTTGTTGGTTTGTTTGCGTAGTGACCATAATTTTGGTATACCCTTTTATATACATTCTTCCAACGTAAGGTTTGGGAAGACAAGAAACGTCTGTATTTATGTACATTGCAGGGTCGACATTGGTTTCCGATGTTCCGCACGCAACCGTGGTCCTGTACCCTGGACCTTGGGCTCGTATTTGGGTTGAGAGAGTTGCCTATGCTGAGGCGCGCCACTCGCTATCTCTGTCGGAGACCGTATTGCTCGATCCCTCGGAACTTGGCCTAGCCATTCCACTCCCACTCCTACTTAACGATGAATCCAGACTTGAGCAGGACCATACCAGAAACAACAGAATGTTTATTGGTTGGTTAGTACCTCCAAGTATACGAGGCACAAGTACTCCATTAATGTTCACTTTTCCTCGGGCAGCAGGTCAGACATTGAAGTGTTGATGCATGGACTCAAAACAGATGATTTAGAGTGACAGGTATAGTGATGCAGTTATAAGCGTAGAGAAAACAGCTGGTAGTAAATTACGGACCTGTTTTTGGGAAGACTATTAGACATAGAGAAAAAAAAAACAACTAACACACCGTGGATACATATTAAAGTACCACGATCACCGTATCTGTACCTGTACGCCTAACACCCTGCGTATTATGAGTTTTTATAGTGATTTTATTTCTGTGAGTTTTTAGAACACGTAACTTGCATCATCTTACATAAACCTCGACGAAAGTGAGAATTTTGGAAGTTGCTAGCAGGGGATGATGCAGCTTCAGCAGTATGACTGTGCGTCGTCTGGGTTGTGCAGGCTGTTCCCGTGTCGTCGTCCATCGCGTGTAGCAACTCGTGGAAGCGATCGTCGCTCGCAGTGGTGTTGCTCGTAATGGCCCTTCGATGTTTCGTGGGCTCGCTATTCTCCGCTTGCCTGCGGCAATGCGTGGGTTTACAGCGTACATCAATAACACTGGCTTTGAGAAGCTTAGGGAGGATCCACTTTCTGCCCCCTGCGTGCAGAAACGCGCTCTCGCACACACACACACACACACACACACACACACACACACACACACACACACACACACACACACACACGCGCGCGCGCGCGCGCAAAAGTCGTAGTGTTCGGCAGCTTTCTCTATGACACATTGGTCAGTTGTGTCGTTCGGCGGCAGGAAGTTTTGAGAGCAATCCGACGAACGCTGTCGGGCTATGAACTGCTTTGTAACACCATACGATTTCAAGGAGCCCCGAGAATAATGCAGAGAAACATTAACAGAATTCTAACAACTATTCAGTTTTATTACAGTCTCACACACCACATGTCAACATTCCCTAACGCTGAATTAGATGCACATGAATCATGCAAATATACTATTTCTTAGCAAAGAACTAGAGTTTTCAAATTTTTATATCTATTAATCAACGGCCGGAAATAGATTCACACGAGTCCCACTTCTGCGTACAGCATCACGACGGATGCTCTAGCGGGAACGTACATTGTTATTCAATGGTTGTTAATTGGTTCAAATGGTTCAAATGGCTCTGAGCACTATGGGACTTAACATATGAGGTCATCAGTCCCATAAAACTTAGAACCACTCAAACCTAACTAACCTAAGGACATCACATACATCCATACCCGAGGCAGGTTTCGAACCTGCGACCGCAGCAGCCGCGCGGTTCCGGACTGAAGCGCCTAGAACTGCTCGGCCACCGCGACCGGCCTAGCATATGGAACTTAAGTACTCTGGAGTGAAACATCCGCAAATGCCGTGAATATTCATGAACAAACAAAATTATTGAGACTCCTGAAAACTTCAAGACACAAATGAAAATCGTATAGACACAATATGCAATAAAATGTCACGCGGAATTAAGAATAAAACTTATTCAAGATGATACTGAAATACAGACGGTGAAATTACCACCACGTGGCACGAACAAGGCTACAAAACCTTAAAATTCAAACTAAATGAAAAGTAGACAAAAATAAAACAGACACACACGATAAAACTTCATACATACATTCCAGTTAAAAGAGAAGTCAGGCAACTGAATTTTAAACCTGTACTGGAGTAACGAACTTTCTGCACCACATGTTCTGCTTACACAGAGGGAGGATCGAAAAAACTTAATACACACAGAAAAATATGCTCTTAAAAACGTGAAAATGAACTATCAGATGAACGTGTACATCAGTTGTAATAGCTACCCACCATGACACACTGACACGCTCACCAGCGCCAAGTCACTTTTAAGAGTACCGGCTTCACTCGCCAAAGGTCCAGCCCAGAGTGCCGAGATCACGCTCTCCCTGCAACGAACTTCCTCCAGGTAGCCGGAAGAGACCAGAGGTGTTCTTTCTGCCAGCAGCTTCACTACTGTCGAATGACTACCGAAAGGGTATAAATCTCTTTGCCTTGACTGAGAAAGCTACGTTGGCTACACTGTTGCTACCACTGCAGACAGCCAGATGCTGCACTGCTGCCATATATAAGACAAATTCAAGATATACGCTCACTCACTCAGTCATATAGGTGATAAAGAGAAGAAATTTGGGAGCACAAAATGTAGATTATGTACATAGGATTACACTTCAATGTAATTGTGTACCACTGAATGGGGACAAACACGAAGTACAAAAATAAATAACAAGGAACTGAACATGACACCACGAAAGACAAGTTACATAATATGAAATAAATCTAACAGAGACGTTTCATCGTATTGCATTTATGATCGTCATATGGGAGCAAGCACCATGCTTTCTAGGCCATCACGTTATCCACCCACGGCAGACGTCTATCCATGGAATGCCAAGAGACTGGCTGCCACCACTCACCATCTACTACAGCGATCTCTGATCGAATGAGGCGGCATAGTGTTTCGCACAACAGACTCGCATTCGAGAGGACGACGGTTCAAATTGGCGTCCGAGTGTACAGATTTTCTTTCTTTTTCGTCGTATCCCTAAGCCGCTTAAGGCAAATGCCGGGATGGTTCCAGTGAAAGGTCACGGCTGGTCTCCTTTGTGTGTGAAATCTTATGGACTTAACTGCTAAGGTCATCAGTCCCTAAGCTTACACACTACTTAACCTAAATTATCCTAAGGACAAACACACACACCCATGCCTGAGGGAGGACTCGAACCTCCGCCGGGACCAGCCGCACAGTCCGTGACTGCAGCGCCTTGGACCGCTCGGCTAATCCTGCGCGGCGCCGGTCTCCTTTCTCGTCCTTCGCTAAGTTAAGCTTCTCCTATCTCTCTAATGACCTCGTTTTCGACGGCGCGTTAAACACTGATTTTCCTGTTTTTCATCTTTACTAACTTTGGCACGAAGTTTAAACAGCATGGAATGATGTAACCGTGTCTGTTACCCGATCTTAGTTCGACTTCACGACCACCTGGGTTAGAACCACAATTACTGCCGGACCTGGCAGCTCCATGTACTGAATTTCTCACCTTGTAATTGGGTGGGGAAGAATTGAATGATAAATCCCAGAGATAAATTTATTTTCCAGGAATACCGCGCAAAAATAACTGCCTTAACACTCTCAAACAAAAATTTAATAAGAAAGTCAATAATTAAAAAATTTAAAACAGTCATGAAAACTTAAAAAACAGTGACTGATTACGCTGAAGGCTATCTATGAACGAGAAAGCACTGTAATTCCAATGAAAATTATACAAGGAATGATATGTAAGAAAGAAACAATACTCTAAAAGAAATCTTCGGTTAAATGCACAATTACCAAGGTTTGCACAGAAGGTGTCTTACTGCGTTAAATAATTATGTTATGAAGATAAGAAACAAGCACGGAAAACTTAATCACACGTGATTTTTAAAAGGAACATACCAGTGATATCAAACAGCTCGGTGAAACGCGAAGTTGCAACAAGAGCACAAGAGCGAATAGTATTTTTTTTTTGCTCCAAGAACATACAGAATACAACCACCAAAATTGCTTTTTTCTTGTTACAGACAATCCAAACACTTCAGTCAGATTTGCGGATTCCAGACAATAGTCTTTCCGAACTTATTCACTCTGGTAACATCAAACTGACTGGGACTTCGATGACCGGCCAATAAGGCCCTCAAAACAACAGTAATTACAAAGCCAGACAACAGTGACTGGTATTTCAACAAATAAAACTAATGATTACAGCCCTAAAATCTACAGTCTATACACTATGAAAATAAAAAGAAAAAAAATCATGCGTCTAGCTCGTACAAAAACTCTTAACTAAATCAGCCATCCAGAGAATATCGGTGAACACACTTCACTCGATACTGAGAATAATGTACTGCCAGAATACCGCAATTGCAATTTGTTCTTTTGGAAATTTATCAGCAAAGTGTTCAAGTTCCGTCAACTATCATTCAGGTGACGGCAGATACAAATGCCTCTCATGGCGAACCATTATAAATGCCATACTAATCTCCTGCGACAACATAGAAAGTATAAAGTACACAATTTGCTCACTATGCAGGTTTTCAAATGGTTCAAATGGCTCTGAGCACTATGGGACTTAACTTCTTACGTCATCAGTCCCCTAGAACTTAGAACTAATTAAACCTAACTAACCTAAGGACATCACACACATCTATGCCCGAGGCAGGATTCGAACCTGCGGCCGTAGCGGTCACGCGGTTCCAGACTGTAGCGCCTAGAACCGCTCGGTCACCTCGGCCGGCTATACAGGTTTTCTCGGCGGCACCCACTCCATATTCGTAGCGGACTTAGATCAGCTTTAAAAGATTACGCTGCCCTCCTTTTTGAGAAACAATTCCACATAACCAGCGCAGTTTGAATACCAACGTAAACGTGTATCCAAGGTCGACACGCCCCTTTCCCACAGTGTCAGTTTTTGACAAGTTAACGAAGAAAATTTTTGTATTATCGCTATTATTATTAGTGATAGTGGTGGTAGTAGTAGTAGTAGTAATAGTAGTAGCAGTTGTACTAGTAGTAACAGGATCTAGGTTTTTACAGAAACTGTTCGTAGAAAATAGCAGTAGCTTTTATATGCAAATATCGGGTATTTTGTTTATGAAGGTAACAGGCTGTAATGATGACAGAATACCTAAATAAAGCAATAAATAAATGTGGTACGATTCTGATGATTATAACTCTTTATAAACTGTGTTTCCAATTACATTCTTATATTTGAGTGGACTAGAGTGCTTCCAACGAACAGTGGATGTATTTTTTGGAGACATTTATCTACTATTGTCTGAAAATAAATCTATTAGAAAACGATGGGGAATTTTTTATTGACTCTTGGTTTTAAATAAAACTCTGTGTGGAAGGAAGGGAGATAGTGCCACAGAATCATCAACTCACAATATGATTTCATCATATGGCATCAACGTTACTTATTTAGCACTCCCTTCGATTTTCACAGGTTATTTGATTTGATTCCAAATTTAAAATCAAATCTTCATACGTTTTCATATTCTGAAACGTTGCTTGTAATGCTAGTTCTCCAGATAGAAAACAGTAAAACCTGATCCAGTCCCCTTTGAATGCAATGAGAAAATGAAGCCACACAAGAGTCATAATTATTCGAATGGATAGTTTAATGTAAGCGTTTGGTCTAGGAGGATTCTCAGCAACTTGAAATCCAAACAGGAAATCTGTGATAGCTGCTATAATATCTGACAAAGACACACGGAGAGCCGTAGTATTTCGTACCAACATGAAACTTATTATCGAGGCAGACGCAAGCAAAATGCTTTTTAATGTCAATCACGCCATAAAGGTGGAATGTTTTGCCAAGGACATTATTTGAAGTATTTTTCTCGTATAACAATGAGACAACATACAATCTGTTCATAAACTATGGTCATCCGTGTTCCTTCCTGTGCCACATGAGACCATGATCTGTTGAATACGATTAGCCGAAAGTTGTGTGACTATATGGTCTGTCTTAGAAGCGTCACAGAAACTGTATCATTCTGACTCTCTTTCCCTAATAAGGAAGTAGTAGTTGTAGAAAATCGAACGAAGCCGTGAAGAATGAAATAACGAGTCTCCATTTCTTTACACACTTACTACGTTAAGATATCGTTAAGAGACGTTTTAGGTGCTAGATCACATTATAAGGCGTCTCAAATCGAAAAGTGATAGTGCTTATTTCATGAACAAAGCTCAGTCTAAGTAACATATTTTGTTGTAAAGGCATCATCTATCTGTCGCCAGTGGCACCTAACGTCCTTCTTCATTTTACATCTGAAGATGTCCTAATTTGGTCGTAGAAGTTGAAACAATAAATTAGAAGCTACTTGTATCTTCTGTGACTGTCAAAAACATTAGCCTGTGTAAACCACAATATCCTTTCAGCGAAACTTTAATATTATACTGTAACAGGAAATGACACAAAATTGTTCAAATCGTTTCTCTTTTACTGGAAAATAACTTGTCAGTAGGAAAGAATCCTGTATTAGGGCATCACTCATCAACGAACTGAGAACTAATTCCATGTTGTTTACCACAAGATTCCATCTTAGGACCCATAATCTTTCTTGTGTATGTAAATGACCTCTCATGAGTAAATTTAAGAGATGCCAAGTTTATTATATATGTGCGTGATATAAACACTGGAATAAATACTTAACTAGGCATAGTTTCAAAAATAACGCTGAATGAAGTTTTCATGGGCGCTAATAAATAGTTTTGGCCAATTCCACGTCGTTAAAAGACACACTGCATGTGGTTCAGAACTTGGAAGAGGTAACTTCCCAATTGTTGTTGTTGTGGTCTTCTGTACGGACATTAATTTCATGCAGATCCCCACGCTACTTTTTCCAGTGAAAGCCTCTTCATCTCACTACTGCAACCGACATCTATTTGAACCTGTTAACTGTATGCATCTCTTGGATGTCTCAGAATGTCTCTTGTCAAGCGATCTCTTCTTTTAGTCAAGTTATGCCACTGAATTCTTTGCTCCTCAGTCTACTCCGTACTTCCTCATTAGTTACGTGATCTACCCATCTAGTCTTCAGCATTCTACTGTAGCACCACATTTCAAAAATTCCATTTTCTTCATCTGCGAATTACTTATCGTACACGTATTACTTCTGTACAACGCTACACTCCAGACAATTAGCTTCAGAAAAGACTTTTTAACACTTACATTTATTTTCGGTGTTAGTAAATGTCTCTTTCTCAGAAAACATTTTTCTTGGCATTGCCAGTCTACTTTTTATATCCTGTCTACTTTGGCCATCATCAGTTATGTTATGGTCCATACAGCAGAAGTCATCTACTACTTTCATTGTCTCATTTCCCTAATCTAATTCGTTCAACATCGCCTGATTTAATTCGACTACATTCTACTACCCTCATTTTCCTTCTATTTATGTTCGTCTTGTATTCTCCTATACAGACACTGTCCATCCTGGTCAGCTGCTCTTCCTAGTCCTTTATCGTATCTGAAGAATTGCAGCGCCATGGGCAAATATGAAAGTTTTTATTTCATCTAACTAATCATTAATTCCTACTCCAAATTTTTCTTTGGCTTCCGTTACTGCTTGCTCAGTACAACATTAAATAACGTCGGAGGTAGGTTACAATTCTCTGTCACTACCTTCGCAACCACAGCTTCTCTTTCATGCCTTTCAAGTCTTATAAGTTCCGTCTTGTTTTTGTATATGTATTTCGTACTCTTTTGCTTCCTGTAGATTATCGCTGCTATCTTCAGAGTTTCAAAAAGCGTATTCTAGTCGACTGTGTCAAAAGCTATCTGTAACTCTACAAATTCTGTACGCTTCCAAGTATGTGCATAAAATGTGAGGAGAAACGCAGTGAAGTGGTTGGCAGAGTTAAATTGTTGGGATTAAGACTTGATCGTAAATTCAAATAGGAGGAGCGTATTACAGGACTACTGAAAAACCTAAAAATCTCTTCACGGCAATACGAGTGCTGTTAGACGTAGATGATGAAAAAATTATAAAACAGGCTAACATACTTCCTTTACTGCAATTCTGTAATACACTGGGACAATTTTTGTCATACCTCATTAAACTAAGCTAAAGTTTTCCTAGTCCAGAAGTCTGTAGTACGAATTATTTTTCCCATGGAACGGGGGACACTAAATACCGCTCCTAAATACAGATATTCGTTTACCAAATTTGCCATAAATGGCATATCTCTTTTGAAACCAACAATTCAGTTTATTTAAGCAATACTACAAATAAGGATATTTTTAATACAGATTTGACTTTGTCCAAAGTAGTTTCCATTATTAAGCAACACACATTTTCAATAACTTACCAGAAGGCATAAAAAGTTTTAGTACTAGTATATCTCAGGTACTTCTTTCACTCCGTTGACTGGTTTCTAAGTAGGACCGATCGATGTGTACATATTATTAATAACACCAAATGAAGTGAGTATTACGTATAGTATGACTACCTTGTATCTTCAGGACGCTAATATGATCAGTGTAAATGAATGTTGTAAGCTGAATTTCTGCTTGATGATGTGTGGCTACAATAGATTAAGAATTATTGTATTCATCCCCCCCCCACCCCACCCCCCCTACACAGCGTATTGTACATCTATATCTTTTGTGACAATTTTATTGTTGCCTCTTGAACATGTTTAAGATTTTTTGACTTATTCCACGTCCATGAGAACTATTTCATTTAGAATCCTTGGTGGACGGGACATTATAACTTTTTTTCCTTAAACATGTATTATGTATTTTTGTTCTATGCCATCTACATCCTCGAGGATCTCCTCACTATGCATCTATCGAACAAAGAGTAAATTTAATCTTATGTAATCTACAAGCAAGAAACCTGATCGACACAGTGTTTCGTTCATAAAATTGTGAAACAACGCTATTGTTATTTGCTGCGACACAATGGCGCACCCCTGAAAACCAGTATGTACGCCCTACACTACTTCAGTGTCTATACGGAGTAGCTCAGAACTGTGTTTCTGTTTGTCTGTTACGGCAAAAGCAAGGCAAATAAAAAACACTGATAAAGACGTAATATTTTTACGCTTTCAATAGAACTAGCAGCTACGAAACATTTATCACCACCGAAGAAATTGATTTAATGCGATTTTTTAGAAATATTGTAATGTTATCCTCACAGATTATGCATTGATACAAATGGCTTGTTTGACAATGGTAGCGGAAAGACATCTATAGGATGTAGAAAGGCCGGGACGACAGCGGGCGCTATAAATTCTGACAAAAAGTAACCCATGACGAACGATGGCAGCTATAAACATTGGATATAAGAAATTAAATAAAACATAAATAACAATAACACAGCTCACTCTCTGGAAGTCGCAAATGGGCATCTTTAAAATTGTCACGGTAAATTGCGAGTTACTGTGAAATAATTCCATTGAATCGTGCGCCCTTTTCATAACTCAGTGACAGATTGTAAGCACTGCCTAATCGATTTAGTCAGAATAAAGGTCCCTTATTCGTCAATCTAATTTTTTTCGCAATAAAATTTGTTTCCTGTTTAGCATACAACATCAAATTACTTAATAAATTCGTATTATCTATCTTTTTCCATATCAATCTTCCTACTTACAATTATGTAACCAACTCTCTTTCCGTAATTAAATTTTTCGCATATGGTTGCCTTTGCAGAAGCTGTCCACAGCATTGCTAACTTTTATGAGTTAAATGGATTACAGCTTGCATGGGCTACTTCCATAAAGCGCAAGAGGGCACTGCTTGACTTACTTTTCGACACTTTTTTGAAAAACATTCTGAAGGAATTGAGGTAACACATTTAATGTGCGAGGTAATTCAATATGAGTAATTAATTTCAACTGAATGTTTGAATTGATATTAATTAACTGAAATATGAATAGAAATGCAACTATTACGTGGTCTTGGTAAGTAGGAGTTCAGATTTGTAATCCACGTATCAAACCCCTTCTTTGGTGTATTTATCAAGCGCACACCGTTTGGCTTTTATTTTATATGACGACTGCCGTATTGAATTAAAGAAATACGTTTTTATTTTGCCCTGAATGACAACAAATAAAGATTGCATGAAGTTTGTATTTTTTCAATTCGCAGTATCTCCTCGAACATAAACTGAAACCGTGGACATGCAATGTTACGTGAACCAACGACCATAAAATAAGCTTATCCACAGGAGATGTGGATTCGAGAGACTACTAGATATATCACACGCAGTTTTTTTGTGTTACGAGAAGCATTTATTTGACTCGGGAGGTAGCAGTTTGTTCTCGGGACCACAGTGCAGCTGGGTGGAGGTCACAATACACAGTTTTTGTTATGTCGCTTTCTTGTCGGTTTGTTCGATAAAATTCTGCAGTTGATTGTAAACTAACTTATCGACGACCTAGACTTGTAACGTTTAGCTTGGTACAGAACTAGATGACAATGCAATACTAATTCGCATTCTCATCTGGTGTTTGTTGGAGGGTACTTTACATGCCACCGCAATTTTCTCCTTTTCCTGTTTCACTTACAAATACTCCGCGTTAAGCTTGGTTGCTGGTAAGTCTCCGTGTGAGCTCGATCCTCTCTCATTTTTATCTTCGAGCTCTTCGCGAGATAACCATAGGAGGAAGCGACGTACTGGTTGCCTCAAGTAAAGAGAAACTGAAATAATCCTGAAACCTACCACATGTCCCTGTTTTATTTTATCAGAATGTTTTAAATCGATTGAAAAACTTGAGATACACAAGACCAAGAAGCAGAAATAATTATTTAAATAAATATTTAAATGCAACCCGTTTTTAAAACAGTCTAAAAAGTATAAAATAATTTCTCCTAGGCCATACAGATTCCTTACGTCATACAGATAGCCCTGAAAATTTGTGCTTGCAAATTTGTAATAGCTATGAAAATCCTATTAGAATTTAAGATTAAAAACGTGGGGCGATTGCAATACACAGTTGATGCACTTCCTTTCTATTATGTGATGCAAACTCCCCGAGCTTTTCGTTTAAAAGTATTCTCATAGCTGTTAAAAATTTTAAAGACTATTTGTATGGGGTTAGGAATCCGTAAGGAGTTATAAGAAATTTTATACTTTTTCTCCATTTTGAAAACTGTTAGGTTAAAATATTTTTATTTTAATGCACTCTAACGCAAGAAAACGGCGCACTATGAAAGAATTACCGGAATGGGACGGAAATCTGTACATGTGGTATACATGTACAGACAAACAAATGATGACAATTTAAGAAAAACTGAATGATTTGTTCAAGAGAAAGAGCTTCAGCAACTGAGTAATTCAGTAAAGCGTTGTCCACCTCTGGTCCTTGTGTTGTTGTGGTCTTCAGTCCTGAGACTAGTTTGATGCAGCTCTCCATGCTACTCTATCCTGTGCAAACTTCTTCATCTCCCAGTACCTATTGCAACCTACATCCTTCTGAATCTGTTTAATGTATTCATCTCTTGGCTTCCCTCTACGATTTTTGCCCTCCATGCTGCCCTCCAATACCAACCGATCCCTTCTTCTTGTCAAGTTGTGCCATAAACTCCTCTTCTCCCCAATTCTATTCAGTACCTCCACATTAGTTATGTGATCTACCCGTCGAATCTTCAGCATTCTTCTGTAGCACCACATTTCGAAAGCTTTTATTCTCTTCTTGTCCAAAATATTTATCGTCCGTTTCACTTCCATACATGGCTACACTCCATACAAATACTTTCAGAAACGACTTCCTGACATTTAAATCTATACTCAATGTTAACAAATTTCTCTTCTTCAGCAACGCTTTTCTTGCCATTGCCAGTCTACATTTTATATCCTCTCTACTTCGACCATCATCAGTTATTTTGCTTCCCAAATAGCAAAACTCCTTTACTACTTTAAGTGTCTCATTTCCTAATCTAATTCCCGCAGCTTCATCCGATTTAATGCGACTACATTCCATTATCCTCGTTTTGTTTTTGTTGATGTTCATCTTACATCCTCCTTTCAAAACACTGTCCATTCCGCTCAGCTGCTCTTCCAGGTCTTTTGCTGTCTCTGACAGAATTACAATGTCATCGGCGAACCTCAAGGTTTTTATGATTCTCCATGGATTTTAATTCCTACTCCGAATTTTTCTTTTGTTTTCTTTATTGCTTGCTCAATATACAGATTGAATAACATCGGGGATAGGCTACAAGCCTGTGTCACTCCCTTCACAACCACTGCTTCCCTTTCATGTCCCTCGACTCTTATAACTGCCATCTGCTTTCTGTACAAATTGTAAATAACCTTTCGCTCCCTGTATTTGACCCCTGCCACCTTCTGAATTTGAAAGAGAGTATTCCAGTCAACCTTGTCGAAAGCTTTCTCTAAGTCTACAAATGCTAGAAACGTATGTTTGCCTGTCCTTAATCCGTTTTCTAAGATAAGTCGTACGGCCAGTATTGCCTCACGTGTTCCAACATTTCTACTGAATCCAAACTGATCTTTCCCGAGGTCGGCTTCTACCAGTTTTTCGTGTTAGTATTTTGCAGCAGTAACTTATTAGACTGATAGTTCGGTAATTTTCACATCTGTCAACACCGGCTTTCTTTGGGATTGGAATTATTATATTCTTCTTGAAGTATGGTCCTTATGCAAGCATTTATTAGGCTTGGTAGTGATAGTAGAGTTGTTGGATGTCCACCTGAGGGATGTCGTGTGAAGTTCTGTACACAGGCCCGTTAATCGTCAAAATCCTGAGGTATATGGAAGGCCCTGCTCATAATGCTCCAAACTTTCTCAGTTTGGGAGAGATCCAGTGACCTTGTTGGCCCAAGTAGTGTTTAACAAGCACGAAGACGAGTAGTAGGAACTCTCGCCATAGGCGGGCGGCCAATATCTTGCTGCAGTGTAAGAACAGAATGGCTTGCCATGAAGAGTAACAATTGGGCGTAGAATAACATCGATCTACCGCTGTGCTGAGAAGGTACCCCGTATGACAAGCTAAGGGGTCCTGCTATCAAAAGAAATGGCCATATAGAGGGCGACAAACGTGTTGGCATCCACCACTGTCCGGAGCGTTGTAGACACGTGTGTGCTCGGCATTGGGGCTCGATTCGAAGTGAGACTCATCGCTGAAGACATTTATACTCCAGTCAACTAGATTATATGCCGAAGGCATGTCTGGAGACGCCCTGGACAGTGGTGACAAACGAACCTGACTGTCATCTGTCGTTCTATCCGACAATCCGAAGTTAAGATTTTGGGCGACCATTTCTTGTCATTGCAGCGGTACGTGGATGGTATTTTATGTCCCGTTTGGTCGTCTTTCATGGCAAGCTTTCCTAGGCTTACATTTCGGCAAGAAAATGCACGTCCGCACACTGCGAGAGTTTCTAACGTCTTTCTCCGTGCTTGCCGAACACTTCCTTGGTCAGCGAGGTCGCATGACCTCTTCCCAATTGAAAACGTTTGGAGCATTATGGGCAGGGCTCTCAAACCAGATCGGTATACAGAGACTGAACGCTACAATAGCACAGAATTTGGCATGATATCCCTTAGGACGAGAGCCAACGACTCGATCAATCGATGACAAGTCGAATAACTGGTTATATGTGGCCCACAGATGGACCAACGCGCTATTGACTTGCTCAGTTCGTGAAGCTCTTCCTCTCGAATAAATACTCCAATGTTTCTGAAATTGTAATTGTTGTGACTGACACTTCGCAATTTTTCACAAACACAACTTTTATTGAGGGGTGGGGAGGGGAGGGGAGGGAGAGGGGAGGAAACGCAGGAAAACGGTGCAGTCGTCGTCATAATGCGGAAATGGAGCTATTTACCTGACGCCCAAAAGGGTACGATCATCGGCTTTCGAGCCAACGTTAAAGTCATTTCCGAAAATGTTACATTTGTAAACTGCGTGCCGCCGTGGTTAAGTATACAATGCATGGCAGAATGGCGCTATCCATATTTGGAGTCGAGGCAAGTGCGGTACACCACGGGCCATAGATGACAATGGCGAACGACGACTGCAGAGATGTGTACGGGCGAATAGACGTGCGACTGTTCAACTGAAGATGAAGCAAGAGACTGTCAACACTGTCTCCTCAACAACCACTCTGCGAACGTTGACACGTATTGTCTTTCCAGCAGGCGCCTGCTTCTTATACCAATGCTGACAGCTGTTCATCGGCGACGAACATTGGAATTTGCACTTCAATATGTTGTAGCTTGGCAGGAGAGCCAACACCGGGTTACAAGAGGAAGCCGAAAGGCACGCGTTTTAGCTCACGCAGGCTGGCGTGAGGTCTGGAACAGGACAAGGAAATTAGAATTTAGAAAAAACGGTCGTAGCTGGTGAAATACTTAACTTTAATCCATTAATGGTGAACGTCGGTCTTAACGGTACATCATTACAGTATCAATAGTAACTGGTAATGGCGCCTTGGTAGGTCGTAGCAAATGACGTAGCTGAAGGCTATGCTAACTATCGTCTCGGCAAATGAGAGCGTATTTTGTCAGTGAATCATCGCTAGCAAAGTCGGTTGTACAACCGGGGAGTGCTAGGAAGTCTCTCTAGACCTGCCGTGTGGTGGCGCTCGGTCTGCAATCACTGATAGTGGCGACACGCGGGTCCGACGTATACTAACGGACCGCGGCCGATTTAAAGGCTACCACCTAGCAAGTGTGGTGTCTGGCGGTGACACCACACAATATCCCAACTGGACGTTTACAGATTGGTGACAGGTGGCATTCTAGGATGACAGATGGCCTCTGCCATGTACCCGTGAAACGTCTAAAAGGGTCCAGGCTCGAGGAGGGGTCTGGGCAACGTCATTCTGGATCTCGTCATTCTGGAAGACACAGTCAACCAACACGTGTATGCACTCATCCTTGAGAAGAATGTCCACCCTTTCATGCTGTTTGCTTTTCTTTGGCACGATGTCATCTTCCAATGGCACAATGCAACGTGTGTGCATGCTTGGTACGTAGAGCACCAGGATGAGTTTACCATGCTTCCTTGGCCACCAAACTCCCAAATGTAAACCTAATCGAGAGTCTGTGGGACCACCTCGATACAGCTGTACGTGCCATGGATCCTCAAGCGAGAAATTTAGCGCAGCTGACCACGGCATTGGAGCCGGCATGGTTCCACATACCTGTCGGCAGCGTCCAGCACCTCACTCTCTTCCTGCACTTTTCGCAGCGGTCCGCGATGCAAAAGGTAATTATTCAGGCTTTTGACAGGCCGTGACGTGACTGGTCAGTGTATTTCCCCACTACAGCCTCCAGTGTGGCACCACCCTTCCTCGAACACCAGTGCCTCTACTCGCGATTTCCCTGAGCCACGCGGGGTAGCCGAGCGGTCTGGGGCGCCTTGTCATGGTCCGTGCGGCTCCCCCCGTGGGAGGTTCGATTCCGCCCTCGGGCATGGGTGTGTGTGTGTCGTCCGCAGCGTAAGTTAGTTTAACTTAGACTAAGTAGTGTGTAGGCTTAGGGACCGATGAACTCAGCAGTTTGGTCCCGTAAGACCTTACCACAAATTTCCAAATTTTCCGCGATTCCCGCGGTCCTACATAGAGACAGGGCCTTCCACTTCATTCTGCGTCACTATTTCAGCATACTGAAAATGCTTGTTGCCGCACACAGTTGCTGCGTTGTGCTCAATGCAGAAAACTAATTTACCGCATGAGTCTACAATTTGTCACTTTCCAGTATAAGATGCTACATGTTTCAATGAATTACAGCTTATTTATGACATAAATTCGAAAAAAGTCAAACTAGGCCACTGTGGCCGCTGGCCAGTTTTGATCGGTTCTGCCACTAAGGGAGGAATCACTTTGATATTCGTGGATTCCGTCACTTCCTTGCCGAGCTCGAGACGGTGAGGATGTATTCACAATTCACTGCAAGGTTCTAACGATTTTTTTAAAATCATCAATTTTATGAGTAATGATTTTACTTTCAAAAAGGTGTAAGACTGTTGATGCGACCCAGCACCATTTCCTCTCCTGTGCCAATCTCTTCACCTCGGAGTAACACTTGCACCCTACATCCTCAATTTTTTCCAGTCTCGGTCTTCTCCTACTTACACGCTACACCTACCTCAAGTACCATGGAATTTATTCCCTGATATCTTAATACATCTCCTGCAGTTCTGTCCCTCGTTCTTGTCAGTGTTTTCTTCACGTTCCTTTCTTCGCCGATTCTGCGGAGAACCTCCTCATTTCTTATCTTATAAATCCACCTAACTTTCAAAATTATTTTGTAGCACCACATCTCAAACGCTTAGATTCTCTTCTTTTCAACAACAGAACGCTGTGCTCCAGACTTACGTCTCAGATGTTTCTTCCCCAGATTAAGGCCTATGATGCAGACTTCTCTTGGCCAGGAATGCCATTTTTGGTCAGTGCTAGTCTGCTTTTTGTGTCCCTGCTCCTTCCATCACGGGCTATTTTGTGGCCTATGTTGCAGAATTCCGTAATTTCGTCTACTTCGTGATCCCCAGTTTTGATGTTAAGATTCTTGCTGTTCTCTTTTCCTCTACTGCTCATTACTTTCGCCTTTCATCGGTTTACTCTCGATGCTTTACTCATTCGAGCGTTCATTCTATTCAACATGTCTTTTTACCCCTTTCAGACCTGAAATTTTTCTTGAGGAAGGGAAATTTTTATTTATGTGGTAAATGCTCTTAGGTGTTTTTTAAAATGATTTTAGAGACAAGATTTATACAAAAATATTACCCATTTTAAAAATATGCTTTTACACTGAGCTTAATTTTATGGACTAAAATAACTAGTTACGAGATATTCTCTATTGCAATAAGTAGTAAAATGATTATTCAGTAATGACCATGCTAAATAACAGCAACAATATTCAGCTATACAGTGGGTAAAATATTCCGGAGGTAAAATAGTCCCCCATTCGGATCTCCGGGCGGGGACTACTCAAGAGGATGTCGTTATCAGGAGAAAGAAAACTGGCGTTCTACGGATCGGAGTGTGGAATGTCAGATCCCTTAATCGCCCAGGTAGGTTAGAAAATTTAAAAAGGGAAATGGATAGGTTAAAGTTAGATATAGTGGGAATTAGTGAAGTTCGGTGGCAGGAGGAACAAGACTTTTGGTCAGGTGATTACAGGGTTATAAATACAAAATCAAATAGGGGTACTGCAGGAGTAGGTTTAATAATGAATAAAAAAATAGGAGTCCGGGTTAGCTGCTACAAACAGCATAGTGAACGCATTATTGTGGCCACGATAGACACAAAGCCCACGCCTACTACAGTACTACAAGTTTATATGCCAACTAGCTCTGCAGATGATGAAGAAATTGATGAAATGTATGACGAGATAAAAGAAATTATTCAGGTAGTGAAGGGCGACGAAAATTTAATAGTCATGGGTGACTGGTATTCGTCAGTAGGAAAAGGGAGAGAAGGAAACATAGTAGGTGAATATGGATTGGGGGGAAGAAATGAAAGAGGAAGCCGCCTTGTAGAATTTTGCACAGAGCATAACTTAATCATAGCTAACACTTGGTTCAAGAATCATAAAAGAAGGTTGTATACCTGGAAGAATCCTGGAGATACTGAAAGGTATCAGGTAGATTATATAATGGTAAGACAGAGATTTAGGAACCAGGTTTTAAATTGTAAGACATTTCCAGGGGCAGATGTGGATTCTGACCACAATCTATTGGTTATGAACTGCAGATTGAAACTGAAGAAACTGCAAAAAGGTGGGAATTTAAGGAGATGGGACCTGGATAAACTGACTAAACCAGAGGTTGTAGAGAGTTTCAGGGAGAGCATAAGGGAACAATTGACAGTAATGGGGGAAAGAAATACAGTAGAAGAAGAATGGGTAGCTCTGAGGGATGAAGTAGTGAAGGCAGCAGAGAATCAAGTAGGTAAAAAGACGAGGGCTAATAGAAATCCTTGGGTAACAGAAGAAATATTGAATTTAATTAATGAAAGGAGAAAATATAAAAATGCAGTAAATGAAGCAGGCAAAAAGGAATACAAACGTCTCAAAAATGAGATCGACAGGAAGTGCAAAGTGGCTAAGCAGGGATGGCTAGAGGACAAATGTAAGGACGTAGAGGCTTGTCTCACTAGGGGTAAGATAGATACTGCCTACAGGAAAATTAAAGAGACCTTTGGAGAGAAGAGAACCACTTGTATGAATATCAAGAGCTCAGATGGCAACCCAGTTCTAAGCAAAGAAGGGAAGGCAGAAAGGTGGAAGGAGTATATAGAGGGTTTATACAAGGGCGATGTACTTGAGGACAATATTATGGAAGTGGAAGAGGATGTAGATGAAATGGGAGATAAGATACTGCGTGAAGAGTTTGACAGAGCACTGAAAGACCTGAGTCGAAACAAGGCCCCGGGAGTAGACAACATTCCATTAGAACTACTGATGGCCTTGGGAGAGCCAGTCATGACAAAGCTCTACCATCTGGTAGGCAAGATGTATGAGACAGGCGAAATACCCACAGACTTCAAGAAGAATATAATAATTCCAATTCCAAAGAAAGCAGGTGTTGACAGATGTGAAAATTACCGAACTATCAGTTTAATAAGTCACAGCTGCAAAATACTAACGCGAATTCTTTACAGACGAATGGAAAAACTGGTAGAAGCGGACTTCGGGGAAGATCAGTTTGAATTCCGTAGAAATGTTGGAACACGTGAGGCAATACTAACCTTACGACTTATCTTAGAAGAAAGATTAAGAAAAGGCAAACCTACGTTTCTAGCATTTGTAGACTTAGAGAAAGCTTTTGACAACGTTAACTGGAATACTCTCTTTCAAATTCTGAATGTGGCATGAGTAAAATACAGGGAGCAAAAGGCTATTTACAATTTGTACAAAAACCAGATGGCAGTTATAAGAGTCGAGGGGCATGAAAGGGAAGCAGTGGTTGGGAAAGGAGTGAGACAGGGTTGTAGCCTCTCCCCGATGTTATTCAATCTGTATATTGAGCAAGCAGTAAAGGAAACAAAAGAAAAATTCGGAGTAGGTATTAAAATTCATGGAGAAGAAGTAAAAACTTTGAGGTTCGCCGATGACATTGTAATTCTGTCAGAGACAGCAAAGGACTTGGAAGAGCAGTTGAACGGAATGGACAGTGTCTTGAAAGGACGATATAAGATGAACATCAACAAAAGCAAAACGAGGATAATGGAATGCAGTCAAATTAAATCGGGTGATGCTGAGGGGATTAGATTAGGAAATGAGACACTTAAAGTAGTAAAGGAGTTTTGCTCTTTAGGGAGCAAAATAACTGATGATGGTCGAAGTAGACAGGATATAAAATGTAGACTGGCAATGGCAAGGAAAGCGTTTCTGAAGAAGAGAAATTTGTTAACATCGAGTATAGATTGAAGTGTCAGGAAGTCGTTTCTGAAAGTATTTGTATGGAGTGTAGCTATGTATGGAAGTGAAACATGGACGATAACCAGTTTGGACAAGAAGAGAATAGAAGCTTTCGAAATGTGGTGCTACAGAAGAATGCTGAAGATGAGGTGGGTAGATCACGTAACTAATGAGGAGGTATTGAATAGGATTGGGGAGAAGAGAAGTTTGTGGCACAACTTGACAAGAAGAAGGGATCGGTTGGTAGGACATGTTTTAAGGCATCAAGGGATCACAAATTTAGCATTGGAGGGCAGCGTGGAGGGTAAAAATCGTAGAGTGAGACCAAGAGATGAATACACTAAGCAGATTCAGAAGGATGTAGGTTGCAGTAGGTACTGGGAGATGAAGAAGCTTGCACAGGATAGAGTAGCATGGAGAGCTGCATCAAACCAGTCTCAGGACTGAAGACCACAACAACAACAACAACAACAGTGAAATACAGGGAACCAAACACATCCGTGTATTCTGGTGGCCACGAGTTGCTGTGCACTCCTACACTGACTTGCTGAAATTATCATAGTGATAACCAACAACTGGGAGCATTTGCGCTCGATGAGGGTTGAGCATTTACAAATGTATTCTCTGAGGTTTGCACTGGGATAAAATACATCTTTTGCAGCAAAGATACAGTAAATGTAATGTACACAATTGTTACCAGAGAATATGAAAGGATTAATCTTCTTCACTTTCACTAACGATAGCAATATCCTCGGCGAATCTTATCATTGATATCTTTTGAGCGTGAACTTTAATGTCCTCTTAAACCTTTCTTTTATTTCTGTTATAGCTTCTCACTGTCTTAAAACTTCTTTAGTTGATGTAAGTGTAAATGAGACAATGCGAATTGTTACAGGGTGTCTCAGACCCACACCAACGGATAATTGGTATCTACTTCCTGGAATTGCCCCATCCAAGATCAGAAGGCAGGTGGCAGCAGACGCTGAGAGAACAAAGAAAGAAACAGATTCTCGACACCCGCTGAATGGGCACGTCGCTCATGGTCGGAGGCTTAAGTCTAGAAATAGCTTTGTTGCAGGGACCAAGATCCTTGACGGTTCACAGGAAGATAATAGAGTCCGTAAATGGGAGAATGAACAAATCGCACTGCAGATAATACCAAAAGAGCAAATGGCATCTAGAAACAAACTTCCTTATACTGTGTGGAGAACACTAAATAGGCTGAGGGCTGGTGTACCCAGATGCAAAACTAATCTGTGCAAGTGGGGACTGCTGACTAACGATGACGACGTTCTTTGCGGATGCGGAGAGGTACAAGACGAGGCACATCTGCTCATGTCCCGACTACTGCCGGAGCCCTGCAGTTTTATTGACCTACTACAAGCCAACGACGAAGTCGTAGCGGTGGCTAACTATTGGGAAAATAAAATTTGATCTGGACACGGAAAAGTAAACAACTTCTTTAGTCCGAGCTCTTCCGTTTTGTCTTCCAGTCACATCGTTCTCTCTTGGTTCCTGTATGTATTGTATATTAGTCGTCTTTCCTTATGCTTTACCTCTATTTTTCTCAGAACTTTGAATGTCTTGTACCATTCTTTTCCTAGAATTATGATATTAAAGTTAATATCATAAGCATTGACATTCCATGAGCGGATTTCAATCTTAGGGGGTTGTATAGAACAACGTACAGTTGAAGTAATTGAAAGGTGGCTACACTGTGCCACTGCGCCAGAGAGTGCGCCAAAGAGTACTATCAAGCCGCCTCCACAGTGCGTGTTAAGAGATCGTAGAAGTCAGTGCTTGTTGAGAGTTCATGGCAGTCAGTGTTTGTCGAGAGCTCGTAGCAGTGTGTGCGTGGGCAGAGCTCGTGGTTGTCGTGAAGTTGGAGCGAGATGTTGTAGTAAAGAGTGTTTGTTCCATGTTTTATGCAGTTATTTGATGGGAGAGATAGCAGATGTTATTGTAATGAGTGCATTTCGTCAATATATATGAAGGTAAAAACTACAATGTTCTTTTATTAATTGTGTGTCTGAAATAATGCGTCACTACAGGTTCAGTCAACAAAGCATCTGGCTTGTGTTCTTGTATTAGAGTGAATTCTGGTTTTCTTGCGTAATTATAGTT
The DNA here is from genome assembly GCF_021461385.2 of Schistocerca piceifrons. NCBI lineage: Eukaryota > Metazoa > Arthropoda > Insecta > Orthoptera > Acrididae > Schistocerca > Schistocerca piceifrons. Next base: position 389,349,608 of record NC_060143.1, on the reverse strand, counting down.
TTTCTAATTTTCTTTTGTCACGTCAGTATAATTGGTATTTAAAATTCTTGTCTTGTTGGAAAAGAACCGTGCCAGATGTGGACGTTGAGTCACACTCCCACATACAGAACAGTTACTCTTGTGCTTGTTGGCTTCGTAGATTTTATAGTTGCTGGGGACTTAATTAATTAACTGTGTTTACGAAAATTTTCTTACATTGTTTGTTGCAGTCAGATAGCGTAAATATACTAGTCAGGGCCAGCCGATTACGAGACACTGCGTAATCGGACATACAGTTACAAAAAAAAAATATTTTCAATTAATATTTAATTAAGCCCCCATGCACGTGGCGACCGCTGCTTCGGATCGTCCCTTGGATTCTTCTGATTGTAAAAATAGTAGACAGTAGTATTGTTGTAGTAATTTGTAGTTAGTAATTGTAGTCTATTTTGCATGTGTAGATTTGGTAATTGTCATTCTTCTAATGGTATTTTTTCTCAGAATTAAATTTGTTGTCTTGTCAACGGGTTTGACAATTTAGTGCAATTATTTCAATTGTTCGATTGATCGTGTTTGAGGGAGTCATTGCATTTGAATGGTATTGTTGGAGATAAAGAGTCACCGTGTGTAATTTTCGTACAGTGACGAATTTTTTGTATATTTTGTAAATGATTACGCGATCAATGATAAAGGCAAAAATGATGAATAGTGAGAATAACGAAATTGTTGTCATGGCGAACTCGCCAACAGAGGAAAACAGTATGATGGATAATGAAGTGGAAAACAATGTAATAAGTCGGGAAAATAGTCCAGAACCATTTCAAAATTTTTCTCAATCAGAAAATCCACAGAATCCGAGATTAACGATAGAAGATTCTGGAATAGTATCGAACACTGATAGCTTTACAGCTATGACGAAGGAAAATAGTTTTGCGGGAGATGTTAGGGGCGAAAAGAATTCTGAACAATTTAATATGGAGCAGTTGATGGGTGCAATATTAAATCTGGGATCACAAATGGAAACAATTAAAACTGAGATGGGAACAATTAAAACTGAGATGGGAACAATTAAAACACAGATGGGAACAATGGAAACACGGTTACGATCTGAATTAAAAACAGAAATAGGAACAATTAGAACTGAGATGAAAGCAATGACAACACGGTTATGCTCAAAAATAGGAACAATTGAAACAGAAATAGGAACAACTAAAACCGAGATGAAAGCAGTGGGATCACAGTTACGATCTGAATTAGAAACTGATAGGGGAACAATGGAAACTCAGTTAGGCTCACGAACAGGGACATGTTTCAAATACATGAAAGACGAATCAAATAAAGAAATTAGAGAAGAAGTACAACCGATTTTGAAGGCTCACAATAATAGTTTAATTTCAACAGAAATCAGACAAGAGGAACAGGACAGAGAACGGGAAGAAAAAGATCGCGTGATAGTACAGAAATTTTCAGAGTTAAATTTACAACGTGCACACTATAAGGCAGAAATAATTGAAAGAATCGAGGAATTCGTACCAAATGACAGAATAAATAACTTAACGCAACAGTGTGAACAGTTAACTACTAAATGTGACAACACCGAAACCCGAGTCGCGACATTTACAGAAGACGTAAATAAACAGAAAGAACAATTAAGTGACTCATCGGAAAGAGTTGAGATGATCGCAGATAAATTGACAAGTGTTAGTTTAGCAGAAGGGTGTGAAGAAAGTAATTTATTTCATTTACGAGAAGCAACAAGAGAGCGCCAGGCGCGCGAACTTGACAATAATCGACATTCGGACTGGGACAGACGCGATAGGTCTTTGTCGCCACGAGGCGAAAACTTTGACTATAAACACTTTTTGACTGTTCGGAAATTTAAGATCTTCCGCAATTCTAAGAATGACATACATCCATGTTCATGGCTAGATCAATTTACGTACGCACTACCGCCAAATTTGCCATTAAGTCACAAACTTGAAATTATGAGCAGCTATTAATGTCCTCAGGGGATTCACTACTCTAAGTGAATATGTGCCGTAGCGAGCATAGGGCCCCGAGCTGTAGTGGTGCTATTTCTCTCTTAGTTTTCTGCACCGCTGCCTACTCTTTTACTATTCTTTGCATCTGTCAAAAGCAACTCTTCTACTATCAATCTATCTAGTGAGTAAGTAAACAATAACCGGATTTGACTAATTTACCCAAATGTGATTTCGGAAATTACCATGTGGAGTTACTGTACCTTCAGCAGCATTCATTTGTAGTTTATATGAGATTTTACCTGTTTATCTTCGTGACAACATTACTTCATATGTTGACGACATTCTTATTGCTAAACGTTCTTGGAGTGAGCACAACAAAATTTTGGATTCATTATTACGTATTTTTGCACGAGTTGGCATGACAGTGAACTTGGAAAAATCTGAATTTGGTCGTTCTCAGGTGAAATTTCTCGGTCACATTATTTCTACAGAAGGTATTCTCCCTGATCCAAAAAAATTAGACGCTGTTCGTAATTATGTTGTTCCTACCACAAAACGTGAGGTTCGTAGTTTCTAAAATTTTTGTGGAATGATATACTTTTGAAAAATTTTTGTGGAATGACATACTTCTGAGAAACCAACAGCTAGATGTAAACATGCGGAGAGTACAAGGATACCGCGCTGTGTTTTGGCGGCGGCACATACTCAAAGCAACAGTCAAGTCTGCGCGCCGCACAAGGCAGTCGTTGACCGCAAACAATTGCTTCCTACGTCACGCGCCTACAGCTGATCGAGGGCTCAGTGCGAATGCACTGACAGCCGTAAACAAATACACAGTCTAATTTCTCCGACTAAATTCTGTATAAAGCTATAAGGACTTGTTTAATTGTGTTATTAACATTCAGTATTTTGCAGGATACGGTTGTATAAAGTATTTAAGACCTTCAGGTAAATTCTGTGCGTGTCCGACGTTAAGACGACCTGCTATCGAGAAAATTTCAGGAAGAATGTAATTTCGAAGAAGAAAGTAATTAACTAAAAAAGGTAACTATTAATTGAGTTCATTTTCAGGTAACAAATTTCCACTTAGGTACGTACTTTAGACGTAATTTGCTGCTCGCGATTACGTGGTTCATGCCTTGTGCTAAATTTTATGTTCTATGGATTTACTTGTGAAGCGACGTGCTTGTATACATTTACTGATTTTGACAATTATTGATTAATGAACTGGGTTGTAACTTGTGTATATTATGCATCGCTTGGCTGCTATGCTATTTCACTGATGTCATATTTTATTTAATTATGTGCCTGCTGTGCTTATTTATTTAAATTATAATTGTAACCTGATTAATTGTGCTGACTGTGGTTATGTATGTAGGTTATACTTTGTGATTTATCTGCTTGCGCCTTCATGTTTACTTGCTAAGATGACATATGAACATTTATTTGCTTATGCTGATATGATGCTAATGACCTGTTTATTACGTAAGATATATGTTTACTGCTATGCGTATGGATTACATATTTACACATTTCTGTTTTGTTGCCATAACTGCTCTTTAATTTGGTGTATAGAAATGCTGATATACTGTGTATAAACATAGAGTTTAGGTCACACTATTGGATTAATTATAGATTGTTCGCTTGGCAGAGCCTCGTTGTAGGAATTGTGCTGCATCCACTTGTTGACATTCTGTTCTCTACTGGTATATTTACTCGCTATTGCATGTTTTGCTTACGCTCAGTGCCATATTTTTAAGATAAAGAAAATTAACTGCTATCATTCGACGAACGACATTAGTACAAGAAAGTCATTGAAGTCACATGAGCTGAGGTTTTATGGAAGCTGTATAAATTTATGCTAATAGGAAGGAGGCTAACGACATGACAGACCGAAACTAGGTTTAGACCATTAATAGTTATTACACTGCATTTTTCGTGAGCAATTGAAATAGGAAGTGACACTTGACACAAGAAATACTCCACATGTTTGCTTCTGTTTGCCATAATTCTTGAAGTGGTGTACACACTGTGAAATATTATGATTATTCAAACTCCGTAATCGTACTTAATTACTGAGAGTTATTCGAACTAAGTCTGTTAGAGGTCATGTATGCATTTCTTTGTTTATAATTCATAATGAGTAGAAGATTTGGCTCAGATGGATTACACAGAGGTTGTGTGTTGACAATGTGTCTTCAGATTGTGTGGGATGATGAACTGAAGTTTGTACTAGGATTTTATCTGTACTTGTTCGAGGAGACTGACTAGAGGAAAGAGTTGTGTTGGAAGTGAGATGATATTGGCAATAAGGTTCATATTTATCGACGTATTAAAGAGGTATTATTGAGGTATAGAGATTATATGAAGTTGATGATTATTGGAGTTTTTGTGGACAAGAGGTAAGGTAAATGATATTGGTGATAAGACGTATTGAAGAGGTATTATTGAGGTATTATTGAGATTGTGTGAAGTTGATGATTATTGGAGTTTTGGTGGATAAGAGGTAAAGTAAGTGAAATGCATATTTTTTTTGTTGGTCTTATGGAACAAGGAGGATGAAGATAGCAGACTAGAACACTAAATTAGAAGGGAGGTAGTCTATACACACACTTTGTTAAATCACTAAGCAGTATATACTTTTTTTTGGAGAGAGGAAGTAATTGCATATCTTGGCTCACTGACAGTTGTTCAACAACAGTACATTTTGATCTGGCTTGGCAAACATTGGTCTTGACATGATCACTATGACGTTGACTAACTATTATTGACTGTTATACATTGCTGCCAGTACTACTTAATACACATGATGAATATTGGATTTTGACAGAATTACATTTACACAATTAACACTATTCAATTACACAGTAGTATTTAATGTGGATGAGAGATGAGTGAGTGTGTTTTGTGTGTTTTCCTTTACTAATCCTACCCACCTATCTCCTAAATATTATTTTATTTATTTGTAGTGGCTTGCACTGACACCCATAAATATTATAGGTTTACTGGTATTTGAGTATTTGTAATAGTTAATAGGACAATTATCTGACATCATTTGTGTGTTTGTTATGATTTGTATGTTACTGTAAAAGCATTTGTATGTGTATTCAAACTATTGTTCATGCCTGAACTGTCTGATTAGTGAAGATAAATATTCTGAACTGTTACCTGCACTTTTCAACATGATGTGTGACATTTGGTCGTGTTTAATTTCTGCTGATGAACTGTGTGATCAGTGATTGTAAAAAAAAAAAAAAAAATTGTGGACTGTTACCTGTACCTTTTCTACATGATTGGTGCCAGCAGGACATGTTTAATTTCTGCTCATAAACTCTGATGAACAGTGTGATCAGTGCTAGTGAATTTTATCGAACTGCTTCTACTGAAATAATGTCACTTGTTGCTGTCTGCACCTGCTCAACATTGCTGGGTGCAACTGATGGACTGCTCCTACTGAAATGGTGTCACTTGTTGGTGTCTGCACCTGCACTCAACATTGCTGGGTGCAACTGATGAACTGTTTCTACTGAAATGAAGTCACTTGTTGCTGTTTGCACCTGCTCAACATTGCTGGGTGCAACTGATGAACTGTTTTTACTGAAATGAAGTCACTTGTTGCTGTCTGCACCTACTCAACATTGCTGGGTGCCTCTGATGGACTGCTTCTACTGAAATGATGTCACTTGTTGGTGTCTGCACCTACTCAACATTGCTGGGTGCCTCTGATGGACTGCTTCTACTGAACTAATGTGACTTGTTGCTGTGTGTACCTCTTGAACTTTACTGAGTGCCACTGTTAGAACTGTTTCTACTGAAATGATGTTACTTTTTGCTGTCTGCACCTACTCAACATTGCTGGGTGCCACAGATGGACTGTTTTTACTGAAATGGTATCACTTGTTGGTGTCTGCACCTGCTCTCAACATTGCTGGGTGCAACTGGTGAACTGCTTTTACTGAAATGAAGTCACTTGTTGGCGTCTGCACCTGCTTAACATTGCTGGGTGCATCTGATGGATTGCTTCTACTGAAATAATGTGACTTGTTGCTGGGTGTACCTGCTAAACTTTACTGGGTGCAACTGATGAACTGCTTCTACTGAAAAGATGTCACCTGTTAGTGTCTTTTTTTTTTTGTTTGTATAAACTAATCATTGAAAGCATTTTATGTGAACATTTGTATAAACTAATTTTTTGTATATTGTGTAAACTATTATGTAAAGTCACATGTATGAAAAGAAGTTGTATTGCTTACTGTATTTCATATGTTAGGTTAGTAAAAGGTCAGTGCAAAGCCAAAATTTTTAACTAATTATGTGATATTTAGGTATTAATATTATCTTTTATTTTTGTCTGTATTTTTCTGGACGAATTTGGTGGTATTTTCACCACCAATGCTGGCAAAAATACCATCAAATTCTGGCCTGTGGAGGAGGGGCATATGAAAGGTGGCTACACTGTGCCACTGCGCCCGAGAGTGCGCCAAAGAGTACTATTAAGCCGCCTCCACAGTGCGTGTTAAGAGATCGTAGAAGTCAGTGCTTGTTGAGAGTTCATGGCAGTCAGTGTTTGTCGAGAGCTCGTAGCAGTGTGTGCGTGGGCAGAGCTCGTGGTTGTCGTGAAGTTGGAGCGAGATGTTGTAGTAAAGAGTGTTTGTTCCATGTTTTATGCAGTTATTTGATGGGAGAGATAGCAGATGTTATTGTAATGAGTGCATTTTCTTACATTGTTTGTTGCAGTCAGATAGCGTAAATATACTAGTCAGGGCCAGCCGATTACGAGACACTGCGTAATCGGACATACAGTTACTAAAACTAAAAACATTTTCAATTAATATTTAATTAAGCCCCCATGCATAATATTTTGGTGCGGCATTCTATAATAATGACATTCGTTCTAGTTTAGGTTTTCACATGATAGCAGCTTATGTTCCACATTAAATTAGCATTGGACATTCAAATTGCAGATCAACGTATACTTAATCTGGATGTAGCTCAGTGCCCATCTTATACATAAGTGTGAAAATTATTATTCAAGTAGAGCTTTTGCAAAATGGAACACTTTTGTGGTACATACTAATTTATTTAACAGTTAAGTGTTCATCAATATTTTGGGTGCTTCCCTTTGACGTTTACAGTGAAGTTCCTCTTGTGCGTGCTTTCTGTTAGAATTGGGAAAAGATTTAATCTAAATGTGAAAATTTTTGGTCAGGTTTCTCCTTGACTATTATTGATATCGAATGAAGCAGTACGTTCACAAACATATTAACTGGTTCTTGGGTCGGTTCTTGGTAGAACAACACACTAATAAATGAAAATCACTCTATTGTTTATGTTCTACAAATGTTCATGTGTGTGTGGATTCATAAGGGACCAAACTGCTGAGGTCATCGGTCCCTAGACTTACACGCTACTTAAACTAACTTATGCTGAGAACAACACACCCATGCCCGAGGGAGGACCCGAACCTCCGGCGAGAGGGGCCACGCAGTCCGTGACAGGCGCCTTAAACCACGCGGCTGCTCCGCGCGGTTATGTTCTACAGGGTACTACAATATAATGCTTTTGATTCATTAATAAATTTAGTGTTAAATTTAGTCTGTATTTATGTCCATTAAGGAGTTTTGAACCTCAAGCATTAAGTGGATTTTTGTGGATTAATATTTGTGACAGTACGTCACATAAATAGACATTTAGAGAAAAGGAAAAAAAAAAGGTTTTTGCTTGTGTCACGTGTGAATTATAAATTATTTCAAGACTGTGTACGTGTGCGCGATGTATAAGAAAGATTAAAAAAGTTAAATAATACCACCAAATATCACAAACAGTGATGTGATATATAAAAAAAGAACATTCTTTTTATCTGTGTAATGAAAATGGACATGACCGGAGACTATTGCTTTATTGAAAGCCTTCTTGTTTTTGTTTCGTCTAGAGGTAGGCCGCCATTGCAGCGCTGGATAATAATTAATGTAAGTTTTTCTGTATTTTTGCAAAATATAATAGAAATTATTAGAAAGTGTGTATTATTGACTTAGTTTTCACCTCTCATGATCGCAACCATTAATTCTCATTAAACAAGTTTTTGCAGAACTTAGTAGTGCAGGGAACTCATCTCCCCTAGCAGGATTTAGTCGGCCATTACGCTGACTGTATTATTTAATTAAAATTTCATGTCATACTTGTGGTGTCACCGCCAGACACCACACCTGCTAGGTGGTAGCCTTTAAATCGGTCGTGGTCCGTTAGTATACGTCGGACCCGCGTGTCGCCACTATCAGTGATTGCAGACCGAGCGCCGCCACACGGCAGGTCTAGTCTAGAGAGACTCCCTAGCAGTCGCCCCAGTTGTACAGCTGACTTCGCCAGCGATGGTTCACAGTCTACATACGCTCATTTTCAGAGACGACAAGTTTAGCATAGCCTTCAGCTGCGTCATTTGCTACGACCTAGCAAGGCGCCATATTCAGTTACTATAGTTACTTCAAGAATGTATTATGAACAGATAATATTGTGAATCATGTACCGTCAAGAGCGACGTTCATCATTAATGGATTAAAGTTAAGTATCAAACTAATTACGTCCGCTTTCTGAATTCTCATTCCTTGTCATGTTCCAGACCTCACGTCAGTATAGTTCTTCCCTCTTCACGCCAGCCTGCGTGAGCTAAAACGCGTGCGTTTCGGCCTCCACTCATAACACGGTGTTGGCTCCTCAGCTAACACAAAAATAATATTAAATTTAAATGCGAGAGACTTCTCAATTTTGATCTTTCATTAATTTCAAAGTTAAAGACAGTAGTGATAGATTTCATTTACCAAAATTCACAGCATTGAATGAGTTCAGTATGTTTCATTTTGGCCGCCTAACGACAGATGAGATTCTCTCCAGTTTTGCTTCGCAAATAATGAAGAAGAAATATTGAAAATCGTTACATTCCCTAAGCTCCGCAATATCTCAGCTAATCTTTGTGACATTTGGTACATAAATAACCAGTAGCCCCTGAGACCCATGTGATTAATTACAGTTTGCGTAAGAATATGCATATTTTCTTTTCTAAATAGCAGTGCTTACGCGAACTACTTATTAGAAGGCGGTGAGTCACGCGATGTGTGTTAAAAAAAAAAAAAAAAATCGTATGAGTTTCGGGGCAGCCGATGACAGTACGAGTGTTATCGCGGTATAAGTTAATTAAAAGTCTCATGCTAGCCCACAATATTTAAAGCCACCCCAACTAAAATTATAAAACATATAATTATAAAAATAAAAATACATAATTATCCCGCGATAAAGTGCCACACACCCACACATATACAGTTATACCGTGACATATTGCAGAAAGTGTTGCCTTGCGACTTTGTGGTAATCAGTGACACTGTCTTCTATTCCTGTCGCGTTACATCACGTTTTGTAAACAATTGCATGTGCAATTAATGAATATATTGTTCTCTCATGGAGCTCGTAATTCCGAAAAATTTCATTCTGAATCCAATTGTTTTCACATTTCTGCTTTGAGCAATCATTTTGCAAAGCAACATTTGTCCTCTCCGGCCAGTTTGCCTCTAACAGTATCGCTACTGTCACTTCCGAGAACGAGCATATCCTTTCACATGCCGATGTGTCAGTTGCTGAGCGGAAAATTCGAGCAAGCGCCTGATCGTACATTTGTCCGATCGGTGGCCTGTGGATTCGGTGACGCTTCGTTGAAGACTGTTCTGGGTGGATGAAATGTTTGCAACGGCCCAGCGTGGAATTACGCCCCCCGTCCTTCCTTTTTATTGCGGCTCTGGAAGTGAACATCATTCATCTGAGAGAGAGATACGGCTCTGCCTGCAGTGCACATAATTCTGTAGACCGCAGAGTCGTAGCCGATACCGAGGGATGATTGACGAAACTGCAGAAGCAAGTCCCATAGCGGCCCTACCTCCGGAAGGGGACGCAACGCCTCCTGTTTTGACGTCCGTCGCTGGCGCGTGTTTTATATTGAGGTTGGTTTGTTTGTACCAACTGATAGGCGAACAGGAAGGCAGCACCTAGGTAACTACTCGTGTCACCACACGTCACTCTTTGTTTCCACAGAAGGACAACAAATATGATACTAATAGCTTTAATGTGTTTAACGTGTAAGTAATAAATCATATCACTGCTACTATACAAGCAGAGAGAGGTTCAAACTTCCTGGCAGATTAAAACTGTGTGCCCGACCGAGACTCGAACTCGGCACCTTTGCCTTTCGCGGGCAAGGTAGGAGACGAAGGTAGGTTTGGAATGTAGGAGACGAGATACTAGCAGATGTAAAGCTGTGAGGATCGGGCGTGAGTCGTGCTTCGGTAGCTCAGATGGTAGAGCACTTGCCCGCGAAAGGCAAAGATCCCGAGTTCGAGTCTCGGTCGGGCACACAGTTTTAATCTGCCAGGAAGTTTCATATCAGCGCACACTCCGCTGCAGAGTGAAAATCTCATTCTCGAGAGAGAGGTTATTTAGAACTAGTACGGAACACAGGCCAGCCGGAGTGGCCGAGCGGTTCTAGGAGCTACCGTCTGGAACCGCGCGACTGCTACGGTCACAGGTTCGAATCCTGCCTCGGGCATGGATGTGTGTGATGTCCTTAGGTTAGTTAGGTTTAAGTAGTTCTAAGTTCTAGGGGACTGATGACTTCAGAAGTTGTCCCATAGTGCTCAGAGTCATTTGAACCATTTGAACGGAACACAGGCTGAAGTTACAAGAGTCGAAGGCCATGGAAAGGACGCACCTTCTAAAGGAGGACTGATACAGAATTATTGCTCATCCACGATGTTACTTCTATTGTACATTTAGCAAGCCATAAAGGAAGCAAAGGTGAAATTTGGAAAGGGAAGTAAATGTCGGGGGAACGAAGTCAGAATCTGAAATTTTTCGATGACATAGTGATTAATGTTAGAGACATCAAAGCTCAGGGAACATCTCTCGAACGGAATAGATAGTTTCTTTAAAAGAGGTGTAAGATGAATATTGACAAAAGTAAAAGAAGGCTAATGAAATGAAGTCGAATTAGATCAGGAAATGATACCATAAGAGACACTAAAAACAATAGATTGCTTGTGCCTTTTGGACATCGACGTAATTGTTGAGGGTGGAAGTAGAGATATAAAATACAAATTGACCACAGATAGAAAGAGGGTCCTGAAAAAGGTAATTAGTTAAATTTAAATTTTAGGAAGTTTCTTCTGAAAGTAAATGTCTGGAATGTAGCCTTGTACGAAAGTAGAACTTGAACGATAAAGAGGAGAAGAAGCTTTTGAAATGTCGTGCTAAAGGAGATTACAAACAGTTTTCTGTGGACATTCCTCGTTAGGTCGTACAGGACGGTTCCTCCTACCTCTTTTTGTCAGAGTGGTTACTATTGCCAATGAATTATCGCCCGTAGCGTTATCGAACCGTTGTAAATCTGTTCTCGTATTTATGTGGAGGACTTTACATTTATTGATGTCCAAGATCAACTGCCACTGTACATCAGTCGATAAAGCTCTGCAGGCCCTCCTGTACTTGCTGTAGTCTTCCTTCGTTGCAACTTTCCTATAGACAATAGCATTGTTTCCTAACAGCTTCACACAACTCCCAACAATATCCGATAAAAGAAACAGCAAGCACCCTGTAACACTCTCTTGGGTGTACCTCTGAAATTACCTTTATTTCTGTCAATTTCATCCTATTAAGAACGACGTGCTGAATTCAGTCACAAATCTAATTCGATAACCGGCGATCTCATATTTTATTTACTACACTGCACAGTGCTGAACTGTACCGAATGGCTTGCGCAAGTCAGGGAACACTGCACTTACCAAAGTGAAATTTTCACCCTGCAACGGAGTGTACGCTTATATTAAATTTCCTGGCAGATTAAAACTGTGTGTCAGACCGAGACTCGGACTCGGGACCTTCGCTTTTCGCGGGCAAGTGCTCTACCGGCTGAGGTACCATGCCAGGAAGTCTCAAGTCAGCGCACACAACGCTGCAAAGTGAAAATTGCACTCTGGATACATCCCCTAGGCTGTCGATAAGCCCTGTCTCCGCAATATCCTTTCTTTCAGGAGTGCTAGTCCTGCTTGTTTCGCAGGAGAATTGTTAAGTTTGGTAGGTAGGAGATGTACTGGAGGAAGTAAAGCTCTGAGGGCAGTTCGTAAGTCGTGCTTCGGTGGCTCTGTCGGTGGAGCACTTTCCCGCGAAAAGTAAAGATCCCAGGTCAGAGCGAACTTATTTACTACAAGCTTTTGTTTACCGGATCAATGTAACTGTCTGTAGAGAAGATTTTAGTTTTCTAGAAAAGTCATACGTGACCATAAAACACGTCCATAAATCTACTACGAGGGTGAGTCAAATGAAAACTTTAAATTTGTAATAACAAATCGAAATTTCGCGCCGTGATCCTGTAAGTTGGTAAGCGTGCTACAAACAGCGTGCAGATTGGCCTGTAGGTGGCATCATAGTGCAGATGCACACATACCATCGCAGTATCAGTATAAAGATGGCCGCCCCACTTCCGGCTTACACCAGGGAAGAACAGCGTTCTGTTACTCGGTTTTTGCGTAGTGATGGTATGAAACCTAGTGAAATTCATCGTCGAATGAACGTTCAGTACGGTGATGCATGTTTGTCACAGCAGAAAGTCTACAAATGGACTAGGAAGTTCGCGAATGGTGTGACTTCAGTGGAAGATGCTCCTCGTCCAGGTCAGGCACAACGAGTTGTGACTCCACAGACCATTGCAGTGTTGAAGCCATAGTGAAGGAAAACCACTGAATGACATTGCAGCATGTTTGCAGATTAGTCATGGGTCAGCACACCACATTGTGCATGATGTGCTCCAGTTTCACAAAGTGTCTGCAAGATGGGTGCCACGGCAGCTGACTCCTGAAATGAGAGAACGACATGTTGATGCTTGTGAAGAACTTCTTCGGCGATTTGAACGAGAAGGTGGTGGCTTCCTTGCAAGAATCGTTACTTGGGACGAAACCTGGGTTCACTTCCACCAACCGGAAACGAAGAGAGCGAGCAAGGAATGGCGTCGTTCTTCATCACCAAATCCAAAGATGTTTCGAACAGAACCATCAGCAGGGAAGGTTATGCTGACGCTCTTTTGGGACGAAAAAAGTGTCATTTTGGAGCATTTCATGCCTAGAGGGACCACTGTCACCAGTGCATCATACACAGATCACCTAAAAAATCATCTGCGGCCTGCAATCAAATCAAAGGGACGTGGATTGCTGTCAGCAGGTGTCCTTTTGCAACATGAGAATGCAAGGCCCCACACTGCCCGTACAACAGTTGCAACATTCACAGACATGCATTTTGAGTGTCTTCCTCATCCACCATACTCACCAAACCTTGCCCCAAGTGATTTCCATATGTTTGGACCACTCAAAGACGCAATTGGAGAAAAGAAGTTCCGTTCTGATGAAGAGGTACGCCACGCGGTGAATGAGTGGTTGCGCGGACTACCAAAATAATTTTTTTCTAAAGGAATTTATGCACTTTGTAAGCGCTGGAGGACTTGCATTGAGCGTGGGGGAGATTATGTTGATAAGTGATACAGCTTTGTACCACTTCTGCACAATAAATAGTATTTAAAAAATATTTAAGGTTTTCATTTGACTCACCCTCGTAGTATTTCGAGTGTCATTGATATAGGACTACAATCGCTTGCATCTGTTCGACGACACACCTCATAAACGGGACGGACACACTCATACATTTTTCCAATCGCTTGGTCCCCGTTCTTCTTTCAGCGATCTACGATACGTTCTACAAGAGGAACAAGTTATTTCACACAATCAGTCTAGATCAGTTTAGGTCAGATGTCCACCACAGCCTTACTACGTTTCACGTAGGAAGCAAACGGAAGAACAGAGACCTTTTAGAATAAATTGAAACAATTTTTCACATTCTAAAATGTTGTAACTGGGCGAATTTATTTCTATAGTTATTGCAAGAATCCAAACGTCTTAGAACAAAGTGAAATACTCTTGCACATTCGAAAATATTCTAAATAGATGAATTTATTTCTGCAGTCATAGTGTCTTTAGTAATTTTGCAAACTTATCTTTTCCTAACTAGACCAAATGTCTAAAAATTACAACCATATGCAGAATGCAGGTCACTTCTGAACTCTACACGGAGCCATTTTACGAATAAAAAAATGATATCTTTCAGCACCGTTGTTATTTGACATGTTTCACTTTAATTATTCACACCTGTCTTTAAGTTGCAAGCAAATGTGTGTGACTGCGAAGTTTGTGTTTAGCATTGCAAAACACGACTACTTCAAGGTGTATGCAAACGATACTAGAATCAGTAACAAATATTCGTAGCAATGTTTATTAGTCATCAAGCTGATTATGTGACAGGACCTGCGGAAATTCCCATGCCCCACACGAGCGTACGACGTAATGATGTTAAGCAACTGGAGATGAAATGGGATGTGCCACGCTTGTTAATGAAAACCACGCCTTGTGAACGCGGACAGATGTTTGCTCACACATTTAATGAATGTACACTCTTTGACATAAAACTTGACCGGCGGCCGGCCGCTTCAGAGGCTAAGTCCGCGCCGATCACGACATGGGACAAAAAAACTGGCCAACTCGCTAATTCTCTAAGTCCGGTTATCTGCACAATCTGGCAACACTGTAGACTGCGGCACTTCCTGGAGGAAAACTTGTCCCACGATAGAGAAACTCTAGGCTGATTACGCCTGTGGTCTAGCGGTAGCGTGCGTTGTTTCTGTTCATAATGTCTGTGGCTCGAGAGCAGCTGGCATAAAATATTTTTTATAGCCTCTTCTGTCTGAATGCTGAAGACGTGAATGTAATGGTAGCGCAGATTCAATCTATTTCGCTTTGTGACACACCGATATCAAAATTTTATTCACCAACGATTTTGCGGCAGATTTCCTGCAGACTGTCCTCCTCTGGACGCCGTATGCGGCAAAGCTCCGGGATCCATTTGCTCGCTACTGGCAGCGGCCGTGGCGACAGCAGCGGCGCTGCACTCCCCCGTTCTTTATCGAAAGCGCCTGCTACCGCTCATCGCTTTTGATGATTTAAAACGCTTTATTATTAAATGTTGCTCCACAGAAAATTTCTACAATTTCCATTCACGCTCAAAAGCAACGGAGACAGACGCCCTGATTAGTAGGCGGGTATTATATTACATTAATCGGCAAGAGCTGAGTATGGCCCGAAATTAATTTTATAGACTGGGACGAAATGAAACCACCTCACCACATCCGATGAATTTATAAATGCTTCATACCTCGTTTCTTTTCCTTTGAAACTCAATTATTTGTGCAACTTTTGGTCAATGTTTGGATGTTTTCGTCAAGCCAGAGTGAGCGTCTGTGGTGTAAAGTGTATTACAGTTCATGTTTCATTCCTTATGGTAAGTCTATGCGATAAACTGTGTGAATACCTTGCAATGCATGCTCTGTAGCAGTGCAGGAACACTGCACATTTGGAGTTCATGAAGTATTTATTGTTGATCGGAAGTGATAGTTAAGGTCATCAGATTTAAACCAGAAAAATTTGTCGTTTTGAAGGTTTCAGAGAACGGAAAGGAATTGCTAACGCCGGTGTTAGAAAACGTCTACAGTTAAATGCTATTGCAAAAATTTAGAAGAAGGGAACTATATTAATGAACATGTGCACTTCATAAACAACCTTCTGACATGTTAGACCTATATGACGAACAAAGCTCAAATTTATATCGTTGACAGTCGGTTTGAATCGATTCAGGGTCTATTTTACAGTGAAGCACCTTGGAATTTGCAAAGCAGAAATCCATGATATTAACTTCATTTACTAAGTCGAAATCGGACGAAGATTGATGTTTAAAGGCATTCTTCAGATTTCGCATAAGAAATTTTTACTAGCAGTTTGCAACTCCATTAATTAAAATGTAAAATAAAAGGTTATAGTCAGCGGCTTCTACCGTGATTCGAACTGCTATGTCTTATAGTACAAGCACTGCAACGCACAGGGGAACCTCTGAGCTAACGACACACTGGCTGCCATAGGCGGAATATAGTCACTGCGATGTTGCCTGAGCCTCAAAACGCAACCTTAAACACACGAACAGAGGAGGTGGAGATTACTGTTTTAACGTCCCGTCGACAACGATGTCATTAGAGACGGAGCACAAGCTCGGATTAGGGAAGGATGGGGAAGGAAATCGGCCGTGCCCTTCCTAAGGAACCATCCCGCCATTTGCCTGAAGCGATTTAGGGAAATCATTGAAAACCTAAATCAGGATGGCCGGGCGCGGGATTGCACCGTCGTCCTCCCGAATGCACACACAAACAGGGAATACTTATGTGAAGAACGCCGTTCTTGGAGTCCAGAAATTAAATATACTTTCTAATTGTGTCATCTTGCAGTGGATTATATCGTACGAGTCTTCGATGTGGAAAACGAATGTCAAGTGAATTTAGCGAGGTAACGCCTACCTACACCCGGAAGTAAATGCACTATCAGAGTGTTGACAAATACTTGCTACGATGCTGCCATTTCTAGGCTCTCTGACGAGGCAGCTCTTCAGCGAAATGCTTGCCGTGATTCTCCGATACGGTTCTTCAGAGTGGAGACGCGCGCGCACGTTTGGTTTTTATGCGGCGTTCTCCCCTGATGGTTTCTGACGTCGCCTTGTGGGCTATGTATACATATGAGACATTCAATTATCATTAATCCAGAATCATACAAGTTTCAGCTTCCGGCGTGGAAGAAGGCTGTTGACGCCGACATATCATTTCAACGTAGGGAAAGCAAAACGGATCATTCAATGTTTCTCATTCAACATAAAGCATGTGAGATACTTTTCCGTAACGTTCATAATCATCTAAAAATACAAACGAAGTAAAAATACACCGGAAGCTTATTCGAATTGAATATAACGCTTTGCACCTCGATGTCGAATTTGTCCACTTGCAATCTTTTGCAGCATACACATAGAATGTCATGATTACCACGAGAATGAAGAAATATGTTGGTAAGGATGGAAGCAAGAAGAGACGCAGTCAACAAATATTCTATTCCTCATGGCATTCATTTCATTTGACACGTAAGAAGAGGTAAAGCGGGCATTTACTTTCGTTAACACGAAAGATATGCCGCACATATTGATAACGAGGAAGTCTGCGTCTTCATACGTTTCCTCCTTGAAATCTGTATGCTCTATTATATACTAAGTAGCCCGATCATTGTTTCAGTAATGTCACCCTCTTGTTTGACCCCGTAACGATGAACAGATTCCAAATGCATGTCTCCCTTCCTGGGTTGTTTTTTGTGTTTTATTGCTTGGAATTCCTGAAGCAGACCACTGTGCCTTCCCCCCTCGTGGGTTAGGTCTCAAAACTAAACCGCTTTGTATCCAATGGCATAATTTATTCAGACAGCATCAGCATAAGACTATCAAACAAAGCCTTCCATTTACAGTTGCAGCACTCTAACCAGCACTGACCAAAGTGTAATCCACGGTCATGGTCCTAAATTACCAGCTGTCTGCTACTGTGGCAAAGTCCGTACTACACTTTCGATTCCGCAGCACCATTTTATCTGGTAACACTGTGTAGTTGCACAGTTGTGCTACCAGGTCTGTCCTCACACTGTCAACTTTATGTATCTCACTTCTCCTGTAGCGTAGATCACGAGGAGCCGAAGTAAATGAGTGTATTCTGCATGACGTAACATTCAGTATTCCCTTCTTTCATAGCCACTCTTCATGTGCATCGGTACCAAATAGGAATGCGAAAACTCTTGCGAGTGAGAGAATGACAATAACAATCGTAACAAGAACAAGCAAATAATGAATGATGTTTATTCCAACGCAGAACGAGAATGGCTTTAAATATAAAAATCTGTATCTATACCTATATCCATATCTATTGATCTTTGAGTTGGCACAATGCAAATATATTCTTAGCATTTAGTTACTGAATTTAGTTCTGGATGTTTGCAGAGAAAAGGAAAAGTCGGTACTTCTCGCTAGTGTAATATAATGTGAACCAGCAACTACCCTTTCCTTAGAACACGACTCAAGCAGGTCCTCAAGTAGGTAGCAAGGCACTGCTGCATTCTGTTCGCTGACATTGCTCTGATGACGGTTAATGCATAGTTCCGATTATGAAATACAAAACGTATTGCAGGTTAGTTCCTAGGATAGTAACATTAAATTTGCGTTGCAGACGGCACATGAACGTGACGACTATCCATATTACTCATCAATATAAGAAGACAATATTTTGGGAATTTAGCAGGATTACTTGGTTGACCGAATCACCATGAACTAGCTGCCTCGGCTACCCAGTGCATACATTCGACTATTTTGTAATCACAGAAATAAAATCACGTAACTGCCACTTACACACAACTGCCAACAGTGTAGGATGCAGAAGTTTAAATAGGAAGTGTTCCTTTCCACTTGAGCTATTCTATTGCGCTATCTGTTACTAGAAAACGTCGTTCACTCCAAAAGTAAAGCTGTAACTGTTTGTCTCTCAGAAGTCAAGACCTGGCCATATGCATAATCTCACAGTGCAGTGGAATCCAAAAGTTCTGGAGGAATAGTTGCCCAGCTCTGGAGCTTATGTAGCTACGTGTCAGCTTGTAGCATAGATAAGATGTCGCGCATTCGAATACATTCAGTGCTATATTTTTTAACACGCAATTCTGCTCTCTGCTGAAGGTATCAATCTAATGGAACTTTGAACATAATTCCCTTCACTTCTCAACCCAAAGTAGTCGCATGTGGAAAAAGGGCTAACTACTGTGACATTTTGTTCTATTCAGGTTTAATAGACAGCAGGCAGCAGATGCATCTCGAAGATGTGCAGGGAGAGCGCATCGTGCCATAATATGTCAGAAAAGTATTTTCTACATTAGCCGTCGTGTGGTAGTGATATTTTATTCTTCTTCAAACTTTGTTTGACAGCATTAACTCAGAACAAGTTTTCTACATGCATGTAATCAATAAACTGCATGTGCTTTGTCAGACTGTCATAGGTAACATCAGAGAATTCGCATATATCGTTGATGATTAATTTCTCTCTCATGTTTACTATTGTTTTAACAAAACTAAAGGAAACCTTACGAAAATTGTGCACTGTAATATAAGAAATGAAATAAAACTAACCATGATAACCTTACGACGAAAGTATCTGTACACAAGCATGCCTCTATCGACACGAATTAGTAAAATACTACTCACTTAGATTTTGATTGGGTCTGTGTTTAATTGGTATGCTGTGTCACACTCAAGAGGTATGCAAATGTGGCAATTCATAAATATAGTTACGTATTCCTAGAAACCCAAAATTCGCTTGGCAGCAGCGGAAAGAGGCCTTACCTGTTGAGCAGCATTGTAAGTTTTTCAACATTGCACTATGAGCTGAAAGCATTTTCTTGCGATTTCCTTATTGATGTTTGATCTGACTGCTTGTAGCTCTTTCACAGAAGGGATAAAAACGTTACAGTCAGTGAGACTGGAACTGCGAACCGTAACAGACGCTTTTTCACAGGTCCGCACGTTACCACAGAGCTGGCGAGGAGGTATGGGTCTGAGCTTCCTATTACGAGGGCAATAGGAACTCGAATTCGTAAACCGTTATTTGAAGGTCGAGATTAGTTGCGGTTTCCACCTGCAACGACTTTCCTGGGCTGAAAACCGTAAATTTTCAATCTTTTGTTACCCTTCAAGCGATAATAACTCA
The DNA here is from genome assembly GCF_021461385.2 of Schistocerca piceifrons. Lineage (NCBI taxonomy): Eukaryota > Metazoa > Arthropoda > Insecta > Orthoptera > Acrididae > Schistocerca > Schistocerca piceifrons. Next base: position 389,329,913 of record NC_060143.1, on the reverse strand, counting down.
GATTATTCAATGGAAATGACAGGTAAAATCAAGTGAACTTTGAGGCTTAATTCCGTGCACACCAGGAAGTAACTCGTCGATCACAGAGTTGCCAAACATACGTTGCCTTGTTGCCAAATCTCAGTTACAGTACCAGCAGGAAGAAGACGAACCGATGTGATCCTACAGCGGTCTGGAAAGTGACCATAGCTGGTGTCTCCAAGTCGCGGCTGCTACGGCCTGGAATACGTAATGCGTCTGATTCGCTTTCTGTAACTAGGTTTAGGGACTGGAGCGTAGTTACTAATAATACTCAGAACTGACTGCAAACTGAGCATCATAAATCAGTAACTCTAATTGTTGTTTTTATATTTCTTTCGTAAGTGTACTCAAAACTAAGAAAGTCATTCACAGGCGTTTTCGTGCCTCGCCGATAGTCGAGCACAACATACAAATAAAAATAAAAAAGAATGTGTGTGTGTGTGTGTGTGTGTGTGTGTGTGTGTGTGTGTGTGTGTGTGTGTGTGTGTGTGAGAGAGAGAGAGAGAGAGAGAGAGAGAGAGAGAGAGAGAGAGAGAGAGAGAGATAAATAAAAAGCAATGAGAGAGAGTGTAAAAAATTGTTGTAAAGAAATTGAATCATGGTATTTAAATAAATCTTTCATTAAAATGACACGTTCCACATCATTACGAAATGTCGTATTCATGATCTATGGAACAAGAGTTAATCTAATCTAATCTAATCACATCATATTGATGATTAGCCATGAAGAGTCATGAATTACCGAAATTTTGGCCCATACCAGTAACCAAATCTAAACTTGAAAATAAAAGACGACAATTTTTGTAATAAACCGTGACTCCTATCACGACCCTTTCGTCCCTGTTATCTAACCACGAAAGATGTCTGATATACCTCCATTCTGAAGTAACAAAGTGTGCATGCATTTAAAGATGAAGTGCATGATGTGAAGTTCTGTGACGGAGATACGAACCCAACACGTAATCCGATTGCCAACTAAGAAAAATCAAATGTTACGTATCGGTTTTTCTTACGAGCCGCTAGGTGTCTGAATCTAAAATAAGGATACAAACTTTTGTGCCTAAGCGACAATCGAACTGCACACCTACCGTGCATCCACGAATATAGCTTAAGTATCAGTTGCTTACTCATGAACAGTAAGATGTGTGCGTGTTTGACCAGAAATAACGACACCTGTTGCGATTGTTGGAAACACAAGAACAGACATTGAAATTGAGCGTTAATTTTCACTAGCAGGTGGGTGTGCACTTGATAAAGCTAGAAATGAAATTATGAATATTTTTGTACTGGATCAGGTTTCAGACCCACATACTTACCTTTGGAGGAGACCTAGAGAAGATTGCAGTCTTGGGAAAAGGAACGAAATGACTGAACTATACTGTTCCGAGAGATTCAGATCCTCGAAAGAGGAGATACGAGTTCGAATCACAGTCCAGCACCAAATTTTTAAACGTCTCTAGTTCAATCAAGTACAAGTAAAATAAGAGCCCTGTCCCTTTAAATGTCTATCGGTCCACCAAATAAAATAAAATTTTCTAATGTAATTAAGCTTACTGGCGACTCTATTTCTGTTTACCATGACTTCCGCTGTGTCATTTCCCAACGTAAACCGGCTCTGCCCAGTTGGTAATGAAGGAAAATGATGTTTAATGCGGATTCTGGATTATAACGTCTTTCTCTTGAGGTTACCACAGGTAAAATAAATCTGTTTGTGCCTCTTAAAAGTAAATGCCTGAACCCACGCATTGCACCTGTGATAGCTCGTTCCACCATACCATTGTGGCCACATTACCCAGCCCCAAGAGTGTGCTGTAACGGATGATGTGCTTAGCTTACAAAATTAGTCACGGTGGAAAAAATGCGAGTCTATTAAATGGTCAAGTAGAAGCAAGCTTCTGATGCAGAGATTATGCTATTCTCATGTCAGCAGGATGTAAAGACTCTTCTAGGCATCATAGGCTGGATGTGAAGCCATTTTGATTTTTCACAAATTCAGCAAATTTCTTAGTTCGAGAAAATCCACTGTGAAGTGTGAAGTTGCCGGATAATTCGATTATTACTGTTATTATTACTATCATTTTATTCATACCGCTGCTGGAACACGACCGTAGTCTTCAGGTAAAACGCGAGACCAGCTAATATGACGTCTGGTGACCGAAAGCACATATCGACAAAATTTTTATCTCCCCTTTCCTCTCGGTGCTGAAGCTATGAGTGTAATTCAAGCGAATCTACAATATCATATTAGTTGGTCTCGCGTGTTACCTCAAGACTACGGTCGTAGTCAAGAGTAATGTACTAAGACTGGAGTCAAGACTTCCTCTGGGTAGTGCCGCAGTCTACATGTTGCTAGATCGAGCATATTGCCAGACATAGAATTCTGAGAGGAGCACGACTGTATTGTCCACCTTACGTGAACGACTCGGCGGTCAATTTTTTGGTCTGAGACTGTTATCTACAACACATATTGCACGCTGAAGACCCAGAAGAATTTAAAAAAAAAGTAGTTTATGAGAGCAACGTTAACCATAGCGTTCGAAGTATTCATCGTATTGTATACGTGTGTGTAAACGCCTTCCAATGACCACTCAAGAAAGACAAGGATACACAGTCTAACTCCAATATTATAAATACGCCTCAGTTTGTGGATGAACTCAGACTTAGGTTGATAATAATTGTGAAAATTTAGCAGCACTTTACCCATTGGTGTTAAACTCGTATTCAACCAATGATTCCCACAGCTACAGGGATACTACTTGTGATACCTCTTAGACAAAATACTTAAGCAGTGTTATCAGACGAAAAGATCAACCTGACACAAACTGTGGAAAGTTTGTTTTACAACCTTCGTACCTGGATATTCAGCTTTTTCCTATTTGAGATATCTGTGAACGTTGCTGCTTAAGACGTTTTAAGCAGAAACTAAATTCCCTCAGCTTCGACAATGTTTAAAGAAATCGTCTTATGTGGTTTGTGAATTGTTTACCGGCCGTACTCTGCCGTATTTTGCCGGTTGGAAGGCAAAAGCTTACTGACAAATTTCACACAGAAATTACTGTTACAGTGTACTTATGGAGCCAAATGAGTGAATTGCGTATTTTCCGGTGAGAAAGAGAACTGGCAAACAGTCTTCGCTACATTAGGTTATTTAAACTGGTGTCACTCTGAGCTAGAATTTATGGTCAGCGACTAAGTGTAAGGTCAACGTTTCGGATGCGAGTTTTGCGACTGTGAAATACTTTCCTACATTATAGAAGCGAATATTAAATTTGAACTAATATTGCGAAAATTTTGTACTTGGACAGCTTAGAATGAAAATACTTCTGTTTATTTCAAAGGGAAACAATAGATTTTCTAAAACACTGTCTGTCATACACAACTTGAAACAGGTCATGTCGACCAAATCATGTGGAAGAACTAACAGCAACGTGTATCGGAAGGCAGTAAGATCTCTTGCCTTTTGGTTTGTCAGTACTCGATAGCCATTTCTAGGCAAAAGTAAATGAAGAAAGGCAGTGCGTTTTTGTTACCAAGTAACGTCTTCGTCAATTACTTTAGTTTTAAAGTAATCTACGAGTAATTGCTGGTGTTTGATATTAACATGAAAAGGATTCCGTAGACAGGGAAAGAACCTGGACTTGGGAAACTACATCTATAGTGACCAAAAGGCATTAAATGATGTTCAAGCACTTGTGTTACAGCAGCGGTATGAATAAAATGATATTAATAATAACAGTTATAATCGAATTATCCGGCAACTTCACACTTCACAGTGGATTTTCTCGAACTAAGAAATTTGCTGAATTTTGAAAAATCAAAACGGCTTCACATCCAGCCTATGATGCCTAGAAGAGTCTTTACATCCTGCTGACATGAGAATAGCATAATCTCTGCGTCAGAAGCTTGCTTCTACTTGACCATTTAATAGACTCGCATTTTTTCCACCGTGACTAATTTTGTAAGCTAAGCACATCATCCGTTCAGCACACTCCTGGGGCTGGGTAATGTGGCCACAATGGTATGGTGAAACGAGCTATCACAGGTGCAATGCGTGGGTTCAGGCATTTACTTTTAAGAGGCACAAACAGATTTATTTTACCTGTGGTAACCTCAAGAGAAAGACGTTATAATCCAGAATCCGCATTAAACATCATGTTCCTTCATTACCAACTGGGCAGAGCCGGTTTACGTTGGGAAATGACACAGCGGAAGTCATGGTAAACAGAAATAGAGTCGCCAGTAAGCTTAATTACATTAGAAAATTTTATTTTATTTGGTGGACCGATAGACATTTAAAGGGACAGGGCTCTTATTTTACTTGTACTTGATTGAACTAGAGACGTTTAAAAATTTGGTGCTGGACTGTGATTCGAACTCGTATCTCCTCTTTCGAGGATCTGAATCTCTCGGAACAGTATAGTTCAGTCATTTCGTTCCTTTTCCCAAGACTGCAATCTTCTCTAGGTCTCCTCCAAAGGTAAGTATGTGGGTCTGAAACCTGATCCAGTACAAAAATATTCATAATTTCATTTCTAGCTTTATCAAGTGCACACCCACCTGCTAGTGAAAATTAACGCTCAATTTCAATGTCTGTTCTTGTGTTTCCAACAATCGCAACAGGTGTCGTTATTTCTGGTCAAACACGCACACATCTTACTGTTCATGAGTAAGCAACTGATACTTAAGCTATATTCGTGGATGCACGGTAGGTGTGCAGTTCGATTGTCGCTTAGGCACAAAAGTTTGTATCCTTATTTTAGATTCAGACACCTAGCGGCTCGTAAGAAAAACCGATACGTAACATTTGATTTTTCTTAGTTGGCAATCGGATTACGTGTTGGGTTCGTATCTCCGTCACAGAACTTCACATCATGCACTTCATCTTTAAATGCATGCACACTTTGTTACTTCAGAATGGAGGTATATCAGACATCTTTCGTGGTTAGATAACAGGGACGAAAGGGTCGTGATAGGAGTCACGGTTTATTACAAAAATTGTCGTCTTTTATTTTCAAGTTTAGATTTGGTTACTGGTATGGGCCAAAATTTCGGTAATTCATGACTCTTCATGGCTAATCATCAATATGATGTGATTAGATTAGATTAGATTAACTCTTGTTCCATAGATCATGAATACGACATTTCGTAATGATGTGGAACGTGTCATTTTAATGAAAGATTTATTTAAATACCATGATTCAATTTCTTTACAACAATTTTTTACACTCTCTCTCATTGCTTTTTATTTATCTCACTCACACACTCACACTCTCACACACACACTCACACTCTCACACACTCACACTCTCACACACACTCACACTCTCACACACTCACACTCTCACACACACTCACACTCTCACACACTCACACTCTCACACACTCACTCACACACACTCTCACACACTCACTCACACACACACTCACTCACTCACTCACACTCTCACTCACTCACTCACTCACTCACTCACACACTCACTCACTCACTCACTCACTCACTCACACACTCACTCACACACTCACTCACACACTCACACACTCACTCACACACTCACTCACACACTCACACACTCACTCACACACTCACTCACACACTCACTCACTCACTCACACACTCACTCACTCACTCACTCACTCACTCACACACTCACTCACTCACTCACACACTCACTCACTCACTCACTCACTCACTCACACACTCACTCACACACTCACTCACTCACTCACACACTCACTCACACACTCACTCACACACTCACACACTCACTCACACACTCACACACTCACACACTCACTCACACACTCACACACTCACACACTCACTCACACACTCACACACTCACTCACACACTCACACACTCACACACTCACTCACACACTCACACACTCACTCACACACTCACACACTCACACACTCACTCACACACTCACACACTCACACACACACTCACACACTCACACACTCACACACTCACTCACACACTCACACACTCACACTCACACACTCACACACTCACACACTCACACACACACACTCACACACTCACACACACACACTCACACACTCACACACTCACACTCACACACTCACACACTCACACTCACACACTCACACACACACTCACACACACACTCACACACACTCACACACACACTCACACACTCACTCACACACTCACACACTCACACACTCACACACTCACTCACACACTCACACACTCACTCACACACTCACACACTCACTCACACACTCACACACTCACACACTCACACACTCACACACTCACACACTCACACACTCACACACTCACACACTCACACACTCACACACTCACACACTCACACACTCACACACTCACACACTCACACACTCACACACTCACACACTCACACACTCACACACTCACACACTCACACACTCACACACTCACACACTCACACACTCACACACTCACACACTCACACACTCACACACTCACACACTCACACACTCACACACTCACACACTCACACACTCACACACTCACACACTCACACACTCACACACTCACACACTCACACACTCACACACTCACACACTCACACACTCACACACTCACACACTCACACACTCACACACTCACACACTCACACACTCACACACTCACACACTCACACACTCACACACTCACACACTCACACACTCACACACTCACACACTCACACACTCACACACTCACACACTCACACACTCACACACTCACACACTCACACACTCACACACTCACACACTCACACACTCACACACTCACACACTCACACACTCACACACTCACACACTCACACACTCACACACTCACACACTCACACACTCACACACTCACACACTCACACACTCACACACTCACACACTCACACACTCACACACTCACACACTCACACACTCACACACTCACACACTCACACACTCACACACTCACACACTCACACACTCACACACTCACACACTCACACACTCACACACTCACACACTCACACACTCACACACTCACACACTCACACACTCACACACTCACACACTCACACACTCACACACTCACACACTCACACACTCACACACTCACACACTCACACACTCACACACTCACACACTCACACACTCACACACTCACACACTCACACACTCACACACTCACACACTCACACACTCACACACTCACACACTCACACACTCACACACTCACACACTCACACACTCACACACTCACACACTCACACACTCACACACTCACACACTCACACACTCACACACTCACACACTCACACACTCACACACTCACACACTCACACACTCACACACTCACACACTCACACACTCACACACTCACACACTCACACACTCACACACTCACACACTCACACACTCACACACTCACACACTCACACACTCACACACTCACACACTCACACACTCACACACTCACACACTCACACACTCACACACTCACACACTCACACACTCACACACTCACACACTCACACACTCACACACTCACACACTCACACACTCACACACTCACACACTCACACACTCACACACTCACACACTCACACACTCACACACTCACACACTCACACACTCACACACTCACACACTCACACACTCACACACTCACACACTCACACACTCACACACTCACACACTCACACACTCACACACTCACACACTCACACACTCACACACTCACACACTCACACACTCACACACTCACACACTCACACACTCACACACTCACACACTCACACACTCACACACTCACACACTCACACACTCACACACTCACACACTCACACACTCACACACTCACACACTCACACACTCACACACTCACACACTCACACACTCACACACTCACACACTCACACACTCACACACTCACACACTCACACACTCACACACTCACACACTCACACACTCACACACTCACACACTCACACACTCACACACTCACACACTCACACACTCACACACTCACACACTCACACACTCACACACTCACACACTCACACACTCACACACTCACACACTCACACACTCACACACTCACACACTCACACACTCACACACTCACACACTCACACACTCACACACTCACACACTCACACACTCACACACTCACACACTCACACACTCACACACTCACACACTCACACACTCACACACTCACACACTCACACACTCACACACTCACACACTCACACACTCACACACTCACACACTCACACACTCACACACTCACACACTCACACACTCACACACTCACACACTCACACACTCACACACTCACACACTCACACACTCACACACTCACACACTCACACACTCACACACTCACACACTCACACACTCACACACTCACACACTCACACACTCACACACTCACACACTCACACACTCACACACTCACACACTCACACACTCACACACTCACACACTCACACACTCACACACTCACACACTCACACACTCACACACTCACACACTCACACACTCACACACTCACACACTCACACACTCACACACTCACACACTCACACACTCACACACTCACACACTCACACACTCACACACTCACACACTCACACACTCACACACTCACACACTCACACACTCACACACTCACACACTCACACACTCACACACTCACACACTCACACACTCACACACTCACACACTCACACACTCACACACTCACACACTCACACACTCACACACTCACACACTCACACACTCACACACTCACACACTCACACACTCACACACTCACACACTCACACACTCACACACTCACACACTCACACACTCACACACTCACACACTCACACACTCACACACTCACACACTCACACACTCACACACTCACACACTCACACACTCACACACTCACACACTCACACACTCACACACTCACACACTCACACACTCACACACTCACACACTCACACACTCACACACTCACACACTCACACACTCACACACTCACACACTCACACACTCACACACTCACACACTCACACACTCAC